>NC_133451.1:11667500-12878750 GCF_048565385.1 Saimiri boliviensis | reverse complement strand
CAGAACAAGGATGGCTGAAAGGGACCCTGCTATGGTTTGCCTGTGTCCCCACCCAAATATGATCTTGAATTGTAGCTCCCATAATTTCCACGTGTCCTGGGAGGGGCCAGGTGGGAGGTAACTGAATCATGGGTCAAGTCTTTCCTATTCTGTTCTTGTGACAGTGAATAAGTCTCAGGAGATCTGACGGTTTTATAAAGGGAGTTCCCCTGTCCACACTCTTTTGCCTGCTTCCATGTAAGATGTCCCTTTGCTCTTCCTTTGTCTTCCATCATGATTGTGACACCTTATCAGCCATGTGGAACTGTGATTCCATTAAACCTCTTTTCTTTATAAATTAACCAGTCTCGGGTATGTCATTATTAGCAGCATGAGAACAGACTAATATAGACCCAGACAGGAGTTACCGTACTGGCTACCCATGACTCTCTCAAACATGTTTCACATGGTTAGCATCATGTTTGAAATAAAATTAGGGCAATGCTAAAAAACAAATAAGAACACACAAATAAAATACAAATTTCTAGCTTCTTCTGAATTATAAAAATATTTGGAAAGTCCGTGTCTGCTTCTTAGGAGGCAATTGAGTGTCTTCCTAGACCATGTGCCCTTTCAACTTTGCCTCTGTGCCTCCCTGGTCAACCCACTCATTTTCATTACCATTACCCTAAGTGTTTCTATTTTCAAAACCTGGCATAAACTTGAGTTTTCTATTGTATTAGTTTCTTGTGGTTGCCGACAAAAATACATCCTTCCACAGTTCTGGAGGTCAGTCCAAAATGAAAGTGTCAGCAGGGGCACGCTCCCTCTGAGATCTCTAGCACAGAGTCCTTCCTTGCCTCTTTGAGCTTCTGTTGACTCCTGGTGATCTTTGGCTTGTGGCTCCACCACTCCCATCTCTGCCTCTGTCTTCATGTGGCCTGAACCATATTCTCTCTTTGAATCACTGCATGTGTCTTTCTCTCCCTTATAAAGAAACTGTCATTAGATTCAGGACCCAGTCTACCCAGTATGGTCTCATCTTGAACCTTAATCCATTGTTATCTGCAGATAAGCTATTTACAAAAAAAAAAAAAAAGGCACATACTAAAGTTCTGGGTGATCATCAGTTTTCACTAGAGAATCCATTCAGGTATAGACAATTGAGGGGACACACCATCCAGGGGATCCTCAACCAGGAGATGCACAACAAAAATAATAGCCCTTCTTACTTCTTGCCTACAGAGCATTTCCTCAGTGACACACCCACACCCCTAGAATGTTCTTTTCTTTTCAGTCTCATTGGCATTACTGTTGGCAAAATGTCCTCCCAGATCCAGTCTTTAGGGCATTGTCAGTCCAAGTTTATGGCTATGTTTTGAGTTTACATCTTCTTCTAAGTCTTTATAGGTATTTTACATCACATTATGGAGAAGCTATACCAGGGACTGTTAGCAGACACCATTTCAAATCAGCAGTCAGTGAATCAACTTTATAAGCTGCAATTAGAAAACAAGGAAAGGGTAGAGCTTTTATTCCCTCCAAGTAAAGTCCTCATTTCTTCCACATTCTCCCCACTCTTAACTCCTCTACCCAAAACTATCAATCACATTGGTGACTTCAGAGTGATATGGGAAGAAAGATGAGGTTGCCATGTGAGTATAGAGCAAGAGACTAGATAAGACTGAGTGAGGCATTGTAATACAGCTGCTAAGATCTTTTAATTCTGATTTCTGATGGCTTCCTTTGTTAATGTTGATTAAATAATGAAAATAATTCCAGGCTAGGGAAATGTTAGTAATCAACACCACACAATAGCTGTTGTCGCTGATTTGTATATTTAATGAAAAAACTAATTGCTGCATATTCATTGTTGTATTATGGTTAATATACCATACCAAATGTGGAAGAATGAAAGTCTTTGAAAACAAGAAAAAATGTCTTATTTCTAGAAAGACCGGAGGAAAAAATGAAAGAAGGAACCCCTTAAAATTTCCAGAGCTCAGCTGTGGAAACTGAGGTCTAGATAGGCAAAATGACTTTCCCTAAGTCATCCAGCTAATTGGCAATAAAATTGGAATTATAACGAGGAGCTCTAACCCTGCCTTCAAGATCAATGTTCTTGCTAGAAACAACACAGTTAAATTATTTTAAGCAAGTTGAGAACATAACATTTTCTATATTAATTCCATTTGCTCATATATTACTTTACAGTTTCCAAGTGCTTTGTTAACATTTTTACAAAACACATTACGTCATTTGACTCCCACAATGATTCTCCTGTATGGGAACAGGAGGTATTACTCTTCCCTCCTATAGGTAAGGAAATGAAAAGATCAACTTTTAAAATCTGAAACATTTGTTCAGTGAACAACATTCATCTATTCTGCAATAAATTCCCAAAGGCAAAAATGGCTCAGAGCCCTAAGGGTTGTACAGTTTGACAAAGGAGAAAGAATTGGCTGGGCAATATTGTTGCAATCAAGGCGGGTCCAAGGTCCTAAGGAAGTGAAGAAGTGGGTAATGGAAGAGCAGAAGTTAGATAAGTACTTTTTAATGTTGGAGATGATATTTACCAGATGTCAAATAAAAGAAGACATTTACCAGATGTCAAACAGAAGAAAAGATATTCAGCTAAAAATAGGACATTGGAGTGGGCGGAGGTCAGAGGAGCACAATGTGGCACCATCTTCCTGCGTGGCTGCTGGGCAGGGTGTGAGCTAGGAAGAGCCACAGAGATATTGCAATCAGGTTATGGAGAGCCTTCTATGCTAGGGTCGAGTCTGAACTTTATCCACCAGTCAAGCAGGTTGGTGAAGGTTTTTAAATAAGAGTGTGACAAGACCACATTTGTGTTTCAGAGAAATAACTCTGTATAAAGCATTAAAGTAATGCCTTCAAATTCAAGTAACTCCCAGGATCAGGCAGGTAACAAAAAAGAAAGGTTTAAAACAATACCAAGGAGGAGAGATTATGACAAACTGGACAAAAATTAGATGCCCGAGCTAAAAAACAAAACAAAACAAAACAAAATGGCAAGATTTATTCAGTTGTTGCTCGATGTGGACCAGTGAGGTTGGATCATTTCATGTTTTTAAGATCAACAGAAAACATAGATTTTTATGTAAAATCATCTGATTTTTCCATTTTTAAATCTTATTCCAAATAGTGTTTTGGGCAATAAGAAAATAAGTAAAATACATCTGTGGACTGCAAAACAAACCATCATTTTGTTACTGGACCAGCATATGGTACAAGAGTCGGAAGGCAGGGCGTCCAGTTAGGAATCTATTTCAAAAGTATGAACCTAGAGCAGTGCCAGTGAAAAAAGGGGGGAGATAACTGTCAGAATCTGGAGCTGAGAGGAGACCCTCCAGATGGTAGATGAGCAACATGACCAGGTGTTTGGACTCTGGTCTGTGAGTTAGTCGTTGGTGTCATGTGACTATGGATATAGGCTTTACATTTTTTATTTTCAACACAGAAAGGGAGGTTTTGAAAAACCAGATTCCAGTGCCTTCCAAAGTTGACTTCCTCTGAGCCCTCCATGTCCAAACTGGCTCGCAGCATCTCCAGCTGGCATCCAGAGCCAGACTCAGAAGGAACATGAGTGCTCTCTGTTTCTCTGCTTCAGTCTCTGACATGATCAGAGTCTGACATATTCACTTAATGTTCTCTGCCATAAAAAAAGAAATGGTTGGTCTCCTTTCCCTAACTATGCTGTCGTTCTGATTTAAGTACTTTCCACCTATAAATGTCCTTGGTTACTCCTGAACCATATTCTCTCCTATAAAAAGCACTAAATTAAAGACTGCTTTGGTGCTGCATTTTAGTGATTTTGAAAAGTGCTAGAAGATAGCTCCTCCCTTCATGGAGCCAGTGAAGTTCACCTCAAATGTCACTGCCTTTCTTCAATTTGCTCTAAGACTTTACCCATTAAGACCCAGCTCACATGCCCTCTTTCTCATGATGCCTTTTCTTACCACACCAGAAATCTCTTGTGACCCCAGACAAGGTCAGGGTACCTTGACTGTGCCCATCATCATCATCTGTTACCATTTAACTCCTCTCCACTCCTGAAAACCTTATAGGCACACAGCAGCCACAGTGGTCTTCTTAAATAGAAGTCAGATCTATCACTGCCCACTTAAATTCTCCACTCTGTGGAGTCAGAATAAAATCTAACTCCTCTCAATGATTTACAAAGCCCTGGACTGTCTGGTCTTGCCTACATCTTCTGCTACTCTTTTCCTTTTTTGATCACATTCAAATTATGCTGGACATCCAAGGGACTCTCAGATGTCACTACAGAGTCTTTGCATTTGCTGTGCCCTCTACTTACAAAGCTTCCACAAGGTTTTTCACATAGCTGGATCCTTCTTATCCTCTGGTCTTAGGTTAAACATCATCAGAGAGACCATCTATCCATCTAACCCTGATCATGTAAATCTCACTCTCCCAGGTTATCCTCTCTTGGCAACTGGATTACTTTCTCCATACTTATGGTGGCTATAAAAAATGCTTGGCAGACCTCCAAATGCCAAAGTGTAATCGTCGCAAGGCTCTTGCTGTTGTGCACTGTAATCTACCCATTCACATGCTCCAAAACCATACTTCCCATGGGATGCTCCCATCCAATGGCTAAGTAGGGCAGGACATAAGGGCAGCGTATTCCTGGGAAATGTGGGATTCCTTTGACTGGCAACTTTGGCTTGGGGACTCACAATTCTTCACTGAAACTTCCACAGACTGCACAGCTTTCTGAGACTTCTTCCACACAACCTTCCTACTTTCCCTACCTGCACCATGGAGTCAGACCAGCACGGAAGTCTGGTGGCTCCTTGAGGCTCCTTCAGCATCTTCTACATGCTCCCTCACCAACCTGTATCTTACTTCTGATTTCCCAGAATCCAAACTAGCACATTGGTACTCATCCAAACCTCTGTCTATTTTTATTTGTTTATTAGATCCCCCAGTAAAATGCTAACTATGAAAGAAAGGCTCTTACTAGACTCACTCATTGCCAAGTCCACTGCACCTAGCACCGTCCAGGCATAGACTAGGTGTTCACCAACATTTGTTCAATTAAGTCATCTTCTCCTAGAATCTTGTGCATAAGTCTCTTGCCACACGGACACATCATCCTGAAATTGTCTATACATCCACTTTATCTTTCACTAGATTTCAGAAATCCTTGAAAATGTTCCACACATGGGTTTTGGTCTCAGCATATAGCCCAGAGCCTGGGGCACAGTAATAGCTCAATTAATGCTCATTAAACTGATGTGCCCACTGCTCCTTCTTCATGCCCTAAACTCCCCACACACCCAGGCAACACAGGTTGCATCCTTACCTGTCTTCCATAATGCAGTCTGCTTTAGCCCAGGCAGTTCTTCCTCCTGTGTCCTATATCTCTGTAACTGTCTTCACCATTCTCCCAGTTTTCTTTTTTTTTTTCTCCATCACTAGCCTGCTACCTCCCCACAGAATTCTAGGCCATCCAATCACCAAGTCTTTTCTTTTCACCTCCTAACTATGTGCTCATTTAGTGTAATTTTCTCCTATTCTACTGCCCATCCTCTGGTCTAAACTCCCCTTGGTTAATACAGAACATCCTCTTGACAGGTTCCTCTTCCTCTTTGTTTGCATCTCTCCTATATATTTCCCACCCAGCAGCCAGAGGCCCTTTCTAAAAGGCAAATCTGATCAGGTCACACACTGCTGAAAGCCCTTCCAGTCTCAGTGGTCTGCTGAGGAGGCCTTTCAGGGCCTGAACAAATCCACCCACTCCTGCTGCGTGCCCATCCTCACTGCACACACATCTCCCCTTATCTTCCAGTCAAACAGAGCAGTCTGCAATCATCAAACCTACTCTGTCTTTCCTGAAGAATTGTCTTCCCCTCATTCACTCCCTCCTTTATCATGCTAATTCCTATTGATGTCATTTTTTTCCAAGAAGTCTTCTGCAGACAGGTCCAGTCTAGATAAAGTGGTTTTTCTTTGAATTCTTATGGGAACCCAAACGACTTCCCTTATGGTACTTACTACTGGTTTGTCTAGTTGTCTAGCCCCTAATGTGTGACCTTCATTTCTAAAACAAAGATTTTATAAGTCATCTCATTGCATCCAGTGCTTTAAAATTTTCCCTTTTTCCTGCAAATATGGGTGTGCCTAGCCCCCTTGCAAGGTTAATCCTTCCACACCCATAAGATCTTACCCCTCCCAGCTGTAAGTAGAGTCTCATCCATGTGCTGCCTCAACTACCCTTCCTGCTCTTTTCAGCTCCATTCTTAACTTCCCATCTTTACTGTTCTCTCTTCCATGGAAACTTTCAGCTCTCTTTCTCTCTTCTGTTTAAAATTCTTCACCTATTTTCCCCCTATGGCCCCAAGTTATCTGTTCACATTTCTATCATTTACTTCATCATGTTTTTTGGTGTATAATTTTCTGTCTGCCACTGGTCTATAAACTTTTCAAGGCTAGAGACAAGGTCTCATTGAGCTTTTTCTTTTTTTTTTTTTTTGTCAGTGTCTGCTATACACAGAAAAGGTGTTCAGTACATATTCATTGAATGAACAAATGAATAAACAACTTCATCCATTCTTCAGGGCTCCGCAATTTTTACCACTCCAATTATTCTCCCTCTTGTGAACTACAATAGATCAGATTGCCTTATTTTCTGAGCTCTATACAGACAGCACTATACAATCTTTCTTATTAGGTTCTAAGCATCTAAAGAACAGGAACAAAACCTCACAGCCTCCCTGTCTCTACCGCCATGCCTTGCACAATATTCTTTTGCTGATTGATTGTTACTGCTCAATCTACTATTCGTTTTTTATTTCTTTAAAAAAGAAAACCTTCTCAGAAATCAAACAACTAAAATCACAAAATGTCCTTTTCTAAAAATAACACATTTCCAAAACACTTGAGGCAGAGCTGTGCTTTTTCTCCTCTCCCGTTAATGAGAGAAAGATGCTGCTTCCTCCGTTTTCATTTTGTCTGCGTCATGTCTGTGTTGCCTGGAGATTTGTGGCTGTTGTTTCGAAAAAGATCAAATGACAACGGTAGATAGACAGTCTTCTTGATCAAAATGTGGCACTCAGATACATCAGCTTCCTCCACATTCAAGAAGCTTGTTTCATAGCTAGTGCCTGCTTCAGAGGCACACCTCCCTGGGGTCAGCTGAAGCTTGCCATCCTCTTTCCAGATCTGCTCATGCAAGACCTGCACTGTGATGACATGTAAAGCCAAATTTAAGCCTCAAGAGAGGGATTAGATATTGCCACTGATTGACTCGGGACCATCCTTTGAGAGGCACTGAAAGAGCTGACATAGCGTGGTTAGACCAACCTGCATTCGAGTCCCAGTCCTGAAAGTGACTAACCGTGTGACTGGTAAAGTTCCTCAGCCTCTCTAAGCTTCAGTGTCATCATTTGGACAATAGAGATAATGAAAACACACCTGATGGGAGTTGCCAATGTGATGGGATCGGATGATACAAAGTGTTCAGCATCACGTGTCACTGTTTATTAATGCTCATCGCTATCGTGAAGTAGCCAGAACCACACCTGTCGTAACAGCTGACTGTTGTTGAACAGCTACTCTGGGCTGTGTACTAGGCTCATTTTTCCTATATCAGTTTTCTTATTTATACATCATAGGAGCTTTTCAAGCAGGTATTATCAGCTAGTGACTCTGAGGATAACTGGCTGCATTCCCTGCCCCTGTGCTCAGCCTGTGCATGGAAAATATTGGGGCTTAGTAAATACATTTTGGAATAATGTTGAGTGAGCTCACAACTGGCAGAGTTGTCTAGGGCATGCCAAACCATGGGCTGCTTCCCCTATCTAGTATAGAGTGTAGTGTTATGCTTAGAATTATTTCCCCTAAAGAGTTGTTACGTTCAACCCTTAAAACACAGTACCTGTGAATGTGACCTTCTTTGGATATAGGGTCTCTGCAGATGTAATAAAGTTAAGTGGTGGTAATGCTAGATTAGGGCAGCTCCTAATCCAATAGCAGGTGTCCTAATAAGAAGATGAACATCTGGACACAAGTGAACAGAGACAATAGAGAGAACTCCACATGGTGATGGAGGCAGAGACTGAAGTAGCACATCCAGGAGCCAGCAGATGCCAAGGGTAAATGGCAACCACCAGAAGCCAGAGGGAGGCATGGAGGGATCCTTCTTTAGAGTTTCTGGAGGGAGCATGGTCCTGCTGATACTTTGGTTTGGGGATTCTGGCCTTCATAACTGTAACAGAGTACATTTCTGTTATTTTAATCACTCAGTTTATGATAATTTGTTAAGGAAACTCTAGAAAACAAATACAGCACTTTATTCCTTTTTCAGCACAGCAAAATGGAATTTCAGCGCACTCACAGAGAGGGTTTAACACCCCTTGTTCTCTTTCAAAAGAGCAAAAAAAGTACTACTCCCAGTTCTCTGTCTGAAGATGAGGCTTTTCAGTCATCCCAACAGTTCTGGGTTTCAGAATTTAAGGGCACATTACGGAGACATTGCTGGTAAGTTAGATAAAGCTCTGTAGCTCCACAGGGCTTCTGTTCCAAGCAATAGATGAGAGAAAAGAGAGGCAGAAATTATGAGTACACTTCAATTCCCTCATGTAGAACACTAAGCAGCATCTTTCTCCCTAAATATTTCTGTAAAAAAAAATACATATTTTATAACATCTTCAGTTAATCTCATGTGCTTTCCAGAAGGGAAAATCATCACATGTAAGTGTTAGAGAGTTTCAGCACCCCTCCTCCCCACCAAAAAGGGGACTGTTCTCAGGGGCTTGCCTTCTAAGGGTCCTGTTCCTCTGGACTAGAAGCCTCATGGTAGAGGAACAGCCCATTTTTGTCCTTAAAAGATCTGGGATGGGAGGGTTGGAGACAGACAGGGTCCTCCCAGGAAAGGTTGTCTGCTCCATCCTCTTTCTAAATTCTTTGAAGACACAGGGTGAAGCTTTCCCATCAGTTAACATTCATCAAGGGTTAAATCCTCCAAACAGCCCCATACAATGACTAGGTATGTTACTAATCAAGTCAGATGCGCTGCTCAAAAACCCACAGGCTTAGAAATGCTTTCAGCTTAACGGGACTTGGTAAAATGAGCACAGAGCATTTTTCAAACCTACCCATTTCTGGAACAATTTCTCCCAATCAGCCTTACTTCTTGCAATCTCTTTGGACCCAGCATTGACCCTGGGTCTCTGATGAACTATTTGCTGACTCCCTACACAGCCTGGTATGTATGTTTTCTTCCCAACAGGGCTATTTGAAAGCCCCCATTTGACCCAGGTTCCAAAATTCTCTCTGATTAGCTCTTGGCCCTCGTCCTACTGAGCATGAGATCCACTGAGTGGAATGGCTGCTGTACCCATCCTGACTCTGGCAATAGGAGCTTCTGTTTTGCCTGAAGAAGGAAAAAGTATCAAGAGAGCAATTTGGATTCTCCAAAGGTTCAACTTGGGTGAAGTCTTCAACCAGTCATGTAAATAGGCTCAAGGAACTGCTCAGAAACAATGTTCTCTTTCATTGCATTATTTAGATTTTAAGGACAATATGAACCTCTAACAGTTTAATTGAAGAGGCCATACTCTAGAGAAATTTTTATATTATCTTGGCTAAACTGTTGGTAATGGTTAGAAAAAGAAGGAATAAAGAAATGAAAAGAGAGAAAAAAAAGTAGTGGAGGGAATGAGTGGAACTATAGGAGCAGCAGCTCTTGCAAATCAGATTTGGGAAAGAGCAAGGAACAACATTTCTACCTTGGAAGAGGGACACTCAGTTATCAGTAGGTGGTCAGGTGGTGTCCAGTTCAAATATTCTGAAGTGTTCTGATAAGAATTTAATAAGGCCCACCTCACACATGCACATGCATGCACACACACAAATACACAAACACACGTTTCCTTAACTCAAGCATGCAGTTAGGGAATCTCTGGAGTCCAGAGGACGAGTCAGCCTAAATGACTCAGCAAGGAGGAACCAGCGCTGAGGTTGGTGGAAACACAGCTGGAGCGAATGCAGATGGAACTGTGAAGACATTGTGTGAAGGCGAATGAGGGTGTGGCTGGAGTTACCCAGTGGCGACCAATATCCTGTTACCATAACAACAACATCAATTCCCAGGAGGAGCCCTGGGCAGGTCATTTCTGCACCCAAGTCAGTTCACCTCCCAAATGGGCTGATAATGGCAACTTTCCTGCCTACTGACAGGACTCCTGGAAAGGTTATTTGAGACAATCGTTGCTAAGGAACTTAGAAAAGTCCCAATTTCAAACATGTGGAAAGGATTATGGCAGTCTCATGACAAGCTTTCCACCACCTACTGAAGGCACAATCCTTGCCTATGGGAGGAAATGGGGCATCAAAAATTTGAGGTGTGGGCTGGGTGAATCAAGGTACTTGCAGAGTGAATCACTGCAAGATCAGGACACCTTGTTATGCAATGTCAGGTGAAAATATATTTGGTGAAATTGGGTGGAATTTCCCTTGAATCTTGGGATTATAAGCCAGAAGAGCACACTGAAAGCTGAGTCACAGCGGGGTGAGTGAAACAGCCCTCAAAGAAGAAATCAGCACAACTGGATTCTCATCCCTGGCATGGCAAAGGCTGTGCCATCAGCTTTCTCTGTGTCTGTTTGCTCACTTGTAAAATAAAAGTGTCATCTCGTAACCTTTTCTTCCAGTAACACTTTGTGTGTGTGCGTATGTGTGTGTGTGCACACATGTATGCATGTAAGACACTGATTTATGCTGGGGCAATGCTTTGAAAAACTTAAGCTTCCATTCTGTCACATATACTGACATCCATTCAGTTCTCCAATCTCTGCAGCTCTTCAGTGTACTCAAAGAGTTGAGAAGCACAGAGACATCATCCTCATTTGCCAAGGCCAGGCAGGGTACCCCTTCCCCCAGACTCCACCTTTATGGGCTGTGTAAACTTGGGCAAGTTACCCTCTCTGGGATTCATGTACTTTATTTATAAAACAAAAAGAGTAACTGTACCTATGATCTACAGACTTGGAATGAGAATCCAATAAGATACTTCATATAAATCACTTAGCACAATGCCTGAGTCTTTAAAAAGACTTTTAAAAGTCTTTAAAACATATGAAAAAATGCTCATCATCACTGGTCATTAGAGAAATGCAAATCAAAACCACACTGAGATACCATCTCACACCAGTTAGAATGGCGATCATTAAAAAATCTGGAGACAACAGATGCTGGAGAGGATGTGGAGAAATAGGAACACTTTTACACTGTTGGTGGGAGTGTAAATTAGTTCAACCACTGTGGAAGACAGTCTGGCGATTCCTCAATGACCTAAAAATAGAAATCCCATTTGACCCAGCAATCCCATTACTGGGTATATATCCGAAAGGTTATAAGTCATTCTACTATAAGGACACATGCACACGAATGTTCATTGCAGCACTGTTTACAATAGCAAAGACCTGGAACCAACCCAAATGCCCATCGACGATAGACTGGATAGGGAAAATGTGGTACATATACACCATGGAATATTACGCAGCCATCAAAAACGATGAGTTTGCATCCTTTGTAGGGACATGGATGAACCTGGAAACCATCATTCTCAGCAAACTGACACAAGAGCAGAAAATCAAACACCGCATGTTCTCACTCATAGGCGGGTGTTGAACAATGAGAACACATGGACACAGGGAGGGGAGCACTACACGCTGGGGTCCGTTGGGGGGAAATGGGGGAGGGATGGGGGTGGGGAAGTTGGAAGAGATAGCATGGGGAGAAATGACAGATACAGGTGAGGGGAAGGAAGGCAGCAAACCACACTGCCATGTGTGTACCTATGCAACAATCTTGCATGTTCTTCACATGTACCCCCAAACTTAAAATGCAATAATAAAAAAAAAGTCTTTAAAAAGAGGCACAGTGGCTCATGCCTGTAATCCCAGCACTTTGGGAGGCCAAGACAGGCGGATCACCTGAGGTCAAGTTCGAGACCAGCCTGGCCAATATGGTGAAACCCCATCCCTACTATAAATACAAAAATTAGCCGGGCATGGTGGCAGGAGCCTGTAATCCCAGGTACTCGGGAGACTGAGACAGGAGAACTGCTTGAACTTGGGAGGTGGAGGTTGCAGTGAGCTGAGATCACACCATTGCACTCCAGCCTGGAAAACAAAGAGCAAAACTTCGTCTCAAAAAAAAAAAAAGACTAAAACAACGTTTTCCCAGTAATAAACATTATCACTATTGCTACTAGAGTTGCTGCTATTACTGTCATAGTATTTTATATTCCCATGTCGGAAGATATCCCTACAAATTGCAGCTGTGAGTTTACTTAAATGAAAAAATCCATGAAGGCAAGGACTGGGCCTGTCCCACCCTTCACTTGAACCCCCGTCCTCTTCTGAAGGCCTGGCTGACAGCAGGTGCTCAATATTTGTCCCGTTAGATGAAGGAAGGGTTTGAAGAAGTGGTTCTCAACCCTGGCTTCACATCAGAATCATTGGGTACATTTTAAAATCCTGATGTCCACCCCCATCCAGAAATTCTGATGTAATTGATAAAGATTAAGACCCTGGCATTAATAGTTTTTAAAGGGTCCCCAGGGTCTCTAGTGGGTAGGAGGAGGTGAGGCTCATTTGTATAGAGTCTCAAAGATCAGCCACACCATTGATTCCCAAACTTCTCCTTTTATAATAAAACCATTTTTTTTCCACAACAGTCTTAGATTGAAATCTACTTCATAAAAGAGAGTGAAGCAGCATCCTCTGATAGAAGCGTTGGAGACCCTGGGGCTCTCCATCCAACTGTGTGGCTCCAAGGTGGTCCACAAAGCCCACAAGTCCCTTGACACAGCTTCCTAGGATTAGAACTGTCCTCTCCTGAGCTCTAAGCAGTATCTTCTCACTGCACTGCACTGCCAGCCTTGCTGACTCCTCATGTAACACAATGCCATCTTCACCCTGAAACTTGGACTAAGACATACTGCAACTGTTTTCCTTTTACAGCCAAATTCAGACACTCTCAGATCCCAGTGAAAATCACTCCCAGGCCTTGTGGATTGAGGAGAGAAAATAACGCCTAAAATATATAAATAATTCAAAGCTGAGTTTATTCATGATGCTGTGTTTTTCTCCAGGCAGCAGTTTGTATAATCTCTCTTACACTGCTAGTTGGGAAGCCTCCGTAGCATTTATTACTGCAGACAAGCCGTTAGAAGCTGTTTTGATTTATACATCTACATTCTATTATAGAGGTAACTTTAACAGCACACTGCAGTTTCTGCTGCTGACATTGTAGGAGGGGAAAGACAAAGAAAAAGAAAAGACGGTGGAGAAAAGAATAGAAAATTATTTCTGCCATTCCAGAGAAGAGCAGGAAAAATGGGCCTACATACTTTAATGACATACTTGTTTTCTGGAACACAGACACAGACAAAGACAGACAGACACACACACACACACACACACACACACACTACACTCATATGCAACAACATATGTATGTTGCATCATTATGTCTTCACAAGACAGCCAATGTTTATTGAACATTTACTAAGTGCCAACTTACTCTGTTAGGTCATGAGAACATATTGGTGAATAAACAAGACAGTTGATGGTCTTATCTGTTATTATTGTTTGCTATCAACAAACAATGTCTCCCCAACAATCCTTAGCACAGGGTTGATACCCGGTAGATACTTGATGCCTTTCGAGTGAATGAATGAATTCAAAATTACAAATAAGATGAAGTTATATTGTAACTGTTCAGTTACCTATCTTCACAGCAATGCTAAATAAGATGAAACACATAAAACCTCACACAACGATAAGCCTTTATTGTTCATGCATCGAAGATGTTAGGCTGGTTGGCTCTGCTCATCTGTGCTCATCACCCAAATAGCTCGGAAATGGCTCGCAGTCCACTGATGGGTTCAGGCTGCTTCTGGGTCCTGTGGGAATGACTCAGCTCTGCTCATGTGTTTCTCATCCTTCCACAAGCTACTGCCCAGCATGTTTTTATGGTCATGACAGAGAGACAGAGAGTAAGTATAATGGAAACACATGGCCCCTTGAAGTCTAGACTTGGAACTGGGAAACCATTAGTTCCAATACACTTGAAGAAACAAGAGCTAGCCCAGATTCAAGACATGGGTAAAAGAGTCCATCTTTAGCATGAAGGTCTGCAAAGCTACATAGCCGAGACAAGGCTAAAGCGATTAAGCATTGAAACCACCTTTGCAATCTGCCACAGGAACTCAGCAAATTAGAGAAAAGGCAGTGATGGAAACCCACCTCTCAAATGAAGTCTATTGCCTTTTCCAGTATCCAAGTGTATTTCCACCCAGGCCCTGAACAAGGAAGGCTCTTTAGTGAGTTTAGGGAGGATGCAGACATCTCTCTGAGAATAGTTCATCGTGCCCTGAATGTCCTTCCCTCTTTGACCTTAGGTCTTCACCCAGGCCCTACCTGGGGTTGACATCTGACTGTGATCTATTCACCTTGCCTGCCCTAGTTTTTCCTGCTCCATTTTAACCCATCACATTAGGAGACAGAATGCGTTTACAGTACAATGAGGAGACAGAATTGTAGCTACCATACATTGGGAGCTTACTATATGTCAAGGCCTGTGCTGAAGAACTTTGCTTATATTATTTCATTTAATTCTTATAATGACTCTATGAGTTAGTTATAATTATCCCTCATTTTACCACCAAAAAGAATATTCACAATACTGAAAGAGATTAAGTAACTTGTCCAAGGTTTCACAGCTAGTTATTAATCAAGCCAGGTTTCAACCCTAATTTGTTTGAACCCAAAATCCATGTTCTTAATCACTATGCTATGCTCCCCCTTCCTTAAACTGCGGAGGTCTACTTCACTAAACCATTTTGCTCACGTTGGTAAAGAATTACCTTTTTTTTTTCTTTTTTCTTTTTTCTTTTTGAGACAGAGTCTCGTTCTGTTGCCAAGCTGGAATGTAGTAGCGAAATCTCGGCTCACTGCAACCCCCACCTCCTGGGTTCAAGCGATTTTCCTGCCTCAGCCTCCTGAGTAGCTGGGACTACAGGTGCACACCACCATACCCAGATGATTTTTGCATTTTGAGTAGAGATGGGGTTTTACCATGTTGGCCAGGATGGTCTCGATCTCCTGACCTCATGATCTACCCGGCTTGGCCTCCCAAAGTGCTGGGATTACAGGCATGAGCCACTGAAAAATTATCACTTTCTTAAAGCATGATCTTAAAGAGATCATGATATTCTGCCCAGTTCTCTCCTATGAGACACTTGGAAAAAAACAATTGAAGTTCCCACAACATTTTGAATTATTTCCACCTAGACATAAGAGGTTGTAGGGTGGGAAGGTAGGTCATTAAGTTTTCAGTCTTGTGTAATTTCTACCAGCTCCCAACAGAATGTCCTAGGCTTGTCAGAGTTAGTACCAATGAGATCAGAGATCAGAGATCATGGATTCCACCAGGAGGAAGAGGGATTATACAAAGACTTATTGGTGTCTATTGGTATAACATGTACTATGTTAAATCCAACTGGCCCAAAAAGAAATGGAATCTATGATCTCATTTGCATTTTATCTCTCTTTGCATAAGCCCAAGTCAGGAGGAGGCTGGTTCTGGATGAAAGAGAAGTATGAGAATTCCACCCCTACTATTGCAAAAGCTTGGAGTTCCTAGAGCAGCACCTTAATGAGGACAAATGGGAGAATGTAACCCAGTGGAATAAATGGCAGATTATTCCAAAGCCAAGCCAAGGGCACTGAATTTCTCACGGACTGTCAGTTCAATCCTCAGCATCTACAAGGTAGTGTCTAGCATTCCTCTTCACCTCCACTTGACATTTACACCCAACGAACAATGGTCAAGCGAAAACCTCTGGCTAAATTTACAGGTTCTCAGTTTGTGACAGTTGCCCTGTAGATCCCTGATCAAAGCTGGATTCAAGAGCATGGCTTAAGTTTAAAATCCTGAGAGGAGCAATCTCAAGCATGCTGGAGAAGAAAGCTAAATAACCATTCAACAGCAAGACTTAGCGCACTGGCCAGAAAACTGCATGGGTGAGAATGACAGACCTGCTTCACCCCACTCATGAGGGAGTTCAGTGGGCACTGGCTTACCCTGGGGATGGATGGAATCCTCAGTAGGAAATGTTTACTAAGTCAGAGAAAAAGATAAAGAGAGTCAGTTATGTTCAAGCACAAGGAAAAGTGGAGATTGGAATCCTGCCTTTCAAGTGCAGCGAATTCATTCTCCAATAAACATGTCCGAGAGAGCGCTAAGCATGGACCAGTCAGACTGGCAATCCCTACCTCCCTGAGACAGAGTGAGTGAGGAGGTAGGAAGAGGAACATACTCTCTGTCCTTAGCATCCCTCCATTGATGAGGATGGCAGAAGTCACCTCAACCTTGAAAAGATGCTATCCCATGAAGAAGTGGACATCAGCATGGCTTCTTTCAGCAAAGCCAAGGGAAGGGTTGCTAATTCCGAAGACTACAAAAAGCCAGCCAGGTGTATGAGAAAGCAGACAGGAAGAAGCTAATAGGATTGGGAGGCAGCCTGTTCATTGTAGCTTTTGCCTCCCGGGAAGCCAACCTGTCTTTCAGGCACAGCTGTAAAGTGTGGGGCCAAAGTTGAGTTCATGAGAGAATTCAGAGGCATAGTCAGAGGAGCAGATGAGGCAGTAGCTGAAGTGTGAGCCAAATGGGAGCCAGAGGACCAGAAAGAGGAGGGAAGAGATCACCACAGAGGACAAAAGGGAGGTGGTGGGGACTCACTCAACATAGGACATCTTCCCTTGCAGGTGGATTTCTACCTCCCCCAGAGAGCTCTGGCCAGTGTGGAACGGACAGTGTCCAAAGAATGCTCAATGAACTCCTCATTTTGATTTCTTTGTTCTATAAAGGCGTGTGCAACTGCATTAGTATGCTCAGCAAAAGGCCCCTTTTGTTGTGCCAGGTGCTGCAGGAATTCAGAACAGCTGATGTTTCATAAAATCATGAGCCTGCAGAGAGCCCTGGGAGGTCAGAAAACCCAAGCCCCTGCCTCTCACATCTGTTCTATCCGTTGAATGGTGCTGCAGTTTTAAAATCATGTTTATTGTACTTCATCTTCTTATTTTAAGAGAGATACACTGGGTGAACTTTTATTGCAGAAAAGGTGAAGCAAGCAGTAAAGCACAGAGAAGAAGGGAAAAACAGTTTCTAATCTTATAACCCAGTGACAGCCACTGTTAATATTTCAGCAAAGCCCCTGCTATACTTTCTATCACCCAGGGTGTGTGTGTGTGTGTGTGTGTGTGTGTGTGTGTGTGTGTGTGTGTTGTAAGTATGTAGAAAAGAAAGTGGGAATTTTACTTTTATTCCAGAATTAACAAATAAAACTGTGAACAAAGAGGCATTAAGTGCCACACATTCTAAATCAAGCCAAACACCTTCCTGGAGTCTTTCCATGAGGGTATGATCCAGCAAGCCTACTTCTGCATATATATTTAAAGAAATCAAATCAGTATCTTGAAAAGATTTCTGTACTTCCATGTTCATTGCAGCGTTATTCATAATAGCTGAGATATGGAAACCGTATGTCCACTGAGGGATGAACAGATAAAGAAACTGTGGTATATACATGCAATGGAATATTTCTTAGCCTTAATAAAGAAGGAAATTCTACTATCTGCGACAGCACGTTTAGAACTCTGGGAGATTATGCTAAGTGATATAAGTCAGGCACAGGAAGACAAATAATGCACGATGTCACTTATACGTGGAATTTAAAATAGCCAAACTCACAGAAGCAGAGAGTAGAATGATGTTACCAGGGGCTGGTGTGGGGACAGGCGGGAATGGGGAGATGTTGGTCAAAGGGACAAAGGTTTTGTTATTTGGGATAAGTAAGTTCTGAAGATCAAATATAAAGCATAGTACCTATAGCTATAAATGCAATATTATATATTTTTAAATTTTCTAAGAGTGTAGGCTTACTTTAAGTGTTCTACCACCAAAAAATAATTATTATTATAGTAAAAGAAAAAGAAATATTGAGAGGTGATAGATACGTCAGTCTATGACCTAGATGGTGGTGATGATTTCACAGCCGTGTATGTATCCTCAATCTCATCAAGTTGCATAAATCAAATATGTACAGCTTTTTACATGTCAATCATACCTCAATAAAGTGGCTTTAAAAAAGAGGCAGCTGAACCTTGCTGTTACTTGCAACCCTCATTCAGAAACACACCAACTACCACCATGCATTCTGTAACAGTAGACTGGAGAAAGGGGCCATCTATGACTGCTGGGTGGAAACATTAGGCTAGAGCACATCTGAGAGCTAAACAGAGGGTCTTCCCAAATCATAACTCAAAATGGTTGGGAACACTTTCAAGAAGGGAACGCAGACTTCTCATTCTCATTGAGCATCTGATTAGAACCTAGCCTTGTTGATTTCTGCTGTTCCCACTTAAGTAGTCAACCAGAACCTCATTGAGAGAGCAGGGCAGAGAGAGGGCGTCCGTGGAGCAGCCTGTTCCTTTAGTTGTCAGGGCAGAGAGGTGCCCGCCTTCTGGAGGTTAAGTGGACACTGAAGAAGAGACTCACACCAGTATGTGGAGTGCCACGGAAGAGGACCCAAGCAGCAGGAGGCTGTGAATGATCCACAGGGAGGCATCTGAGGGAGGACTGGGACCTGGAGTTAGATCTTCTGCAGTTGGGAGGGGGCTGAGCAAGGTGACCATGCACTGACCAGGAGGGAGCCACAGAGATGGTAACCTACCAGAGAGGGCTGTAAGGTCCTTCAGTGTGAGCCAGAGAAACAAATCCACTAACAAAGAGCACTGTGCCCACCGTGAGTTAAATAAGCAATGCCCGGCCTTGGCCTCTTTCTCCTCCACTCACCCACACATACGACAGCACCTATCTCTATATGAGCGGGTGAAGAGGACCATTCCCAGAGAATGGATACAGGAGGAAGGGTAAAGAGCAGATGAGGTCCCTCCAACCCACCTCCCCCAAGCCGCAAGCTCAGATAGCATTGGAGTGAGAGGAAAAGATGAACTGGCTTCTTAAGACAGAAGAACTCATGCAACGAAGGGGAATGGGAAATTTTGAAATCTGCTACACTATGAGTAAGACATTTAATACAGCATTATTAGGAATCGCAACTAGAGGAAAAATCCTTTGATGTTTGCAGCTCAGCAAGTTTGTATGCTTCAATAAACCCAAAATACACACACATACACAAATCCATACACCTGCATATACATAGACAATTTTTAAAATCCAATCAAAGTAAAATGTAGCCAAAAGCTATTTATTTTTTCATACCCTGCCTTTCTTCCTTGATCCCGTGATCCTCCCTTCTATGGAACTGAATAATTTAAACTTAAACCTGATGGAACTTTATATTATTTTGAACCTTGAGAGGAATGTAGCTATGTGGCCTGGGTCATGTAGCATACAGCTGCGATTTCTGTTTCTCCAATTATAGATTCACTCCCTTACTTATTCTTGCACTACAGACAATTAGGAAAGACCAAAAGGAATGAGAGATAGGACCCCCAGGAATCTATTACCCCTCCTTATGGAATGTTAAACAATCTACCTTGGAATGTGGAAACCTGTAACCAATGAAATCGCTATAAAGTATGTATTGGTCTTATAAGAAAAATGGTGTGACTGTGTTAAATTTCTCCATCTCTGCCTATGCAAGTGAAAGCCTTAATGACCTACTTTGGAACACTGATCAATTCTTTTGAAATCTGTTTCCTGGGTTGTGAGCCTCAAGTTTTGCACTTAAATAAGCTCTGTACTTAATCATATTTCCTGAATCTCATAATTTAAGGGTGGAGCTTCTCAGCACTTGCATAAAATCTCATGCAATTTCCATCATTTCTCTATTCACTTTCACATGTAACAAAGTTCATACTATCTCTCATCCAACTTAATTCTCTTCTCCACTCCATAGCACATATGTGCCTTAGGCTGGGAACCTGAGCAAGAAAGGGTATCGTGGTTTCAAAGCAGGCTTCTTTAATCTCACTTGCTTTTCTCAATCCACACTGTCCCTCTCTTTCTAACTGTTGTTTAGAACTCTCTAAAAACATTAGAGGGCATGGTGTCTTTGTAACGTGTCAGCTTAGCTAAGCAGGAACTCAATCCCCAGAGTTTCATCTCCAGTGAGGTTCCAGGTTGAAGAGGCTGTAAGAAAAATGTACACAAGATGTAAAAGACCATAGTGAAGAAGCAGGATGCTCAGTATCTTTCAGTTTGGTGTAGGGCACCAGACATCGGCAGTTCATGCATATGGCAGCTCACTGATCTGCTGGCTTGTGTTGCTGGTACAGGGCAGCACCTAGTCTTAGAGGTCCTAGACTGCATTGCTGTGTGGGGCAGGACCTGGGCTTGCAGCTCCTAGGCTATGTTGTTACTTTGGGGCAGCTCCTGAACTTGCAGCTCCTCCAGTTCTCCCTGGATCTCTTCCTTCAGCTTCTTCAAGCCCTGGGCCAGGTGCATGTTCATCTCCATGTGAAAAGGATCTGCTTCCCCATTATTATTAAGGTTTGAGGCAGTGGGTGGGAGACACACAAATGCTTCAGCTTGTTTTTCTGGAATCCAGTACCTCTCATGGTTTGCCCGTGTTCTCACAACTCAGCTGTCCATCTCCCCTCTCGGCTGCTGTCTTGGGTGACCTATAGTGACTTCAGGCTCAACATCAGACACAGACCATCAGCCCTGCATGACATCCCCACCAGCTCCCATAACATTCTAATATCTAATTCCTACTCATAGTGGTTCTGCTTCTCCGACTGAGCCCTAATTGATACTCAGTTATAAAGAGCATCCAATAAAGATACTCTTTACATATACTTCTTGACAAACAAGAACCAATTCCTGCTGCTTCAGTGGTTGCAGTAGCTGGTCATGCCCAACAGTCTTTCAGTCCTTGCCTTCCTTTCTACTTACACATTATCTCATTTTGTTACTTCATCTCTCCAGGTAGTATCCTCTCAGAAAACTTTTACACTGCAGCCCATGACTAGCTCCTTTCCATAAAGTTCAATCCTGGCTTACCAGGAACACACATAAATCTTAGACCAACTAAATCTACAACTATAATAACTTCTCAACATAGTCCTCTATAATCATTTTCAATCCAAGATAGGGTACTGGTGCTTATGTTCCCCAAATACCAAGAGAAGCATATTAAGTTCTCCAGTTAGTTTTCATTGGCAAATTTTTGTTTAGTAAATACATCTTCCCCACATGGTAGAGTTTATTTCTCCACTCTCACTGATGTAGAGCAAGCAACATAACTTGTTTTGGCCAATGAATTATGGAAAGAAGCAACATCGTGCCAATTCTAGGTGAAGATCTTAAGAGCCACTACATCTTTCAGCTAATTCTTGTATTTTTGCAACCACTATAAAATCATGTCCTGGGCAATCGCTGGTTCCAGAAAAACAAGACACAAGGCACAGACAGAAATCCAATCTGCGGCTACAAACAAGCCTGACCAAACCACAGTCTGAACTAGAGCTGCCAAGAACAGCTCAGCTTGGATCTTCCAAACTGCAACCTGCCTGCAACTTTATGAAAATAAATGTTTATTTTAATAACAATAAGATCAGGAGATTATTTGTTACACAGCATTATTATGGTGATAGTTGACTGGTACACTTTGCTTATACCATAGTGAGAAGGAAGTATTTACCTCTAGTAATTCTCCCCAGAGCATTGTCCCAGATATCCAATCTCCTATCAATTCTCAGCACCTTTATATGGAGGTGGATGATGAGCTGATGCTCAGAGAACCAGCTCTGTGATGTCTCCTTTATAAGTGCTGAATTGGTGGCTTAGCACACCATTTAGAAACAGAAAATTTGGGAACTTATTGTTTAGTTTGGGCACTGGAGTCAAAGCTGAGATGATAGAATAAGTCATGTTTACTATTCTCCTTCACACATACAAAATTTGGAACATACTAGATATAGATATAGATATAGATACAGATAGATTAGAAACCTGACTTCTTTCACTTAAATATAGATTTTAACATTTTTCCATGACACTCAATTTTCTTTTATGTCTTCAATTTTCTTTCTTTGAAAAGTTATTAAAGAATTAATGAGAATATCAAGTGGAGTAAGAAGAATGGCAGAATTATGCACTTGGGCCCTTCCCACCTGCGCCTGTAGGGTTTTCCCTGGGCATTCTGAGTGCTTATGTAAACTGAGAGAATCTCAGTGTTACCCAATTGTAACTGAGACACTCAGTTGACACAAGCACTCAGAATACCCAGGAAAATATGAGGTTGTGCCGTTGTTTTGTGTCTTAACTTGGTTAAGACTAGGTACCAACACATAGTCAATAATAATAAATTAGTTTATATTGAATTAAATTGAAATAAAATATACTGAATTGAGCTGAACAGTAAAGAAAACCAAAAAAAAGAGATGTAATATTAGTCTGCACTAACTTCAGCATGAAGGGTTTCCCAAAACAAAATATGGCAGATGTTTTTAAAGAAGATTTTTTTTCGCTCTCAATAAATTAGGAAAAGAAAAACATCCTCCAAATGTTTAGAAGTTTCTCTCTTCATCCCATACCAGGACTTCAGATCTTTAAAGAAAAAAAAAAGTTTATGACAAATGATTTATTTTGCTAAAAGAATAATTTACATCTCCAAAGGGCATTATAGATGAAACTGCAATATTTCTATATTACCAAAATTTTTACTACTTTTTTCATTCTACCACTACTTCCAAAGAAAAACTCTTGCCTTAATTTTTTTTCAAAATATCCTATCTCCTACCTTTGTCCTTGATCACTTCCAACCATGCAGAGCTTTTCATGTCAGGATCATCAACATGAAAATGCATGGCTATTCTTAAAAGATTGTTTTCCAAGCCTACATATTCACCGTAAAGCATCCCAGAATCCTCTAGAGTGAATGTTAATAAACACGATAGCACTGGAATTGATGGTCTCAACACGCTTGCCTTTCTACACTGATCTTTGGGAACTGTAATGGGAAAAGCACAAAGCTTCCCTCAACAGCTACTATACAATTATGATAGCATTAATAATAACAACTATCAATCAATTATACAAGCTAGACATGATTCCATCATTTAACTCTTATGACCAACCACATTCTATGAAAGAGATTATTAATATCCGAACCATATAGATGAAGAAAGGGAGGGTTTGATGACTTGCCTAAGAGAACTACGACAGTAACTTATGGAGATACCAATGATATTCTTGCTTCTGACTCCAAAATCCACACTCTTAAGTTTTATGCCTGAAACCCTATCTCTCTTTGAGAGAGAATAAGAATAATACTAGCTTTCATTTATTAAGCCTTACTGATTAAGCCCTAGCTTACTTGTTGCTTATAGATATACTCAATTTGAACTTATTTCCACATTAGCATCCACAAAATGCCACATTATTTTATGAGTTGAAATCGAGTAAAGTCCATCTGTGAGCCCCCAGTGGGCAAAATGGCAGGAAGCCCAATGGATGTCATTAGGGAGCAGCTCTGTCTCCTCTCTACTCTTAAATAAGCACTCTATCAAAGTTCCTGGCCCAGAACATTTGGGAATGGGCCCTGTTGTCATCACCTTGTCTATGTTACCTCTAAATTGTACTGCCCGGGCTCTGGCGTCTGTGGGTTTGCAGCTGGCCACACCTTATTCAGGGTAATGCATGTCAACAGTGTCCAGGCCTCTGCTATTTTCAGAAACTCCAAACCTCTTTTTTCTTCTAAGGTAGATAAATACCCAGCATCAGTATATATGCTATTGTTTAGGAATCAATCTTCTAGTGTTAGTGCTGAAGAACTAACATCTACAATGAAGACCTGAAAAAGCTACTTCAGAAATTTGAACACACGAAGGAAATCTTCCATCCACCATAAAGAGAAAAAGAAAAAAATATATGTATAGGTGTGTAAAGGAACGACAATATGCCAGACACTTTGCCATATCCTGTTCTACTTAGCCTACAAAACTGCAAGGTAGAGATTATTGTAATTGGTATTTAAGATGAGTAAACAAAAGATTAGAGAAGTTTTTTAAAAAGTCCCCAAATCATACGGCTATTTCACTCTTTGCAGACAGCCTGAGGAAAACTTGTAGTTCATATTAATAATAATTACAATTTCCTGGACTTTTACTCTGCACCAAGGCAGTATACTAAGCACTTTATATCCATTAGTTTCCATAACAATTCTATAACTTTTTTCATTATCTCCACCTAAGAATGAGAACCACTGGAGCTCAGAGAAGCTAAGTCCTTTGCCCAGGGTCACACATCTGGGAATGAGGGAGTCTGGATGCCAACCTCTGTGTTAGAATTAAAAGTTGGATTCTTAAGCACTGCACAGCACCACCTCCCCTCAAGGCTTTTAAGTGGAAGTGTGGCCCCAAAAGGACTGGAGAGATAGGTGGATAGAGCAGGCAGGGAGAAAAATGAAAAATACCAGCTAGTATTCCCGGTGTTTCTCTGCACCTTACCTCTGGAGCCCAGGGTACTCATTTTACAGGAATGAATCACAGGACAAAAGAGCTGAGGCCTTGCTTGCTTTGTTTTGCAAACCATACACTGTAGAATGAGAATAATTATTAGTCATCTGTAGGCCTTGTGATGCTGGCAGCTTAGTCATTGAATAACTATTATAGATCACACATTCCTAATCTTTGGATAGAGTCTCAAGCCACCTACACAATCCTTAAACAACTTCTCAAAGTCCCTTGAGCTGGGGGTGGCTGCAGACACACTCTCCAGTAGCTATGCATTCTTCCTACTGAAAGATGGACACCTTGTGGCCAGTAGCATAATGAGAAGTCATTCAGCAGAATGAACAGGCATCTCTCTCCTGCTTTCAATGACCCATACACTCTTCAGATTATCCTTCCAGCAAGACTAGATACTCCAAGCAGTTTTAAGTCTTCCTTGGGGCACAGGAGTTTCATGTCAACCACATTTGGCTTACATTTGTGTGACATACTATCTCATGTGAATGAGATAGGAAAAGAAAATACAGCAGGCATATGAGTGGGTAAAGGTACCAACTTCTAATAAAAATGATATGAACACACATAGGCCACTATTGCTGGGTTTTGGGGTGCAGGGAAGTGCTTAGCTCCCCTGAGAAGACGTTTCTCCAGGCTCTTGGTCTCTCACTCACCCAAGAATGGGAGAGGGGACCACCCCAGGTGCGGTACACTGGTAGATACCAGACCCCAAAACGTTTTGCAGAAAAGTGATTTATTTAGGCAGAGAAAGTGAAAAAGAGGAGAGAGAAAAAGGCTTCCACGAAGAGTGTGGAAGGGGACCCAAGTAGGGAATGCAGGAGAGGAAAAGCAGCTTCCACGAGAGTGGAAGGGAACCCCAGAGGGGAAGTCCACCCGGATGAGAGAGAAATGGACTTTTAACCTGCTAGGAATTCCCACCTTCGCCAAGCCCCCTAGCCAATGAAAAGAATTCATTTAACCTTCCACTGGAGTGACTGACTTTTGATTTTTTTTTTCCCACGCCAGCGAAAATTAAAACATAAACCGCTAAATCACCGGGGTGGAGAGGCATGGGAGGGAGGCATGGCGCTGGGAAGTTCTTTCCCGTAAAACTACGCCCCCTGGTGGACCCGGTAAGAGCACACATGCCCTCACCACTTAATACCTTAATGAAAAATAAGAGTTACAGCAATCTGACGAACAATTTATTTTGTTTTCTATTTTGAATTCTAGGCGTGCAGCTACTGAGATGACTAAAACAGTTGCTGTCCTCAAAGAACTCAAAGCTTAGTGAGAAGACAGAAACAACATCAATACAATAAAACTAAAGAGGTTATCATGAAAGCTCAGAGGAGAAACATCCAAACCAAATGGAGTAGAAAGTGTAGGCAGAGGATAAGAAAGATTTCCTTGAGGCAATGAGAGCAAAGCTGAACATTTTTTAACCTGTCCAAGGCAGCAACTACTAATGCAGTACCCTGGCAATCCAGATGAGGTGGCACCATGATTGAGGATTTCGTTCATATATATTAAAGCAGTAAAGATGCTTTCAACTTTAAATAACAGGAAGCTTGATATCAACTCATTTAAACAATGAGGAATAATTCTGTCACATAACAAGAAGTGCAAGGAGGCTTCAGATTTAATTTATCAACACAAAGACATCATTTGGAACTTGTTTTTTTTTTTTTCCTCATTATTCTACTCTGAAATCCTCGCTCTCTTCTAAATCACTAGGTTGATGCTCCAGTTCCAGGCATCATGTGCAGTCACAAAAACGTTCAGCAAAAGCAAGTGTCTTTTTCATGTAACAATTTTTATGAGCAAGTAAAGTATTCCCAAAAGCTTCCTCTCATATCTTATTGGTCATAAGTGGGATACTATAATTGGACTAGTAAGAACTGAATAGAGGGAGGCTGTAATCTCCCCAAGAAAGGCTTGGAAAGTTTGAAGAGGGAGGAATATTTGTTGAGTAGGTAGCTAAATTTTTTGGTACACTGGGAGTAGGATATGTGAGAAAACAAACCTATCAAACATGGTGCAGACCAAAGTCTTCCCACTGGAACTCTGATGGAACACTGTCTCCGAATTGATTGATTTATTTGAGGGAGAATGTTGACTCCTGTAAATGAGGCTGTATCAAATGCTAAGAATTCCAGCTCTAAGCAGACAGAGCCAAAGGACTGGCCTTGGTACCATAGAACTTCACGACCCAGAAGTGATGATTTTAGAGATCTAGAAACTGCTCTGCCATTTACTCAATACAGGCTTTGTCCTGGCCTTTGCTGACTGCTCTGCAAAATGCTTTGCCCATCTGCAGTTTTGGGCCAAGAACACATGCTTTTCTGAGGGTCCTTCCAGCTCTGAAAGTCACGTTTCTTCACTTTGATAAAGAAACATGATGCAAGTTCTTAACATTCCTCATCACCAACACTTTATGAGACTTCATATTGGTTTTAGAGATCTCACTAGAATAAAGATTCTTGAGTCAGCCTAGCAGATAAACAAATTGTTGCTACTCTGAAACAAAACAAAAACAAAAACAAAACACTTGAGTTGGTTTTATGGCAGAAGAACTAAAAAGTACATGTGACCTTTCATTTGGTAGAAGCGTCCTGGAAATTCATCTTACAGAAATTATTTGAATTTTTAGAAAATCTTTAAGCACAAAGATTTTCATCAAAATGTTATTGATCGGGTGTGAAAAGTACAAAACAACTAAATATCCAACTCTAAAGCCTTGTTTATATTAAGTCTGGTAGATTCAGCGAGTGGATTATAATCATGAAATGTAAGTTTTAAAGATCTTATAGCATGTAAAAAAAAGTTATATCTTAACAATAGTAAGTGAAAAGTGGTACTAGTTTTATTTACAATATAATGATAATTATGTAAACCAAACAAACCAAGCATTTAGAAGAAAAGGAAAAAGGATGTAAAGAAAAGAAACCAAATGGTGCATAGTAGCTGTACTGAGAAATAACTCAAAGGTCATTTCTTTTCTTTCTGTTTTTCTTTTGACACTTCCGAAAATGTTTGTAATGAGTATGCATTGGTTTTATAATGGAGAAACACAATAAAAATCACTGATGGATTATTTGATTGATTATCTTTATTAACTCAGTCTTACCTATAATTAATCTATATTATAGTTGTTGACAGGAAAAATACAGGTGTTTAAGAATGAATTTCATTGGCATAGCTTGGTATTCCAAACTTTGCTTCATCTTATCAAGCTTACTTTCCAATCCAAGCTTCTCTCTCATAATGGTTCAAACGACAATGCACAAAAGTCTTTGCCGAGCCTGCTCTGGCCCTCCTGGCTCCCCACCACCACCCCTTGCTTTTATTATACCAATAATTTTTCTCAAGGCGCCCTTTCTTCTTTATTCCACTCCTCTCTAGAGGCCAATATCAGAAAGCTCAGCTCAAACTCTGAATAACTTCCTAAATGATCTTGGGCGAATTATTTCACTTCTCAGAGTTTCCATTTCTACATTTCTAGGAAATGGAAACAATTTTTAATTTTCTTTTTCTCATTACTATTACACAAAAGTTACTGTACCTGGCACATAGTAGGAACACACACAAAAATAGAAAGGACAGCTGTTTATTTTTCCTCTGCATCCCTCTATCCCTAACCTACAGCTGTCTCAGTGTCTGGCACTACAGAAATAACTTTTTGAATAACTCATGTTTATTGGATTTTTAAAATGCCATCAGTGCTGCTACCAGACCCTGACAGATAAGGACCTGTGGCTGTGTGATTTTAGATGACTTATCTCCATAAGAAAGCACAAAGTAAGAAAGTAGTCTAAAAGAGAGCTTCCTTCCTACACAGAGAAAGAACTTTATTGACTTTGATCAGAAACGGGCTTTGGAAAACCACCTGCAGGCATCGCTGTTTAAGTATTCACTCACAAAGCAAAGAATATCAGAAAATAAGATGGAAAATTTTCTCATCGTTTTCCTCCCCACCCCAACGCAAGGTCCCTATCTCGAAAGGAGGATTTGGTTGTGTTTTCAAATGGGCTTTTGCACTTTTTCAAAAATCAGCTAGATAGCAATGCATCCCCACAGCTGAATAAGCACCATTAGGATGAAAGCTGTATCCTGGGGGCAGCGTAAACTGTGATCCAGCTGCCCCTCCAGCTTGTGCAATGTCTCTTGTTTGATGAAAACAGGGAGGGAGTGGAGTGTCCTGTAGCCTACATCATGCAGGGTTAGCAGCCTCAAAGTTCATTTTGAAAGAAGAGCCATGATGCTTGGAGATGTTACTGAATTTCAACTTCCCCACTCAGAAATGCCATTGTTATAGATTGGTGAAGGTGCTTCCGTTCAGCTCTTCTAGAGAAACCAACCCTATCACAGGCAAGCAAAGTAAGCCTCTTTCTTCAATCTGCAAATGTTTGAAGCAGCCCTTTAGCATAATCATTCTTAAACAAATAAAAATAGAATACTGTACAAGCCATATCATCTTGTTGGTAGCTGGTTCTGAGGGAATAATATTTAAGGGGACAGTGAGTTTTGGAGACAGTAGTTTGAGCATAACATCAGTAGAACTTCTTTTGGTTCTGTGAAAAGAAGTGTGCTTGAGAAATGTTCTTCCAAATCCATTAACTTATTCATTCATCTGTTCATTCAACAAACATTCAAGGATGAATGACTTTTCGTTTGTCTTTTTATTTATTCATTCAATAAACATTTACTGAGCACAGGATGGATATACCATGCACTTTCCTGTGTGTTATGAAGAATATAAACAGTTAATACTTACATTGTTGAGTGATTATAATATACCAGGAATTGTCTAAGATCACACAGCTTGTTAGCAGTACAGCCCAGAACGTATCCAGGAGCCTGACCCCAGACCCAACATCTTTAACCTTCTGCTATGATGCCTCTCAAAGATGCAAAACATCCAGATGTTAAGATGTAAGTTTGGGCCTCAAGGGGCTTACACTTTAGTTGGGTTAAGTGCCTTAAGAGAAGTTCAGGAAAAAGTATCAGGGACATTTGGAGAAAGAAGAAATGATTTCTTCTATGCTGAGAAAGAAACTCCTTGGAAATGGTAGAATTTGAGATGACTCATGATGGACAAGTAGAATTGAATAAGCATCGATGGGCACAAAAGGCATTCTAAGCTAAGAAAACTGTATCAGTAACCCACCAATGAAAGAAATCAGAAGTTGTGAAAGAGAGCAACTAGTTTAGTTTGATTGGAGCATTAACATATGTGAAGAGCGATCATCAGGAGAATGCCCGGACCAGGAAGTTGAGACAAGTCTGTATGTGACACTGATTTTTTCTGAGCACCTTCACAGGTTAACATTTATTCTGATAAAATACATCCTGCAAGCAGGTGCTGTCACTCAGTGAAGGCGTTTGCCTCATAAGAATGAGTGATCAAGCATTACTAAAAAATGTCCATTAAAAATTCCCCATCTTAAATATGGGCTAACAGACTCAAGCAACACAGTTGTTCTGGAGTCTAAGTCTATTTATCTTGAGAAACTGTTAAGACAATTTCAGCTCTGTAAGTCTGGATAAGAAATTTGAGAAAAGGCTTTTCTTTCAGGAAAGATTTTTCCTATAAGGTTTGACAAAGAAGTGCCTACTGGGTTCATTTCCAGAGCAGAGAAGAACAATAGTGCTGTATTTACAGTGGGTCTCCAGTCCACTGTATTCTTGCTTTGTGCCCGTGAGGCAACAGTCTGAGACCTATTTGACCATCCTGGATCCTCTGTGTTGGGGAGGAATATCACTGCTCAGAGGAGTCATGTTTTATGCATCACCATACATGAGAGAGCTAGCCTTTGAGTTAGCACAACATGGATCAGTCCCAAATAGGCACTATGTTATTCAATCTGTGCTTCCACTTTAAGAGAGAGAAGGGACTTTAGATGGGAAGAGGGTGCACACCCAGTTATATGATCAATAACTGATGCTCGGGCTGTGTAACGGAAGAGTAAGAAGTGGGAATGGAGATGGCAAAAGATGTGTTCATGTGTTTAAGATATGTTCATATGCAAAGAAAGACACTGTGACTCCCAAGAAAAGAATTTAAACAAATAGGTAGATTGGAATCCATATGAGTTATGTACTAGGCACTGTGATAAATAATTACACGTGTGATGTTCTCTAATTCTTACAAAATCTCTACAGTATTATATGCATTACGATTCTCATTTTTCAGCTAAAAATCTCTATTATTCAGGGGTGTCAGAAAGACTGAGAAACTCATTTGAGGTTTTACAGCTAACAAGTGATGGGTTGGAACTCAAACCCATATCAGCCTAACTCTATCTTTTAGCTCCCCAGGCCACACCTTCACTATACTATGTCTTATGCTATTTTTTGTTGTTGTTGTTATTTGTCATAGGGAACAGATATGGAGAAAATACAGGGAACAAACGTAGCTCAACATAAATTCACTCAGTCACACTTCACTGAATATTTGGGCAGAAATATGTCCACTCTCAGATCTCAAATTCCCCTCTCAAAAAACTGAGTAGTACAAATGATCCCATTATACTGCTTCTGGTATAGTTCTCCATGATCTCTAAGACTCTGTTGGATAAATAGAGACCCCTCAGTGGCTCTTTACAATCTATGAGAGTCCACTGGAATAAAGAGAAACCTCTCCACAAGGCATTCATGCACCTTCATGATCCAGCTCCTCCCATCTCTCCTCTATCACCTTCCACCCATTCAAACTCACATTCACTCTTACAGCTCCACCAAACCACCTGCTAGTCTCCAAAGCGAGGGTCACATCTCTCAGGTTTTATTTACCTTATTCCCTGCACTTGGAAAAAAACACTAGGTAGCTGGCCTTCCTGTAAGCTTCTATTCTTAAACATATTTCAATATCTATTTGGCATCAGTGAAGAGAAAATATTGTCTATTCACTTAAATGTTAAGTACATTCTTTCTTAGGTCAGTAAATAATGTACCAATTTCTATGTCACTTTCTTCTTTAAGCTTCTTTGAAACAAACCACTCCTATAAGTCTATCAATGACCAAGGAGAATCTACTCAACATTACAGAGTTGATGGAGGAGGGCATTTATGACACATGAAACATCCCATATCATAGAAAATAGCTCAATTCCACAAGTCTCTCCTTAAAGGCATCTTTTCTGAGCCAGAGCAATGCTGGGCCTTCTCCCAACTCTTCCCCAGCTCCCGTTCCCACTACCGCAGCCTTCTTGGCTCTGTCTCTGCCTCTTCAATTCAGATTAATGAACTCTGTCTGTTCTTCGACCCCAAATGTGCTTACCTCCCACTTCTTAATACTGTTTCAAAGGTCAAAAGCTACACAGCGTATTAAAGATGAAAGATGTGTTTATGACTAGTAAATAGAACTTCTAATTGTTTGTACATACTACATAAGGATTCTGTTATACTCAAAAAATAAGAGGGAAAACAAGGTGCATTCCTCCAAGCACAATAGGAACCAGAAGTAGAACCCTAGGCCAACCGGAACCTCATTCTAGTTTGCTGTAGAGATATTTTGTGCCCCTCAGAGAGTAGAACCTCAGTTAAGTCCCAACTAGCATGTATTTTTATCCAGACCTGCACCTGACAAACTCCTGCTCTCAACACAGGATTTAGCAGAATGAGGCACCACCTCTCTGTGGAGCCTGTCCTGACTCCATCCAGTTCCTCACCAAGCCTCCCTTCAGTGTTCTCCAGTTTTCATGTGGACTTCAGCATGTCAAAAGAAAAATGTCTGCTGAATTAAATGTAGAGGAGTTTAATTGAGCAAGGAATGATTCACAAATCAGGCAGCCTTCCAAGCAGGAGTAGGCTCAGAGACTCCAGTGCAGCCATGTGGTGGAAGATTTATGGACAGAAAAAGGAAAGTGGCTGCAGAAAATGGAAGTAAGTTTGAGAAACAGCTGGATTGCTTGCAGCTCAGTGTTTGCCTTATTTGAACACAATTGCAACCGTTGGCTACATTTGATTGGCCAAAACTCGGTGATTGGCACAAGTGTAGGCTACCATTTGTTTACACTTCCGCTTGTTATAGCTCACGATGTACAGAGAAAACCTTAGGCTGAACTTAAAATATGTAAGGAGGCGGCTTTAGGCTGAACATGATTTAATAAATACTATGATTATTTTATGGTGTCTACCAATAATGAGGCATTTATCAATTTATCTGTCTCTCTCCTTCCACTAGGCTGTCAATTCCTTAGGAAAAAGATTTTGTCTAATCCATCTCTGACCTTGCATAATCCCAGACTGGAGTCACGTACGTGTGTGTTTGTGTGTGTGTGTGTGTGTGTGCATATGTGTGTTTCTCAAGATCTTTATTGTAGGCCAAGGTGACAGTAAAATTGATGCTGAAGGCAAAGTGTACCCAGTATTCCTCATTTTTAACTCAGGAAAAGGAAGCTGGTCTTGACCCAGTCCTGAGTACAGAATTCTCTATATGTAGCAGAAATATGAAGGCAAAGAAACAGAAGGTGATTTGTAAGGGAAAATAAAGCACATGGCAAGTTAGATTCCCCAAGGTTCTTAAACCGGTAGTTAATTGAATCCAGTGTTCCAAGACCTTAATTTCAAACAAGGTCTTTGGGAGAAACAGTCAGTTGCTCTCCCTCAGGCAAAATGAAAGCCCTTTTCCTTAACTCTGAGATGTAACAAAGCTTCTGACTTCTTTTTCCTTAATCCTTGTGTACCCTGGCTGAAGCCTCACCCTGGGGGGCTTTGGAAGGCAGTTTCTGAGCCTCACTTCTTCCCACCTACCCCACATCCTAGATTATCTGCAAACTCCGATAGGTATTTTTAAATTCAAGGCTCCCTGAATAAAAATCCAGACTTGCTAGGAGTGAGTCCTCACCAACCTGACCCAGGCCATGTGGGGTCTTGATTTGAAGCCAGGGTCTAGGATAAATCTTTCCATCTCTCATTGCAATTTGCTGTGTCCTTATTAGTGTCTCTATATTCCCTTTTGCATTAAAGTAACCTCATTCGTTCATTCGTTCAAAAGTAAATGTTTACTGAATGTTCACTATATGTTAAATCTGAAGAAACAGAATAATAATAATGGTAGCTGACAGGTATTGAATTTATCATACACTGTAACAAAAATCAGATAAAGAGAAAAATATCTGGATTCCTCTCTATTTTATTTGTTTGTCACTAAAAGCCTATGGAATAGGTACTACAGCACTGTTATGTTACAGATGAGGAAATGAGGGACAGAGTGAATAACTTTCTGAATCAGTTAGAATTATTTTGTCTGCAAGTAACGGAAAAGTCAACTCAGCATGGCTTGAACAATGAGAGAGATGCATTATCAGACACCACAGGAAGAACAGCGGGAGACAGCTTCAGTACTGATGAATTCAGTGACTTCACACCTGGGTTATTTTCAGCCTTTCATCCTGCCAGCCCCAGAGAGTCACCATAGTCTTCAACCTGGGTCAGCAGAGCTGTAACAGAGCTATAGAGGTTTCAAGAGCTTCATCAAGACATTAAAAATCCAAACGGAGAGACCAAGGGCACCTATTTTCTTCGTGCCTGCATTAGTTTCCTAGGGCTGCCATAACAAAGTGCCATAAACTGGACAAACTGGATGACCTAAAGCAACATACGTTTATTTTCTCATGGTTCTGGAAGCTGAGAGTCTGAAATCAAGGTGTCAATGGGGCCATGATCCCTCTGATACCTCTAGAGAAGGGTACTCCTTGCCTTTTCTTAGGCTCTGGAGGTCACCAGCAATCCTTGATGTTTCTTACATTGTAAATGCCTCACTCCAATCTCTTTGCAGTTGCTTTATCTCTGCATGTATGTCCTTCTGTCTCTGCTCTCATAAGGATATTAATCCTAATGGATTTAGGCTACACCTTACTCTGGTATAACCTTACCTTAACTCAACTACACCTGTAAAGGTCATATTCACAGGTGCTGGAGGGTGGGATTGAACATATTCTGGGGGAGGATGAAATTCCACTCACAGCAATGTCTTATTTGAGGAGCTGGAAACCCTTTCCTGAAAGTCCCCTAGCCAACTTCTTAGATCTTACTGGCCAAAATTACATCACATGCCCAAACCTAAGCTAATCACTATCCAGGGGAATGCAGACCACCAGGATCCCCAATCAGGACCCACCCTAGGGCCTGGAAAATGTGCATAATCCCTCCCAAAGCAGCACATGGCAAGGAGAAAACAGATACAAGAACATGTTTGAGGAAGAAGGAAGAGGGGAGAACTGATGTCTCTAGGAAAGCAACCAACGGCATCTGCTACACTTACCCATAATTCCACAGGCTCTGACTCTAGAGCCTGCGGTCTGTGAGCTCACAAACCCCCATTTCAAGATTCACTATGGCACCATACCTCACGCTCTACAAAGCACTATGCTGTGGGCTTCGTAGGCGCCTTCTCATTTAATCTACGGGTACATATCATTATCACCACTATTATAGAGATGGTAAAATCATAGACATGAAGCCCAGGGTTGCACAGCTCTTGGAGGTAGATGTTTAGAAATGCAGGAGTCTACAACACTGGGCTGTGAGAAATATAAAGTAAATGTCTACTATATGTGGAACCTAGCCCTTCCCTTCAAGAAAAACCTTTTATTTATTATCAGGAGAACATTTGAATTCTGGTTTATGTAAAGCATTTGTTTCTCTTATCCCACAATCATAACTAAAAAATCCTGCTTTGCCCATCTAAGTAAAATTTTCTTTTTTTAACCAGTAGAAATTAATGTTCAAGGTGAGGGCCTTTGCTCCTATTGGGTTGCTTGAGCCTGAAAGAATGCTTCTCTCTCAGAGATTAGCAGCTGGTTATTTTTTGTGGGGAAGGGCTACCTATCATGTAATCCATTTCCCAATTTTTTACAATGAGAGCTTTGGTGTGGAAAGCCATATGTTCCATGATCAAGGAAAGGTATGGTAAGAGGCACAACCTGGAATGGAACATGCAGGCATTTCTTTAATCATGTGAGCAAGGAGAAAAAGCACTGGTCTGAGAGTCAGACTGGATTCTTTCTTAGTTCGGAAATTAAAAAGCCACGCTCATGAATTTGGGCAATTTGCTTCCCTCATCAAGGCTCAGTTTTCTCATCTATGAAACAAAGTGGTTAAATTAGATCATGTTTAAGTTTTCTTCAGTGGTGACACTTAAAGTTGGGAAATATTGTCTTCTGGGTTTTGAGCATGTCAACTCCACTTCACTCTCTGCCCTTCCCTCTCTGCCCTTCTTATTCTGTGCATTTGAGAGTTTATGGTTCTGAGTGGTGACTGTGAAGTAGAGGATAATGAGTTAAAAGAAGGCAGCAAACCACACTGCCATGTGTGTACCTATGCAACAATCTTGCATGTTCTTCACATGTACCCCAAAACCTAAAATGCAATTAAAAAAAATACGCTTCCACTGAGAAGTTTGGTTTAAAACTGCTTTCATGGTCACTATCTTGCTTCTTTCTTACAACAGTCCTTTGAAGGTATTAATTTTCCCATTTCTAAACATCAAGAAATGGGAAAATGATGGAGCTTACCCAAAGTTACTCAGCTAATGAGTGACAAATTCAGACCTGAAGTCAGGTGTTTGGCTTGTAGTTAGTACCTTACTGTATAATAGCTCAGCACACAGGACCCCACATCACACCAGTCTCCCCTGCTTCTCCAGTGCTGGGAGAGCCCTGACTTAATGTTTATTCAAAGGAGATAAAAGGATGCAGATTAATGGTTTACTTGGGACACATCTATCTTTGTTGATTTATAATTAAATCTGGTATAAGGCAAAAACATCTAAAAAACAAAGTTGTCCTACAGACAATGCATTATCTTGAGAAAGAGTGAAAGGTTCATCATAGGCAATAGTTAAGCATAGGATAAATAAACTCCTGATGGGACTGAAGGAATCAAGACTTTGGAGAACAATTAACCTTCAGTCTCCAGTGAGGTGTTATTTGCACTAAGGCAATTTAAGCTTGTGTGGAGGGTTGTTTTTTTTTCTGACAGGAATAAATAAATCCATATGACAGCAATGATAAATTGGAATTTGAAATTATAGACACAACACCATTTAAATTAGCACCCAAAAAACTAAAATTCTTGGGTATGAAAGTAACAAAATATGCACAAGATATATATAAAGAAAACTGTAAAATTCTGACAGAAGGAATCATAGACATATATAACTGGAAAGATAATCCATGGTCATGGATAGAAGGACTCAATATTGTTCAGATGTCAATTCTTCTCAACTTGGCCAACAAATTCAACACAGTCCTAATAAAAATTTCATCAAATTATTTTGTGGATATTGAGAAACTGATTTTAAACTATATGGAAAGGCAAAAGATTCAGAATAGCCCACAATACACTGAAGAAGAACAAAGTCAGAGGACTGGCACTACCCAACTTTAAGACTTACTTTATAAACCTACAGCAATCAAGACATTAGTGTTTTGGGAAAAGAATTCACAAACAGGTGAATGAAACAGAATGGATAGCCGAGAAATAGGCCCAAACAAATAGAGTCAACTGATCTTTGACAAAAGAGCAACAGTGATTCAATAAAAAAAAAAAGGTGATCTTTTCAACAAATGTTGCTGCAACAAGTGGACATCTACATGTAAAAATAAATACATAAATCACAGACCTTATACCTTTTACAGAAATTAACTCTAAATGAGTCATAGATCTAAAGAAAGTACAAAACTAAGAAGATAACAAAGAAAAATACTGAGGTGACCTCGAGTTTGGTGATGACTTTTTAGATACAACATGTGCAGCACAATCCATAAAAGAAAAAAATGAACAAATTGGACTTAATTAAAATTTAAAACTTCTGCTTTGCAAAAGATATTGTTAAGAGAATGGAAATATGAGCTACAGATTGAGAGAAAATATTTACAGAACACACATCTGATAAATGCCTTGTAGCTAAAAATATACAAAGAACCCTTAAATCTTAAGAATGAGAAAACAAACAACCTTTTTTTTTTTTTTTTTTTTTTTTTTTTGGAGATAGAGCCTCACTCTGTCACCCAGGCTGGAGTGCAGTAGCACTATCTTGGCTCACTGCAACCTCTACCTCCTGGGTTCAAGCAACTCTCTGCCTCAGCCTCCTGAGTAACCAGGATTACAAGGGGCCTGCCACCACACCCAGTTAATTTTTGTATTTTTTAGTAGAGATGGGGTTTCACCATCTTGGCCAGGCTGGTTTTGAACTCATAACCTTTGAACTACGCAATGTAAAGAATGGGTAAAAGATCTGAACAGACACATCACCAAATAATATGTACGAATAACAAATAAACAAACCTTTAGTAAGCATATTAGGGATTTACAAATTAAAACAGTAGGATCAACCATATAAGATCCTATTATACATTTATAAGAACAGCTAAAATTTAAAATATCAAATGCAATTAAGAATGTGGAGTAATATGAACTCTCATTTATTGCTATTTATTGCTGGTGGAAATGCAAAATGGTATAGACACTTTGGAAGACAATTTGGCAGTTTTTTACAAAACTAGAGATATTCTTTTACTATATAATCCAGAACTCATGTTTCCTGGGTATTTACCCAAATGATCTGAAAGCTTATGTCCACACAAAACCTTGTACATGAATGTGTATAGCAGCTTTATTTATAATTACCAAAAACTAGAAGCATGCAAGTTGTCTCCAATAGGCAAATGAATAAACAATGGTACATCCATGCAATGGAATATTATTCAGTGATAAAAGTAAATGAGCTATCAAGCCATGAAAAGACATGGAAGAACCTCAAAAGTATATTGTTAGGTAAAAGAAATGAGTCAGAAAAGGCTGTATGATTACAACTCTATTACATTCTGGAAAAGATAAAACTATACGGATAGCAGATAAATCAATGGTTGTTAGGAGTTTCAGAATTTAGGAGCAAGGAAGAAGTGGAGCACAGGGGAATTTTAGGGCAATGAAATTGTTCTGTATACTGTAATGGTGGATAGTTGAAAATATCCATTGGTCAAAGTCCATAGAACTGTACAACACAAAAAATTAACCTTTATGGAAACTACAGATTTCAGTTCATAATTATACCAATACTGGATCATCAGTTTTAAGAAGTGAACCACATTAATACAAAATGTTAATAGCTGTATACAGATGAGAGAAGAAGATAGTTAATGTGCTCTGGGATGATCTAGCTACAACTATATGGACACATGTTTTTGAAATCTTGACAGCTAGAAGCATGCCCCTGACATTTGAAAGCTGCCAACAATTCTTTTGTTTCTTCCAAGGAGGATCAGATTCCTCTATGAGGACATAGAGAGGCGTTGTTTAGGGAAAAACACTTACAGGGCATTTTAATTAGACAGATGCAAAGAGCCCCTTTTGAAACAGAGAGACTTCAAACAATAACAGTTCAGTCACGCCTGTAAGATCTGTTTCTGGGTGGCCAGCCCAGCCCAGGATTCAGAGGGAATCCTGGTTATTCTCTCTTAAGTTCTCCAGAGAGCCAAGGGCCTGAATCTAGGGTAGGAAAATTGCACCTAGTTAGACCACTCTCTCTACAATTGCTGTTATTAGTCTGTTTTCACACTGCTGTGAAGAAATGCCTGAGACTGGGTAATTTATAAAGGAAAGAGGTTTAATTGACTCACCATTCCACATGGCTGGGTAGGCCTCAGGACACTTACAATCATGGCAAAGAAGAAGCAGGCACCTTCTTCACAGAGCAGCAGGATAAAGTGAGTGCAAGCAGGGGGAAATGCCAGATGCTTATAAAACCATCAGATCTCATGAGATTCACTCACTATCACAAGAAAAGCATGGAGAAACAGCCCCATGATCCAATTACCTCCACCTGGTCTTGCCCTTTGCACATGGGGACTATGGGGATCATAATTTCAGATGAGATTTTGCGTGGGGACACAGCCAAACCATACAGACACTATGCTGCGCATCACAATTGGGAGACAGGCAAGAGCTAAGGATGCTAGGAGCAACTGTATCTGGTAATACTTGCAGGCATTGTCAATTTCTTTCTCATTCCACAAGCCTTCAATAGTGTTTTATAAACCGCACTATAGAAAATTAAAGGACAGACCTGACTTGTGTTTAAGGGAAAGCAATATGAAGAAAATCACAGCTATGAGGAAAGTCAGGCTTGAGGAAGCCAGAAGCAACCTGAAAATAGACTGTTTATTATAATTTATATGTTGAAATCCTTACCCTCTGGGTGATGATAAAATCCTCTCTCTTTCTGCTATGTGAAGACAAGCCTCTGCAACCTGAAAAAAAAAAAAATAACCCTCACCATAACCTGACCATGCTGGCACCCTGATTTGAGACTTCCAGCCTCCAGAACTGTGAGAAATAAGTTTCTGTTGTTTATAAGTCCCCAATTTACCGTACTTTGCTATAGCAACCTATGTTTGATTAAGTGGCACAGATGATAAGGGATATGGGGGTTCTGAAGAGAGAGAGAATGCTTTGTGAGCTGGAAGAAAAAGAGTAGATCCTAGCCACACATTGAGTATGTGTAGGATTCATATGCTAGTGGAAGAAAGCACTTTCCTGGTAGGAACCAGGGGTGAGCAAATGTGTCAATTTCATAAAAAGTAAGCTCCATCTTTAAAGGCTATTTAAAGCATTTTTAAAGGTTATTTGATACTAGTCAGTTTGATAGCAAAGACATTGTCTCCTTGTGCACATTTTGGAACTAGTTTGCCAGCCAGAGAGGACCACATAGTCACACACACACATAAAAACACACGCACACACAAACTTTTACAATCTTATCCTGCGTAGGTCTTGCTGTGTAGATGCTGAAGGAATTCCAAAATATGCCTGGCTCACTCTGAAGTTATTTTTCCTTCTCAGGCTTGAAGACAAAATTGTGTTTTTGTATTTCTTTCAATCCAAGTCCTGTGGATCTGCTTAATAAGATTCAGACCCATTCTTTCTGTCTCAGGAACTGAAGAAAGAGAAGTCTCCGGAAGTTGGCCCTGCTTGAATTCTCAGCAGACTTCACAATAAAAAAGTTCAAACATTATGGCCTCCAGTCATTTTCTAAAACAAACAAAACCAAAGCCAGCCTGGGAGGCTCTTTCATGACTTACATGACTAAAATCCTCTCTCTCTCATTTTTTTCCTCCCTCCTCCGCATACTCTTCAAACGCAAGTGAGTCATGCGTACTCTTGGAACTTGATTGATGAGTCCCCGCATATCAGTGTGGAAATGTCAGTAAGCAAATTAAGCAAAAGTTCTGGCTGGGGAGATAAGTCGAGGTGGAAAGCTGCAGGAGCTGCCTGCTCAGGTCTGGTTTCCTCAGAGGAGGGAGAGCTGCTAGGAGTCCAGGACCAGAGATGAGGCAGTTGTCAAGGACGAAGCTTGTGGTCAAAGTCAGGACACAGAGAAGATGCGGGAAGCTGGAACAAAACCAAAGCCAAATCATCAACCCTCACATGAGGCAAACTGAGACTCAGTGGAGGAGGAGAATGCATGAGATGGGGCAGGCAGCCGTCCTGGGGTCTCATCTACCTAAGACGCTCGTCCTTGCAACCTTTGCCATGTGGTTCACCAGTACCACATACCCTCAACCTCCTCCTGAGCCTCCCCACCATGTCCTGGCCTTAACTGAGAACTGGCTCTTCCCTGATAACCTGATTCCTTTGCAGTCCTCTCATGTGGAGACAGCCTGTTCTCAATCTGTCCGTCCATGTTCCTCAGAGTCGCTCTGAGCATGCTGGCCCCCACTGCCAGTCCCAGCTGTCTATGTCAAAGTTCTTCTCCCTCTTGAGGCTCAGGTCCTCCAACTACACTGACCTCTGCCCAACCATGGCTTTCCCTTACTGCCACCTAGCTAGTACTCACTTTCGTGATAACCTGATGATGACGGTGGTATCTGGTCTACAGTCTTCCCTTTATCCCATATCACCAGCCCAGGTGACATCATGGTCATCTACAGTGGCCAAGCTGCACCACTTCCAGACGTCTCAGGTGCCTAGCTTCTCATCTCCCCTCTGCATGCAGCACTCACCATTCATCATTCAACAAATAGTTACCAGCACCTACTACTCACTACGCTCTGGGCATGGTGCTGGGATGCCAAGGTGAACACAGCCCCTGCCCTCTAGAAGTGTATGGTCTAATGGGAGAGACAGTGACATAGGAGAGGGACATATAGGCTCTCAATCTGGAGGGAAGGATGTGGCAACAGGGCCCCTCTTTGCAGAAAGGCAGGATCTACAACGTTGAGATGGTTGATAATCTATCTGGGCTGTAACAGAATCCCATCAGCAGCTGGGGGTAGAACAAGAGGCATCTAATTCAAGTGGAAGGTAGGGGAAGGCTAGCACGAGCTATGTCATGTCTCATAAATCCTTCTGCATTAAGTTTTAAATGAGGAAAACCTGATTATCAGAAATCAAGGCAGAAGCTCAATCATAAACATGGGGCCTTACTCATCTTCACAGACAAGCATCCAGTGCTATGCCAGATCATGGCAGGAACTCACTAAGCATTTTTTCAACAGAACTCAACCATCATGAACATGATAAACATAAAAAGTATAGGGGCAGAAGCTACAGAGCAAGCCACAGGGTACAAAGCGGGCAGGCTGGATACCTAAGCACAACCAATGCTGGATCCCGCTTACCTTTGTGGATGGGGCTTCTATCATTCTCCATGATTGGGTTTTCAGGGTCCAGGCCTGGCTGTGAGTCCAAGTGGAAGGTGTGAGATGAGGAGCTGAATAGGCCTGGCACAACAGGGCTATCACAGGGTCAGCCTCACTAAAAAGTAACATGGGGCACTAAGAGGAACCCACAACAGAATCAACCTCATCTGCTTGGAAGCCTCTTCTACATCTTTTGTTGTAGGAAAATCACCCGGCTTCCTGGAATATGGGCCATTGAACTCTAGAGCAGGAATGCCCAACTTGGGTCCCCAGGAGAGTCCCTAGAACCATATGAGGCTTTAAAGACAACCCAGAGATCTATGGGACATTACTCTTATCCTTAAAATACTAACAGATGTTGAGGATACACAGGTGAACCAAAGTACTCTTATTTTTTACTGAAATTAGAATGAATTCAGTGAACTAACCCTGATATGGAGATCAGAAACTATGATTAGAGGTTATATGTGCATTTGATTAAATTTAGATGGGGAAGTGATTAAATATTTATTGTTAAGTGCAGTTTTCTAGATAAAAAAATCTTTCAAAACATGTTGTACTTCGCAAAGAGTTCATTTTAAAAGGCCTCTATGGTATAGAAAGGTTGGAAATCACTTGACAAGAAGCAAGAGACAGCTTGTATATTTCATCAGCTTATTACACGAGGCCAGAGGCATCTCATTCCCTGTCTGAGAAGATGCTGATAACTGGGTTGATCCTGGGCTCTTAGTCAGGGAACTATGCAGCCTGAGACATGGGGAAGCGGGCTTCCCAATCAACGATTTATGCTGCCTTTTCTGTACAAAGCACATCTGAGGGTCATTAAAGAGTTAATGAGGGGATTCTTGATACAGAAGTATCCAGTTGTATTTCTTGCCCATGGTTCTCTATATTATTTAGTAAAAAACACAGGTTTTAGATATTAAGAAGCCTAAATTTGAAACCCAGCTCTCACACTTATTGTGAACATGACTTTGGACAAACATATTAGTGAAGACATGTTGCTGTAAGTATCAAAAATGCTAAAGTAGTGGCTTAAAAAACTAGAGGGTTTTCTTATATAACAAGAACTTGGGTAACCTGGAGATGGAGCAGCTCTTGAAGAAACTCATCAAGGAACTGGGTTCCATTCAATTTCTATTCCACCATCTGAGGAAGTATGTAAGCATTCATCCTCTTTGTGGTATTATCTCTGTTACCCCTCCAGCCACTTCATTCACAGTCCAGGTTAGGAAGAAGAAAGATAAAGGGCAGAAAGCATGAATCAACTGAATCTGTCTCTCTTTTTTTATCAGAAAAGTTTTTGCTTACTTGGAAACCTCATTCAGAAGATTTGTGCATGTGTATATTCATTAGCATATTGCAGGGATGGTCTGGACAAAAACCAATTGACAGAGAATTGATATTTAAAGAAAGCGTTAATCAAGGAGGGTATATATAGCTTTTCTTCAAATAGAAACAAGTGCTCTGAAATTTAAAAGTAACAAATCCTACTGAAACCCATCAAATACATTTAAATTATTAGTTAAATGTAGTTAAATATGATTATTAATAAATTCATTAAAATGTTTTTGTTATAAATATAGTTAACAATATATTTGAATGGGCTAACAATGAGAAAGAAAGAGAGGAGAGAGAAGGTCAGAGATGGAAGGAAAGAAAAAAGAAAGGAATAAAGGGAAAAGGCTAGAAAAAAAATCTCGTAACTTTTAAAGGTTAAAAAATCTGGAGACAACAGATGCTGGAGAAAATGTGGAGAAACAGGAACACTTTTACACTGTTGGTGAGAGTGCAAATTAGTGCAAACCATTGTGGAAGACAGTGTGGTGATTCCTCAAGGACCTAGAAATAGAAATACCATTTGACCCAGCAATCCCACTACCAGATATATACACAAAGAATTACAAATTGTTCTATTATAAAGACACATGAATACGTATGTTCCCTGTGGCACAGTTTACAATAGCAAAGACCTGGAACCAACCCAATGTCTATCAACAATAGACTGGATAAAGAAAATGTGGCACATATACACCATGAAATACTATGTGGCCATAAAAAACGACGAGTTCGTGTCCTTCTTAGGGACATGGATGAATCTGGAAACCATCATTCTCAGCAAACTGACACAAGAACAAAAAATCAAACACTGCATGGTATTGCTCATAGGCGGGTGTTGAACAATTAGAACACGTGGACACAGGGAGGGAAGCATCACACACTGGGATCAGTTGGGGGGGGCTAGGGGAGGGACAGTGAGGGGTGGGGAGTTGGGGAAGGATAACATGGGGAGAAATGCCAGATATAGGTGATGGGGGAGGAAGGCAGCAAACCACCTTGCCATGTATGTACCTATGCAACAATCCTGCATGATCTGCACATGTACCCCAGAACCTAAAGTACAATTTATAAAAAGTAAAAAATAAAAAAATTAAAATTGGTAAATAAAAGTAAAAGATAAGTATTAATTCTGTCTTTTGTATACAAGGTATAGAAACTTGGTGTAGAAACCTGAGGGTAGTCAATGGATTACTGAGGGATGTTCTCTTAACAGAAGTATTCCAGCTTAAAAAATAAAATAAAATAAAATAAAAAATAAAATTAGAAACTAACATTTTATGAACTTTAGTAAAATAATGGATCAAGAAATGACCATTAATGGCTACTATCATCACAAAAACAGAGTCCTTTAGACACAATGGAAAAATAAACCATCGTCTAAAGATTGAGGAATTATTGCTAAAAACTTCAATCTGAATCTATCAAGCTTCGAGATTTAACTACCAATTTTTGGGGAACAGAGTTGCAGAGGAACATGTTAAACAATGCCACAAGGATGCAATCAGCAAAATTCAGAGTATGGGAAAGACTACAGGCCAAATGAGTAGTTTTTTTTCAACAAGTAAGTTGCAAGGGGAAATTAAAAGAGAATAGAGGGGGAAGGAGAAGGGATTTTAAAAGACTGGAGCCACATCCAGCAACTGCAATATATAAAACTTATTTGGCTACTGATTTTAAAAACCTATTAAAAATATAAAATAATTGGGAAAATTTCAACATTGACTTAGTATTTCTTTATTATTCTAAGTAATTATTTTTAATTATTTAGATATAAAGATAGTATTATCATTATATTTCCATGAAGAGTACTTACCTATAAAATACCTGGCAAAATTTGTATCGATTAAATTATATAATGTTTGGAATTTGCTCCTAAATAATCCAGGGGGAAGGAGGAAGTGGATGAAGACTCAGATATTATAATATTGGTCCAAAGTTGGTAATTGTTGGAAATGGATTACGAGTACATGAGAATTTATTATTACTATTTTCTCTACTCTTTCATATGTTTGAAATTTTCCATAATAATTTTTCAAAAACTAACCAATCACAGAATGAACAGCATTAGACAAAAGTACCACTGACTTTGGCACAAAGTGAAGAAGAAACCATTTCAAGCCCATGGTTTTCTTCATGGAACTGACTACAGTTTCTTCCCAGTGTCCTAATGAGCAGGGCTCAGAGCTGGCATCAGAACCAGAGGGCCCTTTTGCTGAAAAGTTAAAGTAAAACAAAATGTAGAAGTTCCATTCTGGTCCTTGTATCATCTTCACACAATTCTGAGTTAAAAAATAAAAAAAGAAATCTTCTCAAATTTCATTATAAAGTCCTAAACTATATGATACTACTCCACCACAAAAATCAATGTATGATTGCCACAAATGATCAAAAACAGGTAAACAGCCACTGGATAGAGTATTTTGGTTTAGCAAAGCTTATTTCTTTTCTGAGTATGCTCCCAGTTATATGTTCACATATATTTCCACATAATTATGAGGTTTTTTAAGAAAAGAAAATGTGACTACGGAGAAGTAAGGTAATTTGAAATTCATCCCAAATTAAATGTTTGTTCACTCCAGCAACAAATATCTGAGTGTCTACACTCTGCTGGGAATTGTCTTGGGTTTACAGAGGTAGTGCTGAGGACAAACAAAAGCTACAGCTTTTGCCTGATGGAGCTCACAGCATGGGGAGACCTAGGGAAACATAACATAGATTGTAAACACTCATGAATACCTGTAAATTACAGCCTAGATCCATAGCAGCATTATTCACAATAGCCAAAATGCAGAAGCAATCCAAGTTTTTATCTACAGATGAAAGGACAAAGAAAATGTGGTATAACGTATATGGAATGTGTATAACGTACAATGAAATATTATTTTGCCTTAAAAGAGAAGTACATTATGACATATGCTACAACATGGATGAACTTTGAATACATTATGCCAAATGAAATAAGTCAGTCACAAAAGGACAGACACTGTATGATTCCACTTACATCAAGTGTTTAGAGTACTCAAGCTCATCAAGACAGAAGCTCAAATGGTCATGACCAGGGGCTGGGGATGAATGGTAACATTGTTTAGTAAATACAGAGTTTTGGTTTTACAAGACCCCAGCATCCCATAGGTATGAATGGTGGTGGTGATAGTGGCACAATCATGTGAATGTACTTAATGTCACTGCACTGTACACTTAAAAACAGCTAAGATGGTAAATTTCAGGCTATATGTGTTTTACCATGTAACATTTAATTTTACCACAATTAAAATGTTTTAAAAATTACAGCTTGGCTGGGTGCGGTGGCTCATACCTCCCAGCACTTTGGGAGGCTGAGGAGGGCGATCACCTGAGGTCAGGAGTTTGAGACCAGCCTGACAAGCATGGGTAAGCCCCATCTCTACTAACAATACCAAATTAGCTGGGCATGGTGGTGCCTGCCTGTAATCCCAGCTATTTAGGAGGCTGAGGCAGAAGAATCACTTGAACCCAGGAGGCAGAGGTTGCGGTGAGCTGAGATTGCACCACTGCACTCCAGCCTCAGCGATGAGTGAAATTCCATCTCAGATAAATAAATAAATAAATAAATAAAACTTAAGGCAAATGCCACCCAGAAGAAGCAGATAGCTATTTTAGTAGACACTGTTTCCTTCCTCTAAGCATCCATTCCCCACTCTCTCCTTCCTAATATTACCCAGATTTTATTTAGAAGTCCTTCCTCTCCACCTTATCATGTAACTCAGGAGACACTAATACTTTTCCACCTCTACTGGTGGATTCTGATTAGTCTAAGTCAACCACACCATGACATTTCCCTGGCAATTTACGAGTCTGGGGATAGGTTTGGTACATAAACTATGTTGGTCCAATTACACTGAAGTAAAGCATTTATATTCCATGGTTGAAAAAGATGGAAACAAGGGCACATATTGGCTCCACTACTGCTAGCAGCCATATTGTGAGCATGAGGATTACCTGCTTTAGGCTGAAAGTAAGGTAGGGAACAAATCACGGAAAAACCCAAAGAACTTTGTTATAGAAACAATTCAGTGACATTGCTGAGCCACTGAAACAACCAACTCAATGGCTCTTCTACCCATGGGTTCACTGGTATGTCAGACAGTGCATATTCTTATGTAAGCCAGTTTCGGTTGGGTTTCTGATCACTCAGTCCACATCATCCTGTGTTAAGTAATAAAGCCAAAAAGGCAATGAATAAGAGTAACTAGCCTAGTTGGACAAATAGCATCTAGGCTGAGGCAACAGTATGTAGAAAGGCTCTGTGGCAAAAAGGATGTGGAGTTCTAACCAGGAGTTCCAGAAAGTGAAAGAGTTCCAGCCTGGCAGAAGCCTGGAGCGAGGGGCTGCAGATGAACTATCATACAAGATGAGGTTGAGAGACAGAGGGGAGCCAGACCCCTCCATGTGGGTCCTCTTATATTTTGGTCTTAATCCTAATGAGAGTCAGAAGCCATTGGAGTGTTTGATGATGTCATGATTAAAGGACCAGATTTGCTTTTCAATAGATGCTGTAATGTGGAGAACTGATGGGAGAAAGGACGAGGTCGGGGCAAAGAAACAAATATTGCAGGCCAAAGATGGCAGCATCTTAGGCTAGGATCGAGGTTGGGGGGCTGAGGAAAGCGACTGTGAGCTTTCTGAAAGGCAGGTTCAATGACTTCAGTGCTGAATCAAATATATGTGTGGAACAAGCGGATGTAAGACAGAGGGAGATGTCAGGGATGACTTCTAAGTATCTGGATATAACAGAATGAATGAGGAGCCTTTTAGTACAGAAGAAAGAGTTTTAACTGCAAATAAAGATATAACTAATCCTAACTTAAAATTGATTTAAGTAGTACTCTTAATCATAATTAATAGGTATAGCAATAGTAACCATTTGCTAAGCATTTATTAGAGGACAGAATCTACATAATGCACTGTACTTTATCATAATCCTCGTGGCCGACTTTGTTTTCCAAGGAGGATCCAACAACATCTCTCATCTCATGTGCTCTCCTGCAATGTGACCTTGCCCTAGTCACATCAGGGAGTAATGTCTACATCCCAGCTCTTAAATCAAAGAAGGCCGGTGACTGTTTCTATCAATGGAAGATGCCAGTTTCATCTATAAAATGGAGATTAAAAATGAGAAAGAAAAAATAAAATTAAAAGAGAAAAATAGAATTTGGCTGAACACAGCAGCTCACACCTGTAATCCCAGCATTTCGGGAGGCCAAGGCGGGTAGACTGAAGTTCTTTGAACTTGAGGCCAGAAGTTCAAGACCAGTATGAGCAACATGTGACCCTTGTCTCTACTTTTTAATGGTATATTTTGCTTTTCTATCTTCTATCTATCTCTTGCACTCCTTTCCATATAAGCTTATCTCTTACTTTTATTTTGGTCATTATTATGAATGCACTATATAGTCATGGTTAAAAATTAAAACTAAAGTTCTAAGGTAATTTCTCAGCTGTACTCCCCAAAAGTAATCCCTGTTAAAAGCTTGTGAGTCTTTTCAATTATATGTGTTTCTTTTATGATGGATATGTACTATGATTTACTTAGTCACTTTTCTGTTAATGATCATTAGCAACTGCCTTCTTAAAAAAAAAAAAAAAAAAATTAGCCAGGTGTGGTGGTGCATGTCTGTGTTCCCAGCTACTCAGGAGGCTGAGAAGAGAGGATCATTTAAGCCCAGGAGTTTGAGATTGCAGTGAGCTAAGATTGCTTCACTGCACTCTAGCATGGACTAGAGTGTCACCCACCTCAAAAAAAAAAAAAAAAAAAAAAAAAAAGAAGAAGGAAACGAGCTGTTTTTGAATTTATTGTAAAAGTTATATTTTTAAAGACTATGTTAGAAGTGTTGCTATTTGACTTCTAAGGTTAAGTCGTAGAAAGCCATACAGCTTCTGAAAAGTTTTTCTGGGACACTCATTCTGGAGAAAGCCAGACCATAAAAGTGGTCCAACTAAGGCAGGAGAGTAGGGTGTGGAGGCAGGAAACCTAAGGCCAATTCATGCTGACTTCCCAGAATTAAATCAAAAGAAAATCCCCAACTTTTCATGCACAGGTAACTAAAGGACCAGAGGCTACTTTCTTTGCAACCCTCCCACCCCCATCCCATCTTTTCTGCCTGGCAGATGAAAAATTGAAAGTACCTCTGATTTGTCCCCTCTCATAACCAATCATACTAATTGTGAGCCAAGTCTTTATTTGCATAGGGGTATAACTTTGGAACTTTATTTCAGCCTCTGATTGCTCACTTTCGGCAACCAATCCGACATTTGAAATAAATTTGTAACTTCACTTCAGCCTCTGACTGGTCACTTTCCATAACCAATCAGACTGATCACAGGCCACCACTTCATTTACATAGGATGTAGACCAAGTAACCAATAGGAAATTTCCAGAGTGTATTTAAACACCAAAAAAATTCTGTAACCAGGGCCCTTAAGCCACTTACTTAAGCCTCCTCCCAAACTCTGGAGTGTTTTTTCATTTCAATAAATCTATGCTTTTTTTCATTGCTTTATTTGTGCATTTTGTCCAGTTCTTTGTTCAAATGCCAAGTACCTGGATACCCTCCGACAGTAACACAACTACTTTGAGACCACCAACCTGGGACGGCCACATGGAGGCATTCTATTTGTCAGACACCACTGAACTTCCTGCCAACAGTCAGCATGGACTCACCAGCTAGGATGATGAAGCCACCTTGGAAATGCATCTTTCAACTCCTACCTCATGACTGCATCATTGCCATGAGAAGCAGAAACAAGTCATGTCCACTGAGCCTTATCCAAAAGAAAAAAATTGTGTGCAAAATAACTGATTGTTGTTGATCTTTTATGGCACTAAATTTGAGGGGTGGCCAATTGCACTTCCTGGCCATTGTATAGATAAAAAATAAATAAGACTGAAAGAAACTTGCTGAGGATCACAGAACCAGTAAGCACAGGAGCCAGAATTCTAGCTAAATCTGTCTGGTTCAGAGTCTGTGCTATTTCTTCAATCTCATGCTGCCACCTTTTTGGTCATGTCTCAAAATTAAATTGCTATTTCTATTCAAAACATCTTCAAACCCTAATCTCAAGTACATGCATTTTGAAAGTAATCTACTCTGCTCAAAAACAGCAACCCACCAGTTGAAGTAAGACACAGGCAATTGCTAGTGCTTAAAAAAGGGTTTTGGTGTGTGTGTGTGTGTGTGTGTTTTTCTGTCCCTCATCATTTTTTCCCAAGCAGTAGGGAATTGATAGAAAATTAAAACAGACAACTTCAATTTTCTTTCAAGAAAGATTTATGACCATTGTCTACAGAATTTCTAACCATAAAGTGAATCGTAAAACAAAATGTTTCAAAATAATATATTTAAAGCAACACAGTGCTATGCACAATTAATGTAAGACTGATCAGAAGTGATAGTTGCTGAGTAAAAGTAAACCCAGAGAAATATGAGCTATAGGGGTAACAGCATTTCATGAAACACTAATCTGTCAGTGAGGAGCACAAATCAAGGGAATAATCAGGCATATTAATGACTCTAGAGTAACTTTCTCTAACTCATCAGTCATCTTCAAGTGGAACTCTATCTCTTTGCCGCTGCCTTCTTCCAGGCCCTTAGGACTCCATCCTAATGTGCCTGCAGCCTCTCTGAGCTAGTCCTCCTACCCCCAGCCTCACCACTGCAACATTGCATCAACATCCCATATCCCAGCTTACCTTCACCCCTTTTGCAGGGACACACCCTCTGCCTGGAATGCCCCCTGCCTACCCACGACCAGGATAAAGCTTGCTCATGCTACACATTTTCATCCACATGCCAGCTCCTTAAAGCTGCCTCTCCTGGGTGTTTTCCAACCAGAGATGGGGTACTTTTCCTCTGAGTTCCCACAAAACAGCAAACTTAGCTCTGTAGGAGCTCTTCAGTCTACTTGCCAACAAACATTTACTTAGTGATACTGTGTACACATACTATGCCAGCCACGGGAGAGATGATAGAGAACTAGATAGACAATCCCTGCTTCAAGACACAGGTCTCAAATCGGTGCCTCTCAACCAGTGTAATTCTTCTCCCCAGGGAATATTTTTCCAAGTCTGGAAACATATTTTATTGTTACGCCTGGGAGGAGTGCTGCTGGCATCTAGTGGGTAGAGGTCAAAGATGCTGTGAAACTTTCTACAACTCACAGGACGGCCCCAACCACAAAGCATTGTCTGGTCCAAAATGTCAACTGTGTCAAGGTAGAGAAGGCCTACCATAAATAAGCAAATAAATAAATAAGGGACTGTTACAAGCCATGAAAAAATGAACAGGAGAATTTGTTAAAACACTGGAGTGAGAGAGGAGGGAGACTAAGAGAGACAGTGAGTAGAGATAGGAAAAATGACACCCTCACACAGCCAGTATGACTCTACAGTCTGTAAGGTCCACCACTTCACCTGTTATTACTCACAATAACACCTTGTGACACCGAATACCCACCGAGTGCTAAGCACTGGCCCAGAGACTCATTCTATTTGCCATTTTATTTAATTTACCTCTTGATGTAAATTTCTTGTTTCCCCAGGTTGAGGTTAACTTGATAACATGGCTTAGGTTTGTATTTCTTATAAAATGCCTAGCATAACCATGCACATGAATAAATGAATGAGAACGATCTTTCCAGAGCATGCATGAGAGATTCAAGAGCTGAGCACTTCAGCCTAAGGTGACTTCGTACAGTATATTAGTTTCCTGGGGCTACTGTGACGAAATATGCAAACTGGATGGCGGAAAACAACAGAAGTTATTCTCTCTTAGTCTGGAGAGCAAAAGTCCAAAATCAAGATGTCAGGAAGGTCATGCTCCTTTGGAAACTTGGGACAGAATCCTGACTTGCCTCTTCCAGCCTCTGGTTGGGGCCAGCAAGCCTTGGTGCTCCCTGACTTGCAACTCCATCACCACAATCTCCACCTCTGTTATCACACAGCATCCTCCTTGTGTGTCTCTTCTTTTTAAAAGGACACCAGCTGCTGGGTGCGGTGGCTCACGCCTATAATTCCAGCACTTTGGGAGGCCAAGGCAGGTGGATCACAAGGTCAAGAGATCGAGACCATCCTGGTCAACAAGGTGAAACCCCGTCTCTACTAAAAACACAAAAATTAGTTGGGCATGATGGTGCATGCTTGTAGTCCCAGCTACTCAGGAGGCTGAGGCAGGAGAACTGCTTGAACCCAGGAGGCGGAGGTTGCGGTGAGCCAAGATCGTGCCATTGCACTCTAGCCTGGGTAACAAGAGTGAAACTCCGTCTCAAAAAAATAATAATAATAAATAAATAAAATAATAAAAGGACACCAGCCATATTAGATTGCCCCCACCCTGCCAATGATCTTTTCTTAACCAGTAATATCTGCAAAGATCCTATTTCCAAATAACATCACATTCACAGATAACAGAGGTTAGGACCTCAGTGTATCTTTTTTGAGGATATAATTCAGCCTATACAAAGTTGAAGGGTCTGGATGGACCACTTCTAAGCCTCAAGCATTTCAGCTGCAAATGAAAGCCACACTAGCCAAGGCCCACCCAATAAAAGTGACTGTGGAGCACTTAGTAAAATTAGAGCCAGCTGCAGTGAAGAAGCAGTAGGATGAGCTTTGAGTTCTGTGGTCCTAACCCTCCAACTGACTGGGCCAGGTAGAGGCCACAATTCCCTTGCTGTCCTTCTGTCTGCTCTGGTTCCTTATTTGGAAAATCTAAAAATGTCAACAAATCCTTGCATTTTCCCAGGGCCTTGCAGCAACCAAGAAACATTTCACATATTACCAAAAGGGATCCATCCATTCACCAGTGAGGAGGCAAGACCAGGACTAATGCCCCGTCTCACAAAGGCTCAGCTTCCTCATCTGTCAGGTGTTAGTCGCAACACTCATCCTTACCTGCTAGTCTAGGATCCCATAAAGTAATATATGAAAAGTATCTGACACACAGTGGGAACTCAATCAATCTTTTGAAAATACTCAGTAATCTGCCTGGCATGAATGTAACTTAAATTTCCTCTTCTAAACTTACAGTTTCCTCTAATTTTTAGATTACTCAAGTCTCTATCCTGCATGTTCCTGCAGGGAAAAAAGGCCCTTCCTGAATATGTCTGGATTGTATTGGGTGATGTGGAATTTCTCATGTGTGTAGACTCCTGGTGGCAGCCTCTCACCTCCTATTCCAAATGCTTCCTCTCTGGTTTCTATCTGGGAACCTCATTTATGACCCTTCTGGCTAATTCCTGCTCTGTCTCAATATCGCTTTACCCTAAGCATGGACAGAGCCCTCTCCCCTTCTTTCCTCAAAGCACTCGAACACAATGCTTTTATGTGAGATAGATTTTGCTAAAAGCTTTAGGAACCAGAAAAAAAAATTACAGCATTAAATAGAAAAGAAATTCAGTCTCAGACATCGCTGCTGTTCATCAGTCAAGCCCTCCCAAGCCATCTCTCTCCTGGGGCACACACCTGCTCTTATATTGCTGAGACCTTTATTCTCTCAACAGATTCTCTCTCACACCACTGGCCTCCAACCACAATAACCAGGTTCCAATCATTATCCTCACCAAGCTCACTGGCAGCTATTCTCTAAGTTTTTAAGATTCCCAGGAAGAACCTAAAAGATTGTATTATTTATTATATAGGACAGTTTTAGATCCCCTAAAATGATCAGTCTCTTCATTCATTCCCAAGTAGGCCCAAAGGCCTTATCTTTTATGATCAAAGGTCCATTGAATAACAAAAAGCATGATTTCTGTCATTGCTTTCTTTGACCCTCAGGGGACAGAAATGACTGCAGCCTGATTCTCCCTTCACACCACCTATCAATTTCTCCATTGGGAAGTGAAGGCTAGGGAGGTTAGCTGACTGCCAAATAGCTGTTTAATTGAATAAACATAAAGCATCAACCTACCAGGAGCAAAGCTCAGGTCAGGTCAGTAGCTTACCTGATTCATAACCCAGGTGTGAATATTCAGCACCACTCCAGCTGTGTGTATGTGGAAATGCCTAAAGAACACTTCCCTCCTCAAATCAACTAAGCACTCCCAGCTCTGCTGTGTCAAGCACATGTCTCTGCCTGGTCTTCAGATGTCCATTCAAAGACAAACTCTCACCTTAAAGTCTCCCACCTTGAGCCTTATCCTGCTTTGGACTTTCTTTGAACAAACCTCACCACTCAATGCTGCATACTGTATTTACTAGAGTTCTCAGATGCTAGCAACCAAAACAGACACTGGCCACTTTACACAGAAAAGGAATGTATTAAAGGATATTAACAATTAATAGAATTTTAGGGAGGGCTAGAGAACCAGGGTTGGAGTGGTACAGCCAAGAGTTCTGCCCCCAACCAAAAAAGTAGACTCTTGAGAAAGTCTGAAGTTATGTGATGAAATGGAATAATGGGTGGAACCAATGGGAATGGGAACAAAACTAAAAGCCCGAGGACGGGTGTGATGGTCCAAGTAAGCGATGATTAAGGATCTGAACTAAGGCAGATGCTATTGAGATGGAGAGACATGGACAGACTGAAGAAACTGTGTGAAGGGCAGATTGGCAATATCTGCAGACTATTAAGATGTGAGTGAGGGAAAAGAGGCATTCATTCCAAGACCACTCCTAATGGCCAGCTGGGTAATGGGATGCATGATAGTGCCACAGACTCCAATAGGGAGTGCAGGTGGAGAAGCAGGGATGGGAATGAATGGCAGAGAGAGAGGATGAGACAACTGGAACATACAGAGGTGTAAATAACTGTGTTTGTCCATAAGCAAGTGGACTGCAGTGAAGGGGAGATACTGGGAAGAAAACACAGAAGGGAGTCTAAGAACTTGACTGTAGAAAATAAAAATTGTTCAAGGCCAAAACTGGGATGACCAACTCTTCCCAGTTGGCTAGGGATTTTCCTGGCTTTAAGACTAAAAGTCCCACATCACAGATAACTGTCATTCCAAGGCAAGTCAGAACCCCCTGTGTAGGGAGTAAGAAATAGCAAGAAAGAAAGAGTATCTGCCCAGGGTGATTGAAATTGATGGTTTCAAAACCACAGCTGAAACCCAGACTTTCTACCTCCTAGGTCATTGCACTTTCTTCACACTCTGCCAGTCAAGAGCTAAACTGAATGAATTCACTAGAAAGGTAAAGTATTAGGATTCAAATCCTAGAGTCCTGACCCACCAGGTATATGACCTCGAGCAAACTAGTTAGTCCCTCCGAGCCTTACTTTTCTTACCTAAAACAAACAAACAAACAAACAAACAAACAAAAAAAAACAGAAGTAATACTGGTATACTCCTTAATTTGAGGATAAAATTCAGAATCAAATAAAAACATAGAGGCAGTGAAAGATGGAGATTCTGCCAGCAGGCTGGCAGGAGGGAAAGAGCTGCAAACAAATGAGCCTCTGATGGTTTTGGAATCAAACCCCAAGTGTGCTGGATCTCCCACAGCCCAGCCCTCACACTGGTTTAAAAAGTTTAACCCTCACTAAAGTGTCCTCACCACTCCTTTGAAAAATACAGTTTCACTACTAAAGCTGTCTGGAGTAAAATATATTTCCTCCAGAAAATGCTGGTGAATTTATCACAACTGGGCTGTTCATCTGCTAAAAGGCAGAATGGCATTTATTGCCAATTGCTCACTTTATGGACGAAAAGAAACAGGGAGCCTAATAAGCTTGGTTAATTTTTTTCTTTTATGACTCCAGCAACTGCACTAAATATTCTGTCTGCTTTTCTTATGTAGTTTGGAAACTGCTCTAAGCCTCAGAACCGTTAGTAGGAGGGTTCCAGCAGAATCATGTGCTTGCTACTGTTTCAGAGGAGATCCTGGTAGAGAGGGCTTCGGAGAACTGACCCCAAGAGTCATCCCTGCTGGGGGTCTGCATAATCAATGACCAGTTCTACAAAATTGAGAATATAACTTTCAAAAATCCATCAGTAGATGGGCACATTATCAGTAATGATTTGGCTGAAATGATTTTGAAATCCCCTGGGATTTCACTGTGCTTTAAAGACACAGAAAGAATCAGAGTAGAGCTCTAAAGGGAAGGAATATCTATGGAGTTATACCCAGGTCTGAGTCCTGAGACTCTTTACTTGGTACCAACATCTGGGGCCATCCAGAAGGCCTATAAAGTGCTCACCCTCCACTATCCCACAACACTCACACAACCACCCTGATGTTTCCGCTCATTTCATTCATCAACTATTTAAGGAGTTCAAGAGCATCTGCTGTAGATCACACACTACTTTCTCTAGAGCATGATAATGTACAAAGAACACTGAAAGCCTAACATTTAATCCCAGCTCTAACATTTAAGTGATCTTCCAGGTCAATGTTGTCCAAAAGAACTTCCTGTGATGATGCCAATATTCTGACCTGCACTGTTCAATGTAGTAGTCACTAGACATAAATATTTGAAGTGTGACTGGGGTGAGACTGAAGAACTGAATTTTTAATTTTATGTAATTGAAATAAATGTAAATATAGAGAACCACATTCCAGTCTGGGCAACAGAGCAATACCCCATCTCTGCAAAAAAAAAAAAAAAAAAAAAAAAAAAAAAAATTTAATAGCTGGATGTGACATCACACATCTGTAGTCCCAGCTACCCGGGAGGCTGAGGCAGAAGGATTATGTGAACCCTGCTCATAGATCCATCTTCATTTGGCCCTGGAACCAGTGCTTCAAGTTCTGATATTAACTGGGGGTGTCAGGCAGCATAAGCATTCCATCAGCACTTGTCCTGAGGCTGCAGAAAAGCAATCCGTCTTTTAGAGAACTCTCCTGTTGGTGGCCAAGAATGTTCTGCATGAAGAAACCTATTAACTGCTTCATGTGAGAGAATATTTACAGGAAGTTAGAAAATGCTGACTTTAGCTAAGGAAAATGCCTCTCTGTGGAGTTTTATGGCTGATTAATGCCCTGGAATTTCATTGAGGGGATTTACAGATAAAGATTACTAACTGGCTGCACAGTGTATTTGTAAGTATGTTCTTACAAAGTGGAGGTTCTGCTCAAGGTGCGTCAGGGGGTTTCTAAGACACAAAAGAGAACTCTTTTAATAGAATTTCATAGAAAAACAAAACTATAATGCTCCAAGATTGTCAGCCACTGGCAGAAGTCTAAGACTCTCAGCTTCAGAAAAACCTTAAAGGTCATTGCATCTCCTGACACATTGATTTCAGCTTGAACAATTCCTGTCGGGCATCTCCCAGCATCCTGAAGCAGCTCTTTCATTTCATATTGATGTGTGATATTGTTAGAAAAGAGCTTTCAATGGTGAACAAAAATCTAGGGAAAGAATATGGTATCTTCGAAGTATTTTGGGCTCTGCCATTTTCAGCTCTGTGAGACATAAAATGAAGAGATAATAAAACAGTAGTGTAAGGCTGTTGGGAAGACTAAGCCAGATAGAGATGCAATGTGATCTGTTTCATAACATTTCCTTCCACCGGCTCTCCAGGGAGAGATCACTGGGAGTGAACTGATAATTAACTTCTAACAATGTCTCCCCATCACGGTAATACCAGTAGTTGTAGCAGTAGAAACAGTCACACAACTACTGTTATAACATTGTCTTTATTAATACTATTCCTAACATCTCTTCCACAGACTCATAAATATATGAATATGGGCCACATTGCTTCACCAGGTTCAGTAACCTTAGTTCCTTTCACATCTCTCATCTGTTAGATTTCAGGTGTCTCATGGTCTTAATGATTCAACAGAAATAGAGCAACATGCCAGTGAGTGGCTGGCCCTGAGAACAGCAATGTCAATGACATCTAGAACTTGCCCATGATTCCAGCCTTACTTCCCATGCTGGCGATCATGATGTTGATGGTGATGGTGGTGATACTGCGAATTAGCAGTCATAATATTGATTGTCAAGGGTAACCATGGGTCAGGCCCTATGTTAACTGCTTAGCATAGATTTGCTTTTAATATTCATAACAGTATCATGAGGTATGTTTTGTTATTATAATCTATATTTGACAGCTAAAACTGAGACAGACAAGTAACTATCTTATCTAAAAACATTTGGGCAAGCTGAAAATAATCTGGGCAAACCCGTCTCAAACTGTACTCTTTCCCACTGTGTAGTGAAAGTGTTAAGAGTGCAAGCTCAGAAGACAGTCAGGAGTGACTCCCTTCCCAAAGGCAGAGAGACAGACAAGAGATTATTACATAGTAACAGCAGCAGGGACAGCAAAGGGACCTTGACCGGAAAGTCAGGAGAGGAACTGATGAATGGAAATACTTCTGGAAGATAGGATTTATAAGATTTGGTGTTTGATTGCATGTGAGATGATGGAACCTTTTTAAAGGGGGCGAATGAGGGAAGGATAGCAAGACCAGAGACCATCAGGGATGACAATAAGTTTTCCTCAAACTTGTAAAATGCTAGAAAATCAAGTCATTGGACAAGAAAACACAAATGCTTTTAAAAAGAAAAAAGTTATCTTAAAAAAAATAAATTTGACGTTTGAGATTATCAGAATAAACAGCTTGTGAGAAGATTCTTCCCAGTGACCTGGTTTTTGAGACAGAGTCTTGCTCTATAGCCAAGCTGGAGTGCAGTGGCATAATCTCGGCTCACTGCAACCTCCGCCTCCTGGGTTCAAGCGATTCTTCCACCTCAGCCTCCCAAGTAGCTGGGACCACAGGCACGTGCCACCATGCCTGGCTATTTTTTGTATTTTTAGTAGAGACGGGGTTTCACCATGTCGGCCAGGATGGTCTCGATCTCCTGACCTCGTGATCCACCCGCCTCGGCCGAGAACTGGTTCTTGAACTCCAACATCTTTAGCCCATTTTCACCTGACTCCTTTCCCACTGCCCTTTAAACATGCTTATTTTCGGATAAATCTGAAGCCTCTTCTAGTGGTCCAGAGGATTATTTTTATGACTCCTAAGTCTGGTCCAGTTTCCCGCTAAGTTCCACTTCAGGTCCTAGCATTCAATTTGGCCTTGCTGAAACCATGGGTACACATCAGTGTCTATGTTCCATGTGCAGGTGTGTTTCAAATTTCTTAACCAGCCAGGAGCAGCAGTCATTTACTGAACAGCTGCTAGGAACCAGGCACTGCTATAACACCTTACATTTATTAGCTAATTTATTATTTGTCTGTGAAATGGGTGCTGTGATCATTCCTGTTTTACATATGGTGAAACAAAGATCAAGGAATTTGCCATGAAGCAAAGAGTTAAGCCAAGATTTGAATGCTCACAACTTGATTATGTCAGAACCTATAATTTAAAGCAATTAGTCTACTTCTGGTTCATTCAATAAGTCTTTATTGAGTCCCTAGGGTGTAACTTTTTACCTGTGAGGGGCTATTTCTTCTACTTTGAGGCAAAGTATCAAAGCATCATAGAAAATCAAAATTTGAGTCAACTGATCAAGCTTCCAAATTATATCAAAAAGTTGATGCCCAAAGAGGAGCAGTAACCTATCTAAGGTCACTCAGTCATGATAAAGCCTGAATTCAACCTTGATCTCTCATTTTACCACTCTTTCTATAATATGATGCATTACATTAAAAATACTTTGACACAGATTTGCTCTACAAATTTATAATATGGTTATTATTGTTAGTGCCATTCCTACCCACCAGGCAACATGTTTTTCATTCAACAGGTAGCTAACAGATATGTTTAGGCTATAAAATGTCAATCTAGGAATGCAATTTAAAACTTGAGGTCTTAGATAAGAAAGGCCTTTTTGGAAATATATATGAAAGGCATTTTTGCAGGACCAACATTCCATTAGTACTTCAAATCATTAATTATATTTTGTGGTTAAGGTCAACCCAATACCTTTCCCTGTAAACTTGTAATAGATTGAAAACAGATGACCTGCTTTCTGGACTCTCTTTCAGTAGCAAAGCACTTGGAGAAAATTGCACTAGATTGGCTCCTCAGGTCTAATGAGGGCCTGAACTGCCTACGAAGCTGCTTCATGGAATTGAGCAGATGTGTTATGGGAGTTCATGGCTCAGACTAAAGAAGTCAGACAAGGAAATAAAACTACCACTTTATCAAGCAGGAAACTAAGGATCCCCAGGACTTATAGGAATAGTGACCTGACTAAGAACTGAAGGAAGTATAAACCAAAGTTGCCTCTTTCAACTGCAAAATTCTGGAGTATTAATCCAATAATGTCATCCTAAAGATATCCTTTCTCCATACAGAGAGATAATAAACAATAATGATTTCAAATTCACATCTATGGAGCAACTGCCTTTTGTCCATAATTGAACTGGATGTCTTGACATTTCATAGAAAGTGCTTGACATGGTTTCACCTGTAAAGAATGTCTAGACCAGGCATCCCCAGACTTTTTACACAGGGGGCCAGTTCACTGTCCCTCAGACCATTGGAGGGCCGCCACATACTTTGCTCCTCTCACTGACTACCAATGAAAGAGATGCCACTTCCTGAAGTGCGGCGGGGGTCAGATAAATGGCCTCAGGGTGGCACATGCGGCCCGCGGGCTGTAGTTTGGGGACGCCTGGTCTAGACCACCAATTAGCGTAAGAAATGTGATGAGCAAACATCCAAAGATTCTTTTAATTATTGCATAGTTCTGATAGATCTTAAAGTTATATAGCAGAGTGGTTAAGAGCATGGACTCAGGAGCTAGGCTTTGGGGGTTCAGATTCTGTCTCTGAAACTTACTAGCTTGACCTAGGCAAGTTGCTTAATCTCTCTGAGCCTCAGTTCCCTCCATCCCTGGAAAATGGCATAATATCAGTACCTCTTTCCAAGGAGTGCTGCAAAGATTAAATCAGCAAAAGTCCTAAGTCCAACTCAGGATCAGGCATGTAGTAATAATTATATGAGTGAGTGCTCATCATGTCTCCAGGGATTGGAAAACTAAAGCTGACAAAGTGTCAGGGAGCCTAGAGGCAGTTTAGACAGCAATGATAATGTGAGTCAGAAACTGAAGACCTGCTGCTGAAATCATACATCAGATGTGATACTCCTTTTCTTAACTGTTTCAGGATTTCATAAACAATTCTCAAGCTATCCTTCTAGTACTGGAAATGGGCAATTCTACTCAAGCTGCCTGCTGTAGGTAGTTGTTTGGATGTAATAAACTGTTTTTTAATCTTGTGTGTAAATGAATGCAGAAGTTAGTCAGTGAGTGCACATTAATCCAAAATAAATGAATACATTTGAATTAATCAGATCCTGAGTCTATGTAAATTGATGATTTATAATATTAGCACAAATTGCAACGGTAAATCATTTTAAAATTAGATCCAATGCTGCTTAAGGCTATAAGGTCTCTGGAGATTTGAACATACTTTGAGACAACTTTAAAATGTAGATTGGTCTGGCTGTATGGGGGCAGAAGCAGGGGACAGGATACCAGACGGCAATGTTGAACCACATTCTATGAAAGGGTGATAGCAACAGGGCCCACAAAGTCATAAAAATAAGAAAGAATAAGAGAAAATCAACAAAACATGTGTGTTCCACAATTCACAGTTCATTTTCTGGCTTGAGACACAGGACCTTGAGACTTTAATTCAATTCAATGCAACAAGCAATAATTAAATTAAGGCAGCATGATGAAGAGGGAAGGTTTCAGCAGGTTCTTCTATTTACTTATTGTTGATCTTAGACAAAATAACTTTGCTGCAGCTGGTGATTTCATCTGAAAAATAGGTTTTATCATTCCAACCCAGAGATAGTGTTATGAGAACCCAATAACATTGAATGTAAAGTGAACATCTCAGTTCATGAAGATCAGGGTTGTAATTTAAAGAATAGAGTTGGATTGCCTGGATTCAAATCCTAGAATTGCCATCTGCTAGCTATGAGGCTTTGGGCACATTTCTTAGCCTCTCTGAGGCTTAGTTTTCTTGCTTATAAAAAGGGGAGATAAATTGAGGATTGGTGTGAGAATTAATTGCAAACACGCTTTCCAGTAGCAAGAAGATACTTAACAAATGTTAGCTATTAGTCTGAACAATTGTTATTGATGTTTTCTTGATTCCTGGGTGGTGATATTGCGAAACTTGCTTAAGAAGAAAGGAAAGATGGAGGAACTATGGCGAATATACCAATGCAGAAGAGAATATGTGACCAGAGTATCAAGAAGAGGAGGATGAGGGTAACTCTGAGGGGAGGCAAATACATGACACCCAGAGGCCCAACCTCTTCTTCCCCCATGCAAGGAAGACAAGACTAACTATACACAGCCTCTCCCCTGCTAACCCAAGACTTAACCTTGACCATTTTTTTTCCTATATGCAAGGTGAGAAAACTGTTCTGAGGATTACCTGAAGACAAGAAAATGAGCATTACTTGTCAAAGAAAAGAATAAAGGGCCAGCAGAACTCTAAGCTCCCTCTCCTGAGAATGGGTCCTGTGTAAAAAAAAATATGTTCTGTGATAAGCATAAAGATGAAGAAGACTTGCCCTGATGTCCACAGCTGTGATTCCTACCTGTAATTGTTTAGAAATTCAAGTATCAATGCTCCAAGATTCAATCAGAATATTTGAACCATCTGGCAGATGACATAGTTTTGGAGCCTTAAGAGGACAATCCCAAGATGGTCGTAGAATACTGTTTTATAACTACTATGGGTGGGAAAGGAGACAGGAGAAAAGATGAACTCTGTTAGTAAATCATTAACTACAAGTTTGTGACACAGAAGTAAATATTTGGCTAGATGTTATAGAAGGAGGTGCTGAAGCTATTCTCTCAAGGATTTGGGATGAAGATGAGGTAACCATTTTGTTATGGACTTACTGTTTATGTCCCAACCCCACTCCAAATTGATGTGTTGAACTCCTAATCCCCAATATGATGGTATTTGGAGATGGAGCTTTGGGCAGGTAATCAGGTTTAGATGAGGTCATGAGGGTGGGGCTTTAGTAATGGGATTAATACTTTTTTTTTTTTTTAGACGGAGTCTTACTTTATCACCCAGGCTGGAGTACAGTGGCACCATCTCAGCTCACTGCAACCTCCACTTCCTGGGTTCAAGCGATTCTCCTGCCTCAGCCTCCTGAGTAGCTGGGGCTACAGGTGTGCATCACCATGACATGCTAATTTTTGTATTTTTTAGTAGAAACCAGGTTTCGCCATATTGGAAAGGCTGGACTCAAACTCCTGACCTCATGATCCACCTGCCTCAGTCTCTCAAAGTGCTAGGATTACAGGCATTTGCCATCGCACCCAGCAGGGATTAATACTCTTAAAGGAAGAGTTGTAAGTGCCCCTAAAAGAAGTGTCTACCAGAGTTCTCCTGCTACCATGTGAGGACAAAGTGAAAAGTAATTCTGCAAGCCAGAAAGACGGCCCTCACCAAGAGTCAAATCACATACCTTGACCTGGGACTTCCCAGCCTCCATACTGTAAGAAATAAATGCCTGTCGTTTAAACCACCCAGTCTACATTATCTTGTCATAGCATCCAGAGCTGACCAATACACACTTATTCTATGACTAGTACTTGCCAGGACTGGGGAAGAAATTCAGGAACATGGAACTTCATCTTTAAGTTAAAATCATTTTCTTAAGATATGCAAGTGCACCTGCATGTAAACATGCACACAGACACACATCCCACACACACATTCATAGATAAAACATGCAAATGCGACTGTAACTTACAAAATTACCAACATTAACAAAATGTTTATTCAGTCTTCCTAAAGGAATGATGCTTTCTGAATGCTTACAACTTATGATAAGCAAAAATGGAATGTTTTCCTTTAGCCAGAATAAAATCTCTGTGTCTTTGGTGGTCAATTGACAGACAATCCATCTACCACCAAATAGTTCCTCATGATCACCTATTGCACAAATACAAGAACTTTTGGGCATTGATTCCAAATCAGCAAAGTGTCACTAGATTTTCAATAGGGTCAAAAATAAGGGGATGAACACTAAAATTTTCAAAGGCATTTGGCTGATATTTTCAAGGATACTCTCCCTAGAGAAGTACTCCCATGTGGGTCAGAAAAAGCATGTGCAAGGACGTTTATTGCATCCTTATTTGAAAAGATAGTTAATTAGAAAGAAACCTACATGGGTTACTTCAATAGGGAAATGGATAGACAAAAGTATTTTGCTTGATTTTGTTTTTTATGAGATGTCTCTGTAAGTATTAGACCTATAAAAAGCATTGACTGAAGAAAACGTAAGTTTCAGATAAATACCAAATATAATGCTTTTCATGTCAAATAAAACCCAAACACAAAATAATACTTTGTATTGTCCCCTGGAGATGTATATGTATGTAAATGCATTTACTACAGACCAGGAAAATTATATAACAAAGAAGAATAGTGGTTTATTTTGAGAGGAAGGGAAGGGAAATTAGACTGTGGAGGAGATGGACAAAGAAGATTATGATGTCTATAAAATCTCACTTTTAGTAAGAATATACAAACATTATTATCATGTAATGAAATATTATTTTTTAAAAGAAAAAATATGTAAGGTCATCTAGTCAACTGCAATACTGCAATGCAATTTCAGCGCTAAATACCTGAAGGTAGTGTCAGACTTCACAAGTTAAAGGCACAGTCCCCAACATGAGTACCCTCACATCAGACAGCAGCCACAATTTCAGAGATCTCAGACTACCTGCCCTTCTGATCAACTTAGCTACAAGTCTGGGGCTTCTCAAAACACCCTCAGGTTAGATAGTTTATTAGAACAACTCACAGAACTCAGAAAAGTGCTATCTTTATAATTACAGTTTTATTGTAACAAATACAAATCAGTGTCTCCCAAATGAAGAGACACAGGACAAGGTCTGGGAAAGCCCTTGAAGGCAAAGCTTTCTTGCCTTCTCCCTCTGGAATCAGGACATATTGCTCTTCTGGTACATCAACGTGTTCAACAACCAGGAGGCGCCACAAAGCTTCAACGTCTAGGGCTCTCATTGGGGATGTATTATGTAGTCATGACTGAGTAAATAACTGGCTATATGATTAAACTTAATCTCAGAAAATTCCAAAGATTTAGAGTCCCCTTCCCAGAAACTAGAGACAAAGGCCAAATTTTTTATTATGGAATACCAATTCTCTAGAGGCCAGCAGAACTCCACCTAACTTATTTCAGCCTAGGGATCTCTCAGGTGTCAATCATAGCCTACAAAATTTGTCACATAAAGAAGTCACATCCTACAAAATTTGGGCTCATATGTTACAAAAGTAAGTTATAAATCGGACACAACTATGGAGGTGCTGCCCTGTATTAACTTGTGTACACTTTAGAAAACCTATTTTGCTCTTATAATGAAAATTCTTTTCCCCTCTTTCTCACTGTTACTATTCTTTGTTGTATTATATCTTAGTTAGATATCAGCTGATTCTGCAATCTTTCTAGATAGCCCAATTTAATGCCAAATAAAAATGCTGTCATATCTGCCTCAAGCTTACTTACAGCAATAATAATACTATATAAAGACTAGCAGAGTGGATAAGACCTCTGGTTTTCAAGTCAGATAGAACTGGTTTCAAACCCCAGGTTTGCATCAGACAACATGACTCTACTCAGCTCCACACGTCTCACCACCCCAGCAGGTGAGGCTGTGCATATTCTGATGAAGATGACCAAGACAACAGAAACTTGCAATTGGAACACTGCCATGTCCACCTCATAGTACTGGCCAAAGCAACATATGTGGCTAAGTCTAAAGGTAGAACAAAAGGCACTTCCAAGTTACATGGCAAACAGTGTCAATAGAGAGCCTAGTGCAGTGGCTCACACCTGTAATTTCAACACTTTGAGAGGCCAAGGTGGAAGAATTGCTTGAGCCCAAGATTGCTAGACCAGCCTGGACAATATGGCAAGACCCTGCCTCTGTGAAAATACTTTTAAAAACATAGACAGGCATGGTGGTACACACCTGTGGTCCCAGCTATTTGGGAGGCTCAGGCAGGAGAATTGGTTGAGCCCACGAGTTCAAGGCTACAGTGAGCCATAATTGCACACTGCATTCCAGCCTGGGCAACAGAGTGAGAATTTGTCTCAAACAAACAAACAACAACAAAAAGTCTCAATACACAGAAAGAGAAGACTGGGGCCATTTTGGAATCCACCACAATAGCCAACACTATTTGAGAACTTATGATGTACTGGGATCTTCACTAAGTAATGTATATGCATTAATACACAACAGTATTATTACGATTTTGCAGATCAGGAAACTCTGGCTTAGGCAACTTCTGTAACTTGCTCAAAGTGACACAACTAATAACAAGAGAATCTGAGTTTGAACCCAAAAATTGTCTAACCCCAAACCGTGCACCCTTATCCCAAAGTCATGCAGCCTTTATCAATCTCATATACTTCAATAAAGCTGAAAACTTAGGCAGAAACCACAATCATGTGGCATGAATCATCATAATCTAGCTCTCAATTACTATATAATATAATTCTCCTTAAGGCAGTGTACCATTTCTCTTATTATTTGAACCTATTTATCCAGACTGCCTGGTTTTGAATTCCAATTCAACCACTTACTAAATGTGGTTACCTTGGGTCAGTCACTTTGCCATTGTCTTAGTTTTCTCATCTGTAAATGGGAAATAAAGTTAAAACATCTACCTTAGAGAGGTATTGTATAAGTTAAATGAAGGAAAACTTAATAATGATTTATAACAAGGCTATCTAATATCAGGCACTATTCAGACTATTTTTCATAAATTATCTCACTTAATCCTAATAAGGACCTGTAGGGACAGTACTATTATTCTTTACATACAAAGAGACCGAGACATTCATAGTTTAGGCAACTCTCCTCAGCTCACAGAGCTAATAAATCGCAAAGGTTGGGTCTTAACTGGGCAATTTGCTTCTTGGTATCTACTTTCAAACCAAGAATAATCAAATTACCAATAGCAATGCCTTTTATTCTGGTTGATGTCATGTTATTTCAGAGAAGGTACTCAGGGGTTATGCCCACAAGAGGGTTCTACCACTGGGCTCATTAACCCCCTGTCTGTGAACAGACAACTGAATGACTCAAACAAAACCAGATTATGGACCTCGAGGACTCTCACTTCCTAAGGAGGAGAGCTCAAATGCCAGGGAGGCACGGCTCCCTCTGAGCCTTTCCTCTCACTGCAGATTAAAAACAAATGACTCTCAAGAGACCCACTTCTAGCAGGAAGCAGAGGAGGCACTTAACACTTAAAGTTGTGTCTCTGAAGTGTTTGCTGCTTCTACAAAGATGGATCTGAATGGTTCCAAATAAATAAAAACTAGCTGGAGATGAATGTGTGTTCTGTTTCCTAGCCTGAGATATTGAGTGTGGATTACACACACACACAAACACACACACACACACACACACACACACACACACACACACACGCCTAGGGCTGCCTTATGTCTCAGACTCCTGTCTTGTCCCCAAATCAAACCCTACCTTTTCTGGTGATTTGTTTAAATGGAGACTGATAAAGCACAATAGGAGGGATTCTGTTGTATCCAACCATCAAAACTGTAATACCACTGAGAACACAGAGTACAGAAAGGGTCCAGAGTTGGCCCAAAGTCATACTACTAAGATGTAGTAAAATCAATATCCATCCCTATTTTTCTGTCTTTCTTGCCTCTACTATTTGAGCTGCAATAGTGTTTAGAGAGAGCTTGACTCAGTAAATACGGCCATCTCTACCCAATTGTGAACAAGAGCCCTTCTGAACCCCTCCTATCACCTCCTTCAATTAAAAGGAAAACATATCAGGATAAGAAAATAAAACTAGATTCAGAAATCCAAAACAAAACTGTCTTCCTTTGAGATTCTAACACTTAATACATTTTTAAGAAGTCAAAAACTCATTCAAAGAGAAAATACTAAAAGATTTTCATCTATTGGTGACTCGTGTGTTTTTGGATAAGTGATAAAGCAATATAGAGAAACCAGTTAGAAAGTAGGTAGTATCAAAGACAATGCTGAATTTATCACATAATTTCATTATTCTATACATACAGAAGTTCTACATTTCCAAGTATATCCTGAAATGAGGTGAATTCTGGCCAATAGACAATGGGCAAAAGTGATGCAGGCCATTTCTAGGCATTCCAGTAGTAGCAATTGATTCTAGAGAAATAATTGTACAATTGCACAAAACAATATTACAAGAATGTTCACGTAACACTGTTTATAATAGGGAAAAGACCAGAAGTTAAAAAAGAGACTAAACAATTAATTGATATCATATATACACATACATATATATACAAGAAGATCTGGAGTTCTATGTAGTCTTCAAAATGAATAAAACACTCACAGTTGCTGAATAGCTTGTGCCATACTAAACCTTCTATTGAGAACAACCTAAAAGTTGGACAATATAATTTTTAAAGACAGTTATTTATTATCCTTAGTATTTACCTAAAGAGGCTGAAAACTTATCTCCATACAAAAGCCTGTACATGGATGTTTACAGCAGCTTTATTCATAGTTGCCAAAACTTGGAAGAAACCAGAATGTCCTTCAGTGTGTAAATGAATACATAAACCATTCCATAAAATAGAATCAGTCAGCGCTAAAAAGAAATGAGCTCTCAAGCTATGAAAAGACGTGGAGGAATACTTGCTTAATAATGTGAAAGAAGCCAATTTAAAAAGGCTATATACTATAGAATTCCAACTATATGACATTCTGAAAAAGGTAAAGCTATAGAGATTTAAAAAAAAAAAAAAAAAAAAAACCAGTGGTTTCCAGAGATTAGTGGAGAGGGAGGGATGAGGAGGCAGAACACAGAGAATTTTTAGGGCAGTGAAACTAACCTGTATCATATTATAATGCTGAATACACATCATTATACATATGTCAAAACCCACAAAATGTACAATATCAAGAGTAAACCTTGATGTAAACTGCAGACTCTGGGTGATAATGTGTCAATGTAGGCTCATTAGTTGTAACAAATGTACCACCCCCGTGAGGGATATTGATAAAAGAGGGAGGCTGTGCATGTGTGGGGGTGTCAGATACATGGAAAATCTCTGTACTTCTTTCTCAGTTTTGCTATGAACCTAAAATTGTCCTCAATTTGCTTCTCTGTACCTCCTGCTCAATTTTGCTGTGAACCTAAAAGTGCTCTAAAGAAAACTAAAGTCAATTTTAAGTGAGGAAAGAGAAAAAAGCAACACTTTTTGGAGGTATCAGAGAACAACCAAGGCATATGAAAATTGAGAGGTCATAATCCCCCCCAAAAAGAAAAAGTAGTAAAATAAGCCCACCTTCCAAAGCTGCTTTTTCCTTTGGGGTTTTGCTAATCTGTAACAAGGAGCACAGAGGGAAAACAGAAAGCAATGGCTTAGAGTCTGCAGCAGTCTCACTGAACTAAGAAAGTAAGAATTGAAAGTAAGGGTAACTAAAGTAGCCAGGGCTAGAGGACCCCAGATCACAGAGAAAAGAGCTCTACAGACAAGTGAGCCTGAAAAGAATATGTTATTTGTCATTAAATTACTTCCTGATTCCTAAACTGTTTCATCATGGAACTACCTAATGAAAAGTAAGGCAGAAAACAGCTGCTAAGAGGCTAAAAAGCTGTGCAGAAATTTGGTTAGTCTTATGGTGATGGGGAGAGGAAAACTGGAGTCCAGAGTCCGTGATGGAAGAAAGGTCCTGATAGAAAACCCAGGCCTTCCATTGAGAATACTTCAGAGGTGTCCAATCTTTGCAAATTATGCATCCAACAAAGGACTAATATCCAGAATCTACAACTAATTCAAACAAATTATTGAGGAAAACACAAATAATCTCATCAAATATAGGCTAAAGACACGAATAGACAATTCTCAAATGAAGATACACAAATGGCCAACAAATACATGAAAAAATAATCAATGTTATTAATTATCAGGGAAATGTGAATTAAAACCACCATGAGATACCACCTTACTCCTACAAGAATGACCACAATTTTAAAAAATTAAAATAATAGGTGTTGGCATGGATGTGGTGAAAAGGGACACTTTTACACTGCTGGTGGGAATTTAAACTAGTACATCCACTGTGGAAAGCAGTATGGAGATTCCTTAAAGAACTAAAAGAAGAACTACCATTTGACCCAGTAATTCCACCACTGGATATCTACCCAAAGGAAAAGGAGTCAATATATGAAAGAGACACTTGCACATGCATGTTTATAGCATCACAATTTGTAATTTCAAAAATACTGAAACAGCCTAAATGCCCACCCACCAATGAGCAGATAAAGAAAATGTGATATATATACACCATGGAATACTGATCAACCATAAAAAGGAACCAAATAATGGCATTTGCAGCAACCTGGATAAAGTTGAAGACCATTATTCTAAGTGAAGTAACTCAGGAATGGAAACCAAATATCATATGTTCTCACTTATAAGTGGAAGCTAAACTATGAGAACACGAAGGCATAAAAATGATATAAAGAACTTTGGTGACATAGTGGGAATTGCAGGGAGAAATAAAAGACTACAAATTGGGTCCAGTGTACACTGCTCAGGTGATAAGTGCACCAAAATCTCAGAAATCACTACTAAAGAACTTGTTCACAAAAGCAAAAAACACCTTGATATGGTTAGGTTGTGTCCCCACCCAAATCTCATGTTGAATTGTAACTTCTATAATTCCCATATGTCATGGAAGAAACCCAGTGGGAGATGATTGACTTATGGGAGCGGTTCTTTCCTGTGCTGTTCTCGTGATAGGGAATGACTCTCACAAGAGCTGATGGCTCTAAAAGGGGAAGTTTCCCTGCACAAGCTCTCTCTTTTTGCCTGCTGCCATCCATGTAAGATGTGACTTGCTCCTCCTTGCCTTCTGCCCTGATTGTGAGGCCTCTCCAGCCATGAAAAACTGTAAATTCATTAAGTCCTTTTTCCTGTACAAATTACTCAATCTCTGGTATGTCTTTATCAGCAGTGTGAAAACAGACTAATACATACCTGTTCCCAAAAAACTATTGAAATAAATACATAAATAATAAAAATAAAACATACTATCCCAAGTATTGGCAAAGATACAAAGCAACTGGAATCCTCACACATATCCTGTGAACATCCATATTATTAACAATTGCTTTGCAGAGCTCTTGGCAGCATCAGTTAATGCTGAATAAGCACATTATTTACATCACAGCAATTTCACTCCTAGGTATGTGTCCAAGAAAAATGTGTGTGTGTGTGTGTATGTGTGTGTGCATTCATCAAAAGACACATAAGTAAACAGTCATTATTCAGAACAGCCCAAAACTACAATCTAAAAGTCAACCAAAGGAAAATGAATAAATTATGATATACAGTCACACAATGGAATACTATATAGCAATAAAAATGAACCACTATTCCATGCAGTAATGTGGAAGAGTTTCATAGCTATAACAAGCAAAGGAATCCAGACACAAAAGAGTTGATATTGAATGATTTTGCTTATATTAACCTCAAGAAAAAGCAGAACTACTCTATGGTGAGAGAATTTAGAAGAGTGGTTACATTCAGGAAGGATGGGTTAATGACTGGGAGGGGTATGAGGGAGAATTCAAGGACAGTGGTAAGGAGAGGTTACACAGGTATATTCACTTGTGGTTGAAAATAAAAATCTACACAAAAATTCTGTATTGCTTTACAGTATGCTTTTAATTTTAAAAATATTTTAAACATGTGCAGACATAAGAAGATGTCCAAGCTATAATACTGAATAAAAAGAGCAAGTTGTAGAACAATCCATAGAGTAAGAGTGTATGTTGGAAAACTAAGCTTTTAAAGTGCTGTGTGTGTGGATCTTGGGGAATATATTGCCCCTAGCAAAGGCTGTATGTGACAATAAGAGACTTTCCCTGCTGTAACTCTATATTCTTTACTATTTTAGTTTTTCACAATAAGCATTACTGTGTCATTGCTGGGGATTTTTTTTAGAATAAAGTTTCTGAAAAGCTTTTGGGAAAGTGAGGACTCGAAGTAAATAATAACTGAAATAAAGATATGGCATGGAGAAACCATTGTTATAAAAAATAATTTGAGTTTGATCTTTTTGCTCTGATGACTGCCTGGGCACAGGAAATAAGAGAGGAGCTGAAGTGTCTGCAATGTCTCAAGCAAGGGCCATAACCACTCAAGCAGTCAGTGTAACCCCAGTATCCAACTGATGTATTTTAATCCAAAGCCAAAAATTAAATGATACATCCAGGACTCCTGTCACCCTGCCTCTCCATCCAGCTTCCAGCTCTTTCCTATATGCTATATTTTAACCAACTTTATTTCCCTCTAAAGTCTTCTGTATTTTCCCCCTCAGGAGTAAAATGTATTCTGCCATATTACTTTCAATTACCACTTAATAATTTATGAAATTACTCAGCATCATACCTGCAGTATTTCAGTCAGGCCCCATTACATTGTAATGAGGTTTGATTTAACATGGTCATTATAAATGCTGCTAAAGGTTAATAGGGAAAAAAATTTCATTCAAATGCACTCGATTTCAATCATTTAAGAATAAAATAAGCATCTGTCACTAGGCATAGGACTTCCTTTTCCTGTAAGCAGCAGGGTGTGATTATTTCCCTCACAAAAGTTTAACAAAATGTAAAGGACTACGATCTGGCAGAAAACCAAACTATAAGAGGAATGGTGTAGAGCAGAATTTTCCAAGGATTGCACCATAGACTTTTTGGTCAGGACAGTTCTTTGTCGTGCAAGACTGTCTTCCATGTGGAAGAATATCCAACATTCCTGACCTTTGCCCACTAAATGTTTGTAGTATCCCTGTTACTGCTACAACCCCATATCTCCCTGAGAATTTTCAAACGCCCTCTAGGGGGCAGCACTCCTACCAGTTTATTACCATTGTTTTAAAAGTTTAGAAAATCTAGTTTTGAAAGTCTAGTTTATGCTGAATAGTTGTTTTTTTAAATGTAACAACAGAAAAAAAGTAGCTGTTTGTGATCTCAACCATCCTCTGAGGATAACAGATCCTTTGTTTTTTGAGCCCTTCAGCGGAGGACTAGAACCAGCTCATCACAGCTCTGAAGAACTCACTGCATAAATCTCTTCCCAAATCAATATTCAGTGACTTTGCATTAGTAGTTTGAAATCGCTCATGGTGATAATTTTTGGAAAGCAAGTTGTTAGGCGTTCATCAGTACACCATTGTTAATAGATGTATAGTTACAACCATAGGAGCTAGGGAGACCTTAATTATTACTCATTATGGAGAAAAAAGAATTTGCAGCTTTCAGGGAACAATGGAGAAAGAACTTGAGAATAGGAATACAGAAAAGGAACAAAGCAGAAAATTGCAGCCTTACTCTATTGAGACCATCAATCTTCAATAAATTCCTCTTAAATTAAAAAAAAAAAATGCTTGAAGCCAGAAAGAAACCAATGAAAATGCTGAACTGTGCCTGAATCTATTCATTTCAACGAATAAATCTGAGTCTATTCATTCATTCAAAAAATATTTATTGGGCACCTACCAAATCCTGTCCTACACACTAAGTTGACATAGCCATTAAAAGACAAGATACATAATTGTAGAAATATGAGACAGGAAAGCTTCATAAGAAGCAAACTCCAGATAATATATAGAAAATTTTGGAGGATTTTAAACATTTTCTTGGAATCAATGAAGCTCTAAGAAAATCATACCTGGATATGAAAGGAACAAAAAAAAAAACTGAATTTCAAATGGAAAATGGGAATTTCCACAGAGATATAATGGAGGTGAAACATCCTATTTCCTTGGCATCTGGGGTTCCAACAGTCACAGCTATTATTTGAACCACTATATTGCATTCCTGCTTCACCATGTCAACAAGAGAAAATCCAAGCTCTTTAATGGCTCCTAGAGTTTTCTCATGACCTGTCTGGTTCCTGCCTGCTGCACCAGCTCCAATACCTTCCACTTCTGTGTGGCATTTAATGTTCCACAGAGATCAAACTTCTGTACTTTGGTACATACCAAGCTGTTGGTTCTCTAAGTGTTTTGCTTCTGCCTGAAATGTCCTGTCCCTTCTTGATTTGTCTATATTCCACTTATGCCTGAAGACTCTGGGCACGTAATTGATAGAACTTGTACCTCTTATCTGCTTCCCTGACATGTTATATACATCTCCATCACTGGTCTTCTGCATGCAGGTAACTAAAATAAATCTCTAAGACTGTACCTATTACTGCGGTGGTTGAAAAGAGCTAATGGATTTTCATCTAAGTTGCTTCTTCATGGAATAGTCTACATTCAAAAATAGACTCTTCGGTAAACATAACATTTACTTAGGTGTGCATGGTGACACAATCAGTCATCACCCAGAGCATCTGAAGCTGAGGTACAAGGAAAAGCACATAAAACTGTAAGTTGTGACAGGTCTGTAATACAGATTTTAAAATATGACTGGAGAAAAACGACAGCTTCGAATATGAATCCCAAGTCAAAACTCACAAGGATGGACACTCCAAATCAAAATTGTTGTTTTGAAATTGAGTTGCTTTTCACAAATGTTACTTTTAACCATAGATGAGAAGTGTTCTTCATCAGCACTCAATGGACTAGCAGGTTCTATCAAACCTGATTGTTTTTTTCTCTCCCAAGTCAGTGAATTAGTCAAAGGCAGAGACTTCGTATGCTGTGTTCACCATTGCCTTTCCCCTACATCGCTAGGGAGGAAGGAATCCAAGTAACTGGCCTGGAACCCATTTCTCTCCCAGTTATCAGGAGAATAGTTTAGGGAAAGAAAAAAGAAAGGTAACACAATGTAATCTCTGTAAACATGCTGATAACTGGACCTCCTGGCAAATGAAATCATAATGTTTCCTCTAAGTGGGTAATATTTATGCAATTGTTTTAGCAAAGATGTTCCTAGTTGAGAATAATTTGTGGTAGATAGACCTAGAATCTAAAGATTATGTGGTATAGTTTCACAGAGCATGTCACATTGATTATACAACTCTCTGGCGTACAAAATGGAGAATGTGTCTTAATCTAAACCATCCACCATGGGCAGGAACTCACAAACCTCACTTAGAGACCTCCTCTATTATGTTGGGCCAGAGATTCTATATCTGATGCTGGGAGAAAAGACCTGAGGAGTCACACCAAATTCTCTGGACTGCTGTTGGCTTTAGGTGTGCCACTTGGTGGTATGTGCCCATGAAACTATTAGTAAACATTGACATGGGGTAAGATCTCTGAGGTGTGTAAGTCTGATTTGACAATCCAGTCTTCTGTGTTAGCTCTCTAGCCCCATGTCTCCCTCAGTAAATACAGTTGAACCAAGTATTCAGATTAAATATGCCTCTGTGTAAGTTAGTTCTCATTGTTGGAATTGTTACAAATAAAGCTAGAAGACAATCCTTCAAAGATGCCATCAAGTGGAGTTCTAGGTTTGATGGAAGTTTGTGTTTGGTAGAAAAACCCACAGTCCTCCATTTTGTCCCTCACTTCCTGGAGTCCGCCTGCAGACCCTATTCTGCCTGGTAGCGCAGGGCGACCAATCACTGCTCAGCCTTAACCCGCCAAACCTAAAGCCAACCCCCATCCCCCACCCCTTGGCAGTTGCAGTAGTCTGCCTAGAAACAAGACAGCCAGTAAAATTCAAACCTAAGCCCGCCAAGAGGTGACCAATCCCCTTCTGGCACGCAGAAAACCCTCCTCTGCTCTCCCTTCCACCAATCCCTCCGCAACACCTCACCTAAGCAGGCCCCCTCCCTATAAAAACCCTCTCCGGCAGCTGCTGGGTGCAGCTCAGCTCCCCTCCCGCCTGGGTTGCCCGCAGATCCCAATAAACCTGGACTCGGCTTAACAACTCCTCGCTCTCATTTGCTTCGGGAAGGGTCTCTGCGGGTCGCACAGTTTGTACTAGTTTAAACATCAAAAGCTTCCAGCACTGATAGTCCATAGCAGAACACTATGCAGCCAGAAAAAAGGAACGAGATCATGTCCTTTGCAAGGATATGAATGAAGCTGGAAGCCATCATCCTCAGCAACCTAACACAGACACAGAAAACAAACAACACATGCTGTCATTTATAAGTGGGAGTTGAATAGTGAGAGCACTTGGACACAGGGAGGGGAACACCACACACTAGAGCTCGTTGGCAGATAGAGGACAAGGGAAGGGCACTTAGAGGATGGGTAAATAAGTGGAGCAAACCACCATGGCACACATATACCTATGTAACAAGCTTGCACATTCTGCACATGTATCCCAGAACTTAAAGTAAAATTTAAAAAAAGAAGAAGAAGAAAAACAGAGAAAAAATAGTTCATAGCATAATAACCCATTTTTAAAAGCTTGAATCTTAGGTATCTCAGCCTCCCCTGAGACCTCAGTCAAATGCTAAGCAAACTGTGACATAAAGCTCCATTGGCACAGCTCTTGTAACTTTAGAGGGACAGAACCAGAATGATTCACTCATAGAACCCATAAAAAAAAAAACCCTGAGATATTTTTAATATATTGGTGTAATGATCCTGTAATAATCCTGTGAAACTGTAAGGGAGAGAAGCTATTACTCCTTCTCCTAGGAAATAGAGGGTTAAAGTAATTTTTTTCAATCTCAAATAGTTAATATCTGTCAGAAGTAGGCCTCAAATCCAAGTCTTTGGCCTCCAGAGTTCAATGTTCTCTCTCAGTATTCTGTGTCACCTGTGTTGCATTAGAGCCTGCCAAAGGGTGGCAGGCATGGCCCTGCCTGGGGTGGCAAGGAAGTGCAGCACCAGAGGAAGCAGAGGCCCTTCCTTCGAAACTGTCCTGCTCCTAGGACGCTCCTACTCGGCTGCGATGGGAGTGGCAGCCATAATGATTTCTAAATTGCCTTCAGGGTCATTCTCCCACTGTCTTGGAGAATAGCTCTGAGCTTTTGTTCAGATGACTGACCTGAACTAATCTCCTTATCAAGTTGATTGGGCATACCCTTTATGTTCCTTCCCTGAACAGATATTGTCATTCTTTTCAATACAAATAGGCTGAGAATGTTCCATATCTTTACATTCTGCTTTCTTTTGATTTATAATTTCATTTTTAAATCAATTCCCTCTTCTCACAGTTTATTAGAAGCAGTCAAGAGGAGTGGGGTGACTCCTTCCAAACTTTGCCTAGATACTTCCTCAGCTAAATATCCCATTTCATTGCCCGCAAGTTTTAACTTCTACAAAACAAAAATTCAGCCAAGTTGTTTTGCCTCTTTATAGCAAGAATGGTCTTTCCTTCACTATCCAATAGCATATTTCCCATTTCCATCTGAGATCTCATCAGAACGGCCTTTACAGTCCACAGTCCCACCAACATTCTGTTCATGACCACTTATATACTTTACATCTAAGAGCACTGAAGCTTTCTCTACAGCTCTCCTCCTCTTTTTCTTGGCCCTTCCCGGAATCACCCTTAACAGTCTGCTCACAGCAAGGCAGGCTTTATTTTGCATGCACTTCAAAACTCCAAAACAGCTTCTACATTTCTAGGTGCTTGTCATAGCAACACCCTACCCCAATACCGATTTCTGTGTTAGTTTGGGCTGCTGTAACAAACTAATGTAGACTGGGCAGCTTGTAAAAACAGAAATTCATTTCTCCCCAGTTTGGAAGCCAGAACAGCCAAGATCAAGGCACTAGCAGATTTGGTGTCGGGTGAGGGCTCACTTCCTGCTTCGTAGATGGTCATCTTCTTGCTATATCCTTACGTGGCTGAGGGTAGGGGGGAGCTCTCTTTTATATAAATGCTAATTCCATTCAGGTGGGCTCTATTAGACCCAATCACCTCTAAATGTCACCATTTAGGGATTAGGATTTCAAGTGGATTTCAAATGGACACATTTAGTCTATAGCACCTACCTCACATACAGCATTGTAAATGTTCCATTATAATGAATGTTTATTCAGTACTCTGGTAACATTCAGAGTACTGATGGATTATCATAATGATTCTATGTCTCTGCATCAAATTTTGTAATTTGTTATTCCTTTTATATTTGTTATCTTATATTACTTCAACTAGCTTCCAAGACACACAGAATTGAGCGATCGATCGATCGATCGATCGATAGATAGATAGACAGATGCACAGCAGATAGAATTTTTTAAAAAAGAAGGAAACCATGACTTCTTTTAACATGGTTAGATGAACTGGCTAAAGATGAGTAACTGAAAGTGAAACTCTTCATGTTCTGATTTTAAAACTGTATGCTGGATGTTACATAAATTTTATAAAACAGGAAGACATTTTACTCCACCTTTTCTTAAGAAATTTATAGCCTTATCAACATGTAGGGCTTTTTAATACATGATGTGTGTTATCTAAAAAATTTAATCCACCCTGGACATAGGGTATATGATTATGGGTTTCAGAGTGCTTAAATATCGAAGGTAAAAGAATCCTTCAACATATGCAGAAATTACTCTTTGATCAATAAGCTCCTAGGACTATGACCACCACTGAATTCCAAACATGTAATACAAATACAGACAGACCTAGGCCTGTTGTAGATATTCTCTAAATCCTTGGTTTATACATAAGTTCATTTTGGCTGAAATATAGTGAGGTGATGAAATGACCTTAATTTTTTTCCTATGTCCGTGCATTGGTAGCCAATGTTTTCAAAAAGAATTCACCAAACCAGAGTTTCATTATCTTCATCAGTGAAATAGAGGCTCTATGGAAATAATTACAATTGTCCACTAAAATCTTTCTTTTCTTCTGGCTACTGAGATAATCTGAATGTTCCCGCTTCCTTTACAATCTGTTGTGGCCAAATTGTGGTGGGTTTGAGATGATGACTTATGAGTGGAAGTGTTGTGTGTCACCTCGAAATCTGACCTAAAAAATGCCCAGCCTCTTGCATAGTCTTCTCCCTTCCATGGCTGGAAGACAATAAAAATGAGACAGCCTTGGAAGCCATGCACTAACGATAACAGAACCACTGTCAACCTCAGCCCCTGACGGACGTGTGGAACAGAAATTTGCTCCTCATCGCCAACTTCCAAACTTTGCTTACCTGCAACACCCCTGCTAGATGCTTAGGTGAGAAGAAAACAAGCCTCCATTGTTTTTGAACCACCACATTTTTAGCTTCTTTCTTGTAGGATTTTAGCCCACATAAACTAATACAAATGATAAGGTACTCTGTAACAGTAAAGGATTGTTTTTCTTAAGCACCTTTCAGCAGTTTAATTTTTATGGCATATGTCAACTTTAACGTCATCCTGTTTATTTTAATAATATGTTGTTCATAGTCATGAAAATATCTCTGTGCTACCACTCTATAATTTCTCGTAAACTACAGCTTTCATCACATCAATTCTAAATCAAGAAAATTCAGTGATTCCAAGCACCAACTAGATACCAAGTTTGATATGGTTTGATCCTCCCCCCGTAAAAAAAAAAAAACAAACTAGTCAACTCTGTAAAAAGAGGCAATTTATGTAATAGGCTAATTCCCATTTAGAGCCAAAGTAAACTGACATCCAGAGAGGTAAGTAATATGGTATAATTTAAGAGCACAAGGAAGGCCCATCTCTGTTAGCTTGTCTGCATTTACAGATCATTGCTAGAATAAAATGCACTACTGATTTTTTAAAAGCACGGTAAATTGGACTGCCAACAAGTATAATAGGGCTTCTAGCTTCTTCTCTAATCTGTCCCAAATATCACTTTCAAATTATTATTATTATTTTTTTTTGTAAAGCACTATTTTATTCTACTGTTTGCAAACTCAAGGACTTATCATGGTTCTCTGTTGTTTTTCACTCTGTTTGTCAAGAATTCCCTCTGGCCCTACTTAGCCCTCAAACTTATTTTTCACTACTCCCCATCAGTCTCCTTCTGAGCAAGTCATGTAACCTCTATGATTTTTACCTTCTCATTTGTAAAATGGGCATAACCCCAACCAGCTTTGCCTTCTCCTGCCAGTTTTCCAAAATCATGGTGAGAATCCAGTGAGATGCTACATATGATACAATTATGAAAAAACAAAACATCCAAACCAAAATATAATGCCCTAGGCCAGTGATCCCCCCTGGCATCAGAATCACCCAGAGGGCCTGTGAAAACCCAGATCACTGGAGCCCACCCTCAGATTCTCTGACTGTCTAGTCAGAATTTAGTTTCTCACAAGTTCTCAGGTGATGCCGATGCTGCTGGTTCCAGGAACACATTCTGAGAATTACCACCTTATCCCAACCCTGCCATGAACACTATGCCCTAGGCATCTCCCAAAGTCACCTCCCTTCATGTCAGGGAAGGTGCCACTACAGGCTGGGTCCCAGTCCTCATTAGTTCTCCCAGGAACATCACAGAAAATGGAAGGGAAGAGTCAGGAAACTGCCACTTCTTCTCAGAGAAGTTATTTATACCTGGCCAGCCTCTTGACAAGGTCCTGTAAGGGTGGAGGTGCATGGTTGAAGAGCCTGGTGGAGGGAATGGACACAAAGGTGGGTGAGAAGAACAGGTGATATTATAGCAGCCACCAAACAGAGAGATGGCATGAGTCACTGCAGCAATATCCGGGAAACAATATTATGATGGGACAGATCGCAAGGCCATGGAGAGCTAGCTCTCTGACAGATCCTTTTATCCGCAGGAACAAAAGCACACAATGTGCTCAGAGGAAACCTCCAGGGAATGCTTTAGCCCAGATGTCCTGACAGGCTCATAGGAATATATCCTTTTCATAATGAGGAAGCCATTCTCTCCCAATGCCTTTCTGAGTGTGGCTGTGGCTGATAACAGCATAATTTCCCTTGGAAATTGTCCTTGCCTTCTCTCCCTCTTATTCACCATCGTATGCCCCCTAAAGGAGCGAAAGAGAGACAGAAAGAAAGAATAACAATCTTCTACAATGTTCCTTTAGCCATCTCATGCTGATGTACCCAGAATATTAAGCCAAGGCCAAGGCACACTCTTCCTACCTGTCCACAGGTGGGATGCTGTGGACCCTGGTGATGAGGGCACCTGGGGCAGCCTTGCACACCCCACCATGGGCACCAAGCTGCCATCATCCCCTGGGTTAAGCCCTCTCTCCTCTCACTCTTGGGGAACTGAAGGGGCTGCTGCTGGATGTCCCTGGGCCACCTGATGGCAGTGGAATCTCCACAGGAAAAAGGAACAGGTGGAACCACCCACCAGTGTGGCTTCTCCTTGGTACAGTGCCATCAAAGCTCTCCTGGGTATTCCAGCACCTCCTTGCCTGGTCACAGAATAGCCTGGGTTCCTCAGATATGCCAGTGACTCATTTTCCATCCATCAGAGATGAGACTTAAACAAATAAAAGGTACTTCATGGGGCGGCTGGGCCTAATGATAAGCAATTATAGGAAGCCAAATGAAGGCAGTGCTTTGTGCGAGGCCTGTGAAATTGGTTAAGCAAAAAGAATAATGGCCCGTTTCAGTGATTCATCCCTTTGCTCATTTCAGAGGGAGTATTATCTCAGTTAAGTGATGCAATTAATATGAAAATGAGGGAATTATTGTTTAAGGAGATGAGGGGAAAGTGGGGAGGGGGCCGGATGCCACAGTGGGGAAAAATAAGGGCCACTGAGATGGAAATTTGCATAGGTCACTAGCAATGTGATGTCTTTAGCATGTACTCAAAGCTTAGCTAGCATTGTAATAGGTCGCCATTAAATTCTCATTACGGTGACCAACACAATTCAATTTTTCAGAATCTTAATGATAAAAAGTTAATTACGCTAAGGTGAAAACCTTTTGTACTGGGGCCTAAAATAAAACAGAAAGGGCACTGTGACTACCTTCAGGATACTGGAGGTAGATTGAGGGAGGCTTAATTTACTGCTTTATTAACCATAACATGATTAGCAGGTTGATTTTTTTTTGTGAGCTCTGCAGATCTTTTGTAATGAAGTCAAGAGGGATAAATGGGGTATTTGTCTCTCCTCTTCACTTTTTTTTCCTTCGTAGGTTCTCATGGTATTTTTCCACTTAGGAGCTTCCAGATCGTATTTCAAGGACTGGTTGATATCCTTGTGGACATGGAATAGGAAGAGAACAGGGCATGAGGGTTGAACAGGTGGCAAAGAAAGCAGAGGATCAGGAGCCATCAGGCTGGGCTTGATGGCAGGGAGGTCACCGGCTCACTCTGTGCCTTGAGCGGAGAGTTTTATACCCAGAGGACTCCGACGCAGAGCAGAGGAAAGGACAAGGGTGTGACTATCACAGCAGAAGATCCCATCTAGCTTCTGCCACTTCTCTGCTCTGTGTCCTTGAGCCAGTAATCTAACCTCTCAGGGCTTCAACATTTCCACGGGCAAGAAAACAATAATGTTACCTCCCTTGCAGGAATTGTTGTGAGGATTTGGCATGGAATACATACAGTGTTTCCTATTGGGTAGGGGAGAAGGAAGGCATTGTTATCATCGTCATTGTCATGATTATGGTGTTGAAACCTCCACCTCAGCGATAAGAGGTCTGCAATAAGCATCAGTTCCCCTCCTATGTGGTCTTCATTTATAAAACCATGGGGGAGAATCCTGATGTTTAGATGCTGACAAGATAGAAAAGTAGCAAAGATTGCTGGCTCCCTCCCTCCACAAAACCTAGCCCTGAAAATCCCCAAAATAAGAAAAAAGAAAGTTGAAGTATCTCTCAAACTAGCATAAGAACTATGAGAATCCAAAGAGCAAGAGAAGGTTGTTACCAAACCAAACTGGGTTCTGCTCACCCAGCACAGTGAGGCCAAACATCTGCACCAAGGTTTGCAGCAGGAGAAAGTGCTCCAAGCAAGAACAATCAGGCAGTTCATGCTTAAGAACAAAACTCCCACATGGCTAATAGGCAAGAGTTTGTAAAGGCCGAGAGGCAGAGGATGCAGGCAAAGTCATAAATCCATACATGGAGGAAATACATTGGTTTGACCTAAAAAGACAAGACATCTTCAAAGGGGAAGTCATGGGGTCCATAGGTCATAGGTGGGTTTGAAGATTTTCTAATTTGCAATTGGTTCAGGAGGCAAACCTTTGTCTAAAAATTTTGGGACAGGCAGAAAATAACATTAGCTTTGGCCTAGGGACCTCCTCCAGACCCCTCAGGAAGAAATTTAAAACAAAGAACAGTGATCGGAGTTCAGTCCTCAGTTCCTTCTGATCTGAGGCCTACATGTAGCAGACCTAGTTGGTAACAGTTCGTGGTTTTGAAAAACAAATCAGGGACATATGTTAAGATGATAGCTTTAGTTTCTATAGGGAACCACGTGTCCCATGACACTAACTCCCTTGGCTATTGTTTTAAGCTACTATTACCTTCTTGCTTATCAACTTTCATTTACTTCTCAGGGATAACTAGGTACCTGAAATTTCCCTTGAAAAAACTCAAATTTTCCTTCATTTCCCTGCTTGGGGAGAGGTGGGTACCTGGCAGCCTCCTAAGAGGGGTTCCTGCTCCATCTAAGGGTGATTGAGTCCTCTGGAGATAAAGTTAAGGGGTAGGATATGCAGCAACCCAGAGGAGAAGACATCCAACGCAAACCCTTGCAAGCCAACAGGCAGCAGGGTAACATCAGAATGGACATGCGCCATTCCAACCGAAGCAGAAACATTGATAGGAGTAGATTACAAATAATGTGTAGTCATAGTAGTACCAGTACTAACACTGGTAGAAATCCTAATAATAAAAGGAGCTGCGGTTCTTAATGTTATGTTTATACTTTTTATCATGCCAATGATCCTTCACAATCATATTAAGTATATAAAAGCAAGCATATTAGTTCCTTCTTGAATTGCTATGAAGAATGACCTGAGACTGGGTAATTTATGAAGAGAAGAGGTTTAATTGACTCATGGTTCTGCAGGCTGTATAGGAGGCATGGTTGGGTGGGCCTCAGGAAACTTACCATCATGACAGGAGGCGAAGGGGAAGCAGACACATCCTACATGGCTGGAGCAGCAGAACGAGAGGCAGGGAAGGTGCCACACATTTTCTAACGAGCAGATCCTGGGAGAACTCTATCACAGGACAACATTCGAGGGATGGTGCTAAACCATTAGAAACTGCCCCAATAATCCAATCATCTCCCCCAGGCCTCTCCTACAACACTGAGGGTTACAATTCAGCATAATATTTGGGCAGAGACACAAATCCAAATCACATCAGCAAGGGATATATATTTTTTTTCTTTCTTTTTTTTTTTTTTTTTTAAGACAGAGTCTCACTCTGCCACCCAGGCTGGAGTGCAGTGGCATGATCTTGGCTTTGCCTCCCGGGTTCAAGTGATTCTTCTGCCTCAGACTCCAGAGTAGCTGGGACTACAGGTGCCTGCCACCACGCCTGGCTAATTTTTAAGGTACACAGTATTTTTAGTAGAGATGGGGTTTCACCATGTTAGCCAGAATGGTCTCCATCTCTTGACCTCATGATCCATCCACCTTGGCCTAATGGCAGGAAAATACAATTTATAACACTAGTATCTTGAGTAGGCAAAATATCCATAGATATCTACTCTGACAGATTGCTCTATTTACCTCTGAGCTAAAGTATTTAATATTATGAAGCAATGGTCTCAGCAGAACTTACTCTGAATATATTCCAATGTGGGTTCACACAGTTGGCTATACTATGTTTGGATGCCAAGAAAAATATCAAGATCTGGATAACAATGGATCAAACACAAAAGGCAAGAATATGAAACCAGAGTGAAAAAATAAAGATTCTTTATACAGGAGAAAGAAGGTATGTTCGTTAAATAAGAAGTTCAGAGGCCTTTCAAGGATTAAAAAAGGGATGTGCGCCAGGTGCGGTGGCTCAAGCCTGTAATCCCAGCACTTTAGGAGGCCAAGGCGGGTGGATCACGAGGTCAAGAGATCAAGACCAACCTGGTCAACATGGTGAAACCCTGTCTTTACTAAAAATACAAAAAATTAGCTGGGCATGGTGGCACGTGCCTGTAATCCCAGCTACTCAGGAGGCTGAGGCAGGAGACTTGCCTGAACCCAGGAGGCGGAAGTTGCGGTGAGCCGAGATCGCGCCATTGCACTCCAGCCTGGGTAACAAGAGCGAAATTCCGTCTCAAAAAAAAAGGGGGGGATGTGCAAATATGATAAGCAGTTTAAAACCAACAGGACACAAGAAATCAAAAGGATGGGACGAGTATCAGAGAACAGAAAAATCTCAAAACAGGAAGACCAAAATCAAAGCATCCTCCTCCCCCAATCAGGAAACCACCTCCTGCAGTGATACAAAACACTCCTGAAATTCACTTGTAAGCCTGAGAAATTTGTGAATAAGGGAAGAATTTAAAAATAGGAGTCCCTGTGTCATGAGTGAATTTAGTCCAACTTTAGTCAACTTGACTAATTCTATAGGTCAAAACATTCTTCATGATCATGCTAAGTGGAATAAGCCAGGTGCAAACAAACCAAAAAAAAATTAAAAAACACTACTATATAATCTCACTCATGTGGAATCTAAAAATGTTGACCTTGTAGAAGTAGGGAGTCGGATAGTGGTTACCAGAATCTGGGGTGGTTAGGGCAGAAGGGAGATGAGGAGAAGTCAGCCAGAGGATATATAATTACAGATAAAAGGAATATGTTCAAGAGATCTATTGTACAGCATGAGACTATATTGAATTACAATATATTGTATTCTTTTAAATGCAAAGATAGTGGATGTTAAATGTCTTCACTTCCCCCCATCCCACCAAAAGAAAAGATAATTATGGGAGATCATGTATTTGCTAATTAGCTAGAGTTAACTCTTCCACAATGTACATGTATTTCAAAACATCATTTTGTTCATGACAAAAGTATACAGGTTTCTCTGTAAATTTAAACAGACATTTTTAATGTTCAGAGTATTTTACACCAGTGGCTCCTAAGCATGGGTTAGCATACAATTTATCTGGGAAATCTGCTAATGTATTCCCAGACAAAAGGTTCTGGAGTTAGAGCCCAGGACCCAGTATAAGTAGCCCAGATAATTTTTATGTAGTTAGCCAGGAAGACACCTGAAGGGCACAAGTAATTTTGGGAACCACTGTTCTGTAGAGCCCAAACGTTCTGCTTTTCTACAAACACTAAATATATTTCCTTGCTTGTTGACTTCCCTGGAACATTGACAATTTCTCTTAACAAGTTTATTCATTAAATGAGTGTTTACTCAGTATGTACCATGAGTGAAAATGAAGAATAAGGCAAAACTCCTGACATCTTTCAAAGACGTGAAACTGTAGGGTGGGTGGTTCAGGCCTGGGCATTTGAACTATAACACAAAATACAGTAAAACAAGTTGTATAAGGATGTACAGCACTAAAGAAAAAGGCTGTTGATTTTGGCTGCAGCCATCTGGGAAGATTCTAGGAAAGAGAGGGCATTTGAACAAATCCTTGAAGGATGCATAGGGTTTAAACGATGGATGAACAAATGGAAAGTACTCCATGAAGAAAAGCATAAGCAAATGCATGGAGAGGTGAGAAGGCAGAGGGCAGTTCTGGCTAAGGATGGGGAGAACAGTGCTAGAATATCCAGGGTGCACCGCCTAAGACAGATTAGAAAGGCCCTGAGTGTACTGGAAGGGTATTGGGCTTTTGTTGGTAGGCTATGGAGAGACATTAAAGATTTTTTTTTATTACTATAATTTAAGTTCTGGGGTACATATGCCAAACTTGCAGGATTGCTGCATAAGTACACACATGCCATGGTGGTTTGCTGCCTCCATCCCGCCGTCACCTACATCAGGCATTTCTCCCAATGTTATCCCTCCCCAACCTCCCCATGCCCAACAGTCCATCCCCTAGCCCCACCCCCAACATACCCCAGTGTGTGATGTTCCCTTACCTGTGTCCACGTGTTCTCACTGTTCAGCACCCACTTACAAGTGAGAACATGTGGTGCTGGGTTTTCTGTTCTTGTCTCAGTTTGCTGGGAATGATGGTTTCCAGATTCATCCATGTCCCTGCAAAGGACATGAACTCATCCTTTTTTATGGCTGCATAGCATTCCATGATGTATATATGCCACATTTTCTTTATTCAGTCTATCATTGATGGGCATTTGGGTTGGTTCCAGGTCTTTGCTATTGTACACAGTGCTGCAATGAACATTCGTGTGCATGTGTCCTTATAATAGAACAATTTATAATCCTTTGGGTATATACCCAGTAATGGGATTGCTGGTTCAAATGGTATTTCTATTTCTAGATCCTTGAGGAATCGCCAGACTGTCTTCCACAATGGTTGAACTAATTTACACTCCCACCAACAGTGTAAAAGTGTTCCTATTTCTCCACACCCTCTCCAGCATCTGTTGTCTCCAGATTTTTTAATGATTGCCATTCTAACTGGCATGAGTTGGTATCTCAATGTGGTTTTGATTTGCATTTCTCTAATGCTCAGTGATGAACATGTTTTCGTAAGTTTGTTGGCCACATAAATGTCTTCTTTTGAAAAGTGTCTGTTCATATCCTTTGCCCACTTTTTGATGGGGTTGCTTGTTTTTTTCTTGTAAATCTGTTTTAGTTCTTTGTAGATTATGGGTATTAGCCCTTTGTCAGATGGGTAGCTTGCAAAAATTTTTTCCCATTCTGTTGGTGGCCAGTTCACTCTAATGATTGTTTGTTTTTCTGTGCAGAAGCTCCTAATTTTAATTAGATCCCATTTGTCTATTATGGCTTTTGTTGCCAATGCTTTTGGTGTTTTAGTCATGAAGTTCTTGCCTAGGACATTAAAGGTTTTTAAAGATGAAAGTAGACATAATTTAAGCCGTGTTACAGGAAGACAACTCTACTACAATGTAAATCAAAAATTAAACAGGAAAAAGACTAGAAATGGGGACACATTTAGCTAGCTATTATAATGTTCCAAATAAGAAAGAATGAGGCCCGAATTTGGAAAACAGCCTCGAGGTACAGAAAAGTGGGAGTCATAACACTGATCTCAATTTTGCCTCTTACTAAATTCCTGTCCTTGGGCAACACTCTGAATCTCTCTGGGCCTCAATTCCCCACTCTGTAAAATGTTGATAACGACCTGCCAGGCCTTCTTATCGTGACTATTACGGGATATGTAATCATGGAAATCACATGAAGTACTTTATAAGTGTAAGGCATTGCTGGCATCGATGATCATGATGAAGTCTCTACCAAAGGTGGGGAAGTCAGTGGGAGAGAACTGTGAGACCATCATTGCTGGGGAAGGCAAGGCAGACCTTGCCCTTTTCTAAAGCCCTTTTACCTTTAAGCTGCTTGAAGTTCTTATTAGCTAACATTACAGTTGTTTATGCAGTCTAAGACACACATTTTTCACAGAATTCAGACAAATTGTAAATCAACTGCCCAACTTTGTCTTAAGTCATTTTGGACTTTATGCTTGTCTTCTATAACACATGCATCTTAGCCCATGTATTTTCCCCATAGGCATACTTTTCAATAACTGGGTATATTTAGAAGTAACAGAAACGTCAGAGAGATAGCAACATCTTACCTGAAGCTTAGTGTCTATGGGCAAATGGATGAATGGTACAGATTTCCTAATTAAGCAAACAGCCCATCTTCCCTGACAGGAGAAAAGGAGGTAGTACCAAATGTAGATCCTTGGGGACAAGACTTGGGCTATTGTGCTGAATGTGTATTTTAGTCTTTTCTGGCAGGCAAAGGTGACACTGTTCAGCCTTTTAAATGATGTATCTAGCTTCAGAGACTGCAGAAGGTGACACTATTCAGCCTTTTAAGTGATGTATCCAGCTTCAGCAAGAGACTCTAAGAGGCCTTAAGCATGAACTTCTGTTGAGTTAATCTTTTCTCCCTCATCTGTCTCCAAGAGTCCTGCTAAACACCTCTCCCAAGATCCAGCGCTGATAATCCATTTGCATATGAAAATTGCAGGAACTAGCTGGGCACGGTGGCTCACGCCTGTAATCCCAGCACTTTGAGAGGCCGAAGCGGGTGGATCACGAGGTCAAGAGATCGAGACCATCCTGGTCAACATGGTGAAACCCCGTCTCTACTAAAAATACAAAAAATTAGCTGGGCATGGTGGCACATGCCTGTAATCCCAGCTACTCAGGAGGCCGAGGCAGGAGAATTGCCTGAACCCAGGAAGCGGAGGTTGCGGTGAGCCGAGATCGCGCCATTGCACTCCAGCCTGGGTAACAGGAGTGAAACTCCGTCTCAAAAAAAAAAAAGAAAGAAAGAAAGAAAGAAAATTGCAGAAACTTTAGGTTCTGAACGCCCAAAATTGTGATTTTTGGCCCCAAACTTGCTCCTCCTCCTTTGTCAGCTCTTTAAAAAGCCCACCTACAACCTATTTTCCCAGGTGAAAGTCAAGCTCTCCTCCTCTTCATTCTTATTCCCAAAGTTCCCAAAGCCCCCTGGCCATCGGGCCCTGTCAGTTCCCAAGACAGATCCCAAAGGCCACATGGATGTCTGCAGCAAGGGCTCGGCCAGGACCATGGGTCCGACTTTGTCCCATTACTCTTTTCCTGCCACACCACAAAATCCCTTGACTAATGTCAGTGTGAAGGCAAAGGTCAAGAAAAAACAAAGGGACTCTGACTAGCCCTGAATCAAGCCATGATACTAAAAACTGCAAATGCAAAGTAGCCAGCTACGCAATGACCTACTGATTTATGGAGAGACTAGAAAACCAGGATATTAATTAGGATCATTTTGTTCCTTAATAATGAGATTCAATTGACTTATAACCAGTTATAAGCTCACTGTCTTTCGCTCTGCATTGTTAATTGTACTTATTCATTTTTACAGTTGCTAAATTATAAGATATGTCATAGTTGCAAAAGAAAAGAAAGGATTTATGTGTGTTCTATGCTAGGCTGTGCAGGATAAAGTGAAATTTAAAGCATTAAAAATGTTCATGAGAAAGTCAATGTGATTCTCCCCAACTCCCAGTTCTCAGAGTAGGGAGAAAGCCAGGGCAGCCTCTCTGCTCTGCAGGCATTGCCAGTGAGATTCAATTGGTTGCACAGAACTCCTGAAATAGTTTATTATTCTGGGATTGGGCCAAAATGTATTTCACAGCAACCTGCCAAGAGTCCCAAGCCTTCTTAGCTACCCAAACTATATTATGAGAGAACTGTCTTCAAAGACCAAAATGCTCATCATAACAACTTCCATCATCATCATAATTACTTCTCTCCACATGAGAAAAGTTACTTAATGACCTTGAGCCTCCATTTTCTGGGTTCTGATATATACATTTGCTTCCACCTGCATAACCCAAAGCCTCACACACAGAAAGTACTCAATTCATGTTAGCTGCTAGTGGCATTTATCATAATGGGATATCTAAGCCAAAAACTACCCAAATTCAAATCTTCTGCCTGACTTAAGGACCTCCCATTATAGTCCAGTTTCTGTCTTCCAGGCAAGCATCTTCTGTTTGGCTTAGAAAAGGATAATAAAACAACCAAGGATCTTATTCCTCAGATACAACCCTCCTAACTACATATGGGAAAGCCTTGACTTTTCAGCTCCAGGAGAGCACAGATGACGTCTCTGATAATTGTAATGTTATACACACATACACTCAGCATTCATAGACATAGAATGTCAGGGAAAAGTTGGCTTAGTAGATCAGCTAAATCTACCTTGTCAAAGACTCTGAATTTTTGCTTTAGAAGAAATAGCAAATCAGATATTTCAGCTAAAGGACGAGGCCCCAAGGATCATGTACAATTAAAAATAGATGCTTTCTGTGCTGCCTTCAAAAGAAGAAAGGCTTTTTAAAAATAGAAAGACAGAAAAAGAGAGGAAGAAGGAAGGAAGGGAGGGAGGGAGGGAGGGAGGGAGGGAGGGAGGAAGGAAGGAAGGAAAGAAGGAAGGAAGGAAGGAGGGAGGGAGGGAAAGAAGGAAGAAAGGAAGGAAGGAGGGAAGGAGGGAAGAAAGAAAGGAGGGAAAAACAACTGCTTGTTGTTCTTGGCTCTGGAAATCTGGAAACACAATATGACAACAAAGAACTGGGCTCTGCTTAATAAAGAGTTGAAGAATTTTCAGTTTTCCCAAAGAAAGCCCAGGAAGGAGAAGGATTGAGGCTTTGCTCTAGATGGGGAAGAGAGAGAAGGGAAGCCCACAGGCAATGGGCATTCAGTGAATGACACCTCCTCTAACATTTAGATACAAGCTGGTAGAGTCACTGCTTCCAGCTGACTGCAACTTGCTGCAGAGTGGGGAAAAAAGTAGACCTAAGGGACTAAGATGGAATCTACAAAATTTTAATAGTGAGGTTAAATTCAAAGAAGTTTAATGAGCTATTTTCATAGCTTAAGTGACAATGCGTAAGCTAACACTATAGTCGTTCATCCAGTCTAAGATGCATGTTTTTCATATTTTGATGCCTCTACAGTCCAGATTCACCTTGCAGCTGACAATGAGTTAGTATTAATTGGCAATGCCTTGTTTTTTACTTTCTTTTTTGGAGGCAAGAAGAAGAATGGTGTGTCTTACAAATGACCTCTCAGAATCTATGAATATGACGAGCTCTGTATTAGTCCATTTTCACACTGCTATAAAGAAATACCTGACACTGAGTAATTTATAAAGGACAGAAGTTTAATTGATACAGGCTGCAAATTTTCCAAACTTGTATGTTCTGCTTCCCTTTTAAACGTAAGTTCCAATTTCAGATCATCTCTCTCAAGTTCAAAGTTCCAGAGCTCTCTAGGACAGGGGCAAAATGGTGCCAGTCTCTGCTACAGCATAGCAAGAGTGACCTATGCTCCAGTTCCCAAGAAGTTTTTCATCTCCATCTGAGATGCCCTCAGCCTGGACTTCATTGTCCACATCACTATCAGCATTTTGATCAAAACCATCCAACAAGTCTCTAGGAAGTTCCAAACTTTCCCACATCTTCTGCTTCTTCTGAACCCTCCAAACTGTTCTAACCTCTGCCTGTGACCCAGTTCCAAAGTTGCTTCCACATTTTCAGGTTAGCAGTGCCCTACTCCCTGTATCAATTCACTGTATTGGTCCGTTTTCACACTGCTTTAAAAAAAACACCTGAGACAAGGTAATTTATAAAGGAAAGAAGTTTAATTAACTCACAATGCCACATGGCTTGGGAAACCCCAAGAAACTTTACAATCATGGCAGAAGGAAAAGCAGGCACCTTCTTCATGGGGTGGTAGGAGAGAGAAGAGTGAAGGAGGAACTTCCAAACACATAAAACTATCAGCTCTTGTAAGAAATCACACCATCATGAGAATTGCATGGGGGAAACTGCCCCTATGATCCAATCACCTCCCTCCCTCCACACATGGGGATTACAATTTGAGATGAGATTTGGGTGGGGTCACAGAGCCAAAGTATAAGATACGCCAACAGATGTGCCAATGACTTCAATGCTTCTAACCATGTTTCACAAACAATGGAACTATCACAGTCCTCATGCTGAAATGTCATGACTTCGGGCCAGCAAAAACAGACTCAGGTTGTTGTTTTATTTTAAACTGGTATCTCTGAGAGTTCATAAAGTCCTTATCTAACCACCAACATGTGGTAGAGCACAGAGAAGAGTCCAGTTTAATTTTACCTGATAACTTTTTTTGTAAGCTGATGACCCAGCTAATGATGTGCTTTGATTAACTCACTGAGTCATAAATATATTGAATCCTTTCACCCTCATTACCACCGAGAAGGCAATTCAGAGCACTGCACCTCTGTAAACAATTTTTTTTAAAAAAATATATTTATCTGGGAATAAAGTATTGCGATGGGAATACATATGCCATACTAAAGCATGAGTGTTTTTAGAGAGATAAAGGAAGACAAAGGTTTTTAAAGAAAAAAAAATGCACACTACATAATTATTTTGAAATAATTATACATGGCTACAGAGATCCATAACAAGGTTGATGCCAGTCCAAAGTTGGACAGGCAGTTATTGGGCAGATGTCCTTGTAGAAATATTTTTTGTGTAAGGCTGTGATGGCCTGTATTTAAGGTTGTAATTTTTGCAGTCTTTTTATTCTTCCAACTTTTACTTTAGATTCAGAGGGTACATGTACAGGTTTGTTACATGAGTAATTTACATGTCACTGGAGTTTGTTATACAGATTATTTCATTTTTCAGACATTAAGCATAGAACCTAATAGGTAGTTTTCTTGATCCTCACGTTCTTCCCATCTTCCACCTTCAGGTAAGCCACAGTATCTACTGTTCCCCTCTTTGTGTCTACATGTACTCAGTGTTTAGCTCCTACTTAGAAGCAAGGACATGCAATATTTGGTTTTCTGTTCCTATGTTAATTATCTTAGGATAATATCCTCCAGCTTCATCCATGTTGTTGCAAAAAAACAAAAGTGATTTTATTCTTTTTTATGGCTGTGTAATATTTTTAGTCCAATTAGATTATTTCCTCTCTGCAAGACATATCATCCATTTTTAACTGGGAAACTTGCATAATTTTTATTCCACATTTTCCTTCCCAAAGAAAAGACTTAGACTTTCTAATTCCATCTTAGCCTAGTGGATACAGTAGATACTCTGGGAACAAAAAGTGCAAGACAAGGTCTTTACTAGAACGAGGAGCATGGCACAGTGAGAATCTTCTTCAGTAATGCTACAAAACTTCCGTAAAAACTCCCATGCATGCTCACACACACACACACACACACACACACACACACACACACAAACACATACACTCTTAACAAATTTGGATTTCTTGTTAAAGATTATTTTGAAGCTAGATAATAAAGGAACAAAACAGCCAGTGCGTGTGTCGGGGGGTGGGGGGGGAGGAGGGAACAGTTTGTATTTGTAATGCACAAACATTGACCAGAGTCATTCATGTACAAAGGTTAAAATCGACGTGACAAACAGGCCAAGGAGGTTACGTGCCTTTTCACTGGATCATGTTGTGTGGGCACCTGAAACAAGCAGGCAATAGCTAAATCCCAGCCATCACTCAATGTGTGCCAGGCACCTGCACACAGTATCACTAACACCCATGACAGTCCTTCAAGGGAGGTTCTGCTGTCTGAGAGATTAGGTGACATGCCTAAGGTCACAGGATCAGCAAACACTAGGGCTGAGAGTTAAACCCAGACTGTCCACTGCCGGAGCTTGTGATCTCTTCCTTGTGTCATGCTGCTTCCCGTTTCCGGCTTGGTCTCCACTTCCCAGTCCTTGAGTGAGTTCTCCAGGTCTGCCCCATCAGCCCTGCATCTCAGAACAAAGCTGCAGCTGGGTCACTAATCTCCCGGTGGTGAGTAACCTTCCCGCTTTGCATCTAACCTTGTGTTCTGCATTCAGTGCTGACAGGTAGCAGTACTCCTTCCTTTCTGAAAATGTCACCGAGCCATCTTCACAGAGAAAAGGCAGTGCTGACATTCTACTTTTCCCATGACTCCCTGGAGAGCATTTAATCCCCATGACCTTACGGCTATTTAAAAAGAGCCAATCCTCAGACCTTGTCAGTCAGTGACAGCCAGCGTTTTGTTTAATGGGTCCGAGGGTGGGCTTGGTTTGCAGTGGGGAAGGGTAACAACTGGCTGGAGTTTAAAAGGCAAATGGGGTTTCTCAGTGATTATTACTCATCAACAGTACTCAAATGCATGTTTTCCTTGTGTTTCTGTTCATAATCAGAAACAAATACAAAACACAGATATTTAAAATCTACTTGTTTTTATGATGACCTAGCAAGATGCTTCTTTCTGGCTGACTTGGAGGATACCCCCACCCTAGTTTGAATTTCTGACACCAAAAAAATGAGTATTAAGGTGTTATTTAGAATAGTTGAAGCATAACAGCTATGGACATTAATAATTATCACCTACTAAGCCAGTGCTGACTTTGGTGATTTATTTATATTACCCAATTGTTTCCTACTAATAACTCTCCATATATAAAATTATCTCCATTTCACAGATGAAAAAATTAAAACTAAGTCAGCGACTCAGGACCTGGGCTGTTCTGAGAACTGTCTGTCATCCATCTATCATGAGATGAGTGTAAAAATGGAGAGTGTTTAAAAACTTTTATAGGCATTTGACCCTGCCATGAGAACCAAGCAATATTAGATTTTTCTAGAAATTTGTTTTTACTGTATTTTACAAAGTTTCAGTCCACAGTGGTTTGGAATTAGAAAATAATTTGCCCTTGATCACAGATGGTTTTAGAAGCACTGTTCCAATAAAACCCTCCCTCTGGAATGATAGTCCAATGTGCAGGGAAAAATAAATTCAAGTGATTCTAACTTGCCGTTTAATGATTAGCCGTTCTTCACCCAAGTGGCTTGGCTTCTGGAGTGGCTGGTGGAGCCCAGAAATCTATCTAATTTAAAGCTCTTCCAGAGATGTAAGCTCCATGAGGGTAGTGTTTGAGGTCTGCCTTGTTTACTGACATACCCCCAGGTGAACAGTGCCTAGTTCTAGGTAGGCACCTAATAAACATTATTAAGGATATGAACAAATGAACAGCTCCTGATGGACAGACATGCTTGAGAACCACTATTTTTCACATTCCTATCTACACTCAAGATTTTACCTATGACAGCATGCTGAAGATTCCCATGAGCTTACATCCTAGCAGATAAGAACAAAAGTTAACCAACAGGATGATTAAGATCACAGAGATGCTAAGGAAGAATTGAAGCTGGGTATGATAAGCAAAATAACTCCTCTACCCCTAAAGCTGTCCATATCTTAACACCTAGAACCTGTGAATATGTCAGGTTATGCAGCAAAGGATAATTAAAGTTAAAGCTGGAATTACAGTTGCTAATCAGCTGACCCTAAGATAGAGAGATTATTCTGGGTTGGATGGGTGGGCCCAAGGTAGTCACAAGTGTCCTTAAAAGTGAAGGAAGGAGGCAGAAGGAGAGTCCAAAGGTGAAGTGACTACAGAGGAATGGTCAGAGATAGAATTTTGCTGACTTAGAACGTGGGGAAAGAGGCCATGAGTCAAGGATACAGGCAACCTCTAGAAGCTGGGAAGGGCAAGGAAATGAAATGTCCTTTATAAAAAGTAATGTAGCCATGTAACATCTTAATTTTAGTCCACTGAGACATATGTTAGATTTCTAACATACAGAACTGAAAGATGGGGTGTGTGTGTGTGTGTGTGTGTGTGTGTTTCTTAAGTCAGGGTCTTGCTATCACCCAGGCTGGAGTGTACTGGCATGATCTGGCTCACTGTAGCCTCAAACTTCTGGGCTCCAGAGACCCTTCTGCCTCAGCTACTCTGGCTATTTTTTTTTTTTTTTTAATTTTTGTTTTTTAGAAATGAAGTCTCACTATGTTGCCCAGGTTGGTCTCGAACTCCTGGCCTCAAACGAGGTTCCCACCTCAGACTCCCATGTTGCTGGGATTACAGGCATGAGCAGTCATACCCAGCTAAGTTTGTGTTGTTTTCAGCCACCATGTGTGTAGCATTTAGTTACAGCAGTAATAGAAAACTAATGCACTGAGTGATGACATTGATTGTAAGTAGGAAAGGTTCCCTTTAGAGGCATCACACAATGTAACAGTGTAATGAAATGCTCAAGAGCAAAAGCTAACCTTAAAAGAGCTGAGAGAAGATTCCAGGCAGAACAAAGAGCTGGTATTGGGTTCCAAAGAGGACACTCCTTGACAAAGGAGACTCAAGTGGCTGAGCTAGCAGAGCAAGAAACAGAGACAGAAAGGATGAGATGGAGCTGGAGAGATTGGCAGAGTCCTCTGCAGGACTGGGAGGTCATAGCAGGAGGACTGGAGTTTGTTTTATAAGCAGTAGATGGCTATACAATACAGCAGGGGGGTGATGGGTTGTTTTCCACTTTCTTAAAGGCAAAAAATTAGAAGCAAAAAAATTTCAATTTTGATAAAGTAAAACTTAAAAATTTTACCTTTCATCAGTTGTGGTTTTAGTGTCATATCTAAGAAATCATTGCTAAACCCGAGATCACACAGTTTTATCTGGCATTTCCTTCTTGGAGTTTAAAAATGTTAGCCCTTACATTTAGGTCTATGATCTACCTTGAGTTAATTTTTGTGTATGGCTTGAGGTAGGGATCCACTTTCATTCTTTTGCATGTGGATATGCAGTTGTCCCAGCACCATTTGTTGACAGGATAAGTAACATTTTACTGCAATAAAGAGACTCAGTAATAATGCTCTGCTGACTCATATTGATGCCCGAGGCAAAAGAAAAGAAAATCAGTAACACAGTGTTTTGTAAATATAAATTCTTTCTAATTTGATTTTGCAGTCTCTCTCTGGAGAGTGGCTATAAACTCTAGCCCTGCCCTGACAGGACTCCAGGGAAGGCAGTTTCTGGATGTTTACAGTGTACCTTTCATGGGATACTTCTTTATCCCAGTAAACTGCCTAATGCCTAAGTGTCAGACCATGGCCATGTGTCCCCCATACAGAAAACTTGCTTATTTTCACAGATGTCCCTGTGCCTGTTGTCTAAGCTGTGTCCAGTTTATTCCTACTAAGATAGCCACTCCATTGGAGAGCCCTGACCAGGAAAGAAGTTAGGCTCATGTGTGTCTGTCAGGGGAGACACAGAGGAGGCAGCAGAACACAGAACATAAAATAACAGACACATTTGTTACTTACAGATTCCAGAGAGCAGGGGGCAGTACTGGAAAGGGGGCAGCCAGGGCCACTGGACAGGGCACAGGGCCACTGGAAAGGGGGCAGCCACTGAGGACACATGCACTATGGGCCACTCAGAGCCACTGGAAAGGGGTCAGGGCCACTGGAAAGGGGGCAGCCACTAAGGACACGTGCACTCAGCCAGCAGGTGGGGAGCAAGAGAGAGTGAAGGGGACCGCTAAGCCAAATTCTTTGTTGGGATCCTGTGAGTTATTCAAGCAGGCTTCTTGTGGGGCGTTCTAACTGGTGGCACAGGTAGGCACTAGTTCCACGGGGGTCACACTGTAACTGAAAGGTGGCCATTGTGGCATACCTGCACAGTCCATGCAGAGTGAGGAGGTCAGTGGGGCTAATTAGGTCAGTTGTATCTGGCTGTCTCATAGAGAGGTAACCACCAGGAGTTGTATAAGCCAGATAGCTGGATTGACCACCTTAAGAAACTAGGAGGAGGTATGAAACTGGATACTGTATCAAGGGTGACTGAACCTGCTTCGGGTATGAGAAAGATAAAGTTGTCTTCAAAATGGATACTGAAGCAACATGAAATTATAAGAATTCACTCAATAATATTCATCTTAAAATTTTATTTTGTTCACTGTGGATTTTTCATTAATTTTGATTAGTTAAAATATTGAATTTAATATTATTTATCCTAGTGACTGAGACCTTGGAGCTCTTTTACATTTTGTGCCTAAAATAGGCCTTATTCACTTCACCCTAAAGTCCTGCAAAGTCTTCAGCTCAGTGTATCATGCCTTCCATGTCCTCACCCCTGCCTGCCCTCCAGCTGCCTCTCACTCCCTATTCTTCAACTCTATCACTAATAATACAGATTAGTTCATGTTTCCTTGCACACATCATGCTACGTCAAGTGCCTGTCATTTTGATCATGCTCACCACTTGACTTGGAATTACTTATCTTTATTATCTTGCTCTTTTCCAGCCTACAAGATCAGGTGTTGACTCCACCAGAAAGCTTTCCTTCAGCCTCCAGGTGGGTTGCTGCTCCTCTCCCCGGCTCCCACAGTGCCCTCCTCACCCACTGTGCTTCCATAATTATTAAGGAATAATAACATAGTGCGTATTAACCTCTAAAATAATTATTTATTACTTGTCTTCTCTCTCTCTGGACTGCAGCTCCTTGTCCCTTATGTCAAACTACATCTTATCCACTTAAAAATTCTCATGTCCTAGCACAGTGCCTGGAGTATGGCAGATGAGTAATAGATATTTGTTTAACAGTTCATCTAGCTAGAAGTACAGCAAGGAGAAACCAGTCCAATCTGCCTAAAGTGAACAGAGAAGGAAGAAGGACACAAGTTAAGCATCTGGCACAGAAAGCTTCCCTGCTAAAAAGCTGAGACATCCCAGAGAGTGGAGCTTGTGCCCGAGGTAAGAGCTCCTTGTCTGGGCTCTGAGGATGGAAGGAAAGATTTCCAAGACCACATTGGAGAGTCAGCCCCATGGGCAGAAGGATAATACAAAAATTTAATAACGAACTGGTCCTAGAGACCTACAAGTGAAGCAGGGAAGTGGCTACCTCCAAGAAGTTTAACAGTGAGCAAAATTAAGGGAAAATTCCCACTGAGCTCACTTCATTTATTCATTCATTTATTCACTAGTCATCCCATAAACATTTATGGAGCATCTTTTGGGATACTGGGGTAGGCCCTGGAACACAGGAATCAAAGATCATCTCTTTACCCAAAGAAATACAAGGCCAAATCAACTGTTGCAAACCTACTATGCGTGGGCTAGGACACCAAAAACATAAAGGTATTGACAACAAAGTCCGGCCGTCAGTGGTTTTACTGGATTATTCTATTTTTCTCACCAAATCCACTCTCTATCTCTGTCCACCCTGCTGTTCCCTGGGGAAGCTGAACCTGAACCACACTGTTGGGCTCTCTTGACCACTGACTCCCAACTGCACATGGGCAATGTTGTACATCAGCAGGAGATTGGAAGAAGCGAAGTAAACGAGGGTGAGGCGTTTACTACTATTGCTGTCAGATTCCCATGGGCCAGTTTTGTTGAAAGCCAGGAGTCCTGTGTTTCTTCCACATAGCCCCTGCGGTCTTCTGGCTCTCTTTCCCCTCTCTCCACTCTTTCAGGCCTACAATAGCGCCTCAGTTTCATAGTCCTCTGGCATTGGACTATTCTTTGTGGTTTCCTTAAGCCCTGCTCCCAGCTTTGTAAATAGTCCTTTATTAAATTCTTCTCACACTCTCCAAGTATAAGTGTGCCATCTGTTTCTTGCTGGGACCTTGACTGACACAACAAGCTCCCAGGGGAGATACGACAAGAACATCAATAAATGGGGGATGGAGGGAGGAATCCCCCTGGACATGTGAATGAATACATACGGCCACCTACTGGGAAAGGAGTGCATGAGAAACAGTCAAAGCCAAACGCCTTGGGATTGTTGGCCTTTGTGCCCAGGAGGCTGGAACAGAGCGAGGGGCTGGCTGAAGGCACCCGAGAATCCATTCCTGAAGGAGAGCAGATCTGGAGGGTAAGGAAAGATTTCTTTCTACCTGAGAAGTGCCTAGGAGACAGTGACTCTGAGTTTTTTGGGGGTAGACAGCAGTGAAGGCTTAATGAGCAGACCCCTCCGGGCTGGTCTTCCCTCCCTGTGCCACTCTGGGACCTTGAGGCAAAGGGAGGATCAGGCTGATACACCTCAAGTGCTACAGGGAAAGGGAAACAAGACAGTTTCCTGAGCTGCAGAATATGTCAAAAAATAAGAAGACGGAAACCACACTCTCCCAAGTCACCTTAAAGACATGAAGTGGGTTCCAGGCCTGTAAAAGCGCCTGCGGCTTAGCATAGCTACAGGTTATCTAGAAGTTTCCAGTGTGACAACTTTCACCTGAGGAAGAAGCATGCATCAGACTCCTCTAACGGCATTCTAATCACACTACTCACATTCCTCTTTTCAATTCCATCCTCCTCAAAACTCCTTAGGGGTATTATTTGGTTCCTCGTGTTGTTTTCCCACATGGAAGAAAAACCATATGTATGCTGATCAGATATAAGGTACCTAACAAGTAGAATTCACGCTGAAAATCAATACTTTTGGCATCTGCCGTCTCCTGCAAGCATTGCGTAAGTCGGCCTCCCCAAGTCTAGGAAACTTGAATGCTTTGAGAATCTACACCCCAAAGCCAAGATCAAACCCCTGGCTTGGGTGAAGTCAGGAATGTCAGTGCTGCTTGCAGGCTCCTCAGAAGCCCACCACCCACCCTCCCGGGACACACACAGACACTCTGGTACTTCCGACAGCCATTGTGCCAGGTCTCTCTCATCCCTTTCCTGAACAACGGATTGCTCTGACAAACTTCAGAACATTACCTTCATCTATTTTTTTTTATTTAATTTTAATTTTCATTTTTTTTAGTTTACACAGATTTTTTTTTTTTTTTTTTTTTTTTTTTTGAGATGAAGCTTTGCTCTTCTCTGTAATGCAATGACACAATCTCGGCTCACTGCAACCTTCGGGTTCAAGCAATTCTCCTGCCTCAGCCTCTCCAGTAGCTAGGATTACAGGCATGCACCACCACGCCTGGCTAATTTTGTATTTTTGTAGAGACAGGTTTTCTCCATGTTGGTCATACCCATGACCTCAGGTGATCCGCCTGCCTCAGCCTCCCAAAGTGCTAGATTATGGGCACAAGCCACCACACCTGGTGACACAGATCTTATACATATTTATTGTGTGCAGCATGTCGTTTGAAATATGCAGACTTTCTGAGATGGCTAAATAGTGCTAATTAACATATGCATTACCTCACATACTTATCATTTTTGGGACTGAGATACCTTAATCTGTTTTCAGTTTCATAGCCTGACATTGGCCCATTGTTCTTGACTGATTCTGTCACTGTATGTACTACTTCTGTCAGATTAGAGTAATCCACACATTTGATAAGCAAGTGTGACTCAAGTGACTGACAAAAATGTGAAATATACAGCCTGAGAATTCTTCAGTCTCATCCTGGCTTCTCTCCTTTGAAAACTTTGGTCTGTCCTTTTCATTTTAAAATATAGAGCCCAGAACTACAGGCGCCATGACAGGTGTGGTCTAGCCTGTGCATGGCAAAGCATGCCTCTCACCTCATCGAAATTCTCTGCTCCTGCAGGCTGAGATCAAAATATCTCCCTTGCACATTATGGCTGATATTACTGAGGTGCTTCTGTCATTTTTATCCTGTAGATACTACGTCACATCAGTCCATCTTGTTGGTTTTCTTTTGGGCTCAGGTGTAACATGTTCAGTTCCTGTTCCGTCTTGCCTCGTTATGCTTAGACTGTTGCTGCAGCCTGTTAAGATCTATTAGGATCCTGTGTAGACCAGATACACCTCTCATCACTCGACTTGTGTCTAAGTCTCCAGTACCATCCCATCCCCACTTCTGTCTCAACACTTTACTTCCGGCAATAGTAACCGCTTCAGGGTCTCCCCAGTGTCTTCTGGACTTTGGATAAGGTACAATCTGTCCCACACAGAAGAAGTCGCAGACTAACACAAAGATCCACATCCCAGGCTCCAACCCATATTCCAGTCTATGCAACAGAAAGTAAAAGGATACGGGAAATCTGAGTCATGTGACCAGGAGGCTGGGGTCTAGTCCTGTCTCTACCCTTAAATGGCCCTTGTCTAGGGGCTGATATCCAGAATTTACAAAGAACTAAAACAGATCTACAAGAAAAAAACAAACAAGCCCATTCAAAAATTGGCGAAGGATATGAACAGATACTTTACAAAAGAAGACATATAGGAGGCCAACAAACATATGAAAAAATGCTCATCATCATTGGTCATTAGAGAAATGCAAATCAAAACCAAATTGAGATACCATCTCACACCAGTTAGAATGGCGATCATTAAAAAAATCTGGAAACAACAGATGCTGGAGAGGATGTGGAGAAATAGGAACACTTTTACACTGTTGGTGGGAATGTAAATTAATTCAACCATTGTGGAAGACAGTGTGGCGATTCCTCAATGACCTATAAAATAGAAATCCCATTTGACCCAGCAATCCCATTACTGGGTATATATCCAAAGGATTATAAATCATTCTACTATAAGGACACATGCACATGAATGTTCATTGCAGCACTGTTCACAATAGCAAAGACCTGGAACCAACCCAAATGCCCATCGATGATAGACTGGATAGGGAAAATGTGGTACATATACACCATGGAATATTATGCAGCCATCAAAAACGATCAGTTCACATCCTTTGTAGAGACATGGATGAACCTGGAAACCATCATTCTCAGCAAACTGACACAAGAGCAGAAAATCAAACACTGCATGTTCTCACTCATAGGTGGGTGTTGAACAATGAGAACACATGGACACAGGGAGGGGAGCACTACACACTGGGGTCCGTTGGGGGGAAATGGGGGAGGGATGGGGGGTGGGGGGGTGGGAAGAGATAGCATGGGGAGAAATGACAGATACAGGTGAGGGGACGGAAGGCAGCAAACCACACTGCCATGTGTGTACCTATGCAACAATCTTGCATGTTCTTCACATGTACCCCCAAACCTAAAATGCAATTAAAAAAAAAAAGTGAATGCTCCAAAAAAAAAAAAAAAAAAAAAAAAGGCCCTTGTCTGAGGATACACCAGGAATCTTTCTGACCCTCTCCAGCGGAGCAGAGGCTGCTCTTGATTCCCAATATCCAGTGTCTTCTGCTCCTAAGAACAGACCCCAATATTTAGAAGAGCACATAGAAGCTCCTAAAATGATGGCATTGCCAGCTGCCTTATAGCCAGGAGTGGTCATGAGATAGTTTTGGCCAATGAAATGGGAAAGGTCATGTGTGACTGACTTTCAGGAAGGTCTTAAAGGGGAGGGAATAAATCATCTTTGTCCTCATCCACTTGCACCTGCTGTCTGCCTGGAATGTGAAGGTGATGACAGACTTTCCAGCAGACATCCTAAAACCATGCAGTAAACTCAAGGTTAGAAAGTGGTCTGATGATTCTGGAGAAGAAAGATTGAAGCATCACCTTGGAAACACCATATCATGCCTAGACTGCCTTTACGCCAACTTCTTTTATGAGAGAAGGGAAGTAAACTTCTATTAATTTAACTCACCTTTCAGGAGTCACTTTCTGCTATATTCAGTGATGTTATCCCTAGCTGCTTAACTCTGGAAAAGCCTCCTCTTCTCTAACCCTATTTATCCAACTGCAAAATGAAACTAACAACATAATATGAAGGAGAAAAACATCATATGTTAAGCATTGACAAAGCATTAGGAATATGAAGGCAAAAAGATAAAAGCAATTCAGTCTGTAGATTTTATTTGATGATCACCTCTCATTGCTCACTCACTATTCCTTTCTTTCTTTCAATAAGTATTTATAAAGCCTCAACAGAGATGACAGCCCTGTAGGGACTAGGGTTGCCATATTTAGCAAATAAAAATACAGAGACAACTTTTTTTAGCATAAGCATGCCTTGTGCAATACTTTTATATTTAAAAAGGTATTTGTTGTTTATCTGAAATTCAAATTTAACTGGTTGCCCTGTATTTTATCTAATGACCACACCTGGGGCTACCGTGGTGAATAACAGTGAAAGGAGCTCATCTTGCAAAAAGCTCTCTTCCAGTGGAGGGGACAGTGAACAAACCATACAGCTCAAGATCAGAATTGAATGTGGGGATAAGTGGCTTAAAGAAAATAAAGCCACTACAGTGTGACAGGAAGGTGACTCTTCAAGGTTGTCAGGGAAGTCCCCTGAGGAAGTAACATTTCCCCAGATGCCTGGACATTGAAATGGAACTAGCCAAGCCAAGGGAGGACCAGTCCAGAATGAGGGGCCAACAAGAGCAAGGCCACTCAGGTGGGAACATGTTTGGAATGTTCTAGAAGCCCAAGGCCAGTGCAGTCAATGTTAAGGGAGAGAAGTGTGCTGGAGCCTGGTCCTGTAAGGCCCATAGGTGATTTTAAAAAGGACATGGCTTTTATTTTAAGAGCAATTAGCAGCTATTAGAGGGTTAACAAGGGAAGAATATTGTCCCATTTATTTATTATTGTTTATTTTTCAAAGAACTTCTTAATTGCTTAGTGGGGATGAGACAGGGTTGGAGAGGTAAAGGCAGCTGCAGGAGAATGAATAAGGGGGCTTTTCAACAGCACAGCTGGACTGACAGAGGCTGGAGAGCTGCAAAGGAACTCAGAAGAACTGGTGAGAAGGATCCCATGGGCTGTGCATTTGGGAGTAGGGACCAGTGAAGAGATTCACTGCGGAGGCTGCAGGAGAGAAGCGAATCAAATATGACATGTAGGCTGGGTCCTGAGTAACAGAATAAAAGGTTCTCATTTACTGAGATGGAGACACTACTCCTAGGGCAGGTTTGTCGGCAGCACAGGGCAGAATATGAACCCAGGTCCCTGAGATTAGATAGTCAAATGGAGATGGTAACAATTAAATGCTGCTTTTATTAACCCTAACTTACAGAAAAGGAAAATGAGGTCCAGCAGGTTAGAAAAACAGGACTCATATCAAAACCTGTGAGACCCGGCTTGCTTTCCCAGACCACACTATTACAAACCTCCCTGCTGCAGAGGTGAAACAAGCACCAAATGCGATCATAGACTTTTAAACTGTAACGATGATTAATGTGGGATAGTGTCTGAAGGCAGGAAGAGCCTGGAACCTACAGGATCCAGGGAGCAGGTAAAATGTGCTCAGCTCTGCCTTGGAGCTGAGTCCTCCGCACGCCAGGGTCAGTTACATTTCCCCAGACAAGCTGTTCCATAACCAGACTTCACGCCATCCCCTCTGAATCATTTAAATTGTCTGCTGAATAATTTACCTCCATGTAGACAAAATGGGTCCACAGGCTCCCCAAACGTTGTGAGACTGGTGCATAATTTACAGAGCACTGCTCAGCCGCCCTGTGCAGGGAGAACAACAGGGCTTGGATGCCTGCCAGAGTCAAGGAGGGCACCAACTGAAACGGGGCAAAAAACAGCTCCATCAAAGAGAGGCAAAGGCACATACTGACACCTGGATTCTCAAGGCCAAAAGTAAGGCAGGAACATGTGAGGGTCAAACTGCCTCTGGACACAGGTTGCAGCCAGTAAGGGAGGAGCATGTAGCTAGCACGTGTATTGGAAATCTGAGAAAAATATTATCAATGCTACACTCCTCCTGATTACCAATATCCTGAGACCTAATTAATTGTGCCCTTTAAAAAAGCAGCATTATCTCTGGCAAGAAGCATGTTTAGCAAATACCTAAGCATTTTAAGACAGGCAAGAACAATGTGGAATTCAGTTAGGAAGGGCAATTTTCTGTGCCTGGAATGCCTTCCTCCACACCCATTATGCACCTAACAAATTCCTGCTCCTTTCTGTAGCTGTCCTCAAGGGTTACCTTCTCCAGGAAGGCTGCCTCACTCCCAGAGGCAGACCAAGGTTTCCTTCTCATCATGAACTACGTTTTACCTCTCATTGCATTATATAATAAATGTTGGTCTCCTGCCCTGGACTCTGAGTTCCTTGGTAGCAGAGTTTCTGTAAATCTGCAGTCACAGTACACGATTCAGTACTAGCACATTCTTTATTCATTGTAGAATGAAGGATGAAACAAACAAGACATGCATCATAACTTACAAGATATTTTCCCCAGCATTGCATGTAGCATTGTTGCTTTAAGTATAAAAATTCATATCCCAAGAGGACGGCAAAATTTGTATAAAAGAAGCAAACATACCAGAAGTTACTTGGCATCTTCAAGAATCATTCTGCCCCTTGCTCTGCATCTTTGTCCATTTTCTGTTGCTGTAACAGAATACCACAGATTCTGTAATTTATAAAGAAAAGAATTTGGCCGGGCATGGTGGCTCACACCTGTAATCCCAGCACTTTGGGAGGCCAAGGCGGGTGGATCACGAGGTCAAGAGATCGAGACCATCCTGGTCAGCATGGTGAAACCCCGTCTCTACTAAAAATACAAAAAATTAGCTGGGCATGGTGCCACGTGTCTGTAATCCCAGCTACTCAGGAGGCTGAGGCAGGAGAATTGCCTGAACCCAGGATGCGGAGGTTGCGGTGAGCCGAGATCGTGCCATTGCACTCCACCTGGGTAACAAGAGCGAAACTCCGTCTCAAAAAAAAAAGAAAAGAAAAGAAAAGAATTTTATTCAACTCACAGTTCTGGAGGCTGAGAGGTCCAAGACCATGATGCTGGCCTCTGGTGAGGGCCTTCCTGCTGTGTCATACCATGGCAGAGGGCATCACATGACGAGAAGCCAAGAGCACATGTGGCAGCTCAGGTCTCTCTTCCTCTCTCAGGAAGTCCTTGTTCTAATAGTGGAGACTCCACCCTGATGACCTATCTAATCCTAATTACCTTTCAAAGCCTCCATCTCCAACTGACATATGGATTTGGGAATTCAGTTTCTAACTCAAGAAATTTAGGAAGCATATTTAAAGTATAGTGCTCCCCTTGGACCCACACTTCCCGTTTCTAACCACCTGTCAGTTTCAGCTCTTTGAGTTTGACATTTAATTCATTCTATGTCTGCCTCTTAAGAGTGTGATTGGGTTCTTGAATCAGACAGATACATTTTTATTGGAAGTTTCCAGCCTTGCCACTTAGAAGCTGTGTGGTCTCAGTTTAGTAAGTTAAACTCTCTGATCTTCGGCTTCCTTACTTATAAAACAGGCACAGTAGAAGAATAGAGGTATTAATAATACCTAATTCATTGTAATGTTGTGAATATTACATATCAGTGTATATAAATATCTTAGTGCAGTGCCTAGAACTTAGTGAGCATTGAATGAATATTGGCTATAACTACTTTTTTCACTTTAAGATGATCATCCATTCTGTCACTGCACCTGCTTTCTATTTTCCCTACCAGCACACATCTTCAGTCCAGCCCCGGACTTGCTGCCATGGACCCAATACCCTATGATCACACCCAGAATATGTTTGGCAAGCACAGGTTCTCTTCTTGTGATTATAAAAAATTTCCTTTTCCTGGATGCTTCTCAAGATCAAGAGTAAAGATCTGAGTTATCTTAAGCTATGTTTGGGTTGCCGGTCTGTGCTGTTTTGAATACAACTCCCTTAAAAGACTGCCTCATATAAAGCCCCAACTTATATTAGGGTTACTTGTGTTTCAGCCTAAAGACACAATGGCAGTTAGAATTTAAATGTCATTTACTATGTGCTTGGCACTTTTTAAAAGTAACTTACATTCAGTACTCAAAACCTGTAAGGTACCAGTATATCTTCATTTTGCTTATGAGAAATTGAGGCACAGAGAGGTATCACTTGTAGGAAGGCGGGGTGTGCCACACTATGTTCAGGAGGGCTTGCTAGTCTGAGCTATATATAAACTAAGTTTACATCATTGGGAGAAGAAAAACTTTGTCACTTCCAAAGGATCTGATTTTTCCCAGTTTTAGACCTCAAGGAAGAGGCAGGTTCTGTTACAGAAAATCAAGCCTCGTGAGGAAAGGATTAGATGGGCAGGACCAAGAAATGTTCATCATTATCTGAGCTCACTCTCTTTAGTTAAGATTTCAATGCATCTAAACATACTTAAAAGAAGGTGGGAGAAAACTGGCCCTCAACTCAAGGAAGCTTTTGGACATGGGGCTTCCTTGTAGGGAGATAGGCTGTAGGGAAACAGAGACTGCTGTTGGGGAGCAGGTATCCCATACGATAAAATATCAAGTGATACTCTCTAGAGTTAATTCCCTTCTATTATCTGGGATCCCTGTTAATCATTCTTTCCTGCTTTGGTTGAACCATGGGGAATAAAGGATTGGATTTAGGTTTATTTTGGACACATGTGAAAATAAGATCTGCAGCCTCTGAAGCCAACTTTGTTGGATACAAAGAGGTGTGTCTCAGGGATAAGAAAGAACTCCCTCCTAACAATGGGGAGCTTCTCCATCTATTGCTATCCAAGGTGGATGAGGATTTGATTTCATTAAACGACCCGGCACATTTCTTTAGCTGCCCACAGGAGAGTGAGTCTATACGAGAGTGAAAATGGAGGCCCTTTCCAATCAAACCTGGAGGCTGCTGTGGGTCAGACAGTTGAGGCCCCAAGGGAAGAAAAATAAATAAGTTAAACTCCCTTCGTTGGAAAATAAACATCAAATGGCATGTGACAGTGTGCACCGCATAAGTGAGTAAAGGGAGTTTAATTATTTAATTATTGCTTCTAGTTTCCCCATAGTAACAAAGAGCAAGTTGACGAAGAGAGATAATCAGGGCATAAAATATTGTGCCCCCTTGGGTTATTTCACTTAATAAAATAATAAAAATATTTCTCAAGTTCCCAGTCTTGCTTAAAAAATATTGATAGTACTTTTACCTAAACTCAGTTCAAAACAGATCCATAAAGATTTACTGAGCATTAATATGACACTGTTCAATACTGGGTTCAATATGATGGTGTCTGCTCAGAAAGCATGATTCTGACTTCCCCTTGACACTCCCCACAACTCAGATTCACACATTTTATGCCTAGTGTGGTGGCTCACACCTGTAGTCTCGGCACTTTGAGAGGCCGAGGCAGGTGAATCACCTGAGGTCAGGAGTTTGAGACCAGCCTGGCCAACATGGTGAAATCCTGTCTCTACTAAAAATACAAAAATTAGCTGGGGGTGGTGGCAGATGCCTGTAATCCCAGTTACTCAGGAGAGTGATGCAGGAGAATCACTTGAACCCAGGAGGCAGAGGTTGCAGTGAGCTGAGATCATGCACTGCACTCCAGCCTGGGTGACAGAGCAAGACTCAGTCTCAAAAAAACGAAAAAAAAAAAAAAGAAAGAAATTTTAGATCTCTAGTGGATTCTTAGAAGATATTTTCATTTACAATATTCACCATCAAGAGTCTATGACTTCACTAATATTGACCTATGTTCTTTTGAAAGACTGTGTCTAGCAATTGTTTGTGTTTATGTTAAGCAAACTACATTTATTAAGACATAGTTAGTTTCCCCATTTTGTATTTAAAATTTCCAATAAGAATTTCCTTCAAGGGATAACCTGCATGCTTTTACTGAGTTAAAAGACTTCCAGCCAAAGTGTATGCATTCATTCAATAATCATGTATACAGTAAATACTTGCTACAACCCAGGCATTGCTTGTCATACTTGGGATACAACAGTGAACAAAATGTTTTAAAAATTCCAGGTCCTCGTGCAGCATTATTTCTAGTTTAAATGTAAAGTCAAAACAAAATTTACTAAGAAAAAGTAAATTGCATTGTATATTATGTGATGATTACTGCTACTAGAAAATTTAATGCAAAGTAAGAGAGGGAGCCGTGAGATGTCAGGGAAGGTTGCTGATGAATGTGGGAAAGGGAAGCTGTAATTTAAAAGAGTGGTGAGCATAGGTGTATTAGTCCGTTCTCACACTGCTGATAAAGACATATCTGAGACTAGGAAGAAAAAGAGCTTTAATTGAACTTACAGTTCCACATGGCTGGGGAGGCCTCAGAATCATGGCAGGAGCCAAAAGGCACTTCTTAAATGGTGGTGGCAAGAGAAAATGAGGAAGATACAAAAGCAGAAACCCCTGATGAAACCATCAGATCTCGTGAGACTTATTCACTACCATGAGAACAGTATGGGGGAAATCGCCCCTGTGATTCAAATTATCTTTCACTGGGTTCCTCCCACAGGCAACGCACAGGAATGATGGGAGTACAAATTAAGATGAGATTTGGGTGGCAACACAGCCAAACTATATCATTCTACCCCTGCCCATCCAAATCTCATGTTCTCACATTTCAAAACCAATCATGCCTTTCCAACAGCACTTTAAAGTCTTAACTCATTTCTGCACTAACCCAAAAGTCCACAGTCCAAAGTTTCATCTGAGACAAAGCAAGTTCCTTCCATCTATGAGTCTGCAAAATCAAAAGGAAGTTAGTTACTTCCTAGATACAATGGGAATATAGGATTTGTATAAATATAGCCATTCCAAATGGGAGAAATTGGCCAAAATATTGTCCCAATACAGGGATGATGTGAGTCCAAAATCTAGTGAGGCAATCAAATTTTAGAGCTCCAAAATGATCTCCTTTGACCCCAGGTCTCAAAACCAGGTCATGCTGATGAGAGAGCTGGGTTCTCATGCTCTTGGGAAACTCTGCACTTGTGGCTTTGCAGGGTACAGCCTCCCACCTGGCTGTTTTCACCGGCAGACACTGAGTGTCTGCGGCTTTTCCAGGCAAACAATGCAAGCTGTCAGTGGATCTAGGATTCTAGGGTCTGGAACACGGTGGCCCTTTTCTTACAGCTCCACTAGGTGGTGCCCCAGTAGGGACTCTGCGTGGGGGCTCTGACCCCACATTTTCCATCTGCACTGCCCTATGCAGAGGTTCTCCATGAGCGCCCTGCCCCTGCAGCAAACTTCTGCCTGGGCATCCAGGCGTTTCCGTAGATCTTCTGAAATCTAGGAGGAGGTTCCCAAACCCCACTTTTTGACTTCTGTGGACTCACAGAACGAATACCATGTGGAAGCTGTCAAACCTTGGAGCTTGCATCCTTTGAAGGCATGGCCCAAGCTCTATGTTGGCCCCTTTCATCCACAGCCGGAGTGGATGGGACGTGGGGCACCAAGTCTCTAGGCTGCATATAGCATGGAGACCCTGGGATGGGCCCATGAAACTATTTTCTCATAGGCTTCCTGTCCTGTCATGGAAGGGGCTGCCGTGAAGACCTGTTATATGCTCTGGAGACATTTTCCTAATTGTCTAGGGGATTAACATTTGGGTCTGGGTTACTTATGCAAATTTCCGCAACTGGCTTGAATTTCTTCTCAGAAAATAGGTTTTTCTTTTCTATCACATTGTCAGGCTGCAAATTTTCTAAATTTTTATGCTCTGCTTTGCTTATAAAACTGAATGCTTTTAATGCTTTTAATAGCACCCAAGTCACTCTTGAATGCTTTGCTGCTTAGAAATTTCTTCCACCAGATTACCCTAAATCACCTCTGTCAAGTTCTAAGTTCCACAAATCTCTACAGCAGGGGCAAAACTGCCAGTCTCTTTGCTAAAACATAACAAGAGTCACCTTTGCTCCAGTTCCCAACAAGTTCCTCACCTCCATCTGAGACCACCTCAGCCTGGACCTTATTTTCCATATCACTATCAGGCTTTTGGTCAACACCATTCAACAAGTCTCTAGAAAGTTACAAAGTTTTCCACATTTTCTTGTGTTCTTCTGAGTCCTCCAAACTCTTCAAACCTCTGCATGTTACCAGTTCCAAAGTTGTTTCCACATTTTCAAGTATCTTTTCATCAACACCCCACTCCTGTTACCAATTTACTATATTATTCTGTTTTAATGCTACTCATAAAGATGTACCTGAGACTGGGGGAAAAAAAGAGGTTTAATTGGACTAATAGTTCCACATGGTAGGGGAGGCATCAGAATTATGGGGGGAGGTGAAAGGCACTTCTTACATGGTGGCAGCAAGAGAAAATGAGGAAGATGCAAAAGTGGAAACCCCGGATAAAACCATCAGATCTCATGAGACTTATTCTATCAAGAGAACAGTATGGGGGAACCAACCCCATAATTCAAATTATCTCTAACCAGGTCCCTCCCACAATATGTGGTAATTATGGGAGCACAATTTAAGATAAGATTTGGGTGGGGATACAGAGCCAAACCATATCAATAGGATTCATGGGGTGCTAGTTAAAGGATGTAAGAGTCATCCATACAGTATCATTCTAAGCAAAGGCTGGGAAACCGAAATCAAAGCATCCCAGAGTATCTGAGAAAAATAGTCACTTAGTGCAGACTGGCCAAAATCCAAGGAGAGTCTCCGATGATCCAGAAAATTTGTGGGGCTGAGGAAAAACGAGATGGTGCAAGACCATTTAGGATGCTGAAAAGACCCTGGTCTTTACCCCCAAGGAAAATAGCCTTGGAGAATTTTCAAAACTAACATTTTCCCTAGACCGTGTACTTTTATTTAGCCTACCCCTAAGGTATCCAGCAGGTTTTTGGGAATAATGAAAACACTTGGAGCAGCTTCCAGAACCCCCTCTGGGCTACATAAGAGATCCAGGAACCCAGGTTTGGTGGCAATATTTCTTTTACAGAGGAGAAAATGGAAACCAAGAATGGGCAATTGACTAGCCTATGGCTACTGCTGAGTTACAAACAAGCACACGACTGGACACAGGGCTCTTTCTTCCCACATTGTGCCATTAACCAAAGTGATTATGCAAGAAGAAACCAGTCTTGGGTGCATTAATTTTAGGTTTTCAGCCCTCCTTTGTTAGCCAGGCACCATGTTAAGTTTTTTATAAGTATTATCCACAAAATTCGGGAAGTGTTCTTGTTAACTCAGAGATGAAGGACTGAGACCCACAGGGTTTACTACACTTATTTGAGACACACACCTAAAACATAGAGGAACCAAGATTTAATGTAGGATTTCTGCCTGACTGACAGAGCTGACTCTTTGTCACTGTAGAGGAAGGTTTGTAAAAGAACTGAACAGAATTTCATATTGGTTACATTTCTGAATCCTGTCACTCAGCTGCCTTTTTATGACTCTCACTTTCAATAAGTTGACTTGAACTCACAAGTTCCAGAATAAAACTTTTCTAATGGGAAATTAGTGTCATTACACAAAAGACTTCATACATGGGCCTCAATCAAGTATTTTTCTAACAGAAAAAGATCATTTCCCAAGAATAGAGGTCTATCCTTCAATGCCCAGGTCATGGTAACCCTCTCTGAGAAGGTTTCTCTGTTCCTGTCACCAAGTGGGAAGAAATGACTTCTAATTCCAAGCCTTTATAGCTGTTCATGAGCAGTGATAACAATTGTCCGTTACTGACTCCTTACTGTGGGCCAGGTATTTGACCTCCATAATCCCTAAACTTCTCAGCAACCCCTTGACACCAGTAGTCATTTTCTGGATCTTAAATGGAAATTCAAGTGAGTTTAGTCATTTGCTCAAAATCACACAGCTATGGAGTGGCAAAGCTTCACTCTAAATAGCCTCAGAAATCATTTCTGTTGCACTAATCACAGGAGGCTTGAGTACAAGTCAGTCTCCAGAACTCCTTAGTTATGAATAAGTTCCGGGAAGGTAGGGAGTTCCTCACTTCTGGTTACATTGGATCTCCAGCACCTAGAATAATACTGGTCCCTCAGAGGATGCTCAGAGGATATTTTCTAATAGAATAAATAACCTCTCCTGTACAGTTCAAATTTCTAAACCATAAAACACTAATTTCAAGTAAAAATTCAACTATATAACAAAGGATAAAGTATGAGTCACAAGTACACAGATGATGATTATTCCAAATCTGAGATGCTATGATTTGACCTTTTATTACTGTAATGTCTGTGACTAAGAACACACAAGTAAAATGGTGTTTGATGTAACATTGTGCCACTGTGTGTTCTGATGAACAAATAATCAGGAAGAGAGTTTTGTTTTGGTGATGATATGAAAGGAATAAAAGGATTAAACCAGAATAATTATGTATTCCTCAAAATGGATCTGTGTATTATAGCCCATAAGATCTGGCCCTTGAAAGAAAGAAAAGAAAAGAAAGAAAGAAAAAGAAAGAAAGAGAAACAAAAGAAAGAGAAAGAAAGAAAGAAAGAAAGAAAGAAAGAAAGAAAGAAAAAGAAAGAAAGAAAGAAAGAAAGAAAGAAAGAAAAGAAAGGAAAGAAAGAAAGAAAGAAAAAGAAAAAAGAAGAGGAAGAAGACGAAGAAGATGAAGAAGAAGCAGAGTGGTTACTTTCAAGAGACTGAACTCCTTCCTCAAGTTCAGAATTTCAGACCTGCAGCTCTTTCTTCTCCAGTGCCATATCAACTGGCAAAAACAACTATAAAAATCAATAGATGCTACACGCTGGATTAGAAGAGACTGCAAAACAGGGGATTATCCTCCCACAGGAATAGAAAAGACCAGATAAAGGGGAATTGATTGAAGGTGTTCCAGGCCAGTCCTTTCATCAGAGCTTGACGGGGGCTGAGCCCATGGGAGGGCAGGTTGCCATTATGGCAGCACAGGCAGGGCCCCTGGAAATGCTTTCTCTGAGAAGTCTTTTGACCGATAAGGCTGCCAGAGCTACTTCTGAGGCCCAAACTGGCTTTCTGTTATTTTCTAGGGACTTGGCCTGTTTTCTTTTCAAAACTGTGCTGTCAGACTCCACACTCTCTCCAAGTTACCTCCCTGGAAACCTGCTTAGGAGTGGGATTCTGGCCCTCAGCCTCCAACCACCTTTATTACTGACACAAGAGAAATGCAAAGGGGCCTTTGCTGCCACCTGTAAGGAAATTCAGAGCTTGCAGCAGTCATGACTTGACAGACGGCTGAGGAACAGTGTAGGTTTCTGGTTCCCTACCCAAGGCTTCTGTCGGTGGAGCTGCCCAGTGCCGGGTGGTCTCTGACTGTCTTCTTTCATCCCTGCCATGTCCCTGGGGATGTGAGCCCTGCTTATTTCTGCAGACTACTTACTCACCACATCCCTCTCTCCCTTGAGGCCTCACCCTTCTGAAATCCAAACAGTTCCCCAAACCCTTTAATCAGGTCTTTTTTCAGTGGGTGCTGGGGACTGTTTTAATCCGGTATGGTAAGATACACAGGCACAGAAATGACTGTCATGAAGGAAGAAGTCCACTCACAGTTCTCATGACACACTATGCAAGGCCACATGGGGAAGCATCAGGGTCTGACCCCTCGGTGGAGAGGAGAAGAGGAACTGGCGGCAAGAGCTTTTGTTGTGGTTTCCACAGAAATGGGTGAGACAGGGTAAGCATTAGGACTGGCTAGTGTGCATAATTTTAGCAAGCTCTGGGACATAGAGGGTGCCCCTATCTTACTGGTACCTGGCCCAGGAGCAATGAGAGAAATAGCGGCCCAAAGTATAAAATCTCTGTAAAGGAGGTGCTGGGGGTATGGGCTCTGAACTGGTTGGTTTGTATATGAAAGACATGCTCAGAGCCAATTGTTGTAATCTCTAGGAATTAGCTAGTCCAGAGCAGGGCAATCCCACCAATGTCAGCAAGACTCCAGGTTGTCAAAGCATCAAAAATACAGAATAGAAAGGGATGATCAGTAAAACTCCACACTCTCTCAAGCATCCTAAAAGGGCTGGTCTCAAGTATGTGGGCACTCTGAGGGTTTCAACCCTTTAAATATGTGCTCAACATTTACCTTCAAAAAAACCTGGGAGTGACGGCAGAGCAGCCACCTCCTCCAGGAAACCTCCCTTGATCTACCCTTCCCACCTCGCTGGTGCTGAGTGTGACATGCTCCAGTTCGTGTTCACACAGTGAGTGCTCTGCACTAGCTTCTATCCAGCCCCGAGTACACATGGTTTAGCAGCCTGTGACTTGTCTGTCACCCCAAGAGGTGAGAATACCCTCAAGGATAAGGTCAGAATTTGACATAGTGACCAGAATCATGAGAATCTGTAAGAGGAAAATTAGTTTGGAATCTTATTAAATCTTCCTTCTTACCAAGGAAACCACAAGATGTACTCCAGGCTGATTGTTAATGGTCATACATGGCATCTCTGCATGAATTCACAAAAGATGCCCCTTCTTCAAATTTACAACAAAACAAATGAATCAATAAAACTTTGGACAACCTGGACAACAAACAGCATGTCCGAAATCAAAGTGTCAGCAAGGCTGCCCCTTCTCTGAAGTCTCTAGGGAAGAATCCTTGCCTCTTTCTAGCCTCTGGTGGTTGCCCAGCAATCCTTGAGATTCTTTGTCTTCTAGAAGCATCATCCCAATCTCTGCCTTCATCATCATGTGACTGTCTTCTCTACATGACTGTCCCTCTGTGCCTTTTCATGGTGCTCTCCTCTCTATGCATCTGTATCCAAACCTCCCTCATCCGAGAAGCACACCAGCCATTGCATTCCAGCCTGCCCTGATCCACTATGACCTCATATAAACTTGATTACATCTACAAAGCCTCTATTTCCCAATAATGTCATGTTCATGGTACTAGGGGTAAGGACTCAACCTCTATCTTTCTCTCTGTCGAGGGCACAAATCAAACTACAGAACTCTCTCCTGATATGTTATCCCACTGGCCAGAAAAGAAAGCCACATCCACAAGTCACCTGTGATATTTTTTGAAGAAAAATATGCAGAAAAGATTTGCATACTCACATCTTGACAAATTATAAAGTTCTTTATTCACTCTGTCTTTTAACTTGCCTTTCATTGCCCTCTCTTATGTCAGAATGTACTTTCAGCCACGGCTAACAACAGCACATCTGTGTCCCTAGAGAATTTCAACCAAGGTCACTGTGAAAAGCAAGAAAGAAAAGCTGATCACATCTTACTTCTTGCCAATATTGGTCTGAAAAAAAAAAAAAAAAAAACAACCAGTGAATTCTGTGTTTGAAAAAAGCATCTCAAATGAGTAGACCCTAGAAAACTGAAAGCCCATTTCTTGAGAAACTAGAAATGTCAACTGTTAAAATGTACTGCAGTGAATGTGGCAGAGAGAACATGGTATGTTTGCCATCTCTGTTACCTTTGCCTCAGCACACAAAGACAGACTACATTTCCCAGCCTCCATCTCTATCAAGTGGCGTTATGACACTGAATTGGGACAGAGAAATGTGGAGGAATGTGATGCATGCCTCATTCAAGCCTGTATTATGTATTCAGAAAATACAGCAGTCTTCCCTGTTCCCTCTCAGCAGTCTTCCCTGTTCTTTGGCCTCTGATCTGTGCAAAGAATTTCATTGATTCCCAAAGGCCCTTCGGAAATGGCAGGTGCACTCTATGGATAAAGTGTGGGCATTTTAATCACTGCTGCATCATAGCAGATCCACACTCGTAGATAGAGACCCACATTGCATTGTGACAGGGTTTAAGAAAAACGGTTCAGCCACTCGAATTGGGGGATTGCTCTGTACATAAATTAACAAACCCTAAAGAAGCATGTCCTTTATGGAAGACACAATAGTGTGGCTGGAGTCAAAGGATAAAGTTAATTGGAGGAGATAAGATGAGCATTGTGTAGTTTGGATTTACATAATTACATAGGAAAAGACTAGCAAAGGCAGGGAGACTGGAAAGTTTAAAAGCACATAAAAAATAAAAGCCATTCAACCCAATGGGGATGCGGTGAAGGTGGAGTAGGCTAAGGACAGGGTGGCTCTGAGTCCTAGGAGGACAGGCAAGGTAAGCAGAGAAAGTTGGGGCTAATGCAACTGACAAGAGAGAGCCATCAAAGATGACTGAGCAAGTAAATAAATTGTTAAAAACCAGTGCAACCCACCATGGCATGTGCATACCTATGTAACAATCCTGCACATGTACCCCATGTGCAGATCTTGCAGGATTAAAGTATGATAAGTATTAAAAAAAAAAAAAAAAAAAAAAAAAAAAAAAAAAAAAAAAAAAAAAAACAGAAATTCACAAGTGTTGGTGAGGATATGGAGAAAGTGGAACCCTTATGCCAACTGCTGCTGGGAATGCAAAAATGGTATAGCTGCTGTGGAAAATAGTATGGCAGTCCCTTGATAAATTAAAAATAGATGAGCATATAATCTAGCAACTACATTTCTAGGTATATAGTCAAAAGAATTGAAAGCAGAGTGTTACAGAGACATTTGTACACTCATGTTCATAGCAACATTTTTCACTATAGCTAAAACCTGGAACCAACCTAAGCGCCCATCCACAGATAAATGGATAAGCAAATCTGTGTGTATGTACAATGGAATATGATTCCTCTTTGAATACAAAGGGCATTCTGTCATATGCTACAACATGGATAAACCCGAAGGACCTTAAGCCAGGTAAATAAGTCAGTCAGAAACAGAAAAATACTGTATGAGTCCACTTACATGAAGTACTCAGTCAAAACCCTAGAGATAGAAAGGAAAATGGTTTCCAGGAGCTGGGAGGAGGAGAAAATGAAGAGTTATTGTTCAGTGAGCATAGTTTGCAAGACAGAGAGTTTTGGAGACAGACAGTAGTGATGGAAAACAATGTGAATGTACTTAATACCATTAAACTGTACACTTTTAAATGGTCAAGATAGTAAACTTTGTATTATGTGTATTTTACCACAATAAAAAAAGTGGAAAAAATTTTCCTCTCTCCTTATGGTGCCTTTCAAGGCCAGACCCAGCTGGTCCTCTGGGCCCCTGATGCTGAGTCATTCATCTTCCTATCCATTCTTTGCTCTCATAGTGAATTTCCAAAGCTGGGCTGCTTGCACCCGCCATCCAACCCTTTATGTGGCTTCTGAGTAGCGTTACTATCTATCTTTGGGAAACTCCTACCCTACTTTTATGTGGCCAGAGGGTAACAGAGCTATCTGGCCTCTCAGGCACTCCACGCTCAATTCAAGGGGCTGGTGAAAAGTGAGCTTCATTGGACTCACTTGTGGTAAATTCCTTGCTACATCTCTTGAAGCAGGAGACAAATTATGGAAAACCTGACTACGGTGGGTACCAAATGGTGATCACCTAAATTGTTGTCATGAAATCTACACTCTTTTCCCTATCTTATTAGTGGAGAACTAGTAGAAGTTTCTGGAAATAAAGCTCATAAGCATCTAGTGTTTCTGGGAGTTTACGCAGGTAAGAGTTAAAGGTTCATTGGCCTTATTTGTGCCCTTGGAGTGAGTTCTATCTCTGCATCTTCCCTACTGGTTGTCACTGCAACACTCCACGTTCTTGCCCATCTAATCTGTTCTGCCATAACATGAGAATTGGTTACCTAAGATGACTCGGATTATAAAAATTGTGTTAGAAAATAATTATTTCAATGGGAGAAGTGTGTTAAGGGCAAAACAAACAAGCAAACAAAAATGCACTCAGAAGACAGCAGTGCAGGCCATGTGCTGGATGGATTTGAGGCAGGTGGAGGCAAGAAGTCCCATTAGGAGGCTATTGCAACAGTACAGGTGAGATCGCACAGGCGTCACCTGAGGCTGGGCACCAGGGGTGAAGAGGAAGGCGTGGGGAAGATGACAGCAATAATAACTTTGTCTTGGGGCACCTACTATGTGCCCAGTAATTTATATACGCCATATAATTATATCCTCAAAATTGTATACAGTAGTGCTATGGCTTTCTGGGATAGTTGAGGAAACTCAGGCACAAATAAATTACAAGGCTAGTAAGCTGTTAAACGTCTGAGCTGGGACTTGAACTCAGGCATTTGACTCCAGAGTCCTCTCTCTTAACCACCATGTCTAGATAAAGGTAGTTAACAAGGAAGAAACTCGGGTGCCCTGACAGGCTGATCTCACTTAAACCCTCCACAGCCCACCACCCAGCTACAACCTCCTTCTCATTTCCAAAAAACCATGTGAGCTTCAACGACAAATTCTAGATCATTTGTATTACCTTCAAAGCATCTGCCTGTGATCACATAATACATCCTTTTCAATAAATGATAAAAATGCAGTAAAAATGCAAATTCTTCCCTGGCCAGGCTGCTCAAGGCCATAAACACAGGTGCACCATTAACTTTGAGCAGTGAGAAAGGATTCTGGGTACAAAGCTTCCCCAGAGGAAAAAAAAACAAAAAGCGACTCTCAAATTAAAGGGAAAGGGGCAACTCTGTTCCTCTGGCCAGACAAGAAGCAAATAAAACATAAACTTAGCTCACAGCTGTCTCAGAGGTTGTGTTTCTCAGCCCTGACTGCTCATCAAACCCATTTGAAGAGTTTCATATATATATATATATATATATATATATATATATATATATATATATAAACACTCAAGCCTCATGCTAGACCAGCTGAATCCAAATTTAGGAGTTCAGGCCTAGGCACTGTATGTTTAAAACTCTCCCCTGGGATTCTAATGCAAGGTGAGGGTTGAGAGGCACTGCCCTTCCTGAGGAAAGTAGCTGTTTCCGTGTTATTTGGGTGCCCTCATTCAACCACTCACTTGGCCAGACTTTATTGAGCATCTCTCTGTGCCAGAAGCCATAGTATATTCTGGAGATACAGAAATAAATGACATGATCCTGTCCTCAAGGATTTTAGTGTGGAATGAGTGAAAAGGCCAATTATAATGGAGCGTAGGAGTCAGCTAGGTGTTAGGACAGACTAAGAGCAGAACAGTGGGGAGGCACAAAAGGAAGCACCCGTCTTGGAGATCAGAAAGGATCTTGAACAGGAATCAACACCTCAACTGAGTGTTAAAAGAGGAATAAAACTGAGCCAGGTGAATACAAGGTTGGAGAAAGCATTTATGGCTGAGACAACAGCTTGTACAAGAGAAGAGAGGTAGGAGGCGCAGAAAAAAGTGCTTAAGGCAGGCGTCCCCAAACTAGGGCCCGCGGGCAGCATGCAGCCCCCTGAGGCCATTTATCCGGCCCCCCGCCGCACTTCAGGAAGGGGCACCTCTTTCACTGGTGGTCAGTGAGAGGAGCACAGTATGTGGTGGCCCTCCAACGGTCTGAGGGACAGTGAACTGGCCCCCTGTGTAAAAAGTTTGGGGACGCCTGGCTTAAGAATTTAAAGAAACTCAGGCCAGCAGAAGCACTTGCTGCACTGAGAGGACCACAAGTAAGGCTGGAGACTAGGGCAGGCGGGGGGTTCCATGGGACCCAAATCTAGCAAAGGCTACTGGATTTAGCACCTTTGAAAAGGTGTCTGGGATCAAAGAAGAAAAGTGTTAAAAAAAATAATTGAGATGCATAAATGCAAAGTAGTGGTATCATTTGCACATTTATTATACCATTTGGTGTATACTTACAATGCAACAGGCCCTTTTCTGAGCATGTTGTCTTTATGCATTCAATAATTTAACATGTATTTATTGGCCATCTGCTGCTATTGGCCAATAATAGCATGATATAGGCTATTTCCCATACACAGCATTGTATACGCAAATAAGGTAAGAGAGAACAATCAAAATCCCTCTTTTTATGGGATGTACATTTTAGTGGAGGAGTCAGACAACTGGAAAAATAAGTTAAAATAGTAAATTAGATGCTGATAGCTGTGGTGGCAAAAATAAAGAAAATAGACAGTATTGGGGTGTCTGGCCTTTTGATGTGTCAACTTGTCAAGGCTTCAGTCCTCTATAATTACATCAAGCATCAATCTGGGTGTTACTATGAAGGTATTTTTTAGATGTGATTAAAGTCTATAATTAGTTGGCTTTAAGTAAGAAAGATGATCCTAGATGGTGTGGGTGAGCCTGAATCAATCAGTTGAAAGGTTTTATCAGTAAAGCCGAGGCTTTCCTGAGAAAGAAATTCCATCTGTGGGCTGCTGTGTCAGCTCATACCTGAGGGTTCCAGCCTGCCTTTCCCCCATGGACCTGGCCTCTGGATATTTATCAGCCCTCACAATTGTATAAGCCAATTTTCTGCAATAAATCTCTTAATATGTGTTGCCTACTGCTCTGTTTCTCTGATTGAACCCTAATAGGGGGAAGCTGTCATTTTAAACAGGAATGTTGAGATAGACCTCACTAAGAAGGCACTATCTGAAGGAAAACCTAAAGGAGATAAGTGAGTGAATATCATGTGAATGCAGAAGCAGGGATGTGTGTGTTGGGGTTGGGGGGTGGGGTTCCAGACAACATAACACCCAGCACAAGAACATTCTTCTATTTAATCCTCATAACAACATTGTGAAGGAAGAACTATGCTATCATCCAAAATTATGAAGAACAAGGCAAAGATAAGACATCAACCTAAGTGGGCATCTGTGGAAAATTAGATAAAGAAAATGTGGTTTAAATACACAATAGATTACTATATTCAGCCATTTTTAAAGCTAAATAATGTCTTTTGCAGCATTATGGATGAAACTGGAGGTCATTATCTTAAGTGAAACAAATCAGACACAGAAAGATAAATAAGACCTGTACATACCCTATGTACATGTATATAGGGTATGGAGTGATAGACAGTAGAGACTCAGAAGGGATGGGGGTGGGAAGAGGCTAGATGATGAGAAATTACTTCATGGGTACCATGTATGTTATTCAGATACTAGATACACTGAAAACTCTGACTTAACCACTATTCCATCTACCCAGGTAACAAAATTACATTTGAACCCTATAATTTTTACTAATTTAATAAACTTGGTATTAATAAATTTAATAAATACATGTTTAAAACTAAATAAATATAAACAAAATAGTGAAGATCTGATATGTTCCCCTGCTTGCTAGCTAATAAGTCTAGCTGCCACACACAGATGCATGAAAAAAGATACAAGACTTCTGGGTCAGAAGCAAAGATGTTATTACCTATGGCATAGCAGGTGGCATCAAGTTCATGTTCATATCAGTTCCCTTTGCTCCACCCACGTTCCACAAGACAATGCAAGTGGGCCTGTGTAGACACTGCACACACTGTGGACTTGTTTCATAGCTGAGAAATCTGACCCTGGGAAACCCCTAATCTTATAACCAGGCCACTGGCAAACCTGCTCAACCTTTGTCTCAGAGGGAGACATGATCATTATTATATTGGTCAGAAAATAGATCTGTCCTGTCCATGGAGGGAGACGCTGCACTAAACTTGTCCAACCCACAGTCCGCAGGGCTGCATGTAGCCTAGGATAGCTTTGAATGTGGCCCAACATAAATTTACAAATTTTCTTAAAATATTATGAGTTTTTTGCAATTTTTTTTAGCTCATCAGCTATAATTAGTGTATTTCATGTGCTGCCCAAGACAGTTCTTCTTCTTCAAACGTGATCCATGGAAACCAAAAAATTGGACACCCCCGAGTTATACCTTTGAAGGCTATTTGCTATACAAATATACTTTAAAAGGCCAGGCATGGTGGCTCACACCTGTAATCTCAACACTGGGTGGCTGAGGAGGGCAGATTGTTTGAGCCCAGGAATTCAAGACTAGCCTAGACAACATGCTGAAACCCTGTCTCTACAAAAAAAACATAAAAATTTGCTGGGTATAACGGTGCATACCTGCAGTCCCAGCTACTCAAGTATATATAGCTAAAAAGCTGGCCCAGAGTAATAGCTGTTCACAAGAGCTAAAAAACATGAGAAACCTATGGACAATGATCTCTCATTTTGCAGATAAGGAAACTATGCCACAGATAGGTTGTGTAACTTTCCTGAAATCACACAGCACGTAAATGGAAAAGCAATAATGTATGATCATCAGCTTCCTCCACTAGAACAAAGCACCATAGCCAGAGATTTGTTTTCTGTAAGCTGTCAGACACCCAGGGCCTAGAAAAATGTTTGGCATTTAAATTAATACCCAAAAATAGATGTAAAATGAATTTTTTTTTTTATTGCATTTTAGGTTTTGGGGTACATGTGATGAACATGCAAGATTGTTGCATAGGTACACACATGGCAGTGTGCTTTGCTGCCTTCCATCCCCTCACCTGTATCTGTCATTTCTCCCCATGCTATCTCTTCCCACCTCCCCACCCCCCGCCCCTCCCCCATTTCCCCCCAACAGACCCCAGTGTGTAGTGCTCCCCTCCCTGTGTCCATGTGTTCTCATTGTTCAACACCCGCCTATGAGCGAGAATATACGGTGTTTGATTTTCTGCTCTTGTGTCAGTTTGCTGAGAATGATGGTTTCCAGGTTCATCCATGTCCCTATAAAGGACGTGAACTCATCATTTTTGATGGCTGCATAATATTCCATGGTGTATATGTACCACATTTTCCCTATCCAGTCTATCATCGTTGGGCATTTGGGTTGGTTCCAGGTCTTTGCTATTGTAAACAGTGCTGCAATGAACATTCGTGTGCACGTGTCCTTGTCGTAGAATGATTTATAATCCTTTGGATATATACCCAGTAATGGGATTGCTGGGTCAAATGGGATTTCTATTTTTAGGTCATTGAGGAATCGCCACACTGTCTTCCACAATGGTTGAATTAATTTACATTCCCACCAACAGTGTAAAAGTGTTCCTATTTCTCCACATCCTCTCCAGCATCTGTTGTTTCCCGATTTTTTAATGATCGCCATTCTAACTGGTGTGAGATGGTATCTCAATGTGGTTTTGATTTGCATTTCTCTGATGACCAGTGATGATGAGCATTTTTTCATATGTTTGTTGGCCTCCTGTATGTCTTCTTTTGTAAAGTATCTGTTCATATCCTTTGCCCATTTTTGAATGGGCTTGTTTGTTTTTTTCTTGTAGATCTGCTTTAGTTCTTTGTAAATTCTGGATATCAGCCCCTTGTCAGATGGGTAGGCTGCAAAAATTTTTTCCCATTCTGTTGGTTGCCGATTCACTCTACTGACTGTTTCTTTTGCCGTGCAGAAGCTGTGGAGTTTGATTAGGTCCCATTTGTCTATTTTGGCTTTTGTTGCCATTGCTTTTGGCGTTTTGGTCATGAAGTCCTTGCCTACACCTATGTCCTGAATGGTTTTGCCTAGATTTTCTTCTAAGGTTTTTATGGTATTAGGTCTGATGTTTAAGTCTTTAATCCATCTGGAGTTAATTTTGGTGTAAGGTGTCAGGAAGGGGTCCTGTTTCTGCTTTCTGCACATGGCTAGCCAGTTTTCCCAACACCATTTATTAAACAGGGAGTCCTTTCCCCATTGCTTGTTTTTGTCAGGTTTGTCGAAGATCAGATGGTTGTGGGTATGTTGTATTTCCTGTGAGGCCTCTGTTCTGTTCCATTGGTCTATATCTCTGTTTTGGTACCAGTACCATGCTGTTTTGATTACTGTAGCCTTGTAGTATAGTTTGAAGTCCGGTAGTGTGATGCCTCCCGCTTTGTTCTTTTTGCTTAGAATTGACTTGGCTATGCGGGCTCTCTTTTGGTTCCATATGAAGTTTAAGGTGTTTTTTTCCAGTTCTGTGAAGAAGGTCATTGGTAGCTTGATGGGAATAGCGTTGAATCTGTAAATTACTTTGGGCAGTATGGCCATTTTCACGATGTTGATTCTTCCTAACCATGAACATGGAATGTTTCTCCATCTGTTTGTATCCTCTCTTATTTCGTTGAGCAATGGCTTGTAGTTCTCCTTGAAGAGGTCCTTTACGTTCCTTGTTAGTTGTATTCCTAGGTACTTTATTCTCTTTGTAGCAATTGTGAATGGCAGTTCGTTCTTGATTTGGCTCTCTTGAAGTCTATTACTGGTGTATAGGAATGCTTGTGATTTTTGCACGGTGATTTTGTATCCTGAGACTTTGCTGAAGTTGTTTATCAGTTTCAGGAGATTTTGGGCTGAGATGATGGGGTCTTCCAGATATACAATCATGTCATCTGCAAATAGAGACAATTTGATTTCCTCCTTTCCAATTTGGATACCCTTTATTTCTTTTTCTTGCCTGATTGCTCTGGCTAGAACTTCCAGTACTATATTGAATAGGAGTGGTGAGAGATGGCATCCTTGTCTAGTGCCAGATTTCAAAGGGAATGCTTCCAGCTTTTGCCCATTCAGTATGATATTGGCTGTTGGTTTGTCGTAAATAGCTTTTATTGTTTTGAGATACGTTCCGTCAATACCTAGTTTATTGAGGGTTTTTAGCATAAAGGGTTGTTGAATTTTGTCAAAAGCCTTCTCTGCATCAATCGAGATAATCATGTGGTTTTTGTCTTTGGTTCTGTTTATGTGGTGAATTACGTTTATGGACTTGCGTATGTTGAACCAGCCTTGCATCCCCGGGATGAATCCTACTTGATCATGGTGGATGAGCTTTTTGATATGCTGTTGCAATCGGTTTGCCAGTATTTTATTGAAGATTTTTGCATCTATGTTCATCATGGATATTGGCCTGAAATTTTCTTTTCTTGTTGAGTCTCTGCCGGGTTTTGGTATCAGGATGATGTTTGTCTCGTAAAATGATTTGGGAAGGATTCCCTCTTTTTGGATTGTCTGGAATAGTTTCAGAAGGAATGGTATCAGCTCCTCCTTGTATGTCTGGTAGAATTCAGCTGTGAACCCATCTGGACCTGGGCTTTTTTTGGGTGGTAGGCTCTTTATTGCTGCCTCGACTTCAGACCATGTTATTGGTCTATTCAGGGTTTCGGCTTCTTCCAGGTTTAGGCTTGGGAGGTTGCAGGTGTCCAGGAATTTATCCATTTCTTCCAGGTTTACTAGTTTATGTGCATAGAGTTGTTTGTAATAATCTCTGATGATGGTTTGGATTTCTGTGGAATCTGTGGTGATATCCCCTTTATCATTTTTTATTGCATCAATTTGGTTATTCTCTCTTTTCTTTTTTATTAATCTGGCTAGTGGTCTGTCTATTTTGTTGATCTTTTCAAAAAACCAGCTCCTGGATTTATTGATTTTTTGAAGAGTTTTTTGTGTCTCTATTTCCTTCAGTTCTGCTCTGATCTTAGTTATTTCCTGTCTTCTGCTAGGTTTTGAGTTTTTTTGATCTTGCTCCTCTAGCTCTTTCAATTTTGATGATAGGGTGTCAATTTTAGATCTCTCCTTTCTTCTCATGTGGGCACTCATTGCTATATATTTTCCTCTAGAGACTGCTTTAAATGTGTCCCAGAGATTCTGGTATGTTGTGTCTTCGTTCTCATTGGTTTCGAAGAACATCTTTATTTCTGCCTTCATTTCGTTGTTTATCCAGTCAACATTCAAGAGCAAGTTGTTCAGTTTCCATGAAGCTGTGCGGTTCTGAGTTAGTTTCTGCATTCTGAGTTCTAACTCGATTGCACTGTGGTCTGAGAGACTGTTTGTTATGATTTCTGTTCTTTTGCATTTGCTGAGGAGTGATTTATTGCCAATTATGTGGTCAATTTTAGAGTAGGTGTGATGTGGTGCTGAGAAGAATGTATATTCTGTGGATTTGGGGTGGAGAGTTCTGTAAATGTCTATTAGGTTTGCTCGTTCCAGGTCTGTGTTCAGGTCCTAGATATCCTTGTTGATTTTCTGTCTGGTTGATCTGTCTAATATTGACAATGGGGTGTTAAAGTCTCCCACTATTATTGTGTGGGAGTCTAAGTCTCTTTGTAAGTCATTAAGAACTTGCCTTATGTATCTGGGTGCTCCTGTATTGGGTGCATATATATTTAGGATCGTTAGCTCTTCTTGTTGCAGTGATCCTTTTACCATTATGTAATGTCCTTCTTTGTCTCTTTTGATCTTTGTTGCTTTAAAGTCTATTTTATCAGAGATGAGAATTGCAACTCCTGCCTTTTTTTGCTCTCCATTTGCTTGGTAGATCTTCCTCCATCCCTTTATTTTGAGCCTTTGTGTATCCTTGCATGTAAGATGGGTTTCCTGGATACAGCACACTGATGGGTTTTGGCTTTTTATCCAATTTGCCAGTCTGTGTCTTTTGATTGGGGCATTTAGTCCATTGACATTTAGGGATAGTATTGTTATGTGTGAATTTGATGCTGTCATTTTGATGCTACCTGGCTGTTTTGTTGGTTAGTTGATGCAGATTCTTGATTGTGTTGCTGCTTTTTTACCATTTGGTGTGTTTTTGGAGTGGCTGGTACTGGTTGTTCCTTTATATGTGTAGAGCCTCTTTCAGGAGTTCTTGTAGAGCAGGTTTGGTGGTGATGAAATCTCTGAGTGCTTGCTTGTTCACAAAGGATTTTATTTTTCCTTCACTTATGAAGCTGAGTTTGGCTGGATAGGAGATTCTGGGTTGAAAGTTCTTTTCTTTAAGGATGTTGAATATTGGCCCCCAGTCTCTTCTGGCTTGTAGGGTTTCTGCTGAGAGATCTGCTGTGAGTCTCATGGGCTTCCCTTTGTGGGTAACCCGACCTTTCTCTCTGGCTGCCCTTAGCATTTTCTCTTTCATTTCAACCCTGGTGAATCTGACGATTATGTGCCTTGGGGTTGCTCTTCTTGAGGAATATCTCTGTGGTGTTCTCTGTATTTCCTGGATTTGAATATTGGTCTGCCTTGCTAGGTTGGGGAAGTTTTCCTGGATAATATCCTGAAGAGTATTTTCCAGCTTGGATTCATTCTCTTCATCACATTCAGGTACACCTATCAGACGTAGATTAGGTCTTTTCACATAGTCCCACATTTCTTGAAGATTTTGTTCATTCCTTTTTGCGCTTTTTTCTCTGTTCTTGCCTTCTCTTTTTATTTCATTGAGTTGGTCTTCGACCTCTGATATCCTTTCTTCTGCTTGGTCAATTCGGCTGTTGAAGCTTGTGCATGCTTCACGAAGTTCTCGTCTTGCGTTTTTCAGCTCCATCAATTCACTTATTCTCCTCTCTATGCTGTCCATTCTCGTCAGCAGTTCGTCCAATCTTTTTTCAAGGTTCCTATTTTCTTTGCGATGGGTTAGAACATGTTCTTTTAGCTCATTGTAGTTTCTTACTACCCATCTTCTGAGGTCTGATTCTGTCATTTCATCACCCTCCTTCTCCATCCGGTCTGGTTCCCTTGCTGGTGAGGAGTTGTGATCACTTTTAGGAGGAGAGGTGTTCTGGTTTCGGGAGTTTTCATCCTTTTTACGCTGGTTTCTACCCATTTTTGTGGGTTTATCCACCTGTTGTCTGTCTCTGTCCCAGGGAGTTGGAGCTTTATGAGTTTCCATTGCACTACTGCCTTTTTTGATTTTTTTTTTTTTTTTCAGGTCGGACCCGCCCAGCTAGCAGCACGCCTAGCCTCTGCCTGCCCGCAGGGGCTTTGCTGAGCTGCTGTGGGCTCCGCCCAGCTGCCCTGAGCTCTTCCCTGTAGTCCTTTTTATATGGGCGTAGTTAGAACTGTCTGGGCAATGGTGGCCCCGCCTCTGTTATGGCGGACTCTCTCTGTTGTGGCAGGTTGCCTCGGCAACGGCGGGTTGCCTCGGCAACGGCAGCCTGCCTCCGTAGCGGTGGAGAGTCTCAGTAATGGCGGAAGCCCCTCCCCCACGGAGCCGGACCGTCCCGGTTCAGCTGTGCTTGGTTTGAAGGGCTCAACCCAGAGGGTTTCCAATTACTGTTTTTGTTTTCGTTGTTGTTGGGGGTGGAGGGGTGGGACCAACCGAACCTGATCACCTGGCCTCCTGACTCAGAGTCTTTTCTTTTAAGTTGAACGACCCCCCGTTCCGGTCGCTTGTTGAAAAGGCGCCGGGATCTCCCGTGCTGCGACTCACGGAGTCGGCTCGAACCGCGGCGCCGGCTCCTGGCGGATTTTTTGCCTAGGAATCTCCTGGCCTGGCTCGCTATTTCAGATGAATGGGCTATTCTGCCGTCTCAAGGCTCTGCTCGCCAGCTAAGAGGGCCCCCAGACCAGTGGCTTTTGTACGGAGAACCGCAGCAACAGGGAGTGGTCACAGCAGCCGCGCGGGCGGAATCAGCCCCGCGGGGGCCAAAACAGCCGCACCGGCTGGGACTGCGACGCTGGCGACCCCTCTGCCTGGGTATCTCCTGGTCTGTGGGCAATAAGAGTTCGTCTGGAAATGCGGCGTCCACTCACCCTCTGCACTTTCACTGGGAGCTGAAGTCCTGAGCTGTTCTTAGGCGGCCATCTTGAAAGTCCGTAAAATGAATTTTTAAGAATCTGCAGGTGCTCACATACAACAGAGAACAGAGCAAGAATGGTTCTTAATAACATTAAGCTTAGAGTTCAAATAGAAAGTCAGGCATTAGGCGAATGTTTAAAAAAATAATTACAACTGCAATAAGTGCTACAAAAGAGAACGTTTAAGAGCATGTGTGTTTCTGCACCATACTTATATGTGTGGAGGTGAATACATGTACCTATCCATATCTCTCAGCCCCCTCAGTTACACTGAGGAGACAAAATCAAACTAGAAAGCAAAACAGGCAAAAATGGAAGTGAGCATGTACAGAATGCCTGGTGCTATCAAATACGTTTTCTTACCTATTTTTCACCGCAACTTTGTGACATAAACACACTATAGTATGAATATTATCTCTGTTTCACATATGGGAAAACTGAGGCTTAGGAAAAAGCTGTCCTTGTTCTTTGCACGCACAAAGAGCTTGACAAATGGATACTCTCAATGTCTAGATTTAAATAGGAGAGGGAAAAGCTTCTGGACACCTCCAACTTAAAAACATTTACGTTCTATTAGGCCTGAAGTTTCTTAAGAGAAAGAAACATTATGTTATTCTCATTGAAGAATGAGGTTTAAACTCTAAGTGGCTATTTTTACAATGGCTTTCCTTAAACTTATTTGTAGGAAGACACAGATGACAGAGTTCCTTTCCATCATAATGGCAGAGGAACGTTTGAAGAGAAAATGATGATTTTAGCAAAGGAAGGTAAATTTGGACTACTCACAATTGTACTAATAAAAAAGCTACTTACTTTACAGATAAACTGGCAAGTTCTATGATGTTAAGAAATAATTTTCCTTCCCTGAACTACAGTCTCCTTAACTTCCAAAGGAGGAAGTTTAATTAGATGACTTCTAAGCTCCCTTTCAGCTGTATTATTCTAGCACAAATGAAAGGAAGCCCTTGGATTCTTATTTGTTCGTATTTTTCTAAGTGTTCTCCTTTCTCCCCAGTATTCCCTTGGGAACCATATAAAGTACTATTTTCTACAAAAAGCACAAGTGTTACTGGAAAGGGCTCCTAATCACGACTCCAAGGGAGGGTTCTTGGACTTTGCACAAGAAAGAATTTGCGGAGAATCTATAGAATGAAGAGAAAGCAAGTTTACTTAAAAAGTAAAGAAGTCAGAGAATGGCTACTCTAAAGGCAGAGCAGCAGCATGGGCTGCTCGACTGTTTACACTTATAGTTATTTCTTAATTATATGATTAACAAGGGGTGGGTTATTTATAAATTTTCTGGGAAAGGGGTGGGGATTTCCCAGAACTGAGGGTTCCTCCCCTTTTTATCCTCTATGGGGTAACTTCTGGATATTTCCATGGCATTTGTAAACTGTCATGGTGCTGGCAGGACTGTCTTTTAGCATGCTAATCCATTATAATTAAAGTAGAAGGAGCAGTGAGTTTGACCAGAGGTCACTTTCATCGCCATCTTGGGTTTCAGCAGGTCTTGTCCAGCTTCTTTATTGCATCCTGCTTTATCAGCAGGGTCTTTGTGACCTGTATCTGGTACCAACCTTCTCTCTCATCCTGTGACTGAGACTGCCTAAACTCCCGGGAATGCGGCCCAGTAGGTCTCAGCCTTATTTTACCCAGCCCCTATTCAAGATGGACTTACTCTGGTTCAAATGGTTCTGACACAAACAAAAGGCCATCTGTGTTTCTGGCATCATAACTCTGAATTCTTTATAGTTGTCTGCCTTTTGTAACACAAGGAAATGCTGAACTCCAGAACATCCTGGCAAAATTGATTGGCAGTGAATAAGAGGGTCAGTGATGAATGAGTTGAGACTGGGGAAGAGGGGCAAAGCGCAGTTCATGAAGGGTCTTGCAGAGTGTAATAAAAATGTTGCATTTTATAGAACGTGGAAGCCCAAAAGAAGGATTTAAAACTGAGGAATGGCATAACCACTTTGAATTTTCTGAATATCACTCTTATTGCTATTTGAAAAACAGAATCAAAGACAAACGAGTAAGTGGAAAAAACACCTTGGAAATGAATACTGCAGTCCAGGTGAGAAATAATGGTGATTTGGACTAGTGACATAAATGAACCTAAACAGGAGCAGACAAACACAAAGGTGCTTTAGAAGATAAATTAACAGGACTTGGTATTAAGTTTACTGTAAGGAATAAGAAATAAGGAGGTATCAAGAATAACTCCCAGCTTTCAGACATAGGCAACTGGTCATTTACTGAGCTGGGAAGGCCTTGGAAAGAAGCATATGTGGAGGGAAAAAAAACATAAGTTGTTTTGAACATGTTCATTTTGAGTTGTCTGGAAGATATTTAAGAGCTGCTGAGAGACTATTGAAATGTGAGCCTAGATACAAGATGAGAGAGAGGCTGGATGATGCAGACTGAGTTAGGGAATTTCGGTATAACAGAGGTTTTTGATTTCAAGTAAGTAAATGAGACTGCTAGAGGAGAGTGTCGACCAAAATGAGAAAAGGCCTAGGACTGTTCCTTGAGATATTCCAACATACAGAGATTGGGAGGAGGAAAATGAGCCATCAAAAAAGGCTCAGAAGGGGCCTCCAGACAGCTAGCAAGAACACCTGGAGAGTTTGAAGTCACAGAAGCCCATATAAGACAGCATTTCAATCAGAAAAAGTATTAAATGCAAAAACAGCCTCATTATACGAGACTGGAAAGTTACACTGGTTTCTGCACTACATAATCCATTTGATCTCCTCAAATGGGGAGGGATAGAAGTGTGGGAAGTGGTGGGATCCACACTGAAATGGGTGGAGAAGAGCTTTGGAAGTATATAAGTCGAGACAACTTGTGTAGACATATCTTACAAGAATCCTGAAAATAAGATGAGGAGGAAACTTGTCTGGTACCTGGAGAGTAACTAGAAGGTCAAGAGATGTTTGAAGGCTCCCAGGAAGAATCCAAAAATAAATGACAAATTGAAGGAATACAGAAAGGCAGAAGTAAACAACAGAATGAAAACTGGTGGAAAAGGAGGAGATCCAGGCATTAGATTTAGAGCACACCTGGAAAGATTTGCCTGTGATAGAGGAGCAACACAGGAAAGCTCAGAAAGGGGATGGAAACAGATGAGGATTGTGTGCTGACCTACCGGTAGGGGAGGAAGAGTTAACAATGCCTACATTTGCATCATCTTTATATCTACAGAACTGTTCACATTCACCACCTTCACGGATCCTACAGTGCAAAGACTGATGTCCTTATTCATACTATATATGTAAGAAAACTGAAGTTCAAATTGGCTTCAATGATCTGCATGAAAACTTATAAAATGTTAATAACAGAACCAAGATTCAAATCTGAATCTTTGGTCTCAAAACACAGATATCGCCCTCCCCTTCTTTTTTTTTCTCTCTCGCTCTCTATCACTCCGGCTCTTGTTCTCACTCTCTTGCTCTCTCTCACGCTCTCTCCACCCCCCATCATCTCTGTATCTCTGTCTCTCCATGTCTCTCTCTCTCTGACTCTGTCATCTTTTTTCTTCTTCTTCCCTTCCCTGCCATTTCTTTTCAGAATGCCAGTCAGGTCTTTTAGCAAAATCAATCTTGGAATTAGTTGGGATTAGTGTACTGAAATGCTTCAACACACACTTCTCAGCCTAGATTTCACATGCTATCAAAGAACAGATTCACTAGCAGATTAAAGCTGTTTGAAGCCTTCTTGAGTTTTCTGCCTCAGTTGTTTGTAGTTAGAGACCTCTCCAGTTCCGGATTTTAAAATATGCTTTCTTTTTTTCTTTTCAATTTTGTTGACAATTTTCATTAAAGCCCTGTTATCCCTCTGGGTTTCTCCAAAATAACTACTTTAGAGGTTAAAGAATGCATTTGCCAAGGCTGGAAGCCAGCTGGAGCTTCCTAAGTTCAAGGCTTCATCCTAAATTGCAAACTTGTCTGTGGTTCAGGTTCATTTACACTTGACATCAAAATCAACATGCTATGTTTCAAAGAAAAGGGACTTCAACTGGCCTTTAAGAAAAGGATCTTAAGCAATAGGCATTAAATAACTCATCCAAATATCTTTCCTGAGCATAAACATGTAAATGAATAAGAATCATTTAAGTTATATTTTACTTGAAATCCACCAGGAAATAAATAAAAGGTTTGAAAGCTAGTCTGAAATTTCTTAAACCCTAAATACATCCATTTTCAACCAACTCATTAGTATAAAATAATACATTAGTCCAGTTCATTTAGGGTGTTCAAGTGGAAAACTTTGGTACAAATAAATTATTTGTATGAAAAGATGTTTGCTTCATTGCACTAAACAGTACTCTTGTGGCTTTAACAATGCACTCAGCCACTTCTAATGGCATGCACTAATATCACACTGTTTCTTAAATAAAGACAGAGGACTATTATCAGTACAGGGAATTGCAAAGCAGAGGAGAAGAGGCATGCACAAATTCAGAGTTTCAATCCTGGATCTGCCGTATTCTAGCTGTGTGCCTTTGTGCACGTTATTTAACCTCAATGAATCCTTCTTTTGTTTGTTTTCTTTAAAAAAGAATGATAAATATAAGAAAAATTATCAGGCCAGGTACAATGGCTCATGCCTATAACCCCAGCAATTTGGGAGGCTGAGGTGGGTGGATCACCTGAAGTCAGGAGTTGAAGGCCAGCCTGGTTAATTCGGTGAAACCCCCATCTCTACTAAACATACATTAGCCGGGTGGGGTGGCACATGCCTGTAATCCCAGCTACTACAGAGGCTGAGGCAAGAGAATCGCTTAAACTCAGGAGGCAAAAGTTGCAATGAGCCAAGATGGCGCCATTGCACTCCATCCAGCCTGGGTGACAAGAGTGAAACTCCATCTCAAAAAAAAGAAGAAAAGAAAGATTATCTTGAGACTGTTGTAAGGCTTACTTATACAAAAGTGTTTAGTACTTGGTATAAAAATCAACGCTTTTCGTTTCTAAGAAAACGAACTTCAAATGGCCTTTAGGGAAAGGCATGCAGTAAGCACTGAATGTCATTTCCCCCACACCCGTAGCTTCTCTGCATCCCTGTGTTACTGCTCAGTTTTGGACTCTGAATTGTTTTCAGTGTGAAGCAGCTGGCTTGATAAGGCAGCGTTTCCCATTGTCCCCTGTTATCGATGCCTGTGCTCCATTCCCTTCTCCAGGTACCTGGACAGGATGTACAGAGTCTTATACAACAGGGAGAGAACCCCAGGATCATACTGTCTTTCCTACTTCATTTACAAATAAGGAAACTAAGTTCCGAATAATGGAAGTAACTGGCTCAATGTGCCTCAGCTGGTTAGCTAAAGTTCTTAATGCTCTATTTCCATGACTAAATTTCAGGTGAAGGGGCATATGTGCAATGCATACCACATCCTTTGTCATCTAAGTAAGTTCAAAGGACAGGACAGGGAATCATTAGAGAGCTTATTTGGTGGAAAAGAGCCAGGATCTGATCATCGTTCAATGCTTATTAAATTTCCCTTCAGCACAAACCACTGCTGGAGATGCTGAACAGAGTGGCTTAAAATAAACACAGTCATAAGTCTGGGAGAGCTGACAAATATCTAATAACTAAAACACCAATGAGGATAAATGATGCAGCAAAGTCAGCATGACCTACCTGAAGAACCCGATGAGAATGTTACTGTAAATTGCAAATATTCGTTTTCTTTTAAAAAAAGAGGAGTAATTTTAATCACCAACTAAACAAATATTTTTGTATACCTAGTCCTGCACAAGAATTAAAAATAAATAAAATTATATAGTATTGCCAGTGACTTCAAGGACTTCATGATTAGCTGAAAAGATAAAACACAGCCTTAAAAGCTAGTTAACAGTACAATAGATACTAACCAGATGGTCCATGAAGTGAATTGCAGGGGAGGCTGTGTGGGTTATTCAATCAACAAGCTATATATATATAATTTTTTTTAACCAGCTACATTGGGAAGGGATCTGTATTAAGCCCTGGAAATTTAAGGAATTTAAAAGCGTGACCTTTGTTTTCAAGATGATCATACTCTGTTGGGAGATGTCAAGTAAATGGACAATTAGGATACAGGTTACAATGACAGGAATATGCAGAAGGCATTAACAGTAGCATAAAAGAGGGCCACCTAACACCACCAGCTGGGGAGATAAGGGTGGGCCTCATGGAAGAAGTGACTTACTACAGGCTGCACAATAACATTTTGAAAGATCTCAGATGGCAGAAAGAGACTGCTACATGCATGAGCTTCATGGGGAGAAAACAGCATTCAGAACACAGTCAGATTCTCAGATTTGAAAAGCCACTTTTCTAGGGAGAAAACTTTTGAGGATTTGGTTGGCTGGTTATGTTTGAGAAAATTTCAAAAGCTTACCTTTACATACCTAGAGAAAAACTGAATAATGCAGAGCGTAGACTTTATATCATAAACCTCAGGGCAGGGAAGAATGAATAATGACAGAATAGCTTTCCTGCCCTAGAGGAGATACAGATCTAACCAACTAGAGAGCGGAAGAAGACATGGCATGTGTGGACCCTGAAATACCCCAGAACAAGAGCATGACCACAGGCCACAGCAGCAGATGCTGCCTTTACAATAAGAAGGCAGCCACCAGAAAGGCCCAAGGTGCACAGGTGCCCTCTTCAATGCCTGGGAGACACATCACCCCTGGCAGCTTAGATCACCTTGGGGGAGTGGGTAGAAAATAGAGTCTCAAATGGGCCAAGTTGACATTCTGAATTGACTATGCTGAAATCTAGAAGTGACTGGGTTGCCGTGAAATGACAAGAGTTTGTTTTTTCACCATGAGCAGAACAGGGATTTCTGAGATAATCAGAAGTAAAAAAAAAAAAAAAAAAAAAAAATGGGGGGCTGCTGAAGAATGTAGAGAAAGGAGAGTTATGGAGAGTTACATTCTTGCCCACCTGAGTGATACAAGTTGACACCCAAGTCAGGGCTATCCAGGTGATGAACCCACGGCCTGAACACAGTGTGTGGTAATACACTTTGGTATTGCTAGTGCACCAGGTCCCCATCTGCAAACATCAGCAGAGATGGTGAGGGCTTGCAGTAAAGAAACTCAGATTTTATCCTGAAAGTCATGGGAAGCTACTGAAGGGTGCTAACCAGGGAAAGCCACATCAGATCTGCTTTTAGAATCTCTCTCATGTGGCTGTGTGTGCAGAGGGGGAGCTCAAGGGAACTAAAAGCCAACTGGAGAAAGCCTTTGGGGATGAAGTGAGATGTGCACTGAGCTTCAAGAGAAGAGCATAAGGATTGGTGAAAGTAACTGGGAGAACTCAAGCAAAGGCAGAGAGTGGGGAGTTCACATCAGATGTCCCAGACGGAAGCTAGTCACAGAATGACTAGAGCCGGAAATGCAGAGAAGGAAGTGAAGGAAAGGAATGGAGTGTTTGCCACAAGCTTCTCTTTACTCTGCATCCTGAAAGCCAGAAAACTCAAATCCAGGATTTGCAAACTATAATTTCTATACACGAAGTTTTATTGAAACAGAGTCATGTCCATCCATTTCTGTATTGTCTGCTGGTGCTTTCACCACAGGCAGAGTTGAGCAGTTGCAACAGAGACTCAATGGTCTGCGAAGCCAAAAATATTTAGTATCTTTCCCTTTACAGAAAAAGTTTGTTGTCTCCTGCTTTAGGCCCACAGTTTCAATGAGCACATATCAATTTCACAACCTAGTCACTGGGTCACTAAAGCATGCAGTTTCTTTCATCCATGAAAAGGAAAGCCACCGTTGGGGGACCAGTACTCAGGTGAGCAGATTTAAGCTAGAATTCCACATTACTGCTCATTAGCTGTGTGACCTGGAGCACTTCTCTGAACCTTGGTTTTCTCATCTGCATAATCGATAAAATAATAGTATATACCTTATATAGTATTTACCATAGCCCACCACATAGGGCTGGTGTGAGGATTAAATAAGGCAACAGATGAGCTAACATAAAATCATGGGCACAGTGTTTGACACATGATGGTTGTCCAAGAAATGTTAACTACGTTTCTGTTGTTGTTAAATTGTCTACTATTTAGCTCCTCTTTTATTTATTTATTTATTTGTTTTTTATTGAATTTGGGCTCTGGGGTACATATGCACATCCTGTACCCTGCAGGATTTTTGCACAGGTACATACATGCCATGGTGGTTTGCTGTCTCCATTCCTCCCCCACCCGTCGCCAACATCAGGCATTTCTCCCAGTGTTCTTTCTCCCATCCTCCCTGGCCCCGCTGTCCCTCTTTTTCCCTCCCCTCCACCCCTCCACCTAGCCCAGTAAGTGTTGTTCCCTTCCCTGTGCCGAAGCATTCTCATTGTTCATGACCCACCTGTGACTGAAATCATGTGATGTTTGGTGTTCTGTTCTTGCGTCAGTTTGCTGAGAATGATGGTATCCAGATTTATCCATGTCTCTACAAAGGACACAAACTCGTAGTTTTTTATGGCTGTATAGTATTCCATGGCATATATGTTCCAGGGAAGACAGTGTGGCAATTCCTCAAGGATCTAGAAACAGAAATTCTATTTAGCTTCTTTTTAAAACCTGAGAGATTTATGACAGATCATTTAAAAGACAAGCCATCCTAACTGGTGTGAGATGGTATCTCAATGTGGTTTTGATTTGCATTTCTCTGATGACCAGTGATGATGAGCATTTTTTCATATGTTTGTTGGCCTCCTGTGAGATACCATCTCACACCAGTTAGAATGGCGATCATTAAAAAATCGGGAAACAACAGATGCTGGAGAGGATGTGGAGAAATAGGAACACTTTTACACTGTTGGTGGGAATGTAAATTAATTCAACCATTGTGGAAGACAGTGTGGCAATTCCTCAAGGACCTAAAAATAGAAATCCCATTTGACCCAGCAATCCCATTACTGAGTATATATCCAAAGGATTATAAATCATTCTACTATAAGGACACATGCACACGAATGTTCACTGCAGCACTGTTTACAATAGCAAAGACCTGGAACCAACCCAAATGCCCAATGATGATAGGCTGGATAGGGAAAATGTGGTACATATACACCATGGAATATTACGCAGCCATCAAAAACGATGAGTTCACGTCCTTTATAGGGACATGGATGAACCTGGAAACCATCATTCTCAGCAAACTGACACAAGAGCAGAAAACCAAACACTGTATATTCTCACTCATAGGCGGGTGTTGAACAATGAGAACACATGGACACAGGGAGGGGAGCACTACACACTGGGGTCCGTTGGGGGGAAATGGGGGAGGGGCGGGGGGTGGGGAGGTGGGAAGGGATAGCATGGGGAGAAATGACAGATACAGGTGAGGGGACGGAAGGCAGCAAACCACACTGCCATGTGTGTACCTATGCAACAATCTTGCATGTTCATCACATGTACCCCAAAACCTAAAATGCAACAATTAAAAAAATAATAATGAATAACATCAAAAAAAAAAAAAAAAAGACAAGCCATCTATCTTTTCTCCTAGGAAAACATTCTCCATATTTTTCCCAGAACCCACTGGCATCACAATCATCTGGAGCAACTGTAAAAAACAAAAAAAAATGCAAATTTCTAGGCCCATCTAAGACCTACTGCATCAAACCTCCTGAGGTCAGGGTCCATTATAAGCTCCCTCAGAGCACAGTAAAGTTTGAGAACTATTGCTCTGCTTCTGTACTTCTCAAACCAGGGAATGAAGCATTTCCCAAAGGAAAATGTAAGTCCCTGTTGGTACCCTCCAGTTGTGATATTTTATGTTAGTTTTAATGAGTACAAGAAATTGAACATGATCTGGAATTTATCATTTCATGGATACTAGAGCTTAGTATGGGAATGAAAGATGTATTCAGTTTAAAGTTTAGTCTATTTCAAAGATACTCAATTTTAGAAAAAGTAGTCATGTTGCATAACTGTGAACAAACTAGTGACAGTAATCCTAGAATGACACAATTATGGGGAAACTGCCAAGAGAATCCCTCCATGTGCTGGAACTCCATTAAACCATAGCGTGAGCATCGTACATTTCCCCAAACCATCTATGTTACTCAGATTTATGGGATAACTTTATTTTTATATAAAAACAATCAGAGGTCTACTAAGGAAAATAATGTAAAGTGTGTGTAAATTTTGAAGTTAAAATACGAGATTTCAAAGGAAGTATGTGCTAATCCCTCAGATTTACCTGTCTCTTCAGCCTCCTAAAGCCATACCTCACATAGAAATACTGTTTTCTCTATTGTGAGCAGACTTGGACAAAAATGTTTGAACAAAAGTTTATGTGGACCTCCAACTTTAACCCTAACCTCCCCTCCCAATAGGGTTGTGCCTCTACCTCACCGACTCTGCCCTAGGCAAAATCACTGTTTCTGAGCTAGGCTTTCATCTCACAGACCAGGAGGTTTTTAAGAGACATGACATCAAGCAGTCTAATGGAATATATCACTGCTTTTGCAGAATGTAAGGATCTTATTAGAAATTGTGCTCTCTTTCAGTGATTAATTTGAATGAGTTTTGCATGTAAAGCTCCATGAGAGAATTTCCTTTAGAGTTCACTTTTGAGGGGAAACTTGGTCACCCTGAAGGACTGCTATATTCCTTGGTAACCTAAAAGAACTACGTATATGAACATATATATCATATTACATGTTACATTAGAAGTGAATACACACACATGCGTAAGAAATGCTCCACTCCCTCTGCTACCTACAGTCATAGACAGCAACCTCCAAGTGTCTCCAATGACCACGAGGACCTGGAGAACCCTCACAGGGCAGAGACTTTTGGTAGACTGTGGCTGACACTGGATGTTGTTTACCCAGTATCTGCACCCACACAACTCCAGTTTTATTAAAATATTCACCCTGGTACTAGACTCAAATCCTGATTATTCTAAGCCAAATGGCACATGGTATTATCCTGTCTCTAGGGTGGGCATGTGACCTAAGTAAGCCCTGTCAGTCTGCTCAAGGCAAAGGCTTTTCTATTTCGTGGCTGTCCTGCCTTCCCTTCTCTTTTCTTCTGCCTCTCTCCCCCTCCTTCTCTTCCTCCTCCTTCTCCTCTTTCTTATTCCTCCTCCTCACACCCGCTCTTCCTCCTCCTCTTCCTCCTCCTTCTTTCTTCTCCTTTTTCTTCTTTTTTCTCCTTTCCTTCTTCTTTCTCTTTCTCTCTCTCCTCTCTCTCTTTCTCTCTCTCTCTCTCTCTCTTCCTCCCTCCCTCTTTCCATCCCCCCATGTCCATGGAAGATTGTATGGATCTTGAAGGGAACAATTAGGAAAAAAAAATGTAAAACATCATAACAGATAAGAAGAAGAAAGGTAAGAGAATCACAGAAGACAGGCAGATCTCTTGGTTCCCTACTCAAGACCCACCTTAATTCTGGCCTTCCTTTTCAATGGGATATTTTGTTGTTGTTTTAGCCATGTTGTGTTTCGTTACAGCCACTAACACTCTAACTGGTACACAGACCTCCAGTAAATGTCTCTTATGTGAACTAATGCCATTGAAATTTACTAAACAAAGAAAACAGAAAATTCCCTAACCAAGGATCCTCTCCACATCTCGTGGGACAGATTCTTGTGATCTGTATTTTTGTCATAACCAATTTTTCAATCCTGCCCAGAGTTCACATGAACCATCTCCCAAATCTGCCAGAAGAACTATACTGGTAGATTACATGCGTATTAGGTATGAGTCCAAGGAAATAAAGTCATCCCTTCTCTCACAACTAAAAATATTCCTTTACTGGCCTTGCTTTGGTGGTAAACATTCCCACATAATACATTGTTGGGTGAAACTAATGAATGTTTCTGTAAAAAGAGCAATGTAAGAACTCTGTAGTCATGAGGAGACAGGAAGAACTGTGGCATTCCCAGCCTCACACAATGATAGGCTGATGAGGTGGAACCCAGCATGCCGGGGGATGAGAAGGGTTTACAGACTGAAAGCAAAGAGGAAAGGGGCTGAAATTCAGATGACCTCCATGTGTAGCAGGACACATGTGCCAGGGTCACAGTGGCAGCATGGAGAAAGCCGTGCTCACATGACCAGATGCATATCCATTCAGTCCTGTGCCTGATGCTGTAACAGCAGCCAGAATTCACCTGGGACCTGCCCTCCCTGGATCTGTATGAAGAAAGTAGAATAAGGGAAAAGGCAAGTCCAGAGGATGCACTTTGACAAGAATTTGGAGCTCCTGGGATTGTAGTCCCCAGTATCAGGGCAGAGGCCTGATAGAGAAAGAGAGCTGGATTTCGATTCAGAAGATCTAGATCTAAACTCTGGATCTGCCACTTAGTAGGTACATGATCTTGGACAAGTGTCCTTAACCAAGTCTTTAAACCCTCCATTTCCTGATCTATAAAAGCCATAGATTTGTTATGGGGATGTAATGAGCCTCCTTAGTGATTTCAGGCATAGTATATAAATATAGAAGACTCAGTGAAAAGCCAGTCAAGACAGTGTGCTGCATTTCGCCCATGGGCCAAGGCTGCTGGCCCCTTATCTAGTCCCTCTTCTTCTGACATGCCCTCCAGCCGTCCCTCCCAGGCATTACTAGTTGACCTTCAGAGAACATCATCTCTCAGTGTTTTCTCCTTCTACCTAGCTTTTGAATTTCTATCACACTTAGTTTAGTCCCTTTATTGAAAGTTGCTAAGAAAACACAAACAAAAACCATCCCCCAGCCAGGGATCCTCTGAAGATCTCCTGGGATAGCTTCTTGCCATCTGCTTAGAGAGACAGATTCTGCAAGTGCATAGAAAGCACTCGCTGCTTTCTAAGTTATTATTTAAGAAATATAAATATAAATCCCATGCTAGATGGTGAGCTCCCCAAGAGGGCATGATGAGGCCCAGGTGGGATTTACTCAGCATTACCCACATGTTCTGCACATAGTAGGTTCTTGTTAATGACCCTGGACAATGGTAGGGCTCCAAAAGCTGTCCCCCTTTTGTTGGTTTCCAGAATCTGCCAGAGCTAATACTGAACTTAAACTTTACTTGAAGGATTTGAATCTTATTCCAGAAGCACTAAGGAGAAATATCAGGTATCAGAAAAAATAGGAACTGATCCATGTTTGGAACCCTAAGTGAGCAAATATCCAGAAGGTTAAAGATATTCTTAAAAAGCTCAGATTTGCTTTAGTTACCAAATGGTCTTATCTCCAGCAACAGATACTGTCTTAAGGGCCCGCTTTACCTCTCACTGAGATCAAAACATCTTGGGGAGGCAGTAAGCCTGGTGATTTGGACCCTGATATTGGAGCTAGTTTGAATCATTTCTCTACTTCTCACTAACTCTGCAACCACATAAAAATTATTTGACATCCCTGAGTTTACCTTTTTTTTAACCTGTAAAATGGGGATAATAAAAATACCTCCTTCACGGGATTCTTGAGAGGATTAAATAAAACAGAGCACGTAAAGTCCCCAGCACAGAGGGTGACCAAGAGGACATGCTAATCCACGTCAGGTGTCATGATTAACATGACTGCTTCTATAATAGAGCCAGACACCCAGCTTTCTAAGGAGCTTTTACTGTCCACCATTAGCATTTTTACCTTTCTCTCTCAGTTTCCTGCCTGCAAGATTTTCCTAGGAGTCACTGGGGGTTCATGTTCACTTGTCTGCTAATGATACTGAATTTACACATCCTTGCCGGCCTCCCACTACCACTCGGGTCAGCTGTGGAATTTGTTAGTGTCTCAGGCAGACGTGTTACCTCACCCATAGGAACTTCCTGAGTCAAAATCTTAATAAGCCTGAGGTCTTCTGGCTCAAAGTTGATAGCCACTGCCCCCTTTTCAGATCTCATTTTCTTAGGGTCAGTTCCACATGGTTATTTCTTTTTTGACCAAATTACCAGCACATGGATCATAACACTTATCCAGCACTTTTCATCTCCAAAGTGATGTAAGGGCCTCCAAGTCCATCTGTCTATTCAGTGAATTTTCCATCCTTAATAAAAAAAAGTTTCCGGCATCAACTTCAAAAGCTGATGCAGGCAAACCTGCCTCCCGGGAAGCAGGTGCATTACATGCATATTAATGTGCAAAAATCAGAAGTGGGAAGCAGGGAGGAGACTTCAAAGACACAGAATGTGGAGTCAGAAGATAAAGATTCCCTATAGAAATTCTGCCTTTGGGCAAGTTATTTAACTTCTGAGTCTCAGTTGCCTAGTATGCAAAATGGGGATAATAAATGTATCTCATTCACATCACAGGTTGTTACAAGAATTAAGTGAGATAGAGGCTGAAAAGATGATTTATAATAAGATATGAATGACAGGCATTCATTATTACTTGCTAAAGAAATCATTTTTATCAAAATGTTGGACCCCATCAACAAATCCAGAGGTTTGCCTCTTCTACTGCTGACACAAAATGTTCCAAAGGTCTCTCTTCTGTTCCAAAGGAAAAGGGGAGAGAAAAGTATTTTGTGGTGCATTCACTAGTAATGGTAACTGATTTTGATCATTTACTAAATTCCACACTATCTTAAGAGAACTGATATAATTCTCAGAGCAGCCCTATGAAACAGATAATATTATTATCTCCATTTTACAGATGAAGGAATGGAGGCATTTAATATCTTGCTCACATTTATTCAGTTAGAAGGGAAAGAGACTATTTTCTTAACGAACAGCCCTCAATATCTGATTCAGAAACCACAGGGAAGTTTGTGAGATCACAAACTACTTTCATCATAATACTAAAGTATTATTTGCCTTTTTCCATATTGAATGCAGAACTACATAGGAAAATCCTGCTACCTTTTATTAAACCATAAGAAATTTGCAAAAATGTACAATGCCACTTTTTCACTCTACTTTTTGTTTTAGAAAATATATATTTATTGTAAATTTTACTAATTTAACATGCAATGCATTCTTATTGTTATTTTAATGAATTAATAAATACATTTTTGAATTATAAGTTTTAATTTTTAATATGGTAAATATCAAAAGCTATAACAAATGTAAACTAAAGCTCTTAGGGATCCTCAATAAATTTTAAGAATTTAAAGTGGCCTTGACACCTAATTGAGAAGTGCTACTCTTAACTAAATACAATAGCTATCTCATTTTTGATGAGCTATACCTCATTTTTGATGAATTAACAGCCATTCCTCATTTTTGATGAATAAACTAAAAATAATAATAAACAAGAAGATATAATACAATAATAAACTGGAAATAATAATACAGATGGTTAATCACTAAACACCTATACCATTATATTATTATTTCTAGTTTTTAATGAAGAAAATGAGGCTTATAGAGGTTACATGGATTGTTCACAATCACACAGCTCACAATAAAATTTCTCAAAAATTAAGAGTCCACCAATTCTGTCATTGACCCAGATTCTCATTTCTTTTAATTTATTGTGACATTTCTTCCTTTTGTGCCACCAAGGACTTCTGCTGATATAAAACTCAGCAACCAAATTGGCTGTGTTTAAAAGACCACAGAAACTAGATGTCGAGTCTCATGATTTGCTTCTAAACTTCTCCTTGTTTGAGATCTAGATAATATTAGAAGTCTCACATGTTGCTCTTGGCTCTTCTCTTTCCCACTAAGTTTCCCACAAGATGAAAATCAAATGCCATTCTGAGAGCGAACCTTAATTTTTGGCACTGCAGTGTATGAGCAGCCCTGTCTAGCATAGCCTTTCCTCAACATCCATTTCCCTGTTAACTGAGCTGCAGTTTGTTCAGGAGTCCAAGGAAATTAATCATTGGTCTAAATCAGTCATGATAGTCTTGTTTAACTTGATGAGTTGTTAGTCCACAGGAAGTCATGTGATCCAGTCTTGGCCAATAACATGGAAAGCCACTAGGTTGAACTTCCAATAAACCACTGTCTTCAGGTGAAAAAATAGATTTAAGGCATAACATTTTTCCTACTTGGAATACAACTGTGATGTCTAGTGTCTGGAGGTTTGCAGTTTTCTGGAAACAATGAGGTTACCAAGATGAGAAAAGCAACAAAAAGAATTGTAGTAATCTCTGCATTATTGAGCTGTTGAATCAGAGCCAGCAATTGCTTACCTCTGGACACTTTTATGAGACAAATAAACCTCTCATTCCTTTAAGTTACTGTCATTCTTTTACTTGAAGCCAAATGTGCTACCAACTGATAAAGAGAGGTTTTCTACATTGTACACTGTGGGTACAACATTTCCATAAACAGTCAGGATTCTCATTCCCAATAAAAATAGATTCAGAAATGACAGACAGAGTGATTAGCAGACAAGGACTTTGAAGTAGCTAACATAAATATGTTCTAGAATGTACAAGAAAACATAAAAATAATAAAGAGAGAAATTAAAGAAATAAAAACAAAATTAAGAGGCCTTTTAGAGCTGAAAATTCAATATCTAAAATAAAATTTTTACTACATGGGACCAATAACAGATCAGACATTACAGAAAAAGGGGAAAAAAACTGTAATTTGAGAATGTAGTGATAGGAACTATCCAAACTTAAGCATTAAAAAAAAGACAGAAAAAATTAACAGAATCCCCATAAAAGGTAGAACAGTTTTAAGTAGTTTAATATAAATATAACTGGAGTCAGAAAAAAAGAAGGGGCAGAAATATGTATTCAAAGTAATAATGCCTGAATTTTTATTCAAATTTGAGAAAAATCATAAACATAGTCAAAAAATTCCATAAGCACAAAGCAAAGTTTTAAAAAATAAAAATGAAAATTATGCCAAAGCACATCATAATTAAATTGCTGCAAACCAGTAATAGAGAGAAAAATCTTAAAAGAAGCCATAGAAAATTGGTCATAGAAAATTGGCACATTATATTCAGAAAATCAAAGGTAAGAATTACTATCAATTTTAGATCACAAACAATGTAAGACAAGAAACAATGAAGCATACTCAAAGTGCTGGAAAAAATGTCATGTTATCTCCAGTGAAAACATCTTTCAAAAGCTAAATGTAAATTAAAATGATTTCAGATAAGCAAAAACTAAAAGAATTTACTTGTGAAGAGCTCTCAGCTGTAAGAAATATTAAAGGAAGTTTTATGGAGAAAAGAAAATAATACCATGTGGAAATTTGAATCTGCTCAAAATAATTTAGAACCATTTAAATGATAACTTTTTCTATAAAGGGAAAAAGATTTTCCTTGTGTTTCAGTTCTTTAAAAAAGATTGTTTTCTTATTTTAAAAAAAGTAAAGAACAATTATCATAGAGTTTATAACACATAGAAGTAAATTGTATTACAATAACAATAGAAAACCTTGGAGTGAACAGAAGATTTTCACATTATAAAAGAGGATAGAAAATTATAAATAATACAAACACTAATAATAAAACTGGAGTCATCACATTAATATCAGATAAAGTAGACTTTAGGACAAGGACTCTTACCAATTCTTGTGATAAAGCAGAACATTTTATGAAAACAAAAGACAATGTATTAAGAAGACCAACAATCCTTACTGAATAGAATGTAGTAATTGTCATCAAAATACATGAAGTAAAAACTGATAAAACTGAAAAGAGGAATGGACGAATTCCCAATTATAATCGGTTATTTCAACATTCCTCTTCTAGTAGTTGATAAATTAGAAGGAATAGGATCACAAAAGACTTAAACAAAACTTACCTTCAACCTGATGAAATTGATATCTATAGTACCAGTAACTAAACAACAGAATATAGATACTTTTCAAGAGTATATGGAAAATTCACTAAGATATACCATACACTGACCCAAAACTGGGTCATAAAACATGTCTCAATACATATCAGAGGATAGAAATTATACAGTGATTTTCTCTGACTACAATAGAATGAAAATAAATTTCAAAAACAGAAATATATCCAAAAAATTAAAGTTTCTGGGAAATACTAATTTCACATAGCCCATTTTTCAAAGAGAAATTGACAAAAGAAATTAGAAAATATTTTGAAATGAATGAAACACATAGTAACAAAATTTATAAGATAAAAATAAAGTAGCATTTAGAAGAAATTTTATAGCATTAAATGCCTCTCTTGGCAATTTTTAAAGTCCAAAATTAGTTTTCAGAGCTTCCACTGTACAAAAAAAAATAATAATAATAAAAATAAAAAAATTGGGGATCCAAGATGGCCAAACAGGAACAGCTTTGGAGTGCAGTTCCCAGCGAGCATGCACAGGGTGAGTGATCACTGCATTTCCAAATGAGTTTTTACTGCCCACAGACCAGGAAATTCTCAGGCAGAAAAGCACCAAGAGTTTCCATTACGGCTGTTTGAGTTCATGCAGTGGGTCTCCCACAAAAACTCAAACAAATCTGGGAGGCCATTTCAACTGGCATCTGGAATGCCTGGGAGACAGAGCTTCCCATTTAACTGAAAAAAAAGGAGGCTGAAACAGGGAGCCAGGTGATCTGGCTTGGCAGGTCCCACCCCCACAAAGACCAGCAATCTAAAACACTCTGTACTGAGAGTTTCACAACAAGCACAGCTGAACCCAGGATGGTACAGCTGAATGGGGGAAAGGGCATCTGCCATTACCAAGGCAGTCCACCACCATGGAGGCGGTCTGCCATTAGTGAGGTCCACCATTACCAAGGCAATCAACCATTACTGAGGCAGCCTGCCATTACAGAGGCAGTCTGCCATTGCTGAGGCAGACCACCATTACCGAGGCAGTTCTAACTGTACCTCTATAAACAAACCCACAAGGAAGTTCACATAGCAGCTGGGCAGAGCCACGGCACCTCGGCAATGCCTCTGCTGGCAGACTGTGACTAGGCTACCTTCTCACTAGGCAGAGGATCTTTGAAAAAAGGCAGCAGCATATCAGGAACTCATAAATAAAGCCCCACCTTCCTGGGACAGAGCACCTGGGGAAAAAGGTGGTTATGAGTTCCACTGCAGCAGACTTAAACATACCTGCCCAGTAGCTCTGAACAGAACAATGGAGCTCATAGCTCAGCACTTGAGCTCCTATAAGGGACAGACTGGCTCCTCAAACAGCTCCCCAACTCCTGCATAACCAAAGAGACACCTCATAAAGGAGAGCTCAGGCTGACATCTGGTGGGTATCCTTCTGGACAAAGATAACACAAGAAGAAACTGGCAGCAACCCTTAGTGTTCTGCAGCTGCTGTGGGTGATCCCCAGAAAAACAGGGTCTGGAGTGGACCTCCAGCAGTCCTATAGCAGAGGTACCTGACTGTTAGAAAGAAAACTAAAAAAACAGAAAGAAATAACTTCACCATCAACAAAAAGGACAGCCTCTAGGAGACGCCATCTGAAAGTCATCAACTACAAAGATCACAGTAGAAAAATCCACAAGGATGGGAGGAAACCAGAACAAAAAGGATGAAAACACCCAAAACCAGAATGTCTCTCCTCCTTCAAGGGATCATGACTCCTTACCTGCAAGGGAACAAAACCAAATGAACAATGAGTCTGATGATTCGACAGAAACAGGCTTCAGAAAGTGGGTAATAACAAACTTCTCTAAGCTAAAAAAATATATTCTAACCCAATGCAAAGAAACTAAGAGCCTTGAAAAAAGGTTTAATGAAATGCTAATGAGAATAAATAGCTTAGAGAAGAATATAAATGAACTGATGGAGCTGAAAAACACAGCACTAGAACTTTGCGAAGCATACACAAGTTTCAATAGCTGAATTGACCAAGCAGAAGAAAGGATATCCAAGATTGAAGATCATCTCAATGAAATAAAATGAGAAGGCAAGATTAGAGAAAAAAGAGTGAAAAGAAATGAACAAAGCCTCCAAGAAATACAGGATTATGTGAAAAGACCTAATCTACGTTTGAAAGGTATACCTGAATGTGATGGAGAAAATGAATCCAAACTGGAATACACTCTTCAGGATATTATCCAGGAGAACTTCCCCAACCTAGCAAGGCAGGCCACCATTTGAGTCCAGGAAATACAGAGAATAACACAGATATTTCTCAAGAAGAGCAAGCCCAAGGCACATAATCGTCAGATTCACCAGGGTTGAAATGAAGGAAAAAATGCAAAGGGCAGCCAGAGAGAAAGGTCAGGTTACCCACAAAGGGAAGCCCATCAGACTCACAGCATCTGAGCAGAAACCCTGTAAGGCAGAAGGGTGTGGGGATCAATGTTCAACATCATTAAAGAAAAGAATTTTCAACCTAGAACTTCATATCCAGCCAAACTAAGCTTCATAAGCAAAGGAGAAGTAAAATCCTTCATGAACAAGCAATTGCTGAGAGATTTTGTCATCACCAGGCTTGCCTTACAAGAGCTCCTGAAAGAAGCACTAAACATAGAAGGGAACAACCAGTACGAGCCACTCCAAAAACATACCAAATGGTAAAAAGCATCAACACAATAGAGAAACTGTGTCAAATACTGGGCAAAACATCCAGCTAGCATCAAAATGGCAGGATCAAATTCACACATAACAAAATTAACCTTAAATGTAAATGAGGTAAATGCCCCAATCAAAAGACACAGACTGGCAAATTGGACAAAATGTCAAAACCCATCAGTGTGCTGTATCCAATAATAGCATCTCACATGCAAGGATACACAAGGCTCAAAATAAAGGGATGCAGGAAGATTTACCAAGCAAATGGAGAGCAAAAAATGCAGGACTTGCAATACTAGTCTCTGATAAAATAAGCTTTAAACCAACAAAGATCAAAAGAGACAAAGAAAGACATTACATAATAGTGAAAGGATCAATGCAATTAGAAGAGCTAAGGATCCCAAATATATATGCATGAAATACAGGAGCACCCAGAAACATAAAGCAAGTTCTTAATGACCTACAAAGAAACTTAGACTCCCACACAATAATGGTGGGAGACTTTAACACTCCACTGTCAATATTAGACAGATCAATGAGACAGAAAATTAACAAGGATATCCAGGACTTGAACTCAGATCTGGACCAAGCAAACCTAATAGACATTTAGAGAACTTCACCACAAATCCACAGAATATACATTCTTTTCAGCACCATATCACACGTACTCTAAAACTGACCACATAATTGGAAGTGAATCACTCCTCTACAAATGCAAAAGAACAGAAATCATAACAAACAGTCTCTCAGACCACAGTGCAATCAAATTAGAACTCAGGATTAAGAAACTCACTCAGAACAACATAACTTCATGGAAACTGAACAACTGCCTCTTGAATATTGACTGGATAAACAGTGAAATGAAGGCAGAAATAAAGATGTTCTTCAAAACCAATGAGAATGAAAACACAATGTGCTAGAATCTCTGAGACAGATCTGAAGCAGTGTCTAGAGGAAAAGTTATAGCAAGAAATGCCCACATGAGGAGCAAGGAAAGGTCAAAAATTGACACTCTATCATCAAATCTGAAAGAGCTAGAGAAACAAGATCAAAAAAACTCAAAAGCTAGCAGAAGACAAGAAATAACTAAGATCAGAGCAGAATTGAAGGAGATAGAGACACGAAAAATACCTTCAAATAATCAATAAGTCCAGAAGCTGGTTTTTTGAAAAGATCAACAAAACACACTGATAGCCAGATTAATAAGAAAGAAAAAAGAGAGAAATCAAATAGAAAATGATAAAGGAGATATCACCAGATTCCACAGAAATACAAACTACCATCAGAGATTACTACAATCAACTCTATGCACATAAATCCATAAACCTGGAAGAAACTGATAAATTCCTAGACATTTGCACCCTCCCAAGCCTAGACAAGGAAGAAGTTGAAACCCTGAGTAGATCAGTAACAAGGACTGAAGTTGAGGCAGCAATTTACAGCCTACCAACCAAAAAAAGCCCAGGTTCAGATGAGTTCACAGCTGAATTCTACCAGATATACAAAAAGGAGCTGGTATCACTCCTTCTGAAACTATTCCAAACAATCCAAAAAGAGGGAATGCTTCCCAAATCATTTTATGAAACCAATATCACCCTGATACCAAAACCTGGCAGAGACTCAACAAAAAAAGAAAACTTCAGGCCAATATCCATGATGAACATAGATGCAAAAATCTTCAATAAAATACTGGCAATTACAACAGCATATCAAAAAGCCTATCCATCATGATCAAGAAGGCTTCAATCCAGGGATGTAAGGCTGGTTCAACATACACAAGTCTACAAACATAATCCACCACATAAACAGAACCAAAGACAAAAACCACATCATTATCTAAATAGATGCAAAGAAGGCCTTTAACAAAATTCAACAGCCCTTTATGCTAAAAACTGTCAATATACTAGGTATCGACAGAATGTATCTCAAAACAATAAAAGCTAGTTATGACAAACCCACAGCCAATATCATACTGAATGGGCAAAATCTGAAAGCATTCCCTTTGAAATCCAGCATTAGACAAGGATGCCCTCTCTTACCACTCCTATTCAATTAAGTATTGGAAGTTCTAGCCAGAGCAATCAGGCAATAAAAAGAAATAAAGGGTATTCAATTAGGAAAGGTGGAAGTCAATTTGCCTCTATTTGGAGACAACATAATTGTATATTTAGAAGACCCCATCATCTCAGCGCAAAATCTCCTGAAACTGATAAACCACTCCAGCAAAGTCTCAGGATATAAAACCAATATGCAGAAATCACAAGCATTCCTATACACCAATAACAGACTTAAAGAGAGCCAAATCAGGAACAAACTGCCATTCACAATTGCTACAAAGATAATAAAATACCTAGGAATACAACTAACCAAGGATGTAAAGGACCTCTTCAAGGAGAATGACAAACCACTGCCCAAGGAAATAAGAGAGGAGAAAAACAGATTGAAATACATTCCATGCTCACAGTTGGGAAGAATTAACATTGTGAAAATGGCCGTTCTGCCCAAAGTAATTTACAGATGGAATGCTATCCCCATCAAGCTACCTATGACGCTTTTCACAGAACTGGGAAAAAACACCTTAAACGTCATATGGAACCAAAAGAGAGCCAAAATAGCCAAGTGAATTCTAAGAAAAAAGAACAAAGCTGGAAGTATCACACTACCGGACTTCAAACTATGCTACAAGGCTACAGTAATCAAAACAGCATGGTACTGGTACCAAAACAGAAATATAGACCAATGGAAGAAAACAGAGGCCTTGGAGGCAATGTCCCACATCTACAACGATCTGATCTTTGACAAACCTGACAAAAACAAGCAATGGGGAAAGGATTCCCTGTTTAATAAATGGTGTTGGGAAAGCTGGCTAGCCATGTGCAGAAAGCAGAAACTGGACCCCTTCCTGACACCTTACACTAAAATTAATTCCAGATGGATTAAAGATCTAAACATGAGATCTTTAATACCATAAAAACCATAAAAACCCTAGAAGAAAACCCAGGCAAAACCATTCGGGACATAGGCATAGGCAAGAACTTCATGACTAAAACACCAAAAGCATTGGCAACAAAAGCCAAAATAGACAAATGGGATCTAATTAAATTCCAGAGTTCTGTACAGCAAAAAGAACAATCACTAGAGCAAACCAGCAACCAACAGAATAGGAAAAAATTTTTGCAGTCTACTCATCTGACAAAGGGCTAATATCCAGAATCTACAAAGAACTAAAACAGATTTTCAAGAAAAAGCAAACAAACCCACTCAAAAGTGGGTGAAGGACATGAACAGACACTCTTCAAAAGAAGACATATATAAGGCCAACAAACATATGAAAACGTGCTCATCATTATTGCTCATTAGAGAAATGCAAATCAAAACCTCATTGAGATACCATCTCATGCCAGTTAGAATGGTAATCATTAAAAAATCTGGAGACAACAGATGCTGGAGAGGATGTGGAGAAATAGGAACACTTTTACACTGTTGGTAGGGGTGTAAATTAGTTGAACCATTGTGGAAGACTGTGGCAACTCCTTAAGGACCTAAAAATAGAAATTCCATTTGACCCAGCAATCCCACTACTGGGTATATACCCAAAGGATTATAAATTGTTCTATTATAAAGACACATGCATATAGTTCATTCTGGCACTGTTTACAACAGCAAATACCTGGAACTAACCCAAATGCCCATTGATGATAGACTGGCCAAAGAAAATTTGGCACATATACACCATGGAATACTTGTAGCCATAAAAAAACGATGCATCTGTGTCCTTTGTAGAGACATGGATGATCTGGAAACCATCATTGTCAGTAAACTGACACAAGAACAGAAAATCAAACTCTGCAGGTTCTAACTCATAGGCAGTTGTTGAACAATGAGAACACATGCACACAGGGAGGGGAGCATCCCACCTTGGGGTCTGTTGGGGAGGACTAGGGGAGGAACAGTGGATGGTTGGGAGTTGGAGAGGGATAACATGGGGAGAAATGCCAGATATAGGTGACGGGGGAATGGAGGCAGCAAACTACATTGCCATGTATGTACCTATGCAACAATCCTGCATATTCTGCACATGTACCCCAGAACCAAAAGTGCAATAAAATATTTATATATATAAAATAAAAAATAAAAATAGATTAATTAATTAATTTTAAAAAAGAAAAAAAATCTGAAACCCAAAGTACAATGAAAGGGAGAATAAAAAAGTATAAATCAATGAAATGAAAAACAAGCTAACAATGGAGAAAAATCAATAAAACCCTAAACTCCTTGTTTAAAAAGATGAATACAAATCATAAATCTCTGGCTAGACTGATCAAAAACCGAGACAAAGCTTCTAATATCAAAAGCAAAATAAGATATCACTGAATATTATCTGGACATTAAGTAGATAATAATAGAATGTTATGTACAACATATGACAAATATAAGAACATGGGTGAAATGGACAAATTTATCAAAAGACCAAACTGGAGACAAAAAATTTACCAAACCTGAAACAAGAAAAAAGAGAAAATCAAAATAGCTATATATCATTTGAAGACACTGAGTTCATTTTAAAAACATTCCCAGCAAGGAGGAGAACCCTCCAAACAGATTGCTTGACTGGTGAATTCTATCACATTTTCAGAAAATAAATAATTCCAATCTTCCACAGATACTTTTATAAAATAAAGGAGTTCAGGGTACATCTAAGTTCATTGTGTGAGGCTAACATTACTCTGACACTATAAAACTACCATTTTATGAAGAGAGATTGGGCAATCCTTTATAAAATATGGGCATTTGGAATTTAACAATAATCAGAAAAGATAACTTAATATGAACAAGTGAGATTTCTATTGTAAATGCAAGGTAGGTATAGCACTCCAAAATCAATAACCATAATTTATCATATAAACAGAATAAAGGAGAAAACCATAATAAAGAAAAAACTCAAACAGATGTAGAAAAGACTCAAATAGGTTAAATGTTAAAAATGGGAAAGAAAGATATTCTATGCAAGCTGTAACCAGAAGACAGTTAGGAGTCACTATACTAAGATCAGACAAAATAGACATTCAAACAAAAAGTGTTGTTAGACACAAAAAAGAACTTTTTATAATTAAAAAAAAAGGTTAAGCCATTGGGAAGACATAACAATTCTATTTGAACCTAACTAGAAAGCTCCAAAATTTATGAAGATAAACAATGACAGAATTAAAGAGAGACAAAGACAATTCAACAGTAACAGGTAACAACTTTAATACCTCACTTTCAATAATGGACAGACAGGACAGGAAGAAGATCAACAATAAAACAGGAGACTTGAACAACTCTAATTACATTTATTAAACTAAATAAACAGGAAGTCATTGACTTCAGCCTATCTCCCTACTTTGAGTTGTAATGTAGCGCAACCTATTATATAAACAAACTGAAACCAGACTTATTAAGTGTGTTTCAGCCATCACCAACAGCCAAGCTTCAGCAAATCAGTCAACTGATCCACCATGCCCAAATAAGGCAGATGTCTAGATGTAGCCAATTAAGTGATCTCTCTACTTTGCTTCCACATTTAGCCTATAAAATCTCACTGCTCAGGCTGTCAGGTGGACCTTTCTGAACCACTTCTGGTTGTGAGCACTGCCTAATTCATGAATTGCTCTTTGCTCAAAAAAGAAAAAAAAAAAAAACTCTGCTAAATTTAGTTTGTCTGAAGTTTTTCTTTTAACAGACATCTGTAGAATGATCCACCCAAAAACAGCAAAATACATATTTTTCTCAAGTGTACAATGAAACCTCTCCAGGATAGACCATATGTCTGTGTATAAAATCAATAAATTTTAAAATTATACAAAACATGTACCCTGATCACCATAAAATAAAATTAGAAATAAATAACAGAAGAAAACCTTGTAAAGTCACAAATACATGGAAATTAATCAACACATTCCTAAATAATCAACTGATCACAGAAGAAATTATGAGAAATATTCTCTAAGAGAATACTCAGAGACTAATGTAAACAAAAATGCAGCATACCAAAACTTACGGTCTGCAGCTAATGCAGTGCTTATCATCTATATTTTAAAAAGAAGAAAAGATACATTTCAAATGAGTAAATAACTTAACTTTCCATTTTAAGAAATAAAAAGGAAGAGCAAACTGAAACCTAAGCAAGCAGGAGAATGGAATAATAAAGACTAGAAAATATATAAATAAAAAATAGGTAAATAATAGTGGAAATCAATAAAATCAAAAGCTCTTTCTTTACAGAGGCCAAAAAACTTGACAAACATTTAGTTAAACTAACAGAAAGTGAGGAGAGGACTCAAAACAGAAATGAAAAATGGGACAGTTCTACTTACCTTACAGAAATTATAAAATTTATAAAAGGATACTATAAACAGCTATGCCAACAAATTTGACAACCAAGATGAAATGGACAAAATACTAGCAAGATAAAAATTATTAAAATAGAAAATCTAAATAGATCTATAATAAATGATGACATTAGTTACTTTGAAACTTCCTACAAAAAGCAAAATTTCAGACACAGATATCTTCACTGATGAATTTTACAAATGTTTAAAGATGAATTAATACCAATCTTCGATCATGGATAAACTCTTCAAAAGAAAATATAAATAAAAAAACAGATTTTCTCCCTTATTTTTTGAGACCATTCTTACCCTAATACCCATGCCTGGATAAGGATATTTTAAGAATATGGAATTATGACCCTATATCCCTTAAAAATATAGATTAAAAATTCCCAAATAAAAGCTAGGAACTTACTTCAGCAACATAGAGTTATACATCCTTTCATGATTTTTTTTTTAAATCAGTTTGTTAAACTGGAAATAGAGGAAAATGTCCTCAACCTGATACAGAGCGTCTACAACCAACTCACAGCTAATATCACACTCAGTGGTGAAAAACTGAAAGCTTTTACTCATGAGATCAGGAAAAACACAAGGATATCCACTCTTGCCACTTTTATGCCAGCATTGTACTGGAGCAATTAGGGAAGAAGAATTAGGTAAGAAATAGAAATAAACAGCAACCAGATTGGAAAAAAAAAAAGAGAATTGAAACTATCTCTATTCACAGTTGATATATAGTTGCAGATATAGAAAATTGTGGCTAGACCCAGTGGCTCACGTCTGTAATCCCAGCACTTTGGGAGGCTGAGGCAAGAAGATCACTTGAGTCCAGAAGTTCAAGACTAGCCTAGGCAACATAATAAGACCTTATCTCTACAAAAAAATAGAACTAGCTGGAGTGTGGTGGTGTACACTTGTAGTTCCAGCAACTCAGGAAACTGAAGTGGGAAGACTGCTTGAGCCCAGAAGGTTGAATTTGCAGTGAGCTGAGATTGTACCACTATACTCCAGCCTGGGCAACAGAGCGAGACCCTGTCTCATAAATAAATAAATAAATAAATAAATAAATAAATAAATAAAATTTAAAAATAGAAAATTGTGAGGAATTTAAAGTTTTTAATAAATGAGTTCAGCAACATTGTGTGACATAAACCATTATTGACCAGGCCTGTGGTGCCTAGAAATATTTTCTAACCTTAAGCGATGCCTCTGTATCCTCATCAGCGAAACTGGATTGATGTTGCCTGCTTCCCTGGCTTTGATGGATGAAACAAAAGAATATATGCAGAAGTCCCCAATGCAGTGCCTCATGCATGATAAATGCTCAGAAATTTTAGTTTCTTACTTACTTCATTATTCAGCTCACTATTTTGCTAACTACATATGGTGGTTAATAACAACATGTTTGTGATATGCAAAAATCCTAGCACAGTTGGATTATCTGACATTTATACATCAAGACAGAAGAAGCTAATCTAAATGAGTTTGTCTCCTCACATCTAGCTGAACTGGATGGGAGTGTACATTACATTTTCAGGCTTGTTTTTCCTTCCTTCTTCTCATCCCTGTGTGGTCCTCACCATATTCCATTTCTGGATTCATCCTACCTGAGGACTGCACACTTTCAGTCCCTTCAGTTAAGAAGAATGCAGTAAAGGGAGAGGGACCAAAATTAAAGTAAGAAGGAAAGGTTAGACTTCCCACCTGCTCCCTATTAAGTTATTCTCACTACACTCTATTCCCTGGGAAGAGAATAACGCTTCTTCCTTTCACTATACCTCCCCCTCCTTAACAAAAAGGAAAAAAAATGAAAGAAGGAAAAAAGAGAGGGAGACAACAAAGGGAGGGAGCAGGGAAAACCTGTTTTAAAGAAAAGTCTCTGTGACACAGGCCATAAAGAAAATGGAGTTTCAAGCTCACAGAAAGTGGCCAGAAGGCAGGAAGATGGCATTGTCAAGGGAAGGGAGAAGAACTTTAGGTATAACTCTCACTGATCTCTTCCCTCTGTTTTCTCCAAGTGCTGCCACTCCCTAGGCATTCTTAAGTTTCCTTTAACTAACTAGTGTTGAAAGGCTGGTGCAGGACGAAAGGGTGTTAGGGACAGGAGAAGAGATAGAATACTGTTGGAGCTGACCGTTCCTCAAGTCTTATCTTTAAGAGGCACAGCTGCCTCACCAATCTCACACAGCCAGCTCATCTCAGAAAGAGATTTGGGACCAAAGCCCAAACAAACAATGATTGTGTGTTTTACTGGGATGTCCCCTGTTGTGGGTTCAATTGTGTCCCCTGAAAAATATTGTTGCCCTAACCTCCAGTGCCTGTAAATGTGACCTAAATTTGGAGATAGGGTTTTGCGGATGATTAAGCTAGATGAGATTATTGGGGTGGACCCAAATCCAATCTGATTGGTGTCCTTATAAAAAGTGGCAAGTTAGACACAGTGACGGAGGTGCACGCAGGGAGAATGCAGGTGAGGATAAAAGCAGAGATCAGGATGATGCATCTGTAAGCCAAGAAATGCCGAAGATTGCCAGCAAACCACTCGTAGCTAAGAGAGGAATCTGGAACAGATTCCCACAGCCTTCAGAAGGAGTTAATGCTCTTGACACTTTGATTCTGGACTTCCAATCTCCAGAACAGAGAGACAACTGGTGTATATGATATAAGCTCTGCAGTGTGTGGTACTTTGTTACAACAGCCAAAGAAAAGGAATACAGCCTCCATGGTAGGCAACGGGACAGGATTCAGCATTCAGGGTCCTACCTGTGTCTTCTTCAGGAGGTATGTAAACCAATATCCCTCTCTCAGTTTCAGTAGTAACCAGAGATCTCTTCCTAGTCTCCCATGGCTCTGCCCCTGGGAGGACGGTTGAAATAGTAGTATATTCCTCCTTGTCCCTTATCCCTTAAATTGGGACAGAGCCAGACTCTACCCCAGAGGCATGTCCTGCTCAGAGTAGTACAGACCTCAGGGGGTCAAATCCTGCTGGGATCAAACAGGCCTGAATCCTTACCCTGGCCAGTCTACATTCCCACCAAGTGACTTTAAACAGGTCACCCCTCTCTCCCTGTATTTCTAGAATAGTAGAACCTGCTGCATGGGTTTGTTCTGAGGCTGCACAGCCCAGTGTCTGGCTCATAGCTAGTGCTCATTAAATGTCTGTCTAATAAATGCCTCTGCAGGCAGTGACTCTTCTGCTCAACAACCTCTGATTCCTTCCTCATGCTAACATTTCCCCTATCCAAGGGTGTGGCTCTATCTCTGGTTTTAGGATCTGCATTTGGTATTGTTTGTGTGTGTGTGTGTGTGTGTGTGTGTGTGTGTGTGTGTGTGTGTGTGTGTTTAGATGGAGTCTTGCTCTGTCGCCTAGGCTAGAGTGCAGTGGTGCAATCTCAGCTCACTGTAACCTCTACCTCCCGGGTTCAAGCCATTCTCCTGCCTCAGTCTCCTGAGTAGCTGAGACTATAGGCACATGCCACCCCACCAGGAGAATTTTTGTATTTTTAGTAGAGACGGAGTTTCACCATGTTGGCCAGGATGGTCTCGATCTCCTGACTTCATTATCCACCTGCCTTGGCCTCCCAAAGTGCTGGGATTACAGGTATGAGCCACCACATCCGGCCTGCTTTTGGTACTTTCATGGAGAAAAATCTTCACCCTGCTCTTCTGAGTTTCAGTTTTGTCCTTCCACACTGTTCCTCCCTGCTTGCTCCTCCTATGGTCTAGCCCACCTCAAAAACTCCTGCTGGGCCTACCCAGGGTCTCCCTTCCAAAGTCCCAAGAGAGACTGGTAATGCAGATAAACCACTCAAATCTACTCTGCAAAGCCTAATCACCACGGAAAACACCTTTAAGAAGGTTACGTAAGTGTTGTCGGTAGAGGTGGGCCCTGAAAGTGAAAGGATGAATGGATGCACGAGCTGGTAGGCTTGTTGCAAATAGAATATATAATCGATTTTGCAATTCAAGCTAAGGTTCTGAAATTCTGATGCTGGTCAGGACAAAACAAGCCTTGGATCACAGTGTTTCAACTGTCACGCCCTGGCAAGCACAATGCAGAGATGTGATTGTGCATCTGGCATGCTTTGATGGGTTGGAGGCCGCACCTCCCCCGAACACACAAGGGGCCTTGTCAGAACAGATAACTGACCGACTCCCACAAATTGCGGCTGTATGAGTCACCTTGCGGAAATCAAGACCCCAGCTACTGAGAACAGCTTTAAAGCTGAAAGTTTGCTGGAGACAATTTTGTGCACAGCAGAGAGAATTTCTGCTGGCTTCAGCTCTGCTCGTGCAGAGCTACAAGCCAGTGCCTAGCATGAGCCTGCCTGCAATGGTGGTTCCCAGCTGAGGATCACTCTGCCTCCCCCCTGCCAGGCACATTAAGAAATGTCTGGAGAAATGTTTGTTTGTCACAAACAGGGAAGGAAGTGTTACTGGCATCTCGTGGGTTGAGGCCAATGAGGCTGCTAACTGTCCCAGAATGCACAGAATAGCCCTGCAGAAAAAGAATTATCTCCCCTAAAATGTCAATAGCTCTGCAGTCAAGAAACTCTGTCCTCTCAGGAAGAACCAGGATTGCTTCCCTGACTGGTGGGAGGCATAGCACTCCTCTCCATCCATATACCGGCCCCAGTTTGGTAGAGCAGCCTCATGAATGATGAGCACATGTGGTTGAGAGAATGGACTTCTGAGTTCTAAACCAAGCTACTACTAGCGTGGGCAAGACACTTCATTCTCTGTGCTTCCTTTTCCTCATCTATAAAATGGGGATAATATAATAATAAAACTTATCTTGCAGCGTTGTTTAAGGACAAAATGAACAAGAAATAATGCATATAAGGTGTTTCATAGGTACCTAGCAGTTACGAAGCAACATTAACTATGATTTTGCCTAATCACTGCTTTATTTTATTTACTGTTATTTTGTAGGGGACTCCTGGTTTTTGCCTTTCCCTGGCTATGATGCCCTCCTCCCTTTGACACTTTCACCTGTGATCATTCTCCTCTTCCCTCAAAGTTTGGTTTAAACATCAATTTCCTACAGTTACTCTCAGATCTGAAGTGGGGATCACTCGATCCTGCTGTGAGTCCCTGGCATGTCATTTACTGCTAGGTCACCTAAGTCCCTAGTTGGTCTGCCAGCTCCTAAATGGCAGAGAACACATCTTACCACCTTTTGTGCCCTCATTCAGGCCACAATGAACATTCCTTAAATTAAACCTCATTCTGCCTTTTTCACAGTTGTCATCATTTCTTATGTCCCCTGCCTGTCTGAAAGTGCTTGCTTTATGAATAATGATCTCTCTAAGGTCATCTGCAGCAGCAGATGTCTCTTAGGGGTTGACTGTGGGTCCAAGAATCTGAAAGACTTTCTATGTGATGGAATTGGAAGGATAGAATTCCAATGTAGATACTCTGGTGAGGAGGAATAAAGAGCCTTCCCCTCATTTAGAGCCAGGAGACAGAAATAGTCGTCATACTTGGTGGTCACTAAAGCTCTGTATTTGTTAGGCATTGCATGAACTTTCTCCATGAGCTATCTTCTTGGTATCTCAAAACAATCTTAAGAAAGAGGTAACAACATTATCTCCATTGTTGCAATTACTTGCCCATTGTCACACAGCAAAGATGACTTTATCTCCATTGTTGTAATTACTTTGCCCAATGTCACACAGCAAAGATGACTTTCAGGTAGGTCTATCTTACACAACGTCTGTGTTTCTAGCCACTCTTTTGTACAATCTCTCAAATGGTTAAGTCAATTGCATCATCAAAAGGAAGGCACAAAACTCCAGTGACACATCTGTAAAACTCTTTAAACCCAAATTGGAAGTGCCAGTTGAATGGTCTTTTAATTTTTCTGTTTCCCTAATAACAGAAACCATTCTTCAAAAACAAAACAAAACAACAACAACAACAACAAAACAATCTTAGAAACAAGTCTGCTTTGCAAAACAGGTAACACAGAACTATTTCCGGTTGAAGAAGTTTGGGGGAGCTGTGAAAAACCCACCTGTCACTCCCCTCCCACCCAGGTACCCTTAAAGGCACTATGAGGAACCAGCTGATCACACCTTCACAGTGTGCAGATGTGGAAAGAGAGGCTAGGAAGAGGAAATCATCTGCTAAAGCTCACTCAGTTTACAAGTGGCAGGGCCAGGAATTCTAAGTCCCCTGGCTCTGAAGCCAAAGCTCTTTTGACAGTATTGATGCCTTGTTTGTGACAACTAGGCTTTCTTACTAAGAAGGGCAGAAAATGAAATAAAGTCAACAAAATCCACAAAGGATTACTGTACTTCATCTGATCTAAGATGATACCCATTACAAGGTGCACCCCAATTTAAGAAGTTAAAAATTCTAGACCTCAGAATCAATACAATGAAATGTGTCAAGAGTGTTTACTCTTCTGTCATTTGGTGGAAAACACTTCTGTTGATTCTCCTTTTGTCCTTCACCATTCTAAGACATTGGTTCCAATCATTTTTTTAATTGAAGTTTCCTTTGGAATCTGGTGAAAGTTATGGGAACTCTAGCTAAAAACATGTGCATTGTATTGACACAGTGTGGGATACAGTCTGCCAATCCTGAAGCCATTCCACAGAGCCTACATATTTTATGTATTCTTGATTAAACATAAGGCCTATTGGAAGAGCTCAAATGAGAGCTCTTTCCGACTTATGCTGTTTCTATGGAAAGGAAAAGGAAATCTGCTCTCCATCTTACAAACACAAAATTAACTTCTGTACTAAAGGATGAAGCTTTAGGGTGAAAGGGCAAAAGAGTCAAAGTTACCTTCTTGCCAAGCTAACTGTTTCCCAACCCTCATTGTCACCCTATAAAGCAAGGATCCAATGTTTTAAAGTTCTTAAATTTTCAAAATGAGAAATTCTAAATATCAAAAGCAAAATAAGCCAAGTGAAGCTAATTGTATTTGGAGTTGGTGCTTACCCACTCAGAGAAAAGAATTATTTCCATTAACTTCTGGAGCACAGTAATGTGACAGTATATCCCTCTAAGAACAAAAATAGCAACTGGAAAGGAACTGTAAACTCTTTTCAGTAATTATATTTTCAGTTTAATATTGACATTGTTATTTAAAACTATAAGGCTTCAGCAAAGTGTTATTGGAGATTTTCATTGCCTGGATGTCTTTTAGCTTTAAAGTGGAGAACCATGGAAGATAGTCTTATGAGTTGAGAAAAGACAATGAGTATTCTGAACCTGTATCAATCTCCCAACCAGCTCTGTCTTGGCTAGGTAATTACTCAACAGCAAACATGCTGTATCACAAGAATTATTAATTTTATCCTAAAGTAAATAGACTCGTCTCCAATGATAAAAGAAATTATCTACCCACATGACTTGACCTATATTTTTTTAAGAAATGTATCCTTGGTTTCATTACTGTGTGACCAATTTGTCCAGGTTTACCTGGTACTTGCCTATTTTCAGCTGGAAATCCAGTGTCCTGAGAGAAGCCTCACTTTTGGCAAACTGTGATGGTTGGTCACAGATGTGGTTGGCTGTGTCCCCACCCAAATCTCAGCTTGAATTGTATCTTCCAGAATTCCCACATGTTGTGGGAGGGACCCAGGGGGGTAGGAGCTGGTCTTTCCTGTACTATTCTTGTGATAGTGACTAAGTCTTATGAGATCTCATGGGTTTATCAAGAGTTTCTGCTTTTGCTTCTTCCTCATTTTCTTTTGCTGCCACTATGGAAGAAGTGTCTTTTGCCTCCCACCATAATTCTGAGGCCTCCTCAGCTATGTGGAACTGCAAGTCGTTAAACCTCTTTTTCCTCCCAGTCTCGGGTATGTCTTTATCAGCAGCATGAAAATGGATGAATACAGTAAATTGGTACCAGTAGCCTGAAGCATTGCTAAAAAGATATCCAAAAATGTGGAAGCGACTTTGGAGCTGGGTAACAGGCAGAGGTTGGAATAGTTTGGATGGCTCAGGAGAAGACAGGAAAATGTGGGAAACTTTGTAACCTCCTAGAGACTTGTTGAATTGCTTTGCCCAAAATGCTGATAGTAATATGAACAATAAAGTCCAGGCTGAGGTGTTCTCAGACGGAGATGAGGAACTTGTTGGAACTGAAGCAAAGGTGACTCCTGTTATGTTTTAGCAAAGAGACTGGCAGCATTTTGCCCTTTCCCTAGAGATCTGTGGAACTTGGAATTTGAGAGAGATGATTTAGGGCATCTGGCAGAAAAAGATTTCTAAGCAGCAAAGCATTCAAAAGGTGAATGGGTGCTATTAAAGGCATTCCATTTTAAAAGGGAAACAGAGCATAAAAGTTCAGAAAACGTGCAGTCTGATGATGCAGTAGAAAAGAAAAACCCAGGAAAAATTCAAGGCAGCTGCAGAAATTTACATAAGTAGCAAGGAGCCTAATGTTAATCCCCAAGACCATGGGGAAAATGTCTCCAGGCCACGTCAGACACCTTCACGGCAGCCCCTCCTATCACAGGCCCAGAGGCCCAAGAGGAAAATGTGACTGTGTGGGCCGGGCCCAGGGTCCCTGTGCTATGTGCAACCTAGGGACTCGGTGCCTTGTGTTCCAGCTGCTCCAGCTATAGCTGAAAGGGGTCAAGCTACAGCTCCTGCTGTGGCCTCAGAGGGTGGAAGCCCCAAGCCTTGGCAGCTTCCACATGGTGTTGAGCATGCTAGTACACCAAAGTAAAAAACTGAGGTTTGGGAACCTCTGCCTAGATTTCAGAAGATGTATGTAAATGCCTGGATGCCTGAGCAAAAGTTTGCTGCAAGGGCTGGGCCCTGATGGGGAACCTTTGCTAGGGCAGTGCAGATGGGAAATGTGGGGTCAGAGCCCCCACACAGAGTCCCTATTGGGGTACTGCCTACTGGAGCTGTGAAAAGAAAGCCACTGTTCTCCAGACCTCAGAATTGTAGATCTACTGATAGCTTGCATCATGTACCTGGAAAAGCCACATACACACAACACCAGCCCGTGAAAGCAGCTGGGAGGGAGGATTTGTACCCTGCAAAGCCACAGAGGCAGAGCTGCTCGAGACCATTGGAATTCACCTCTTATATCAGCATTACCTGGATGTGAGAACTGGAGTCAAAGGAGACCACTTTGGAGCTCTAAAATTTGACAGTCCTGCTGAATTTCAAACTTGCATGGGCCCTGTAACCCCTTTGTTTTGGCCAATTTCTCTCATTTAGAATGGCTGTATCTACCCAATACCTGTACCCACATTGTATCTAGGAAATAACTAACCTGCTTTTGATTTTACAGGCTCATAGACAAGGACTTGCCTTGTCCCAGATGAGACTTTGGACTGTAGACTTTCGGGTTATTGCTGAAATGAGTTAAGACTTTGGGAGACTGTTTGGGAAGGCATTATTAGTTTTGATATGTGAGGATGTAAGATTTGTGTGTGTGTGGGGGGGGCTTCCTAAACAAAATGATATGGTTCGGTTGTGTTCCCATCCAAATCCAAACTTGAATTCCATCTCCCAGAATTCCCACATGTTGTAGGAGGGACCCAGGGGAAGGTAAAGTCTTTCCTGTGCTATTCTCGTGATAGTGACTAAGCCTCATGAGATCTGACGGGTTTATCAGGGGTTTCTGCTTTTGCTTCTTCCTCATTTTCTCTTGCTGCCTCCATGTAAGAAGTGCCTTTCACCTCCCGCCATGATTCTGAGACCTCCCCAGCCATGTAGAACTAAAGCCCAATTAAACCTCTTTTTCTTCCCTGTTTCAGGTATGTCTTTATCAGCAGCATGAAAAGAGACTAATACAGTCCCCTGTCGTGCAAGCAATTTATTCAACTTTCCCTGAGATGACACTCTTTTTAAAGCCCTCCATATTAACTGAGGATAGTTCTTGCCAACCCCTCTGGGAAAGATGGCACCCTGCCAAAATGCCTCTTTTCCAATCATTATATTTCACTTTTGATAGAAGCCATGGCAGAGAGTTGGAAATGGGCTAGGATGGGAACTTTCAATTTACCCTAACATATGTGTACTCCTTAGTATCCTATGTCCTTTACTTTACTTAAAATGACTTGCCTTCCCAAATAAGTCTTACCTCCAAGTCATATTCTACTGCCTACATAGAAGGAAAAAAAAGAAAATGAACAATTTCCAAACCCAGGTGAGTGAGCATCAGGGACAAAGAACACAGGCCCTGAAAGCATGGGGTTTATATTTGTGTGAGCATATTTGAGGGCAGGGCAAGACCTGGAATAAAGCTAGAAGCTGGACTCTTGGGAGAAAAACATACATACACTGGGACAGCATTCATGGGCAAAAAAATTAAAACCAGACAGCTTGTCCAACTAAGTCATCAACCTGCAGGGCCTGGAGGAAGAAGACATGACCAGCAAACGGAGGCAAGATTGGCACCAAGGAGCAAGAGGGTTCAAGGAGAAGCTTGGGAAGCAGGATGTGGAGAAATTCCATGGAAAGACAGTATGGCTGCTATTGCTCTTCTCTTTGGTTTTAAATTTTTTATTAGGGAAATTACAAACATATTCAAGAGCAGAGGAAATAATATAATAAAATTCTATATATACATTTGCAACTTTCAACAATTATTTATTCATGATGACTCTTGTTTGATTCATATGCCCCCATTTCTCCTTTCCAGATTACTTTGAAGCATATTCTAGGTATACTATTTCATTCATTATTTCAGTATTTCTCTCTCAAAGATAAGGTCTCAGTGATAGCCACAATATCACTGCTATGTCAAAAAAAAAAAAAAAAAAAAAAAAAAAAACACCAAAACCTGACATAGGTTTTTTGTGTCCTCACCCAAATATCATCTTGAATTGTAGCTTCCATAATTCCCACATGTCATGGAAGGGACCCTGTGGGAGATAATTGAACCATAGGGGTGAGTTTTTTCCATGCTGTTCTCATGTTAATAAGTAAGGTTCATGAGATTTGATGGTTTTAGAAAAGGGAGTTCCCCTGCACATATTCTCTTGCCTGCTGCCATGTAAGATGTGACTTTGCTCCTCATTCGACTTCAGCAATGATTGTGAGGCATCCTCAGCCATGTGGAACTGCCAACCAACTAAACATCTTTCTTTTATAAATTACCTTGGGTATGCCATTATTAGCAGTCTGAGAACTGACTAATACAGTAAATTTGTACTGAGAGCAGGATGCTGCTATAAAGATACCTGAAAATGTGGAAGCGACTTTGGAACTGGGTAACAGTCAGAGGTTGGAACAGTTTAGAAGGCTCAAAAGAAGACAGAGAAAATGTGGGAAAGTTTAGAACTTTCTAGAGACTTGGCTCAGAAGACAGAAAGATGTGTGAAAGTTTGAAACTTTCTAGAAACTTGTTTAGAATGACTTTGACCAAAATACTGATAGTGATATTCACAATAAAATTCAGGCTGAGCTGATTTCAGATGGAGATAAGGAACTTGTTGAGAACTGGAGTAAAGGTCACTTTTGCTATACCAAGAGATTAGCAGCATTTTGCCCCTGCCATAGAGATCTGTGGAACATTTAACTTGAGAGAGATAATTTGGAGTATCTGGTGGAAGAAATTTCTAAATAGCAAAGCATTCAAGAGGTAACAGAGTATAAAAGTTTCGAAAATTTGTAGCCTGATGATGCAATAGGAAAGAAAAATAAGAAACCATTTTCTGAGGAGAAATTCAAGCTGGCTGCAGAAATTTGCATAAGCAATGAGGAACCAAATGCTAATCAACAAGGCAATGGGAAAATGTCCCCAGGGCATGTCAGAGAGTTTCATGGCAGCCCCTCCTATCAGAGACCTGGAGATCTAGGAGAATAAAATGGTTTTATGGGCCAGACCCAGGGCCTTCCTGCTCTATGCAGCCTCCAAATATGGTGTCTGGCATCCCAGCTGTTTCAGCTCCAGACATGGCTATAAGGGGCCAAGTACAGCTTAGTCCATTGCTTCAGAAGGTACAAGCCCCAAGCCTTAGTGGCTTACATGTGGTATTAGGCTTGTGGGTACGCAGAAGTCAAGAATTGAGGTTTGGAAACCTCCACCTAGATTTTGGAGGGTGTATGGAAATGCCTGTATGCAAGGATGGGGCTTTTCATGGGGAACCTCTTCTAGGGCAGTGTGGAAGAAAAATGTGGGGTTGGAGCCCACACACAGAGACCCACTGGGACAGTGCCTAGTGGAGCTGTGAGAAGAGGGCCTCTATCCTCCAGATGTCAGAATAGTAGATCCACCAACAGCTTGCACGGTGCACCTAGAAAAGCCACAGACACTCAATGTCAGCCCATGAAAGCAGCCAGAAAAAGAGGCTGTACTTTCAAAGCCACAAGGGCAGAGCTGCTGAGGCTATAGGAGCCCACCTCTTGAATCAAGGTGACCTGGATGTAAGACATGGAGTCAAAGGAGATGACTTTGGAACTTGACGATTTTATGACTGCCCAATTGGATTTCAGACTTGCATGGGACCTGTAGCCCTTTTTTTGGCCAATTTCTCCCTTTTTGAAAGGGTGTATTTACCCAGTGCCCTACCCTCATTGTATCTGGGAAGTAACTAACTTGCTTATGATTTTACAGGCTCATAGGCAGAAGGGACTTGCCTTGAAGTCTTTCAAAGGAGACTTTGTACTGTGGACTTTTGAGTTAATGCTGAAATAAGTTAACACTTTGGGGGACTGCTGGAAAGGCATGACTGGTATTGAAATATGAGGACATGAGATTTGGGAGGTGCCGGGGCAGAATGATATGGCGTGGCTGTGTCCACACCCAAATCTCATCTTAAATTATAGCTCCTGTAATTCCCACAGGTTATGGGAGGGACCCAGTGGAAGCTAATTGAATCATGGGAGTGGGTTTTTCCCATGTTGTTCTCATGATAAGGAATATGTCTCATGAAATCTGATGGTTTTACAAAGGGGAGTTTCCCTATACAAACTCTTTTGTCTGCTGCCATGTAAGACATAACTTTGCTCCTCACCTTCAACAATGATTGTGAGGCCTCCCCAACCATATGGAACTGTGAGTCAATTAAACCTCTTTCCTTATAAATTACCCAGTCTTGGGTATGTCTCTATTAGCAATGTGAGAACAGACTAATACACTAACCCTAATATATTATCAAGTATCCAGTCTGTTCAAAGTTTCTCCTTTTCCTTATTACAATGGTTATTCTGTCTTTTTTTTTTTTTTTTATCTAAAGGCTTTTTCAAACTCTTTTGTCTTCCCTTATAACTTATTTGTTGGAGTAAAGTGTAATTATTTCAGCAGAGTTTCTCACATTCTAGATTTTTCCAAGTGCATGCCTGAGGTGTTCTTTAGTGTGTTCCTCTATCCCCTGCATTTCCTAGAAGTTGTTAGGTAGATTTAGAGGTTTGATCGCATTCAAGTTCAATTATCAGTCAACTTTTATGATATAGTGAGGTTCTATCAGGAAGCACCTAATGTTTGATTGCTTCTATTTACATGATGTTAAGATTAATCAGCGTTGTCAGTTAATCTGTCTTTCATGATGTCTCCCATTAACTTTTCACCTAATGGTTACACAGATGCTCCCCAACTTATGATGCGGTTATGTCATAAACTCATTGCAGGTTAAAAATATCATAAGTCAATAATGCATTTAATACACCTAACCTCAGACATCATAGCTGAGCTGAGCCTAGCCTACTTTAAAACTGCTTACATCACTTACATTAGCCTACAGTGGAGCAAAATTATCCAACAACACAAAGCCTATTTTATAATGCAGTGTTAAATATCTTATGTAACTTACTGAACACTGTACCAGCCCTGTAATGTTACCAACCCTGGTAATATAACAAAACAAGGCCCTTCAACACCCCAAAAAAAATCACACTAGTTCACCAGCAATGGATCTAAACCAGGAAGAAATCCTTGATTTACCCGAAAAAAAAAAATTCAGGAGGTTAGTTTTTAAGCAAATTAGGGAGGGACCAGAGAAATGAGAAGCCCAATGCAAGGAAATCCAAAAAATGATACAAGAAGTAAAGGGAGAAATATTCAATAAAATAGATGGCTTTAAAAAATAAAAAATTCAGGAAACTCTGGACACAGTTTTAGAAATGTGAAATGCTCTGGAAAGTATCAGCAATAGAACTGAATAAGTAGAAGAAAGAAATTCAGAGCTCAAAGACAAACTTTTTGAATTAACCCAATCCAACAAAGACAAGGAAAAAGAATAAGAAAATATAAACAAAGCCTCCAAGAAGTCTGAGATTATGTTAAATGACCAAACCTAAGAATAACTGGTGTTCCTCAGGAAAAAGACAATTCTAAAAGCTTGGAAAACATATTTGGGGGAATAATTGAGGAAAACTTCCCTGGCCTAGATAGAGACCTAAACGTCCAAACACAAGAAGCACAAAGAACACCTGGGAAATTCATCACAAAAAGATCTTCCCCTAGACACACTGTTATCAGGTTATTCAAAGTTAAGATGAAGGAAAGAATCTTAAGAGCTATGAAACAAAAGCACCAGTTAACCTATAAATGAAAACCTATCAGATTAACAGTAGATTTTTCAGCAGAAACCTACAAGCTAGAAGGGTTTGGGGCCCTACCTTCAGACTCCTCAAACAAAACAATTATCAGCCAAGAATTTTGTATCCAGCTAAACTAAGCATCATATATAAAGGAAAGATGCAGTCACTTTCAGACAAATTCTGAGAGAATTTGTCATTACCAGGCCACCACTATGAGAAATGCTAAGAGGAACTCTAAATCTTAAAACAAATCCTGGAAACACATCAAAATAGAAGCTCTTTAAAGCATAACTCACACAGGACCTATAAAACAAAAATACCAGCTAAAAAGCAAAAGCAAAATACCAAAGTACACAGCCAACAAAGACCACAATGAATGCCAATGGTACCTCACATTTCAACAGTTAACATTGAATGCAAATGATCGAAATGGTCCACTTTAAAGATACAGAATGCAGAATAGATAAGAACTCACCAACTAACCATCTGCTGCCTTTAGGAGACTAACCTAATACATAAAGACTCACATACACGCAAATGGACACTAAAAGTGAGCAGGCATGCAAATGGACACCAAAAGCAAGCAGAGGTAGTTAGTCTTATATCAAACAAAACAAACTTTAAAGCAACAGTAGTTAAAAGAGACAAAGAGAGACATTATATAATGGTAAAAGGCCTTGTCCAACAGGAAAATATCACAATTCTAAACATATATGCACCTAACACTGAAACTCCCAAATTTATAAAACAATTACTAACAGACCTAAGAAATGAGTTAGACAGCAACACAATAATAGTGGGGGACTTCAATGCTCTGCTGACAGCACTAGACAGGTCATCAAGACAGAAAGTCAACAGAGAAACAGTGGATTTAAACTATACCTTGGAACAAATAAAACTTAACAGATATATACAAAACATTTCATCCAACAATTGCAGAATACACATTCTATTTAACATCAGACAGAACTTTCTCCAAGATAGACCATCTAATAGGCCATAAAATGAGCCTCAGTAAATATAAGAAATTTGAAATTATATCAAGCACTCTCTTAGATCACAGTGGAATAAAACTGGAAATCAATACCAAAAGGAACCTTCAAAACAATACAAATACATGGAAATTAAATAATTTGCTCCTAAATGAGCACTGGGTCAAAAACTAAATCAAGATGAAAATTTAAAAATTATTCATACTGAATGCCAATAATGACATAACCTATCAAAACCTCTGAGATACAGCAAAAGCAGTGGTAAGAGGGAAGTTTATAGGCCTAAACAACTACATCAAAAAGTCTGAAAGAACATAGACAATCTAAGGTTACACTTCAAGGAACTAGAGAAACAAGAACAAACCAAACCCAAATCCAGCAGAAGAAAGGAAATAACCAAGATCAAAGCAGAGATAAATAAAATTGAAACAAACAAACAAAAAGTCAAAAGATAAATGAAACAAAAAGCTGGTTCTTTGAAAAGATATATAAAATTGATAACTATTAGCAAGATTAATCAAGAAAAGAGGACAGACAATCCAAATAACCTGACTAAGAAATGAAACAGGAAATATTACAACTGACACAACTAAAATACAAAACATTATTCATGGCTACTATTAACACCTTTACATACATAAAATAGAAAACCTAGAAGAGATGGATAAATTTCTGGAAAAATACAACCCTTCTAGCTTAAATCAGGAAGAATTAGATGCCCTGAACAGACGAACAACAAGCAGCAAGACTGAAATGATAATTTTAAAATTACCAATGAAAAAAAGTCCAGGACAAGACAGATTCAAAGCAGAATTGTACCAGATATTCAAAAGAATTGGTACCAATCCTTTTGACACTATTCCACAAGTTTGAGAAAGAAGAAACCCTCCTTAACTCATTCTATGAAGCCAACATTACCCTAATACCTAAACCAGAAAGGGCATAACCAAAAAAAGAAAACTACAGACCAATATCCTTGATGAACATAGATGCTAAAATCCTTAACAAAATACTAGCTAACCGAATCCAACAACATCTCAAAAAGATAATTCACCATGATCAAGTGGGTTTTATACCAGGGATGCAGGGATGGTTTAACATATGCAAGTCAATAAATGTGATACACCACACAAACAGAATTAAAAGCAAAAATCACATGACCATCTTAACAGATGCAGAAAAAGCACTCAACAAAATCCAGCATTCCTTTATGATTAAAACTACCAGCAAAATTGGTATACAAGGGACATACCTCAAGGTAATAAAAGCCATCTATGACAACCCCACAGCCAAAATAATTCTGAATGGGAAAAAGTTGAAACATTGGAGCCTATTATTGTAAGTGAATTAACTCAGGAATGGAAAACCAAACATCAAATGTTCTCACTGATATGTAGGAGCTCAGCTATGAGGATGCAAAGGCTTAAGAATGATACAATGGACTTTGGGGACCTGGAGGAAATAGTGGGGGGCGGGCAAGGGATAAAAGACTACAAATATGATGCGTTGTATACTGCTTGGGTGATGGGTGCACCAGAATCTCACAAATCACCACTAAAGAACTTACACATGTAACCAAATACCACCTGTACTCCAATAACTTATGGAAAAATAAACTTAGTAATAATAATAATTAATAGGGTCTCTAGAATCATCCAAAAGTAATCAGTGATCTTTTTGTTTGTTTAAAGTATCATTACAGGCTCAAGGATTTTTAACATATTTGATATATTTCAATATATTGCACATATTACTTCTTTTGGTATGAAATTTCCCATATTTAGCCTTCGGAAGAAATTTCATATTGCTCCTAAGTTAATTTTACATGGCCCCAAGGGCCTTTGATAGCTTCCTTGCTTTCTGATGCAATGAGAGGCTCCAGACTTACCTTATGCATATTTTGTCCCATACTTATAATCATCCATTTCTCAAAGAAGCCCAAGCTCCTTAGTAAGAAATGATATTTAGAGACCACAATTTAGATGTCAAGGGTCCTCCTTGTTACTGAGTTTATCATTCTGCCTAGGCTTTATCAGAGGACACAACTAATTTGTTTTTTCTTACTAGGAGAAAATATATCAGGAGTTTATTTTACTTGTATCTTTCCTCTATAATGAGTAAAAGCCTCAGTTCCTATTGACATTGGAATTATTACTTATACCACATGCACATATAAGTGGGTGTGTGTGCATATATCTATATCTGTATGACAAAGAAGGGGCATGGTCAAGGGATTGTGTTTTTATGTCAGAGGGAGGTAGAACATCAGTAGAAGGGACACTTAAGGAGGAGCTTCTGGAGCAAGACAAGGAAAGATGGAGGATAGAAAGGAAATTAAGGAATAAGAGAGTCTTTACATGGAATACTTTCTGAATGCAAAATTATAATCTTGTGCACAAGATAAAGATATTCATATAACAGTAAACAACTTACTGAAAGTAAGAAACTCTGATATCATGTACCTTGACCATCTCCCAGAATAACAGCATACCTTTATATAACATACCATATGCCAGTCATTGTCTAAGTAATTACCATATAAACTCATTGAATCATACAACACTAAGAGGCATTATCATTATTATCTCCATTTTATAAAAGAAAAAAATTGAAGTACAGAGACATTAAGCCACTTGAACAAGGTGAAATCACTAGTGAGTAGCAGCGCTAAGATTCAACCTAGACATTTTGACCTTAGAGTGCCTTCATGATGTGCTATAACTCTCAAGATAGGGTATTAAAGACCATCACATGAACACATGCAGATATTCACACATAGGAGCAAATATAAATGATCTGAGAAAGTGAAGTACTGGTAATCCCAAGTTATAAACATCTCACTGTAAAATAGGATTTTGAAAACCCATGAGATTTCTACACAAATCAGCAGAACTTGTAGAGCTAAAAGAGCATGTAGTAATCAGAATTAAAATTCATAGAGAGAGGGAGAGAGATAAACAGATGATCGATAGATAGATAGATAGATACATACATACATACACAGAAACACAGATACATAGATACATAGAAAGGCAAACAGATGATACATACATATATTTATCCACTTATTCATTCATTCTTCATTTCACAAATGAAGACACTGAGAGAGTAAGGAAGGTTAAATAAGTAAGTCTGAAAAGTCAATGAATCCAGAATCATGTAGTCCAGAGACTCTGCAATGCCTTTAGCAAACCCAGTGCGACAGAGGTGATGGGTGGCCAGGCTTGAACATGGGATCCAGGCTGTCTCCTCTCAAGATACAGCACTAATTGTATCCATAAGGCTTTCCTTCTGAGCAGATAATTCAATTCAGCTATATCACTACAATAAGCTAGAAATAGTCCATTTGTAAAAAGTCATCTCAGCATAACGGGTGAGAGGGGGAAATCCCTAATGCAAGCCAGAGCAGGTGCAGGAAGCCATCCACCTCCTTCCTTCATCCCAAAGGGGCAATCATCACAGCTTCACTGCCAGGATGTGTGAGAAGCAGCGCCTACAGCTGGGCAGCCCTTATGCCAAGAGTGCATAAACCCAAAATGGAAGCTGGAGGGAAAAGAAAGGCAGGCTTAGCACATCAATCCTCCTACTTGCTCCCCTTTGGAGTTGGAGCTGGGGAGAACAGACGTAAAAACATCACCAGCTGGTGTGTTTCCTGGCAGGGACACCAGCCGTAGCCTTGCCCGCCCCCAGACGCACTACTGCAGCAAACAACTTCCATCTGTAGCTCCATTTCCTTTGTTTACTAGCACTACCAGGCAGGAGAGGAGGACAAACTAACATTTTGGAGGCCCATCAGGACCTGGGCGTTGCTTCCAGCAGAACAGGGTTGATGGATGGTAGAGAGAAAATCAACAGACAAAGCCTCATTATACTTGTAAATCCTGATACAAAATAAGTGATTCTTCTTTTGTATCACTGCTGCAGCGCCTGCTCTCAACACCTGCCCTCATGCCTACCCTGTTCATACTTCTGTCTCTCAATAGCCCTGGCAGTGAAGCTGAGTTGAGAGGATGAGGAGGAAACCCTTGGCAATGGAACTTCTAGACAAGCCAAGCCCTGCCTGATAGGGCTGGGAGCAGATTGAAGAAGACCCTCCCACCCCCATGTTGCCTTGATCTTCCATCCCCAGCTGACATTATGGTTGCTCATCTCTGACTGAAGAAACCTCAGTCTCTTACTTGATCTTTCCTGGACAACCCTTTAATAGGCAGCAAGAAAAAGAGATGAGAGGACGTGATTTTTCATCACTGACTTAACATGATTTGTTTTCCTTTTAACAATTAATCCATGCCTCTCCTCGCTGTTTCTCTCCTTTTATATACTCATATACTATCTACATCTCTGCATAGCAAGGCAACCTTTTGGGCGGTTCTCTAAGAAGATTTCAAATAGGAAGAAAAAAGCAGAATCACAATAGCTCCTTCCACAGTTCAATTCAGCAAGCCCCTCTAAGCACCAGTCCAGATGCAAGGCACAATGAGAGGCAAGATGAAGAATGGGGGTTACCCCATCCTCATCAGACCAACTTAGAATCCAGTACATTCACAAACAGGAAAAATCCAGCATGTTCATCACCGATGTGTTCCATAATTATTTACCGAGCACCTCTTAACCAAAAAGAGAAACTTTTTAAAAGTAAACTGGACTCTATTATAACATCAGTGAAGGTTGGCAAAATGTTTTCCTCATGTGAAGGCTTGAATTTAAAGAATTTTAATTGATGTGCATCTTGACTCAATCCAACATTTATCCTTTTGTATGTATTAGATCCTGTGAGGGACATAAAGATAATTGAGTTGTGGATTTAGATTTTAAGACATATAAAATCAAGTGAGTCTATGTCTTCTAATACACAAAATCAAGTGCAGAGACATAAACAAATAACACTAATTTCAGTGCAATGTATACTAAAGTATAGGGAATGATGATTTATTAAACAGCTACTATGTGCCTGGTGCTTTACCCATATGATTAGCAAAGTATCTTTTGGTGATATTTACTGTTCATGTAATCTATGGTTTAGGCCTGGTGATGTGGTCTTGAGAGGGATACAAACATGTAATTATAATGTAACAGAAAGTAGTGACAGAAAAAGTATAGGAGAATAGCCAAGACATTTAATCTGATTTAGGAAACCAAAGAAAGCTTCCAGGAAGAAGTGACTTCTGAGCTGAGTCCTGAAGAATGAGTCAGCCAAATAAATCAGAGGAGAAGATTGTTTTGTCAGAGAAAATAACACGTACAAAGTCCCAAAAGCATGGGGGAGAGTTACGTTCCTCATCCAATAAAAGAGGAAGCTGAGGTTCAAATGGGTTAAGTAACTTACCCAAGATCACACAGATGATGAGTGACAGAAGTTGGATTTGGATCTGGTGTGAGTATCTTCCACCTATAGACCTTAATAACAGAGGAAGAGAGACAGATTTTGATTGATGACTATAGGGAAGCCTTTGATAAATTGGATTTTGAAGAGCAAAGTAGAATGGAAGGGAAGAACTGGCAGAAACCAAGTGTTGAGGGGCAGGGAATCTCATTTTGACTGGAATATAGAGTGATGTCGTGGTTGGGAGGAGGTGCTTTAAAAAATTAAGTTGGAAAGATGGAAATGGTTTAGATGGAAAGACCCATCAATCAAGTAAAACACATCTCATTCCACCAGCAGGATTATTAGGTCAGTAAGACACTGGACACTTTAACTGTCAGGTGAAAAGAGAAGACAAAATACTGAACACTGCAGTACAGTGACAGAGGAGCCCTGTAATGAGAGGCATTCCTCTGACCCGAGGTGAGTGAACACAGAATCTTCAATGTGTGCAAGGGAAGAGGGCCCAGAGCTACTGGCAGAGACTATCACTCCCAGAATAAACTGCAGTGGTCCACCTTCTTGGCCCACTCTTCCTTCTATTCTTCCTTTTTTCCTTTGTTCCTTCTTTTCTCCCTTACTATCAAAATCATATTTGAATCTATTGTTTCTTGGGATAGATAAGTCCGCTTGAATAACAAAGAGGTTTTATAACAAAGTCATGAAGAGAAGAAATTGCTTCCAAACTGGGTTTGGTGGACTATCTTTACATATGTTGGACTCCTCATGATTGTGTCTGGCTACCAAGCAAATAATAGTAAAAAAAAATTAAAACTTATTCCTCCAAATTCATGTTTTAACAGCAAATTAATAATAAAAGACTTCTTTGCATTATAAAAAAGAAAGGACTTTTTGTTTACTGTTGCTTGTTGTCTAACTCCAGCAAAATTGACATTCATGTGAAAGAAAAGGTGCAAATGGCCCAAAATCACCTAAAGGAAGGCAAAGGCCTGAGAGGTCAATGGCTGAGCAGCACTTGCTAGCAAGTACCAGCGGATCTTCTTCAGAGGCAGGGTAATGGAAATCTGCATGGCATAGCCTTGACAACCAGCAGATCTGTGGGCCCCACTAAGCCCTCTAAGCTTGGCAAATCACTTCTTTCTTGATCTCATTTGGAAGACATGGATACTGCTTCACATCTTCTTGCAAGATGGTTTTAAGTTTATTTACTAAATAAATATTTACTTGTTTATTTACTAAATAAGATGGTGCACACCAATTTCTAGGTCAGAGCTCAGAATATGAAGGCATTCAATAATAAACACCTCCTCCACAGTCGCCTTGCCATACTCATTTCTCCTTCTCCCATAGGACTTTACACCACTTTACATCTTTCTATTTTACACCACTTATAACAGTGCATTTTAGTTTTTAGATTACTTGTCTGTCTCTACTACTAGATATAAGCCATTCAAGAATATCAGCCACGGCTCACACATTTATCTTTGATAACTAATAAAGTGAATGGTAGTTGTTCAATTAGCCATTTCTCACATGTTTGAGTTTAAAAGCTCTCTCAACTCAGTTAAGGATCTAAAACTGACACTTAAAAACAATGTCCACAAGACAGTGTATAACTTGGTTGCTAAACCCTGTGCTACAACAGGCTTGCCAGAGGTGTTGAAGTTCAGGGCAGAAGGAAAAGATGGGGTAACATCAAGGGGCTTTCAGGGGGCAAGCAGAACCTGAGGGTAGCTGGAAGATTGGGCAGCCCTAAATCAAATGAGAACAGCCACTTGAGAAAGGATGAAAATGGGCAAGAGTATGGAGGAAGAAATGAGCATGTCACATTCATGGCATCAGAAGATGACTGCTACGATGTGCTCAGGACCAGGCAATGAGGGTGTCTGGAGTTAATGTGGTGGAAATAGGGAACCACAGGGGTATCTAAGGAGGGAGTAACTTGAGTCACTGATGTTTAACTAAGGCCAACGGCACAAAGTCTAAAGTTTCTTTTTTTTTAATTGCATTTTAGGTTTTGGGGTACATGTGAAGAACATGCAAGATTGTTGCATAGGTACACACGTGGCAGTGTGGTTTGCTGCCTTCCTTCCCCTCACCGGTATCTGTCATTTCTCCCCATGCTATCTTTTCCCACCTCCCCACCCCCATCCTTCCCCCATTTCCCCGCAACGGACCCCAGTGTGTAATGCTCCCCTCCCTGTGTCCATGTGTTTTCATTGTTCAACACCTGCCTATGAGTGAGAACATGCAGTGTTTGATTTTCTGCTCTGTGTCAGTTTTGCTGAGAATGATGGTTTCCAGTTCATCCATGTCCCTACAAAGGACACGAACTCATTGTTTTTTATGGCTGCATAATATTCCATGGTGTATATGTACCACATTTTCCCTATCCAGTCTATCATCGATGGGCATTTGGGTTGGTTCCAGGTCTTTGCTATTGTAAACAGTGCTGCAATAAAATTTTTAAACATCTGAAGGAGAGATGTTACTTTGCCTGAGGTTGCTGGAGAAGGAAGTTCATGGAAAGCGGGTGGGAGCACCAGAGCTTCCTACTTGAAGAGTTCATTAGTACTAGGGGATCAGTTTCCATCATGCTGCAGTTGTGTTCTCAACAGGAAGCCTCCCTCAGGATCAGCAAGTGCCAGCAGCTCAGCTCAGCATCCTAATGGACCAAGCAGCCCAGGAGCTCTGATAAGAGAGTATCGCTCCTCAACTCAAAGGCAGCTTCAGAAGGATGTTATCCCAAAAACAGCCCAGGCCTTTTAAGAAAGAATGACAAAGAGAAAGTTGAAATGAATTTTGGGAAGGAGAGTTTGTTGGAAATGAAGAATCCATTAAAAAAAAGGAGCCATAAATGTGAGAAAGACACAATAATTAAAACAGTAATATCCATTTTGGAGGCAAAGCACTTTCACATAGAGCATCACATTTCACTTATTCAACAACCCAGTGACACAGACCTTATTCCCATTTCACAGATGAAGTGAGGCTTCTTCATTTCACAGATGAAGTGAGGGCACTCTTACCCTCACAAGAGTGCCCAAGTATGTAATGGAGTGGACATCAGACTTCCTGTGTTATATTTCCTAAATCCACTGTGTACTTCTTTGAACCAAGCTGCCTGCCTCCAGGGGAATGGAAGTGTGCTGAGCCCTGAACATAACTCAAAGGAGGAAAGGAAACAGAAAAGTTACCCCCACCCATGAAACCAACAGAAGCAATAGTGTGTAATTCTTGGCTAATGACCAACTCACTGGTAAGTTGTGTCTTAGCTCCCTTGGGTAAGAAAAGCAAGGTGTTCCTTCCTTGGCTGCAATTTCAGGTGGGATATATTGATTGGAAGACCTACAAAGATCCTCCTGTGTGAGGAGCTTTTTTCAAAGAATGTTAAAGTCTCATAATTGCTTGGGTCTCCTGAGAATTGTGTCTCACAGTCTCATTTATTACCATTTCCAAATAACTAAAAATTTTTCCTTCCTTTGTGATAGTCTGAAAATTGAAAGAGCTGAGACCCTCTTCTCTGCCCATGACTGCACCCACAACTAGGTTTTCTTACAAAGCACAAAGAAAGAAAGAAGAAAGGGCATCTTTCCTTTCCAACAGGGAAAATAAATTGTGAGACATTAAGAAATTACATTGTTACTATTTTAAGCCTCACTATAAATCCATGTATCTGCTGCATTAGCTTAGAGTTGGTATACACAAGGTTGATCTAATCTGAGAGCATCTCATTATTCTGCATATGAGTAGAAAAACAGACTCAGCCTGGCCTCTAACCAGCAGGGAGATCTTGAGTGAGTAATGGAACCCTTGCTGGTCCCTGTCTTGCCTGCTCTCCAGGCATGTTGTCACAGGAACAAGTGCTTTGAAATCTGTAAACCATCATCTCAATGTAAATCATTATTATCACTGTCGGTAAAAACAACAACAGCATGTATTTAACTCCAATTTGTAATTTATGCCATATTCAGTCTGGGGTCTATTCTGATCTATAACATTTGGGATCTCTATGGTCAGTTACGGTGAAGCTAGAGAAAGTCTGATTCTAGGCAGGCAGGATAGAGGCTTCCCAATAATCACAGAGCCTTCACTTACATAATCGCACTGGTTAGGATTTTTACATCTGATTGCAATAGTAATTCCTGCAACCATAGAAACACACAGAAATAGAACAAGGTGATTATAGTCTTTAGAGTCATACAGGCCATGATTTAAATTATTTCTCTACTACATAATAGCTAAATAATATAGGCTACTTATGTATCCTTTCTGGATTTCAGTTTTTCCACCTTAAAAAAAAACAAGCAATTAAAAAGAATCCTATTAACAAATGTATTTAAAGTACCCACACAATGGATGTCACATAGTAAATGCTAAAGACATGTTAATTCCCTACCATTTATGTATATATATTTTATATATGCTCTTTCTTCCATAATGTATCAAAATAGAAATTACATTATTCAGTCTCCACATTCTCAAATTACCAGGGACTGTTTCTTTCAGATGTTTATTATATACCTTGTATGTGCTAGAAGTTGCGATGGATCCTAGGCATACAAACGGGAATAAAATGTAATTTTCAAAGTATATAATATAATTTGAATGCAATCAAGCTGAGTCTCAAATATTTAGTGAAGTATCAGAGTATACTCTATTGTACATTGAAGGTCCTTATCAGGCTGCCTCAATGAAAACAAGGTGATAATGTCCATGAAGTAAGAGCTGGGTCTGTCTTGGCGATTATCATATTTTCAGTACCTAGAAGACAGGATAATGTTTGTCAAGCAAATCTGTTAGTAAACAGGAAGTAATTAACATAATACACGAGTGGCTACCTTTAATGTGTTAGATAACATCTTCCTCCCACCAACTGCATCCCCTTTTATTCTATATCTTCAAGATGCAAGAATCGCTTAGGGAGGATCTTGTATTGCAGGTGGTTGGAGAACTAAATGAGAATTACTAAATGCTAAGTCTAAACCTCTCCTTCTCCAGATCTTAACTGAAACCATGCAGCTAGCTGGTAAAGGAATCAGTATCAACTCGGTTGTTGAGCAAGTGAAATCTTTATAGATTTCAAAGCACTTGTCCTGGGTCAACATGCCTGGCGAGCAGGCAAGACAGGGACCAGCAAGGGTTCCATTACTCACTCAAGATCTCCCTGCTGGTTAGAGGCCAGGCTGATCTGTTTTTCTACTCGTATGCAAAATAAGTTGGTAAAGGAATCAGGACCATGGGGTGAGATGCTCTTTTTGTGACATCTTTAAGCCTACATTTAACTAAATAGTTACGTAATTTCAGAAGCTGAAATTTTCCCTCCTATTACTTCAGACAGTACACACTAAAAGAAGAGAACACTTGAACACCAAACAAGTTCTACACAAAACAAGACACATTGTGTCACATTTCAGGAAGGTGATCTACCAAACAGGCAGCCAGCTTTGGAGAACCGACTGTACTTTTTGATAGCCAGTTCCAAGAATCTGAGACATTCTGTTCAGCCTCACTCATTTGCATTAACCAGGAAAAGGACAGTTTAAACCAGTGCCCTTCCTTCTCATTTTAGGCCAATTTTGTCTTCTATACAGATGCCAGAAGAAAATAGTGAGTTACTGGTTCCTTCTCCCATTATCCAGAACGGCTCTTGCACAGTAAGCATCTTCATGATCATCCCACTACCACATCACCTGACAGAACCACCAGAAAACTGAGGTACTAAATGTGTATACTCTGACTTCCTACCTACTCATACAAATTTACATGTATTAATCCAACATGACCCCATGTTCATAAAGCTGTTTCCTGAGTGTTCCATATGTATCATCTAGTCCTCGCACAGTTCTACATATCAGTAACAGTATCATCTTCCCATGTTACCAATGAAGAAACTACAGTTTAGAGGGTTCCATCGCTTGTGGTGCTGTGAGGTGTAATTTTGTTTAGTGAACCACCTCCTGACTCGAAGTCAACCAACTTAAGCTGTTACAGCAATCTGTATAAAACAACAATCCACTTCAACAAAGGAGAAAACAATAGCTAATTCCACAGCGTATGACATCCTGGCTAACCAGAGGTCCTGACTCTGTTCACATGACAACTTCACTGCTAGCACAACCAGCATTCAAGAAAACCAGTGCACTAAACAAAACTACAACCAAGGACACTTACAGAGTCCTCTTCATGCCCCTGCTACTTCCACCAGAGCATGTGCTGGTAGCCACAGCTGTGAGATCTGAAGACACATCACATCACAGGACTCTTTGCAGACACTCCCAAGCACCAGCCTAGAGCTGGGTAGCTCCACTGAGTGACTAGACCCAAAAAAGCAACAACAGTCACTGCAGACTGGCTCTCAGAAAGCCCCATCCCTAAGGGAAAGGGAAGAGCACCACATGTGGGAAAAATGAATCTAAACAGCAGTCTTGAACACTAGATCTTTCCTCTGACATAGTACACCCAAATGAGAGGGCGCCAAAAAACAATTCTGGTAATATGACAAAGTAAGATTCTTTAACACCCCCAAAAGATCACACTAGCTCACCAGCAACTGATCCAAAGCAACAAGAAATCTCTGATTTGCCAGGAAAATAATTCAGAATATTGATTGTTAAGCTACTCAAAGAGGCATCAGAGAAAGGTGAAAATCAACTTAAAGAATTTTTTTAAATAATGCAGGATATGGATGGAAAAAATCTCCAGAGTATTAAATAACATAAATAAAAAACAATCACACCTTCTGGAAATGAACGACACACTTAGAGAAATGCAAAATACACCGGAAAGTTTCAACAATAGAATTGAACAAGTAGAAAAAAGAACTTCAGAGCTTCAGGACAAAGCTTTTGAATTAACCCAATCTGACAAAGACAAAGAAAAAAGAATAAAAAATAAAACAAACAACGCCTCCAAGAAGTTTGGGACTCTGCTAAACAACCAAATGTAAGAATAATTGGCTTTTCCAAGAAAGAAGAGAAATCCTAAAGTTGGGAAAATTTATCTGAGGGAAAATCAAGGAAATCTTCCCTGGCCTTGCTAGAGATCTAGACATCCAAATACAAGAAGCTCAAAGAACATCTAAGAAATTCATTGCGAAAAATCATCACCAAGGCACATAGTCATTAGATTATGCAAGGTCAAGGTGAAGGAAAGAATCTTAAGAACTGTGAGACAAAAGCATTAGATTACTTATAAATGAAAACCTACCAGATTAACAGCAGATTTCTCAACAGAAACCCTACAAGCCAGAGTGAACTGGGATCCTATTATTAGCCACTTTAAACAAAACTATTGTCAGCCAAGAGTTTTGTATCCATCTGAAGTAAGCTTTATAAAATGAAGGAAAGATAAGAGTAGTTTCCAGACCAACAAATGCTGAGAGAATTTGCCACTACCAAGCCAGCACTGTAAGAACTGCTAAAAAGAGTTCAATATTTTGAAACAAAACCTCAAAGTACACTAAAATAGAACCTCCTTAAAGCATAAATCTCAGAGGGCCTGTAAAACAGTAACACAATGGGGAAAAAAGGGCATTCAAGCAACAACTAGCACAGTGGATAGTATAGTGCTTCACATCTCAATATTATGCTGAATATAAATGGCCTAAATGCTCCACTTAAAATATATAGAATAGCAGAATGGCTAAGAATTCACCAACCAAGTATCTGCCATCTTTAAGAGATTCATCTAACATATGAGGACTTATATGAACTACAGGTAAAGGGGTGAAAAAAAGATATTTCAGGTAAATGGACACCAAAAGTGAGCAGGAGATTCTTATATCAAGCAAAACACTTTAAAGAAACAATGATTTAAAAAAAAAAAAAAGACAAGAGGGGACATTATGTAGTAATAAAAGGACTAGTCCAATAGGAAAATATCACAATTCTAAATATACATGTACCTAACACTGGAGCTTCCAAATGTATAGAACTACTAGACCTAAGAAATGAGATAGATGGCAACACAGTAATACTGAGAGACTTCAATACTCCATGGAAAGCATTAGAGACGTAATCTAGACAGAAAGTCAACAAAGAAACAAGAGACTTAATGTCAATAAATGTTATATATCACATAAACAGAATTAAAAACAAAAATTATATAATCTCAATAGACACAGAAAAAGCATTTGACGAAATCCAGCATTGCTTTATGATTAAAACCCTCAACAAAATGGGCACAGAAGGGACGTACCCTAAGGTCATAAAAGCCATCTATGATTAACCTACAGCCAACATTATACTGAATAGGGAAAAGTCAGAATTAGTATTGTGGATCACATGGGAAAATATGGATTATTTAATAAATGCTGCTGTAAGGACCATTACCTATCTTGGGAAATAAAATATGCCTATATCATAGTACACACATAAGTTAACTCTAAATAGTTTTCATATTCAAATATAGAAGGCAAAACTTTAAAATTATTTTTAAAAGTAAAAAGCATATTTTGATGACAAAGGTTGGAGACTATTTCTCAAACATGATGTATATTAAATACTATAAAATGAAAATATGCACCATTGATATATATCTATATAGTACATGTAGGAGATTTTATATATGTTTATGCCTGTGTGTAATATACATATGTGTATTTATATACTCATGAGAATATATGAGAATAAGTACATAAGAGGATATATTTGTAAAACAAAACCTACAAAAGATTAGTATTCAGAAGATACGAACATTTGTATAAGTCAATTAGAAAAACACAAACAACCACAATAGAAAAATAGGCCTAAGTCATGAACAGGTAAGATACCAAAATATAAATTGTCAAAAACATATAAAACATTTATAATTTCTCATTAAAAGTTAAGAAAATATAAATTAAGACCAAAACAAGATATCTTTTTATACCCACTCATGTGACAAAAATTGAGAAGATAATACCAAGTGTTGGTAATGGATATAACTGTTTAAGAAAACACTCTGGATTAAGTGAAGCATGTTGATAATTCCAGGTGCTTAGATATGCTATAGCCTCTGCTTAGAATGTGCATCTTCAAATTGTCTATCTAGAAAAACTATTATCCATGCTTTAAAAACCTACTTAGCATCTATTCACTGAGCTCCTCAAATGGCTAGAAGCAAAATCAATAATTTATTTCTCTGTGCTGCCTGTACAAAGTTGTATCATCCCCATATTACACTGTACTATAATTTGGTATTTATGTTTCTCCCCAACTTAGCCTAGGAACTTTTATAATAGAAAGCAAGGACAGTTTTATTTTGCTGCCCCAGGGCTTAATATATGGCAATAAAGACACTGAAATAATGAGGATCCCCTAAGTCTTCCGCATCTCTTTCCATAATTACCATGCCCCCGTTAGTTCTGTGACAGTTGTCAGTTGTGGTCTGAGCCCACTTTCCATAGAAGCACTAGGCTCCTGTACACTTTCCTGCTTCTCTCTCAGCTTTACATATTGCAGCACTCACAGTTCTGTTGCATTTTTGTAAGACTCAACCCAAAAAACAAATAAATGAAGGAAACATGTCCACATTTTGAATGGGATATCAATTAAAAATATCTCACTTGAGTTGACTTCAAACTCCAAAGCTAGTTTTTATTTTAAAAGGACATTAAATTTCTAATTCCATGAAAGCCTGTGGGAAACATTTTACCATCCAGACTTGGATGAAGGTGACTGCCTGCAACCAATTAAGATGTATTTCTGGTGTCTGGCAGCTTCCTGATCTACGCCTTCTGCCTCTTCATCACCAGGGACCATGTATTGAGTGGCAGATGCGTTCAAAGCAGCAGTGACTTGGTGGTGCTGCAGCCTGTTTCATTTGGTTCTATTTACAGGCAGCCCAGATGCAGCCAGTCAGCAGCTATGACACTTGGGGAACAACAGTTGCTTTTCCAAATCAACATATGAGACTTCATGGCATAACAGAAAGAACACTGTAGAAAAAGCATTGAGGTGGATTTCCAGTTCCACTACACTGAAGTTTTGTGACTCCTCCGAAAAACCTCCCTGGACCTCACTGTCCCTGACTGGAAAGCAATAGCTATTCTGCCTACTTCCCCAAAGTAGAGAGAGATTTTAAGGACTAAATGTAACAGTGAATTTAAACTGTCAGATACTAATACAGATACTAGTATTAGCCAACATTTTTAATGCTTTCTATGTGCTAGATGTGACTCTATGGTCTTTATATTTGTTTATTAATTTCAGCCTACTAGTAATCCTATGGGCTAAATACATTTTATCCTATGAGCTATATAAATACATTGTATCCAAATGAGCTAAATAAATTTTAAATATGAAAAAACAAGACACAAAGCTTTTGAGGAATTTGCTAAGGTGACAGAGCCAGTAATGCAAGATCCCCGGTGTGAGACCAAGCCTTAGTCACGATGCTACACTGAACATCTTAGGAGTTGTTTTTCTGTTGCTTTAGATTTGCTTGTAATACTACTCATTACACCAAGAAATCAGTACTTTGTCCACGCCTCTACAAAAGTACTTGCCATTTGGTAATAATTCAGTTTTTATATACCTGTATTCTCCATTAGACTGTGAGCTCCTTATGGGTGGGAACTAAACTGTACTCCTCTGTAATAGCTCCAGCACTGCATCCTGGATCTGGCATATTGCAGATAGGCACATCACCCTCTAGAGATTTGTTGGCTGTATAGATGGAAGGAAAGGAAGGAATAAAGGGCAGGTAGGCACCGTAGATGCATGGATGGGTGGGTGGATGGATGGATGGATGGATGGATGGATGGATGGATGGATCGATGGATGGTTGGATGGATGGATGCATGCATGGATGGATGCATGGATGGAAGCATAGGTGGGTGGGTAGATGGATGGATGGATGGTGAGTGGATGGATGGATGGATTGTTGGAAGGCTTGGTGGGTGACTGGATATGTGACTAAATGATTAGATTAACCATTAATTACCAATTTTATAGAGCACTATCTCATTTTGAAACTAGAATTGTGTATCTGCTCCATCCTCACTGAGTTTGCCCATAATTTTAAATTATTTTCTATCTAAAGTCATAAAGAACCCATTTACTATTATCATAGTCTTTAAAAACCCATAAGATTTGAAAAGGACAAAAACAGCTGCTGCTTCTGAGAGAAGGGCTGATTCTAGAATTTTGCCTCATATTTTAGGCATTTTTATAGTTGAGTCACCTTCATCTGTGGGGAAGATGTTCCAAGACCCCCAGCAAATGCCTGAACTTGTGAACAGTACCAAATCCTAATACACTATGTACTTTCCTACACATATATACCTATGATGAAGTTTAATTTATCACTTAGGTACAGTAAGAGGTTAACAACCATAACTAATGATAAAATAGAACAATTATAACAATCAGTTGCTCAGTTGCAATAAATGTTGTATAAATATGACCTCTCTCTCTCTCTCTCTCTCTCTCTCTCTCTCTCTGCCCCCCTTTACTCTTTCAAAATATCTTATTGTACTCTACTAACCCTTCTTCTTTGTGATCTATTGATCTGATAACTGAGAGAGCTATGGAGTGACTAAAGGATAAATGTCCTATATACCATATGGATAGCTGGACAAAGGGATAATTCACATCTTGGGCAAGACAGAGCAAGAAAGTGCAAAATTTGATTACTTTACTCACAACAACTGCAATTTAAAACTTCAGAGACATTATGCTAAGTGAAATAAGCAAATCACAAAAGGGCAAATATTGCTATTCCCCTCATATATGGTACCTGAAAATAGTCAAACTTACAGAAACAGAAAGCAAAAATGATGGCTGCCAGGGACTGAGGGAAGGGGAAATGGGAAGTTACTGTTTGATGGGTACAGAGTTTCAGTTTGTAAAGATGAAAAAGCTCTGAGGATGGATGTTGGTGATGACACCGCAAAAATGTGTATGTACTTAATGTTACTGAGAAGTACACTTGACAATGATTAAAGTAGTAAATTTTGTATTGAAGAAACATAAATTGTTTATTTCTGAAATTTTTCATTTAATATTTTCCAACTGTGCTTCACCATGGTAACTGAAACCCAGGAAAGTGAAGCTGTGGATAAGGAAAGACTACTGTGCTAGTCTTCTTTGAGCATTAGAGAATGAGAAAGTGTCTAGACTGAATCCTCAGCACACCTGCTGCAATGCAAAGGTAGACAAGCAATAAATTTGAGGTCAAAATAATGAGTCAGCCAAGGCCCTACCTCCCCTCTGTTTGTCCTCTTTTCTACTAACAACCAGTGGGTAGCTCCTTTGTATCCTCTTTCCCTCCTTTTCTAGGAAAGGTTGTGCTGGCATTTATTCTGTTCCTTTCTGTTCCACACTAAGTAAAGCTCTTTACCTCGACAGTTGCAGTTTTCAGTTGTCCCCTTACTCTCCCAATCTGCCATAACACCGACACTCTCAAGTTTAGCCTTATTAAGTTCTCTCAGAGACACTGGTACCAGCTGGACAATGCCCCCTCCCAAGAATTCTGGGTCCTTAACCTTTTCCCCAAGCTTCTAGGTTCTGATCCCACCCTCCTTCATTTTCCCAGCTAATATCCCTGTGTTACCACAGTGTTTCCCTCTGCCTGTTGAGTCCTCCAACCCTATTTAACCCATTCTCTACATTAAGTTGCCCCTATTAAAATACCAGTTAGAGCCTGCTTTTCTGAATGAATCCTTACTGACTCAACTTATTGTGTACCAGACACCATGCTATGCCTTTAAGCATATCATTGCATCTGCTCTTTATGGAAACTCTATGGGTACATTATCTTCTTTTTCAAGTGGGTAAACTGAGACACAGGGATAGTAAGGTTTTCACCAAGATCACACAAGCTTTAATTGCAGTAAAGAAATGAGAAGTAGAAGAGAAGCTTCTATCTTCAATGTAGTTCTGTTTAAAAATAGCTATTTGCATGAGACGTATGGTTCCTAGAGTGAATTTATGTCCTTGGTGCCAGAGTCCTTCTTATAACCAAAAGTACGCGCAAAGTTCCCTGAATAAAGGAGTGTGGTGTCCTTGCCCTCCACCTACAGATACTAATCACACACAGATTTACCTCCAAAAGGTGGTTGCAATATAGGACCGAGACAGGAGTGTGTGTGGGACTCTTAAGACTAACACAGACATCTAAGGTTATTTCCCACCTACACAGCTAAAAAGGAATCAAATTCCAATCAAAAAGTGATTAAAGTGATTATGTCTTTCCCTGAAGTTTCCGATGAAAAGAGAAAATAAAGTCTGTTGCGTTGGCTGGGAGCCACCCCAGACCACAATGTTTTCTTGTCCCTCGTGGTAGGTAACATCTACTCTCCACCCGGATTTTTTCTCAATATTCTTTCCCTTTTGGGCATCTCATAGTCTCTTCCAGCAGTTTTCATTCCCTCTTTTTATTATTTTGTCTTCCCATCTCTCTGTAATATAAGTAAAATAAATTTTTCAAAGACAGCTTAGTCATTTCAGGGAATGATTGGAGTGGCTTTTTGAACTTCACACACAAAAGAAATTCCCAATACTGACTTGTCTCATCAAAAAGTTACTCATAACCCAAAACCTCTGAAACTCTAGTAATTCTTCGTGTGTGTGTGTCTGTGTGTGTGTGTTGGAGTGGGGAGCAGGCAACTGAAAGACGTGTGCTGGGTATGTAATGACAGGGTTACTCTTACTCAGGGCCACCTACCTTGGGAGATCTGTTGCGTTTTTTTCTTTGACCAGAGACCATGATCAGCCGTACTTTTATCTTTACATTCTATGCCATCTCCAATTATAAATAAATAAATAAAGAATGTGTTTCACATGTCTATCTCCATTTGCTTATATTACACTGCTTTTTGGTTTTGATAATCATTTCTAATCAAGCTGAGATTCTTGACTTTGGCATGAAATTGCCATTTTTAATGCAGCTCACTGATACCTTAAACAAAAGGAAATGGCATAATTTCTTGTTATAAAATATATCCCCACAAGTTGAAATTTTTCTTGGAAGGAGCCTAAAATAAGCCAGGCATTCTGTCATTCCTTAACAGTCACCTTCTTCTGGTTGACAGCTGTGTTCCGGGAGGATATTGTGTATGGCACCAGCAGCCACCTCAAATAACACCCCATCATTGCAGATGCCATGAAGGGACCCCGTTAAGGAGACAGAGAGTGTAATTAATGGGATTAAGATCAGCCTGGCCAGATCTGTGCTTTGCTTAACCTCTCAGAGCCTCAGGTATTTCATGTTATAAAGTGTAAATAATTCCTACTTTCTGTAGTTAGCAAAAGGGGGTTATTACTAATAATAACATACATAATTATGCCACACACCATATTAGATACACATATGAGCACATTTAATCTATACAGAAATTCTTCAAGTCAGGTATTAATCAGCATCTTTTATTTTACATATGAAGAAACTGAGTCTCCAGAAGCTAATTAAGGTTCTCAAGGCTCCAGAACCCACAGGTGGTCAGCCCAAATTTAAAACAATTTATCTAAGCCCAGAGTTATGGCTTTGTTGCACACTATGCAGCAACCCATCAAAGAACAAACAGGTGCATAGCAGACAGGCAGAATGGTGACAGATAGGAAGCTTTTCTTCAGGGTTCTTTAACTTCCATCATATGTCCCCTTCAGTAACCTTGCATTCATGGCAGGAACAGGATGTGGAAGAGAAGCAGAGGGAGAGAACAATGTCAACATCAAGGAGAAACTCTTGGACAGTGAGGGAAGTTGGAGGATTTTGGTGGAGAAACCTGTTTTCACTTGCATCGGCAGACTGCATCTTGGTCTAGGGCTATAAGTTTTGTGGGTCTGAGTATGGCAAAGTATCAAGTAATAGCTGATACTTTAATACGAGATTCTAGTTCCTAAATGAGTCCAAATCTTTAGAGGAAAGTATGTGAAATAAATATTCTCCTCTAAGAATTTGGATTCATTTGGGAAATAGACCCAGCAATAAGGCAGAGGGTAAAATCCAGTGCCTACATTTTTGCTGATAAAGCTAGATTGTAGGTGCTGCTTGGACCCACAGCCAAAATGGGCTTCTGGAATGACAATCCTTCATTTTCTCCCACATTCCCCCAGATTCTATTTCCAGAGGGAACTAAGAGATTAGGCTGTGTACAAGAATCACTTTCAATTATTTGACCTGAACCCTAATTCTTCCTTAAGAGGCGAGAAATACTGCTCGAATTGTCTAATTTTTGAGCCAAAACAGCTTCAAAAAAAGAAGACACTTCTCTCTTCCCAATTATATTAACACAGTATTATAATAAATACACAGTCCTATTTATTAAGATGAAATGATACTCTTTATCTCAGGTACATTATGATTAAGAAGCTTCTCTAGGAACCTGGCTTCCACATTGAACACTGTTTCTATGCAAAAATACATTCTACCTTCTATACAACCTACCCACCAAAGATTGGAAACCCAATCCACTTATCAGTATAAATATAGCACTATAATCTCAAAGTACTCAATATTTCTTACGAGAGAATCAGCTACAAACATCTCACTTGTAATTGGAAAAAAAAAAAAAACAACACTATGTTAAACTCTAGGGGCCATGATAATGAAGAAAATCCAAATTCAACTGGCTCCTTTCCCATTCATCTTCTCTGCACGTAATACCTTCTGCTTATTTTCATTTTCTTTCCAAACATCTAATTACATAGGAAACAGAAATATTTTAAAAGATAAAACTGCTTGTAGATGTGATGTGAATTTATTCTGTTAGGGCTCTGGGAAGCTAAAACCTCTCAGGATATAGGGAGAGATAATTTACCAAGTAATTCCTTCAAAGAGCTAATTTGTCACTCTATTTTTAGAGATTATTACCCTCACTTTGGATCACTTCAGAATAAGGTTCATCTATTTCTGCCTTACCTGTGTGTGTAAGAAAGTAGTTCCAGATTGCAGTTTGATTTTTACTGTGTAGCAACTCTTCACTAAAGAAATAGTCCCCGAGAACCTACAGTATTCCCAAAAGTATCCTAGTAAGTGGCAATATAGATAGTTTTAGGTTGGTAATTTCAATATCCACATAGACGATCAGTCCGAGACCCATACTTCTTGATGCTTTGACTTCCTCCCCTATAGAAATTGTCTCCTCCATTCCACTTCAGTTACCCACTTTATTGGTATTTCCCAGACTATCACACCATAGTACTATTTCTCTAAATTATTTAAGAATACCATATTTACTTCCAGCTCCATATACAGCTTCTCCTGCTGTGTCCACATTGCAACAGTTCCTTCTGCATAGATTAAAACTTATTCCTTTTTTGTACTGTTCTTCTTGCTCACCTCTTCTTCCTACTCAACTTGAAATTTGTAGTGCATCAATACCCTACATACTATCAGCATCTCTCTCTCATTCTTGCCTGGGCAGGGAGGAAGACCTAAATCATGCTTAAGGCCAATTTGCCACCCATTCTGTGCCTGCAAACATGGGTTGAGGAAAACACACAACCACATGTATTGGTTCTGCTCTGAATTCATGAGCACCAACCTTCAGAAGGTTCTCACTGCTGTCCAGGAAATATGCCACAGTGCCTTAGTCAAATGTGTCTCCCACTCTCCCGGCTGTCTATTTCTCACCTTCTTTTCTCTCTTCAAAGTTCTCTCATATGCCCCCATCTCCTGACTCTTAGCGAGTCTTGCATCTTGTATAACTGAGACAACAGAGTAATCAGAAGACAACTTTCACATGTTCCCATACCACATCTACCACACTACATCTGAACCATGTGTACTGCATTCTTTTCCTATAATGATGACAGGATTGCTCTATCTAAAGCCACCCAATTCACGTGTCTGCTAAATACTATCCCATTTCACTAAATCCCATTTCACCTATTCAAGAAAATTGCCCCAGCAAAACCTCCCTCTATCTTCTCCATCACTGTTTTCTCTCTTCCAAATCATCACCAGCAGCATATCAATAGGATATAATACCCCACATCAACCTCTTACAGCTATGGTCCTGATATGATTTGACTGTGTCCTCACCCAAATCGCATCTTGAATTCCGATGTGTTGTGGGAGGGACCTAGTGGGAGGTAATTGAATCATGGAGCACGTCTTTCCTTTGCTGTTCTCATGATAGCAAAGAAGTCTTATGAGATCTGATGATTTTAAAAAGAGGAGTTTGGAGATTTTTAAAAATACATATTTTAGGTTCTAGCAAGATGTCCAAATAGGAACAGCTCCTGTCTGCAACTCCCAGCAAGACCAACACAGAAGGTAGGTGATTTTTGCATTTCCTACTAAGGTACACTGTTCATCTCATTGGTACTGTTTGGGCAGTTGGTGCAGCCATGGGGGGTGAGCAGAAGCAGCGTGGGGGTCACCTCACCCAGGAAGTGCAGGGAGCAGGGGAGCTTCCGTTTCCCAGCCAAAAGCCATGAGGGACTGTGCTATCCATCCAGACACTGTGCTATTCCCACAGTCTTTGCAATCCACAGATCAAGAGATTCCCTCATGTGCCTATACCACCAGGGCCCTGGGTTTCAAGCACAAAACCAGGTGGCTGTTCAGGCAGACACCAAGCTAGCTGTAGGAGTTTTTGTTGTTGTTGTTGTTGTTGTTGTTGTTGTTGTTGTTGTTGTTGTTTTCGTATCCCAGTGTCACCTGGAATGCCAGTGAGACAGAACTGTTCACTCCCCTAAAAATGGGGCTGAAGCCAGGGAGCCAAGTGGTCTCACTCAGCAGGTCCCACTCCCACAGGGCTCAGCAAGCTAAGAACCACTGGCTTGAAATTCTCACTGCAAACACAGCAGTCTGAAGTCAACCAGGGACAATCAAGCTTGGTGGTGCAGGGGGTGCCTGCTATTACTGAGGCTTGAGTAGGCAGTTTTCCCCTCACAGTTCTAAGGACTGGGCGGGGCCCAACACAGTATGGCAAAGAGGCTGTGGCCAGATGGCTTCTCTCGATTTCTCTTAACTGGGCAGAACATCTCTGAAAGAAAGGCAGCAGCCCCATTCAGAAGCTTATAATAAAACTCCCATCTTACTGGGACAGAGCACCTGGGGGAAGGGGCAGTTGTGGGCATAGCTTCAGTGGAATTAAACATTCCTGCCTGCCAGCTATGAAGAGAGCAGAGGATCCTGACAAGGAGGGTACTATCAGCACAGTGCTTGAGTTCTGCTAAGGGACAGTCTGCCTCCTCAAGTGGGTCCCTGACCCCTATACCACCTGACTGGGAGACACCTCCCTACAGGGGTTGAGAAACACCTCATATAGGAGACCTCTGGCTGGCATTAGGCCAGTGACCCTCTGGGGTGAAGCTTCCAGGGGAAGGAGTAGACAGGAATTCTTGCTGTTCTGCAGCCTTCGCTATGATATCAGGTAAGCAGGGTCTGCAGTGGACCTCTAGCAAACTGCAGCAGATCTGCAGAAGAAGGACCTGACTGTTAGAAGAAAACCTAACACACAGAAAGCAATAACATCAATATCAACAAAGAACTTCCACACAGAAACCCCATGCAAAGGTCATCAATCTCAAAGATCAAGGTAGATAAATCCACAAAGATGAGGAACACCAGCACAAAAAGGCTGAAAATTCCAAAAAACAGAATGACTCTTTTTCTCCAAATAATCGCAAATACTCTCCAGCAATAACACAAAACTGGACAGAAAATGAGTTTGATGAATTGTCAGAAGAAGGGTTCAGAAGGTGGGTAATGACAAACTCCTCTGAGCTAAAGGAGCATGTTCTAATCCAATGCAAGGAAGCTAAGAACCTTGACAAAAGGTTACAGAACTGCTAACCAGAATAACCAGTGACCTGATGGAGCTGAAAATCAGCACGAGAACTTAGTGAAGCATAAACAAGTATCAACAGTCTAATTGATCAAGCAGAAGAAAGGATATCAGAGATTGAAGATCAATTCACTGAAACAAGGCATGAAGACAAGATGAAAGAAAAAGGATTGAAAAGGGATGAACAAAGCCTCCAAGAAATATGGGACTATGTGAAAAGACAAAACCTACAGTTTACTGGAGTTCATGAAAGTGATGGGAAGACCAGAACCAAGTCAGAAAACACACTTCAGGATTTTATCCGGGAGAACATCCCCAACCTAGCAAGACAGACCAACATTCAAATTCAGGGAATATAGAGAACACCCCTAAGATATTCTTCAAGAAAAGCAACCCCAAGACACATAATCATCAGATTCACCAAGGTTGAAACAAAGAAAAAATGTTAAGGGCAGCCAGAGAGAACAGTTGGGTTACCTAAAAAGGAAAGCCCATCAGACTAACAGCAGATCTCTCTGCAGAAACCCCACAAGCCAGAAGAGAATGGGGGCAAATATTAAACATTCTTAAAAGAATTTTTAACCCAGAATTTTATATCCAGCCAAACTAAGTTACATAAGTGAAGGAGAAATAAAATCCTTTACACATAAGCAAAGCTGAGGGATTTTGTCATGACCAGGCCTGCCTTACAAGAGCTTCTGAAGAAAACACTAAATACGGAAAGGAAAAACCTGTACCAGCCACTGCAAAAACACATTAAAATATAAAGACCAACGACGTTATGAAGAAACTGCATCAACTAATGTGCAAAATAACCAGCTAGCATCATGATGACAGGATCAAATTCATACATAACAATATTAACCTTAAATGTAAATGGACTAAATGCCCCAATTAAAAGACCCAGACTGGCAAATTGGATAGTCAAGACCCATTGGTGTGCTGAATTCAGGAGACCCATCTCACATGCAAAGACATATATAGGTTCAAAATAAAGGGATGGAGGAATATTTACCAAGCAAATAGAAAGAAAGAAAAAGGCAGGAGTTGCAATCCTAGGACCTTATTAAACAGACTTTAAACCAACAAAGATCAAAAAAGACAAAGAAGGATATTACATAATGGTAAAGGGATCAATGAAACAAGAAGAGCTAACTATCCCAAATATATATGCATCTAATACAGAAGCACCCAGATTCATAAAACAAGTTCTTAGAGATCTACAAAGAGACTTAGACTCCCACCCAATAACTGTAGGAGACTTTAACACCCCACTGTCAATATTAGATCAACAAGAAAGAAAGTTAACAAGGATATTCAGGACTTGAAATCAGAAAATTTCAGGCCAATGTTCCTGATGAACATTGATGTGAAAATCCTCAATAAAATACTGGCAAACCAAATCCAGCAGCACATCAAAAAGCTTATTCACCACCAACAAACTGGCTTCATCCCAGAGAAGCAAGGCAGGTTTAATATAGAGTAATCCACCACATAAACAGCACCAAAGACAAAAATCACGTGATTATCTCAGTAGATGCAGAAAAGGCCTTTGATAAATTCAACTCTGCTTTATGCTAAAAACTCTCAATAAACTAGGTATTGATGGACCATATCTCAAAATAATAAGATATTAATGACAAACCCATAGCCAATACCATACTGAATGGGCAAAAGCTGGAAGTATTCCCTTTGAAAACCGGTACAAGACAAGGATACCCTCCCTTACCACTCCTATTCAACATAGTATTGGAAGTCCTGGCCAGAGCAATCAGACCAGAGAAAGAAATAAAGGGTATTCGAATAGGAAGACAGAAAGTCAAATTGTCTCTGTTTGCAGACGACTTATTATATATTTAGAAAACCCCATCATCTCAGCCCAAAAACTGCTTAAGCTGATAAACAACTTCAGCAAAGTCTTGGGATACAAAATCAATGTGGAAAAATCACAAGCATTTCTATACACTAATAATAGACAAGCAGAGAGTCAAATAATAAGTGTACTCCCATTTACAATTGCTACACAAAAAATAAAATATGCAGGAATACAACTTCCATGAGACATGAAGGACATCTTCAAGGAGAAGTATACTTTCAGAGCATCACTTTGTTCTCCTAGCTTCTCCTTCTTAGGCTCCTTCACTGGTATCTCCTCTTCTCCCTGACTTCTGAATGATGAAGTGCTCAGAACCAAGTCCTTGGATCTCAGTGCTTATTTATTTTATTTTTATCTTATTTACACTTACTCCCTGGGTCAACTCATCTAATCCCATGGCTTTACATATCATTGATACAATATCCATAGATTCATCACTAACCTAGACATCTCTGAATCTCACACTCCTAATTCAACTTCCTATTTAAAATCCCCTAGATGTTTCATAGGCATCTCAAGCTCCACAATTCCAAAACTCAGTTCCTTATCTTTTTCTTCCAACCACTCTTCCCATCGCCTTTCCTACCTGAGTAAATGGCAACTCCATCTTTTCAGTTTCTCAGGCTAAAGCCATTAGGGTTATTCTTTACTCCTCTTCCATACATTACACTGTTGTCCTTAATTTTGAAGAATATCTAGAAGTGAACCACTTCTCACAACTTTTCCTGGAACTATCCTAGACCAAGCTGCCATCATTCATTGCCTGAATAATTATTGCAATCGATTTTTGAATGAGTCAGCTAGTTCCCCTATTTCCAAACCAGAATGACTTTTTAAAATCAAATGATTTCTCTGCTTTGCTCAAAACTCTCCAACAGGTTCCCATGTCACTCAGAATAAAACTAGAAGCCCTTACCCAGCCCTAAAGGCCTTTAGTATCCCAGCCTGGCTCCCTCCCTCTCTGATCCCATCCCCTACCTGTGCCTCCTCTCACTTCGCTCCTTCCACAAAGACTTCCTCACTGTCCTGTTCCATCCATCACTCATCTGCCTCCAGAACATTGTCCTGAGTGCTCTTCATAACTAGAAATCTCTTCCTCCTGATATCCTCTCTTAGTTTCCTCCTCCATTTCACACAGGTCTATACCCAAATTACCTTATAGGAATGGCAACCCCTAAGTAATCATGGAAGATAGCTGTACACTCTCACTCTTGTCTTGTACCCTGGCTTTGTTTTCCTTCTTAATGTCTATCCATGCCTGACACCTTGTGTGATGTCTGGCTCACCCCACTAAAATATCTATTCCATGAGATTAGACACTTTATGTCTTTTTGTTCAATGCCATATTGCCAGTGACTACAACAGTGTCCCTAGAGGCATTCAGTAAATTAGCTGAGTGAATGAAAGAATGCATGAGTGGATGAATGAACTCTTGGGTTATGAGACTGTTAAAGCTTTTCTGGAAAGACCTTTCACACGTCAAGGCCACAACAAAATGTGAATAAAAAATTAGAATTAGTTTTTATTCTATGATGTTGAAGAGATTCTCCATGCCCTTAACCAGAACCCTTCAAGAAATGTAGAGTTGTGGGTCACCCAGGACTACGATAGTTCAGTCTGTTATATTTTCTAAGTCAATTCTCATAACAAACTTCAACAGTGACTTGAGTCTCACAACCTCATCAATATTCGTCTTGCTTTAGCCAAGCATGGTGGCACGCACCTGTGGTCCCAGCTACACAGGAGGCTGAGGCAGGAGGATCAGTTGAGCCCAGGAGGTCTGGGCTGCAGTGAGCAGTGTCTGCCATCACTGCACTCCAGCCTGAGTGAGAGAGTGAAACCCTGTCTCAAAAAAATAAAAAAAAAAAAACAAGTAGACTAACTTTGCCTGACAATGGACAGTGATCAAAAGATCAGGAATGTTTTAGCTTGTTCCCTGCTTAAGATCATACCAACCAATGAATTGCTCCTAGCAGGGTCTCTCCCTTCCCAGATGAGCCAGCACACATATGCCTCATCCACCATTCTGATGCTGTTTTCTTTCCCATCTCCTGGGACAGTTGGCAATCATTCTTGAAACTGCCTAATATGACCATTCTTCAAAGCCCTGGTACTCCAGATGCACAGTTTTTTCTGTAAGGGTAAAGACCTTACAGAAGACCTGAATGTCTCATCGGTGTTAAAACAGAAAGACTTAAAATATTACCAATGCTTCTTTTACTGACCCGCTAGGTGGGAGCAAGTTCACAGACCAACACTGAGATTTATTCTTCTATCTCCCTAAACTGAAAGGCATCAAGTGGATTACTACAACTCTCTGCTAACAGAGGATTGAGCATCTGTGTCCAGTCCCTGGATCTAACCGTTGCTCAAGTTAGTCTCTTTCTTCTAATCAGGAAACATATTTCTCTCTGCTCTAGGGAGCTGCTACAAACACATGGACCATGGATAAGACCACAAGTTTGGTAGTCAGACAGAGATGGGTTTGCATCCCATCTCAGCCCCTCATTGACTGTGTGATCATGGTTATTTACTTCACCTCTTTGAACGTCAGTTCTTTTATCTGTAAAGTAGGGATGACAATCATACCTACCTCATAACGTTGCTGAAAGGTTTCCTTAATATAACATGTAATAGCTTAATACCATGCCAGGCACGTAGGAATGATTTAATAGATTAATTTTTTAATTTTTACTTTTCAGGGCTCTTCTCACTATGGTATGTTGTCTCCACATAAATAACAATGATTTCTCATTCCACATACCCATTTGCAATATAATTTTGACACTCACTCCTCCTATCAAGATGCAGAATCTATTTCTCACCCAGCTCCTCACTTGAATATTCGGGACTGGCCTGTGACTTGCTTTCATCAATAAAATGCAGCAGATGCTTGGTGACTTCAAGGCCCAGAGCTTAAAAGGCTTGGAGCATCTGTTTCACTCTTAGAAGACAGCTGGCCTAGAAAGAAGCTGGGGTTAAGCCATTGAAGAGTCCAATATCACGTGCAGAGAAAAGCACTTCAAGAAAGGCTGAGGCACTGCAGCCAGAAGCCACCAGGGCCCAGAGGTGTCCAGGAGCCATCTTGGATACAAGAGTTGGATTATCATTGTCTGTCTAGTGTAGTCATGTCTGAGCATTTCCATACTAAAATATTACAGATATTACTTTCTCTTAAATTACTTTCCTTTAACTTCTTATTTTGTTATGTTTGGGAATTATGTAGATTTGGTTTTGAAACTATATTGTAGGTGGGTTGTATTACCTTTTCAGTAAAGAAAGGGTTATGTAATATTTGTTATAAAAAGAGAGTATAACTTACCAAATCACTGCCTTTAGACAATTTAAACTGGCTCACCCAGACCCAGAGGCCCCCTGACTAATGTTTGATTACCCATACATAATTAGAAAAAAATCTATGTGTAATTGTTCACAAACTCACATTCATTTCTTTTATCATAGATCTCTTTGTCCAGGCCAGGGTTTCTCAATATTCACTAATCCAGGGACTTTTTGACTACATGAAAACAATAATGTATCTCTCCTATGTCTCTCTTTCTCTCTCTGTGTGTGTGTGAGTCTTTCTCTCACATGCACATGCACACAGCAGCACCTCCTCCTCTGCCTCCAGCGGAAGGCCCACCCCTTCCAATCACAGCAGCAGATGACGACAAGCTCCTCAAGGAACTGAACAGTTAGGTGCATCCCCGGGCACCATCTCTTCTCCCAGAGTGCCTGGAACAGAACCCAGTACTTATTAAATATTGTGTTTATATATTCTGTGTTGACTTCACAAAGTGAAAGAAAACATTGCCTGAAATTAGTAACAACTCATTCAAAGTTCTGACTCACTCCAATCTCCAGAGGAAATATGTACCTCCAGGCTTCCCTCCACACACATATGGAAATCAAAAGCCTGAAAAATTTTCCTGCAATACCAACATCTTCACATTAAATGCAATTTTGCACAAAACCAAGTTAATTGCCTAGAAATATTCAGAGGGATTGTATTAATTATTTTGTATAACGAAGGTTTATAAAGTATCTTTATGTGTGGAGAGAACTAACATTTATTGCATCAGATACTTTATATAATTCATCTCAATGCTCACAACATAGTGCAATCCCCCCTTCACAGATGAGGAAATCAGTGAGCAATCAGTATGAAGAGTCTTGAAGATCAAGGTCATACCCTGACAACAGGCAGAGCCCAAGTCTCTGAGAGCTAAAGTCCCATGTGCTTTTTGCTCCACTCCAACTGTTAGCAGCTGTAGAAAGGCCACATGTCCTGGAGCAATTACTTAATCTCGTTTGCCTTCTCTTTTCTATCTGTAAAATGGGGAAGATAATATCACCAACATCACAGAGCTTTGCAGACCACATGAGTTGCTACAGGTAAACCGCTTAGGCCAGCATGTGGCATGTACTAAGAACAAAAACACACTTTGGTAATCACTATTTCTTGGCCCCTGCCGTTTTCCACAAAAGGAATTTCCATGTGTTTAGGACACTAAAGAGAGACCTCATGGGTTCATGGGGACTGAGCTCTGACAAGGATGGGAAAACAGGAAGTAAACAGACTGTACCAGGTGTCTCCTATAACAGCCTGTTTTGTATTTCCCATGAAAAGGGCTTTCAACACTTGGTATATCACCAATGCCTATTTCCATGATTCATTTATTTTTCTGACTTCTCAATGTGTGTTCCCAGCACCTGGGGGCATAAAAACCACATAGCGAAACCCCAGCATTGAGTCATCACAGAAACAACACTTTTCAATCAGGACTCAAAACCTGGATTTTTGGGGAAACACAGAATAAAAGGGATCTTAGTGATGTTTTGCAACACCACCCCCTATTTTACTGAAGAGGAAACTGAGGCACGGAGAAGAAAAGCAGCTGTTTTCTCAAGCTATTCCTCAACAGCTCTGGGATGACTCTCCTTATTTTACATGTCTCACTGCTCTCCAGTGCACAGCCTGTACTCCAGCCATTGCAAATTGTGTGAGCTCCCAGATAGACCATGTCCTCAACCCCAGGCCTATCTGCCTTGCACATGCTGTTCTTCAGCCCAGAATCTCTCTGTCTGTATTGTCCACCTGGATATTTGCAGCTCGTCCATCCAGCTCAGCCCAAACCCCCAGCACTCTCACCCGGCTTCTGTCAACAGACTCCTCCTCCTGCCAGGATTGCCTTCCGGCCTTCCTCATTTTATTTGTTTAATATAATTCAGATCACAACACTCTTCTGCTTAAAAGACTCTAATGGCTTCTAGGCACAATTAAGGTCTAACCCAAATAAGGTCTCCTAGGAACATGCCCTGCTGACCTCTCTGACCTCACATCTTACCATCACCCTGACACTGTGCTCCTTCCAGAGGGGCTTTTCTTCTGCGCCTCAAACACTGAGAGTCTTGCTAGGGGCCTCAGGGCTTGTGCAACTGCTTTCTCTTCTCCCTGAAACCCTTGACCTCAGACTCACCTCACAGGGGCAACTCCTTGTCATTCTGATCTCAAGCCAAATGTCACTGTGTCAGATTCCTCCCGTCACCACATGGTTATCCTAACTTCCCATCCCCCTGGGTATTTTTCTTTAAAACATTTCAAACTCTGTAAAATTATTGTGTTCATGCATTTACTGCCTGCCTCTCCCCCTAGATTCTCTACTCTATAAGAGAAGGAATATGGTCTTGTTTACTGATCATCTTCAGAGGCTAACACAGTGCCTGGTACAGAGGTGGTGCTTGAAAAATACTGACAAGATGGATGGATGAATTCATACCTAACCCTGCCAGACAACCCCTAAAGGCTGGTGTTTTCAAGAAACCACAAACGGCAGTTAATAAATTCTCTGGTATCTACTGTCTATCAGCTGGGGTTTCCCAGGACAGTCTCAAAATATTGGCCTCATCATAGAAGTTTTTTGCTTTGGTTTTCTTAAAACAATTCATTGTTCTCTCCACTCATCCTTATCTGAGAATTTTATTTTCATCTTCTCACCACATTTGGGTTTAAATTCAAAAACAGAAGGGTTCCTGACCAAGGGATGCCCTGGGTGGGAGGGAAACAGATCCCTGGGGAAGGGAGCCAAGGATCACAGGTCTTGTTCTTTCTGAGATGTGACTAATAATTATTCAATGTCTCATTCTCTTTATATTCTAAAATAAATTTGATGCTCTCTGAGGCCCCTTCCAAAGCTAAACTTAATTAACATTCATTCACTCAACAAAGACAGACAAATATTTATGCCATGTGTTTGTGCCAAGCACTGTCAAGATGCAGGAAATGCAGCCCTGGAAGAACAGCCAGGAATATCACTACCTTCAAGGAGTTTATGGGATCTCTGGAGCATAATCTGCTATTGAATTCTCAAAAGGTTTGATCTTACTCATGGAATATTTTAATAATAAGAGACTGGGTTTCTTACACACTGCCGCCCTGGTATGAGACATCTAATCTTTGTCTTCCAGCCTCATCCTCTGCTTCCTACTACAAGTGAAAGAAACTCCTCTCCTGCCTCTTCTCCTATCTCTGACAGGTGTTTCGTCCAGCCAGTGTTTGGGCTTTCCCTCTGTATTCATCAGGGTTCTCTAAATGGACAGAATTAATAGGATAGATGTATATATGAAGGGGAGTTTATTAGGAAAATTGACTCACACAATCACAAGGTGAAGTCCCATAATAGACTGTCTGCAAGCTGAGGAGCAAGGAAGCCAGTCCAAGTCCCTAGACTTCAAAAGTAGGGAAGCCAACAGTGCAGCCTTTAGTCTCTGGCTGAAGGCCTGAAGGCCTGAAAGCCCCTGGCAAACCACTGGTGTAGGTCCAAAAGTCCAAAAGCTGAAGAACCTGGAGTCTGATGTTTGAGCGCAGGAAGTGTCCAGGATGGGAGGGAGATGAAGGCTGGAAGTCTCAGCAGTCTAGTCCTTTCACATTCTCTTGCCTGCTTTATTCTAGCCATACTGGCAGCTGATTAGATTGTGCCCACCTAGACTAGAGAGACAGATAGTGGGTCTGTCTCTCCCACTCCACTGACTCAAATGTTAGTCGCCTTTGGCAACGCCCTCACAGACACAGCCAGGAATAATATAATTTGAATCCTTTAGTCCAATCAAGTTGACAGTCAATATTAATCATCACATCCACCAAACAGCTCAGATCAGATAGGGAAGGGCACTTAGCTGCACAAGTGAAGCTTCAGTGTATGCGAAGAGAGAACATGGGTTAGGATCCAGGAGCTGGGCATTAATCCCCATGACTCACTTGGAGTTTCTGGAGAATGTCTCTTATCCTCTCTGGCTCTCAATGTCCTTACCTACAAAATAGGGTGTGGTGGCCATGAGAATGCCTCTCTGAGACCTCCCACTGCATGAAGTAGAATTGGTCAAGAGCCCCAGCCTTACTGTGCGAAATCAGTCACCACACTGGCACCATCAGCAGCTCCCAGCTAAACTGTGTGTGTGGCAGGGACACTTCTGGGAGAGGCAGGTGCATTTCTAGGAAACACAGAACTCCTCTGACCAGCAACTCTGGCCCAACTCTCCACCAGCTTTGCTAAAATTTCTTCACACTTCATGGAAGTCTAATACTTTCCCTGCTCAAGCTTTTTTGCTATTCTGCTCCCCATGAATAATACCTAAATCACAGTCTGATGACTCCCCCAGTCTCCATGTTTCTTCACCCTCAAGGGTAGTTTTTCTAATCAATGCCTTGTGTTTTTTTTTTTGTTTTTTTTTTTTTTTTTTTTTTTTTTTTTTTTTTTTTTTTAGACACAGTCTAGCTCTGGCACCAGGCTGGAGTGCAGTGGCATGATCTCGGCTCATTGCAACCTCCACCTCCCGGGTTCAGGTAATTCTCCTAACCCAGCCTCCCAAGTAGCTAGGATTACAGGCATGCATCACCACACCCAGCTAGTTTTTGTAATTTTAGTAGAGATGGGGTTTCACCATGTTGCCCAGGATGGTCTTGATTTCCTGACCTCATGACCTGCCCACCTCAGCCTCCCAAAGTGCTGGGCTTACAGGTGTGAGCCACCACACCCAGCCCCCTTGCATTCTTAACACCACCTTAACACCTGCTTCCTGAACCAACACACTGGGAAAACAATACCTTATTTTCCCTCATACGTTGTTATGAAGGTGGTGTCAGTGAAAATGTCTTATAAACTATGTAAAGCTTTACAAAATATAAAGCATCCTGTGAAAGAGACAGTGTCATTCATTCATTTATTCCACAGTTCAGTACTGATCAGTCCACGATGAGCTGGGGGCTAAGCAAAGGATCTTGAGGTAAGGACTAATGCTCTTGACTGAGCAGATCACAGCCTAAAGGACACCTCCAGATTCATCATGGCCGTGTTTTAGAAACTAATATCTTAGGCCAGGTGCAGTAGCTCGTGCTTGTAATCCCAGCACTTTGGGAGGCCAAGTCTGGAGGATTGCTTAAGCCCAGGAATTCGAGACCTGGATAACATAGTGGAAGCTTGTCTCTAAAAAAGAAAATCAAAAAATTAGCCAGGTGTGGTGGCACATGCCTGTTGTCCCAGCTTCTCAGGAGGCTGAGGTGAGAGCGAGAATCACTTAAGACCAGGAGATAGAGACTGCGTTGAGCCATGATCACACCATGCACTCCAGCCTGTGTGACAGAGGAAGACCCTGTCTCAAGAAAAAAAAAAGAAAAAAGAAAAAAGAAGAAAGAAAGAAAAGAAAAGAAAATGTCTTATTTTTCTTTTCTTATAATTTCCATTTTTATTGCAGATTCAGAGGTATATCTGCACATTTATTACATGGGTATATTGTGTGATACTGAGGTTTGGGGTATGACTGATTCCATGACCCAGGTGGTAAGCGTAGTACCCAATAGTTAGTCTTCCAAACCTTTCTCCTTCCTTCCCTCCCTCCCACTTCTAGTAGTCCCCAGTAACTATTGTTGCCACCTTTATGTGCATGAGTACTCAATGTTTAGGTCCCACTTATAAGTGGGAACATGTGGTATTTGGTTTTCTGTTTCTGCATTAATTCACTTAGGATACTGACCTCCAGCTGCATCCATGTTGCTGAAAAGGACATGATTTCATTCTTTTCCACGGCTTCATGGTATTCCATGATGTATATGTACCACATTGATGGGCATGAAGGTTGATTCCATGTCTTTGCTATTATGAATAGTGCTGGGATGAACATATGGGTGCATTTATCTTTTTGGAAAACTGATTTATTTTCTTTTAAATACACACCCAGTGATGGGATTGCTGGGTCAAAGATAATATTAGATAATAATTTTTGATAGGGAAATGGGAAAAATAAAACAGAGTAAGAGAAAAGATGAAAGGGAAGAAAGAAGCAGCCATTACATCAAGGAACTGGGAGTGTTAGTGGCTACTTAAGTGTATGTGAGAGTTTTTTAAATTGTGCTCAAATGCAATTTGATGCTCTACTCTTGCCAGAGCCTTGCAGCACCAGGGTGACTGATTGGGATGCAGTGGTTGTAACACTTCTGCAGGGAAGCTTCAACTGTTGTCAGCATTTTGTGGCCCAAAATATTCAGCTAGACAAAAGACCTCCAGGACAATATGTTCTGTGTTGTAATTTTCCAAAGGCGACATGATTATAAAACCCAAGCAGATGGAAAGACGATTGCAGTGGACGGGGAAAGCTGTTAGCAGTTTCCATTTGCAGACAAAACCATTATTTTTAAACAGATCGCTGCCAGAATTTGATGAATCTGGTACTCTTTGCACCCTCTGCTTTGCAGAAAGCCCTGTAGCTCTGTCAGACTTTGCAAACAGTTGTGGGATGCTATTTTTGTACATTTGTTTATGTCAAAGGCATTGACTCAGAGTTTCACATTTAGCTTGCTGTTAATCTCTAATAGGCCATTAACGCATAGTTCCCAACTGTAAAAATTGGACTTCAAAATAAGTGGCAATGTGATCATCCTTTATTTAAAATATTACTGCACCCCATCATTCTATGTCAAGGCTCAGCTTGTTTATGGGAGAGCATGATTACATAATTACATATTAGAAACAATTTGTAAGGAAAATTGATTAGTATATTTTACAGCAAGGATTTCACCAGAAATAACCCTGTCTCTAGCTGCAGGAGCGGTGCACCAGGTTGAAAATGGCACAACTTCAGGAGCTTGTCACCATCCTGTTTATTTCTTGTCACAGGAAGAAGTAATTGCCCACAGAGCAATGAGGAACAAAATATCAGCTTTGAACACCGTGATCCACAAATCAAGTTTTCAGCCATATGATAGGGTTCTAGAAAGAGTGCTCAGCAGGAACTCATAAGTCTCTAGTTCTAGTTGTAAGCCTGCTGGTAACGTGTAGGCAAGTTGCTCAGACTCTCAAAACCTTCACTCCTTCCTCAATAAATGGGAATCCAACAGTGGATTTCCAAGGGTAAGAGGTAGACAGCGTCCATACACAGATGGGTGGGAGTTGAGCAGAAGCTAAAGGCAGAGATGAGCATCACTTCAGACTGGAAGACTGGTGGAGAATGGGTGAGTGACCATCATTTGGTGGTCCTTCTTCTTCAGTGTGAGGAGCACTAAGACACTGCCCACTCAGCTTCCACACAGCCCCAGGACTCCCAGGTCAAGTCTCTCCATTTCTGTCCATCATGCTTTCCTGTCTGCATGTTCTCACTCCTTTCAGTGGCCTCTTTTGTGTTTTTCATGATCTCTGGCAACAGAAAAATTTGTTCTGCAAAAAATAAGTCTGAATCTTTCTGCAACCTTTGTTTCAAGTTCTGCAGATGATTTTTGTCTTTTTTTTTATGAGTTGAGAATAAAGATAGCACACTATTTAAAACCTCAAAATAAAATACCAGACCGTGGAAATATAATAAGAACAACAATATTAGTAATAAGATCTGACCTTCCAATGGACTCTTAGGAGAAACAATGGCATAAATGGTTAATTGTCACAAATATGAAAGTGCTTATTTAGATTAAAGAATTTTTAATTAACTTTTACTTTGCTTTTTTCTCATTTGTGAAGTCAGATTCATCATAAAAAAAGAAAGGAAATGCACATGAACAAATTAAGAGAATAAAGACGAGTAAAAAAGGAAGAAATGACAGAAATCATCATTCATAGTCTCTCTTTATAATTCCCTCATCCAGAGGAAAAAATGTTAACACTTTAGGGCATCTTCTTACACTCTTTTCTGTGCATGTACAACATAAATTTACCAGACTAGATTCACACCATATATACCTGTACTATTACCTGCATCTTTAACTCGACTATATATCATAATTTTCCATGTTATATTTTTTTAATCACACCATTTGAAACAGCTGTATTTTATCCCATTCCACATATGCACCACAATCCAGAAAAAAAAAAAAAAACCTGGAAACTTCTTTGTCACCATATTTTTGCACTTGTCCTCATTTATCTCCAGTTCCCTATCAGTTTTTTAATGTTTCTGCCATTATGAGAGCAAAATATAACAACTATGACCAGACCAAAGATTGTCTAAGGAACCAAATGTGTTGAATAGATTGCAAATGAGACCTTTTCTAGTAAACTTGCCAACTCTTCTATATGGCTACAAACCCTTTCAGACTGCTGCTTCTACTTGATATGATACGTTGGAGCTTCCTGAAGGTAGCAATGATGTCTAATTCATCTTTTCAATACCAGTGCCCATCTCAGGGTCCAGCCCATAGTAGGTCCCAATAAATAATTGTCAAACTGAACCAAACTAAACCCTTCTCCACTCATGAGTAAATACCTACTCATCCTGCAGGAAGTCCAAACTTAAAAATCACCTCCTTTTTCTGTGAGCACACAGTTTTTGTTTCCACCCACAATAATTTCATATGATTTTATCCATATTCTTTAGTATTTATCAAATAGATTTTCTGTGCCTGAATATCTTCCTCACATATCAGGCATGTTTATTCCCAGCACCGAAGACAGTCTGGCATGAAATAAACTGAATGACATTCACAAGTTGGGGATTTTTTGAAGCTAGCATAGTCATACACAGTGCTGGTACTTAATGAGCACCTGCTGAATTGAACTGAACTGAACTGAATTGGTGTTAGGATTTCCAGCAGTGAAACTGGATAAACAGCTACTTCTTTACCTCGAGTTTTACCCTTAATGATTTTACTGATGTCCAACAATGGATGAGCACAACATAAACTGTTTCCCCTTTATCACCTCCCAAAACTGAAAATGCTGACACTTTTCATGCCCTGTTGATTCTTTTCCTTTTTACGAAGGATAAGGTCAGACACGGTTTACTTGAAGTGATGGTATCGATCTTCATTCTGGAGACGCAATTGGATCTTTCCCTCACAGGCAAGTCGTCATTGACTTTTACTTGGAGAGACAGATACTGACCATGAAATGCATTGGGGGAAGTCAAGACTCAGTATTCAATTGTGACTGGCCCAGTGAGCTGGAATTTTTACCCAGACAGACCTAACCTTAATTATCTTGTTGAACGGGCTCTTCCATATTGCTTCCAAAAGAGCTTTATGCCAACACAGATTTGTACCATGAGAAAAGGGACATTAAATATTTAAACTTTCAAATTAAATAAAAATTGTACCCTTTGCAAACTCACCATTGTTTAAGTCATATATTGAGTACACCAAAGAACAGTGAAGACAAGAGCTATCTGAGTGAGCAGATTCAGGTGGAGCAAGACTATAACTCTACCTTGGATAGGTCTGTGCAGTTTAAAAAACACATTCATGAGCATTGACTCAGTTGTCCTTCAGAACACCCTTGCAAGAACAAAATACTCATCTTCAGAAACAGAAAGCAGGACTCATAGAGAATAAGGAATAAATTCAGTGTAGCACAGCTGCTCAGAGGTCAAATCGTCAAAGTCTGTTCCACCATACCTTGCCACTGTTGGCTTTTGTACAGTAAAGCTGTTCATAAACTTTCCTATGCAATATTTCATCTGCTACTCACAAAAACCCAGGGGAAGATTTTATGATTTCACTGCAGGGTAAAAATTTGTACATCAATAAGTGATTATTTTTTAATGTAAAATTGAGCTAGATCTAACAAACGTGCATAGAACCTGTATGCTAAAAACTACCAATACTGATTTCTAAAAAGTCAAATAAGGTCTAAATAAATGGAGAAACTGTGTTCAGGGATTGGATGGCTCGACATAGTAAAAGTCTTAATTCTCCCCAAATTAACAGATTCAATCACAATGCTTATCAATAGCTCAGCAAAAGTTTTGTAGATACAGACAAGATTATTATAAAGTGTATGTGGAAAGCCAAAGTAACTATAATGGCTAAGCAACATTGAAAATGAATTAAGCAAAAAAATTACCCAATCTAGTTTCAAGACTTATTTTACAGCTACATTATCAAGGTTGTATAGGATTGGCAAAAGAATAGACACATGAATCAATGGAACCAAATACAGAACCTAGAAATAGATCCACACTAATGTGACCAACTGATTTTTGACAAAGCTGCAAAAGTAATTCAATGGATTAAAAAAATAGGCTTTTCAAGAAATGGCCCTGGGCCAATGGAACATCCACAGACAAGAAAGAGAAAAAATAATCTAAACCTAAATCTCATACCTTTATTCAAAAATTAACTCAAAATAGATCATGGATTTTAGGTAAACAAACAATTACATAAGAAAAAATCTTTTAGAAATAGACCTAAGCAACGAGTTCTTAGACTTGACACCAAAGGTACAACCCTTAAAAGAAGAAATTGATCAATTTAGCTTCATCCAAAGATAAACTTTGCTCTGTAATAGACCATTAAGAAATGAAAAGATGACTTTGTATGCATTCAAGGTGTAATGGCCATAGACAGCATGGATGGAACTGGAGATCATTATGTTAACTGAAATAAGCCAGACATAAAGACAAACGTCGCATATTCTCACTTATTTCTGAGATCTAAAAATCAAAATAACTGAACTCATGGACGTAGAGAATAGAAGTTACCAGAGGCCAGGGAGGATAGTGGGAGGGTGTGGGGTTGGTGGTGGGGGATGGTTAATAGGTACAAAAAAAATTTAGAAATAATGAATAAGACCTACAATTTAATAGCATGACAGAGTGATTACAGTCACTTAACCATACATTTTAAAATAACTTAAAAGAGTGTAATTGGATTGTCTGTAACTCAAAGGATAAATGCTTGAGAGGATGATTAATTCATTTTTTCATGATGTGGTTTTTTCACATTGCACACCTGTATCAAAACATCTCAGGTACACTATAAATATATACATCTATTATGTATCCACAGAAATTAAAAATTTTTAAAAACAAAAAAATGAAAATAGAAGTTACAAGATGGAGGAAATTATTTGCAAATCACACATCTGACAAAGAGCTAGTACCTAAAATAAGCACACACAAAAAATACTCTCAAAACTCAACAGTAAGAAACTTTATAAAATGGATACACGACATTTCTTCAATGAGAATACAGATGTAGCAAATAAGCACAAGAAAATATGTTATTAGCTACTAGGAAAATGAAAATTAAAACTACAATGTGATAATACTACCCACATATTAGAATGGCTAAAATAAAAATAACAACACCATCATTGCTAGCAAGGATGCAGAGAAACTGGATTATTCATACATTGCTGATAGTGATAAAAAACAGGAGAGTCACTCTAAAAAAAAAGTTCAATTGTTTTGAAAAACATTAAATATGCAACCACCATATAGCATAGAAGTAGGCATTTATTCCAGAGAAATGAAGACTTATATTCACACAAAAATCTGTAAGAAATGTTTACAGCAGCTCTGTTCTTAATAACCCAAAACTGAAAACAACCCAAGTGTCCTTCAATGGTTAAACAAACTGTGGTACATTCATACCATGGAATACAAAGCAATTAAAAGGAATGCATTATTAGCAATAAAAGGGAATGCATTATTGTTATACACAACAGCCTGGATGACTCTCCAGAGCATTATGCTAAGTGGAAAAGTCAATCCCAAAAGGTTTCATACTGTATTACTCCATTTACATAATATTCTTGAAATGACAAATTTATAGAAAAGGAGAACAGACTAGTGGTTGCCAGAGTTTACGGAAGGGATGAGGGCAGGGGAACCTGGCTGTGGCTATTAAAGGATAACACGAGGAATCCTCATGGCGATGGAATATTCTGTGTCTTGACTTTGTGGATGATAATGTTAGTTGTAGTATTGTACTATAATTTTGTAAGATATTATTATTGGGGGAAGGTGAATAAATAGAACATAGGAATTTTTTACAATTGCATATGACTCTACAATTATCTCAAAATAAAATGCTTAACTTAAAAAGTAGGAGGGAAAAAAAGCCTAAAAAATAGAACCATATTTAGGAGGATGTCAGAGTTTGGATTTCTAGTAATAGTATAGATCACTTCTTGTGACCTCTTTCGTATTGGTTCAATTTTCTCTCAGTTAGACATGAAACAACTGCCCCTTTGACTGCTTAACCACACCCAGAATGTCATGAATTTATACTTGCTGATTCTTCTGCCCAGATTATACCTTCACTCATATCCTTCCATCAAGCTTTGTCTTGTGATTAAAGACACAGTTTATGTAACTGCTGTATTACACACATCAAGCATAGTAAATCATTAGCTCCTTTGTGCTACTACTCTATCTTTTATATACTTCTAGCTGGTACATTGTCTTTTGATGGTGTCTTGAAATTACCTCTATGTTCCTCTACCCTAATAATTCCTTACTTGTCCTATAAGAAAGTTTTGAGCATCAACTAATGCAATGTCTTTAAAGAGGCCAGGGGTGTGATCTGCATACTGCTCAAATCCCCCTGTTCAACAGAAGCACTCATTTCTCCTTCCCTACCCAGCTTCTGTGAGTAGTGGCTGCTGAGGGCTCATAGCTGAGTCCTTCTCCATACCCCTTGGCAGAGGTGAGCAGCCTTACTCCATGTTATACTTCTTTCTTAGGGACATCAGGTGATGTGAGGGTGCTGTTTTAGTTCTTCTGCTGCAGTAATAGGATAACACAGACTGGTTAATTTATAAAGAAAATTAATTTATTTAATTTAGTTCTGGAAGCTGGGAAGTCCAAGGGTATGGCACCAGCATCTAGTGAAGGTCTTCCCATGGTAGAAGGGAAAAAGGCAAAAGCAAGAAGGCAATACAGAGAGAGAGGAAATCAGGCCAAACTCACTTTTATAACAGGTCTCAGTAACTAACCCACTCTAGTAATAACAGCATTAATCCATTCATGACAGCAGAGCCCTCATTACCTCACTTCTTAGAGGCCCCCCCTCTTTAATAATGTTACAATGCCAGTTAAATTCAACATTGAGTTTTGGGGGAGGCATTCAAACCATGGCAAGTACAAAGATCAACCCCAACTAGATTTGGCCCAATTCTCAAGGGCCACCCCAGCCCCAAACTCCATGGAATCATCTGAGACCTCTATTGTAAGTGCACCAACTTCTCCCTCTCACCAATTATTTTTTCCTTATTCTCTATTAAATGTTGTTGCAAAAACTACTCCTCAGTAAACTCCCTACACAAACATCTTTGTCTCAGAGTATTTTGCAGGGAACCCAAAGATAGTGCTAGGAGTAGTATAAAAAATAGATTTTTTAAATTTTTGTTTTAAGTTCCAGAGTACATGTGCAGGGTGTATAGGTTTGTTACACTAGTAAATGTGTGCCATGGTGGTTTGCTGCACCTGTCAACCCATCACCTAGATATCAGGTATTAAGCCCAGCATGCATTAGCTATTTTTCCTAATACTCTCCCTCCTCCCACACCACTCCCCAACAGACCCCAGTGTATATTGTTCCCCTCCATGTGTCCATGTGTTCTCATTGTTAGTAACAGATTTTTAAATGGGATTTTGGAGCTATATCACCTGCCAGCTGGTTGAAACTATGGACTTCATCACAAGTGATAGATGAAGTGCTAATAGTCCTCAAAATACTATAGCTGCAACTGTTACAGTTTCACTAGTAGAAAACCGAGGTGGAATACTGGTGGATGAAAATAAGTAGTGGCAACATCTCAAGTGTTGCAGATGTTCAAAACAATGAATAATTTCAAGGATTATAAAAGTAAGTGGATTTTGCAAGTTGGGGGATATTGATGCACTAAAGAAATACAGTGAAAGGCTAAGATGATCGATTACAAATTAAGAGAGTACCAAAACCAAAGGGCATCCCGGGAAGCATGTAAGGAGGCTCTCCTACTTCTATAGCTAGAGAACAACAACAAAAAACTATGGCTCAGACCCCAGCACTTAAGCATAGTGATGATGGAGTTCCAGAGAAGACTGAATTCTCAATCCTGGCAAGTCTGCTCCTCTTAGGTCAGAGCTCTGATTAGAAAGAAGATGTGGGGTGAAAAGACTGGTGTCAATACACTCAGAAATCTTGAACCTACTGATTCTCCTGACCACTCCAGGCCTGGAGAAGCATCTTATTCCTCCATATTAAAGCCCAGTTCTCCTCTCCTTGATTAAAAATGATGCAGAAGCCTCTGTCTTACATCATTTTGAACATATCTGAGTCTGTGCTAATGAGAAGATTCTTGCTGAGTGCCTAGAGAGCTTCAGGATCAGGTTTAGTTGCCAGAGAAGCCAACCATGTGATGAAAATGTTAGAACTTTCAGTTCTACTCCCCAACTTCCAGTGAGGAGAGAGGGGCTGAAGAATAAGATAATTACCAATGGCCAGTGATTTAACCAATCATGCCTATATAAATGTAACCTCCATTAAAATTCTAAGAAGTAAAGTTTAGAGAGCTTCCTAATTAGTGAAGACATGGAGGTGCTAGAAGGGTGGTGTGCCCGGAGAAAGCATGGAAGCTCTGCACTTCCTCTCCTATACCTTACCCTATATATCTTTCCATTTGGTGATTCCTGGGTTGTACCCTTTATAGTAACCTGGAAGGAGCAAGTAAAGTCCTTTCCTGAGTTCTGTGAGCCAGTCTAGTAAACTATCAAACATGGGAACCACCAACTTTGTGTTTTTCCATGAATGCACACACAAAAAGTTTCTGGTAGAATATGAAATAAACCTTTAGTAATTAGCTCTTCTCTGGGGGCCAGGGATTGGGGAAATGGGCTTCTCAAATAGAAAGAAGACTCATATTTTAGCTTCCAGAATTTTGTAGCATTTGGGGCTGGGCACAGTGGCTCATGCCTGTAATCCCAGCACTCTGGGAGGCTGAGGGAATGGCTCACTTGAGCATAGGAGTTCAAGACCAACCTGGGCAATACGGGGAAACCCAGTCTCTACCAAAAATACAAAAATTAGCCAGGCATGGTGGCACACGCCTGTAGTCCCAGCTACTGGAGAGGTTGAGACAAGCCTAGGCAACATGGTGAAACCTAGTCTCTACCAAAAATACAAAAATTAGCCAGGCATGGTGGCATGCACTGGTAGTCTCAGCTACCTGGAAGGCTGAGGTGGGAGGTTCGTTTGAGCCCAGGAAGTGGAGGTTGTAGTGAGCTGAGATCACGCCACTGTACTCCAGCCTAGGCAACAGAGTGAGATATTGTCTAAAGAAGAAGAAAAGAAGGAAAAAAATGGACTATTTAAATGTTTTAGCCTGTTCATTTATTAGATTATTTCTAAATAATAGAAAAGATTATGTTTTGTAAAGAAAAAAAAACAAGAAATCTGAACTAATTTTAAATGGGAAAATAGAATATTGACTAGCATTGGAAAGTAATTCCTATGGCTGAGCAAATTGGCCCTGAAATTGCAACTCACCACAAGGAACCAAGTAAGCTGTAGTCACTAGCCTTGACAGATGGACACTGTCCATAGAGAGCACTGGTCCTCAGGCTTATCACTGGGAAAGAGAATGAAACAAGAGAATATTTTGGCCATATCCCCATGACATTCAAGTGTCTGATGGAAACCAAAGCACTCAGGTAAAAAGATCTAGTTACTCTCTGCCCATCTGACATATTGTCTCAATCTCATGACAGTATGGACTTTTGATTGGTTTTTAAGTTTCCATGTGGGCGTCTAGAATAGGGAAACATAGTCTTTATTTGCAGAAAGAGAGATGACATTGGCAACTGTTAAAATTCCCACATGGGGTAATGCTTAGGGGTGAATGCCATTTTCTTTCAGGTTCTTGATTGCAATAAAAATGGAATTTGAAGAGGGTTACTGTTCCCCAGAACCAACAGAATTCACCTGTACTATGTTTACTGCTTAATTTTCCAAACAGAATCAGCATAATATAGTAGAAATGCCAACAAATTTGGTGTCAGGAGAGCTAGGTTCAACCTCATGTGTACTAAATAACATTTGGTTAAGTCACTTAAATATTAGGCCTTGATTTTTTCATTTACTGAAAAGAGAACTATAACATTTCACAAGTAACTTAAGTATTGTTTAGAAGGAAAAGGTCTCCGGCATTCATGTCCACCTGTGGATCCAGACAGATCACCCACCCACCCACACACACACACACACACACACACACACACATACACACACACATACACAAACACAGATACACACACTGTCAAGAACTGAAACAAGAAAACCTTAGAAAGCCTACCTAAGGAACATGAAACAATGAGTGCTCTTTCAACACTTTGGTACTTCACTTAAATAGCTGTGTTACGGGATATTTAGCACTCTATCCATTTTTTAATGAAATACCCCTATCAGCCACAGGATAATTACTAATTAATACAATGCTTTTTATTTTTTCTTAGGTTTATTTCAGATGAAATTAAGCTTCACAGAATAACATCTCCTATCACATTCATAACACATTTTTGCATATCTCACTTTATTGTTTTCTCATGGGTTTTACTAAGTGATATTGATAGTTGTCAATTTTGAAAAAAAATAAATTCATGTTGCATCTTTAATTCATAACTTAATATGGTGCCATACATTTCTTCATGTCATGCTCGGTGCTCCCAATGCCTTCCCTCCACCTGACCTACATACATTCTGTTACCTGCCAAATTCTTAATCAGTTAAATTAAGCCAGAATACAAAATCTTATAATGACACCTCATTTTTGGACCCGCCTACCTATAGTAAAAATAACTCCCCTCCTTTTTCCATTGAGTTAGGGAAGTGATTTTGATCAATCATGAATGGTGCTCATGGGCAGGGAGAGATCAAGAGTTTTGTTTCCAACATGTCAAAGACAGCTACGGAATTGAAGCTCTCATCAGCCATCCCAGGATACTGATCTAACCCTGCCATGTCAAAGGTGAAAGAGCCTGTTCTTTGCTCACAGAGGGCCATACGGCTCAAGCATATGCACCATAGCCTTTCTCTCCACAAAGCAGGGACAAAGGATGCTCCACATACCCCATCTCAATTTATCAAGGGTAGGAGAGAGATTAAGGGGAGGCTTCCATGTGAGTAACACTCACACACTCTAGCTTACAAAGAAAGACACATAGCTCCCTCTCATATGCCCTTCCACCAGGAGTAAAATTTTTGCTAACTGAATCCTCTTTCTCCCCAGTTTTCTCCTGCATGTGAGAAAGCGACAAGGCCCCTGAAGTGCTAGGGGGCTAACCAGAACATTGCAACCAAAAGTAACCAAAACATGACATTCACCTGTGGCTGATTGTGTCTTCCCATGACACAGTTGCACGGGGCCAGATATGGTCCATGAGGCCCAAACTCCTATACATTATGCATCCTCATCATTGTGCCACCCTTCTAGCTCATTTTTAGTTCTTAGTTCAAGCATCCACTTCCCAGATGTATTTACTCAGACATCCCTTTCCTCCAGTTGGGTTTGGTGCTCATTTCCTGGGTTTGTCCTTTGGGCTCCCATTGCTTCTTATTCATGCCATGTTTATAATTCTTTTCACACTATATTGTAATCTTGCCCATTTCCCCCCAGTAGATTGCAAGCTTGGTTCTGAGTCCCAGGTAAGAAGATAAATAAATTTAACTGAATGTTCACCTTGTGCCAGGCATCATGCTAAGTTCTGCACATACACTAGCTCATTGATTTCTCCCACTATGCACACTACTCAGTATTACCTCCCATTTCTCAGATTGGGAAAAGTAAAACCAATTGCACAAAGTTATACAACTAATCAAGGTTTGAACTTAAGCATCCTGATGCCCAGCCCATATGTTTAACCACTATTTCATGTCTCAGCCCAACAAGATATGGAATTCTGAATGATAAAAAATAGCCTATGGGGTGGGCAATGGAGAATGGGTATTCTTTGCCTAATACCCTACAGATGTAAAGGCTCCAAAGTACAAAATAAGATGGTGCATAAGAGATGGAGGAGGGAACAGTGGCTGGTGAGTCAGAGAGCCAGGTGAAAACAAAACCTCCAAAGACCTGCCTGTTTTGCCAAAATAGAGGATTTAAAAATTAGACTTTATCCTCGAGCTAATTGGGGTCAGGAAGAGTTTTAGGTAGAAATAGGACAAGATTATGTTTTTATTTTTGGGATATATTTCTATTGGCCTTGTGGAAAGTGGCTTAAAGGAGTAGAGTTGAAAGTTAAACTGGGCAATAAAATTGAATGACTATAAGGTGTCAAGCACTGTACCAGGTTTTAGAGTGGGAGGTGGGAGGTAGGGAGAGAACAGTAATAAAGACTGACAGAGCATAGGTCTAGGCAGAAGCACTGGCTGATGCAAAAGCCATAAAGCTGGCTGGATGGAGCTACCTGCCCCCCAGAAAGAAGGGGAACCGAAAACAGGGAAATAGCCCATACGACAGGATGGGTTCTGCCCCGTAAAAAGGCCAGCAGGCTAAAAATCTCTCACTCCATAGTTTCGCACCCAGAACATCAGAGATTGACCAGGAATGACTGAGTTCAGTGGGGGGAATGGCAGCCACCATTAGAGAAGCTGGCCTAATTTTCCTGAGTAAATAAAAGACACAGCATCTCCACTGAATCTGTGGAAACCCAGCAGAGCCTCTGCAGACAAACAAAGGAAAGACCACCTCCCCAAGCAGTTACCTCAGATCAAAACTATATAAATCCAACAAGATGGGAAGAAACCAGTGCAAGAAGAATGAAACCATCAAAAACCAGAACACCTCTCCTTTACCATGAGATCACAACTCCTCACCAGCAAGGGAACAAAGCTGGACAGAGAATGAATTTGACGAATTAACAGAAACAGGCTTCACAAGGTGAGTAATGACAAACTTCTCTGAGTTAAAGGAACATGGTCTATCCCAATGCAAAGAAACTAAAAATCTTGAAAAAAGGTTATACGAAATGCTAACTAGAATAACCAGCTTAGAGAAGAACATAAACGAATTCTACCAGACATACAAAAAGGAGCTGGTACCACTCCTTCTGAAACTATTCCAAACAATCCAAAAAGAGGGAATGCTTCCCAAATCATTTTATGAGACCAAAGTCATCCTAATACCAAAACCCAGCAGAGACTCAACAAAAAAAGAAAACTTCAGGCCAATATCCAAGATGAACATAGATGCAAAAGTCTTCAATAAAATACTGGCCTGCCAATTACAATAGCATATTAAAAAGCCTACCCATCATGATCAAGAAGGCTTCAATCTGGGGATGTAAGGCTGGTTCAGCATACACAAGTTTATAAACATAATCCATCACATAAACAGAGCCAAAGACAAAAACCACATGATTATTTCAATAGATGCAGAGAATGCCTTCGACAAAATTCAACAGCCCTTTATGCTAAAAACTCTCAATAAACTAGGTATCAATGGAATGTATCACAAAATAATAGAAGCTATTTACAACAAACCAACAGCCAATATCATACTGAATGGGCAAAAACTGGAAGCATTCCCTTTGGAATCTGGCACAAGACAAGGATGCCATCTATCAACACTCCTACTCAATATAGTATTGGAAGTTCTAGGCAGAGCAATCAGGCAAGAAAAAGAAATAAAGGGTATTCAATTAGGAAAAGAGGAAGCCAAACTGTCTCTATTTGCATATGACATAATTGTATATTTAGAAGATCCCATCATCTCAGCCCAAAATCTGCTGAAACTGATAAGCAACTTCAGCAAAGTCTCAGAATACAAAATCAATGTGCAGAAATAACAAGAATTTCTATACACCAGTAACAGACTAACAGAGAGCCAAATCAAAAGTGAACCCCCATTCACAATTGCTACAAAGAGAACAAAATACCTAGGAATACAACTAACAACCTCTTCAAGGAGAACTACAAACCACTGCTCAATGAAATAAGAGAGGACACAAACAGATGGAAAAACATTCCATGCTCATGATTGGGAAGAATCAACATCGTGAAAATGGCCATAGTGCTCAAAGTAATGTATAGATTTAATGTTATCCCCATCAAGCTAACAATGACCTTCTTCACAGAACTGGAAAAAACCATTTCAAACCTCATATGGAACCAAAAGAGAGCTCACATAACCAAAACAATCCTAAGATAAAAGAACAAAGCTGGAGGCATCATGCTGCCTGACTTCAAACTATACTACAAGGCTACAGTAATCAAAACAGCATGGTACTGGTACCAAAACAGATATAGAACAATGGAACAGAACAGAGGCCTTGAAGGCAACATCACACATCTACAATCAACTGATCTCTGACAAACCAGAGAAAAACAAGTAATGGGGAAAGGATTCCCTGTTTAATAAATGGTGTTGAGAAAACTGGCTAGCCATGTGCAGAAACCAGAAACTGGAACCCTTCCTGACACCTTACACTAAAATTAATTCCAGATGGATTAAAGATCTAAATGTAAGACGTAACACCATAAAAACCCTACAAGAAAACCTAGGTAAAACCATTCAGGACATAGGCATAGGCAAAGACTTCATGGCTAAAAACCATTCAGGACATAGGCATAGGCAAACACTTCATGGCTAAAACACCAAAAGTAATGGCAACAAAAGCCAAAATAGACAAATGGGATCTAATTAAACTCCAGAGCTTCTGTACAGTGAAGGAAACAATTCTTAGAATGAATCGGCAACCAACAGAATGGAAAAAAATTTTTGCAATCTACCCACCTGACAAAGGGCTAATATCCAGAATCTACAAAGAACTAAAACAGATTTACAAGAAAACAAACAAACAAATCCTTTCAAAAGTGGGCGAAGGATATGAACAGACACTTTACAAAAGAAGACATCTATGAGGCAACAAACACATGGAAAAAGTGCTCATCATCACTGGTCATTAGAGAAATGCAAATCAAAACCACATTGAGATACCATCTCACGCCAGTTAGAATGGCGATCATAAAAAAAATCAGGAGACGACAGATGCTGGAGAGAATATGGAGAAACAGGAACACTTTTACACTGTTGGTGAGAGTGTAAATTAGTTCAACCATTGGGGAACACAGAGTGGCAATTCCTCAAGGACCTAGAAATAGAAATTCCATTTGACCCAGCAATCCCATTACTGGGTATATACCCAAAGAATTATAAATTGGTCTATTATAAAGACACATGCACACATATGTTCATTGCAGCACTTTTTACAATAGCAAAGACCTGGAATCAACTCAAATGTCCATCAACGATAGACTGGATAAAGAAAATGTGGCACATATACACCATGGAATACTATGCAGCCATAAAAAACAATGAGTTCATATCCTTTATAGGGACATGGATGAATCTGGGAACCATCATTCTCAGCAAACTGACACAAGAACAGAAAACCAAACACCGCATGTTCTCACTCATAGGTGGGTGTTGAACAATTAGAACATGTGGACACAGGGAGGGGAGCATCACACACTGCGGTCAGTTGGTAGGGGGTAGGGGAGGAACCGTGGGGTGTGGGGAGGGTGGAGAGGGATAATGTGGGGAGAAATACCTGATAAAGGTGATGGGGGGATGAAGGCAGCAGCAAAATATCTTGCCCTGTATGTACCTATGGAACGATCCTGTATGATCTGCACATGTACCCCAGAACCTAAAGTATAATAAATAAATAAATAAATAAAGTTAAAAAAAATATTTCCACAAAAAGGTGTTTTTAAAAAAACTCCAAAGAAAAAATCCAGAATTTAAAAAAAAAAAAAAAAACAGCTTCCACAAACTGTTCATGAAAAGGAATTCAAACATAAAGTCCAAAAGGGTGTTAAAAAAAAAAGACTGACAGTCCCTACCTAACTTCAAGACTTCTATACTGTGGCAATGGTCTATCAATATCCTACAAGAAAGTGAAAGGTGGAATAAAGAACTAGGCAATGCGATAGAAAGCTGGAGAATCTATAGGATGAATGATAGAGTGCTATGGGAACCATGGGAATCATGTGGCACCACACCTCAAACCAAACCCACAGCAGACATCCTATATTGACCATGGCCTTTTGCTGTGGATTCCAGATGCAATCTCAGACACCTTTTCAACAAAACATCACAGGTCCCACTACCACTTGATCAAATTAAGACCTATTTGCCCTCCCAAGAGGCTAGATCTTGAATAGGCAATTGTGTTGAAGGATGGCTACACTGGGAGGAGTAAGAACGTAGGTTTTCCCTTTTCTGTTCATGCTGGCATTATTACAGGTGGCCACACATTAGAAAGTAATTGAGAAATATCTTTTAGTCAGGAATTAGAAAAATGAATATTCTTTCTCTATCCCGGGGAAGATGGCCAAGCAGATGTTCATATGTAACTGTATGGTGGCAAAAAGTGTCCTTACCATAATGAATTAAACCCAAGACCTAACAGTTCATAAATGTGTATGATCATCTGAGAGCAAGTGTGTACAAGAGAAAGATAGGAAAATCATCTTACGACTGAAGAGCATTCAAACAAAGCCACTTTCAAAGTCCTTTTTGTCCTGTTACATGTTCTAGAAATATAATACATAGGGTACATCGATGATGGGCTCTCCCTGGCTACCACCTCTTCTAGAAATTTCCAGGAACACTCTCCCAGAGCAAGAGAATGAAACTCACTTATAACTCGTCCAGGAGCTGCATGTGCCATCTTCCCACCAGCTCTATAAAGTTAGCAGGAACACCCCCATGTAACAGACAAGAGGAATCCACATGTAAAAGAGAAAGATTTGTTCAGTAACTTTCCCAGAGATGTCCGGCTCTGTGGTAAGACCAGGATGTGAACCCAGTTTCATCCACTCCAAGGTGCAATCAGCCACTGACCTCACACTCCTTTGATGGTGAGGTGTACCTTGACAGTCTCTGTTAAGGAAGACTGTCTAGAATGCTGGGCAAGAAAAATAAGATAAGCAGGAGAATTTCCCACAGCTAGTTACTTTCTGAGAGAAAAAAAGAGAAAAAGTCCAAGATTTGGCCCTTTGGAATGAGCATTTGGCAGCCTCCTGGGACTGGAGAAGATGAGGTTTCCCTTTTTCAATAATTTCATTCACTATTTTTCCCAGAAGACCCACATTCTGCTTTGTTGCATTTCTAACCAGCTGAGTCTAACATTGTCTTTCTTTTACATTACCACCCCAAATAACACTTTGTGGCAGAAATGAAGCTGCAGCCAGTATAATCCTATTTGGTTAATACCCTTATCTAGGTGAACTGGGTTAGCAAGGTCTGCCTGAAACAGCTGATGACTGGCCAGCCAAATGCAACGCAGCGCCATAAAGTCCGTTCATTTATAATTGTTTAGCTAAAATGAAATGAAATAAACAGAAATTTCTTCATTTACCTTACCATCCATCCTCCTGTCTAAAACAGTCTTTAGTCCTATTAGATAAAGGATGGCCTCAACTGGAAAAGCAATAGAAATAACAGTTTATGTTATGGCTTTTATTTATAGAGGGCCCAGGTCAGGTAATCTAAGTATAATTTAAGGGATGGATTCCCCTTGTTTTCCTCCCAAGGGTAATTTTAACTGTAAATGATTTTCACTTTATAGGCTAATTCTAGAATCTTTAACTCTTTTCCACCCCTACACTCATTCCTGTGTAAGATTAGACTCTTCTTACCTAGGCAAAAACACAAAGAGAAGTTGGGTGGATTTGAGAGCTGTCCAGATGCAGATTTCAGGAGTTGGTGATGGATGAGAAGCCACACTAAAAAGGAAAGAATCTAGGATGACTCCCAGGTTCCCCTTTTGGCAACTGGGCATGTCCATGAATGTCCTCGTCTTCTCATTGCTTAGCACATCAGGAACAAGCAATCGCTCTAATTCGGCAAAGAAAACCAGCCTCAAAAATGTTCCATTTGGTCCTTGATGATTCAGAGGCTAAAATAGTACACACCTTCATATAATTAACTAATAGGAAAGCAATATAAACATAAACATAGGTTTATAGCAGAAAAATTATAGACACCTGACTTGAACCAGATGAATCTACAAAAGAAAGCCCAGTGTAATTTCAGGCTGTTTGAATCCCATAGTTAGAAAGCCCTGTATAGATAAAGGTAAAGTTTGTATATTTGCACTTGGTTTAATTTCTTCTTGCTTTGATATGCCCAAAGTGTTTACAAGTATGAGATTATCAAGCACTGCTTACTATACACACCCCTCTAACCCTCCTGAAAGCACCCTTCCTATATAAGTTTTCTTTTTTTGTTTATAAACACATGGGCCAAAGCTCAGACCAAAGAAATGCATCACTTTTTTGAACTGTTGCTCTCATAAAAGAACTAACAAATATCAAATAAGTCCCTACATATGTAGGTTTAGGGCAAGGGACGTATCTTAGAAATGATGAGAATATCATCCAGTTCTTTCCAAGTCTTTTCTATCAGTGCTTCCCCAACATTCCAGCAGTGGAGAGGGCCATGACAGCACATGAAAGTGGCTGTGTACTACCAGGAAACACTGAGAGCCTGAAGTGAATCCCACAAATGAACAACTTTCATAATCTCATGTTTTAGATTAGCATTCAGGAAAATCACTATTATACTTCTAAACATGTGTTTGCTTTCACATTATGATGATAGAAGACAATGCACCATGCTTGTCCTATAGATTTATATAACTCCTGTCACATCACCATGTGGTCACATGTAGCCATATTTTAGTGGAAGGAACAACAACCTCAAGTTTATGTCTTAAAGACATAAACTCTGCCACACAGTTGGCACAACACAGAAATGGGGCTTCATCCATCCCATACTGATAATAGCCTTATTCCCAATTTCTTCATCCAGACCCATCTTACTCTCTGCTTGCCAGTCTATCCATGATTTAATTCACTTCTAATCCCTCATTTCTCTTCCTTTCACAACTTCATGTTAAACCAATTCTTAGCACTGTTTTTTTTTTTTTGTCTTTGACCTTTATCTTGCCCCTTCATCCTCATTTTGGAGATGCCCTCCAGTTACATTGTTTTGATATGCCTTGGTTTCTCTCAGTCACTGTATCTACCTTTGCCAAGACCATCAGGTCTCCCTGGATCCAGGTTCTCCCTAGAACCACAAGTGAATCCCAGAAAAGAGAAAAAGTTAATATTTGTCTCCCAAAGAATTAAGAAGGCAAAGACTGGTTTAAGTAAATATTCGATATATTCATACCCTAGGGCTATCATAACAAATTGCCACAAACTGAGTGGCTTGAAATAATACAAATTTATTCTCTCACACTTCTGGAGGCTAGAAGTCCAAATTCAAGATGTCGGCAGGGCCACATTCCCTCCAAAGCAGGCGTCCACAAACTTTTTACACAGGGGCCAGTTCACTGTCCCTCAGACCATTGGAGGGCCGCCACATACTGTGCTCCTCTCACTGACCACCAGCGAAAGAGGTGCCCTTTCCTGAAGTGTGGCGAGGGGCCGGATAAATGGCCTCAGGGGACTACATGCGGCCCGCGGACTGTAGTTTGGGGACGGCTGCTCCAAAGGCTCTAAAGACGAATCCTTCCTTGTCTCTTCCAGCTTCTGGTGGTTACCAGTAATCTGCTTATAGCTGCATGACTCCAATCTCTGCCTCTATCTTCATACATGTTCTCTTATACGTCTATCTCAGTTTTCTCCTCTTAAAAGGATACCGTAAGTCATAGGATTAGAGCCCATCCTAATAAAATATAACTTTGTATTAACTTATTATATCTGAAAGAACTTTATTTCCACAAGGTCATTTTTGAGGTTCCAGGTAAACATGAATTGTAGGAGGACACTGTTTGACCCAGTATTCCATGAAGTGTTGATTCCTTTCTTTGTAATGGCAGGCAAGGGAGAGATGATGGGCTACATGATGTGTATTAGAATCTTAATTGTCAAACACTGTTTGATGGGTCTGGGGAAGTTCTTCAACTCCAGTGTCCTCTCAGACACCTTCTTGTCACCAGACACTGCATATGCTTTAGGGTATCTGAGTCAATCACTCCAATTTGTGACATTTCATTAATAATTCTGGTAGCATTTCATCTTGCATTTGTTGTGGAAATATGGACTATGCCAGGCATGCCCCAGAGTTCTAAGGTGAATCAAATCCCAAATATTCTTGATTACTTTGTTTGCCTTAACAAGACTAACTACCTCGATGGAAGATACACTGGCTGATCAATGACCAATATCCTTCACAGCAAGTGTTCACTAAGTGCTTTTGAATTAAATACATAAAATAATACCAATAACAGCAACATGCTAACAGTCACTGAGAGTTCGCTAGGTTCTAGGTCAACATTGTCCAGTAGAAATAAAATGCAAGACACATATGTTATTTTCAAATACTTTGGTAGCCTCATTTCTAAAAAAGTGAAAAGAAACAGAAGTAATGTTAACAATATATTTTATTTAACCTAATATTCATAAAATATTTTAATAAGCATAGTCAAATTATAATTTTAATATTTTAAAATTGAAATTTTGCATTTTTATCCTAAGACTTAAAAATTCAGTGTGTATTTCATATTTATAACACAGCCCAATTCAAACCAACCACATTTTAAGTTCTCAGTAGCCACACATAACTAGTGACTACCATATTAAACAGTGCAGTTCTAGATGCTATATTAAACTTTACAAGCATCATTTATTAAAACATCAAAATAACCTGCAAAGGGATATGATATGTGTTCCCACTTTTCAGATGATGAAACCGAGGTTGAGGGAGGTTACATAATTTGCCCAACATGATAGAACCATTCTATGCTCTTAACTGCTGTGCCACATTGCCACCAACCTGGATAGATGGATGGGTGGATGAATATACAGTTCTTTTTTAGGTTATTCTTTTGATTCTGAGGGTTTTATTCCCTTTCTCTGTGATTCTCTCTTTCCATTGAGAGCACGCACACACACACACACACACACACACACACACACACACACACTCATACACTGGACCAATATTTTTCAATTCTCCTCAAATTAATCACCACCTATATCAAAATCACCCAAACTACCTAGTTTCCCAGGCCCTACTCCTAGAAATTTCTCATTCAATAGGTCAAAGAGAGCTTAGAAATCTACGCTACTAATTTCCAGGATTAGGATTCTGATGCCTGTTAATGCAATGTTCACAACTTTGGCTCATCTTAGGTCACCTGGAGCTCATGCCTGAGCTCCGTCCACAAAAATTCTCATATAAATAGTCTGGGATGAGACATGAGCATCAGTTGTTTTTAATGGACAGCTGGGGTTGAAAATCCTACACTGACATTTGAGCTCCACTCTCAGCCATGCTTCTCTGCTCCTCGCCAATCTGGATAATTATGCATAATAATGTTTAGAAGAATCTGGAGGAATGAATTTAAAATTGTCTAGTTGCCAGGTGTCCAGGTGGTCAATTAGGACAATGAGCCAAACTGAAAGTAACAACCAAGCATTTATTCACTTACTACAACAATGCAAGCAAGATGCAAAAAGAGGTGCTGGCTCCCCTGTGGTCCATTTTTCCCTACAGGATGGCACCAGGCAATGGTCAAGTGGATGCAGCACAAATAGGGGAGGTTGTCTCACAACTGAGGAGTGCTGAGCAAAAGCTTCCTTTCATGTCAGCTAGGAGAAGAGAAGGAGAGTGGCCAAGAGTAGAAAGACACTGAATCGAAGTAGAGAAAAGTGCCTCAAGACTATCAGGAAGGAGGCTTCTGAATGGATGTGCCTGGCTAGAAAGGTAGATCTTCAGGTGAGCATGCTGGCCCAGGAGGGCTAAGTTCCTGACTGCATCTCCCTCCGAGAACTGCAATGCACTGGCTGTGCATCAAGTCTGGTGTGGGGAAGGTAGCTTCCCCCGATGAGGCCTGCCAGACAAAGCCTTGTAACTGCCTCTAGTTGGGCCTGAAAGATCGCACATAACATTTTAGCCTGGAACTCATCTCTTCAAAAAGTCCATAGTCCAGCTGTGCTGGATGAACATCAAGAATCAATCTGTATGCCCTGAATTCTCCCTGCAAGTCTGTTTAGAAAAGCAAATCAGATCCTGACCACGGAGATCTGGCAGAGCTGGTCACCAGGTGACTCACTTTAACACCTTGCCTGCCTTCTATTCAGACCCCTTCACTATATACTTCATTACAACCCCAGAACGACTGATGACTCCACCCACTCCAAGTTACCACTAAAGGTTTTGTTCAGTTACAAATGACTGAAACCCAATTTAAACTAGCTTGCACCATAAAGGAAGTTATTATCCCAAGGAGCTCAAAGACAGAGCTGATTTTAAGAATGGTCAGATAGATACAGAGGTTGAACTATGTCACAAAAAATCTCTTTCTAATTTTTTTTTTGTTCCATTTACCAACATGGGGGTTTCATCCTCAAGAGCTCTTTCAACAAGGCATCAAAGACAGCCAACATCAGCCCAGACTCAACCTTGCCCACAGCCAGCAATCTCAGAAAAGAGTGTTGCTCTTTAACCACCTGTGACCAAAGCAAACTCAAAGACTATGATTGGCTCCTCTAGGATCCCATAAGCATTCTTGAGCCAATCACTTGCCAAGAAAGGAAGAGCCACATCATCTTCAATCTCACCAGAAATACATGAGAGGGAAGAGAGTTCCCAGAAGGAAGAGATGTTGAGTATACAAAAAAAATAAATAAATAAAATAAAAAGAATTAATAGAGTTTTATGTGAAGACATAACTTTGAAAACTTGTTTTTAGAAAAAAATCTATTACATTTGCAAATCCTGTCTTCATAAAGAGCATAAATTACTTCAAAAAACTGGATTTTGACCTGGTGCAGTAGCTCAGGCCTGAAATCCCAGCACTTTGGGAGGCCCAGGGGGTGGATCATTTGAGATTAGGGGTTCAAGACTAGTCTGGCCAACATGGTGAAACTAAAAATACAAAAATTAGGCAGGTATGGTGGCACACCCCTGCAATCCCAGTTACTTGGGAGGCTGAGGTATGAGAATCACATGTACCCAACAAGTCAGGTGCTGCAATGAGCTGAGATCACACCAGAGCACTCCAATGTGAGTGACAGGGACTCTGTCTCAAAAAAAAAAAAAAAAATGGGTTTATCCCAGAATATGTTAATAGGAACCAAGCCACTAACTCAAAAGAGAGGTGAGAAAAAAGAGGAATTTCTCAGCTGAGACTAGAAAAGACTCAGGTATTAGGTCTGGCATTTTACTGAGATCATTTCATTGAAGACTTAGAAGGCAAGATGGGAAAACTGAAGCCCAATAAGATACGACACTTGCTCAAGAACCCATAACTAGCAAGTAGCAGAATAGCTTTTGCATTCCAAGTCTATTCTCTCATGAAACACAATGTTGGTTTCTTATTATGACCAGTCGGCTGCATTTCCACAATACAATCACATACATTTTCTCATTTGTCCTCTCACTGTTGGCCCAGCTACCAGGAAAAAGATGTAAGAGCATCCACAAGGAATTCTTGGTGTCTTTGAACATCACACCAGCCATTCAAGAGACAAGGCAATGTCATTCCTAGCTCCTCCCATTTTCTAGTAGTGTCTTTTACAAAGAAACAATGTATTTCCTACACAGCTTTCCTCATTCCCCACACACTTCCCATGGAAACTCCCTGGAAGGCACTAGAAGAATGATCCCAGCCTGGTGCTATTTGCATCCCTAAGCACATAGCTTAGGGAAGTTCTGTTATGTGTGTACAAGAAAACTCAGTGTGTTCAAGTTGCCTATAAAACCAAAATAATTTAATCTATTTTATATAATGGCACTTGGTGTTTATCATTTGCTTGCAGTCAGCAAAGAGGAAATATTGGGCAATGTAAAGAATTTTGCCCTCAGAATCAAACACATGGTGGTTTGAACCCTGACTAGTATATCCAGCACATAGTAGGTATATATCTTATGTTATTTTCTTTCTCCATCTGGAAAGTTTGATTCAAATGTAATATAGTAAAAGAAAACTTAAACTAGAAGCCAGAACATTTGTATTCCATTCCTTCCTCTCCCACTAATTTACTCTGTGACTTTGTTAAGGTGACGTAGCCTCTATGTTCCTTGGCTTCCTCATCCTTCAAATGAGAATAATAACGTCAGTCTAACTTACCTCCAGACTATCAGGGGGATTCAAATGAATGCTCATGAGTTCATTGTGAAAACTATAAAGAGCTACAGAAATATTAGGAATCATACGGGGCCATAGTCCTCATCAATAATCTCTGGGACAGCCTTTGGAGAGCAGGCACACTGGCAGAAAGAAATGCAGGGTGGCTATTTCACTTTGCAAGGTCACTGCTGTGCTATAAACATTGACAAGCCTGAAGAACATGGAGGTCGAATACCAGGGAAATTCTTCATGCAACAGAGGATTTTGTCAGCAGAACTGAGCAGAATGCCAAGTTGCAGATGGTTCCCTAAAAGCATGCTTAACTCCCTGGTCAACATTTCAAAGCAATTTAGAAAAGTCTTCACAAACCATAGACTCCTAGACATTTAAACTTGGAAGAGAAGTCATAAGTCCAAATAAGTCAAACTTGGAAAAGAATTCCTAAGTCCAAATGCTTCATTTTCCACTTGAGGAAACTGAGGCCCAGATTCACACAGCTGATTTTAAATCTACAGTTCTTTTATAATGCCAAGTATCACCTTGAAATACAAATAAGGAATGGAAAATTCTCAGAATCCCCGAACACCTTGTTTAAGTAGAATTGCTACCATGCAGAGCCTTAACCAGTACTCCAGAGGAGGTTATGCCTCTGTAGGATTTGGAAATTGGGAAGAACTACGGGCAGGATGCAGAAGCCCCATAGACAGCATCGTTTATCAAATTAGTGTGGCATTTGAGGTACTTCAGATGAAAGTCACCACAGAAATGCTCATCTTTTCATGAAATAACTAAAAGAAATAGTGTTTCACATTATGGTACACCTCACAAGATTTCTATTAAATTTCAAAGCTGCTCTGTTTAGTTAAAAGAGTTCAGCCTTTTCTGAAATGACTGACTCCAGGGTTTTAACTTTCCTATGGTACTTTTAATATGACTGTAATTTTTTTTCACCTTCGGGCTGGAAACAAGAGTTTTGTCATGGATGAGGTGTCGCAGGAATGAAAGAGCCCTAGAATACAAACCTTGCCTCAGCAAGAAGAAAGTAGTCTTCTTTTTATTTGTTGGAACACTATAATCTCATAAAAATAAGAAAACAGTTGTATTCACCCAAACAATTGTAGCTCACAGAGGGCATGCTCAAAAAACACACCTGCACACAACGAGCTTGAGCCTGGAGTTCGGCCACCCTCCTCCTACCTACAAAGGAAACACTTAAAGCAACTCCCGACCAGTCTCAGACCTGAAAAATAGGAATAATGTCCCAGCTTTCAGAAATAAGGTATGCTTGGATGTTTTGTTATCATTTGAATTGTGTCCCCCCAAAAGAGGTGAAAATCCTTACCCCCAGTACCTTGTAATGTGACGTTATTTGGAAATAGACTCTTTGCAGATGCAATTAGTTAAGATGAGGTCGAAGTGGAGTAGAGTGGCCCCTTAATCCAGTATGACTGATGTCTTTATAAGAAGAGAAGAGACACAGGAACAGACACATGGGAGAAGGACATGCCTCAATCCCATGTGATGACAGAGGCAGCGAATGAAGCAAAGCAGCAGCAAGCCAAGGAATGCTGAGGGTTGCTAGCAACACCAGAAGCTAAAAAAAGAAAGAAAGAAAGAAAGAAAGAAAGAAAGAAAGAAAGAAAGAAAGAAAGAAAGCAAGCAAGCAAGCAAGCAAGCAAGCTTGGAACAGATTCTCCCCTAGAGCCTTCGAAGAGAACACAGCCCTGCCAACACCTTGATTTCAGACCTCTAGCTTCCAGACTATGAAAGAAGGCATTTCTGTTGTGTAAAGCCACCCACTTTGTGGTACTTTGTTTCAGCAGTTCTCTGAAAATAATACACTTTCCAGGGACAAAATACCAGGACTGGGACAAGGACAGGCAAAGGGAAAGCTGTGCAAACAACTCAGCCTGAATATTCAGTGCTTTCCCCTCCTGGCAGGCTGGGCACTGAAACTCAGGTTTGAAAAATAGTCTCTTCTGTCACATGGCTCTGGAGAAAGAGTGAAGCAGTAAGGCCACCTTCACTGCTGACCTGGCATCATAAAAATAATTAGCGAATTGCCACAAGGTGCTTCCGGAAGGTGATTCAGACACTGCTGCTGTTCAGCCTGAAAGAACAGCAGGAATCGGCCAGTCAAGCTGCTAATGCGTTACTTTCTGAGGAAACGGCTGTGTTTATGAGCAAATATTACTCCAAATTGTTCTCACAGCAAAGAACATCTATTCTGCGCCAGGTACATCCATATCTGGCTCACAGAGAACAGCCTCAGGTGTGGAACAAAGGTCATGTGGGTCCCAGTAAGTGAATGTGACAGCTCCAATCCGGTTCCAAACCTCAAGGGCAGCCAGTCTGCCTGCCTGGAACCAGCAAGCTCAATTATGCAGCTTCCCAGAAACAGACCATTATCCAGGAAGTTCAGTACATGAAACCCAGACCCTCAAAGTTGGTCACTGTAGAGCTTCCCAAGCCTATAAGTATCAAGAAAGTAAAAAATTAAGTTCCTTACTTTAAATATGTCTATTAAGATGTTTCTTTGGGAGGCCAAGGTGGGTAGATCACAAGGTCAGGCGTTCAAGACAAGCCCAGCCAAGATGGTGAAACCCTGTCTGTACTGAAAATGCAAAACTGGGGTTGGCGTGGTGGCGGGCGCCTGTAATCTCAGCTACTTGGGAGGCTCAGACAGAGAACTGCTTTAACCCAGGAGGTAGAGGTTGCAGTGAGCCGAGATCACGCCACTGCACTCCAGCCTGGGCAACAGGATGAGACTCCAACCCCCTCCACCCTCCCTCAAAAAAAGATGCTCTTAAACTTGATCTCCAGCTTCTTAGCAAGTTCTAATAATCAAAAGCTCTCATTTTCTAACTTAAACCAAGAATGTTTATTTTACACAAACATACATAAATATATGTGTGTATATATTTATGCATGTGTACACATATGTGTGTGTATATATATGTGTGTGTGTATATGTGTGCGTGTGTGTGTGTGTGTGTGTATATATATATATATATATATATATAAGGCTATCACCTCAATTTTCATTTTCTATTATTCATTGAAAAGATAATACATTGGCCTTGAATGTAAGAACATCAGGGCAAGACAGATAGGATAAATAATGTTCCTTGCTGCCATTTGTTTACCACTTTGGCATTTCAGACACCATGCTGAACTCTTCAGGTATACTATGGCTATCAACTCTTGCCCAAGCCTATGAGTTAGGGCCCTTTATTAATCCCAAATAGGGATGAAGAATGAGGCTCAGATGATTTACATGAATGATCTAACCAAAGTCTCACAGCAAGTTCAGGCAAAGTTGAGATCCAAGCACAGGTCTGTTTGCCATTAAAGTCTGCCCTCTTATCCACTGCACTGCTTATACTGCTTCATCGTGGGAATGGAAAAGAATTCCAAACACCAGGCCCAATTTGTAATTCCAATGTCTCAGAGACATCTCTACCTTTCCCAGAGTGAAACTGTAAAATACCATGCTCCAACAATAAACACGTTTCTCTTTAGCCTTCTCTGACTATGTTTGCCATGTGCCCAGCAGGAACTTTTTCTGTTTCAGGAGGATGTTGATACAGCATGATCACTCTAGTTCATAACAATCTATTACCTACTTGAAAATTGCTGAGACATTAGATCATAAATGTTCTTACCACCAAAAAATAATAACAACAATGTTAGGTGATGGATGTGTTCATTAGCCTGTTTGTGTAAACATTTCAAAATATACACAGATATCAAAACGTCATACTGTACACCATAATATATAGAATTATTCTTCATCAATTATATCTCAGTAAAGCTGGGAAAAGAGAGAAGAAAGGGAAGAAAGGGAGGGAAAAAAAGAAAAGGAGGAAAAGAGGTGAGAAAAAGAGAACGGAGAGGGAGAGAACAAGTTAACAAAACTGAAAACAAAAAAGGAGAAGGATATTGAGCAAAGCCAGTGGGGTGGGTGATCCACATAAGGCAGGCAGCGTGAGCAGCCATTGCTTCTTAAGATAAGATTGGTTGCAAGGGGAGGAAGCACAGAATGAAGTGGACTCTGTACCCAGTGTGGGAACGGAAGAGCAACGGAAGTCACTAGACAACGATGGTAATGAAAGCAACACAGTCAGAGTGCACAAGCATCCTTTTTCTCCCTTGTGAGGGTCTGTAACCCATGGGAAGAAAAATCAATTGAAAGCTATGAAGGAAAAGCAACCCATCCAGAATTGTTGGAGTTCTCTCCCCTCTCCTTTGGGACATATGAAATGTCTCACTCATCTGCTTTTAAATCAAAAACAGAGAATGGTATTCAATAAGTGCCACAAATGGTTAAACAGATTATGCAGCAGCCATATATTATATACCTCTATCAAGAGTGGTATTTTCAAGAATATTTAACACCATGATGAAGAGGCTACGTTGTCTGGGGTATATACCCTGGGGTTCATTGTCGCAGGCCAGGAAAATTTTAGACACGGACACAGATGAGGAGTTTAGGAGCAGAGGTTTAATAGGCAGAAGAGAAAGAAACAGCTCTCTCTATAGGGAGAGGGGTCTCCAAGTAGAAAAGACTGACTGGTGGCAGATTTGCAGGATTTTATAGTCCAGTTGGAGGGGGCAGTGTCTGATTTACATAAGGCTCACAGATTGGTTCAATCATTTATGAATTTCCATAGTGTGCAGGGGAGGCTGGTAGCGCCATCCTAATCTTATTATGTAAATGAACTCTCTTTGACCAGTGGATCTTGTCTGCTCCTTACTGTACATGTGGCTGGCACAGAAAGGAAGACGGAGCTGCCATCTTAAACATGTCTAGTCGCTAGTCCTGCTGGCATTCACCTGTTCAAGCCCCCAGCTTGCCTTTTTATGTCTGCAGCTCAACTTTACAGGCTGTTCTTTGTTAAAAAATAATCTGGGGCTGCATTTTATTAAAAGAAAAGTCTTACCAAGGACTTCCATATCCTCATATCTGCCTAAGTGATTTTTTTTTAATTCCTGTATCAATGAGACAATGCTAACAAGAAAAAAATTAAGCACAAAAAACAGGATCAAATGTGCCCTTACAGAAGAATTCTATTTCTTTAAAATAAATGTAATGTCTGCTCATTTAAATGAAAAAGAGATTGAAAGGAAATATATCCAAATTGTTAATAGTGATTATCTCTGGGTGAAGACAATAGCAAGTGATTTTTATTTTTTCTTTACAGTCTGTATTTTTTAACATCTGTCATAATAGTCATGAAATATTCTATACTATGACAAAAAACAAGCAATATTTTTAAATACTTTTGGAAGATGCTAAATAAAATATTGGGGTGGTGAATCTCAAGAGCCAAGTTTCCATTCTGACTGCTTCAAACCCCTTTTCCAGCATGTGTCTCAGTTTCCTCATCTGCAAAACCCAGGGGTTCCTCTTAATATCTAGGGTTTGGTGCTTCCATTATACACTATGACCAATGAAACCATGTAAGTGAGAGGAAGAAACATGTAAAAAATTGAACGGAGAAGGAGATGGGAAGGATTCCAACAGAGAAAAGAAAAGGAATGCTAAGAAAAGAGGTGTGAACTCAGAAGTTTGTGAGGAGAATGCTGATTGTAAAAGACTGCCTGCTGTTCATCAGGGTTGTGTTTAAAACTCATGGTACTTTGAACCTTCAATTAGTTACAGATCTTAATCTGCTTTAATATTAAACCTTCAGACATCCTGTAGAATGGTTTCCTCACACAAGTCCACCACGTTAGAAATTAATCTCTATGGTAAAGCAGGAGTAACTGTAAGAATGTGATGAAATCAAACTGAAATCTGGATCAAGTGCCCCAAGCCAGAAATGACTCACCCTTGAAATAAAGCAATTATTTGTGTTATCTGCCCAATTCACCTTTAGCCCTTGGTTTATGTGGAAAACAATTCAGTTAAAGATGGTACTGATTAACTCTATTTTACCAAACACTCACAGGTCTCTTCTCTCCACACCCCCAGGCACTATATAGTAACTTGTGGACAAAACTTTTCTCTTGAGTAAGCTGAGGAGCACCAAGGCCTCAATATTCTCAGAGGCACAATGTGGAAAACCATAACTTTCACTCTGCTAATAAAATTGGGATTCCCATTTTCTGTCTCTCTTATGTCCCTTACAGCATTCAACAGTTTGAAACATAGAAGACATTCAGCAAATATCTTAACTCTAAGATAATTATGATATTTCAAGCCTAGAGAACCTCATGGAAAATCAGAAGGCCATCAAAATCAGAGAACATAGTGTGGCAGATATTTAGTTAGAAGCCATGGAATGACTTCACCATTGTAGTATCTGAAAACCATTTTCAATTTCTTATTTGTATAGACTGCTTTAGAGTTTATAATCATATATAACTTTGGAGAATGTAGGACAGCTTTAATTTTCCACATGTATAGGAATCACGCAAATTTCAATATTAGATTCAGGGAGGTTTAAGGTTGAATCCCCTCCTTGTAAAATTTTGCTTATTTCTGTGAGAGGCACTGTGTGAAGCGTTGAGAAAGCAGGTTCTGGAGCCAGATTAAAATTCTGACTCTGGGTTAAAATTCTTATTCTGTCATGTGTCAATTATTTAACTTCTCTGTGCCCAAATTTCTCATGTTAAGAGGGGATGATGGTGGTACTACATAGAGTCATCACGAAAATAAAGTAAAAATATATAGGCCACTAGAGAGACTAACAAAGAAGAAAATAGAGAAGGTCCAAATAAACACAATTAGAAATGGCAAAGGTGATGTTACCACTGACACCACAGAAATAAAAAGAACCATCAGACAATACTTTGAACACCCCCATGCACACAAACTGGAAAACTCAGAAGAGACAGATGAATTCCTGGACACATACACCCTCCCAAGACTGAACCAAGAAGAAACTGATTCCCTGAACAGACCAATAATGAGCTCCAAAATTGAATCAGTAATAAATAACCAAAAAAAGCCCAGGGCCAGAAGGAATCATAGCCAAATTCTAACAGATGTATAAAGAAGACCTGGTACCATTCCTACTAAAACTATTCCAGAAAATTGAGAAGAAGGAACTCCTCCCTAACTCATTATATGAGACCATCATCATCCTAATACAAAACCTGGCATAGACAGACACAAAAAAAGAAAACTTCAGGCCAACATCCTTGATAAACATTGATGTAAGAATCCTCAACAAAATACTTGCAAACTGAATTCAGCAACACATCAAAAAGCTAATTCACCATGATCAAGTAGGTGTCATTCCTGGGATGCAAGGTTGCTTCAACATATGCAAACCAATCAATGTGATTCATCACATAAACAGAACTAAAGACAAAAACCACATGATAATCTCAATAGATGTAGAAAATTCTTTAAAAAAATTCAACATCTCTTTATAGTGAAAATGCTCAATAAACTAAGTATTGAAGGAACATACCTTAAAATAATAAGCACAAGCTGTGACAAACCCACAGCCAACACCATGCTAAATGGGCAAAAGCTGGATGTATCCCTCTTGAAAACCAGCACATGATAAGGATGCATTCTCTTATAACTTCTATTCAACATACTATTGGAAGTCCTGTCCAGAGCAATCAGGCAAGAGAAAGAAATAATGTGCATCCAAATAGGAAGAGAGGAAGTCAAACTATCCTTGTTTCCCAACAACATGACTGTATCTAGAAAGCTCCATAGTCTCAACCCAAAAGCTCCTTCAGCCAATAAACAACTTCAGCAAAGTTTCAAGATACAAAATCAATGTACAGAAATCACTAGCATTCCCATACATCAACAACAGTCAAGCTGAGAGCCAAATGAGGAACACAACCCCATTTACAATTGCCACAAAAAGAATAAAATATCTAGTAATGCAGCTAACTGGGGAGGTGAAAGATCTCTACAATGAGAACTAAAAAATACTGCTCAAAGAAATCAGAGCTAACACAAACAAAAGGAAAAACATTCCATGCTCATGGATAGGAAAAATCAATATCATTGAAATGGCCATACTGCTCAAAACAATTTATAGATTTAATGCTATTTCTATCAAACTACCAATGACATACTTCACAGAACTAGAAAAAAACTATTCTGATATTCATGGGAAACCAAAACAGAGGCCAGATAGCCAAGGCAATCTTAAGCAAAAAGAACAAAGCTAAAGGCATCATGTCACCCAAATTCAAACTATACTACAGGAACATAGTAACCAAAACAACATGGTACTTGTACAAAAACAGACATATAGACCAATGAAACAGAATAGAGAGCCCAGAAATAAAGCCACAGACCTACAACCATATATCTTCAACAAAGCTGATGAAACAAGCAATGGGGAAAGGACTGCCTGTTAGATAAGTGGTGCTGGGAAAACTGGCTAGCCACATGCAGAAAATTGAAACTGGAGCTTTTTCTTACACCATAAGCAAAAATTAAGTCAAGATTAATAAAGACTTAAATGTAAAACCCAAAACTATAAAAACTCTGCAAGACAACCTAGGCAATACCATTCTAGACATAGAAATAGGAAAAGCTATCATGACAAAGGTGCCAAAAGCAATCACGACAAAAGCAAAAAAGGATAAATGGGATTTAATTAAACAAAAGCTTTCCCACAGCAAAAGAAACTATCAACAGAGTAAACAGACAACCTATAAAACAGCAGAAAATTTTTGTAAACTATACATCTGACAAAGGACCCATCATCTATAAATATCCCCTATCTAGAAGGAACTTAAGCAAATTTACAACCCAAAAACAATCCCATTAAAAAAGTGAACAAAGAACAGCAATAGACACCTTTCAAAAGAAAACATACATGTGACCAGCAAGCATATGAAGAAAAGCTCAATATCACTGCTATTAGAAAGGCAAATAAAAACCACAATGATATACCATTTCATACCAGTCAGAATGGCTATTACTCAAAAGTCAAAAAATAACAACATGCTGGCGAGGTTGCAGAGAAAGAGGGAACACTTACACACTGTTGATGGGAGTGTAAATTAATTCAACTATTGTGAAAAGCAGTGTGGCAATTCCTCAAAGAGCTAAAAACAGAACTACTATTTAACTCAGCATTCTCATTACTGGGTATATACCCAAAGGAATATAAGTCATTCTATCATGAAGATGCATGCACTCGAATGTCCATTGCAGCACTACTCACAATAGCAAAGACATGAAATCAACCTAATATATATAGGGCAACCTAAATACCCATCAATGAAAGACTGGATAAAGAAAATGTGGTACATATGCACTATGGAATACTATGCAGCCATAAAAAAGAATACCATATCCTTTGCAGGAACATGAATGGAGCTTGAGGCTGTTATACTTAACAAACCAGCACGGAAACAAAATAACCACATGTTCTTGTTTGTAAGTGGGAGCTAAATAATAAGTGCTCATGGAAACAAAGAGGGAAACACTGATGTTGGGACCTACTTGTGGGTGGAGAATGGGAGGAGGGAGAAGATCAGAAAAAGTAACAATTGGCTTAGTTCCTGGGTGATTAAATAATCTGTACAACAAACTCTTACAATGCAAGTTTACCTATCTAAAAAACCTGTACATGTACCCCGAACCTAAAATAAAAGTTAAAAATAAGAAAATCAAATTATTAATCTCTTTTTCCAGTTTCTGGCATAGTCCCTAAAATTGTTTTAGGGAAATGGAGCAATCACCAACACCTGTTTGATTATAAACACGTCCTATAGTCTGAAAGTTTGTGCCCTCTCAAAATTCTTAAATAGAAATCCTAACTGCCAAACTTATGGTACTAGCAGTTGGGGGCCTTTGGGGAGGTGATTAGGTCATGAAAGCAGAGCCATCACGAATGAGATTAGTGCCCTTATAAAACAAGCCCAAGGAAGTATATTCATCCCTTTTACCGTGTGAGGACACAGCAAGTTGGCAGTCTGCAGTTCAAAAGAGGGTTTTCACCAGAGACCAACCATACCGGCACCTTGATCTTGGACTTCCTAGCTTCCAGAACTGTAAGTAATAATTTTTTGTTGTTTATAATCTACCCAGTTTGTGTGGTGGCAGCCCAAGTGGGCTAAAACAACATGCTTATAATTTAAATCCTCTACCTAGTTCCTAAAAAATTGAGAAGATTTTACAATAAAGGCAGGTATACTTTGTAGGCTAGTCAGTGTGATTATTATTCATATCAGAAGGTAGCTGAACCAAAATGCCTTTTACCAGGACAATGAACAAATTAAAGTATACTCATACAATGGAATATGATTCAGTAATTGAAAGGAAAATAGCTGCTACATGTAACAGTAGGACTGAACACACAGAAATACAGTGTTACGTAACAGAAGCCAGATGCAAAAGAGAACATAAAGTCTCATTCCATTAAATGAAGTTCAAAACCAGGCAGGGTTAATCAATGATGCTTAAGGTCTGAATTGTGAGGACTAGGATGTCCCATTGTCTTGTTTTGCTGAGAACTTTCCCAGTTTTAGCACTGAAAGTCCCGGATTCAACGTCCCAAATCCTAGGCAACGCCTGTCTCAGGCAAACTGTGACAGGAGTTGTTCACCCTAGTGATTTCTCCAGAAGAGGAGTGTAGAGATTGGGAAAGGTCACAGAGGAAGCTTTTGGTGGGGAGTGGAGTGGTTAGAAATGTAGAATTTGACTTAGGAGGTGGTTTGCATGCTGCCTACATGTGTAAAATTCATCGTGCATAAAAGTGCTCATCAAAGACTATAGCACTTTACGCACTTTATGGTATGCGTGATATTACTCATTTAAAAATAAGAAAGGATCTGGGCCTTAAAAGGGTGAGCAGTTGCAGGAATGAGAGGGCCAACGGTGGAGGAGATGGACACCACAAAGGGACATTTTCCCAGGCTCCTAGTGGATCCTTTCATCTCCACATTCTCTCCACTCACATCTGACCACTGGACTCCAGGATCTGGCACCAGACCTGTTCTCATGGATGGAAGACTAGTTAAAGGCTCTGGAATTCAGCAATCCATGGCTTTTGATTTGTGGTCCAATTCAGTTGTGTACCCTGACAGCAGCACCCCACCCACAAAGCCTCTGGAGCTAAATGCCATCCAGCCAGGCGATCCAGGGCCACCTCCTACATAACCAACACTCACTTCCTCTGCCCCCATCTACTCTGGTGTCAGTCATCTTTTCATAGATCTGGTTTCCACCTCTGCCAAGCCCCTTCAGACTGATGCTTCAGTCAAGCTGTTTGACACTTTTATCTGTCTTCACTCCTGGAAGCTTCTGAAAGAAATAGAATATGATCTCCAAATCCAGTATACCTACATGACCAGCACCACAATAGTCACTAAAGAAATTTCCTTGTAGTCTTGAGCATCCAGCCTCCATCCTCCTTCGTTTTTCAGAAAAATTGGGCCAGGAGTGCTTAGCAAATATTTGGCATACATGTCTCCAATCCACCTGCCACCCTCAACAGACATCACTAATCAATGCTGACTCTTCCATTTGAGCATGGATTCAGGGCTTTATCCTCATGTACCCAAGGCTCCCTGTGCGATTCATGAATGAGAGAAGATGAGACCTATTTGTTATCACCATACTAAGTTGCAAATTCACACAGACTTTCTTGGTTTTGTGCCAAAGGCATAGATGATATCTCTACTCTAGCCAGTCTATCTGCTACTCAGAGATGACCTGGATACCTCCCACCCAGCTGCACTAAATGAATTTCACCATTCCTCCAAGCAATAAGTCTGGTCCTGACAACTCCAGATCTGATCTGCTCTACTACTTAGTGGATGTTAATTTTTCATTGAAATAGTGGGAAACAGAATAATCTTCCTCCTCTTATTTGCTTTTTTATTATTTACATTATTTTTACTGAGGTACTGATATCAACAATATGCACTGGTCTTACTGAGGTACTTATGTCAATAATATGTTCAGTTGGATGAGTTTTGACAATTGTATACTGTCATGTAACTACCACCCAAAACAAGACAGAACATTTTTCATTCCCTCAGAATTTTCCTTGCTGGTGGAACATGTCTCATCACAGTGAATAGCCAACAAAAAGCTATCTTTCCATTTTCTGTATGTGGATGGGTTCAGATTCCTAGATGCTTGTTAAATTGTACTCCTGCAAGGGACTACTGCAACTTCAGCTATAAGCTCAAACAGCACCTTGTAATTTTCTGTCTAAAATAAAGAAAACTCCATTCCACTGCTGTTGCTGAACTATTGAGTTTTATCTCCCCAGGCTTTGTTGACCTTCTAAAAGTTTTTATGTTTTCTTATATCCTGGTTCCTCCACTAATCTTATTTATTGAAGTACCAGTTTTTCAGAATAGACTGTGTACGTCCTTTTATAGCATTGCACAACAATCTTGTATATTAGGTATCTTGTGGGAGGGCTGTAAACTCAGGAGATTGTGTTACATATAGTCTTGGGAATGCTGTAATATTTTTCTTGTGTCTCCTTCCACATAATATCATACATTATTTGAGTTTATGACTTAAAATCCATGCTTGTAAACTTAAGAGATGTGTGATACACTCCACATAACCTTTTTATACTACTCCAAATTTGTATCAACTTCATCAACCCAGAAAAAGGATAAGTGTTTATGGATTTTTTAAATTAAGGTAAAAATAACATACAATAAAGTACATGGATTTTAAATGTAGACTTCAATGAACTTTGGCAAATGTATATACCTATCTCACCACCATTCCCATAAGGTCATAGATCATCTTACCATTCCAGAAAACTCCACCTTTCCCATTCAAGGCAGTCACACCCTCAAGAAGCAACCATTGTCCTAACCTCTACTACCACAGCTGTTTAACCCATTCTAGAACTGTGTAAATGGAATCATATAGAAGTCCTTTCTCTGTGTCTAGTGTCTTTCCATGAACATCAAGTTTTTGAGATTCACCCATATTGTTTTGTGTATCTGCATTTTGTTGTTTTATATTGTTGAATAGGATTCAGCAATACTGAATCTACTGCAATGTGTTTATTCTTCTGTGGAAGGATATTTAGGTTGTTTTCCAGTTTGGGCTGCTATAACAATTTTGTAAAATTGTGCATTACAGTATTACTTATAATAGCTAAAAACCAGAAATGACTTGAGTATTCAACAATAAGGGATTAGTTAAAACCATATACATGCCAGGCGCAGTGGCTCACGCCTGTAATCCCAGCACTTTGGGAAGCTGAGGTGGGCAGATCATGAGGTCAGGAGATCGAGACCATCCTGGCCATGGTGAAACCCCATCTCTACTAAAATACAAAAAATTAGCCGGGCACGGTGGCATGCACCTGTAGTCCCAGCTACTCAGGAGGCTGAGGCAGGGGAATCGCTTGAATCTGGGAGACAGAGGTTGTGGTAAGCCAAGATCATGCCACTGCACTCCAGCCTGGCAAAAGAGCAAGACTCCGTCTCAAAAAAAAAAGTGTACAGTAATACAAAAGAAACTGAAATTATTAAAAATTACATTACTAAAAATTTCTTGTGGAATAAACAATATTTATAACAGAAGGTTTAAGGGTAAAAGTAGAATGCAAAATAGTTTTTGCAGTATATTCTCAACTCTGTTAAATATATGTACATGTATCCATAAATAAATATATATATATATAAATATATATATATATAAAAATATATAAAAGAATATAGCAAAATATTAATGAAAAAAACAAAAAGTGGCAGAGTTAAGAACTGGCTCCCTATTAATAAGGTAGTCATTTCACCAGATGATGCAGAATGTGCCAGGTTCCATTGTTCCACATATTGTCAATCTCTGTGCCTAAGCAAGTTAAAAATAAATCATTTCCAGGTTTCCTCATGTGCCGGCCAGGAGTGACCTTGACAGCGCAAATGTGAAAGATTTCCAACTTAACTCATCTAAAAGTAGACAACATAGGTAAGAGTGGGAAGTAAATAGTTATGAAAACCTGTCCCTGCCAATTCTCCAGTCTCAGTGTAATGGCTTTGTTCAGATTCTCATTACTTCTTGCCTGGATCAATTCAATTGACTCCTACCTAGTCCCCTGCCACTGTTCTCACCCTACCGCTATCCTTCATACTCCTGACAATGTGATCTTTCTAAATCATTCTCTGATCAAAGAACTGCCTATGTAATTTTGCAATAGCTTCCCCATGTCTGCCGAATGATGGCCACACTCCAACATGCTGTTAAAAGCTCTTCATGGAGCAGCACCTACCTCTTTGCCACTTCTAATTCTATACCCAAGTGTTTCCTCCTGTCATTTTTCAGAAAATGCCCAGGACCAGGAGGTTTAGATTACATGGGGTCAATTAGAAACCGAGGTGGGATTCAAAAGACCTGTATGCAGACCTTAGTAGCTGCTTAGTATTCTGGCCAACAAAGGAACCATAGCAGAGAAACTAGCCAACAGCATCAGGCTGCAAAAAAACATGATACACGTCTTCCAGGTTTGAATTCCAAGCCAGCTTCCCCACAAAGCCTGGGGTGCTGTTTTTAAGTTTTCTCCTGTCAAGAAGCAACTGCTGGTCAGCAACTACCCACAAAGCAAGCATCTGTCCCTTCCCAATCCTATCAGTGGAGAGGTGATTCAATGAAGTCCTGGTGCTTGCATTAACTCTTCCTCATTAAAAGAGTTCTACATCTGGAAGAAAAAAGATAAAAACCTACTGTCATGAAAACAAAGGAAAATATAAAACACAGCAGTAGGTCAGATACACAATTTAGAAAGAGAAAGGAGGCAAATGTTACTAACACAGAAAACCACCAAACTGCAATGAAACATAGTGAGAGAGAAATAAAGAAACAAAGGGTATTCAAAACAACAAGAAAGTCACCAAACTGTGATGATAAATTATAATAGAGAAAGAAAGGAACAAATGATAAACAAAGCAACCAAAAAATGATTCACAAAATGACAGAAATAAGTCATCACCTACCAATAATAACCTTAAATATGAATGAATTAAAATCTCACTTAAGAGATGTATGAATGAATAAAAGAAAAATCCAAGTATATGCTGATATGATGCCTACACGAAACTTACTTTACCTATAAAGACAGATATAGACTGGAACATAAAGGAATGGAAAAAGATATCATACAAATAGAAACCAAAAGCTACCAGAAGTAGCTATACTTACATCAGGTAAAATTGAATTAAGTCAAAAGCAGAAAGAAAAAAAAAAAAAAAGGAAGGTCATTATATAATGATAAACGGTTCAATTGAGCAACAGAATATAACAATTTGAAATATATATGCATTTAACACTTGAGCACCCAAATGTATACATAGCAAATATTATTAGATCTAAAGGGAGAGATAGACTCCAATTCAATAATATTTGGGAACTTTAACACCCCATTATCTGCATTAAACAGAATATCTAGACAGAAGATCAACAAAGAAACACTAGATTTAAAGTTGCAATTTAGACCAAGTGGACCTAATAGACATTTACAGAATGTTTTCAACAACAGCTGCAGAATATGCATTCTTCTCATCAACACATGGAACATTCTCTAAGATAGACCATGTGTTAGGCCACAAAACAAGTCTCAACAAATTTAAAAAATTGAAATTATATCAGCTATCTTCTGAGACCACAGTAAATAAAACAAAAAAATTAATAACAAGAAGAACATAGAAATTTTATAAACACATGGAAATTAAACAATTTGCTTCTAAATGACTACTGGGTCAGTGAAGATATTAAAAAGAAAATTTAATTTTTTAAAAAAAACAAATAAAAATTTAAAAACAACATACCAAAACCTATGGGAAACAGCAAAAGCAATGCTGAGATGGAATTTTAAAGCAATAAACACCCACAACAAAAAAAGCAGAAAGATTTCAAATAATGTAATGGTACACCTCAATAAACTAGAAAAGAAAGAACAAGCCAAACCCAAAATTTAAAAAGAAAGCAATAATAAAAATTAGTAGAGCAAAACAAAATAGATATTAAAAAAATACAAAGGCTCAATAAAATTAAAAATTGATTTTTCATAAAGATAAACAAAATCAATAAACTGCTAGCTAGACTAACCAAGAAAAGAGAGAAGACAAAAAACAAAACCAGAAATGAAAAAAGATTCACTGCAACTGATACCACAAAAATGCAAAGGATCATCATAACTATTATCAACAACTACATACTAACAAATGGAAAAACCTAGAGGAAATGGGACACATACAAACTATCAAATTTAACCATAAAAAGTCAAAACTTTGAACAAACCAATGATGAGTAATGAGGCTGAATAAAAGGCTTCCCAAAAAGAAAGGCCCAAGATAGCTTTACTACTGAATTCTACCAAGCTTACAAAAAAGAATTAATACCAATTATCAAATGAAGAGGAGGGAATTCTTTCTAACTCATTCTATGAGACCAGCATTACCCTGATACCAAAATCAGACAAGGACAAAAAAAAAAAAAGAGAGAGAGAGAGAGAGAGAAAAGACTACAGGCTAATATCTCTGATAAATATAGGTTCTAAAATTTCAGTAAAATACTAGCAAATAAAACCTCAAATACATCAAAAAGATAATAGGAGGGTGGATCCAAGATGGCTGAATAGGAACAGCTCTGGAGCACAGTTCCCAGAAAGAACAACACAGATGGTGAATGGTCACCTGCCTGCAGACCAAGAGATTCCCAGGCTGAAAAGGGCTGCAAGTTTCCAGCATGGCTGTTTCAGCAGCGCAGTGAGTCTCCACACAAAAATTCAAACAAATCTGGGCAGCTGTTTCAACTGGTGCCTGGAACACCTAGGAGACAGAGCCACCCATTCAACTGAAAAAAGTAGCTGAAACAGGGAACCAGGTGACCTGGCTTGGCAGGTCCCACCCCCACAAAGACCAACAATCTGAAATGCTCTGGATTCAGAGTTTCACAACAAGTGCAGCTGGACCCAGAATGGTCCAACTCTGTAGGCGGAAGGGTGTCTGCCATTACTGAGGCAGTCCAACACACTGAGGCAGTACACCATTACTGAGGCAGTCCATCATTACCAAGGCAGTCCACCATTACCCAAGCAATCTGCCATTACTGAGGCAGTCCACCATTACTGAAGCAGTTCTAACTATACCTCTATAAAAAAAACCACAAGGAAGTTCACACAGCAGCTGGGCAGAGCCCACAGCAGCTCAGCAATGCCTCTGCTGGCAGACTGTGACTAGGCCACCTCCTAGCTGAGCAGTTCATCTCTGCAAAAAGGCAGAAGCACATCAGGAGCTTATAAATAAAGCCCTACATTCCCAGGACAGAGGACCTGGGAAAAAAAAAAATGGTTATGAGTTCCACTGCAACAGACTTAAACGTACCTGTCCAGCAGCTCTGAATGAAACAATGGAGCTCACAGCTCAGCATTTGAGCTACTATAAGGGTCAGACTGTTTCCTCAAGCAGCTCCCTGATTTCAGTATATCCAAAGACATACCTTATAAAAGAGGGCTCAGGCTGACATCTGGTGGGTATCCTTCTGGGGCAAAGAAAACAGAAGAAGAAACTAGCAGAAACCATTACAGTTCTGCAGCTACCACAGGTGACCCCAGGCAAGCAGGATCTGGAGTGGACCTCCAGCAGTCCCACAGCAGACGTGCCTGATTGTTAAAAGGAAAACTAAAAAACAGAAGGAAATAAGTTCATCATCAACAAAAAGGACGTCCACTCTGAGACCCCATCCAAAAATCACCAACTACAAAGACAACAGGTAGATAAATTGACAAAGATGGGAAGAAACCAGCACAAAAAGAATGAAAACACCCAAAATCAGAATGCCTCTCCTCTTCCAAGGAATCACAATTCCTCACCAGCGAGGGAACAAAGCTGGATCTAGAATGAGTGTGATGAATTGACAGAAACAGACTTTAGAAAGTAGATAATAACAAACTTCTCTGAGGTAAAATAACATTTTAACCCAATGCAAAGAAACTAAGAACCTTGAAAAAAGGTTTGACAAAATGATAACAAGAATAAACAGCTTAGAGAAGAATATAAATGACCTGATGGAGCTGAAAAAAAACAACACGAGAACTTCGCAAAGCATACACAAGTTTCAATAGCCGAATTGACCAAGCAGAAGAAAGGATATCAGAGATTGAGGATCAACTCAATGAAATAAAATGAGAAGGCATGATTAGAGAAAAAAGAGTGAAAGAAAATAAACAAAGACTCAGAGAAATATGGGACTATGTGAAAAAACCTAATCTACGTTTGATAGGGGTACCTGAATGTGACAGAGAGAATGAATCCAAACTGGAAAACACTCTTCAGGATATTATTCAGGAAAACGTCCTCAACCTAGCAAGGCAGGCCAATATTCAGGCCATGAAATACAGAGAAAAACACATAGATATTTCTCAAGAAGAGCAACCCCAAGGCACATAATTGTCAGATTCAGCAGGGTTGAAAAGAAGGAAAAAATGCTAAGGGCACTCAGAGAGAAAGGTCAGGTTACTCACAAAGGGAAGCACATCAGACTCACAGCGGATCTCTCAGCAAAAACCCTACAATCCAGAAGAGAATGGGGGGCAATATTCAACATCCTTAAAGAAAAGAATTACAACCTAGAATTTCCTATCCAGCCAAACTAAGCTTCATAAGCGAAGGAGAAATAAACCTAAAGTTTTATGAACAAGCAATGGTGTAGAAATTTTGTCACCACCAGACCTGCCTTACAAGACCTTCTGAAAGAAGCACTAAACATAGAAAGGAACAACCAGTACCAGCCACTCCAAAAATGTACCAAATGGTAAAGCCCATTGACACAATGAAGAAACTGCATCAACTAACATGCAAAACAACCAGCTAGCATCAAAATGGCATGATAAAATTCACACATAATAATAGTAATCATAAATGTAAATGGGCTAAAAGCCCCAATCAAAAGACACAGACTGGCAAATAGGATAAAAAGTCAATACTCATCGGTGTGCTGTGTCCAGGAAACCCATCTCACATGCAAGGACACACATTGGCTCAAAATAAAGGGATGGAGGAAGATTAACCAAGCAAATGGAGAGCAAAAAATAGCAAGAGTTGCAATCCTAGTCCCTGATAAAATAGACTTTAAATCAACAAAGATCAAAAGAGACAAAGAAGGGCATCACATAATAGTAAGAGAATCAATGCAACGAGAAGAGCTAACAATCCTAAATATATGTGCACCCAATACAGGAGCACCCGGACACATAAAGCAATTTCTTAAGGACCTACAAAGAGACTTAGACTCCCACATATTAATAGTGGGAGACTTTAACACTCCACTGTCAATATTAGATAGATCAATGAGGAAAATTAATAAGGATATTCAGGTCTTGAACTCAGATCTGGACCAAGTAAACCTAATAGACATCTACAGAACTCTCCACCCCAAACTGACAGAATATACATTCTTCTCAGCACCATATCATACCTACTCTACATTGACCACATAACTGGAAGTAAATCACTCCTCAGCAAGTGCAAAAGAACAGAAATCATAACAAACAGTCTCTCAGACCACAGTGCAATCAAATTAGAACTCAGGATTAAGAAACTCACTCAGAATCACACAACTTCATGGAAACTGAACAACTGGCTCTTGAATGTTGACTGGATAAACAATAAAATGAAGGTAGAAATAAAGATGTTCTTCAAAACCAACCAGAACAAAGACACAACGTACCAGAATTTCTGGGACATATTTAAAGCACTGTCTAGAGAAAAATTTATAGCAATAAAGTCCACATGAGAAGCAAGTAAAGATCTAAATTTGACACCCTGTCATCAAAATTGAAAGAGCTAGAGGAGAAAGATCAAAAAAACTCAAAAGCTAGCAGAAGATAAGAAATAACTAAGATCAGAGCAGAACTGAAGAAGACAGACACACCAAAAAACCCTTCAAAAAAAATCAATAAATCCAGGAACTGGTTTTTTGAAAAGATCAACAAAATAGACCGTTAGCCACATTAATAAAAAAAGAAAAGAGAGAAGAATCAAATGGATGCAATAAAAAACGATAAAGGGGATGTCACCACCAATTCCACAGAAATACAAACTACCATCAGAGATTACTGCAAACAATTCCATGCACATAAACCAGTAAACCTGGAAGAAATGGATAAATTCCTGGACACTTGCACCCTTCCATGACTAAACCAGGGAGAAGTTGAAACCCTGAATAGACCAATAACAAGAGCTGAAGTTGAAGCAGTAATTAATAGCCTACCAACCACAAAACGCCCAGGTCCAGATGGGTTCACAGCTGAATCCTGCCAGATATACAAAGAGGAGCTGTTGCCACTCCTTCTGAAATTATTCCAAACAATCCAAAAGAGGGAATCTTTCCCAAATCATTTTATGAGAGCAACATCATCCTGATACCAAAACCTGGCAGAGACTCAGCAAAAAATGAAAACTTCAGGCCAATGTCTATGATGAACATAGATGCAAAAATCTTCAGTAAAATACTGGCAAACCAGTTGCAACAGGACATCAAAAAGCTTATCCATCATGATCAAGTAGGTTTCATCCCAGGGATGCAAGACTAGTTCAACATACTCAACTCTATAAACATAATCCACCACATAAACAGAACCAAAGACAAAAAACACATGATTATCTCAATAGATGCAGAGAAGGCCTTCAACAAAAATGAACAGCCCTTTATGCTAAAAACTCTCAATAAACTAGGTATCGAAGGAATGTATCTCAAAATAATAAAAGCTATTTATGGCAAACCTACAGCCAATATCATACTGAATGGGCAAAAACTGAAAGCATTCCTTTTGAAATCTGACAATAGACAAGGATGCCCTCTTTCACCATTCATATTCAATACAGTATTGGAAGTTGTAGCCAGAGCAATCAGGCAAGAAAAAGAAATAAAGGGTATTCAATTAGGAAAGCAGGAAGTCAAATTGTCTCTATTTGCAGACAACATGATTGTATATTTAAAAGACCCCATCATCTCAGCCCAAAATCTCCTGAAACAGATAAGCAACTTCAGCAAAGTCTCAGGATACAAAATCAATGTGCAGAAATCACAAGCATTCCTATACACCACCAAAAGACTTAAAGAGAGCCAAATCAGGAACAAACTGCCTTTCACAATTGCTACAAAGAAAATAAAATACCTAGGAATACAACTAACAAAGGATATAAAGGACCTCTTCAAGGAGAACTACAAACCACTGCTCAAGGAAATAAGAGAGGACACAAACAGATGGAAAAATGTATCATGCTCATGGTTAGGAAGAATCAATATCATCAAAATGGCCATATTGCCCAAAGTAATTTACAGATTCAATGCTATTCCCATCAAGCTACCTATGACCCTCTTCACAGAACTGGAAAAAACCACCTAAACTTCATATGGAACAAAAAGAGAGCCCACATAGCCAAGACAATTCTAAACCAAAAGAATAAAGCTGGAGGCATCATGCTACCTGACTTCAAACTATATTACAAGGTTACAGTAATCAAACAGCATGGTACTGGTACCAAAACAGAGATATAGACCAATGGAAGGGAACAGAGGCCTCGGAGACAATGCCACACATCTACAACCATTGGATCTTTGACAAACCTGACAAAAACAAGCAATGTGAAAATTGGTCCCTGGTGCCAAAAAGGTTAGGACTGCTCCTCTAGGAAAAAAAAAAAAGATCTAGGCAAAAATTTTATGGCTAAGACCCCAAAAGCACAAGAAATAAAAAACAAAAATAGACAAATGGGGCTATATTAAACTAAAATGCTTCTGCACAGCAAAGGAAGCAATCAACAGAATAAAGGGATAATCTTTTGAATAGGAGAAAATAATTGCAAATATTTATCTGACAAGGGACTACTTTCCAGAACATAAAAGAAACTCAAACAACTCAACAAGAAAAAATAATAATAATCTCATTAAAATGTGATCAAAGGGTCTGAATAGGCATTTCTCAAAAGAAGACATATAAATGGGTAACACACATTGTAAAATGCTCAAAATCACTAATCATAAGGGAAATCCAAATCAAAACCATGATGGGATATTCCCAGTTAGAATGACTATTATCTGTCAATTACTAAGTCAGAAAATAACAGATGCTGATGAGGTTGTAAAGAAAAAGGAATGCTTACACATTGTTGGTGGGAGTTTAAGTTAGTTCTGCCATTGTGGAAAACAGTGTGCTGATCATGCAAAGATCTAAAGACAGATCTAAAGACATTCGACCCAGCAATCCCACTACTCCATAAATACCTGAAGGAATATAAAGTGTTCTACTCTAAAGACACATGCACGTGTAAGTTCATTGCAGCATTATTTGCAATAGCAAAGGAATGGAATCAACATAAGTATCCATTAATAATAGACTGGATAAGAAAACGTAATTCTTACACAACATGGAATACTATGCAGTCAGAAAAAAGAACAGGATCATGTTCTTTGCCGGGACATGGATGGAGCTAGAGGCCATTATCCTTAACAAACTAACACAGGAACAGAAAAATCAAATACCACATGTTCTCACTTATAAGTGGGAGCTTAATGATAAGAAAATATGGATACATAGAGGGGGTCAACCCACACTAGGGCCTAAAAATAGAACTACATTATGTTCTAGTAATTCTACTTCTAGGTATATAGTGAAAAAAAATGAAATCAATATGTTCAAGGCATATCTGCACTCCCATGTTCACTGCAGCAATATTCACAATAGCCAATATATGGCATAAACCTAAGTGTCCAACCATTAATGAACAGATTTTTTAAAATGCAGTATATATACACAGTGGAATTCTATTTAGCATTAAATGGGGATGGGGGAAATCCTGCCATTGCTAACATCATGGATGAATCTGGAGGACAGTATGCTAAGTGCAATAAGTCAAGGAGAGAAAGACAAATGTCACGTGATCTCACTTATATGTGAAATGTAACAAAGTTCAACTCACAGAAGTAGAGAGTAGAATGAGAGTTATCAGGGGCTAGGGGACAAGAGAGGGAGGGAATGAGGAGCCATTGATCAATGAGAACAAAGTTTAAGGTAAACAGAGGGAATATGTTTTGTGACCTATTACACAGTAGGGTAACATCAATATTAATAATGATAATAATAATGCATTGTATATTTCAGAACGACCAAGAGTAAATTTGAATATCTCACCATAAAAAAAGACAGGTAAGGGAGGTCAAACATATACCTTAATTAGCTTGGTTTTATATCTTAATTAGCTTGGTTTAATCATTCCATATTGTATAAATATATCGAAAGTTCACATTGTGCCCCAGAAATGTACACAATTATGATTTGCCAATTGAAAATAACATAATAAATTAAAATAAAAAATTTAAAAAGAATTTATGAGCTATTTTTGTTGATACTATTATTACACATTTTCTGCAAACCTGAGATCAGAGTTGCTAACCAGAACCCTGGAAGAACCAGTCATATAAATGCCCATTTTAAAGCCTATAATTAACAGACATAATCTTTTGGACAGGGAGTATTCTTTTTATTATTATTATACTTTAAGTTCTGGGATACATGTGTAGAACATGCAGGTTTGCTACATAGGTATACATGTGCCATGGTGGTTTGCTGCACCCATTAACCCATCATCTACGTTAGGTATTTCTCCTAATGCTATCCCTCCCCTAGTCCCCCACCCGCCGATAGGCCCCTGTGTGTGATGTTCCTTGACAGGGAGTATTCTTAACATTGTATTAAATTGCAGTCTATCTTAGGTTTACTGTCACGGATTCTCTTTTTATTTCCAGAGACATATGGATGGTAAAGTTTCTCAAAATTATATATTAAAAACAGATGGATCAGTGAAGTGAGAATAGGAAGAGCAGAGTAGAAAGAAGCTTTGGTTTTATTCCTGAATGTAAATGAGCTTCATTCTCTGCTCTCAACCTTGGTTCTGCAGCAACCTTGAGTCTGCAGCTTCCTGGGACAGCTCATAGCCCTAATGAATCAATCTGCCTGACTAAATTTTGCTTCATTTAAAAAATAAATAAACTTTCCCTTTTGAAACCTCTAACTGCCAACTGAAATAATCTGTCTCTTGCTTTAGAGTTCACAGACTCCTATGTCATTATAGATGGCTAAGATGTCTGCCTGTAGTTCTTTGTTCAAATTTCAGATCATATTTGGTTCTTAATCTTGCATCATAAATTAGTACATCAGGTCTTTTCATCACTCTTGTGTGTTGTGTTCTGAACTGATTCCAGAGTAATATATCAATTAGTAAATGTTTATAAAGTGCTTTATGGGATTAAAAGTGTGGGTAAGAGTAGCAGGTTATGGAAAGAGAAAAGTGCACTTAAAAGTGAATCTGGTATTCTAGGTGTGGCCCTTGTATGCATGGGGGCTTGTTTCTCATAAATTTCTCAGTAATCTCACTGAGGTGGATTGATTCATTTTTCCTTTGATATCTCTCTTATTTCTTAGAAGCAAAGCAAATCATATTTCTTTGCAATACTAGTTTGAGTTGAAGGTCAAGGATGGCCCTATTTTTAAAGCAAAAGAGCTTATATTTGGATATTAAAGCTTTTGGATGACCAAAAAACAGGGGGAACAAAGAAATAATCAGCAAAGGAAACTGTGGAGTTTCTATTAATGGAGATCCTCAGGAAAGGAAACAAGCATGCAAAATTAAAAGAGTACTCTTGAATGAAGACCATGGATGGTAAATAATCTTCAATTTAAGTGCCAATTTTGAACAATTGGTGTTAGCTTCCTATAAAAAAAATGGTTTTAAAATAATGTGAAGGTCATGTGAAGGAAAGTTTCACAATCAATTGTTTGCCCTCATAAATTTCATTTATGCCTCCAAATGGCATTTGGAGGAAGCCATTTGACAGTAAACAACTTGAAGGCAAGATATATAGATGATGGTCTTACACAGGACATCCCTTCTGCTCTAAAAGATTTCAGATTTTGATGAAAACAGCCTTACAGTATGCTCTGCATTCCTTACAAGACATATGCCCTATCAGTCAACATCAGCTGCATACCTATTTTATATAGACATTTATGCTAAGCTTTTGGAGGTGGGGAGAATAGACTATATTCAATTTGTATCATACCCTAAGTTTACAAAGATTTGCATCTATGTCCTCTTATTTTACACTGTTTCATTTTTCAGCATTTATTGTATTTATTACATGCCAGATAGTATATTATAAGTTAGATATAATTGTTAAATTAATAAATAAAATAAATATTGACTCTATCACTCTGGGGTTTACATTCTCATGAAAGATAAGAAATAGAGTTAGGTATGGACTCCCATTTGAAGATGAGAACATTAATGCTCAAATAACACATAACTAACCCATGAAGAAAAATGACACATGGAGACATCAAGACTCTAGCCAACAGCTCCCGTGGTAATTTCTCTCTTCCACTCAGTTACCCTGAGCTCCTATACCATTGTCTCATGTGGCCCCTGATCTAGACTGACAGCTTCTGGATTGCACTACTCTGGTATCTTTTGGACAATGTTAATTTTGGGGGCCGTATATGATACTATGAGGTCTCCTCCAGGATGCCCTCTACTCCACAGGTCCTGCAGCTCCTTCAGAGAATTACTCCTTGTATGAAATAAGGAAAGGGGGTTTATAAATAATCTGGAATCAAGCCAGATTTCCAACAATTACATTATAGATGAGTAAGATGTCTGCCTGTAGTTCTTTGTTCACATTTCAGATCATAATTGGTTCTTAATCTGCAATCACAAATTTGTACAGCAGGCCTTATTATCACTCTTGTTTTGTGTTGTTGTGTTCTGAACTGGTTCAGATCCATGATGGAGATGAGGGGGACAGACATAGCAGGTGGAGAGAGCAGCAGAGTAGAAAGAAAATAAAATGGTATAAGCTACATGTAAAGATAGAAAATCACAAAATGAGTGAGTTCAGGGAACAATGAGTAGACAGGTTTGGTTAATCCAAAGGAAAAATGAAAATATCATTTAGTGCATATGTACCAGGTGCTTTAAGAAAAATGATTTCATTCATTAATCTTCATAATGACTGCATAAGCTAGGAAGGTAGACATCTTTCCTTTGCATATGCAGGGTAACTAATATTCATTGTGGTCAAGTAACTTGCCCAAGGTCATAACCTAGTAAATGGCAGAACGAGGATTCATGCCCAGCTCTTTCCGTCTCCACAACCAGAGCTCCCTCCACTCAAAACATTCACAGTGGGGTGTGCAAGGTACTCAATGCACAATAAGGTGAGATTTACGAAAAGAGTAAAAGTAGACATCAAAATTGGGCTGGAGAAAAGGAAGACAATCTTTGCCAATTTGACAATGTTACTCTTACCTGCTCTTGCCTGACATATAATGTGTTGAGGGGAAGGTAGGGGTCAACTCTTTATCAACAAAACCAGGCCTGTCTGCCACAAAAACGATATCCTTGATTGTTTCTACTTTGAATAATGTTAAAAACCTGAAGACAGATTCTTCATAAATCCTCTCCTTTCTCCTGCTCTCTTTTCTCTCCCTACCTCTTTGCCTGTTGCTGAAGATACCACTGGTTGGCTTCTCAATATCAACCCTCTCTTACTCAACCTTCCTAGAGAATCTCAAATTAATTCACTCACATCTATCCTCTCCTACAAAACTATGTCATCAGAGAAGACAGGATGCATCCCCAGCATCGGCAGGTGACTTCTGCCTGATCTAAGCCAACCATGGTGATTCCATTGTCTTTGGCAGTGATAAGACAGGTGTGAGTAGGTAATGCAACTGGGTCAATGAAACGTGAGGATGAGTCTGCTGGTAAGCTTCTGGGAGAGGGCTCTTCACTTTTAAGAAAATACACGGAAGAAATGGCCTCTACTTTCTCTGGATACTATTCTAACTTCTTGTGATGCCTGGAACTGTGGCAGCCATGTTGCACATACAAGGGTTCAAGGGTAAGGACAGACCACTTTTGCCAATTTGACAATGTTACTCTTGCCTGCTACATGATGTGTTAAGGGAATGATGGTTCTTTGTGCATGACAGAGGCTTTCTTTGGGGGTTTTAGCAACTAAGAGATTCTTAAACGGGAGTATGAGCTATAAATGGAAGTTTGGGCTATAGAGAAATGAGACAGAAGGAAAATATGATGAGAAGTATCCCTTTAGTAATTAAATGAGTGCTATATAATACCTTTTGAGAGGAGGGAAAAAAATAATAATATTTTTTCAAATTTTTGGTTGTTGAACTATGGTTCTTGAATATGACACCACTTAGAAACCAGACCACAATGATCGCAGCTTCAATAGCGTTAAGACAGGCCAAAAGGGAATGAATCATAACGTAAGAGGAGACAGTTGCTATTTGCACATTTGTTGATTTTGTGCAAACTCTTCAGTCCAGAACAGGGGTCGCTGAACTGGGGCCCCAGGTTCAAATCAAGCCTGTTGCTTGTTTTTGAAAATAAAGTTGTACTGAAAGATGGCCAGATTCATTTGTTTACCTGCTGTCTGCTGCTACTTTAGTGCTCAAGTGACAGAGTTGAGTAATTGAAGCAGAGACTGTAAGGCCCACAAAGCTGAAAATATTTTTTTTAGTCTAGCTCTTTACAGAAAGTATTCTGGGTCCTGATCTAGAAGGAAGAGAACTGAGCTGAAGGAATATACAATGGCCAGACTGTAGATAAAATGAGTCATAAGAGCCCATATGAACTCTTACCCATGATCTGCAGCAACCATCTCAGGAAATCAACCCATTGTTTCCAGTAACCAGCCCAGGAATCTAGCTGTCTGTCTATGAGTCACACAGGAATCAGACAGCTATCAGATTGGTGCAAAAGTAATTGTGGTTTTTGCCATTAAATAGCAAAAAACATGACTACTTTTGCACCAACCTAATATGCCAGCAACCAGTCCTGGAAGGCAAATAATAAACCCTGTAACAGTTGGACCAAAACAACTAGGACTTGATTAATAACTGACAGCTTCTCTATTTTCTATCCCTGCTTCCAACTTAGGACCAACCAAAAAAGTCAAATACATACAAATACGTACCCCTAACCAATCTCATAGGATGCTCACTTCTGATTAGTCACCACCAGCTTTTCCAGGCCAACAGTCTCCAGTCAGGCCATACCTGGAGTCTTCTTTTTTTTCCACTATTAAACTTTCTCATTACTCTGCCAGTCTTTAACAAGTGACAATGGCTGTTGACTCCCTTGCTATAGCTAGCTCTGAATAAATAGCCTTTGCTTGTTCTCATTTGGTGGGTCTTCATTTATTTCCAAAGGAACTTTGAGTCAAAGGACCTGAGTCCTAATCCTGGGTCTGCCACATATTCCATATATGACAAGAATAACTCACCTTGTCTGTTAAAACAAAAAATCCAGCCAGGCGTGGTGGCTCAAGCCTGTAATCCCAGCACTTTGGGAGGCTGAGGCGGGTGGGTCACGAGGTCAAGAGATCGAGACCATCCTGGTCAACATGGTGAAACCTCGTCTCTACTAAAAATACAAAAAATTAGCTGGGCATGGTGGTGCGTGCTTGTAATCCCAGCTACTCAGGAGGCTGAGGCAGGAGAACTGCCTGAACCCAGGAGGCGGAGGTTGCGGTGAGCCGAGATCGCACCATTGCACACTCCAGCCTGGGTAACAAGAGCGAAACTCCGTCTCAAAAAAAAAAAAAAAAAAAATCAAAGAGGTAGTGTCTCTGCCCATAAGTTGTTCATGAGCCATATATACTTTCAGGGTGAGATTACTGCCACACCTGAAGTATATGCAAAGGACAGAGACAGCACTGGGGAAAGAATGACAGATTGTATATGGGTCACATAACTAGTAAATGCCTAGCATTGATTAACCAATTATTATATTTGACCACTATTAATATATTCATTAAGAAGATCTCTTTCCCCTAAATTCACAAATCTCCTCCTTTCTAAGGAAAACCTTAAGCCACTTACTTTAAAATATGGACTAGCCATTTGCTTTAAATCTAATTTCACAAATAGCTCATCCGTTAAAAGAATATTTTTATGGATCCTGATTCAAACAGAATCCTTGACTCAAACTGTCTTTTCTACAGTTTTCTTTAGTCGAATAATTTGACTTTGCCTAAAGAACTGTCTAGTTTGGTTCTTAGATACTTATAGATTTCAAAAAATGTAACAGTTTAAATGTTTTGAATTGCTTTGATCTTTCATAGAACACTTATTTGACTTGTGATGTGCTAAACAAAGCTAATTGTACAGAGCTTTCACTTGCGGTCCCATCAAGTGCCATTAAATTGTACTGCCTCAGTTTTACTGTTTATAAGCATTCTATGGATGTCGTTATATAAGCCCTAAAAATGCTGATTGTTAAAATAGCCTTTTAAAATTACAGTTTTCCATTTGTTAACAATGCAGCAGACGGGTATTTGTTTAGACATTTCAGCTTTAATTCAAACGTCCTGTGATGTCTTAGCAAAGCCCATCTTGTAAAGTTCATAATATTCCAAGTTTTCTTTCCATATATAAGTTGAAAAAGACAAGTAGTGTTGGGTATCCTGGCTTCTAGTCTGAAATCTTCCCCTGACTGTCTGTGTAAGCTCCAGAAAGTAACCTCACATCTTTGGATCTCTGTTTCTTTTCTTGAGGCCTATCACTAAGATTCATTTCAAAACTAAAAATCTATTATCAGACCTACATTTGTATATTCATCACAGCACCATTGACTCTATCAAAGAAATGGAATCAACCTAAATTTTCATAAATGAGGATTCAATAAAGGAAATATAGTGTGTGTGTATACAGTATATATATATATATATATATATATATATATATACATATTCTGTGTATATATATGCAAGTTAAGAGTGTCTATGTATGCATATATGTACCATATGTACATATCTGTACATGTGTGTATATGTGCAGTGTTATACATGTACAGTGTGTACATGTTTGAACATGTGTGGTGTGTACATATATGTGTGTACATATGTACAGTGTGTATACAAGTGTGTACATACATACAGGGTATGTGTGTATACAGTATATATGTGTGCATATATGCAAGTTCAGAGTGTGTATATATGTACCATATGTACATATGTGTACATGTGTGTATGTGTACCATGTTATGTGTGAACATGTGTGGTGTGTACATGTATGCATACATGTGTATAGTGTGTGTATAAGTGTGTATATACATATGGGGTGTATGTGTATACAGTATATATATGTGTGTGCAGAGAGTGTACCTATGTACAGTGTGTACATATATGTGTACATGATTGTACAAATGTACCATGTTACATATGTACAGTGTGTACATATGTGTGCACATAAGTATGGTGTGCATGTATGTGTGTACATATGTGTATATGCACACATATACATACATATATAGATGTACACTGTACATGTCCTTTTCAGCTTGCATATAGAAAAAAAAAAGTATTATGAATTTTACAATGTGGGCTTGCTTTACTAAGATGTCATACATTTGAATTAAAGCTAAAAAATCTAAACAAATACTCATCTGTTGCTTTGTTAATGAATGGAAACTAGTTTTAAAAGGCTATTTTAGCAATTAACGTTTTTTAGGACATATATAAGGATTTTATAGCATGTTCATACATACATATATACATACACACACACATACCATGGAATACTACTCAGCCATTAAAAAGAATAAAATTGGCCAGGTACAGTGGCTTACACATACAATCCTAGCACTTTGGGAGGCCAAGACAGGCAGATACCCTGAGATCAGAAGTTTGAAACCAGCCTGGTTAACAGGGTGAAATCCTGTCTCTACTAAAAATACAAAAAATTTAGCTGGGTGTGGTGGTGCATGCCTGTAATCCCAACTACTTGGGAGGCCAAGGGAAGAGAATCGCTTGAACCCAGGAGGCAGAGATTGCAGTGAACCAAGATCACCCACTGCACTCCAGCATGGGTAACAGAGCAAGACTCCTTCTCAAAAAAAAAGACAATGAAATCATGTCTTTTGCAGCAACATAGATGGAACTGGAAACCTTTATTAACAGAAAGTCAAATACTGCATTTTCTCACTTATAAGTGAAATCTAAACAATGGGTGCACATGGATATACATAATGAAATAAAAGACACTGGAGACTGCTAAAGGTGAGAGGGTGGGAAGAAGGCGAGGGTTGAAAAATAACCGCTTGGGTACAATGTTCACCCTTTGGGTGATGGGTCCACTAAAAGCCCAGACTTCACCATTGCAAAATACATGCATGTATGAAATCTGCACTTGTATGGCCTACATTGTTTTTAAATCTACAATCAGGGAGCACCTGATAAATACAAGTGGAAAATGGCATTTTCCAGGTGCTCAGCCGGATGGCTTCTGTTCTGGAGGCAGCCTTTGGTCCTGGAATTGCAACAAAGTATACCTCAACCAAAGAGCACTGGATTCAAAGTGGAATCTAGAAAGACTTCCATCCAGGTGGTGCTCCCAGGCAGAACAATGCTTTATTAGTATGATCAACAAAAATACCATGACTGAAAAGGTAAATAAGGGGATGAGACTGACAACCATCCATTAAGCAAGGGCTGAGCTTAGTGCTGAAAACTGGGGTAAGACGCATCCCCTCCAGATGCACAGAAAGCAGGGAGAGAAATAGTTTGCAAATAGAGACCATTCACTAGGCCATTCACTTCATCTTATTGCATGACCCTTTTGGAAGAGAAAGGGGTATGTTTTTGTTATTATCAGAGGCAGTATACCAGTTACCAGTAAGACAACTATGACCAGGCTTCCAGGGTCCAAATACCCACTCTGCCACTTGCTAACTGCAATTTTGAAAGTTAACCTAAATGCCCTGTGCCTTGGGCTTTTCTAATTTATAAAACTACCATTATTTACAACTATGAACTACCATTTGAGATAACAGTAGTACTTACCTCATGTGGCTTTCTGAGGATTAATTAGTCAATATATGCAAAACACTTCATATAGTGCCTAGCCAGTTATAAGCAATCTTTAAGTATTTGTAATTATTAGCTATTTATTGAGTATTTTCTAAACAATGCATATGCATAATGTCATTTAACTCTCATGAAAATAGGTCCTATTATTCCCATTCTAGTGATAAAGAAGGTGAGGTTTAAATAGCTTAGGTGGGCCCAACATTCACACTGGTCAATCTGCTTCTAGTGTTAGCAATAAAATGTGTACAGTACAATTTTAAGGATGGTGAAGATGATGCATTCCTTTGCTTTAATCATAGCAGTTTGCTATTTCACATTCTAATTTATGGTAATATACATCATAAGATACAGTTATTCAAAATATAAAAGATAAAAATATTTTTATTTCCCATAAAAATAACCACTATAAAATTTTGCTAACAATGTACAACAATCTAAGTTAACAACGATGAAACAAACGAGCTGCCATTTATATGTAACAGGTATGATAGCAGCATGTGACAAGCACAACCATCTACCCTTGATACACAGCAACTGAGAGTTCGTCCAGTGGGAGTGCTGCCACCTGGATGCAGCCAGGCACGGAAGCTTATGAAGCTGCCTGACTTCTGGCTGGGTACCAGTTTTATTTTTCTGCAAATACCAGTCCTGACAAATTTCTACTTTTAAATGCTAAAACTTAACATTCCTTAATGATTCACTTGTAAGTAGAAGTACATAAGAGGAAGGGAAGGAGAGAAAAAAGCCTATGGAATTTGACATTATCCACCAATAAGAGATAAAGATAAGGATGCTCTCTGAAAGTTTTTTAAACCTTTCTTTCCAAAGTCTAGGGTGCAATCCTGACTAAGTTTATCTTATCTTCCCATTAGTGTTCATAAACTCTGTAAGGGCATATCACCCCAAAAAGGGGGAATCCCATCTGGGTCTCTTAAGATTCCTGTCATCTCCACTTCACCAACCCATTAACAGCTCATAATTAGGTCCAGAGTAGAAATTTCTTTTGTCACTGGCACTTGTGAAATGAAATTATCAGTAAAGCAAGAAAAAATCATGTCACACTTTCCCACTTTCAGTCAGATAAAATTTGTAGCAGGTATCTGGACAGTTGGCGTGAGTTTCCATTACTACAGAATCTTATTTTTGAGCCACCTTGTGACCTGGGAAACAAAGACATCAGTTCATTCAAGGTTCATATGGCTTTTTATTATACCTTTAAGAACATCACTGCAATGCATCTTTATTTATATCCTCACCCTAAGCTTTGCTGGCCCGATTCCCCTCTCAGGCCTCTGATTTTCATGAGTCTGTCTTTTGTTTTTGTTGTTTTTGTTGTTAAACACAAATTCCCTCCCCATGTAACACGTATATTCTTCTTCTTTCCATTTATACCAAATAGTAATTTCCAGCCCACTTCTTGGTAACTTTAAAATATCACACCTACCACCTTTTGTCATTACTTTATTTTATGTGTTATACCCTACCCAATTGTGTGAAGATTCTAAGACCATAATTCCTATCTTCGTCTAAATTTGTTCTTTCCTGTAAGTCTCCAGACACATTTTGCACCTCTATTCTTCTCTCTGAGTCATACTTATTCTCATCCGAAGCAATTATTTTCATGAATAGCTTCTCCCTTCCCATTTGTATTAGTTTCCTAGGGCTGTTGTAACAAAGTTGCACAGACTTGGTGGCTTAAAATGACAAAATTGTTTTGTCTCACAGTTCTGAAGGCCAGAAGTACAATATCAAGATATCAGCAAGCTTGTTTCCTTCTGCAGGCTCTGAGGGACAATCTGTTCCATGCCCCTCTCCTGGCTTCTAGTGTTTGCTGTTAATCCTTGATGTTCCTCACCACGTATTACCATTGAAAGTAATGGCAAAAACTGCAATTACTTTTGCACCAAACTAATAGATTCATCACCCCTATTTTGCCTCTATCTTCACATAGGGATCTCCCTGTGTGTCTCTGTCTTTACATGGCCTTCTTATAAAGACGCCAGGTATTCAACTTACAGTTTCACTCAGTATAATCTCTTCTTAACTAATGACATCTGCAAAGACCCTATTTCCAAATAAAGTCACATTCACAGGTTCCAGGGTAAGGGCTGCAACATATTATCGTGGGACACACAATTCCTCCTGCAATACCATCCATATTTTACTTCATATCCTTGCATTTTTGGTCAGCTAGATATCAGGAGGGAAAAAATGTGTTTTTCATCTTCAGGGATGTAGCCAGCCCAATAAGCCATCACTATCTCCTCTTTTGCTCAGGATGTCAAATCCCACTGTGTAACTCCATCCATGCAGCCAGCCTTTCTCCTCCCAGACCTGTATCTCTATTCCAAGATCAAAGTGTCTGTAAGAAAAATGAAATTAAAAACCTGCCTGTGCTCTCAACTTCTCTACCCTTCTGAAGCCCTTTCCCTGATGGTGCTGCTTTTCCACACACCATTAAGAGGAACTCATAATAAAGTGCAACAGACTTTGAGCCGCACCCAAATATACCCATCATGAAGGCAACCATGTTTCATTTGGCCAGCTTGGATAACAAGAATGAAGACTCTACATGGATGATCTATGTAATGCTGTCAGTGAGGTATTGAAGTCCCCCACTACTATTGTGTGGCTAACTCTTTTTAAAGGTCTAGTAGTAATTGTTTTGTGAATCTGGGTGCTCTAATGTTAGTGCATACATATTTAGGAGAGTTAAATATTGTTGAATTGAACCCTTTATCATTATGAAATTTCCTTCTTTTTTTCTTCTTTACTGTTATTGATTTAAAGTCTGTTTTGTCTGATACAGGAACAGCAATCCCTGCTCCTTTTTGTTTTCTATTTGCATAATATATCTTTCTCCGTTCCTTGACTTTGAGCCTATGAGTGAGATGGGTCTTACATGTGAGATGGGTCTCTTAAACACAGCAGGTGGTTGAGTGTTGTATTTTATCCAATTTTTCACTCTATCTCTTAAGTGGAGCATTTAGGCGACTTACATTCAAAGTTAATACTGATATGTGAAGTTTTGTTCTGGCCATGGTGTTGTTAGATAGTTGCTGTGTAGTCTTGATTGTGTAGTTAGTTGCTTTATGGGGTCTGTGGGCTATGCACTTACATCTATTTTTGGAGTAGCAAGTATCATTCTTTTGTTTCTATATTTAGAACTCCCTTAAACATCTCTTATAAAGCCAGTCTGGTGGTAACAAATTCCCTTAGAGATTGCTTGTCTGGGAAAAGACTATAATTTCTCTTTTGTTTATCAAGTTTAGTTTGGCAGAATATGAAATTATTGATTGGAATTTCTTTTCTTTCAAAATGCTAAAAATAGGTCCTCAATCACTTCTGGCTTGTAAGGTGTCTGCCAAGAAGTCCACCATTAGTCTGACAGAATTTCTTTTATAGGTAATATGGCCTTTTTCTGCAGCTGCCTTTAAGTTTTTTTCTTTTGTATTGACTTTGGAAGGTCTGATGAGTACAAGCCTTCGGAATGGTTATCTTGTATAATACCTTTCAGGAGTTCTCTGGATTTCCTATATCTGCATGCCAACCCATCTAGTGAGATTGGAGACATTTTCCTGGATTATACCCTCAAATACGTTTTCCAAGATGCATGCTTTCTCTTCTCTCTAAAGAGTGCCAGTGAATGACAGACTTGGTCACTTTACATAATTCCTTATTTCTCAGAGGTTTTGTTCATTTTTCTAAATTTTTTTTTCATTTTTGCCTAACTAGGTTGATTCAAAAGACCAGTCTTCAGGCTCTGAAATTCATTCTTCTGCTTTGTCTAGTATGATATCAAGGCTTCCAATTATATTTTGAAATTTCTGTAGTGAATTTTACAAAGGAATAAAGACTCTTATTAGACAGAACTGTGTATAAATAAATTCTGGTTCTGCATTACCAGTGTTATGACCTTAAAGAAGATACCTGATCTCTTTTTGCCTCAAATTTTATATCTGTAAAATTCATTTACTGATAGTACTAGTCAAGAAATTATGAAAATTTAACTGGTTATATAAAATACATAGCTTGATGTCTTTTACAGGCTGGACCATGCCTCTCCACCAAATTCATATGTTGCTATCTTAGCCCCAATATCTCAGAATGTGACTTATTTTCAGACAGCCTTTAAAGAAGTGGCTAAGTTAAAACACGGCTATCAGACTGGGCTCTAATCCAATCTTATTGGTGTCTTTATAAAAAGAAACTTGGACACACAGAAAGAAACCAGGGATGTGCTTACATATCAGACCATGTGAGAAAGTAGCCATCTGCAAGCCAAGGAGAGAAGCCTCAGGAGAAATAAAACCTGGCAACACCTTGATCTTGGTTTTGTCACCTCCAGAGTTTTGAACAAATGCATTTATGTTGTTTAAACCACCTACTCTGCAGTCTTTCATTATGGCAGCACTAGCAAACTAATACAAGTTCCAACACCTAATAAATGTTTGTAGAGTTAGCAATGATTGTTATCATGGATGATAACTAAAGTTTCCTCTAAACCCGTGACATCCAGGAGGGCAGCAACTGCTCACATGTGTGTATTGAGTACTCAAAACGTGGTTACGCCAAACTGATGTACTTTAAGTGTAAAATGAACATAGAATTTCAAAGATTTGCTAGAAAAATATAAATATTTCCACTAATAACTTTTTAAGTATTGATTGATGTTAAAATATTTTAGATATATTGAGTTAAATCAAATACATGATTAATGTGAACCACATGTTTCTGCTTCCTTTTTTCACGGGGCTAATAGTAAATTTAAAATTGCCTATGTGGCTGGAATCATATTTTAGAATGCTGCTGCTCTAAAGCCTTCGATGGGAATCGACGACCACAGCTCCATGCTCGCCTTCTAAGGCCAACAGTAGTGTTCTTTCTACTGCCAACTCCTGGAAAATCTCCTTCTAGTACAAAAGTGTAGGGAAAGAAGTGGAAGGAGTCAAACATACCTGGAGTTGAAAACCTACTTCACCCCTTACTTGGCCTGTGACCTGGAACTTCTCTGAGCCTACTGGTTTCTCCCCTGCAAAATGGGAATAATCAACTCTAGCTCAAAGGCAATGACACACACAAAGTGCTTAGCACTGTCCCTAGCACACAGAAAGTGCATGTTATAGACTGAATATTTGTGTCCCCAAAATCATACATTGAAATTCTCACCCCAATCTGATGGCATTTGGAGGTGGGGCATTTGGGAGATGATTAAATCATCAGGCAAGGCCTTTATAAATGAGCTCAGTGCCCTTCTATAAAGCCCTGGAGCGCTCCCTTGTCCCTTCTGTCACATGAGGTTACACAAAAAGCTACCATCTGTGAACCAGAAAGTGGGCCTTCTCCAGACTCCAAATATGCTGGTGCTTTAGCTTGGATTTTCCAACCCTTACAGTTGTGAGAAATAAATTTCTGTTGTTTATAAGCGACCCAGACCATGGTATTTTTGTTGCAGCATCCTGAATTGGCTAAGACAGTGAACAATAGAGGCTGGTTTTTGTTATTAACGTCGTGAGGCATGAAGGGTCTCTTCATCCTCTGGGGAGATGCGACAGGTGAAGGTTTCCAATGGTGAGATCGAGTGGAAAGCCCATGCTGAGGCTATTCTATTGTCAGAGAAGAGCAAAAATTTAAAGAGTCACTTTCCTCTGCTGCAAACAGAAATCTCAAGCTTATCTGGAATGTCGTCTGCCTCCTTCAGCTCATCTTGCCCTTTCTCACCTCCATGCCTAAGCTTAAATGGTTCTAGATTTCTGAGCTGTACTTCCTTCTCCTTCTATCAAAATCCGAGCATCTTTCAAGCCTTGGGTAAAATTTTACCTCCTTTATGAAACCTTCCACTACGAATTTCTGCCATATGCCAGAGACTTGAATACAGAGTCTGAATCCCCTTCAGTTTGCTTTCTCTGTGTTACTAGGCACAGAGCCTGACAGATAAAATCTTTATGGAATAAAGCAACATGAACAAAAAGTTGCAGCCTAGACTAGAGATGAGGGAATTCCAAGACATTGTCTACTTAGGGAATAGCCTTATATTTGAAATTCTCATAAAATGCAGAATAGCAAACCCCTATGACTTAAATCTCAAATCCAATTGTGTTCATGAGGATGGAATTCTACAAACCCTTTGAAAAAGCATGCAGCATTCAGGCACCATAGGTAAAAATGCTCCTCCTCCAATATCCCAGATCCTCAGGCCTTCCTAAATGAGGGTAAAAAAAAAAAAAAAAAGAACCGGTTCTAGAGAGGAACCACAGAGTGGGCCACACCCCCAATAGTCTCTGAGGAACTGGAGATCCAAAGCTAAAATGACTTGAAATAGAAATTTGATTTAAAAAGAAAGAACCTCTAAGTATTGCCAGAAAAAAGTTACAAAAGACTAAAACTCAGCATGTACTGCCCACAAACACACACTGAGGCAACCCAACCACAACACAGGTTGGCAAAACACATCATGGATAAGAGCTAAAACACATAACCACATGGCCTGTATTCAAATCGTACGCACATTGTTTACCAGCTGTGCAACTTAGGACAGGATACTTAACCTTTCTGGGCCTCAGTCTTTCCTTATTTAAAAATAGAGTCACATAAGTTAACATTAATTAAATTACTACCATATGTCAGATAGTTGCCAAATTCTTTCTACATTGCATACAACAGGATTAAATGAGTCAATGTATATAAATCCCTTGATTCAGAATCAGGCTGCTATGGTCTGAATGTTTGTGTCCCCTCAAATTTCATACATTGAAATTATAAACCCCAAGGTTATCTATGGTATTAAGTGATGGGGTATTTGGGAGGTGATTAGATCATGGGAAGAGAACCCTCGTAAGTGGAATTGGTGTCCTTATTAAAACAAACAAACAAACCAACCAACCCTGTGAGAGACCCCTCATCCCTTCTACCATGTAGAGACATAGCAAGAAAGTACTATAAACCAGAGAGCAAGTCTTTACCAGATATCTAGTCTGCCAACACCTTGACCTTGGACTTCCCAGACTCCTGAACTATAACGAATAGATTTCTCTTCTTTACAAGCTACCCAACTTACAGTATTTTGTTATAACAGGTCAAATGCACTAAGAAAATTGGAGGTGCTGCTGTAACAAAGATCTAAAAATATGGAAGTAGATTTGGAATGGGATCATGGGTAGAGCCTAGAAAAGTTTTGAGGTGTAGGCTAAAAAAAAGCCTACATTTCTAGGTGGACTATTAAGAGTAATCCTTGCGAGGGTTAGGACAAAAAGGAGAAAGCTGTGTAAAGAGCCTCAACCTTCTAAGAAAATATCATGAACAGAATGATTGTAGAAATATGGATGGTAAAGGCCATCCTGGTGAGGTTTCAGATAGAAATAAGGAACATGTTACTGGAAACCTGAGGAAACTGAGGCAATTTCTAAGCAAAGTGTTCAAGGTATGGCTTGGCTCCTCTTGAATGTTTATAGTCTAATATAAGAAGAGAAAAATGATTTAAAGACAGAATTTTTCATCAAAAGGGAAACAGAATTGAAAGGTTAGGAAATTTCACAGCCTATCCATATTAAAAGTATGAGAAAGTATATTCAAGAATAGGTTGTGGCCAAGCAACCTAAGATTAGTATGGATTATCCAGGACCTATTGTCCAAGAAAAGGGAAAAGTAACCCCAAAAGCTTTTCAAAAACCATCAAGGCTGCGTTTACCTTCTCACGCCCAGATCAGAGCCTAGAGGACAGAACAATTTTAAAGAAAGAGCCTCAGACACTTGTGGGACCTCAGCACTGGCTGGCTGGCACCACCTTAGGCACTGCTCCCTGCTTGCCAGTATAGCAATTCTCAGCCACCCAGGTGCAGCTCCAGTGAGGCCAGGTGTGGTGCAGGTCACTGTGCCTGCCCCTCTGGAAGGCACAAATGATAAATCTTGGCAGCATCCACAAGGTACCATCTCTGCCAGTAACAAAGTGCATGAGCCATGGGAGTATGGTTGCCTCCACGCAGATTTAGAAAGATGGAGCTGCCCAGAGCCTCAGGCTTATGACTCAGGCTGAGAATCGCCATGGGGTGCAGTCACCACAGAGAGCCCCCACTAGAGCAATGCTCAACAGAGCCATGGGATCGGGATCACCATCCCAGTAAGACTACAGGACAGAGCCTGGAGTTAAAGAAAATCATCCTCAAGCTTTAAGGTTTTATACTAGCCCAGGATCTGTCACTCATTTTTTTCTTTTCTATTTCTCTCTTTGGAATGGTCCTACTGTGCCTGTTCCACCAGTGCGTTTCTGGAAGCATATAACTTGTTTGGTTTCATAGTCTCACAGCTAGAAGGGAATCTGTCTCAGAATGAATCATATCTTGAGTCTCACCCACATCTGATATCTAAATATCATTATATTTAGATGAGACATTGGACTTAGACTTTAAAGTCAGTGCTGGCACAAGTTAAAAGACTTGAAGCTATTGGAATGGAATAAATGTGTTTTGCATGTAAGAAGCACATGAATTCTGGGGGAGGCCAGAATAGAATGCTATGGTCTGAATGTTTACGTCTCCCAAAATTCATAAGTTGAAATCCTAGCCTTCCAAGGCAATGGTATTTGGGAGGTGATTAGGTGATGGGTTTAAAGCCCTTATGAATGGGATTAGTGTCCTTATGAAAGAGCCCCAGAGAGACCTCTCACTCCTTCCATCATGTGAAGACATGATGAGAAGTTGCCATCTATGAACCAGAGAACAGGCGCTTGCCAAACACTGAATCTGCCAACACCTTGATCTTGGATTTCTCAGCCTCCAGAACTGTGAGCAATAAATTTCTATTGTTTGTAAGCCACCCAGTCTATAATATTTTGTTATAGCAGCAGAATTAAGACATTGGCACAGGGTAAACATGTATAACAGTAAGTAGCAGTAATTGTGGTGGTGGTGGTTGTCTTAAGAAAGACACTATCTCTACAGGCCATGGTCAGGTGAATGAACAGGTTCCTTAGTTATGAAAAAGCTCAAGCACTAGCTGTATAGCCTTGGCTAAACTTATGAAGCATCTCAGCCTTTGTTTCTCTGATTTCCCAAACATGCAATACGCAGAGTAATCAGGTATTACAAGGTTGCTGGGAGACCCGGGTGGGATATTGGAGGTGAAAAGCTGTGGAACTTATTGACTGTTGACATTATTCCTGCTTCTGCCTGCACCACCTGCCCCATTCCCACAGTAAATAGCATGACTTACTGTTTAAAAGAAAGAAAGAAAGAAAAAAAACAGCTTCCCATGAGTAAATACATGGTAGTGAGTCATTACTCCATGTCATGTCATCCCAGAGTCTGAGCCGTGTAGCCTTCAAATTCAGGGACGCCAATAAGCCACATCCTAGAAAGGTCAGCAGGGAAGTAAATGAATCAAATGCATATAGCCAACCTGTCTGCACCTCCAGCCACTCTTACACCATTCTGGCCGCTAGTAGGGCATCCAGTTAGAAGGTAGTTGCCTTCATTCAACAAGGCAACTTGTTCATGGTGGCCTTCACCAGACAATGGTGGTGCAGGGGTGAGGTGAGTGGAAGGACCATGGATCTTAGAGACAGATACACAAAAGATGAACACTTCTAGCCCTGCTTATGTGTCACCTCCCACGGAAGTCTTTCTTGGCCACACTGTTTAAAATGCCAACCGTTCCCCCTTGCTTTCCAGCTCTTTATAAAATGAAGGTATAACTTTATAATTCTTTGAAAGAATAGGATGTTGATAAGGATTAAATGCATAACACAGGTAAATGTTTAAAACAGTGTGTATAGTATTTAATAAATTTTAGCTTTTATCATCATTATTACCATTACTGTTCTTAAGTGATTACTATTTCATTCTGGCATATATGATACTCTAAAAGTATTATCTTAGTTATCTATGTATTTACATAATTGTTATCTGACTTCCCCACTAGATCTTAACCTCTCTAAGGAGGTGTCTATGTTACATCCCTACTAAATACTTAATATACAGCAGTTGGTTGGATGAGTGATCTAATGAGAGAATGAATAGGCAACTATCACACTCATCAGACTCATTTTTGTCCCATATCCCAACAACCTATTTGTAGAAGACAGTTTCTTATCTGAATTTTAGACTTGAAGAAATAGTAGCACTGAAAACGCTGAATGACTTATTCACACAGGATGAGGGTGAGCAGGAGATGAACGCCTATCAAATGCTGGCAATACACCAAACACTGTGTGAGACCCATTGATTTATCCGGGCTTCTGGTCATTCATTCCACAAAAACATATTAAGTTTCCACTCTGGGCCATACATTGGGCCCCTATACCCATCCAAAAAGAGCTTTTATCCTGGATTACAAAATCCCACTTTTGTAACCTCAATGGGAAAGCAGGTCTCAGAGCAGACCTTACCATGAGGAGGTGGGAGGGCACCCCCACCCCAGAAGCACAGGCCGGAAGCATCCTTGGGTCCTTTCTCCCTTTGACATCTGATTTCATCCTTGGCCAGAATTAAACTGTCCCAGGACCAGCACATGTGGGTTCAGTTTTGTCAGCCTGCAAGGACATTGGGCAGCTTTGTTTGTTCCAGTGTGGGGGAGGGAGGTGTTGATAAGCATCATCACAATCAGGATCTGCCGTCCATGACTTACCATTCATTTCCTAATCAGTCATCACATTTTATTCAAGCTTAACGCTGACCTATTGAATTTAACGCCACATTCCACAGCAAAAAAAGCCACTGCTGTGTTTACTGGGGGAAATCAGCCGGCTTTTGCCCTTGTTGCTGTAGTAAGCACCGGACACTTAGATCTTCAGGATATTTTTCCCCCTTGTTACCCAGCAATTCTCATTTTGTTCAAAGATGGTTCCCTCTTCTTTCTTTCCCTCCGTAGTGCCAAGACAACCAAAATTACATTAAAGTCCAGGCAGCTGGATATTTAGGCTACTCCCCTGCTCTCTCCCTTCCCCCAGTCCCATCAACACACATGCACTCACACATGTGTGCGCACACACCCATGTACACACACAGATGTGACCCAACAGAACACTGTGTGACCTTGGGCCAGTCACATCTTTCTAAGCTTCCATTTCATCAGCTGTAAAATGAGGAGGGCAGACTTAATTATCCCTTTCTTTCCTAATATTGCATGATTCTAATTTTCCCATGATTCTCAGATGATGGGATTAGAATTATAAAATGTCTGAAATGGAAGACACGCTGTAAAACAATCCTCCCACCTCAGTCTCCCAAGTAGCTGGGACTGCATGTGCTCACCATTACACTAGGCTAATTTTGTTTATTTTTTGTACAGACAAGGTCTTACTTTGTTGCCTAGGCTGGTCTCAAAGTCCTGAGCTCAAGTGACCAACCCACCACAGTCTCCCAAAGGGCTGGGTCTACATGTGTGAGCACTGCACCCGGCCCCCATATTTCAATTATTCTAGTAACACTGTCATCCTTTTTGCCACATCTCTACACTACTATTATCCACTCACCTGCTTTTTCTTTAAATTAACTTTTTACTTAAATACATATATTTAAGACATAACTTACCACAAATAGAAAACCATAATCCTTTGCTATAAACGTAATCATAATTAAAGGAAAATAAAGCAATCTAAGGAAATTTTGGCTGCGCCCCACTGCCTGCCCCAGAACCCAGGCCTGCTGCTTGTCCCTGCCTATGGAAATGGCAGCACAGCATCTGCTTAAAGGCACTAAGGTCATGCTAACATCAAAGAGGACGCTTTTTGCCCTAATCAGAATGGAAAAGAGACACATTCTCTCCCAAGGGATGTCCATTTTATTTAATATAGAAGCTAGGTACCACCCAAGATCACTCTCAAGAACTTCACTTCGGGTAAAATGTTCTCACCACTGTTAGGTTAATGTTGTAATGAGTTCATCTAAGGCTCCAAATTGGCAATATCTGCATCTTCTTCACCATTACCTGACCTGCAAGTATAGCCAGGCAGCTCCCATAAGAAAACATATACACTCAGAAACACACACACATGCACAAGTACATGCTCCAGAACAATTCTTTAAACAGCACAACGCCTTCCCTGGCACAAACCCAAGTCCACAGCTCTAGGAATCTCTGACCTCAGGCAGGTCTACATCACCACTTTTTCTAAAGAAATCACTGCCCATGTACAACAAAGAGCAGCTTCCACTGAACATGTGGGGAGCTCTTGAAGCAACTTCCTTTTTTTCCTTCCTTCTTCATGACACGATGTGAAGCAGGTGGTACACCCCTGTGAGAAAACAGGTACAAAGACTCTGGGGCGGAGAGGGACGAGAGAGATTCTAGGAAAACACTGCCTTCTGTTTATTTTGTGTGGTATAAGAAGAAAATATGTAAACTGAGTGGCAGGCAGTGGGGCGCAGTCAAATTTTCCTTAGATTGCTTTATTTTCCTTTAATTATGATTATATTTATAGCAAATGATTATGGTTTTCTATTTGTGGTAAGGTGTGTCTTAAATATATGTATTTAAGTAAAAAGTTAATTTAAAAATTTTAAGTAAAAAGCTAATTTCTACTTTAGATACAGTCTGGCTTCTAATTCCAGTTCTAGCGTCTTCTAGCAACAAATTTGGGCAAGTTGCTCAGCCCTTCTGAGCTTTAATTTCCTCCTTAGCAAAATGGCTCTAGTAACACACCCTTCCTTGCACTGTGAGGGTGTAAGGCAGGTATGGTACCAGGCACAGAGATAAAACTCATCCAACACTCAGTGTCTTCCTCTTTTACCTTTATTTTTTACTTTGGCACCATTCATGAAGGTCCAAAGTTAACACCCTTTTTATTGATTTGGTTGGTTGGTTGTTTTGCCTTCTAAATCCTAAGTCTCATCTGTAAAATGGAAAAAAAAAAAAAAAGCTGTGAATTTCCATATGTAAGTTTTGTTTTCTGTGACTTGATGATGGCAAGTGATGTATGAAGGCTGAGTGGAGTGACAAGGAGGGGCACAGAGAAGAGGAAAAAAACTTTACACCAGCAAACCCAACAATCGGCTCCTTTTGAATACTCATTAGCAGTCTGCTGGAAGTTCCAAGTCTCCTAAAGATTCTGGAGATGAGAAAGTAACAACATGAATCTAGAAAATGTGGTGCATTTCGTGCACTGATTTGAATTAGAGAATTCTTGGTCAGTTTCGCCTATGAAGTTGGGGAGAAGGCATAGGAGATGAAAAAGAAAAACAGAGAAACACCTCCCCCTGCTGCTCAGATAGCAAATAGCAGAATAGGTGTAAAAAAAATTCGTTGGTCACATGAAAAGCTTCACCCCGTTCCAAATGTTTGCAAAGGATTCACTATGTGCAGGTAGCTGGATTTTGTGGAATGCATTTTTCCATCCTAAGTTACCTTCAAAGGTCATTAAAATGATCTTAGGATATTATTACAATGATTATGTTTTTCACTGGGCATTTTATTATTTGTTTCTTTAACAGGAAATACACTGGCATAACTTTTAAATTAAAATGATGTAAAAGTTATAAATCAAAAAGTCTTGTTTCTGACTGCCTTACCTGTAGCCAGATACTTTTATCAGCTTTTTGTATCAATACAAGTAAATGTGACTATGTAGTCTTCTTTTTTCTCTTCTTACACAATAATTTACCTGACCCACTTCTGGATATCGCTTTTGTCACTTAACAACATATCTTGGTGACCCTTCCAGGGCAGAAGAGATTTCCAGGATATGTTTCAAGGCAGAGTAAGCTTCCTTCTTCTTTCACTGAGCATGTTATATGTGAAAAGAATATATTCCCACTCGGAGAAACCAGTAAGTTCTTTAAATTACTGCAAATGTGAATGCTGTTAACGTAGAAATAACCCTTTTTGGTCCACATTAATCACAAATACTGTCCACAGCCCTCCATAATAAACTTGTCTTCTGCCTGGTTTTTTTTGTTTGTTTGTTTGTTTTTTTCTGGTATTCCTTGTGATTAGAATCTCTCGCCTGGGTATCCACTGTGTTCAAGAGCAGAACAGAGCTTTGAAGTTTACAGGCTAGTGCTCGGAATTAAAAGTGCTTCATGCCACTAAGATTTCTATTTAAAAACCCAGGGAAAAGGAAAAAGCCTTTTGCTTCAGCTGAAATGCTCTTGTAAAGGGCAAAATGGAAAATACAAACACCAGTGCTGTTTGCTGGTTGGATACCAGAGCCATCGGCACCTCCTGGAAATGGCAGGCCTGCCAGTTCCTGATGGAAGCCAGGTTAGTCTTACTGCATTTGAGAGAGTTAGAAAACAGTGTCTTCCAGTGCAGAGAGCCAGCAAGATTGTGAAGGTCAAAGAAAAATCCGATTATCCATAGCTAACACTGACCATACAATTAAATTACACCAGTCAGGAAAGCATTTGATCTTCTGCAATGGACTTCTTCCAGCAAATTTACCCTTGAATCAGTCTGGGCCATTCATTGGCATCCAGCTGATCAGCTTCCTTCTGCTGCCCCAAATCCTGCAACATGTCTGTAGCAGATGAGCCACTGCCCACCTACATCCTCCTGGCCCACCCCAGAGGTTACTTGCAGCTTCAGTCATCAGCTCCCATGCACGCAGATAGCATCAAGAACCAGCTGCTTCTGCCAAAGGGCTTTTTCTGGCCACAGAAGTATTCCCTGCACAATCCAGACATGCAAGGCAGGACAGAAGTTCCAATGAGTTACCATCCCCAAGAGCAAGCCCCAAGCAATGAGTCAGAGGATAAACACCCAGTTCCCTTGCTTGCCCCTTTCTGGGGCAACGCCGAAGTGTGTGGCTCACATACTCTCAGAGGAACACCAGTGCAACTGAGCCCCAGGGGGGTCCTACTCATTAACATACTGTTTACTGACTTTTCTCTCTTCCCTACTCTCATCATCTTTCTGCGATTGCCTCCTGTGAGAGCCTTGATCCAGTTAAGAGACAGAAACCACACAGTAAGTTCAATAGGAGAAGTGTTAACACAGTCATTAACTACAATCAACAGTAACTGTAAGATAGGGAAACTCTTGCACCCTCTAGCTGAGAGGGAGAACTTAAGAAAAGACATACTGGAGAGGGATTCAGACCTCTTGGGAAAAGGTATGGGGAAACAGCAGAAAAGTTAGCTGCTTTGGCCAGGCTGGAGCCGGCCTGGAATTGCTGGGAACCACCAGACTGCAGCCAGCCTTCGCAGTGCAGGCAGCTGGCTGCAGAAGGAGAGGCTACTCCAAGTGTGACCCTGCGAGCCAAGTGCAGCTGCACAAGGCCAAGCAGAAGCTTGCAAGGGGAGGCTGGGTCCCCGACCCAAGTGCAGCAAGGAGGGAAAGGGAGGGGAATCCGGGCGCCTGCAAACGCAGAAGCCCTTCGGAGCGCTCATTCTGTGCTGGGGGCTCTGCTTGCCATGTGAGGGGGACTGCACAAAAATTATCACCAAGCCGAGGCTGCAAAGTCACAGGAGGACTGGTTCTACCCGCTGTCCTCGCCCACCCGCCGTCCCCGCACAACCGGCAGGAACCCTCCTCCAGTTGCGGTGTCCTCCAGCGCCCTCTACTGAGGAAGCCTAGCATCGCGTGCGCTTAAAGGAAACAGGCTTAAAGGCACCCCTTTCTTTGATAGTCCCAGAGTACAAATTAATAGAGTCTATTCGGAGCTGAGAAGTACAAGAAAAAAAAATTTTTTTTAAGATAAATACAACTCCCAAAGTCCTACTTGCACTCAAACCCGTGTCTCAGGATCTGCTTTTGAAAGAACCCAAGTCACTACAAGGTCTATCAGATCTGATTTTTGTTGACAAAAGAATCACTCTAAAATACTGAAAGAGATTTATTCTGAGCCAAATATGAGTCACCAATGGCCTGTGACATAGCACTCAGAAGATTCTGAAAATATGAGCCCAAAGTGGTTTGGGCTTTGTCTAGATTTATACATTTTAGGGAGACATGAGACTTCAATCAAATACATTTAAGACATATATTGGTTCAGTCCAGAAAAGTGGGGAAGGGAGGATCCGCTTCCAGTTATAGGTAGATTTAAAATATGTCTGATTTGTGTAGAAGACAGTGTGGCAATTCCTCAAGGATCTAGAACTAGAAATACCATTTGACCCAGCAATCCCATTACTGGGTATATACCCAAAGAATTATAAATCATTCTATTATAAAGACACATACACACGTATGTTTATTGCGACACTGTTCACAATAACAAAGACTTGGAACCAACCCAACTGCCCATCAATGATACACTAGATAAAGAAAATGTGGCACATACACACCATGGAATATTCTGCAGCCATAAAAAAGGATAAGTTCATTTCCTTTGCAGGGACATGGGTGAAGCTGGAAACCATCATTCTCAGCAGACTGACACAATAACAGAAAACCAAACGTCATATGTTCTCTCATAAGTGGGTGTTTAACAATAACACATGGGCACAGGGAGGGGAACATCACACACCAGGGTGTCAGGTGGTGGGGGGAGGTGCTAGGGGAGGGATAGCAGGGAGGTGGGGGGCTAGGGGCGGTATAGCATTAGGAAAAATACCTAATGTAGATGCTGGGGCGATGGATGCAGCAAACCACCATGGCACATATATACCTATGTAACAATCCTGCACATTCTGCACATGTACCCCAGAACTTAAAGTGTAATAATAATAATAAATAAATATGTCTGATTTGGCAATTGGTTGAAAGAGTTATTATCAATAGAAAGCAATGTCTGGGTTACAATAAGAAGTCATAGAGACCAAAGTTTTCTCATGCAGTTGAAGCCTCCAGGTAGCAGGCTTGAGAGAGAATAGAATGTAAATGTTTCTTATCAGACTTAATGTCTGTGTTGACGTTAAATTCTGGTCCTAAAGAGAGCAGGGTATAACAAGACATGTCTGAAACCCCTTCCCGTCATGGCCTGAATCAGTTTTTCAGGTTAACTTTGGAGTGCCCTGGTCAAGAAGGGGTCCATTCAGATGGCTGGGGAGCTCTAGAATTTTATTTTTGTTTATATTTTAATCTTGGATCTGCATGACCTCAAGAAAGGCTCTTACCAGCTTTGAGTGCCTGCTTTCTCATCTGTAAGATGGAGGTGATAATAAACAGTCTGCTTCACAGGGATTATTCTTGAGACAATGAAACACAATAGACCACCTGCAATGCACTTGGTACAAAGTAAGTGCTCAAAAAATGTCATCTCCCTTCCTCCTTTTCAAACCAAGTCAAAGCTCCAAAGTTTCTTCTTCCTTTCTTTAAGTAAGAGTCTAAGTATAAGAATGCTCTGAACTACTCTGCCCAAGGCATTTTTCCCTTAAATGTGACTCAGAACAGCTTGGAGAAAAATGAGGGAGATTAGAAGGAGGCCTTGTCCTGTAAAGGAAAGATTTCAAGCATTGGAAGCAAAGGATAAACAAGTATTTCTCTACAGAGAAAAAAGTTTGAGTGCAGAAGTTCTCTAGGATATGATAATTTCTGTTGGCACTTAAATGATGAATGAGCCTTAAAAGGGGAATACGCGGGCCAGGCGCGGTGGCTCAAGCCTGTAATGCCAGCACTTTGGGAGGCCGAGGCGGGCGGATCATGAGGCCAAGAGATCGAGACCATCCTGGTCAACATGGTGAAACCTCGTCTCTACTAAAAATACAAAAAATTAGCTGGGCATGGTGGCGCGTGCCTGTAATCCCAGCTACTCAGGAGGTTGAGGCAGGAGAATTGCCTGAACCCAGGAGGCGGAGGCTGCGGTGAGCCGAGATCGCGCCATTGCACTCCAGCCTGGTTAACAAGAGCAAAACTCCTTCTCAAAAAAAAAAAAAAAATGGGGAATACGCAATGTGATAACTGCTACCATTAATTAAGAGCTTGCTGTGTGCCAGGAATTCAAAGTCATAACCTCTCTTAATCCTCAGAACAATAAGATAAATGCTATTTTTAATCTCATTTATGCAAATGATGAAACAGAGGCTCGAAAACATGAAGCAGTTTCCCCATGTCAGAGCCAGGATTTGATCCCAAGTCAACTTGACTCTAATCCTCAGCTTCAATTGCTATGGTGGATACAATTGAGATTTAGCCTATGGAATCAGAAGTCTGTGGTCCTGCTACAGGCTTTACATTTAAATCCCTATGTTTTCCAAGTAATAATTCTTCCTTCCCCAAGGGAATCATTTCCCCATCTGTAAAACAAGAGAGCTAAGTTAGAACCAGGGTTTTCATAGGGGTAGCACCACACCCAAGAATATTTTGGAAATGAGTGGGGATAGTTGGTGCTATAATGAGAGGGCACTCAGTGGTATTTCACGGTTGAGGACCAAGATGAGTAAACGCCTTGTATATTCCACAAGATACCTGTGTAACTGAAACACTTGTGAACCTAGAACCTCGCTCCATTTTACATCTAAAAACAAAACATTCTTATACCATTTTAATATCCAATGAATTTTCCAGAGTCAATTGAAAGAAGATTGTACTTTATTATATGATAAATTTTACCAGGAGTTGGTCACTATCTGGTAAATCATAACACGAACAACAGTGCAACACATGATCATCATCCCTCTCTCTGCATTTGTACTGATCATGGATGTAGTCACAAATGTCTGTGTATCGCATGGGGTCTTTGAGTGTGGTATTCCCCAGTTATTTGTATACTGAAACACTCATTACCTTTTTATCAATTATTTTCTTTGTATTTTTCCTTTGTAGAAATATAAATATATTGTATAATTAAATATAAAAATAAAATATATGTGTAAACAGGTTGTATTATCTGTCAACTTCACTTCAATATATTTAAGGAGGCATTATAAGATATTTGCTTCAAAAGTGGAATTCTGGATGCAGGGAGAGAGGTTCTGACGTCTCTATTCACTGAAACAATAGCTATAATACAAAGCCAAGAATGAGGATGCCCAAGATACAGATATATTCATTTACTCAAGAAAGACTTATTAGCACTGACTTTGAGCCAGGTATGCTGTGGATTCTGAGGACACAGCAGAGAATAAGAGGACCTGAGTCTCTTAACTTTGTGAAAAGTTCCCTATGAAAAGCAAATGTTTATGTCTTAGTCTATTGCTGGTATTATAACAAAATACCATATATTTGTTAATTTATAACAACAGAAATTTATTGCTCACAGCTCTGGAAGCTGAGAGATCCAAGATAAAGCACCAACAGATTTGGTGTCTGGTGAGGGCCCCTTCCTTATAGATGGTACCTTCTATGTGTACTCACATGATGGAATGGGCGAAAGGACTCCCTCAAATCTCTTTACTAAAGACACTAATTCCATTTGTGATGGCTCCACCCTTATCTTATAACCTCACCACCTTATAAAGGCCCCACCTCCTAATACTATCAGACTGACAATTAAGTTTCAATATATGAATTCCAGTGGGACACCAACATTCAGACCATAGGAGCTCCTATCTAATAAAGTTAAATATTCACCTAAACTGTGGCTCAGCAATTTCACTCCTAGGTATGTACTAAAGAGAAATAAGGTCATGTGCTCACCCACATTACAAGCATGTTCACAGAAGCTTTTTTCATAATAACCAAAAACTGTACAACCCAAATGTCCCTCAAGAGGAGAATGGATAAATAAATTATGGTGTATTCATAAAACTGAGTACTACAAAGTAAGTTAATAAAAAAAAGAGTGAACTATGAACATGACAACATGGATGAATTTTAAAGACATTATGTTGAACAAAGAAACCAGACACAGAAGTGAAAATACTATATAACTCCACTTGTATGAAACTGAAGAACGGTCAAAATTAATTGATGGTGGTAAGTATCAGAATAGTAGTACACCTCCTGGAGACATTCTTGATAAGGAAGGTACCCAAGAGAAGCTTCTGGAAAGGTAAGAAAATTCTATGTCACGCTCTGAGTGACAGTTACACAAATATATACAACTAATTAAAATGTCATCAAGATAGGTCGGGCATAGTGGTTCACGCCTGTAATCCCAGCACTTTGTGAGGCCGAGGAGGCTAGATCACCTTTCAGGAGTTCAAGAACAGACTGGCCAACATAGTGAAACTCTGTCTCCACTAAAAATACAAAAAATTAGCTGAGTGTGGTGGTGCACGTCTGTGGTCTCAGTACTTGGGAGGTGGAGGCAGGAGAATCACTTGAACCCAGGAGGCAGAGGTTGTAGTGAGCAGAGATCATGCCATTTTACTGCAGCCTGGTAAACAAGAGGGAAACTCCGTCTCAAAAAAAAATAAAAAAAAAGGTCATCAAGCTAAACACTTAAGATTACTGCACTTGGACACACCTTAAAGTACCTACAAAAGTACATATATTTTACCTCAGCTTTTTTCTTTAAAGGACTCCATTTGAGTTTCTTGAGTTTCTTGACTCGCTGTGTCTTTAGGAGGTCGGGGGAGAACTGGAACAGAACTCAGGCTGTTCCAGCCATCTCCCCACTTATCTCAGATGCTACATTCCTAGCACATTCTATACTTATTCTTGAGAACTACAAGTGCAAAAGGAGTAAAAACTGGGTCAGTCCAAGGCCACTTGGAGCACTGTCCTGCAAAGAGTAATCCATTCCTCTCCATTTGAACACCCCAGTTTAAACAGTCACAAACAAAGGCTTCTGGAATCAGGTATCTGTGCCCAAATCTCAGATTCTTTTGGCCCATTCTTACTTTGTAAGATCTTGAGAAAGTGATTTACCTTATCTACCATTCCATTTTCCCTCATATAGCATGAGAATAATGGGAAGCAAATAGCTGTGCACTGGTTACCAACTTGTCTGGGTGCAGTGAGACAGAACACACTGATACACAAGTTACATGAAGCAGACTTACTATATAGGCAGCAAGGACAACAGAAGCCCGGGATTCATTGTAAGCTGCTCCCCAAGGCTCAGAAAAGATTCCTAGGGCTGATGATGCTTCATCTGCCTATGCTCTACTTGCACCACAGCTAAGGAACTAGAGAAAAAAGTTCAAGGATAGAAGTTCTCTAGGATACAATTTCTGTTGGCACTTAAATGAATGAGCTTTAAAGGGGGCAATAACAGTGTGATAATTTGCCATTAATTAATAGTTGTATTAATACAACCCACTCTGGGTTATATTCCCTATGGTCACAAGACATGCTGGGCTAAAGCACTGAAGGATACCCTGTTTCTTCAGGAGGTCAGGGGAGGACTGGAACAGAACTCAGGCTGTTCCAGCGATCTCCCCACTTATCTCAGATGCTACATTCCTAGCACATTCTACACTTATTCTTGATAACTACAAGTGGGAAAGGAGTAAAAACTGGGTCAGTCCAAGGCCACTTGGAGCACTGTCCTGCAAAGAGTAATTCATTCCTCTGCAGTTTGCTGAGTGCATTCAAGACATAACACATGTAAAAGTGTCTACCACTCTCTTTGTGTTCAATAGCTATTCATTTATTCTAGACAAATTTTACACTCCATTAGCTCTGACTTCCCAAAGCAGAGCTGTGCCAGGGGTGGCCCATTTGTGACATTTGTGTTCCTCTCTGCTCCTTCCTGAGCCTTGGAGGATACAGCTAATCTACTATGACATTCTTTCGTGCTTACCCTTAAAATCCATCTGAACACAGTACTCCCTGAGGCTGCACCACTTCATGAGAGCTGGCACATGAAAGAAAACATATTTGCCATCCTGACCTGTGTCATATTCATCTTTGCCTTGGCTGTAGTATCTAGTACAAGTACTTGTCAAGTCTGTGAGAAATGAAAAAAGAGCTGATATTTATTTCACATCTAAACACAACACACTCAGGAGATTGTTTTTTTATATGTTGCCTCTTAAATACACACACAAAAATCTGTGTTGGGGGTAGGGAAGCATAATTCTTGTTAAGAAATTTTTTTAGGTTGAGGGATCCAAGATGGCGATTAGGGGCAGATAAGGATTGCAGCTCCCAGTGAAAGAGCGGAGGGTGAGTAGATGCCGCATTTCCAGATGGCTTTTCATTGCTCACAGACCAGGATATTCCCAGGCAGAGGCGCCACAGGTCACCAGCACGGCTGTTTTGGCCAGTGTGGCTGTTTTGGCTGGTGTGGCAGTTTGGTCAGTGTTTTCCCCGGTGCCGCTGTTTTGCCAGCACCCCAGTGCTGCTGTTCTCCGTACAAAATACACAGGTCTAGGCGCTGTTTTAGCTGGCAATTGGAGCTCCTGGGAGACAGAGGCGCCCATTCATCTGATTAAAAAGGGGACTGAAACAGGGAGCCAGGCCAGGAGATTTGCGGGCAAAAAAGCGCCATGAATCTCGGTGCCGGTGCAGTGGGTCGCTGCATAGGAAATCACACAGATCCCAGTGCCTTTTCAAAAGGCGAATGGAACACTTGGGAGACAGTCAACCGTTCAACTGAAAAAAAAAAAAGGCTCTGAGGCAGGGCGCCAGGTGATCAGGCTTGGCTGGTCCCATCCCCCAACGCATTAAAAAAACAGCAATAGGAAAAGCTCTGGACTGAGAGTTTCACAGAAAGCACAGCTGAACCCGGGAAGGTCCAGCTCTGTGGGGGAGGGGCGTCTGTCATTACTGAGGCAGTCCACCACTACGGAGGTAGTCCACCATTGCTGAGGCAGCCCGCCATTGCCGGGGCAGCCCACCATTAGAGAGAGAGTCTGCCATTATACAGGTGGGCCACCATTGCCAAGGCAGTTCTAACTACACCTGTATAAACAGGACTGCAAGGAAGTTCACACAGCAGCTGGGCGGAGCCCAGAGCAGCTCAGTAAAGCCTTTGCAGGGAGACAGAGACTAGGCTGCCTCCTCGCTGTGCAGGGCAGCCCTGAAAAAAGCCAGCAGCACAACAGAAACTAATAAATAAAGCCCTAACTCCCTGGGACAGAGCACCTGGGGGAAAAAAAAGGGGGTGGATGTTTATGAGTTCTGCTGCACCAGACTTAAATGTACCTGCATAGCAGCTCTGAATGAACAACGGAGCCCACAGCTCAGCACTTGAGCTCCTATAAAGGACAGACTGTCTCCCCAAGCAGCTCCCTGACCCCCGTACACTCAAAGAGTCACCTCATAAAGGCGAGTTCAGACTGACATCAGGTGGGTATCCTTCTGGGACAAAGATAGCAGAAGAAGAAACTGGCAGCAACCCTTACTATTCTGCAGCCGCTGCAGGTGATCCCTAGGCAAGCAGGGCCTGGAGTGGACCTCAGCAGTCCTATAGCAGAGGGGCCAGACTGTTAGAAGGAAAACTAAGAAACAAAAAGAAATAACTTCATCATCAACAAACTGGAAGTCCACTGAGAGACCCAACCTGAAAGTCAGCAATTACAAAGACGACAGAGGGATAAATCCACAAAGATGGGAAGAAACCAGCGCAAAAAGGATGAAAACACCTGAAACCAGAACGCCTCTCCTCCTACAAGGGATCACAACTCCTCACCAGCAAGGGAAGAAGGCTGGATGAAGAATGAGTGTGATGAAGTGACAGAATCAGGCTTCAGAAGGTGGGTAATAAGAAACTCTGTGAGCTAAAAGAACATGTTCTAGCCCAATGCAAAGAAACTAAGAACGTTGAAAAAAGATTTGACAAAATGCTAACAAGAATAAACAACTTAAACAGGAATATAACTGAATTGATGTAGCTGAAAAACACAACACAAGAACTTGGCGAAGCATCCACAAGTTTCAATATCTGAATTGACCAAGCAGAAGAAAGGATATCAGAGGTTGAAGATCAACTCAATGAAATAAAATGAGAAGGCAAGATTAGAGACAAAAGGGTAAAAAGGAATGAACAAAGTTTCCAAGAAATAAGGGACTATCTGAAAAGACCTAATCTACATTTGATAGGTATAACTGAATGTGACGGACAGAATGAATCCGAGCTGAAAAATACTCTTCAGGATATTATCCAGGAAAACTTCCCTAACCTAGCAAGGCAGGCCAATATTAAAGTCCAGGAAACACAGAGAACACCATAAAGATATTCCTCAAGAAGAGCAAGCCCAAGGCACATAATTGTCAGATTCACCAGGGTTGAAATGAAGGAGAAAATGCTAAGGGCAGCCAGAGAAAAAGGCTGAATTACCCACAAAGGGAAGCCCATCAGACTCACAGCAGATCTCTCAGCAGAAACCCTACAAGCCAGAAGAGAGTGGGGGCCAATATTCAACATCCCTAAAGTAAAGAACTTTCAACCCAGAATTTCACATCCAGCCAAACTAAGCTTCATAAGTGAAAAAATAAAATAAAATCCTTTGCGAACAAGCAAGTACTCAGAGATTTCATCACCACCAGGCCTGCTTTACAAGAGCTCCTGAAAGAAGCACTAAACACAGAAAGGAACAACCAGTACCAGCCACTCCAAAAACATACCAAATGGTAAAGAGCATCAACACAATAAGAAAACTGCATCAACTAATGGGCAGAATAGCCAGCTAGCATCGAAATGTCAGGATCAAATTCACACGTAACAATAGTAATCTTAAATGTAAACGGGCTAAATGCCCAAATCAAAAGACACAGACTGGCAAATTGGATAAAAAGCCAAAACCCATCAGTGTGCTGTATCCAGGAAACCCATCTCACATGCAAGGATACACAAAGGCTCAAATTACGGATGGAGAAAGGTTTTCCAAGCAAATGGAGAGCAAAAAAAAAAAGCAGGAGTTGCAATTCTCGTCTCTGATAAAATAGACTTTAAACCAACAAAGATCAAAAGAGACAAAGAAAGATATTACATAATGGTAAAAGCATCAATGCAACAAGAAGAGCTAACAATCCTAAATATATATGTACCCAATACAGGAGTACCCAGATACATAAGGCAAGTTCTTAATGACTTGCAAAGAGACTTAGAATCCCAAACAATAAGAGTGGGAGACTTTAACACTCTATTGTCAGTATTAGACAGATCAACCAGACGAAAATTAACAAGGATATCCAGGACTCGAACTCAGACCTGGAACAAGCAAACCTAATAGACGTTTACAGAACTCTCTACCCCAAATCCACAGAATATGCATTTTTCTCAGCATCACATTGCACCTACTCTAAAATTGACCACATAATAGGAAGTAAATCACTCCTCAGCAAATGCAAAAGAATGGAAATCATAACAAACAGTCTCTCAGACCACAGTGCAATCGAATTAGAACTCAGAATTCAGAAACTAACTCAGAACCGCACAGCTTCATAGAAACTGAATGACTGGCTCTTGAATGTTGACTGGATGAACAATGAAATGAAGGCAGAAATAAAGATGTTCTTTGAAACCACCGAGAACGAAGACACAACATACCAGAATCTCTGGGACACATTTAAAGCCGTGTCTAGAGGAAAATATATAGCAATAAATGCCCACATGAGAAGCAAGGAAAGATCTAAAGTTGACATCCTATCATCAAAATTGAAAGAGCTAGAAGTGCAAGAGAAAACAAACTCAAAACCTAGCAAAAGATAAGAAATAACTAAGATCAGAGCAGAACTGAAGACGATAGAGACACAAAAAACCCTTCAAAAAATCAATAAAACCAGGAGCTGATATTTTGAAAAGATCAACAAAATAGACCACTAGCCAGATTAATAAAAAAGAAAAGAGGGAATAATCAAATAGATGCAATAAAAAACAATAAAGGGGATATCACCACAGATTCCACAGAATTACAAACCATCATCAGAGATTATTACAAACAACTCTATGCACATAAACTAGTAAATCTGGAAGAAATGGATCAATTCCTGGACACTTCAACCTCCCAAGCCTAAACCAGGAAGAAGTCAAAACCCTGAATAGATCATTAACAAGGTCTGAAGTTGAGGCAGCAATTAAGAGCCTACCACCCAAAAAAAGACCAGGTCCAGTTGAGTTCACAGCCGAATTCTACCAGACATACAAAGAGGAGCTGGTACCATTCCTTCAGAAACTATTCCAAACAATCCAAAAAGAGAAAATCCTTCCCAAATCATTTTATGAGACCAACATCATCCTGATACCAAAACCCAGCAGAGACTCAGACAGAAAAAAAAACTTCAGACCAATATCCATGATGAACATAAATGCAAAAATCTTCAATAAAATACTGGAAAACTGATTGCAACGGCACATTGAAAAGCTTATCCACCAAGATCAAGTAGGATTCATCCCGGGAATGCAAGGCTGGTTTAACATACACAAGTCTATAAACATAATTCACCACATAAACAGAAACAAAGATAAAAACCACATAATTATCTCAATTGATACAGAGAAGGCCTTCGACAAAATTCAACAGCCCTTCGTGCTAAAAACCCTCAATAAACTAGGTATGACGGACTGTATCTCAAAATAATAAAAGCTATTTATGGCAAACCAATAGCCAATATCATACTGAATGGGCAAAAACTAGAAGCATTCCCTTTGAAATCTGGCACTAGACAAGGATGCCCTCTCTCACCACTCAATACTATTCAATATAGTTCTGGAAGTTCTAGCCAGAGCAATCAGGCAAGAAAAAGAAATAAAGGATATTCAAACAGGAAAGGAGGAAGTCAAATTGTCTCTATTTGCAGACGACATGATTGTATATCTAGAAGACCCCATTGTCACAGTCCAAAATCTCCTGAAACTGATAAGCAACTTCAGCAAATTCTCAGAATACAAAATCAATGTGCAAAACTCACAAGCATTCCTATACACCAGTAATAGACTCAAAGAGAGCCAAATCAAGAAAAAACTGCCATTTACAACTGCTACAAAGAGAATAAAATACCTAGGAATACAACTAACAAAGAATGTAAAGGACCTCTTTAAGGAGAACTACAAACCACTGCTCAATGAAATAAGAGCAGACACAAACAGATGGAGAAACATTCCATGTTCAAGGTTAGGAAGAATCAATATTGTGAAAATAGCCGTACTGCCAAAGTAATTATTTACAGATTCAACGCTATCCCCATCAAGATACCAATGACCTTCTTCACAGAACTGGAGAAAACCACCTTAAACTTCATATAGAACCAAATGAGAGCCTACATAGCCAAGTCAATTCTAAGCAAGAAGAACAAAGTGGGAGGCATCACACTACCAGACTTCAAACTATACTACAAGGCTACAGTAATCAAAACAGCATGGTACTGGTACCAAAACAGAGATACAGACCAATGGAACAGAACAGAGACCTTGGAGGCAACACAACACATCTACAACCATCCAATCTTTGACAAACCTGACAAAAACAAGCAATGGGGAAAGGAGACCCTGTTTAACAAATGGTGTTGGGAAAACTGGCTAGCCATGTGCAGAAAGCAGAAACTGGAACCCTTTCCTGACACCTTACACTAAAATTAACTCCAGATGAATTAAAGACTTAAACATAAAACCTAACACCATAAAAACCCTGGAAGAAAAGCTAGGCAAAACCATTCCGGACACATGCATAGGCAAGGATTACATGACCAAAACATCAAAAGCATTGGCAACAAAAGCCAAAATAGACAAACAGGACCTAATCAAACTCCACAGCTTCTGCACAGCAAAAGAAACAGTCATTAGAGTGAATCGGCAAGCAACAGAATGGAAAACAATTTTTGTAGTCTACCCATCTGACAAAGGACTGATATCCAGAATCTACAAAGACTAAAACAGATTTACAAGAAAAAAACAAACAAGCCCATTCAAAAGTGGGAGAAGGATATGACCAGACACTTTATGAAAGAAGACATACATGAGGCCAACAAACACATGAAAAAATGCTCATCATCACTGGTCATTAGAGAAATGTAAATCAGAACTACACTGAGATACCATCTCACGCCAGTAGAATGGCAATCATTAAAAAATCTGAAGACAACAGATGCTGGAGAGGATGTGGAGAAATAGGAACACTTTTACACTGTTGGTGGGAGTATAAATTAGTTCAACCATTGTGGAAGATAGTGTGGCGATTCCTCAAGGACCTAGAAATAGAAATTCCATTAGACCCAGCAATCCCATTACTGGGTATATATCTAAAGGATTATAAGTCGTTCTATAGTAAGGACACATGCACACGAATGTTCATTGCAGCACTGTTCACAATAGCAAAGATCTGGAAGCAACCCAAATGGCCAACGATGATAGACTGGACAGGGAAAATGTGGCAAATACACACCATGGAATATTATGCAGCCATCAAAAACAATTAGTTCGTGTCCTTTATAGGGACATGGATGAACCTGGAAACCATCATTCTCAGCAAACTGACACAACAGCAGAAAATCAAACACTGCATGTTCTCACTCATAGTTAGGTGTTGAACAATGAGAAAACATAGGGGAGTATCACACACTGGGGTCTGTTGGGGGGAAACAGGGGAGGGACAGTGGTAGGTGGGGAGCTGGGGAAAGATAGCTTGTGGAGAAATGCCAGATATAGGTGATGGGGAGGAAGGTAGCAAATCACACTGCCATGTGTGTAACTATGCAACAATCTTGCATGTTCTTCAAATGTACCCCAAAATCTAAAATGCAATTAAAAAAAGAATTTTTTAAAAAAATCAAGCTTATTTAAGTAAGAAATGCCTGTCCACAGATGACAGGCAGCTAAGGCAAGTTCAAATCCACATTTGTTTGTCCCAGATGCCCAAGGTCTGTCCACCATGGCAGCCCATACTTCATCAACTATGGACACTCAGTGCAAGTCCATCATTAGAAAGTAGGTATGTTCTCTCTTCCTTGGTACTGCCTATGGAGATGGCAGCCGTCTCCTCCTCAGCATCATGTCTGCCCTCATACCCCTGTGAAACCCAAGGTCATCAAAAAAAGAACCAAAAAGTTCATCTAGCACCAGAGTCAGACTGATACGTCAAAATTAAGCATAACTGTCAGAAACCCAGAGGTATTGACAACAGGGTTCATAGAAGGTTCAAGGGCCAGATCTTGATGCCCAACATTGGTTATGGGAGCAACAAAAAAACAAACCACATGCTGCTCAGTGGCTTCCAAGGTTCCTGGCCCACGATGTCAAGGAGCTGGAAGTGCTGCTGCTGTGCAACAAATCTTACTGTGGGGAGATGGTTCCCAATGTTTCCTCCAAGAACTGCAAAGCCATCATGGAAAGAGCCACCCAGCTGGCTGTCGGAGTCACCAACCCCAATGCCAGGTTGTGCAGTGAAGAAAATGAGTAGACAGCTCATTTACATGTTTTGTATTTAAATAAAACTGTAAAAACGGGGGGAAAAAAGAAAAGAAAAGAAAGTAGATTTGCAATATCTACTGTCTTTCCTCGTCAATAAAATCATCTAGAATTCAGAATAAGAAAAATAGATGTGTTATCCTATTAGGAATGAATTAAAAAGAGGATAGAGGAAATTATTTCATGCCACAAAGTAAACAAAAATAAGTGAGGTCTGTGGTTAAAAAAGACCAAGACAGAATCAACAGCCTGCAAGACTAGCAATTCACTAGCTGCTAATTCTGCAGATTTGCTTCTTCAAACACAAGCACATTAGATATTCTGCTACTGGAGCCAAAAGCACCTTCTCTAATCCCAGTGAAGTGCAGATAGTTGCTCTCTGCCGAGCTTTCTTTTTCTTGCTTTCATTTTGGTTTGCTTCCTATGGGTTTCATGTACCTCATCAGAAACTGAATGAAGACGGGAAAACAGAGCTGCTCCCTGACCAAAGCAGAGCTCTCGTAGGGAGCGCCAAGGAGACATACTGAGCTCAGACCTCATTCATGTCAAGGCCACTGTTTTGAATCTGAATGTATACATTGGAATGCCCTCTCTGCTGAGGAGGACACGACCACAGGGAGGAAATGAGAGAAAAGATAGGTAGGAGGAATGCTAGAATGTCAGAGCCAGGAGGGCCTATGGAGGTTGCTTTGCCCATTTTCCCAAATATCAGTCATGTTGGCCGTATTCCTATACCAGCTGTACTATTATTTACTTATTCTCTTCCTTCAAGTAAAGTCACATTCAATTAAATGTAGCCTCATCTTAATCAATATCAATGAAATTACACATTTGATATCATAGTTGTATTTTTTCCTAATAAACTTTATAATAAATATGGTTAACTATGAAAACTTAAAATGTTCATCCAAGGCGGGTGTTGAACAATGAGAACACATGGACACAGAAGGGGAGCACTACACACTGGGGTCTGTTGGGGGGAAATGGGGGAGGGACGGGGGTGGGGAGGTGGTGAGAGATAGCATGGGGAGAAATGTCAGATATAGGTGAAGGGGAGAAGGGCAGCAAATCACACTGCCATGTGTGTACCTATTCAACAATCTTGCATGTTCTTCACATGTACCCCAAAACATAAAATGCAATTAAAAAAAATGTTCATCTATGTATCATATATGGGCTTGTATCTCCCTAGTGGGACCTGCACCACACATTGAGAAAGATTGATAGTTCATTGGATTCTAGGCTTGTTTTTTAGCCATGGAAATGTTCTGGGGTTTTCACGGACCGCAATCTGTCCAACAGGTAACTGCTCTGATGAAAGCTGGTCAGGGCAGCTTGGAAATCTGGCCTCTTAGCATCCACACTACTGCCCACCTTGCTCAAGATCTCAGAGGTCACTTGACTCAAGGCTCAATAAAAAGCATTTGGGGCCGGGCACAGTAGCTCATACCTGTAATCCCAGCACTTGGGAGGACAAGATGAGTGGATCACCTAAGGTCAGGCGTTTGAGACCAGCCAGGACAACATGCCAAAACCCCATCTCCTATTAAAAATAAAAAAATTAGCCAGGGCTGGTGGCAGGCACCTGTAATCCCAGCGACTCAGGAGGCTGAGGCAGGACAATCGCTTGAACCTGGGAGGCGGACGTGCAGTAAGCTGTGATTGTGTAACAGTAGTCCAGCCTGGGCAAAAGAGCAAGACTCTGTCTCAAAAAAAAAAAAAAAAAAAAAAAAAAAAAAAAAAAAAGCATTTGAAACTCTGTTCCAGTTCCAGTTCTTGTTTCACAGAAAAGTAAATTAAAGCATGAAGAAGAGAAATGATAACAAGGCATTGCACAGAAAGTTACTGCAGAAATAGATCTGGAAGCCAGAGCGCGTGATGCATATCTAGAGAATGTGGAACTACCATGTGCCCTGGAAAACCTTCAACATGGGCCAAAAGATGGCACAATGTCTTCCTTCACCTCTCTCCCTCCACATCTGCTGGTTTGGAAGAAATGCTTGAGCTGAGAGAAGAGGGAATCCGTGGCTAGATATTAAGGCAATGAGGTAGAATTTGGACAATTAATGCCTAGGGTGCTACTTGAGCTGAAAGTTGTTTGGACTGAGACTAGAAGACCAATGCATGGGAGCCTCAAAGTGACAGACACAACCCAAACACACCTGGGTCACTTGGGCACCTTCATTTCCCCAATTTTCTTCAACTGGCTGAAGCATCTAGAAATGTACTCAAATATCCAAATCCTACCTGAGAATCTTTGGAGAATAATTTGAAACAACTTCTATACCTTGACTCCTTCCTTACCTGCAGCTCTTCTCTCATCCCACCCGTCTAGCCATGCCCCTCTAGCATCGCTTTGTGGGGTCTTTCTGTCGAGTGGCACCCAGCATCTCCCTGCAGAGCAAATCTGCTATTGCAGCATCTTCAGGTCTCCTCCACATCCATCATGCTGATCCACACAATACAGGTGGTGTGGCCTACTCTGCTGATGAAGTCTTCCTCCTTCAAAGGCTGGAGAGGGAGTCAGAAATAATAACACTTTAACAGTTTTTCTCATCCACCACAGCCTAGACAAAATAAGGAATTGTTTTCCAACAACCAGAACTTCCCCAAAAAGCTCAGTTGTTCACTACACACAATGATGGGCCTCCACCACTAAGGGATCACTTGAGTGAGCACCATTGGGAGACTCTGGCCTCATATGAGGAACTTCACTAAATGACCACTAATACCTCCTTCCAACCCTGTGTTCTCTGATCCTAAAAGGGTTTTGTGGCCTTCCAGTTACAGTGAAGGAGACTATGAAATATGCAGCAGTTTGTGGGAGTATGTTTGAGAAGCATCTTTGAGTCTAGAGCAGGAATCAGGAAACTTTTTCCATAAAGAGCCAGAGGGTACAAATAAGTTCTCATTGCAATTATTCAATTCCATCATTGTAGCATGAAAGCGGCCATATATGTAACAAATAAGAGCGGTAATGTTCCAATAAAACTTTATTTACAACACAGGTGGCAGTTGGGTCTCAAATTATTTCAAAATAAAAAGTTACTAAATGCTGACAGTAGGCGAGATCTGACCTGCTGGCTGAGGCTGGCCAACTCTTGCTCCAGAGGAAACCTGTCTACCTGGATGGCTCCCTTTTCCTTCCTGCTTCACCCAGGCAAGCATTGAGCCTAGTCAGCACTACCTCGTGAATATTACTTGTGACCTCCCATACGAGAGATAAGCCAGCCAGTCTCTTTAGATAATCAAACCCACATCATCTATGGTTGGCAACTGAGGGAGGATCCCAAACTGACCTCCCCTTTTAGAGACATGCACACATTTCTTAAAATGTCAATGGCTCAGCCTGGGCAACATGGCAAAACCCTGTCTCTATGAAAAATACAAATATTTCATGGGTGTGGTGACATGTGCCTGTAGTCCTAGCAACTTGGGAGGCTAAAGTAGGAGGATAGCTTGAGCCCAGGAAGCAGAGGTTGCAGTGAGCCAAGATGGTGCCACCACTGAACTCCAGCCTGGGTAACAGAGTGAGGCCCTATCTCAAAAAAAAAAAAAAAAAAAAAAAAGTCAATGGTCAATAAAACCCCAGGGTGGAAGTGTTTCAGCTTTTCAATCAGGAGAACTACTGTCTATTTAGAAATGCTAAGTACAAGGCTCCTCCCTTCCAGATTCCTAATAGAGGGCAGAAGCAAGGAGCTCCGTGACAATCAAGGCACAGCACTACACTTTCCTTAGGAAAGGCAAGTACGAAATAACTCCAGTACTTAGTGTTTTGGCTTTACTCTGTTGAACATGGATGAATACAGAACGTCTCCAGCATTCTCCTCCACCCTGGAAGACCTTTAGGTCAATCCAGAGGAAAATCAAAGCTCAGGAACCAACCCAAAGCCTACCTGAGCAAGAGCTGCTTTCTTGAATTTCTCTCATAACCAAAGCAGGAGACAGAAAGAGAGCAAGTATCACTGACTACAGCCCTGGGTTTCAATGCAGAGGCCTCATCACCCTGGTTAATGTGACCATAATCTTAGGGGTGATATGGTGAGAACCTGGAATCCACTGGATTGTACTGACCGGAGGTCAGGGCCACTACACTGACTACAGAAAGCAGGCAGGAGGAGGAGGAGGAGGGACGCTCACTATCCAAAGGGGCAACTTCAATGAGATGCTGATTAGCTTAACTAATTAGCAACAGTGTCAATTAAAAAAATTATAAATTGATCTATCTACATCTTATCTCATTTATTATTCTCAACAACTCTGCGAGATCAACATTCGTATCAACTCCATTTACATATAATGAGTTGACCAGTGGAGACTGAATCCTAAAACTGGTTGAAACTAAGAACACCTGGGTGTTTTACGTGTTCATGGTGAAAACTTGAACTTACCCTTGGAGCAAGTTGTTCCATTTTCTGGAAATAATCACTCAATGATCCCTCTGAGTTACACCTAGGTAAAGTAATTTCATTCCTACCCACTGGTTTTGGAATAGGGACTTTTTATAATTGGATATGCCACTTGGAAAGAGCATGGGTTTAGAAGCAGCTGATAAAGTAAATTGATGAAAGATGCCTTTTCATACATTTTTTACATATATGAATTTACACAATAAAATAAAAGAAAATCAGCAAGAGGAAGAGGGAGTGTGGACTGGGTAACACAGACCTATGTTGTTGGAGCAAAACGCTGGTTCTAGGCAGTAGATGGATGGTGCTGTAACTCATTGCAATGTGTCTCCCTGAGTGCTGAGCTATTACTTGGGAAGCCTGGCTTCACTTAGGCAAAGTGGAAGACGACCTCTTATGGTCAGGTATTATGGTCAAGTCAGGTTTCCTCTTATGACCCATTGGTAAACTTACCATTTCTAAGCTTCTGTCTCCTTGTCTGGAAAATGGTGGTATTACTTATACTATCAAAGCAGTTTCTCAGATAAATACTCTCTTCCCTGGCAACCCAGGTCCATTGGGGAAAGAGTATTTTCAACCAAGGGTTACCCAGGGAAAGACCAGGGTCCACTGTTCTCAGATGAACCACTGCAAAAGCTAGCATTTCTCTGGACCATGAGGCCTCCCAGCTTCAGCAAGGGGAACAAGGATCTCAATAGTTATTTTTCTCATCTGCAGAGCACGAACAGGGGTTCTTGGGCATTCCATGAAAAGGCTCCTGAAGCCAAGAAGTGAGAGATGACTGTACTGCCTGCCAATCTGAGCAGGTAGAGGGTTGGAGTTGCAAAGGACTGTCAGCAAAAAATACTCATTTTGCATTTACATGAGCTGTTGTGGTCCAGGGACATCCAGGTAATGAGCATGTGGGCCAGATGAGGTCCACAGAGACTTAATAAGAGATGCTAAGCTGTTCTTAACATTCGCTATACACAGTATTTCACAGAAAGCTTCTAAAACAGACAGATGTTTGTGCTGAAACCTAGCCCAATCGAATCAGTCTCTTGGAGCAGAGCCCAGGAATTAACTATTTTTGAGAAGCTCCCCAAGTAAATATAATGTGTAGCCGGGTTGTGAAGTACAGAACTAGCTCAAGACAGATAGATAAGGGAGAGAGAGAGAGAGAGAGACAGAGACAGAGACAGAGAGAGACTGAGAGAGAGAGAAAGAGAGAGAGAGAGAGAGAGAGAGAGAGAGACAGAGAGATGGGGGGGATGCATTTTGTAGATCAGGAAGCTAAGGATTAGAAATTCAAATAACCATCACAAGGTCATTCCGCTGATAAGTAGCAGAATCACATGTCATATTCAGGTCTGTCTGATTGCTGACCACGTGCTGATTTAACTCTAACAGTCTCTTGGGGATTCTGGAGAATGAGGAGAGGAACTGACAGACAAAAGAGAACAGAAAAGCATACCTTCTCCAACCTCACCTTCCTCCTTGTCCTGATAAAAACAACCTTGCAGTAAATAAACGGGGAATCTTGCATAGAGACACAAAATATTACTTCTGCATGTAAAGCCACTCAGCCTGAATCAACATATTCCAAGAAGAGTCTCTTCTCACACCCAACCCTTCCCTCCACCACCAATTTCTAGCTGAAAAGGTTGTCAAGCTCAATACACTTGGTGTGTCAATGGAAGGCAGGCACTGAAATGGAGAAAGTATGTGCCTGGTGTGATTTGGAACATAATGGAATCACACCTGTACTAGGGCTCCCAGCCTACATATGGCACAGGCACAAAGAAAGAGAGACACTGAGAGAGAGAGACCTCATGGGGAAAATGGTCAGGCTGGCTCAGAGGCATGAGACATTACCAGAAAGGCCTTTATGAAATAGTAGTTTACAAGTGCCCTCTGTTAAATCAAGTTTAGCATAAAGCTGCCTCCTTACATATTTTAAGTTCAGCCTAAGGCTTTCTCTGTACATCGTGAATTGTAACAACTAGACTGTAACCTACACTTGTGCCACTCATCAAGTTTTGTCCAATCAAATGTACAACTGTTCAAACCATGTTCAAATAAAGCAAACACCAAGCTGTAACCAATCCAGTTCTGTAACTTACTTCTGTTTTCTGTACCTCACCTCTGTTTTCTAGGCATCACTTTCCTTTTTCTGTCCATAAACCTTTTTCTACCATGTGGCTGTGCTGGAGTGTCTGAGCCTGCCGTGGCTGGGAAGGCTACCCAATTCACAAGTTGTTCATTGCTCAATTAAATTCCTTTAAATTTAATTTGGCTGAAGTCTTTCTTTTATTGTCTCTGAGCATCTGTGAAAACTTACTAAATAATATAATCAGAGCTATTATTTATGGTGAGCCAATGTACCAAGTCTTCAGCAAAGACTTTAATGAGAATCATATCATTTACCACCGCATCCCATCCCCAACACCCCCACCCTGCCACCCACTCACACATACACATACACAGCTATACACAGTGAAGTTGGTGGTATTATTTTCATTGTAGTGATGATGAAACTGAGGCCTAGATATGTAGATAAACTGACCAGCTCAAATCCCAAAGCAAGTAGTGATGGAGCTGGTATTCAACCCTAGGGGGAAAAAATGATAGCAAACCTCATTTGTTCCTAGGAGTGTGGGGTCTATTTGACTACAGAACTTCTGGCAGTTTCTGATGGCAGTAAAAATGCAGGCAAGAAACTGACACCAGCCAGCCAAAAGTCTATGATGGCAGCCTACCCCCTTTCCCTATCTTCTCCTTGTCCTATAACTAGGAAGAAAACAGGGAGACCCTCAAGGCACTTGCACTGCTGTGCTGCTATACTATAGGTCTCCAGATTGGGAAGGTCTCCAGATACTACAGGAATTCAACCGGCTTTACCAACCTACCTGCTGTACAGCTTCCTCTCTCACAGCCTGTTTGTTTCAGGCCCTGTGTGGAATACAGTCACCTAGTCAGTTGAAACCAGTTTCTGACAGACCCTGGCAACTTACAGATTAACCCAAGTGAACTTTCCTCATTACCATGCTAATGTCTCTAGCCTAGAAGGAGCTATAAAGCAGGTGACCTATGTGCTGGCATGATGACTCACTGCATCTGTACCACTGGGACCCCTGCATGTGATAACCCACTCTCTCCCCTCTCCACTGCCCCATAAAACTCTCCTGTCACTTTGCCTCAGGGAGACACTGCTTTGAAGAACACTCCCAGTGCTTTCTTTACTTGTGATGAGTAATAAAACTGCTATGGATCCAAACCTGTGTTCTCACAGTTTCTGGTTGCTTGCCAGGAAAATGAACCCTGGTTTTGTTCAGGTACCATTGCTAAGTGTTTAAAAACAGACTTTATGGGGAAAGAAAGCCCTGATTTGTGGCATTTGCCAGTTTCTGTGGCATAAATACAGCCACAATGGCCATTTTAAAGCTACAAAGTTGTCATGATCTATTTCACAAATTTCCTGAAAATGTAACAGGAGTTGATTGAACTAACTCCAGCACACCAAGAAATTGATTTCATTCCAAGAATATAATTATTGTTTGTTAGAAGTAGGGATCTTCCTATCCTCCAGTCCAAAAGTATCCAGATTGTTTCAGCATCCCTCAGTGATCTCATTCAGGGTTCTTCTCACAACAGCCAATGAGCAATTTACTTCAGCTCAGCAGACCCACATAATCTGGTTGAGTTGATTGGCATAAGCCATATACACGACTGAATTAAAGTCTCAGGATTGATAACCTGAAGATCCAAGAAACTGACACTCTAGACCTTAAATATAGATTAAATGGGTCATGATAAACTGGAGAAAAGTTTCACCCAAGATTGGGTTCAGTTACTGAAAGAGCAAATCAGAACTTTCAAAAGTTATAAAGCAGAGTGAGAGTGAACTGCACACATACATCTTAGGGGCAAAAAGAGGGCCCCGATGAATTACAGACTACCAGTCTTTACAAATCAATATGAAGTAAAACAGATAATAATGGGATTGTAGTATAAGAAATGAGTGCTGCTTTTTTTACTGGAAACTGAAACCTCTTGGGTTCAGATTTGCTTTGTTGCTTCTTAGAATACTGGGTTAAGTTGCTCTTCCTGGGGGTAAGTACAAGGGAGTGCTTAAATGCACAGGCTTTGGTTTTCTTGTCTGTAAAATGGTGATATTAACGATACTGTCAAAGCAGTTTCTCAGATGAATTCAATGGAACATTGACACACATTTTATTTTAAGCTTAGTGGAAGGGAAGAGACTTCAAAAAAAAAACTAGTCCAAAAATTTACTTTTGAGAGAAAAAACAATGACTTAATAAATGCTATTCAACTAGAATTTGACAAGAGGATTACCTGGTTTAAAGATTATTAGGCTAGCATAAGGCTAAAAGAGTGTTGTGCACTGAAATGTCTGGTTCAAGGTTACTGAACACATCTAAAGAATAACAGCAGAGTGGTACCAGTCTAGCTTCCCAGAAGGACTTTAAATCTCATTAAAATCTATCAGAAAGGCTAGGTGCAGTGGCTCACACCTGTAATCCCAGCACTTTGGGAGGCTAAGGTGGGCAAATCACAGGGTGAGGAGTTCGAGACCAGCCTTGCCAACATGGTGAAACTCTGTCTCTACTAAAAATACAAAAAAATTAGCGAGGCGTGGTGCCAGGTGCCTATAATCCCAGCTACTTTGGAGGCTGAGGCAGGAAAATCACTTGAACCTGGGAGGTGGAGGTTGCAGTGAGCCAAGATGGCGCCATCGCACTCCAGCTGGGGAGACAGTGAGAGACTCCAGCTCAAAAAACAAAACAAAAACAAAAACAAAAAAACTATCAGAAAAATACTCTAGTACTTTTTCAGGAATACTAGATCCTTCCCAAAGTTACTGAAAATCCTATTAGCCCACAAAGTCTGCCCCAGCTCAGGTCTGGGATGATTTCCTTTCACAGTAACTATCACATAGGGCTGGTGTGAGAATTAAATGAAATGGCAACACCTACCATACACATGGGTGTTTATCTTGCGTCAAGACTGGCAATGAGCTCTTTTCATCTATTAGGAAGTCATGTCACTCCCCACTTTTAAAATATTTTAGGGGCTTTGCATTGCACTTAGTACAAAACATACTTCTTTATCCTGGTTTTCAAAGCCCTGTATGACCTAATATCATCCACTACCACTCTGGCTCTTGCCCATAAACCTCAGCTGTAATGATCTTATTCACGTTCTTCAAATACATGGAGCTGACTCCTGCTCCAGAACCTCAGCACCAGCTGTTCTCCCTGCCAGGACTGCCCCTCCTTATTTTCTCACGGCTGACTTGAATGTGACAGCTGGAGGTGAGAAAGGCCTACCCAAACCTGTAAGTTGCCATCCAGTCACCCTTTATCACTCCACTTAATCTTCTACAGAGTGCTTATCTCTAACTGATATTTTATTTCTGCATTTGTTTTCTGACTAGCAATTCCACTAAAATGGAAGCATCATTAGGGAAAGGGCTTCGTCTGTTTTGCTTAACTGCTTTCTCTCCCATTCCTATTACAATACCTGGCACACAGCAGGAGCCCAAAACATATTTGTGGAATGACTGAGCAATCTCAATCAACCTTCTCTAAAACCCTATGGGAAGGTCTATTATTTTCACAATTTCACAAGAAAAATGGCACAGAGAGGTTGAGCAATTTGTTCATGGTCATAAAGCTAGAAAACAGCAAAGCTGAAATGCAAAGCTGAAATGAAAAGACCCCATGTTTCACCTCTTCATCCTTACGTCTGTAAAAATAAACTACTTCACCCATCCTTCCTGTTCTATATGAATTTATTTCACATTTAGTCTAAGAAATTGAAATACATCTGCCTTTGCTTTAGATTTCATTTAAATTAGTTCCTCCAGCATTCATTAATCAAAGAGCTATCTAATGTTTTCTGTAAATTAAGAAAATTGCCCACTTGAGGAGTGACTATACCTATGAATGTCTAAATATATATCTTCTTATGACTGATCTTGAAAATTAAGCGCTTACGACTTGTTCCTGTCTTCTGACCAACATCTCCTGGTTCAAGGCCACTTTCTCCAGAGGCCTTCATTGGTTAGCTTAGCCCATCTCAGCCCCTGTTCTATCTGGTTGGTGCAAAAGTTACGCTGATTTGTTCCATTAAAAGTAATGGCAAAAAAACACAATTACTTTCACACCAACTTAATACATAAATACACATCATTTTCTACCACTCTGTCATTTCTACTTATCCAATTACTCCTGTTGTATTTTATGTATGTATTGTGTATATAAGAAGTATGTTTAATCCTTACAATTAGCAAATTTGCTCCAAGACTGGGGCCCATGTTTATTGGCCTTCCTATCCTAAGCAAATATACAGGGGGACCAACAAGATGGTAAGAATCCCTGTATGGCTGCCTAATAACAGAAAATGTGAATATATAAATAAAGTGCATTTCCTTCTCCCTTCTCTGTTGAAAAGCTTTAATGAAAAGTTGTTAACCACCATTATAATTTGTTCAACATATTTGCTACATCAAAGTGCATTTCTAGTAACTTAAAACAGTAGACATTTAAATTTATGTTCAATCAAGAAGAATCTTAGCTGTCACTCAGTCTTTTTTTGATGATTATTTGAATCTCACTTTTTAATCATAGTCTCTTATTCTTGTCACAGAAAAAGTGATTCATTTAACCACAATCACTTCACTTAAATACAAAAATGTACAATTGTCAATTTAGTATTCATTATCTAATTACTGATGAATATTTTTGTTCACTTTTCTTTCAAGAAATAGGCATATCTTCACTTTTCTTTTATTATTTATTCTCTTAACAGCCAAATTCCGAATTTTGAGGCATATGATTAAATTCCATAGAAATCATTCTTGAATCGAATCTTGCTAGCAAGATAATTCTTGTTTTTAAAGACTTGTTCCCACCCAATCCATGGCCTCTCTAGAGTAACAGAGGCACCAATATGAAAAGAACAACCCATCTGCCTTGAAGAATATCAGACTCCTATTGATGTTTTGATGCACACCAGTATGGCGTATCAAGCCAATGTTCAGTTTGCTTATAAAGGAGTAATGATGCTGGTAAATGCTGGCATTCACTAGACTCCTATCCACACTGCACAATTTCTCACAGTTGCTTCCTGTGTTAGTTTCCTCCCATTACCATAATAATGCACATTTCCTATTAAAAATAGGACTTTCATTAGTTGTGAATTTGTTTCACATAATCAAATGACGGTAAAAGCAAGTGTAACTGGTCCTCAGGAACATGTGGGCTTTAGGCAGGGTGTTCATTGCCCAGCTTTATCTGTGCTTCACTGTGGGTTAGATTTTTTTTCTTTTCTTAGCAGACTGGCTTCATACACATGACAGAGTATCTAGCTGCTATCTACTCCAAACATTGGCTTATAATGTAGCCAAGAGAGGGATACCAATTACCTTCAAAAATCCAAATTCTAATTGGTCCAGCTTGGGTCAGGTGCTCACCTCCAGCCTATTCCCTGACGTCAATAGACTTCTTTGTCTTTTCCTAGTTTTCTACAAGAAAAACTTTCTTTTCCTAGTTTTCTAGTATTCTACTCCTTCTCTACAATTTAAGTTGTAATCACGGCAACTTAAATTAAAAATATGGCCAATAAAATGAGATGTTACCTAAGATAGGTCAGCTGGTCACCCTGAGTGGACCTGCACAGCAAAACTTCAAGCCTTCAGTCTTGCAAGGTTAAAGGTGACTATGAGTACAAAAAGAATAGATCTGAATCCTGGGTGGTTTCAAAATTTACCAAGCTCTTAGGTTTTATGCATAAAAATCATGTATGGGGAGAGATATAACTACCAAGTAGACAGCTTCCTATATTTACTAATCAGCACTTTTTCTTCCCATAGGCAAATCCAAATGTGAAGCCAAATGTGATCCAAAAGTTACTTAACAATCACAGAATCAGAGGAAAAATGAATGAGATCATCCTAATGGCTGGCACCCAATAGCAAATGCATGTTCTCCAGAGACACTGCCAATTCTAGGCACTTTGAATTCCTTCCTTTCATAGATGTGTGCCAACCACCTCCCACTCTAAAAGAAACTCTTTCTTTAAATGTAGAATACAGTCTTTACTGAGGTATACACATTTTTATTTATACTTAAATAAATCCCTCCCAGAATTTCTACCCAGATGACCTGGATTAGATTTGGGGTATTCAGATAATATTACATCATTTCTAGAGATCTACCTCAATTTCTACTTTTCCTAATTTTATTCCTGGAGGTGTGACTTTCAGTTTCAGAATACCACGTGCCATCTAGAATATTCAAGAAACACACACACACAAAGACTGTTTTTAAAATAAGAACAATTTTCACAAAGACTAAATGGAAAATGCTAAATGCAAAGCTTCTTTTCCATCTTTATAAGCATATAAAAGATACCTTGTATTTCAAGTCATCTGCAATACTGATATCTCAATTTTCAAAATAGCCAGCAACTCAAGTAGCATTAACAGACACAGGCTACCTAACTTCATAATAAACCTTACTTCTATAAATCTGTTTGCTATCACTACCCGGAGTTTAAACTTTATCAACAAAGAAATATACAAAAAATTAACGGTACTTGCATAAAAGAAGTATCCCCTTATTAAAAAAAAATTCCAACTATAAAGTATGGTTTCAATAAAACTTTGTTTATAAAAAAGACTGGATTAGGCCTGTGTGTGGGCTGTGATTTGTCTAGTCCAGTGTTTCTCATATAGTGTTCTATCAGCATTTGTTAAATGCATTTGTTAACAATGGAAACTCAGGCCCTGTCCCAGACCTACCAAATCAGGGACTCAGGATGATACACCTAGCACTCTATTTTAACAAGTTCTCTAGGAGATTCTGGTGCAGGCTAAAATTTGAGAAACACTGTAAATCTTTCTGATTACCCACAGAGAACTCTCCCATCCCATAAAGTATTAATAACTAATGTGACTGATAGGTCCGACTTCAAGAAAAAGGCCCCCACCACTCCATTTCTCTCTTTTGAAGTTCCTATTCCAACATCCCAAGGGCTCACATACCTCAATCCTAATCTCAGTTGACATTACTGCTATTTTGCTGTCCTGGACACATTTTTTTCCCCATCAATTAGGACTTGGCCACTCTCTTGAATTCTGCAGCTCCTCAAGGTAACACATTCTCACATAGCCACCATTTCCAAAGCACTCCTACCCTTGAACACTCCCAGGATGGTAGAGAATTAAGTTTCCAGTCTCTGCCAAATGTCCCTTCTAGAATCACCCTTCTCCCTCTCTGCCTTACCATATCCCTGTGCCACCCCCACCTCCATGTCCTGACCCCAGACCAAGTAACAATTCTTTCAAGTTCTTTTAGGGGCAAAATCAATACCCCTTTCTCACATTAACATTGTATAACGCTCTGCAGCCCCACTGTCATGATAGTCCTGCCTTATCTGATGTTTTGCTTTCTGCAGTTTCAGTTACTCACGGTCAACTGCGGTCTGAAAATATTAAATTGAAAATTCCAGAAACAATACATTTTAAATGCTGCATCATTCTGACAAGCATGATAAAATCTTGTACCATCCCATTCCATCCCTTTGTCCAGCATACCCACTCTGTGTATGTTACCTGCCTGTTAGTCACTTAGTAGCCATCTGAGTTATCAGATCTGAAAAAAAAAAAAAAACAATATACACACTATACATTTTGGGGTCTGTTGTTGTTGTTGAGATGGAGTCTCGCTCTATTGCCCAAGCTGGGGTGCAGTGCTGTGATCTTGGATCAATGCAACCTCTACCTCCCGGGTTCAAGAGATTCTCCTACCTCAGCCTCCCAAGTCCCTGAGATTATAGCCATGCACCACCATACCTAGCTAATTTTGTATTTTTAGTGGAGATGGAGTTTCACCATGTTGCCCAGGCTGATCTCAAACTCCTGACTTGAGGTGATCCATCCACCTCAGCCTCCCAAAGTGCTTGGATTACAGGGTGAGCCACTACCCCTAGCCCACAGTATAGAGTTTGGTCCTATCCATGGTTTCAAACATCCTCTAGGGGTCTTGGAACATATCCCCGTAGATAACAGGGCGCTATTTTATACTACAACAAAAATAGGTGTGACCATGCAAGCTTGCATTGGAAAGACAAATAATATTAACACATGTCCCCTTCCTCTCCTCTTATGTTTTCTGTTATCATTGAAAAACGAACTTTCCAAGTTTCTACTAAGCTTTGGGTTGATGGAGAGTCATTTAGGAAATACTAATTTGCCTTTGATTATGAAAAGCCTAGTCAGGAATGGAGATGCCTAAGAGTGGGGATCCTATGGGGGTACAAGGGGAAGAAAATAAGGAAACAACTCTGCTGAATAATCAAGATGGGATCCCTGGGGTTAGGAGATCATCAATGTTTGACTTTCACTGGACAAGCTCCCAGAAAGTCTGGAGGATTGGGAAAGGATGGGGGAGGCTGGACTGTAGAAAAGAGTGGAACCAACCACTTGTCAGGAATCTGGTACCTAACCATACAAATGGCCACCAGTAATGGCTGCCATCATCACTTACTGTTGCTTCCCTAATTCACAAACTGTGAAGTCTGTCACCTTGATATCAGACCTGGGGAACAAAATGAGAGTCAACCACGTTGAGGGAGAAAGTATCTGACCCTTGTTGGAATGTTCTGAATTCAGACATGCATACAGTGGAGTAGGAGAATGATGGCAATTTCTTTTGTGATGATCTCACCTCTTCTATGTCGTAACTACTGCTGGAAATTTATATACTCTTTTCCTTTCAGCTGGAACCACCCTCTTGCAGTAATTTGCCAAAATGAAGAACACAGCGGAAAGAGGAGAGGAACCCGATACTTGTTCTCTAAGCCTTTTAGAAAACATGCAGTTGTTCCTTTGGCCACATATGTATGAATCTATAAGAAAGGTGATACTGTAGACATCAACAGAATGGGTACTGTTTAAAAAGAAATGCCCCACAAGTGTTACCATGGCAAAACTAGAAGAATCTACAACGCTATCAGCATGCTGTTGGCATTGTTGCAAACAAACAAGGGCAAGATTCTTGCCAAGAGAATTAATGTGCATATTGAGCACATTAAGCACTCTAAGAGCCGAGATCGCTTCCTGAAATGCGTGAAGGAAAATGATTAGAAAAAGAAGCCAATGAGAAAGGCACCAGGGTTCAACTGAAGCACCAGCCTGCTCTACCCAGAGAAGCACAGTTTGTGAGAAGCAATGGGAAGAAAACCCTAAACTGCTGGAATCTATTCCCTATGAATTCACAGCATAAGCGGAAAAAAAAAACAAAAAACAAAACAAAACAAAAAAACCTCTGGACTGTAAAAATGTTTCTCTTCATTGAGTAGAAGTGTGGTGTTCTCTCCCCCAAAGATATATTTAAAGCAAATTTTTAATTGTGTCCTAATTTATCATGTAATGTCTTTACTATTCAAATTCAATGTATTTCTTGCTGAAAGATGTGAGGTAGCTCATTGTGCCACAAATTTATTAGTTAGAGAACGGCCAGATATTATTTATAAAATATCTGTACTGGTTTGAAGCTAGTCCCTCTAAATCATCATGGAATAAAGTTTTTAAAAAAGAAGCTATATACTCTTTTCTAGACAGACAATCAGGAGGAAACATAGCAAAGATGTCATTGGTAGAAAATGCTGACTGCTTAAAGCAGTCTTTTAAAAAAGATTTAAATGCATGCTTGTTGCTGTCATTGTTTGGGTATTTGCAATACTCATTCCTAGAACCTGTATTCATACGAAAAGAAAATCACCTTTGAGCAGCCAAGGCAGTACAGATCAGTGACCTGGATTCTTTTCAATGTATCCTTTTTAATGTATCTTTTCAATGTATTCCTTGGATGCTTTTCAAGGCTACAAAATTGTTCAAGTTACACTCTAACTAGTATAATGTGTCTACCCAGAGTAACTTGAACTCAGATACAAATGATTAGCATACATTTGACAAAATGGATTGTGAATTATCATAAAGTTCTCATATTAATGCATTGTAGAAAATATTTGAGACTTTCTACATGCTGTTCACAAAACATTTACTAGCCACTGACTCAATTCATTTTTAGCAGTAAATACCTTATTGTCTCATCAATTTTTTAAACTTAGAATTTAGCAATATAAGTAAATGTTATAGTTTTGCCTTTTCATAACTCATTTTTTAAATGAACAAAACATTTATATGTTGTGCCATTTTAATCTTGTAATCTTGACTGCCTTTTTTTTTTTTTTTTAAGACGGTATCACTCTGTTACCAAGGCTGGAGTGCAGTAGCACTACCATAGCTTATTTATTGCAATCTTAACCTCCTGGGCTCAAGCAATCCTCTCACCTCAGCTTCTCAAGCAGCTGGAACTAAGGTTGTGCACCATCATACCTGGTTACTTTTTATTTTGTTTTGTTGCTGGTCTTGATCTCCTGGCTTCAAGCAAGCCACCTGTCCCAGCCTCACAAAACTAGGATTACAGGGTTTTGCTGCCATGCCCAGCCTTGACTGCATATCATAATTATCTTTTAAGATTCATTCCGTGACTTTTTCCTTTCTGCTATCTTCATTATACTGCTTAAAACACACAAGATACTTTATTTGAATTGAAACAATGAAGTCAAACTGTTGCTGTTTCAAAGTAAATCTGATTTGGCTAGTCTGACAATGAAATTCGGTTCTATTAATTAGGTTGTAAGGTAAACATTTAACATACTTGACAAAGTTTCTTTTCTCCCCTCTTGGTTTTGAGAAGTCTTATTCTGTCGCTCAAGCTGGAGTGCAGTGGCCCCATCACAGCTCACTGCAGCCTCGACTTCCTGGGCTCAGGTGATCCTCCCAACTCATCCGCCCAAGTAGGTAGGACTACAGGCGTACATCACTACATCGTCTAATAATTAAATTTTTTTTATAGAGGTGGGGTCTTGCCATGTTACCCAGGCTGGCCTCAAACTCTGGGCTCAAGCAATCCTCCCACCTCAGCCTCCCAAAGTGCTAGGATTGCAGGCATGAGACACTGTGTCCAGTGACAAACATTTTGAACTTGAATGAACTAAATCTGCAGTTGCAAAGTTTTGATAAAAACATAATTTAACCACTTAGTAACAAATCTTATCCAAAACTATTTATAAAATTGAACAATGTTTAGATAGTCCCCAAACTTTCAGTATATCTGGTTAAAGGTACATCTCATTGAGAAAAAAAAAAAAAAAAAAAAAAACAGGTCTAATTCATAGTCCTTTGGTATCTTGGTAAAGCCTATCTGGAATATTTCCCAGAATCTGAAAAAGTGAAAAAAAATAAAGATTAAGTAAACAAATCCTTTGGTCAACCAGGTGCTTTTCAACTCTTTGCTTTCGATAAAATGGAAAAAGGGCCTAATTGAAGTCAGCTCATAGATCATCAAATCTAATTTTCTGAGGTCGAGAAGTGAGTGACATTGCTACAACAAAACTCTTCCATTCCCAGGCACAATACTTGTTTATATAAACAAGGTTTCTCAGGGCACACAGCTATAAAAATTACAAATCGGAATAAAACTGATGCTCAACCCTTCTTCTCCTAGTAATAATTCAGCCACAGATGTATGAACTTTTTAAAAAATGCATTTTCCAATAAAATCACATGTACTATTTAATAATTATGAAAATTTGTAATGTGTATGTTGCTCAGATCAGGTGCTAATAATTATTTTAAAGATTACTGAGTCTTTTGCTAGCTGTGTAACCTTACCCAACATACTTAATTTATCTGGGCCTTAGTTCCCTGATTTGAGAATTGGGGATAGTAATCGGACCTAGCTCTTAGTGTCTGTCCAAAGATTAAATGAATTAATACACGTAAAAACACTTAACACCATGCTTGGTACATAACATATGCTACAGATGCTTCACCTGGTATAGTCATAGTAATCAATAACAAAGTTCCTAAAACTAAAAACCCATCGGTTTGTCGTCGCACACAGGAAGAAGGGGCTGGAGGGATCGGGCCTAATCTGCAGGCACACGGCCAGCAACAAGGGATGCCCAAGGGAAAACGGGGTGTGCAGGCAAAAGAGAGACAGAAGGACCCTGGAGCTACCTGCTGGGACAAGAACAGTGCAGGATCACAGGATGAGAACGACGAGGGCTGGGCGAGTTTAGAAAGCGCAGATCCACCTAGGGTTCGCATTATAACTGTCTATGGCTCCGGGACACAGGAGCAAGAGAGGCAGGACTAAAATGCCGTCGCGGATGGAGCGGGGTCAGAAACTCACTGCCCTCGCTTAGACCCGCTCCGAGCCAGCGCCCCGTTGGTCCTAGGGCCCCACGTATCGCGCGGGTAGAAGCCCTAACCGCCAGGACCTGGCCGGTGGCTCAAACTCCACAAGCCGCGTCCTGCGCGGCCTCCTCTTTTCCTTCGCCGCCGCCGCCGCCGCCGCCGCCGCCGCTTCCGGCGCAGCCGCCGCTTCCGGCGCAGCTCGGCCTCGCGAGGGCGCTAGCGTCCGGGGACGCCGAAATTGGCTCCTCCCGGCCTCCGTTGCCGGACTTTAGTCAGCATTGTCACCGCCTTTTCCTCCATTCCCCTCGTTCCCTTTCACTTCCGGGGTTGCCCTGGATCTGCTGGTTCCGTAACAACATCCCGTTGGCTTCACTCAGGCGGCGGGACCAGTGCAGCCGCCGCCTCCCAGGAGCGCCCGCCGGTCACAGCCCTCGCCCTCCCCGGCCCAGGCCGCCATGGCCACCAACCCGCAGCCGCAGCCGCCTCCTCCAGCGCCGCCGCCTCCCCCGCCGCAGCCGCAGCCACCGCCGCCGCCGCCGGGCCCCGGGGCTGGCCCCGGCGCGGCCGGGGCAGGCGGCGCGGGTGCGGGCGCCGGGGACCCGCAGCTCGTGGCCATGATCGTGAACCACCTGAAGAGCCAGGGGCTCTTCGACCAGTTCCGCAGAGATTGCCTGGCCGACGTGGACACCAAGGTTCGCAGCGCGCCGGGTCTGGGGGTCTGCGGGGGAAGGGGAGGACCCAAGGGCGCGCTGCTTTCGCGGCGGCTTCTTCTTGGAGCCGCAGCTGTGTGCCACGCACTGTCCAGAGCACAGTGTGTTCATTCGTTAGCATGTCCATTGGGGCGTTTTACCGACTTGTGTTTAAGTACCTACTACGTGCCAGGCATGGTTTCGGCGCAGTGAGCAAGACTAAGGCATTGTTCTTACAGGAATTGGTTTGGAAACTGGGCTAACAGTGCCCAGTTTTGTATTCATTCTGATATCTTACTATTTTACTTTGTATCGCACTTATGTTTGCCTTCTCTTTTTAAGGTTTCTGGGCAATAAGGGCTACGAACGTTTGTCCTTTGGAGAAATCACCCATTGTAATTGAATCAAGTAGAGTGCAGTGTGCTTTGCTGGATATCGTGGGGGTAGGGGTGCGAAAATAAGGAGGCAAACCTGAGAAAGGACTTCAGAATGGTTTCTAGCGGTTACTGCATGATTTAGGTAACTTAGGCCATGTCACCATTCTGAGGTGAGAAGGGAGAGGGAGGTGAGGTAGACAGAACCGAGTCATTCAGTGGGGAAAAGATACAGGAAAGATGACAGCAGATACTGAAGTGGAGAAAGGACAGGAAAGAGCAGATTCAGGAGAGTAATGGAGGGGAGAGAAAGGTCAACAACGAGGTTCCCTGTCCAAAAAGACGGGCTGGAAAGGGGAAGGGATTTTGTAGTAAATGTCAGAGTGAAAGGGACATCAGCAGGAACAAGTAAACTTAGCTGGATTGGCAAGTAATGAGCCAAAGACACCAGCAAAGAGCAGTCAGTGAGATGGATGGAAAACCACAGTAGAGAGTCAGGAATTCTGGAAGCAGAAAGCGTCTTGGAAAATTAATTGGTTTGTAGGAGTTGTTTTTGTCTGCTTGTTAATTCTAGTTGGGTACATTGGATTGGAGTTTTGAAATGAGAGGGGTTTTTGTTTTTTTGTTTTGTTTTGTTTTTTGAGACGGAGTCTCGTTTTGTCGCCACGCGGTAATGCAGTGGCGCGATCTCCGCTTCCCGGGTCCAAGATATTCTCCTGCCTCTGCCTCCCAAATAACTGGGATTACAAGAGAGCAGCTAGTTTTTGTATTTTTAGGAGAGAGGGAGTTTTGTCATGTTGGCCAGGATGATCCATCTCCTGACTTCGTGATCAGCCCCCCTCAGCCTCCCAGAGTGCTGGGATTACAGGCGTGAGCCACCGTGCCGGCCGAGGGTTTCCTCATAGTATGTTTAGTTGTTCTTTGGAGCCTTATTTCTATGAGAAACGCATGTTTACAACATCCACACATTCTTCCGAAGCTTTCAGGTGAACTACACACAGTTCCACTATCTCTTCTGGAAAACTCTCTTGAATATCTGGGTACATCTTTCTTTATAAGAACTCGTACTGGGCCTACTATGTAAAATGTGATTTTTCAGGATATTGGAGGTTTAGCACCAGAGAATTCAGTTCACTTGGGGGTGTCTGTTTAGGAAGTACAGTTTTTTTACTTTTGTCTTAAGGAATATGCACTGCTACTTTTAGAAGTAATGCTTGTTGCCTTTATTATTTTTGTTGTTATTTAATGGGAAAAGATTAGACATGGCCAAGTAAATGTTACCCAAATAAAGTTAGTTATTTGTATTCAACAAGTAGAAATTTCAGTTTGCTGTTCTCAGAAACTCATGGATCTGTAAGTTATTACTGTATACGGATTAAAAATTATAATGTATTGCTATAGTGTGTAAGGCGCAACCTTTTCATTTTCCTATTCCCACAAAATATTATTGTTACGTGCCTATAATATCCCTGCCACACCCTTCAAAGTAAAGTATTAAAACCTTTCTTGGAGGGACTGAGGGAAGCACAGTTGCTCTGACCATTTAATGAAAAAGTTAGGACTTTCAAGAAAAATACACAAATAACACATTAAACTGCTGTTTTTCTACTTCAGAATGGTTGACTATATGCAATTTCATGAGGATCAACCTAATAACGTATATAGTTTCAGGGAGTTCAGGAACCATGGAGTAAGAACCTATTTTAATGTTCTTAGCCTCTTTTTTGAGGTCAAGAATTGAATGATACTGCTGCAACAAAACTCTTTCATTCCAAGGCACAGTATTTGTTTATATGAACAAGGGTTCTCAGGGCATACAACTATAAAAATTACAAATAGGAATAGAATTGATGCTCAACTCGTCTTCTGCTATTAATAAGACATATTCAGCCGCAGAGGTAGGAACTTTAGAAAGCAACAATATGGCCGGGCATGGTGGCTCATGCCTGTAATCCCAGCACTTTGGGAGACTGAGGCGGGTGGATCATTTGAGGTCAGGAGTTCAAGACCAGGCTGACCAACATGGTGAAACCCCGTCTCTACTAAAAATACAAAAACGTTAGCTGGGTGTGGTGGCACATACCTGTAGTCCCAGCTACTTGGAAGGCTGAGGCAGGAAAATTGCTTGAACCCGGGAGATAGAGGTTACAGTGAGCCGAGATCATACCACTGTACTTCAGCCTGGGAGACATAGCAAGACTCCATCTCAAAAAAAATAAATAAATAAAATAAAATAAAATAAAAATAAAAGGCAACAAAACACATTTTTCAATAAAAGTACATATACCATTTAGTAATTATGAAAATTTCTAATATTTGTGTTGCTTTGAGAAATTATAACTGAAATGACACCCTCCCAGACAAAAGAGAACACTTGGGCTATGGTTCAAGTTCTTTTCTCACTCAGATGCTAACTTGAACTCTCCCACAAAATCTCTTTCCCCTCGCCACTCACCTCTGTACCTGCTCCTGGTTATGTTACAGGTTATGCTCTGGTTGTGTTGCTTCCTTGACCCCATGACTCTCTCCTTCTCTTCCACTCCCTTAGTTAGCAATTAGGTAGATTTTAATTTGATTTAAAAGATTTGTTCTCGGCCAGGCGTCATGGCTCACACCTGTAATGGGAGGCCGAGGCAGGTGGATCACAAGGTTAGGAGTTCGAGACCAGCCTTGCCAACGTGGTGAAACTCCGTCTCTATTAAAAATACAAGAAATTAGCCAGGTGTGTAGTCCAGCCTTGTAGTCCCAGCTACTTGGGAGACTGAGGCAGGTGAATCACTTGAACCTGGGAGGCAGAGGTTGCAGTGAGCCGAGATCAAACCACTGCACTCCAGCCTGGGTGACAGAGCGAGACTCTGTCTCAAAAAAATAAATTAATAATAAAATAAAAATGTTTTCTCTCATTTAATACCATTGTATACTTCATTTTCTTATTTGAAAAAAAAAAGTTATTCCTCTCTCCGCCCTGCTTCCCCCACAAAAAACCCAAAGTTTCCTTCATCAGAACATAACATTCATATCAATGTGATGAGTGGGCCAAAGTAGAAGTAAGATTTCCTATTCATGCAAACGAGCATCACATTAATGGAATATTTGCATTTCATCTGCCACTTGTGGAGTCATGCTGTTGATAATTGAACCTCAAAGACTGACCTGCTTTCTATCAAAAAGTCTTAACTTGTAGCATATAGAGTTATAAGGAATTATGTCAGTCACATACATATTTAAGAATCAAGACATTTGATAGCTTCCAGGTGCTCTCTAAGAGCAAAACTGTCATGTAGTGTTTAAACCATGATGAGAAGTACCAAAGTCTGCTGATACTCCAGAAGACCACAGAAACCCCCCAAAACTGCCCAGGGTCATTGATAGTCCTTAATCAGGAGAGAAATCTGACTGTAGCAGACCAAGTCAGCTCTTCCCACCCAAAGAAATGGAACCATGGGCAACCCTAAGTTCCAACTACTGTGAAGACTCCTCAGTTACAGACTACCAGTATCCAGATCTCTGGAGCAAGCTTAGTGGTTACAAAGCCATTCTGTCTCCTTTGCATTGATTAGCAGTTGTAGAGTGTGAGGAGGGAAGATAAAGAGGCCCTTCAGGGATCTCTCTAACCAGGTAAATATGGGACCTCTCTTCTCAAGTAACAAAGTCTGATTATTTGGACACTGTCTTTGTTATAAATGGCCTCTGGTCAATTTATTCACCCAACAAACATTCATTGAGCAACTCCTATGTACAGTCATTTTTTTAGATGCCAGGGATACAGCAATGAACCAAACATCCCACTGTTACAGAGCTTACATCCTAGCAGAAAAAAAAAATAGACAACAAATAATGTATGATAGGTCTTACGGAAAAAAGCAAGATGAGGAATAGATGGGCTTACTGTTGCATTTAGAGTAAGTTGTTCAGGGTAGGTTTCATCGTGCTGATATTTGAGCCATCTGTGAAGGAATCAAAGGAGCAATGCAGCTGTCTGGAGCCTGAGCATTCCAAGAAGAGAGCATAGCAAGTGTAGAAGACCTGAGATAGACCCACTAAGGAGAGAGTGACAAGAAGGGTGGTAGCAGGCCCTTTAGTCCCAGCTACTTGGGAGACTGAGGCAGGAGATCTGGCAGATCTTGGGAGCCATCAGAAGAGTTTGGCTTTTACTCAAGCTCAGAAGCAATTCGCAGGTTTTGAGCAAAAGAAGGACATGGTCTGACTTCCATTTCAGATGGGTTGACCATGTGTAAATGCTCCCTTTTCAAGCTAAGTTGTGATCTGAATGGGTCAGTGAATTAATGATTACCCTATTTTTAGAAGATTTACTTTATTGTAAGTAAGGGTAGAAGCAAGGAGGCCAGCTGTTATAATTCAGACAGGAGATGAGAATGCCTTGGAACAGAATGGGGTCAGTAAAGATAGTGGGAAATCTTCAGATTCTAGGTGTATTTTCATGCTGGTGCTGAGAGAATTTATGAATGTGAAGTAGAAGACAAAGGGAGGACTCAAGGATACTCTAAGACTTTTGACCTTAAGTACTGAAAAAGAAAGAATGGGTATAAGTATGTGTAGTGTGTGTGTGTGTGTGTGTGTGTGTGTGTGTGTGTGTTTACGTACATGTGGGCACATGTTCCTAGGAGAATACTTCTCAATGGATATTTAATATCTGTAGTCACTTAACTTTTTACTGAAAGGAGAACTTGGAAACAAGAAAAATTACCTGCTGAGTAGTTCAAATTTGAAATTGTTATGGGAATACTAGACTAGAATGCCCAATGCATTGTGATGTTAGAGCCTAATGAATGCGTGTTAGATTTAGGAATACTGAAAAGGAGACTTAGGCTTTTGTATCACTGGGGAGAAAGTATTGGTTAAGAAATAGTTTTAGGGCTGGGTATGGTGGCTCACACCTGTAATCTCAGCACTTTGGGAGGCCGAAGCAGGCGGATCAATTGAGGTTAGGAGTTCAAGACCAGCATGGCCAATATAGCAAGACCTCATCTCTACTAAAAATACAAAAATTAACCAGGCGTGATGGTGCAAGCCTGTAGTCCTAGCTACTCAGAAGTCTGAGGCATTAGAATCACCTGAACCCAGAAGGTGAAGGTGCCAGTGAGCTGAGATCACACCACTGCACTCCAGCCTGGGCAACTGAGAAAGACTCTGTTTTAAAAAAATTTTTTTAAACAGAATTAATTTTAGTTCATATTGATTTTGAATAAATGGACAGGCACATGGTAAATGATCATAAGACTCCCTTGTGGGATAGGAAATAAGTATCAGAAAAAGCCTGAAAATTGGAAGTGATGAAAGGGCTTCAGAGGGATAAAACCTTTATCATTCTGTGTTAGAGATAGTTACACAGTCAGCTAACAACTATGTTTTAATTGCTCATCTGCCAAGCAGTGTGATAGGCTATATGGAAACAAAGAGTAAGGGAAGTAGAAGAGGAGGCTTACACTTTAACAGGAGGATAAATACCCCTTGCTCCCCAAAATACAATGTAGTGCAAGAATTGCTGGAATGGTAGTACATATAGAAAACAGTAGGAATGTGGATGAAGAGCCCATAAGCCTAATTTCGGTGTCAAGATGACTTCACAGATTAGGGTGAGATCTGAAGGTGAGAAATTTGTCAGATGGACAACCAGAGGGAATGGCAGGTACAGATATGACCATTTATCACTGGAGTATAAACTTTGACGCTGAAAGGAGGCAAATAGCAGAAGGTGAGGCTGTACATTGTTTGCTTAATATTATTCAGGGACACTCAAACTCATCCACATTAAAAGCCGTATAGAAGCAAAGTAGAAAGAACATCAGTGGTGGGGGATACCCTCTAGAAATGAAGTGCAGTCCTGCGTGCTGGTCATGTATTCCTTCCCGGCAATGTCTCTTTAAGTAGAGATGATATAATATGTGTTTCCTCTCCACATTCCTGTTAGGGAACATATCAGGGATTCTCAGACTCAGCACTGTTGACATTTGGGGCTAGATAGTTCTTTGCTGTGGGTGGGGGCTGTCTTGTGCATTGTAGGATATTCAGTAGCATCCCTTTCCTTGACGCACTAGATGCCAGTAGCATTCTCATCGGTTGTAACAACCTAAAATGTCTCCAGACATTGTGAGATGTCCCTTGGGGGATGGCAGTAAAATCCCTCTTGGTAGAGAACCACTGCCTTACCTCAGATTGAATGCCTAGTTCAGTAGTTGTCCCTCAATAATTTATCTTGGGTGATTTCTGCCACCCTAGTGCAGACCTTCCTCACTGTAGTTATTGCATGCTTTCCTGAAAGTAGTTTATATCTGTTTACTCTTCCACTTAGGATGACTAATCATCAGAAAGCTTAGCTGTTCTGTCACTCTGCTCATACGTGTAGTGGGTTCCCTTTCTCTACCCCATAATTCCAAACTTCTTGTACAAGTACCCAAAGCCTTTTAGCACCTGGTCCCAACCTCTGACTTAATATCATTTGTCTGCCTTTTTTGTATTCTCTTTTCTAGCCAAATTGGACCACCAATATGGGGGCTCACTAAATGCTCCTGGCCTCCAGTTTTCTCATCTACTTGCTCTTTGTTTATATCGACTGTATCTGCAGAGCCAGCCATTCCCATTCCCAGCTACACTGTGAAATTGATTTTTCCAGCTCAAAGGCCACATTTTCAATGAAGGCATACTTCCTCAGCTCCTCTCCCATTTTAAGTTCAAATCATCTAATAATAACACTTCTGTGTCTTATTTTCCAGTCCTCTGTCTATAGATAAGAGGTGTATCTTTCTTCTTCGTATTCCTCACATTTCCAAACACCTTGTCTTAGACAATATAAGTAGTATTTGAATGAATGTAAGTTATCTTTAAGCAGAATTGTCAGAAACTGTGAAACTTTGTTGTCACAGTGTTAAAAATACTTTTCTGAGAGATCAATATTGATATTGTATAACACTGAAGACTTACTTTTTTCTCTCTCTCTAGCCTGCCTATCAGAATCTGAGACAACGTGTTGACAACTTTGTTGCAAATCATTTGGCAACTCACACATGGAGTCCCCATCTCAATAAGAACCAGCTAAGAAACAACATTAGACAACAAGTCCTCAAGTAAGTCTCAGAAATAGAGTCTGGGCAGGTTTTAAAATGTCCTAACCTACTTTGCCTGAATGCAGACATTACGTACAAGTTTGCTCATATAATGATGTTGACAATTTTACTAGATTTGGTGTGGCTATTTCGTGTGATGTAGTATAATTTTGAATTTAGGTCTAATTACTTCACATTTCCCTGTAAATTTTAACAGTCTGATTGTTCCTGTAGACCTTTGAAGGAAGGAAATAACAATATAACTTTGAAAAAATCTAGATATAATGTTAATAGATGATATACACAGTTGCCTTCACAAACTATTTTTCTTGACCCTAAGAGAGCAAGCAGGCTTTATTTTGTTCTTATTTTACAAATAAAGACATTAAAGATTACTGAAATGAAAATATTTTCTCTTGATTTGAGTCCATGTCTTCTTTTAATACAGTGCCCTCGCCGCCCCCCCACCCCCGCTTTGCATTTTACAGTGACTTTTAACTATGGATAATATAGCTCCACCACCACCCCTGCCCAAAGTGTTTCTACATATCAGAGCCATTCTGAGTGAACATAAGATAACGAGAATTAGAAGAACTGAAATAGTTAGAGCATCCTTAGAAAACTAGATTTACAGTCTTCTACTTTGTTGGGGGCAGGGAGAGAGGGAGTCTCACTCTGTTGCCCAGGCCTGAATGCAGTGGCATGATCATAGCTTACTACAGCCTCAACCTCCTGGGCTCAAGCAGTCCTCCCAAGTCATCCTCCTGAGCACCCACATACCCAGCTTATTGTTATATTTTTTTGTAGAGACAGGGTCTCATTATGTTGCTCAGGCTGGTCTCCAACTCCTAGGCTCGAGGGATCTTCCCTCCTTGGCTTCTCAAAGTGCTGGGATTATAGGCATAGGCTACCTCACCTGGCCACTACCTGTTCTTGAATGTAAATATTTGCAAAGACTAGAGGACCTTCTATCCCTGCTATACCCTCGAAAAGGGTGACTAAGTTATTTAAAGAGCATTCAGTCTCCCTGACATGGCAAGTATTTATGTTTAAGTACATCTTTGAGAATGAAGTATAGCTTTTAAACTGTTAAACTAATCTGTTTTATACCTGCCACCTCTTAATCTCCTTTTGTCCCATAGGAACCGCTCCAAAGCCTCTCTAGTCTGATAGTTTCAACCAACAGGAAGCCCCACAAATCAAAATTCACATCCTGACTGAAAGACAAACCTATTTAGCCACAGGTAATACTAGAAACCAGGAGCCTGGGGCTCAGACAGTATCACCTTGTGCATAAGAAAAGAGGGAAATTAACAATAGCTTTGTTGTCTACATTTTAAAGGATGTGTGAGGAACCCGTAAAAGAGTCCAGGTGAGATCAAAAGATGCCATTAGAGGACTGCATAATAATACCTGCTGGGAAAAGGTCAAAGCTGTTTCTAGAAAAAGTAGAAACAAGAGAGATCTGTTGGGTGGCAGGCCTGCTGCCTTTCCTTTCCACGAAGGTCTTCGGAGAACAGTGACCAAAATAGCTTAGGAGTGGGGGATCAGGGAGTGGCAGTAGGGTATAGCACCCCTTCACACACATTTATACAGAGCTCTACCGATTACATGGTACTTTCATTCAGTGATTTGCATAGCTGCCTCTCTGTTCACAAATGATTGCATTGCTTTAAAAGCATGTATTTTGGGAGTCTGGTAAATATATTTCTTTTTCTTCATACATCTGGTAAATATATTTCTTTTTCTTCATACATTGACACTCAGATTGAAGGCAAACTTCCTGGTGCATTTACTTTTATAGCATATAAAATCTATAAGGTAAGGGGGCAGTCATTCTGTTCTTTTACGTAAGGGAACTAAACTCAGTCTTAAACATGTGAAAATTAAGTACTTAAAATTACTGCGGTATCAGTAAGACATTGTGATCACAAAATCATGTTTGGTGAGAGGTAAGGGGTTTTTGTGGCTGCATCAGAGATTAAATACTGGAGCAGTTTACCTTTGAGTAATGAGGAATCTCTTTTTCTGGAGATATTTTGAAAGAGGAAAGGCAGCTGCCTTCTCTTGTATTATTTAGGCATTGTTTTTCCTGGGACATTTGTGAATTTTCTTCTAACTATATAATTTATTTTTATTTTTAAATGAACTATTTTCATTTCATTTCTGTCATTTTGTGATGCTAATAATAACATTTTAAAGTGATTATTTAGTTGTGTTCAATCTGAAGGTATAGGGATGGACTAGTCCCTATAAATAAATATAATTTCAAACAGTTTTTCATACATATGCTTTAAGACATACTTGACTCAGTTAGGTTGAGCTATCTGCAGTTGCCATTTTTGTAAGACAAAAATAGTCTAATACCAGCAGTTTCAGATGGTTCAACTTAATAGCTGATCTGCTGACTCGGTAGGAGGGAAAATTTTATTCTACTTAAGCTTTTATTTGTACAACAAAATCTGAAAATCCTAGATAACTGAATAATGATCTTAACTAAACAGAATTTAAAAGGAAGACAAGGAAGTAATTTTAACCAGAGAAACGCCAGCTGTTGACATTTCGCCTTTGCCCTTGATCTAGGGCTGCAGTTCCTCCCCACTTGGGTGAGGCAGTTATGGCCCCTAAGTGCAGTATGGTAATTAGCACTGGACTCCATTTTTCTGTAAGATCAGAGCTGACCTCTGTGTGAGAAAGGACTAAAGTAGAAGTATTTTTGTTTGTTTGCAGGACAAGAGGCTAGAATATAGGCAAACAGAGAAAGACTGAAGCAATAATTTGGGAGTGGCTAGTTTAATTTTTGTGTGTGTATATCTTATTGTACCTTAAAACCTTTTTAAGATTGCTTTTAAAAATATCTTTTCTACCTACTACATTTTAAATACACCTCTAAGATGTAACAATATTTTCAGGATTTGCGTTTTTTTTTTAATCTTAGAACTTTAAAAAGCAGGTAACCTACTTTGTGCTGAGTTGGCTCATTTTTCTCTATGGCCCACATAAGTAGAGTTGTAGTTTCGCAAGGCGACAAGGTGCCTCCAGAAATGAAAATCCTGCACTCCAGATGGAACTACACTCAGAAATAGCATTAGTAAAATATAAGGAAATATGGCTTCTCACCCATTCTACAGAGAGAGACTGAGGCTTTGCAGCTAGAAATGACTAGCAGTTTGATCTTCCAGCACTCTCCTGGGTATTTTGACTCCTCCACTTCTTTTTTTAGGAAGAAACAAGATTTAATTGTGTTTCTTAAAATAAATTCATGTTCTTGTATTTTACTCAGATGCCTTTGTGTGGAAGCACATTTCACATTGTTGAAATGATTGTTGTCCTCGTCACTCTTCTGTCTCTTGTATATGATATTTCTTCAACTCCATGTATCCTTCTTCCCCTTCCCTTCTGTAGAAATCAAGACTCGACTCAAATGTCTTTCCTTCATGAAGCACTCTTAAATTATCTTGGACATATCTAATAATTTCTTATTCTTCGCTTTTCCTACAGTGCATAATGTATACTAGTGCCTGTCAGCTCATGTCTTAATTGTTTGTGTCTGCCTCCCCAACTAGAACAGGACCAGGTCTAATTTGTAGCCATGCAGTGGCGGCCGTAGTGCCTGTTATGTTGAAGACACTTTTACATAACTGTTGAACGAATAAATCATGCAGTTTTTATAGCAGGAAGATAATGAAAAGAAGGCCAAAAGTCTTGTTTCTCTACTTTTTTTTTTCTCTGAAGTTTTTCTTCTTTTATTTTGTAATTGATGAAATTATCCTTTGTGTGTGTTCTTTGGTTTTTCTGGGGACTCTAATGCTTATAAAAAGCTTATTTTTTGTTGCTAGTTAAAAAAAAATTGTGGAGTCCATAGGTTTATTTTATACCCAGAACTCAGCTTTTTAGTGAGCATATTCCTACATGCCATGAGCAGAGAAGAGGTGAGATAAGCATCACCTGTATACTGGATCCTATGTGGTATACTGTGTCTAGTTCTAAGGGTGTTTTGTTTTACCTGTTGCAGTATTTCCGCTAGTGACACAGTGGTAGAAAAGTTTACAGACTTTTACATTATGGTATATCTAAATGCTGCTATAGCATGAAACTTACTTTCCATTGTCTTTCTCTATCCAAGTAAATGGATTAAGACAATTTAAGGATGGATGGATGGATGGATAGACAGACAGACAGGTAGATGGTAGTTAGATAGATAGATAGATAGATAGATAGATAGATAGATAGATAGATGATAGATAGATAGAGTTTTATTTTAAATTGTCAATGCAAATAATACAATATTATTGCTTTACCTTTCCATAAATTATCTTGTGTTTCAGATCAGGAATGTTGGAGTCTGGTATTGACCGAATTATTTCTCAGGTTGTGGATCCAAAGATCAACCACACATTCAGACCTCAGGTGGAGAAAGCTGTGCATGAGTTTTTGGCCACACTAAATCACAAAGAGGAAGCAAGTGGCAACGCAGCTCCAGATGATGAGAAACCAGACTCTTCCCTTATTACACAAGGTGCTTTGCTTTTACTCTTGGTCAGTTCCATTGTTTTTCTTCTTGAACTGAATATCAAGCTAGGGATATTTGGTTCTTTAAAACATTTCTTTATTTGGCTATTCCAGTGAAACTGTACTTACTTTAAATCACCTAAATTCCTTAATTGCCATAACGTTTCCTTGTTTAGATTAATAAAAATAGTAAGCATTTTATTAATAGGATATGTGTGCGTGAGCATAATAGAAGGAATATCTAAAATACTTAGAGAATATAGTCTTTTGCTAGAGTAGACAATTCTCAGAGTTGCATGGTGCCCTTCCTAAAATAGCACATTAGAGAGGTAGATAATTCAGATTATGGCATATACTAGTACTGATAACTGAAACTTTAAAAGAATATACAGATGGTCTGCACAGCATATGCATCACATAAAGATGACAATGGATGTGGTATTGATGCAGGAGAGGTATTTTCCTTCTGATTAAATTTATTCTGAAACTTCTCTTTTCCTTTAAGGTGTTCCTGCTCCTGGGCCCAGTGCTAATGTAGCCAGTGATGCCATGTCAATATTGGAAACCATAACTTCTCTTAACCAAGAAGCCAGTGCTGCTAGGGCTTCAACAGAAACATCAAATGCCAAGACCAATGAGAGAGCATCAAAAAAACTTCCGTCTCAGCCAACCGCTGATACTAGTACTGATAAAGAAAGAACTTCAGAGGACATGACTGATAAAGAAAAATCTATAGCTGACTCTGGAGGTGAAGGACTGGAAACAGCCCCGAAGTCTGAAGAGTTTAGCGACCTCCCCTGTCCAGTTGAAGAAATTAAAAATTACACAAAAGAACATAATAATTTAATTCTGCCAAATAAGGATGTTCAACAGGAAAGCAGTGAGCAAAAAAATAAATTAACAGACAAAGGTGAAAAGAAGCCAGACAGCAATGAGAAAGAAAGAAAGAAGGAAAAGAAGGAAAAGACCGAAAAGAAATTTGATCACTCAAGAAAGAGTGAAGATACACAAAAAGTTAAAGATGAAAAACAAGCAAAGGAAAAAGAAATAGAGAACTTAAAACTTCCTTCAGAAAAGAACAGTAATAAAGCTAAAACCGTTGAAGGGACCAAAGAAGGTATGTAAAAACTTGCAAACATCTGCAAAGTTTAAAGAACAAAGAGTATCTATTTTGGGATCAGGAAAGTATCAAATTTGCCTTCACATTTTAATAAGTTTATTTAATACTTGTATTTCAAAACATTGGAAACTTACATCCCCTTTGCTTAAGGAGAAAAGCAATAAACATTTGTATTTTTCTTTTCTACACTAATATATCTGTTGATAGTAAATAAACAGAGAAACTAGGAATTTATAATTTGTCACATAATTTATTCACATACATTATTTTAAGCAACTTAATTCATAGTTGCATGTCCTAATCTTTAAAATATTGGGTAGTAAGTACTTCAGTTACTTAAAGTTCATTTTTTATTATACATTGTAAATTAATATTTTAGTTATTTTTACAGAAGTCTACTTTGCCTTTGTATTTTCTGTAAAAACCACTCTGCCTTATTTGATAGTTTGACATGTATTTAAAACAGAAAATTTTAAATGTAAAATGAGCTCTGAGTATGTTCTCATAATAATATGATTTTTTTCTGTATTTTGTTTTCCTCTTGAAGATTTCTCTTTGATAGACTCTGATATGGATGGACTTACAGACATCACTGTTAGCTCTGTCCATACCAGTGACCTTTCATCTTTTGAAGAAGATACTGAGGAGGAAGTTGTAATGTCTGATAGCATGGAAGAAGGAGAGATTACATCAGATGGTAAAGCATTTTACTTAATAATGCCTCTGAAACATCCTGTTGAGCATTATTTGTGTATTCTGATGCCTATATCCTGAAAGACAGTGTGGTGTAGTAGCAAGAACATGGGACTTTGTTGGAAGATTTGTTTCTGAGTCCCAGCTGCAAAGTTTTATGTCTGAGCAAGCTTGGTGAGTTACTAAATCTCAACAACCCTTGGTTCTTCATTCCTTAACTTTATTCCCTGGTATAATTATTAATTTAAATTTTAGAGGAGGTAATATATATGAAGTTGCTTTTTATTTGTGTGTGTCACATTTGGGAACATCATATTCCACAACACTGCCCTCAATTATGGTACCAGTTGCAAGTTCAGGGTTCCCCAAGACCACCTTTAGATTTTATAATTTGCTAGAAGGGCTCATAGAACTTACTGGAAGGTGGTATACTTAGTTATGATTGACTACAGTTAAGGTACTCATATTAAAATCAGCCAAGGGAAGAGGCATGTAGGGCAGAGTCCAGGAAAGTTTCACACAGTAGCTTCCAACTGTCCCCCTTGAATTACTTCCTCTGCATTGATGTCTGACAACATGCACAGAATATTGCCAACCAGGGAAGTTCTCCAGAGCATTGGGATCCAGACTTCTTACCAAGGCTGCAGCATGTAGTCGGAGTTGGCTGCCCACCTGGCTGATCTGTCTCTACCCTCTCTAGAGGTCAAGCGCATACATACTCCGTGACCCATTGCTTCTGACCTTAAATCATATTGTTAGACTATTTAGCTTGACTCAAGACCCTTCAGCACTCTGAAACACTGCAGTCAGGAATGCATTCCAGAGGCTTAGAGATTACCTCCCAGAAGCTAATACTAATGGCCAGACCTCTCTGGACAAGGCTGAATTCTTTATAATACAATTTGTTTTTCAGAAAACCCCTCCTGAGCACTTCCTATCTTCTAGGCACTGTGCTAAGGACATTCCATGTAATAACTACTGTAGTCCTCAGAACAACCCAGGAAGTAGGTACAGGAGAGGAAACAAAGTCACAGAGAGACCGTGTCTTGTCTAGTCATGCAGCTAATGAGCACCAGTGCAGATTTCAAACGCGAGTCTATGCGTCTTACCAATATCTTATGCTGCTCTTTACCACATGATTAAATGCTGTTTATGACTATTAATTTAGGAGTAATAAAAATACTGAGTTTTAATTGTAATTGCCTGTAGATAGCGTCTTATAAATTTGTGGCTAGCTTTCAGATAGGTTACCTAGAGAGAAAATCGTAGAAGAGAAAAAGTAGCGGCTTTTAATACTGTAGTTATATTCTGCAGTCCTTCTCATTTTTTTTCTCCAGTTTCTTCAATTTTTTACTAAAAAACGTAGCAGCAGCACTTCCTATTTGTCACATCTGTCCTCATGAGGTCAGCTCTGTATGACCTGTTTAGGAAGAGTACTCCCCATCCTGTGAACACTCCACTTTTTCTACCCTAACTGAAATTAATTCTTGATGCCTTTTTGGGTCTTCTGAAGTTTTTTCCTGGATAAGACTAGATTTTATATGTATGGGATTTAAAAAGTTAGGAGAAGATGGCTATTTTAAGAGTACTATGTGGTAGGAAATGAAAACCTTGTTTACTTTTTTTTCTTCTTGATGTGTCAAAGTGAAACAAATTACCTTTCCGTTAGTGATTCCTACCTCTTCCCTAAATGAGAAATTTAGAGGTGGTCATTAAAATCTCAAGTTTACTTTAAAAGTACAGTTTCCAGTGGATTTGTTGAACCTAGCAATGATAAAGCATTCTTATCAAGTCCAGTGACAAATAAGAATTATTTGTCAAGAGAACACTGAAGGGAAGTAGAGGCTGTTAGGCTGAGATAGCTCCAGTACCTTGGGTTCCTGCATAGGCAGATTGAAGCCCAGTCTAAACAGTAAAACAAAATCTAAGCGTAGCTCGTCAGAAATCACCAATTAACCTCTAACTAGGGACTTTCCACCAGATCTTAAGGCAGGCGTCCCCAAACTTTTTACACAGGGGGCCAGTTCACTGTCCTTCAGACCGTTGGAGGGCCGCCACATACTGTGCTCCTCTCACTGACCACCAGTGAAAGAGGTGCCCCTTCCTGAAGTGCGGCCGGGGGCCGGATAAATGGCCTCAGGGGGCCGTGGTTTGGGGATGCCTGTCTTAAGGCAAATAAGGCACACACCTAGCTGTAGCCAATCAGTCACGTATTTCCCCTGCTTTTGCAGCCTGTAAAAGCCCTCTGCTCGTGCCGCCAAAGTAGAGCTCTCAGACGTCTCCTGATTCTGTGTGATGCCAGATTCATGGATTATTCTTTGCTCCAAAAAACTCTGTTAAATTTAATTTGTCTGAAGTTTTTCATTTAACAGCGTAATTATAATGTCTAATTTTTCCTTGTCTTATTTATGTGTGAGAAGCTGATAAGATATGAAAATATGAATTATAGCTTTTGAAAAAGTCAGTTTCTGAAATGTTCACATCCTGATATTTCCCCTTTTGGAACGCCTATTGATCTTGCCTATGCTGTTTGTACAGCATCATGTTGATTTTATGCTCATTCACAGACACACTCCTCTTTCTATTAACTTTCTTACAGATGAAGAGAAGAACAAACAGAATAAAACAAAAACTCAAACTAGTGATTCTAGTGAAGGAAAAACAAAAAGTGTACGGCATGCATATGTCCACAAGCCATATCTTTACTCCAAGTACTATAGTGATTCTGATGACGAGCTTACCGTGGAACAACGGCGACAGTCTATTGTAAGTCCACTTTGTTCTGCTGTTTTAACCTAGTCTATATGTGGGGTGCTGGCGTGCATGTAAAGCAGAGCGATACAGGCTTTGCCTTCAGGAACCTTGTCATTTAGCTAGGTAGAGTAGATAAAACATGTGACAGAGATGTTTGTGTCATTATTACTAATTCAAGTGAATATTCCTTATCCAAAATGGGTAGGACCAGAGGTGATTCAAATTTTGGATTTTTTCACAATTTGGGGTATTTGTATATGCATAGTGGAAAGTCTTAGGGATGGAACGCAAGTCTAAACATGAAATTCATTTGTGTTTTTTATATACCTATGCACATAGCCTGAAGATTATTCTCTACAATGTTTTTAATAATTTGGTGCATGGAACAAAGTTTTAACCACATTTTGACTGCCACTAGTCACCTGAAGTCAGGTGTGGAATTTTCCACCTGTGACAGATGTCAGTGCTCAAAGAGTTCAGATTTCAGATGAGGGCTGCTCATCCTATAGTAGTGAAACTGGTAACAACCTAAATACTTGACGTATGGAAATGTTTGAATCCAGTGTAGATCCAGTCATGCAAAGATAAGGTATGCAGCTATTAACATACAATGGAGATGGAAATGCTATCCACCTATTTCTTGGATTCAAAAATATTTCCAATTATAAAATATACCCCTGAATTAATAACAGCTTTTTAAAGAAAACCACTACCTTGTTGTTACATATGTATGTTAGTTTTAAGATAGCTTACAATTTCAGAAACATTAAAATATGAAAAGTTGTAAAATATGAAAAGTTCAGAACCAGAAAATCTTGTTACATAGGAAAATGATTTCAAGAAACTACCTCAAAATGCTAGTAGTAGTGATTTGCCTTCCCTTCAGGCTTATCTCTTGAAAGAGTTACATGGTTAGAAGTTATATACCTGCTTAGGATTTTTGGCACTCCAGGCCAGAAAAGGGTAGTGGGAGTAGACAATGATTGTGAATTCTTTCTGCTTTAAAAGACAACAGCTGCAAGTTCCAAGTCCAAAGCTTGGCTCCCAAGAATATAACCAGCAAGACATATATGTTGTAGAAGTAGCTATCACTTTAATCTTTATTTAAACTGTTTTCTGTAAGAATAGTTGAAAAGACCTTTATATACTTGATGTTCATAGATATTTTCACAGCTATCTTTTTAATTGAAACAACCAGTTTATTTAATCACTTTTTCCCAAAGCAGTACCTTTACCACCCTTTAAACTAATGACATTCTTTAAGAGTAATGGCCAATTTTAACATCTGTTTCTTTTATTCTGGTAGCTTCCAGATTGAAACATACACATACATGTGTGTATGCACACAGATAAATGTGTGTATGTATATGTAGTGTTTGTGTACTTTTTCAGAGCCCATTAATTTGTATGAACATCTGAAGGGTATACTAAAAAGTACAGTTTTTAAAGTACAGTTTTTCAGCATGTTTTGCCTTTGCCTAATAATCTGTTAGAGTATTTTGTGATTCTAGGCTAAAGAAAAAGAAGAGAGGCTTTTAAGAAGGCAAATTAATAGAGAGAAACTTGAAGAAAAACGAAAACAGAAAGCAGAGAAGACAAAGTGTTCAAAAACCAAGAGTCAAGGTATAGATGTTAACTTTTAATACACTTTTATATTTCATTATTTTCCAGATACTCTCATATTACTTATGAGATCTAAATATGAGATAAAATGATCTGTTCTCAAATGTTGAAAATTTCCTTACATTTTAATCTCATGTGATTAATCATTTTTATTATATTGCTAAATCTAAATAAAACATTTTACCAGATACCAGTTTATGCAACTCATTTGTTAGCAGTTTATTTTTCCGTAATGATTGAATTATCACTGGAAAGTAGATTGTTAACATATGGGTAATTGAGCCTTGCTGGTCATTAATGAAATTAATCTATGCTTATGTTAACTAAAATGTCAAACATTTACCTGGAATATTACCTTGAACAAAATTGTATTCCCTCTAGGCACCAATCCTATGTAATAAGTAAATTCAAATTCACACATACAGGCACTTATGTGATTATTTGAAATAGGAAAGATAAGACTTCTTCATCCAAAATACTATGTCTATTCCAGCACCACTTAAGAATATTAAAGCCAAACTTTAACAATAATTAGAAAAATCTTAATGGAAAGTAAATATTACTCTGTTTATAAAACTGTTTTCTGAAATACATTTTATTGATTACTTCTTTTCTAGGCAAGAGTAGTGTGGACTTAGAAGAATCATCAACTAACAGTTTGGAACCCAAAGCCCCCAGAATTAAAGAAGTCCTTAAAGAACGGAAAGTTTTAGAGAAAAAAGTAGCCTTAAGCAAAAAGAGAAAAAAAGATTCAAGGTACATATTTTACGTATTTTATCTAGTCGTGTTTCCCTTATAACACTCCCCTGGGGTGCTTTCAGAAGAGAGGCATTGAAGTGTCAGTGAAGAGCTCTACATTACATGTGTATGTTACTGCATGTTTATGAAGGACTTTAGGGTTTCATCTTTAGTATCATAATGTTAATATCTAACATTTCTCAGTAGTGTATCTTAATCATTTTGGGGAGTCCCAGATGTTTTTGATAATTTGATGAGAGATTTAGACCCTCTCCCCTGAAAAATGTACATATATAATCTAATAATTATCCCTAGAGTTTCAGAGTTTATGGATCCTCTAGAAATTCTCTGGAAGTATTCCTCTTGTTGGTGTTCAGTAACCACTTATTTACAATTATTATTTCCAGTCTTTCCATGCAGTTATTTTTACCAGTATTCCATCATTCTCCCCCAATCCAGAATCTGAGCCAGATTCCTTGTTAACACTACATTATCATTGTTAACTTTTTAAGAATTAGAAAGCTAAAGAGACTCTTGAGGGTAGCTGTGAAGTCACATGAGCCATGGGCTACAATTTTGCTACTCCATCAAGCTGTATTTATGTAAATTTATCACAGACTTCAAGATAACTGAATTGATAATTTGTAGAACTTGGTAAGAGTAGTAAGCTCTCAGATTTATTACTGTTACTACATCTCATCCTTATCGATCTGAATACATAAGACTGCCCTGTTTACTCAAAAGGTAGTAATTTCAAAGTGTAATTATAGCCCCTAAAACATTCATCTTTAAGCAGCAAATTAGCAATTTTTGTTTTGCTGTACTTTCCTTTAGCACCAAGAACAGTTCATGTCATATTTGTGATTGTGCTTCCTTTGTTGACTAAGAATCGATAGGATTTAAATTGAAATATAACAAGTCTCCATTTGTTGGTGAAGTATATAAATTATAGTTAAAGGCTGGACATGGTGGCTCAAGCTTTTAATCCCAGCACTTTGGGAGACAGAGGCAGGTGGATCACATGAGGTAAAGAGTTCAAGACCAGCCTGACCAACATGTTGAAACCCTGTGTCTACTAAAAATATAAAATTAGCCAAGTGTGGTGGCACATGCCTGTAATCCAGCTACTTGGGAGGCTGAGGCAGGAGAATCAGTTGAACTCAGAAGCGGAGATTGCAGTGAGGCAAGATCGTGCCATTGCACTCCAGCCTGGGCAGCAAGAGGAAGACTCTGCTCAAAAAAAAATAATAATAATAAAATAAAATAAACAAAAATTATAGTAAAGGAAAGCTTTTTTATTTTTTTCTACCTCCCTGAAAAATTTTTGCATTTGATTCACACTTTGTATTTAATTCTTTCCCCTTAGGAATGTTGACGAGAACTCCAAAAAGAAACAGCAATCTGAAGAAGATTCCAAAGAAACCCTTAAAACAAGTGAGGTATGTCTTAATAAAACCTCATTTCAAATGCTCTTTGTTAGATATAGACTGTTTAGTCCTTTAGAGTAAAGCTTAGAATGTAATTTGACTTTTTCCAAGTTAAATAAAAAATCACTTGCATTCAGCATTTTGAAATCCCATTTTGTTATGTCCCAAATTCCCCATTTTGTTGAGTTGATCTACGTATTTCCTTTTATCTAGAGTATAGCTACTTTTCTTTTCTTTTCCCATTTCTTGTAATTGCAGTAACAAAATTGCCAATAATAACAAAAAAGGAAAAAGGGAGGATAAAATTAAAATCGAAAATCCCTCCACTATGGCAAATTATCCATTTTATTCCCCTTTATTCCTTGTCCACAGGTCCACGTAATTTTTTAGAGTAGAAGTAACCTGGCAAACTGTTTTTAACATTTTACTCATTTCATGTGACCTTTTAGGCTTCCTAATTGTTTAATGATTGTGTAATGTTACATTTAACAGGTATACCGTAGTTTATTTAAGCATGTGCTTAATTTTAGTACTTATGTTGTTTCCAAGATTTGATCATTTAAACAGTAAAAGTGATGTACAACGTTTTCTTCCCCTGTTCAGGATTATTTTCATGAGACAAATGTTTGCTTTCACTGGTTTAAAATTCTTCTTTACAAAGCCACATTACCTATAGTTCTGTAGCTAGAATATCTTAATATTTCCAGAGGGAAAAAGCAGTAATTTAATGATTATTTGTTCATTATTAGCAAACATAAATTTAATTTATTTATTCAGAAATTAAAGGCTTATTTAGAAGTATATAGTGATGGTTTAATGACATATATTTAATATGTTTAACTTTTATGATAAGTCTCTATAAGAAATTATCTCATAAAGTTGTATTCACATTGTTTAGAATTAGTTTTTGATTGTAAAATTAGGTTGAGGCAAACTCTTGTTAGTTCTTTGAAGAATTTAATTTTAGGCTATTAGTGAAGGTCTTGTTATGTACTGGACTCTATTATTAGTAGAAGTACATTAATCTTTGTGTTGGAATTTAAGGAGATGCAGTGTTAAACTGACCTAGAGGCACAAAGGAGGTCTGTCTAAGAACTTTGGCCCATTATTTGCCTAAGAATAATTATACCTAGTAGTCAGTGAGTCTTTATTGAAGTGAATTTAGTCAACATCCACTCATTAATATTAATCATCCATTTAGTGCCAAATCACAGGGAAGGAAGGAAAGTTTAGATGCTATTGTCTCTCAGTATCCTTCCTTGAATACATAAACATATACATATGTTATTTATGATAATGGTTACTGTGAGTTATTGTATACATTTGAAGCTTCATGTCTAGAATGTTGTACAGGTAGCCTAAATCCATGAGGTTTCCGTACGTAATTCAGGTTTCTAAATTAAAATATAGGAAATCTATATTTCAGCATACAGTTTTTAAATTGCCTTCATGTATTATGTTTTATACTGGAAAGAGCATTGGACTGTCATTTATTCAGCTTATATTTATTATTGAGTACTGTGCGTTAGTGAGCTCTAGTGATGCAGAATTGAAGATCGTATAGACAAATCAGTGCCTATGATATACTGGAAGGAGTAAGAGACTTGGAATGAAATAATCTAAACTAATTTCTAACACACCTACTTGTGGCCTGGGTGTAAAGTTATGGGATCATGCTGAGCTTCATTTTCTTGATGTTTTAATGGCATATTTTTGAGTATTTAACTTTATTTTGTGATAAATCTCTATGAGAAATAATCTAATAAAATTGTGTTCATATTGTTTCGAATTTTTTTTATTGTAAAATGTGGTTCATGCAAACTCCTGTTAGTTTTTTGAGGAGCTTAACTTTTTAAAATCAACTTAACAATGCCTATTTTTTAAATCAGGGAAGGTTTTGACGCCTACACAGACTGCTTACATGAATTAAGTGAAATGTTACATATGTGACAGCACTCAACATATTAAGTGCACCCAAATGTTACATTTGAATCTAAAAATTGATTTTGGTATTTCTCATATTTTTACCTTTGTTTTCCTCCAGCATTGTGAAAAGGAAAAGATGTCTTCTTCAAAGGAGCTGAAGCATGTTCATGCAAAAAGTGAACCAAGTAAACCTGCCCGGAGACTTTCAGAGTCTTTGCATGTAGCTGATGAAAACAAAAATGAATCCAAAATAGAAAGAGAACATAAAAGACGGACATCTACCCCTGTTGTGCTGGAGGGGGCACAGGAAGAGACTGACACAAGAGATGTAAAAAGGCAAGTAGAACGCTCAGAAGTTTGCACCGAAGAGCCCCAGAAACAGAAAAGCACACTTAAAAATGAAAAGCATCTAAAGAAAGATGATTCTGAAACACCACATTTGAAAAGCCTACTTAAGAAAGACACGAAATCCTCCAAGGAGAAGCCAGAAAGAGAGAAAACTCCATCAGAAGACAAATTGTCTATGAAACATAAATATAAAGGTGATTGTATGCATAAAACAGGTGATGAGACTGAACTTCACTCTTCTGAGAAAGGTTTAAAAGCAGAGGAAAATAATCAGAAGCAAAGTCAACAAACAAAGCTTTCTTCAGATGATAAAGCCGAACGAAAAAGTAAACATAGGAATGAAAGGAAATTATCAGTATTAGGCAAAGATGGAAAGCCAGTTTCTGAATATATTATAAAAACAGATGAGAATGTTCGCAAAGAAAACAACAAAAAAGAGAGACGCTTGTCAGCTGAAAAAACTAAGACAGAGCACAAGTCCAGAAGGTCAAGTGATTCTAAAATTCAGAAAGATTCTCTGAGTTCCAAGCAACATGGTGTCACATTACAAAGAAGAAGCGAAAGTTATTCAGAAGATAAGTGTGATATGGACTCCACTAACATGGATAGTAACTTGAAACCAGAAGAGGTTGTTCACAAGGAGAAACGACGAACAAAGAGCTTGTTAGAGGAGAAACTTATGTTGAAGTCTAAATCAAAAAGTCAAGGCAAACAGTTAAAAGTTGTAGAAACAGAATTACAAGAAGGTGTCACAAAACAGTCAACCACTCCAAAACCAGACAAGGAGAAGAACACAGAAGAGAATGACTCAGAAAAACAGCGAAAGTCTAAAGTTGAAGACAAACCTTTTGAAGAAACTGGTGTTGAACCTGTGTTAGAGACTGCTTCTTCTTCAGCACATGGTACACAGAAAGATTCTAGTCATAGAGCCAGGTTACCATTAGCAAAGGAGAAATATAAAAGTGATAAAGACTTCACTTCCACCAGGCTTGAGAGAAAGTTGTCAGATGGACACAAAAGCAGATGCTTGAAGCATGGTAGTAAAGACATAAAAAAGAAGGAAGAAAATAAATCAGATGACAAGGATAGTAAAGAAGTTGACAGTAATCATGAAAAGGCCAAAGGTAACAGTTCAGTCATGGAAAAGAAATTAAGTAAAAGGTTGTGTGAAAACCAGAGGGGAAGCTTATCACAAGAAATGACCAAAGGAGAAGAAAAATTAGCAGCAAATACTTTGAGCACTCCCAGCAGTTCTTCCCTTCAGAGACCAAAAAAGAGTGGTGATACGACATTGATTGCTGAACAAGAGCCAATGGAAATTGATTCTGAGCCAGGCATTGAAAATGTGTTTGAAGTATCTAAAACCCAAGACAACAGCAATAATAATTCTCAGCAAGACATTGACTCTGAAAGTATGAAACAAAAAACGGTTGCCACAGTTTTAAAGGATGAATTAAGAACTTGCACAGCAGATTCAAAAATAACAGCTCCAGCTTGTAAGTCAGGCCGAGGAACAGGAGTTAATAGTAATTCTGAAAAGCATTTCGACCACAGAAGTACCCTGACCAAGAAAATGCATTTCCAGAGTGCTGTGTCCAAACTGAACCCTGGGGAGAAAGAACCCATTCATAGAGGAACTAATGACGTGAATATAGATTCTGAAACTGTTCACAGAATGTTACCAAGTGTCCCATCAGAAAATGATAGGGTACAGAATAATTTTAAAAACACAGCCAAACCCACTGAAGAACGTGTTGCTCAAGGAGATGTTCTTGAACATTCCACAAATTTAGACTCCTCTTCATCCTTAAGTTCAGTGACTGTTGTGCCTCTGAGAGAATCTTGTGATCCTGATGTAATTCCCCTCTTTGACAAAAGAACTGTTTTAGAAGGTGGCACAGCCAGCACCTCCCCTGTGGATCACTCTGCTCTCCCTAACCAAAGTCTGACTGTTAAGGAATCAGAAATCCTTAAGACAAGTGGCAGCAAAGAAGGTGGTGACAGTTTCACAGTAGATACACCAGCAAAAGCAAGCATCTCTAGCAAAAGACACATTCCAGAAGGTCAACAGGCTACTTTATTGGATGGTAAACAAGGAAAGATAATCATGCCTCTTGGAAGCAAGTTAACGGGCATGATTGTGGAAAATGAGAATGTTACCAAAGAAGATGGCTTAGTAGATGTGGCAAAGAAAGAAAGTGACTTAAATGCAGAACCCAATTTAAAGCAGACAGTTAAAGCAACAGTAGAGAATGATAAGAAGGATGGCATTGCTATTGACCATGCTGTAGGCATAAGTACAGAAAAATATGCTGAAACTGTCAAACTTAAGCATAAAAGAGGCCTAAGCAAAATAAAAGACATATCAATTGATGTTGAAAGAAGGAATGAGAACAGTGAGGTAGACACCAGTGCCAGAAGTGGCTCTGCACTCCCTGTTTTACAGCAAAGGAATGGACAAACTGAGGATGTGGCAGCGGGACCTGGGAGAGCAGAAAAGACTTCCGTTGCCACTAGTACAGAAGGGAAGGAAAAAGATGTCACCTTAAGTCCAGTGAAGGCTGGAGCTGCCACAACCACTTCGGAAACAAGAGAGAGTGAGATGGCTTTACCCTGCACCAGCATTGAGGCAGATGAAGGCCTCATAATAGGAATACATTCCAGAAATAATCCTCCTCGTGTTGGTGCAGAAGCCAGTGAGTGCACTGTTTTTGCTGCAGCCGAAGAAGGTGGGGCTGTTGTCACAGAAGGACTTGCTGAAAGTGAAACCTTCCTCACAAGCACTAAGGAAGGAGATAGTGGGGAGTGTGCTGTGGCTGAGTCTGAGGACAGAGCAGCAGACCTACTGGCTGTTCATGCAGTTAAAATCGAAGCCAATGTAAATAGCATTGTGACAGATGAAAAGGATGATGCTGTAACCAGTGCAGGCTCTGAAGAAAAATGTGATGGTTCTTCAAGTAGAGACTCAGAAATCGTTGAAGGAACTATTACTTTTATTAGTGAAGTTGAAAGTGATGGAGCAGTTACAAGTGCTGGGACAGAAATAAGAGCAGGATCTATAAGCAGTGAAGAGGTGGATGGCTCCCAGGGAAATATCATGAGAATGGGTCCCAAAAAAGAAACAGAGGGCACTGTGACATGTACAGGAGCAGAAGGCAGAAGTGATAACTTTGTGATCTGCTCAGTAACAGGAGCAGAGTCCCGGGAGGAGCACATGGTTACAGGTGCAGGTGTTGTCCTGGTAGATAATGATGCACCACCAGGAACAAGCGCCAGCCAAGAAGGAGATGGTTCTGTGAATGATGGTACAGAAGGTGAGAGTGCAGTCACCAGCACAGGGATAACAGAAGATGGAGAAGGGCCAGCAAGTTGCACAGGTTCAGAAGATAGCAGCGAAGGCTTTGCTATGGGTTCTGAATCGGAAGAAAATGGAGAGATTGCAATGGACAGCACAGTAGCCAAAGAATGCACTAATGTACCATTAGTTGCTGCTGGTCCTTGTGATGATGAAGGCATTGTGACTAGCACAGGTGCAAAAGAGGAAGATGAGGAAGGGGAGGGTGTTGTGACTAGTACTGGAAGAGGAAATGAAATAGGGCATGCTTCAACTTGCACAGGGATAGAAGAAAGTGAAGGAATATTGATTTGTGAAAGTGCAGAAGGGGACAGTCAGATTGGTACTGTGGTAGAGCATGTGGAAGCTGAGGCTGGAGCTGCCATCATGAATGCAAATGAAAATAATGTTGACAGCATGAGTGGTGCAGAGAAAGAAAGTAAAGACACAGATATCTGCTCCAGTGCAAAAGGCATTGTAGAAAGCAGTGTGACCAGTGCAATCTCTGGAAAGGATGAAGTGACACCAATTCCAGGAGGTTGTGAGGGACCTATGACTAGCGCTGCTTCTGATCAGAGTGATAGTCAGCTTGAAAAAGTTGAAGATATCACTATTTCCACTGGGCTGGTGGGGGGTAGTTATGATGTTCTTGTATCTGGTGAAGTCCCAGAATGTGAATTTGCCCACACATCACCAAGCGAAAAAGAAGATGAGGGCATCATCACCTCTGTAGAAAATGAAGAGTGTGATGGCCTCATGGCGACTACAGCCAGTGATGATATTACCAACCAAAATAGTGTAGCTGGGGGTAAAAGTCAAGGTAAAGGCTTAATGATTTCCACCAGTACCACAAATGATTACACCCCTCACGTAAGCGCCATTATAGATGTAGAAGGAGGTCACTCAACTGCTCTGAGAACTGAAGAAAATATGGAAGGTACCAGAGTAAGCACAGAAGAATTTGAGGCCCCCATGCCCAGTGCAGTCTCAGGAGACGACAGCCAGCTCACTGCCAGCAGAAAAGAAGAGAAAGATGAGTGTGCCATGATTTCCACAAGCATAAGGGAAGAGTTTGAAGTACCTATCTCTAGTGCAACAACCATGAAGTGTGCTGAAAGTCTGCAGCCAGTTGCTGCCACAGTGGAAGAAAGGACTACAGGTCCAGTCTTGATAAGCACCGCGGACTTCGAGGGGCCTATGCCCAGTGCACCCCCAGAAGCTGAAAGTCCTCTTGCGTCCACCAGCAAAGAGGAAAAGGATGAATGTGCTCTCATTTCCACTAGCATAGCAGAAGAGTGTGAGGCTTCTGTTTCCAGTGTGGTTGTTGAAAGTGAAAATGAGAGACCTGGTACAGTCATGGAAGAAAAAGACGGGAGTGCTATCATCTCTACGAGCTCGGTGGAAGACTGTGAGGGCCCAGTGTCCAGTGCTGTCCCTCAGGAGGAAGGCCACCCCTCAGTCACACCAGCAGAAGAGATGGGTGACACTGCCATGATTTCCACAAGCACCTCTGAAGGGCGTGAAGCAGTCATGATTGGTGCTGTCCTCCAGGATGAAGATCAGCTCACCATCGCAAGAGTGGAAGACTTGAGTGATGCTGCTATTATCTCCACCAGCACAGCAGAATGTGTGCCAATTTCTGCCAGCATCAACAGACATGAAGAGAATCAGCCAACTGCAGACAACCCAGAAGGAAACGGTGACCTGTTAGCCACAAAAGTGAGCAAGCACAAGGTCCCCATGCCCAGCCTAATTGCTGAGAATAACTGCCAGTGTCCTGGGCCAGTCACGGGAGGCAAAGAACTGGGTCCTGTGATGGCAGTGAGCACTGAGGAGAGGCACAATGGGCTATCAGTCCAAACACCCTCTGCAGGGCAAGGCCATCCAAGCGCTGTTTGTGCAGAAGGAGAAGAAAAGCATGGCAAGGAGTGCCCTGAAATAGGACCATTTGCAGGAAGAGAGCAGAAAGAGAGCACTTTACACCTCATAAATGCAGAAGAGAAGAATGTATTGTTGAACTTGGTTCCAGAGACAGAGACAGCAGCAGGCAGTAGCACAGCAAGTTGTTCAGCAGGAAAGGGCTTACAAGGGAGTGCTAACTCACCTGCCCACCCAAGAGGACCGGAGCAGACGCCTGGGCAGACAGCTCAGGATCCCTCTGTTAGTGTTCACTATTTGGCAGCAGTAAATACTGGTGCTAACGCTGATGACATGCCACCTGTCCAGGGCACCACAGTTGAGCATTCCTTTCTCCCTCCTGAGCAGCAGGGGCCTGAAGATAACTTGAAAACCAGTACCACCAAATGTATTACTGGCCAAGAATCAAAAATTGCTACTTCCCACGCAGTGATCCTTCCAGCTACCTACAGCGTAGCTCTGTTGGCTCCTAAATGTGAGCAGGACTTGGCTATAAAGAGTGATTATAGTGGCAAATGGACTGATCAAGCATCTGCTGAGAAAACAGGAGATGATAACAGCACAAGGAAATCATTCCCCGAGGAAGGAGACTTAACGGCTGCTTTGTCTTCTGAAGAAAATGTGTGTGACATAGGTGAGAATCTGTATGTAATTGCAAATTTTGACATTTTACAAAAATGATTGTACTGCAGAGTGCATTTAGGACACTCTTTCAAAAGATGATTCTGAAAGATAAATATCTACAAATTTTTTTCCTTTATCATAATGTTGCGAAATAATTCTCGTCAAACTTGAAGGTCAAGCTTCTCTAAAAGATACTTGTGTTTAAAAGTTTAAAACCTTTGGCCCATTTCTCGTGTGTGGGGAGAGGAGTAAAAGCAGGAGGCTGAGACCTGGGAAGTCCATGTGTTACTTACATGACTGCTACAATTTACTAAACCACTTTGATCTACAGGCTTCTTGTCAGTCAAAATGAAGAGTACCCTACCACAATCCAAGGAAAGCAATATGTTTTTTTTTTTACCACCCTCATTTTACAAGTAAGAAAACAGAGTCAGGAAATTTAAATAACTTTCATAGTCCTTGGGTGCCTCTTAGAACAAAAAAAAAAGCTTCTGATCCTCCATTTCTTGTATAAAATGTGGATAATAAGGTGGGATCATGGTACAAAGGCAAACATGATTCCAGCCCTTATCTCATTATATCTTTGAATTATTTGTTCATTCAGTCTGTTGGTTCCTTTGAATCAAGGGAGCACATTAACTGAGCTTATTTTTCAGATAAAATGAGTTCGTTTCTAGTTATGCATATATTTGAATGAGAAAGGAAACATGTTTCCCTGCTAACAGATTTTGGACAGTGCTGGTCTTTTAGAAATAACTTTCAAAGATATTTTCTCAGTCATTTCCTGTACCATCCAGCTTCACATACTTTATACCAGATACCGGGATCTGAGGATGCAAGGACAAATACTCAGGAGAAAAGTGGGCAGTGACACTTTAAAGCATGACAGTTGCATAGAATGGAATTAAGCACAGGATGCTGTAAAAACTCAAAGGGTACCCATGGGCTGGACCTGAAGGGGCAGAGGAATTCTTTTCCTCTCTGGCATCCTGGACTTTTAACTGAAACAAACCTTAGCCATCATGTAACCCGACCTCAGGAAGCTGAGGCCAATAGATTTCGTCTTGCTCATTATAGAGACTTAGGAGACTTTAAGAAATGCTCCAAGGGTTGAAACAAGTAACTTTAAAAGTTTCTATTGAATTTAGCCTGGAGTAAATTGAATGCTCTAGAAGTTTCTATGATTCAATCATTCAATCATTGCTACAATTACTCATCCCTCCTTTTTTTCTGAATAAGCAAAAATAGAAGGGTTCCTACAGAACCTTCCATACAGTCTACAGAAGGATATGGGAAAGAGGTAAGACTAGAGTATAATTCAGTCTCTACAGCTGAGAAAATTTTATTTTATTTTTTTCTAACTCAGTTTTTTAACTTTCTGCTCAATTTTACTGTGCTCAGTATGAAGCAAGTAAAGTGAATCTGTTCATTAATCACCTTTACTGAGAATAGAACTTAATGACTCAATATTTTTTACGGACAAACTTGATGGAGATCACTGCAGAAAAATACTTGGAAACGGATGTCTGCACAAATAATACTTTTATCATTCTTTCTGGGCAGCCATCTTACTGTGCAAACAAGAATTTCACTCACCCGAAATGAGCAAATGATCCTTGCCTTTCATCCAGATCCTTTTTATACAACATACGCCTTTTGATCATTTTCTACTGACAGCAAATAAACCAGAAAAGAAAGGTGGCGCAGCCTGTCAGATAACCACATTATATTATCCATGACTTTTTGATCTCGGATGTCTTTTACAAGCAAATTCTTAAATTGTACTAATGGCTTGAATTTCATTAGGCAATGAAGAGTCTCCATTGAATGTTTTGGGAGGATTGGAACTGAAAGCTGACTTGAAAATGGAGGTATGGCTTATAATTCAGCTGTGCGGAACTGTAAGTGATTAAATACTGTTTCATCACATAAAACACATATATATACTTATGTGGTACATAGAGCCTGCTCTCATTGGACGTACGACATTTAGTGTTGTTATTTCCATATCCTGTGGGAAGACAAAGTGAAGAACCTCAATACCCTTAGTAAATAGTGCCATCATCAGTTCCGTTTACTCAAGCCAGAAACACAGGAGTCTCCCTCAGTTTCTCCGTCATCCCACATTTAATCTATCGCTATTTCTTACATGTTCCATTTCCAAAATACAACATGAGTCCATCTACTTCAGTTTCTGCAGTCACCACCCTAGGCTAAGCCACTACTTCATAGCATCTCCATTAGGCTTTATTTCACCCCAGCCGTCCTCTGGTGTGATTCACACAGCCCTGCAGGTAGTGTTTAGAAACATAACTTTGACCCTGTCATTGCTCTGCCTAAAATTTGTGGTGGCTTCCTATCATACTTAGAATAAAATCTGCTTTTTTAAAAAACATGGTTTGGGTGCTTTATGCAATTTAGGCTCCATATCCCCTTTCTAGCATGTTCTCAAGGTACCATCCAAGTATATATGACAAGACCAGTGAACATGGGGGTTAAGAAAACAACTTGCCCAACAGGAGCAATGGGCAGGTAGACAGGAGGGCTTGCAAGGAGGACACTAGAATAGAGTTTTGAAAATAGAGTGGAAATTTCCCAGAAGAGAAAGAAAAAAAAGCCTTTCAAACAGAGTGTTGTGTTCTAGACCCGGAGATGGGAGGGCACGTGGTATGTCTCGGGCACCAGTGGTACATGATGAGCTGTGGTGAGACTTAAGCCTGGAAGGGAGTGGAAGCCCGTCAGGAAGAGTCTTGTGTGGTGTGCTGAGTTGGGGTTTTGCTTTTAAAGCAATAGAAGACCCACTGATGGATGAAAAACGAGATAAAATTGATTTCTTACTTGCTTTGTTTTTAAAGGCTGATGTATTTATTTTTAAAGTTTTGTGTACTCCTGAAAGTAGACTTTTATATTGTTTGAAGATGCTGGAGTTTTTTGTTTAATTCACTCAAGGTTAGTCTTCCTGTAAAAACCCCAGTTAACTTATTTGTATGGTGCTTTGGATTTTTTAGGCTTATGTGCCTTCAGAGGAAGAGAAACATCGTGAAATTTTGGTACCACCACAAAGTCTGTGCGGGGGAAAGCCAAGTGGAATAGGTGAGCTCCTTATAGTGGTTGTTCACATTGTTTTTGATTTTTCCTTGCATGTGGTTTTACCTTTATAAAAATCAGTAGCTGATACATAGTAATATACAGGCTATATTAATATGCCTCTCACTGTTTTAAAATAGATTAGGGGAAATTCTTTACTATTATATTTTTAACATATACTTTTTCTCATGAAATGTCAATCAACATTATGTAGGGTAATTGTTTAAATCTGACTATTTCCAAATAATAATGCAAAATGAAAGTCGTTTCGGGGCAAATGCTTGCTCTACCCCAAAAATGTTTCTCCATACCCCTGCCTGCCCCCAGACGCTATAGCAGCTCATTTCCAAAAGGCTCATCTGAGCCAAAGGGCTCACTTTAAACCATTTGCTCTTGTTTCTTGCTCTGGCTTTTGCCCCAGTGACTGCACAGTAACTGCTCTCAGCTTATATAACCTTTTCTCAGTCTCTCAGTGCAACAGTCTTTATTGTGGACTACACATCTTAAGGGAGAGCCCTATTGTCAGAAAGGATAATGGCAGGAGCTCTTAAACGTTTTGGTCTCAAGGACCAAAAGATTACAGAAAAATTACCAAAAACCCCAGAGATTTTTGTTACATGGCTTATACATGTTGACATTTGCTAAATAAGAAATTAAAATTGAGAAAAGTAAATGTTAAGTCACTGTTAATTCAATATAATTAACTACTGTAAGTTAATAACTCTTTTCATGAAAAATAGCTGTATTTTCCAAAACAACACAATTAAGTGATAAAAGCGAAATTGTGTTGCGTTTTTGCAAATCCTTTTAAGTCTGGCTTAATAGAAAACAGCTGTTTCTCATACCTGTTTCCACATTCAATCCTGTTGCTATTTGTTGTTTTGGTTGAAGTATATGAAGAAAATTCAACATTACAGATAGATGGTTGGGTTTTAAGCCTTTTCAGATAATCACAGGTACTTCTTGGCCTCTGGAAAATTACATTGAGCACTCACGTGTCTGTAAGACAAATAATGTTAGTTTGGCCCTTGTGGACTTTTTGATCAAAATTCCTAGGAGGCTGGACCATGCCGGCTTAAGGAAATGGAGATGAGAACTGTGACAGTGAGGAATTATTTCTAGTTTGTATTGCAAACGTGATCATGTATTTTCTTCTGATTCCCACAATATTTTTTTTAAGTACTAGGAACTATAGAGTATGTGACCAAATTTAAGCCAGTTCTCCATTTTTTCCCGCAATGTTAAAATGTCCACACAAGTCAGATGGAATAAACAGGGTGATTTTGGTTGTAAATACTTGTGACAGAAACCTCTGTAAGTATTTGCTTAAAGGGACTTGTTAGCTTACAAAACTGAAAAGTTTAGGTAAAGCATAATCCAAGAGGTTGCAGATAGCTCCAAAGGCACATCTAGTAGAAACTCCATTTTATATCTTCTTCCTCATCCCCTGAACAAGGATCATTGCTTTCTCATTCATAGCCTCTATTTTTAGCTTTGGCTTAACCTTCCTGGCCAAAATCCTAAGACTTTTTCTGATTTAGCGTAAGTACATGTGTCTACCCTAAACTAATTACTGTGACCAGGCAAATGTGGCTTACTATTTGAAAGAAGTCAAGTGCTCTGTTCCTGGATCCACATGGTATTCCAGACGACAGTCTGGGCTCTTGGGGAAGGTGCCAGTAATGTCTGCTGTAGTCGGATCGGCCCTTTAAATTAGTTCCCTGACAAACATCATTAAGTCTGCTACTTATGAGTACTAGGGAAATCAACATGGTGGTGACTGATGGAGATAAGTCATTCCCTGAAAATAACGTGCAAATGTGCAAATAAGCATGGAACTATAATAAAGATATGAACTTGACTGTGAGAGTCAGCTTCTCTGAGGTGGAGCCTCAGGAAAGACTTGTTGGCTAAATCAACCTCTCCCCCACTCCCTATCTTTTAATTACAGAAAGTAAGATATACAGAAATGCATAAAAAATTCCCCACTCTCTATGAGTAACCACCTTCAGTACAAGTACATATTTTAAACAAACATAAAATTACGCTTCTATTTTTCTGGATTTTTTTTTACTCAACCATATATTGCAGGCATCCGTCATTACTTTGTCAGCATATACAGAACCAGTTTCTTTGTTTTAATAGCTAAATAATCATAATACCAGTTTTAGATCTTTTAGTAGTCTCAGGTTTTTTACTGTTATAGAGCTGCAACAAACTTCTATAATGAACATCACTACATATGTTTTACCACATATTTCCATAAAATTGCATTGGGGGAGGGAGGGTCAAGACTATATGGGCTGAGTATCCCTAATCCAAAATGCCTGGAATCAGAAGTGTTTTAGATTTCAGATTCTTAGGTTTTTGGAATATGTGCATTACACCTCATTGAGCATCCCGTATCTAAAAATTCAAAATCTGAAAGTCCCAATGAGCCTTTCCTTTGAGAGTCATGTTGACACTCAGAGAATTTGAGATTTTAGAGCATTTCAGATTTCTCATTTTGGATTTGAGATGCTCAACCTATATACGTTCTGAATTTTTATAAGTACTTGTTACTCGTTTGGGGCTAAATATTGATTGATGAGTAGGTGTGCATTAGGTGTACAAGGCAAAGAGAAGGGCAGTAGATGTGGAGTGATTCAGATTCAATGAATAGTGCATGTAAATCCTCAGCCATGACTATCTGGGGAGGTTTGGGGAGTGGGAGCAGTTGAGGACCTTCTTACATAAAGCCATCTGAAAGGGTCTCAGAAGACTTGTAAGAAGCGGCAGCCAGTCCTAGAAGACCACACTAAGACTTGGTAAGTCATTTATGCTGACAGGTTAAAACCCTGAAGATGACTAATCTATTCAAAACTTGGACAGATACATTAATTAAAATGTACATTAATTAAAATGTACACAGGTGTTTTATACTACAAATAATTGACGTCTCATTTGTTAATTGTCAGGAAGCTAACATTTTTGGGTTCTGAAGTCCTTTGTTCCCACGGTTATTTTTCTTTCAGATAGCTTTACTGTGTTTAGGTATAGTTCGGTAAGAGATCTACTTACGTAAAAGGAAGTTGTTTAAAAGAAAAATGTGTGTTCTGTCACTGTTGAGTAGAAACAGTAGACTTTGTACTTCATGTTTCCAAAGAATATAAACAGACCATTGCTGTTTGAGGGGATAGGATCTAACTTTTCATTTGATGGCATTATTTTAAATGAACCTGTGTTATACTGCAGTTTAACAGCTACATTACGGTCTTTTACTTTTTTTCTAAGCTTCAGATCACCAACATAGTTAAATCACCATAGTGATTTAATGTACCACTGCCATTAGTATAAAAATGCAGGCAACATTAATTTCTGTCGTCTAGTACTTTCTGATAGTACAACATGGATTGATTGTGGGAAATAACCGATCAGAATTTTATAATTTATGAAGGCAACTAAGCCACTTGGTGACATAGCCCTTCTTACCTATCTTAAAAATCTTCAAACTAGTTTCTCTACATTTCAGAAACAATATTTAGTTTCTTTACATCTCATTTTTGTTTTTGAACAGCTAAACTCCAGAGGGAGCCTTTGTTGGTGAATGAATCACTAAATGTAAGTTACTGTAATGGTTTTGATTTTTGTGGTTATTGGATTTTTTATTTATTTATTTATTTATTTTTTTGAGAGCTAGTGAGGAGGAACCATCCAGTAAAGGGGTTGCCTGTTTATTTCTGCAGGTGCCATGAGCGTTTGGTAGTGTGCTCTTCATTTGAGTTCAGCATTCTGACAGTAGCTTTTACTCGCTCTTTTCCATGTTCACCTATGCCCACTGATGAAGAACTCTCAACTTTGTATTGTTTATTATTATAATGGGATTGAAAATTGGATTTTGATGTCATAAATCTTGATACTATAGATAAAATGGATTTTAATTTGACAATTAAATTTCACTTTATCTTTTTAGAAAGCTTTTCTTAAGATACTAACCTGTAACTACTATGTGAACTATTTTTTCCCAGATGTGGCTCTCATAATCCCTTTCGTACTTTAAAGAGTCTTGTTTTTTGGACTTTCTGTCTTAATGTATTTATAAGGAACCTTGTATTGTACCAGGAGTGAACATTTTGTAAAATGTTTCCAAATCTGCAGACAACTACATTCTTTCCAATGCCCCAAGAGGATTTGGGGTACTATCAGTGAATCGTGGGATCAGAGCATCCTCATCATCAAGCGCCCTGTTTTCTAGCTGTAAACTCATACAGCATATGCTGAATAAGAAGAAAGAGAAAAGTACCACTTGTTGTAGTTCAAGTTTGCCATCCAAGAGTTAAAAAGATTATATCTAGGCACAGTGGCATGGCCTATAGTCCCAGCTACGGAGGACGTTGAGGTCGGAGGATCACTTGAGCCCAGGAGTTTGGATCCAGCCTGGGGAACATTGCAAGACCCTGTCTCTCTAGTAATGAATTTCTTTTAATAAAATAAATTTTAAAGATTAAAAAGATTTTAAGTGGGATTGAATCTTACAAAGCCAGCTGGCATGTTCTTCATCCTACCTCAGTCCCCTGAGTCCACCAGCAGCTGTCTTTTCCCCAGTTGAGCATAAATGTCCTTTCCAAATGTGTACAAAAGTCTATAGCCTGGACTTAGGGTATTGTAGGATATTCTGAGGCTTTCCTCTTAGTTTAAAAAAAAAAATGGTAGAAGTAATAAGATTTGCCAATTAGGAAATCTTATTATGGAATCCTATAGAGTTTTTAAAGAAAAAATCATGCAGGATTTGGATGGGAAGGGAAATTTATGAAATTCAGAAAATGTTTCTCGTATTTCTTCTTACTTTTTGCCATTTGCTGCTTTAAAGACAGAATAAGCACAATAATTTGTTAAACTGAAACTTTTTAAAAAAGATGTTGCATGCTTTTGAGCTTCTGGGTGAAATTGAAAAGAATGTATACCCCAATCCCTTTTGGCATTTGTACAAACAGCAAGGTTATATAAACTACTTTCTCTCCTCTCTCTTTTTTTTTTGCCTTTAAATTTGTTGTGAGACTATCCATAAATATTTTTTATATTGTATATTTAGGTTGAAAATTCAGACTTCAGAACAAATGAAGAAATTCATGGCAAATCTTATAACAAAGGAGGTAAGTTAATGAATTTCATAATCATAGTTTTAATATTACTTATAGTTACCATTTATTGAGTACAGTCTACATACCAGGCCTTGTGTTAATTATTTTACAAATTTTCTCTCATTTAATTCATATGATTCAGTAAAGTGATAGTTAACAGCATCACTCCTACAGTTGAGGAAAACGAGGCTTAGGCCAGGTGACTTATTCCAGGTCATACAGCTTGTAAGTGATGTCATGCTTTAAATAGTTGCTAGAACTTTGCCATTAACCTCTCAGTTGACTCAATCCAACATGAATACAAAATGCATAGTGCCCTGTGGATTGCAAGTACCCAACTGTGAAATGTGTTAACTTCTGATAGGCAGTTTCAGGATGGTAGCATATCAAGGATGTCACATTAATGTGGGTCTTCTTCCAGGGATGAGATCTGGTGGCCACACAACCTGTGCAGGCTGCCAACTCTGGACAGATAATTCCGTTCTCATATTATCTGAACATGGAATTTTCTTGATGCCTACTAATTCTGTTAATTTCCTATTGGAAGAGTAGGGAAAGAGGTTTATTTACTTCTACAGTTATTTTTATAACATATACCATATTTCAAACAAAAGTGAAGCAGTGATAAACATGCATGTGCCCCATAACCTAGTTTTGCCCTATCTTAAAATTTAGTATATTTGCTTCACGTCTTTTAAGAAATATTACAGGTAGAGTGGAATTCCCATATACCCGTTCCCAATCCCAGTCTCTTTCCCTTTAATCCTACTCCAAAAGGAACCACTATTCTGCATTAGTTATGTCCATAAACAATATGTAACACATGTTGCCTGCTTTAGGGGAATGGTCTCACGTTACATAAACTCTCCCCACCTTATTTGCTCATTCAGCAGCGTTCTGAGATTTTGTCCTGTTGATTTGTATTAATTCTAATTACTTTAATTGCTTTTGAATATACCACAGTTAGTATTTTCTGCTTCTTTTGTACATTAGTTTGCGCCTTTAGGTATTTTGAAACTTTTCCCAGTTACAAAGAGTGCTATTGTGTATGTTCTCATACCTTTCCCAATGCATATGTAGTATACTTGTATTTCTAGGTGTGGAATTGCTCAGTTAGAGGCACCTATTCAACTTTACTGCATGTGCTAAATTGACCCTAGGTGGCGTACCCGTTGTCTATCCACACTGTCTCCCCTATTTGGTATTGTTTGACTGGTGAATGTTTGTTAGCCTGATGATTATGTTGCAGTAACTTATTTCTTAATACTGTGTTGCTACACAAACTGGGGGGAAGGGCCTTGAAGTCTTCTATGTAAAGTCCAGTGTTGTTACCCCAGACATGTTACTGCTCTTGTTGAACCCCATTCACTCACATCTACAAATGGAAAAAAGAGAACGTAACTGAAAGAGTTGTATGGAGAATCCCACTAAATATCATTTGTGAACTATCTACTACAATGCTTTGTACGTAACTCCTACTCAGTAAAGTTACTAAGTCGGTTTTCTCCCAGCACCTCGACACACACCGAAAATAAGTATTGGAATAGAAAAATATTTAAGATTTTTTTGCTTTTTTCTATTTGCTACTCAGAAATACCCAGTGGTGGAAAAGACAGCACAGAAGCCGTAGACAGTCACAGTGTTGAAGCAGATCCTAAAGAGGTGTGTTTTAGTAAACTCAAATGTTTGACATTTTATATATAACATTTGCACTGTGCACAAAGAAGGGCTTTAGAAAGGTTCTACTGCTTTGTAGAAATTAAATATTAAGTGGGTATATTAAGTGTTCCACATGTCACTTTTATCTATATATGCCCTTTCCATGTTTAGGCAATTTGGCAGTTCCCGGGACTGTTTGGAGGTGCCCATGTTGTATAGTCAGAATGTTTTTTATGGACTACTTTTCATCAAGCATAAGAAGTCCATTGTCAATGAGCCACTAAGACAGTAGAAAAGTACTACTAATTATGACATGCCATCAGTTGTAAGATATATATAGCCTGACTCCAGAGATAGTGAAATGGAAATTCTTTTGAAACATGTGTTTTGGAATTATTGAAATACAGTATGTAGCTAGAAACAGATTTACATGTTTTATATAAATTTACATTCAAATCCAGAAGAGAGTAAAGCTTACAAAATTAGTCTAATCCAAATCTAAATATCAAGTGTTCTAGATTTTTTAAAAATATCAACTTACTCCAAAGGTTAGAAACTAATATAATGTGCCCCCATTTCAGTTTATTTGAATCAAGATTCTGTGGCCCTTAATATGGTCATCCTTAATTCCAGGTTGAAGAGGAAGAAAGGCATATGCCTAAAAGAAAAAGGAAGAAGCATTATCCCTCTTCAGAAGATGAACTGGGTATTTATATATGTTTCTGTTTTAGACATCTTAGGAAAATTGCATTTTTATATCCAAAAGAGTAAGCCATAAACAGAATTTTTAATGATAGTAACTGTCTACTTCACAAGTCTTGAGGGTAATTTGTTTCTAGACTGGCTTGTTAGCTCCATGTTCTTTCTGGACCTCAGTCTAGAAACTAGATTGTTTCCTGCAGAACACCCAACCCTGGGATCTCAGACAAAGCCAGGCTTTCTCTGGAACCACACCCTGGAGCCCAGCCAGATGCCACTACGGTCTATATTTTATATCATAAGCAGGTACCCTACAGGGCTAGTGAAGCACATTAGTCCAGGTGCTGTTAACAGCTCTTCTGTGCTCCATAATGTTGATTTTCTCATGGTCTGTCACGGTGCTGTCTGGTAGAACTGCAGCGATAGAAGTGTTCTGTATTTATTTTGTCTAGTATAGAAGCTACTAGCCACATGTCACTGTTGAGCACTTGAAAGTCGTCAGTGGAAATGAAAGACTGAATTTTTAATTGTTTTTTATTTTAATTATTTTATATTTCAGTAGCAACATGTAGCTAGTGACTCATGTTAAACAGAGCAGTGACCTTTAATACTTGACACAAAGGAGAAGTTCAATACTTATTGAATGAATACATGAGAAAAAATGAAGAGTTAAATATTTATTATTTGGTAACAATTTATTGAGTTCCTGATGTATTCAAGTACATGGTCTCAATTACTAAGTTATACCTCTTAGGTGGTAACTCATTTAGAAAGTTAAAATATCCCTGGAAACTATATACACTAAGCCCTTCCCATAGAACCCACCACTTCATTGGTATCTCATGAATATGTGGGAATTTTTGTATTTTGTTTTATTTTTTACTTTGCCAGGGTGAAAGGCAAGTGTTCAATGCTAAAATCACATGATATTATAAATATAGAGTAACTTTTGGCTTCTCTGTATCACAGACCTAAGAAAGAAGGCTCAAACAGTATTAAAATAGAACTATGTATTTCATTTTTCATTTAGCTTTTGTTCCTTTGTGATTCTGTCTAAACTGATTTACAGATGATAATCCAGATGTCCTGGATTCCAGAACAGAAACAGCACAAAGGCAGTGTTCTGAAACTGAGCTACATGACACAAAGGTATTTTTTCCACGTGTTAATTTTAAGTTTTGGGTAGGAATAGGGAGGTCTAATTACAGCATTGTGAATACTTATTGTAATATTATTTTTCATTTTAGTATCCCTCTTTATATGTCTATAATAATAATTTATTATAAAAGGTGTATATTTTTTAATATCCTTCCAAAGATCAATGTTACACTTATAATTCATAAACTGCAAGATTGTCTGTCACAATCATTGCTTAGATTTTTGTTCAGTAGTATTATTGACTTTTTAAGGTTTCTAAATGCTTTCTTTCAAAGTATAATGTGCCAAATATACTTGTCCCAAAATATTGAAATACAGTTATATATATTACTTTAAGTATTAGTACTCTGCTCTCTAGCTTACCTCTTGTATTAGTCTGTTCTCATGCCACTAAGACATACCCAAGACTGGGTAATTTATGAAGGAAAGAGGTTTAATTGACTCAAAGTTCCACATGGCTTGGGAGGCCTCACAATCATGGTGGAAGGCAAAGGAGGAGCAAAGTCATATCTTACATGGCGACAGGCAAGAGGGCATATACAGGGGAACTCCCCTTTATAAAAGCTTCAGATCCCATGAAGACTTATTCACCGTCAGGGGAACAGCACAGGACAAACCTGCCCCCATGATTCAGTTACCTCCCACCGCATCCCTCCCACTACAAGTGGGGATTATGGGACTTATAATTCAAAATGAGATTTGAGTGAGGTCACAGCCAAACAATATCACCTCCTGCCTCTAAAATCTGAGTACTCTAAGGATTGACCTCACCCATTGCCTTTTTTCCTGTAGTCTTATTTTCATCTTATGACTCACAGAAGCTCCTCACAAATTTTTATTTGTGCTCTGCCCTCTCTTTTGTTTTAGGCTCAGATTTTTTCATTGTCATTAGTTACCTCTTCTTGGCTGTTCTTCCATGTCTGAGACTCAGTACTCTAAAATTTCTCATTGTATGAATCAGTTCCATCTCCTCCTCTCTCTTTCCCTAATTTATATTTTTATAAATTGTTAAACACCTTATTCCAAAAGTATTTAAGTTCAGTTATGAGAATACTTGAGCTGACTTCCAGTTCTCTAAAATCAGACTTTAGTCTCTTTTTTTCCCCCAGTAACCAATGAACTAAATAAAAAGTAGTAGGAAAGGATTTTATAGCCAAAGAGGGAAAGTGGCATATGGTCATGAATTTCAGTTGTTTGTGACCAAAGGAGGAAACAGGCTCTTTCACTATCCCTCTCTCTGCCCTGTCCAAAATAAAAAATTCTGAGATAATACTTCCAAATTTGAAGAAAAGCAGATTGAAAGGGTATCTTTTTATTTTCTCTTATTTCATGATTTTTTCATGTTAAATTTAAATAATCTAATTTAACTATTTTCATTAAGCAGTTTTATATACATAGCATTTTCAGTTACTACAAAAGAATCTTTTCTTACATAGAAAGCTGTCTGCAATGGCATTTATTTAATATCATGCTAATATTAGTAATTTTTGGACAGTAAGTTGGGAGTGATTTCATCATTCCTGTTACAGTTTTCTGTATAGCAAATATGTGCCATTTTATAAAAAGCAATAAAGTCATTATTATAAAATGTGTGTAGTAAGACCAAAAGAAGACCAAAATTGAGTAAGTGAAAAATCCCAGGCACCGGAAAAATAAAAGGAAGTAAAAAGTGAGTTGCATGCATGTCATCGGGATCTGATTAAGTGCTTACAGGACTGAATGTTGGCCCTGAAAGAGCCAGCTCAAAAACAGAAATGCAGTTCATCCAGTGGTTTGAAGACTTTGCGCAGGACATCTTCAGCGCATTATATGAAACAGATACAAGTGTATATGTTCTGGCTGAAATGAGTGAGAAGACCCCAAAAACTTCTGTCTGCTCCTAAACCCCATCCAACACACACACCCAAACACACATACATACACGCTTTCTCCCTCTCACACACATACACACACATACATACTGTCTCTGTCTCACACACACACAGAGCCCTTGAAGAGGTTCTGAACTGAAAATGGCAATGCAGCATGAGTGTCTCAGTGTGAAGTCTCAGTGTTGATGTGTTGATAAGGTCAGAGCAAATAGGTTTCTTCTTGGCCTTCCCAAATTGGTTGACCTTCCATCCTTGAAATCAGCACTCTCCCAGTTGGATGTACGACACAAGTCATCAAGATGTGAATGGAAATGGTAGAACCACTATTTATATATGCCTTTTATCTAAAAGTCTTAAAAATTAAGCTCTACTAATATTTACTCTGTAGATTGGCCCTGGTACCATCACTGAAAGTGAGCTCACCTTTGACATTACCTGTGAGTCATGTATTGTAATCACATGTCCTGGACCTAGTTATATCGTACTGTCAAAATACCTTAAGGGAAGCTGGGAGTCACACAACACAGAGGACTTTAGAATGAGACCCTCACTTGTTTGTTTCGTATTTTATGACTTAATACTTTACAGATGCTCAACTAAATGAATTTGCAGAGTGTGTTAACCTTATTTTAATTGAATTGACCCTTCCAAAACAGACACTAGCTTGAGACTTCTGCAAAAATAACCACAAGAAAAAATCCCATAAGACAAAGATAATATTTGTAATGCACGCACAAATAATAAGAGAAATGTCTGAGCTGATTCTTCTTTTACTAGGAAATAACAGAAGCTGTGTGTCATCCTCATTGTTAGGTAAAAAAGAATGAAGACCTAAGCATATCTTACTTGAGATAGGCCAGAAATTCCAGTGTTTCAGAAGACTGTGAAATGTGGATTTGCTTTATATCCACCGCCTCCAAATCCCTGAAAGGCTATATCAAAACCCAGTGACATTGGATGCCTCCCAGTAGGGAAGTTAGGGGTGAGGGCATTTCATTATAGACCCCTCTAAATTTTGAACCTTGAGAGTATCATTTCTATTAAAAAATAAGTAAAATTAAAACTAATAGAAATTAGGATTTACATTACCGTTGTTTATAATGGGCCATGAAAGTAAAAGTAAAGCTTTAGTTTCCTGTTTCATCTTGATTTTATTCTACTTCATGTGTTTTTGTTTATATATTCTATTAGTATTATAGTATAAATGTTTTAGTACTTCACACTGAGTACTTTCTTGTCACTAAGGGGGAATAATTTAATTGCTGAAAGATCACTGCTCCAAGTCAGCCCATCTGTATACCCAGAAATTCTCCTGGGCACCTTCCAAATTATTGCTTCCCCAACATCCCTCTCCTCCACCACTCCACAAAGAAAAATATCTGTTGCCAGTATCTGTCCATTCTTTCTTTGGAGTTTGTCTTGAAAAGACAAAATCCAAGCAGAGGGAGAAGAGCAATTTCTATTTTGCAGGAAAGAAAATGGCCTTGACATTTCATGCTTGAACTTTATCTCATGCTTTTCTGCTCTCAGAATTTTTATATTTTTTATAGTCTCAGCAGCAATAATAGTTACATTTCAAAAGCTTTTTCCCAAAAATTGTCCTAAAAATGAACTAGGAAGCGTTTTGGCAATAGAAAGACATACTTGGGTGGGGAGGATGAATGGGTGAAGGCTTCAGTTTTAAGAAGCTTCTAGTCTCTTTCAACTTCTCTATAGGAAGAGAACTCTGGCGATTTGGAAGAATTATCTAAAACCAGTTCTGAGACAAACAGCACTGCCTCAAGGGTCATGGAAGAAAAAGGTGAGTAAAATATCTGCTTGGATAAATTGACTGAGCCTTCAAAGCAGTCAGCATATCTCATTTGCTTTCCCTGTATAACGAGGTTCCTCATGCTTAAGATTAATAGGTCTAGGGAATCCTTTTTAATTTGGATCCTGCTATACCTAAAGTGTGCCGTTTACTAGTCAGCCAAACTGAGGCTTATTAATTTTGAGGGTAGAAACATGAAAATGGAGTGTGTGTTCATGTGTGGCTGGAGCTGTGTAGGTCACCTAGGTAAAAGTGGGGTAGGCTGACCATGGTCACTACCAGTGAACAAAGCTCTGCCTTTTCTTCAGATGAATATAGCAGCAGTGAAGCTCCTGGTGAAAAGACAGAGCAGAACGATGATGACACCATAAAATCTCAGGAGGTGAGATGTGCTTTTCATATTTATTTGTTCACAATTATTTAAGCACTAAAACCAAATTAAATGTGTTAAATACTATTACGTCTAGTTTCTCTTAAGTAGTTTGCAGGAGCTGGGTTTTTTACAGTGCCATGGGACACCATTTCATACAGTGCATTTTATGAGTGTCATTTTGATTAATTTTGTTCTCTTCATCCTTGATTCATCAAAACATTTGTATGAGACCTACTTATTTCATGGCCAGATAGGACCAGTTCAGTGCTCTACATCAGTGGCAGTGTCAGGTTCCTGGCCTGGCAATGCTGAGCTGGTAGGCTGCCTGAGCCATGGAGTCCAGCTAGGATGGAATGGGAGCAGCAGCAGGGTGTGCAGAAGGCATGCAGGGAATGCTCGAGGGAACCTAGTTCACGAAGCAAGGTCATGGATTCCTGGAGGCTGCAGGCACAGGCCGCATCCCCCAGCCCTGCCCACTCTAAGCCCATAGATTTGCAGGGAGCCCGTGGAGCAGAGAATTGCAATGGCTTGAAACTGAGCATCATAAATCAAGAGACACAGCCTTTATACTAGCCAGATCTAGATAACCATTGCCAAATTTGCCCATTATTAAATCTTTTCTTCTTATTGTTCTCATTTCTTTATGTATGATATATTCAGTGGACCCCTTTATTTTTTATAAGGGGTAACATTTGGTCACAACTAACTTGGACTAAATCCCAATTTAAATGGACATACACATTTATTACAGAAGTAAAAGGTAACACTTTAATTACTTTACTGTCTCATAATTGTCACAGTTACATTAATTTATGGCAGTTAGTGATATTTATCAGGTTGAGGAAACTACAGTGAGAAAAGTAAATAAAACACTAAGCCCAAGGTCATGTATTCTTAAAGTGACAAACCTAGGATTTGAGCTCTCGCAGGAACTGTCAATCTGATTTTTGAGAAACTGTATAATGAAGGATAAAATTCCTTTTTTACTGCTGTTGTTTTTAATTTCCCCCTTAGGAAGATCAGCCAATAATTGTTAAAAGGAAAAGAGGAAGACCCCGCAAATACCCTGTAGAAGCAGCATTCAAAATGAGTAGGTACTTGCTGTGTTTTCAGTTCACACACACATTTCGAACCGATTTTCTAAGTGAGTTTTTTTTTTTTTTTTTTTAGAAGACGACTCCAAAACAGATACGGTCATTGTCACTGTAAGTAATTACAAAACATGACAATTTCAAATACTTGCTCTTAACCTGAAGTATAATGTAATATCTAGTATTTTGAACCTTATTTTTTTAAGTATTTGAAAAGCTTTAAAAGTCCTTAAATACTGAGTAACCATTCAAATATTTTAATTAGTAGTACTTTGTGTAAGCAGAGTTTTATTGTTCTTCATTCTGTTTCCATCCTGACTTATGAGTGTGATTATTTAAAAATTATCTAGGGATTTATCTTCCTGTGGCCACCCTTGGTTAAAATATACAAATTAACTATTTTATATGAGGATTTTGACTTTGAGATAGTGGCTTCTTTATAGAGACTTCTGAGTTGTCTTGCTATCTTACTACTTACTGTGGAATTCACTTTGACCTAAAATATACAGAGATTTCAGTCCTTCTTTGACCCTGAAGTATATACCTACCAAAATCATTGTATCAGGATTCCATTGCATACATTTCGGTGGATTATTATAAGGAGGACATTACAAGGAAAGCATTATAAGGAGGACAGACATGTGTTCACTGACTAACAAAAGCACGTGGAATTCAAACCTCAACTTTGCCACTTTACCCTGAGACCTGTGACTTAGGACCAGTCATGGGACCCTCTGGTGACTCAGTTTCCTTGAATGTAAAGTATATAATGATACCCGCAGTACTTATCTCATGGAATTATTAAGACAAAACCAGAGAAGTACATGTGAGTGCATTTGACAACATGTAAAATGGTTTGCCTTGGGGAATATTAACGCAGTGGCCGTACTGCATTGCCTCAGTTCTCATCCTCTAGGGTCACAACAAGGAGATTAGAGAAGACACTTATTGGAAAGTCTGTATTTAGAAGCTCAAGCATCCACATTTGCTACATATACTTAATGAATTACAGAAAATAGGTCTCAAAGGATCTGCCTACGTAAATAAAGATCCTATACCACCTTTACATCATTGATTGCGTTTCTGTGTGATGATTATAAACTGCTGATTTTAATTTTTTTTGTTGTTTATTTAAACGTAGGTAGAACAATCTCCACCTAGCAGCAAACTGAAAGTAATGCAAACAGGTATGTACCTACAGCATTCCTCTCTGTGTGATTTGAGGGTGGGGTAGGAGAGGCTGGCCATTGGAGAAGGTTTGGGACTTCCATTCTGCTTCTCGTTGAAATGGGTGGCCCTCTTGGTAAAAACACTTGTCTTTCTATCTAGGATAAACTCTACCTATTGGTTTATAGAGCCTAGGACTCAAGAATTAAAATTACTTTGACTTTCTTTCTCCTCATTCCAAGGAGAAAAATATATTCCAAAATGTTGTTAATGATTAGCTCTGGGTGGCAGAATATGGGGAGCATTCTATATTATTTGTTACTATTGCATGTATTTTCCAGATACTTTTTGCAATGTGTATGTATGTATTTTGTAGTCTAAAATATTTTACATAAAAGCAAAAGGAGCCATTGGTGAGATCTGAAGTGTTGATATCAATCAACAACAAAGATTAATGTAACAGCTATTTTGTATCAAATAAATAGCATGGTCACATTGAGAAAGTACATATTCTGATCAGCAAATAAAGCAAATAGGTAATATAAAATTTTTCCCACATTTAACTATGTGTGATCATTCTTCTCTTTTTCTTGTGTCTTGGTAAATTAAGCTTTGTTATTTTTTAAAAGATGGAGGAGATTCAGCACTTTTGATCTTAACCAGTTTTTATTAATAATTTTGTAGTATTTTGAATCCATAAAAGAAGAAATCTTTATAATTTCAGTGCCCTTTAAGGACTCCAATTAAAGCTGTATGATTCGGGGTGTTTTCTGAATTTAGGTAAAATGATGACCATTTTAAGACAGACCTCTTTGTTGACCTTTCTGTTGGGTTAAGTTTTTCATCTTCATTGGTATTTTAAACTTGCAAAAAAGTGCAATTACTACAGTTACTAAAAGAAGTGCCTTTGAGTTTTTGAGTGCCTGATGAATATCCCCGTAATTTCAGCTTCAAGTAGTGTGTTGAACTAATCTTTATTTTTCTTACCATGATAAATTCTTAGAAAATCGTAACATCTGTAGAAAGCAAATGCATAAAGAATGTAAATACACACGCTACAAACAACAGGTCATAATATGATCTTCTTTTTTAACCACCATGATGCATATGGAGTCAAAAGAATTCTACCTATCACTCTACTTACTAGTTATGTGACTCTGAACAAATTACATAAATCAAATTACTCAAGCCTGGTTTTTTCAGACTATAAGCTGGAATCATAATACTTACAGAGCTACATTGAGATTTAGAAGTTCATATTAGCCAGGTGTGATGGCTCACACCTATAATCTCAGCACATTGGGAGGCCATCACAGGAGAATCACTGGAGCCCAGAAGTTGGAGATTGCAAGAAGCTATGATCACACCATTGCACTCCAGCCTGGGTAACAGAGCAAGACTCTGTCTCATAAAAATAGAATTAAAGTCCCGGTTAAATATCCTTATTCGAAGTGGCTAGGACACCAGAAGTGTTTCAGATTTTGAATTTATTCTGATTTTGGAATATTTGCATTTCCCAATTGAGCATTCCTAATCAAAATTCAAAATGTTCAAAAATGTTCCAGTGGCATTTCTTTTGAGGGTCATGTTGGTGCTCAAAAAGGTTTGGATTCTAGAACATTTTAGATTTTGGATCATCAGATTAGGGATGCTTAGCCTGTGTATCATTCCGACTTGCAGTTACTGGGGCATATTGTGGGCTCCTTATATGCCTTTTTTTTCTTCTTTTTGGGGTCAGAACATTTAAGCTGAAAGGGATCATAAAAGTAGTCTAACCCAGCCTGGTGCAGTGGCTCACGACTGTAATCCCAGCGCTTTGGGAGGCTGAGGTGAGCGGATCACCCAAGGTCAGGAGTTTGAGAACAGCCTGGCCAACATGGTGAAACCCTGACTCTACTAAAGTACAAAGAATTAGCCAGGCATGGTGGCGGGCGCCTGTAATCCCAGCTACTAGGGAGGGTGAGGCAGGATAATTGCTTGAACTCAGGAGGCAGAGGTTGCAGTGAGCTGAGATTGCTCCACTGCACTCCAGCCTGCGTGGCTGAGTGAAACTCTGTCTCTCTCTCTCACACACACACACACACACACAAAAAGTAGTCTAACTCAACTTGTTATCTTGCAGATGAAGAAACTGAAGGTCAGCAAATTTAAGTAAAATCTGAAATGAAAACTTAGGTTTCCTAACTTACATTCTGATGTGATCTCTACTAGGTATTCTGATTCTGTCTTTGCTTGACTGTTACAAAATGATGATGAAGTGTATAACAATGTATTGATTCATACTGATACATTGACAGACAAGCCAGGCTGACTGTTGAAATTTAAATTTACAGTAATAAAATATTAATGCAAAGATTTCCCTTTTCTTAAAGATGAATCCAACAAAGAAACAGCTAACCTACAGGAAAGAAGTATAAGCAATGTAAGTGTTAAATTTCTTATCAAGATATGTTATTTAGAAATCAATTTAAATACTCAGTTGACCACTGTTTCAACTTTAATTTTATTGCTTCTAGGATGAGGGTGAAGAAAAAATAGTAGCTAGTGTGCGTCGGAGAGGAAGAAAACCCAAACGTTCTCTCACTGCATCAGATGATGCTGGTATGTTTCTAGCAAATTCTTAATAAAAAGTTTTATTGTTTCAAAATCACCTTTTTAAGAGTTTTTCTTTGAGGAAAAAATCCAGTGGGATACAGCTAATATTAATATTGCATAAATATGTGTGAAATAGGTCTAATCCTGTGTCAGAAATGGTACATCCCAGATGCTTTTCTGAGCACATGAATTTTTTATGAACGCTGGCTGTGAACTGCATATGTAAACTATCCCAAATGTGTTTGAGATTAAGTTAAACAGTTGTGAATTGCAAGTGCCGAAACAAAAAGGAAGTGGAAAACCACTTCTCTGCCTCCAAGTCCCTAATATCCTAAGTTCTAAACTCCATGACTTTCTCCCTTGGACGTATCTTTGGGAATTGTATAATCCAGGTGTTACCTTCTATTTGAACAGAATCCTCAGAGCCAGAAAGAAAACGTCAGAAATCAGTTTCTGAACCAACGGAGGACAAGAAAGAGCAGGAGTCTGATGAGGAAGAGGAAGAAGAGGAAGAGGACGAGCCTTCAGGAGCCACCACAAGATCCACCACCAGATCAGAGGCTCAGAGGTAATGGAGGCAGCACAGAGCTGCCAGAGGCTGTCACCAGCTTCTCCATCTGAAAGCAGCTTTGGGTTTCATGGAATTCTCTTTGAACTGAATCATTCATGCTGCAGTGGAAGTTATTTAATTTTCATTGTTAGCAGAGGGCACATAGTTTTTCTTGGAGAACACATTTTCTGTTCTAAACCACTTTGGGGATTACTTCAGAGTCTTTGCCAGATTTTAAATGCCTATTTGGTGGAACTCATTTAATTCTTTACAAATATTTTTTGAGCATCTACCATCCTTCAGGTATTGTGTTGCGCACCATTCATAAATGTAGACATACATAAAACATGGTCCCTGCTCTCAACATACTTAATTCAACTCCAGAGAGCAGGAGGACCCAGGCTTATGCACCACCGTCCTTAGATGTACCTCACCAGTGCTATGCAGTAGGTTGATCATAGGAAAGTGCCCACATTTGACCATTTTTGAGGAGGCCCATACTTGCATATATTTCCCAAAATGTGTTCTCTCAAGCCCCATTGTAGCCAGAAGACTCCAAGAAAAAGAGTGCGATGGTAGATGAGTTTGGGAATGTCAGTGAATTCTCTGTCCTTCCTAGGTTACATGTTCGTTAAAATACTAAGGGTCTGCCACACTCTAAAGGAAAGAAGCCTGTTGAACTCCAAACAAGCATTATTTGCTGATACTCCTTTTCTGTTGTTGGCCTGTATTATCATACCTGTTAACATATTCCAATGTTCCTTTCTCCATGGCACATTTTGAGAAATGGTACATAACTGTAGTTTCATCATACCAGTTAATAACTTTACCAAACATGAATATTTTCCAAGCTCAGCACAGTAGCTCATGCTTGTCAGCCCAACACTTTGGGAGACTAAGGTGCGAGGATCACTGGAGCCCAGGAGTTTGAGACCAGCCTGGGCAACAAAGGGAGATCCTATGTCCACAAAAAAATTTTGAAAATTAGCTGGGCATGGTGGCATGTGCCTGTAGTCCCTGCTACTTGGGAGGCTGAGATGGGAAGATCATTTGAGCCCAGGAGATTGAGGCTGCAGTGAGCTGTAATCACACCACTGCACTCTAGCCTAGATGATTGTGAGACTCTGTCTTTGAAAAAATGGTTTTTTTTAACTTTTAAGTAATGTGATTTACAAGCTGTTAATCTTGGTATCATCTTGTTTAATTTCATTATCCAAGATTAATCAAAAAGTTCAGGAAGGTTTATTTCAAAAATATCACTAACATCATAAGATAATAGTACCTTGTCTTTAAATAAAGACTTAAAATCAACCTGTTTCTGATTCCTTCAAACTTAACACGTTATTAGCCATTTGTGCCATGGTTTAATTTCTCAAAGAATCAGGTTTTAGAGCCAAAGGACTCTAGAAGCTCACACGGCTAAAAATAAGGTGATCTCATATTTGTTTTTTAGGTGGAGCAGCTCAGATAAATAGAAAAGAAGTCACAGAATCAAAACTGGTGCTGCTAGGAGAGGGTGAGGGTGCTGGAGCCCGACACCCCTGCATTTGGGTATAGCATCCATCCCACCAGAATTACTGCTTCCCTCTAAACAGTTGTGGAAAGTAGGGCTCACCTCAGAGCAAGTTCCATAGGCCTTCTAGCCATCTTCAAGTGAGTGTCTAGAAATTGCTCTCAAGCTTGTCTTTTAAAAATTCTTTAAAAATAAATCTTATTTGATTTATATGGTTTTGTAATCACTGGAATTATCAAAACTCTTCCTTCATGCACTTTATAATACAAACTTTTGGTTTTCAAATGAATTCTTTTCTCTCTAGTTTAGATTATTTGGCATTGGTTGATCAGTCCCAGGGCTCTGGTGTCTTCCTAATTTCACAGATTGTCTGGGTTGGGTGGGCTCTTGGTGGTCATCTAGTACCACTAGCCAGCCAGTGCCTGAGTCACTGCACCTGCAGCTCCTCTGCAAGGGTCTTCCTACTTTTGCATGGATCTCAGTGGCAGGGAGAGCTACACCCTCCTTAGCATTCTCTTGACTTGTGTTCAGTAGAAGCTGGCCTCCGTCTAGCTTCTACTCTTGATTCTAGTTCTTCTTTCAGAATCTTCTGTATAATTTTCCCTTACATATTTAAGGGCAGCTTCCAGGTCTTCTCCTCTTGCTTTTTGATCCCCTTCATCATCCCTGTTTGTTCTCCTCAGTTACCTTTATCCTCTTTTAGAAGCATATGTGCAGCTGGGCACAGTGGCTCTTGCCTGTAATACCAGCTACTCAGGAGGCTGAAGCAGGAGGATTGCATTAGGCCAGGAGTTCAAGACCAGCTAAGCAACATAGCAAGACCCTGTCTCAAAAAAATAATAATAATAACAATAATAATAAATTTAAAAGGCCACATGCAGTGGCTCATACCTGTAATTCTAGCACTTTGGGAGGCCAAGGCTGGTGGATCACTTGAAGCCAGGAGTTCAAAACCAGCCTGGTTAACATGGTGAAACCTTAACTCTACTAAAAATACAAAATTAGCTAAGCGTTGTTGCAGACTCCTGTAATTCCAGCTACTTGGGCAGCTGAGGCAGGAGAATTGCTTGAACCTGGGAGGTGGAAGTTCCAGTGAGCAGAGATTGCACCACTGTACTCCAGCCTGGGCAACAGAGCAAGGTTCTTTTTCAAGATAGATTAGATAGATAGATGATTGATAGATAGATAGACAGATAGATAGATACTCTTTCTCAAGATAGATAGACAGAAACAAACTCTATACCAAGTGTGGTCTAATGAATCTAGAAGAGGATTATCGTTTTACTGCATTTTCTGGATATTGTTCTTCAAAGTGCATCCTCATTACTGAGTTGCCTGAAATTGAACAATACACCGGCTAAACAAGTTCCTTTTTTAGAGGTTTTACTGTTAAATCAGAAATCCTTATCTGGTTCTTGTGCAGTTGACTACTTGGGCCTTAACACTTAGCCTTGTAAATTGTACTTTCATTAATCTTGGCCCTTTATTCTACCCTGATGTGTTCTTTTGTGACCTTTATTTTGTCAGCCAATGTATTTTCTGTTTTTCACAGATTTATTTTTTTTTCTAAATCACAATAAAATATCATGCACAGTATGAGCAAAGATAGTATCACACAAGCTGAGGTAGTTGTAGGTGACGTTAAGATCGACTTCTTAGCGGTGGTCAGGAAAGCCAACCATTTTTCTGATTTTAGTTCCTATTGTTCCGACTTGCCCACAAGGAGCCTCATATTTCCTAAATAGTTCCAGGGACTGGAGTATTCAGTGCTACCATTGCCCAGTGTTTCTATAATCTGTTTCAGAAAGCAACATAGCAAGCCACCTGCACGTGCAGCATCCAAACTTGGCAGCCCAGACACAGTTTCTCCTAGAAATCGCCAAAAATTAGCAAAAGAGAAGTTACCTACCAGCGAAAAAGTTAGTAAATCTCCCCCATTAGGAAGGTAAGTCCCTGCTCACACTTCAAGTCATTTTTAATCCCCTAAGACTATTTTTGGTACAGTAATGCTTTCTTCCTAATTTCCTTTAAGATTTTGTCTCACCAAATAACTGTCTTTGGGGATCATTGGTTTCCAAGAAGAATAGGAAGGGCTGCAGAAGGTTTCTCTTTGGCCTCACCAGTCTGACCTTGCCACAGTGGACTGCCACACAGGCTTGTCCTTGATACCTGTGAGAGGCTTATCTGCCCTCTCTCATCCACCAAGACCAAAGGCAAAGCAGTGTGGTAAAGCATGTAACAGCCCAGAATCATTCCTGTTTTAGGTAGAGCACTGGAGAGGTGATGAGGTAATAAAGCTCCCTCTTTCAGGCACAGCCCCTGCTACCTTACACCTTTCACTGCAGTCTTACTAGTCTTACTGCTTCCCAGAGATGGCCCTGAGCCTGCCTTCCTTGCCTTTGCTTGAGCTAGTGAGGACTGTCCTCACCATCAGCACACCCCGTAAGTCAAATCCTTTCCATCCTGCTTCAGCCCACTTTCATCTCTTCTTCTTGCTGCACTTCTGGTCAGTACTGGGCACTTGAGATGTCACGTAGCATTGGTTCGGTATATGCATTTTATTTACCCCTCTGTTTCTTTCTTGAGATAGGAACTTGTCATAATTTCTACGCATTATCATATTCAAAAATAAAAGACTTTTCACTGCACACAAAAACTGTTTTGACCTCTCTTACCACATTTTCATCTTCACAGAATACTTGTATGTATGTGCTGTTAGTATATATGTGCATGTTTTCCCTATGTTGAAAGCAAACTGTAGTGCCAGGCACTTTTATATACATGCTCTCATTTAACGCTCATTCAGTGAATTGTAATAGTTACCCTTATTTTATATGTGAGGGAAAGAATCTCAGGAAGGTTTGCATGCCTACTACTCAAAGTTGAACATGCTGTTGAATCACTTCAGGCTCTTGGTAAAACGCAGATTCTGGGTGTGTAAGTCTAGCATGGGGCCTGAAAGTTGGCATTTCCAACAAGCTCCTCAGTGACCAGTGCCCCTGGTCACAGACCACATTCTGGGTGGACTGGAAGGGCCTGGATAAGCTACGAAGCTCACATGGCTAGGGAGAAGCAGCCTGACTCAGAACTTCTGTCGGCTACCACTTGGACCCCAGCACAGTGCCACACATGGCACCTTCACTGAAGAGGTGTTGATTGAGTGGCCGGTGGCTTTCCATCGAAACAGTTTGAAATGGATTATCAACAAACACATTTTCAGTCATTGTCAACACATGCCAAAACCACATCATCTGCAACAATTTTTGACTCAGTTTGAGGTTATTTACTTTTGCTGTCCAAGAAGGAATGAAAAGCATGTCTTCGTATCAAGTAGAGCCACATTTCTCCGTCTCCTGCAATTTTGGTTCCCCAAGTCTTTTATTCATTGACAGGACATTTACTGCCTGCTTGCCATGTGTTGGGCATTGCACTAGGCACTGGAATCAGAAAAATGAATAAATCTCAGCAGCTGCCCTAGAGAATCATGGTGTCTAGTGGGAGAGATCTATGTGTGTAAGACTTTCAGAATTTTTTGGCAACAACCCACTATAAGAATGTCTTGCAGTATAGCTGGTGCCCATATTCTTGCTACTGTAACTGAAACAAAACTTTCGTGAGTCTAATTTAATAGATGTAATATGAGTGGTATTTTTAATATGTTGTTTTAAAATATCAATTGTAACTTGCAGTTTGAAAAAACACAGCCGATAAATGCTGTGTTTTACTTTACTGATATGAAGACTTGGTAAAGACCTCAAGTCTTCATATCAGTAAAGTTGCATTTCTCTGTGGGGGTTTCCAAAGGTGGGACATCTTGCTCTGTGATGCAGAAGGTGCAAGACTGCAGTCCCAGATGGTGCACAAGTAGAAGGCAGAATTATAAAGACTCTGTGTTCTATGCTGTGGGTGATTTTCTCCTGAGAGCATCAGAGACCCAAGAGAAACTTCATACATCTCCAGGACATTATGAATTGTGAAATTAATATGATTAATTGGGGTTTCCAACAAATAATTTTAATCACAGGCTAGATAAACGGGGAGATGCTGGTGACAGGAAGATTGGCTAGAATGTTCTTCTGAAATTCCCGTGCCTTTTCATCACAGCTATTTTCTGTAATATTGTGCCGTAAAACATGATCTTGCGCTTGGTCAGACCCAGGTTGCAATCCTGCTGTGTTGTTGCTGGTTGATGGAACTTGGGACAGTTTATATATTGGTGCGACCAGCTGTTGATGTCTTTGTTTTGTAGATAAAAGAACTAGGGCCCAGAGAAGGAAGTGGACTTGAGCACCATCAATACCTAAAGTGTGGTAGACCTGGAACCAGAGTGCAGGCTTCAAACTTCTCTTCCAGTGTCCTGTTTTTGTATGTGAGGTTGACAGCAAATCACGAGTTAGCTCAAGCTCTTCGTAGAATAGCTTCTTTTTGTGTATAAATGTTACTGGGTTTTTCTCTTCTTAGCTGTGAAGTTCAAAACTCTACTGTTTTTTTAAGGAACTCCCAAGTTACTGAAGCAGCTGTTTTTAACCCTCACCATTGCCTTGACTTTGCTTAATGCAGATCAAAGACACAGCTCTCCCCTTCTGTCAAGCGCAAGAGAGAAGTCAGCCCTCCCGGGGCCCGAACAAGAGGCCAGCAAAGGGTGGAGGAAGCCCCCGTGAAAAAAGCGAAACGATAATCCCGACCACTGCTGCCCTAGGCTTATGGAAGAGCATAGTGGAGAAGAAAGAGACATGCCTCGGTGGCCGCAGGCTTCTCTTTAACCAGGAAAAAGATACGCATGTGCTGTAAGTCCCTAGGTGCAAGCTTTTTCTTGTTATGTTTTAAACAGCTTTATAAACTATTGTTCATAGAAGATATTATGTACATTTATTTCAGATAAAGGACAATAAGTTTACTTTGTATCTGAACTCAAAACAAAGTAGTTGTATATTTTAACATTTGAAATTGGGATTTCCCAATGTGACACATCATTAATGCAAACCCTTCCAGCCCAACAGACACCAGGCTGCCTACTGGTAATCTGTGTATAGTATATAAACATGTAAAAATAGGTTGTATTTTACTCTATGTATGATGCTAATCAATGAACATTTTATTTATTTTACAGAGAAACTTATCTGTGAACTTTACTATATATCTGTTTATTTTACTTTATTATTTTTTTTTTTTAATAAAAAAGGGTTTTAAATGCTATGCAGTCATTAGTAGAAAATTTTTTAGGTCTCTGCCTGCCCTGTAACTATCTTAATATGCTCTGGCAGAAACTCGCATGTATTCAAGTAAAGTAGTTTAGCTAAAGAAAGGTTCTCCATTGCTTTTCTGTTCACAGTTGTGACTCTGTTTTTTAAGAATGTAACTTGTTTTTAGATTATACTTGCATCTGTGACTTTACTACCAGCCCCACTGACATAAAACAGGTTCTGGTTCAGGTAAAGTTGCGTCCGGTCACCTACAGCAGAAACCCCTCTGTTGGTGTTCATTCCTCGTCTCTGTGCTATTCTGAAGCTTCTACCAATACTCTTTCCATGTTGTCTTTTTCAGTGAAGAGAAATGCAGTGAAGATTAGGTCACTCCTGTCTACTCAGTTTCAGGATTTTATGTTGTTTTATACACAATTATTTCAGTATAGAAACTGGCTTTATTGCCACGTGTTTTATTAAACATGTTTTAACTCTCATACGAGCAAACTGTCCAACTTCAGTTTTTCATAAGATTAAATTTCTTACGATCAAATTTGTCTCTGCTATGATGTGATGAGTTGCCAAATAATTGAGATTATTTTAAAATGTTTTGTTCATATTCTTGTTTTATAATTAAAATTTACATTCAGTGTGGGTTTTTTTTTTATTTTGACTCTTAATGTAAGGTGGATATTTCTGTCATTTTACATGGTTTCTTACTGAGATTTTATATATAAATTATAAAATGTTTACCAAAATTTGAGTGGTTAGAATTTTTTGTGTGTGTTTTAAAATTTGTCTGCATGAAAACCATTTCTTCTCTCTAATTGGTCCTAGATGTGTTGTTCCATGTTCACATTCAAATATGAGTCTGTGATGGCCTTTCTCGGTAGAACTGAACTTGGTAGAACTTGGTAGAACAGAAAGTCCCTTGGAGACGAGGAACACGAGAGTTTCTCACTTTTGTGTATACAGATGAGTTTTAACCAAAGCTCAAAAATCTAAAGTGATTTGTCTTAATAAATGTAAATCAAAGCCACAGTGATACACCATCTCACACCAGTTAGAATGGCTTTTATTAAAAAGTCAAAAAATAACAGATGTTAGCAAGAAAAGGGAACACTTGCACACTGTTTGTAGGACTGTAAATTAGTTCAGCTCTTGTGGAAAGCAGTTTGGAGATTTCTCAAAAAATTAAAATTACCATTTAACCCAGCAATCCCATTACCAGGTATATGCCCAAAGGAAAGTAAATTGTTCTACCAAAAAGATAGCTGCACTTACTTGTTTATTACAGCACTACCCACAATAGCAGAGACAAGGAAGCCACCTAGGTGCCTGTCAACAGTGGATTGGATAAAGGAAATGTGGAACATGTATACCATGGAATTCTCTGTAGCTATAAAAAGGAATGAAATCAGCCGAGCGCGGTGGCTCACGCTTGTAATCCTAGCACTTTGGGAGGCCCAGGCGGGCGGTTCATGAGGTCAATAGGTCGAGACCATCCTGGCCAACATGGTGAAACCCTGTCTCTACTAAAAATACAAAACAATTAGCTGGGCGCGGTGGCGCGCACCTGTAGTCCCAGCTACTCGGGAGGCTGAGGCAGGAGAATTGCTTGAACCCAGGAGGTGGAGGTTGCAGCAAGCCGAGGTCGCGCCACTACACTCCAGCCTAGCACCTGGTGACAGAGTGAGACTCTGTTTCCAAAAAAAAAAAAAAAAAAAACCGAAATCATGTCCTTTGCAACAACAATGATGGAGCTGCAGGCCATTATTCTGAGTGAATTTACACAGGATCAGAAAACCAAATCTACAGTTTTAAAATGTAAAAAGTAAAAGGGTAGAATCTGAACTAGTTTTCCAGGTTCCTGATTCCTTTGGTCACAGTCTTTGCACTGGTCAGTTTTAGATTGATTCACCGGCAGTGCATTCTGAAAATGCATTACTGTGACACGGATGTTACTCAGTTTAGTAATGGCTGCTGTGGGCATCATCCTGTAAGGACCGAGTCGTTGAGAGTGTGAAGAAATGCTGCCTCTCGATGAAATTGGAACTAAATAGTGGAATTACATGAAGAATTTTAAGATGGGGAAGTCAGCTAGACCACATGCCTTCCAGTGGTTCTAATACCACTGCTTATGGGACTTTGGAAATAGGAGGAAGCAATTCTTAGTCATCACAGTGATTTTCTGCATTCTCTGCTACTAGTATTCAGCAGAAGGAAGGAGGTCAGGAATGCAAAACATCCTGCAATTCACAGGACAATCCCTGACTCCAAAAAAAAAAAAAAAAAAAAAGAAGGATATCCAGTCTAAAATCCAGTAGCTTCTGTTAACCCACTGAGAATCACTTGCAGACCATCTTCAAGTTTGACATTTCCCAGGCCTCAGCGTGGTTACCACTGCCACTGCCTTACTGCTTCTCCGTGAGCAACCTGAACAAGAGCCCACCTGCTCTTCCCACCCCGGAGCTGAGACAAGGCTAGGAGGATCACACAAGACTTAGTGAAGGTAGCAATGTCCTATGACAGAGGGCGATGTGGCTCTTGACGATGGCTAGTTCCTCTTCAGTTGAAGTTGGTCATCTACAACCACAGTCCCTCCCTGCCTTCTTCAGGTCTCTTTCCTCGGTGGTACCACTTGACCCCTACCACCTAGACTTGACTTAAATACTAGAATCTACTAACTAAGGGTTACCATAACCACGCCAATTAGAAATGGTCATCCAATAACACTCTTCTTCCAAATGAGATCTCATGGCAAGCTGGTGGCAACACAGACTGAACTCTTAACCTTCTAACCACCCCAGGCCAGGGTTCTTTATATGAAAGCCCATGGGAGGGAGGCATTGATCTTTCCACCTCAACAGCAGGCTCACTGCTCTTAGAACTGCAGTATATTAGAGCCTTTCCCCAAACATCTCTGCCACTGATAAAACCTAACTGATTTGAGGTCAGAGGGAGATGGTTCTAACTAGAAGAAATACTGGAAAATGTTGCTGTTTTATTTTTTGTTTTTGGGTTTTTGGATATATTGTTCATCCTGTGTACAAGAGCACCTTACATTTAGTAAAATTACTGTGTAGCCATCTGTATGATTAAATCAAGAACAAGATGTGTTTGGAATACACTGACATACTGTTCTTGGGGGAAGAAAATAACCAGCACTTTTACCACTGAAACTGCTGGGAAAGGACACATTTGTTGAGCTACTACTTTGCCCAACACTAGGTACTGAAATGTTGGCTCAAGTCTCACGGGCACAACCACATGAAGCAAACAGCTGGGTTGCACTGGCATGGTTGTCATAGAACAGCAAGCGGGAGAAATTACCTTCCCGAGAGAAGCAGGACAAAGGACTAACACCTGGTGGATAAAGGGAGGAGTTTTTTTTTTAAAGTCTAAAATGGTGTTTCAAGCAAGATTGGAACCTAAAGAGAGTATTTTGGAAGCTAAAAAGCAGGGACTACTGGAGACAGTAATGGATGCCATTTTTGCCACTAAGTCAACCTTTCAGAAACTTCTTGGAGGAAGATACAGATAAAACTATCAATATATCTTGGCATTACACAACACACTAGTCCCAAGAGCTGCTTCCTTGCACAACAGCCCTTCCTGGAAATTCACTGTGCCCATCAGCACATATAAATTGTAAGAAATTGTGAGAGGAATCGGGTTAACTTTGTTGAACCCAGGATTTCCCAAGGTTATGAAACCTCAGAATACCTGCTTTCTTTCCCCAAACCACACAGAAACTTAATCTAACATCCATGGAAACTGATGTTGCACAAAACTGAAAACACTTAAGAATTTCAGAACAGTCCTGTGGAAGAGTATCATACAACCAATTTCATACTTGTGAGAATGTAAGCACAGGGCCATTACTTAGCCTGCTTAACAACACACATATGAAGCATAACTAGGACTGGAACTAAGGTCTTGTCTGAGGATTTCCTCCACTTCATTCGCTTAGCTAGTCCCCACAGCAGATCTAAATGGCAACAGCTTTCCCTTGACATTCTCTTGGAATATGTTTAACTAAAAGAAAAAAAAAAAAAAAAAAAAAAAAAAGCAGCTGGGCATGGTGGCTCACACCTGTAATCCGTGCACTTTGGGAGGCCAAGGCAGGCGGACCACTTGATACCATCCTGGCCAACATGCCAAAATCCTGTCTCTACTGAAAAAACAAAACTTAGCCAGGTGTGATTGGGCATGCCTGTAATCCCAGCTACCTGGGAAGCTAAGATAGGAGGATTGCTTGAACCCAGGAGGGAGAGATTGCAATGAGCTGAGAATTGCTCCACTGCACTCCAGCCTGGGAGATCCCATCTCAAAAAAAAAAAAAAAAAAAAAAAAAAATTACAAAATCTTAATTTTTCAACTGGGCACAGTGGCTCTCGTCTGTAATCCCTGCACTTTGGGAGGCTGAGGCAGGTGGATTACGAGGTCAGGAGTTCAAGACCAGCCTGTCCAAGATGGTGAAACCCCATCTCTACTAAAATTACAATAAAAAATTAGCTGGGCGTGGTGGTGAATGGTTATAATCCCAGCTTCTTGGGAGGCTGAGGCAGGAGAATCACTTGAACCCAGAAGGCAGAGGTTGCAGTGAGCTGAGATCACACCACTGCACTCTAGCCTGGCCGACAGAGCAAGACTCCATCTCAAAAACAAAAAACAAATCTTAATTTTTCTTGTGAGCAATGTTTTGGTCGTAGAAAATTTTAAATGAACAATAAAGAGGAAAAAAAAATCACTGATAGTCCCAAAGTCAGGTATTATCACTATTAACAGTCTGACGTGTAATTCTTCCAGGCCTTTTTCTATTTACATATATTCAAAACTCGTATACTACAAATCATTGAATTAAAAATGCTATGACTATAAAATGCTCATGCACCATTACTTTGTATACTATTAGGAAAGGGAAACATTGTAACACAAAAATTAATAATAGTCTTAACGGTATGCATGAATCAGTTATGTCAGCTTGTTGCTTTAAAATGTCTTTCCTCACAGGGGATTTGGTGATTTCTCCATCTTTAGCTGTATAATTTGTCATTATTAGGCAATTCTTTGCACATGTCTTTGGAACAAAATGTAACAATACCACCTACTCGTGGATACCTTCCTTTCTTAAGTCACAGAAGACACTTGGTTGTTGCTTTCTGAGAAAACAGAATCACAGTTATTTCTCCTCTCCAATACTGAATATTTGCCTCATTGATATAAAATGTATTTCTCAGTTATTGATTTGGTATAAAATGTATTTCTCAGTTATTGATTCCTGTGCCTTTCTGAGTACACAGTAACTGTTTTGATGCCAAATCATACTCTAACCTTTTAAAAGACTTTAATTGGTGTTTAAAATCAAAGGGTCAGGAACCAATGATAAACATAATTCAGTTGAAGTGCTAATATGAATAGTTAGGAACAACATCAGACATGGCAATAATTGTCACTTGTTCAATAGCAATTTCAAGACACATTCTAACTTCAAAGCTGTTAAAATACAGGGGAAAAGCCATGCCTTTGAATTAATGAAATAGATTCTTTTTTACTAAAATTAGATTTTACATATCTACCTTTTTGCGCTTTTAAAAAATACGTCCATTTCTTGTTCCAATTTTACCACTCCTTTCCCCCCTCAAGATGACCACCATTCTAAATAAAGGTTTATTATTTTATAGCTGTTTATCAGTTTTACTACATTTGTCTATAGCTCTAACAATATTTTCAGTTTTAAATTGTTTTGCTTTCTAAATAGAACCATTTTATCGATTATTTGAGACTTGCTTCTTTCTTCTACATTATGTTCTAAAATTCATCTATGTTAATATATATAGCTCCAGTTGGATTCATTTTAACTGCTATATAGTATTCCATTGAAAGAATATATATGTGTGTGTGTGTGTGTGTGTGTGTGTGTGTGTGTGTGTGTGTGTGTGTTTATATGTATTCCATTCACCTCTTACTGGTCCTTGGGTTATTAACATATTAATTTGCTGTGTTTTAAACATTTTTGTGAAGTTTCTCTATGGTTGAGTTTCCTAAACTTACTCATTTTGTTGTACATATAGAAATGGTATTTGTAGGCATAGGATATAAATGGAAGGACCAGGCTGGTTGCTGCCTAAAGAGACCATCAGCCTGTTAACCAGAAAGGCCAGACCACTCAGCTACTTCGAAGCTAGGGAATTGATCTATCTTCACACCTGTATCCATTCCTTGCACTAAGATATACACAGCTTTCTGCTCCACGGTACAACTGCTAATTCCTAGGATAGGCATATTTTCAGTTTTGGAAAATGATGCCACAAGTTTTCACAGATGCTTGTACCATACTGTACTCAGACCAGTAGTGTTTAAATATTACTTCTCTTTCTGACATTGAGTAGTACAGGACTTCTTGATTCGCCTATCTAATAGGGATAATATATCTCATTGTGGCCTTTATTTGCATTGGTTACAAGAGGGTTGAGCATGATTTCATGTGCTTATTTTCCATCTTTATTTCCTGTGAAATGCCTGTACATGGTTTTTGTCTATTTTTCCATTTGTTTATTTGTGTTTTTCTTATCAACTCTTAGGAGTTCTTTATATATTCAGGATATTAATCCTTCATGTATATGTGTTGCTAACATATCCCTCCCCAAACACACACACACGGTTTATGTTTTCACTTTATGGTACTTGAAGATGAACCGTTTTTTAAGTTTAATGTAATTGATATAAATTTAGTCTTGTGGCCGGCTTTTCTTTTGAGTCCTAAAGACTCAAGATCAAATAGCTATTCTAAAATTTGTATTGTTTTGCCACACATTTGGTGGATGGGCAGGAAAGGAAGAGCTTTTGTAGAAGCCAAGTATATAAAAGAATCTAGGTCAAACTCTCCCAGATACCCCTAGATGTTAAAAGATGGTCCAAGTCCAGAAGGCATCTTGCTGAAGACAACTCTCCACTTGTTTCTTGAGTCCTCCTGATGCAGTCTGGACTGGCTGCCATCTCATCCTGGAGGCTCCTCTAAACCATGGCCCTGGGGTTACCCGTCACTTCTCTGTTGGATCTCCTAATACTAGTATCCTATGTCTTCCTCTTGCTTCTGCACTCCTGTATTTTGCTGAAGCACCTATAGCATTCTGAGCCGAGGTCTATGCAATAGAATAAAGAATCAACTGTTAAATCAGGCTCATAGATCAGAGATCTTACCTAGCATCAAGCTTTACAAATAATTTCAAGGCTATAAGTAGTTGCTAGGCACAAGAGAAGCACACAGGCCCCAGGCTAGCCAACTTATTCCCAGGCCCTTTCTCATCAGGACACAAATATACCTAGATTAACACATGAGGTCTCTCGGAAAAAAAAAAAAAAATCTGCAGCTCCATTACTTAGAAGGAAGCCATTTCAGTCACGGAACTTCTCTATTCAGATGGTTACAAAACTTGTATGATATTTTCGAGGGAGCCATGTCCCATATATTGACAGATTCTAGAGGATTTCATTTGTTTTTTTTTTTGTTGTTGTTGTTGTTGTTGTTGTTGTTGTTACCATAAGCAATTCTGGACAGACCAGGTCTATCTTGCTGAAAGTATTTCCTAAATGCCAACACTCCTACTAGTAAACACCATTAGCTGTTTTCCTGGAGGTCTATCATTATTAGCAAGTTTACAAGGATTCGTAACTACAGGTCACATTTCTTTCAGAGGGCTGGACTCCTGGTATTGAATGCAAGACCTGATTCAAACCATATTCTTGTTACCATATTAAAGGAAATAAATTTTGGACTTGTTTCAGTCATGGTCCAGTCAGCTATTAGAAACTGCACCAGCTATTTGAATAAATAACTGTTATTTATTTAAATGTATCCCCCAAAGTTCATATGTTGGGAAATTAATCCCCAATGCAACAATGTTGAGAGGTTGGACATTTAAGAGGTGATGAGGTCATGAGGACAATGGATTAATGTCATAACATGGGAGTAGGTTCATTATTGTGAGAGTAGGTTTGTTATAAAAGCGAGTTCAGCCCCCTCTTGCTAGCTCATGCTCTCTTTCCTGTCTGCCTCCCACTTTCCATCATGAGATGACTCCACCATGAGCAAAGAGGCCCTTGTAAGGTGCCAACCCTTTGATCTTGAACTTCCCAACCTCCAGAACTATAAGAGGTAACTCTGTTCTTTACACATTACCCAGTCTGTGGTATTCTGTTATAGCAGCACAAAATGGACTAAGACAATAATTTAATGGGAATTAGCTTAAATGGCTATTAGAGAACTAAGAGGGGAAAAGGTAACACTGATATAATACAGAATAATTTCAGAAAACAACCAGGACTTGAATAACAGAAAGAAAAAATTGAGGTTATTAGAAGTTTCGAGGAGAAGCCCTGAAGGGCTGGGATTTAGAACTCTGAGGAGGGGTGCTACCCGGACAGTACTGTTATCTATGAGAAAGGACAACTTGGCTGTACTAGGAGAGTGGGTGGAAAATTGGAAACTGGAACTAAGTACAGCGGCCATCAGCTGCCACTACTGGGATAAAGAATTGTTGCTTGGGTGATGCTAACAAAAGTGACCAAACAAGAACTAGGACCCCTTTTCAACCTCAGCCTTCTGGACTTCCTTTAGCATCCCTTATTGACTGAACTTAACAGGGTCCTGCTGACTAGGGAGAAGTCTGGCTTGCAGAATCCCAATCCTGGCACCACAAAGCAGAATATAGAAGGGTGAGTTTGGAGTTAAGAGACAATAGCTTAACAATCAGCACAGCCACACTTCTGACTCTTCTCATCTAGCCCATCTTTCAATATATAATTCAATTTCAATATAACAAGAACAACCTGTGGCTGGTGGATATCCCTTATTCTTTAGTAAACCCAGCATTACATATGCAATTCAAGTACTTAATCAATCCAGCGTCTGGGCGTTTCTCTGTAGTAAGGTCATTATAAGTACTTAATATTGGCATGGTATCTAAAGTGCAAACTCCAAATACATTTTTCAAATCTTTCAGAAATCATTTGTGTCCTCATTTGCTCAGTTTACATCTGAAGGATCAGCTTCTGAACAGGGTATTTTTTGTTTTATGTTTTTTATTTTTTGTGATGGAGTTTTACTGTTGTTGCCCAGGCTGGAGTGCAATGGTGCTATCTTGGCTCACTGCAACCTCTACCTCCCAGGTTCAGGTGAATCTCCTGCCCCAGCCTCCCGAGTAGCTGGGATTACAGACGCCTACCACCACACCTGGCTAATTTTTGTTTTTAGTAGAGACGGAGGCTTCGCCATGTTGGCCAGGCTGGTCTCAAACTTCCAACCTTGTGACCCACCCACCTCAGCCTCCCAAAGTGCTGAGCCACCGGGCCCGGCCTCTTAATTAGCTTTTAATTAATGCATTCCCCTTGACCACTAGTAGAATTTGTTTAATGCTTTTTAAAAAATGACATTGACATGATTTTGCTCTGTTTACCCACCCAAATCTCACCTCAAATTGTAATCCCCATAATCCCCATGTGTCAAAAGAAGGACCTGGTGTGAAGTGATTAGACCATGGAGGTGGTTTCCCCTATGCTGTTCTCATAATAGTGAGTTCTCACAAGATCTGATGGTTTTATAAATGTTTGACAGTTCCTCCTACACACGCTCTCTAATGCCTGCTGTAAGATTCCTGAGGCTCCCCAACCATGTGGAACTGTGAGTCAATTAAATCTCTTTCCTTTATAAATTACCCAACCTCTGGGAGTATCTTTATAGCAGTGTGAAATAGACTAACAAAGTCATCATTTCCAAAATTACTTGTTATTGAAGACACCAACTTGTCAGTCTTCAATGAGTCTTGCTTAAAATAGTTAAACTAACTTTTTTTTCAGCCAAAAAGAAGTATTCAAGAAGAACTTGCCTTTCCTTCTTTGAACATTGTTGTTAATTTCATCCTTGTCATTTTTGTATTCTCTGGCTCTTCAGAAAATTATTTCCCAGTAAACATTGCGGAGTGTCAAAGGATATAACTGATCATTTCTAATTCTTAAAAAGTACATTGATGGTAACCTACTGAGCCCCTACTTCCTTCTGACTGAAATGTGGATTGACTTTAGAGAGATGACTTGGACAGAGGTGCCTTTGCTTGTCTTTTTGATGCTTCTCTCACAACTCTTTTTGACTTTACAGGAAACACACATCCCCATCCCCACTTCACCTGCATTTGTGTAAGGATTCCTCTGAAGGCTCCTCAGACTTCCTCCTTTGACAGCTCCCAGGACAGTTCCAACCCATCTGTTCATCTGACATTCCATTAAGCCCGTGCGTTACCACAGTATCCTGTTTTTCCCTTCCTGTTTCTGGCCACACTTACTCAGATGGAATGACAGAGTTTACTGCAAATTCCTTGACATAAATCTCTCCAGTGAGCTTTCTCCCCTTACCTTAAGCCTTTTTCTCTGAAAGCACAGCCCTCTGGCCCTTTCTCTTTCAAATCCCAGTCCAAGATATCCCATAGTGGAAATAAACATCTCCAAGTTAGGTCCCAGAATGTGATTTAACAACAACAAAAGAAACTGAAATATGTTATTTGTGCTAAAAGGCTGAGAGAACAGCAATGTTACTTAGAATGATGGTGAGTTAATACACATTTTACAGAGCTAGATATTTTAGCAGGAATCCTAATGTAGCAACCATGACTGGGGTGACTGGGAGCAAATCACTTGACCTCTCTACATCTCAGAAATTCTGATACCTGCCTTGCTAATCATATGGAGTTGTGTTAAGGATAAAATGAGATAATTAATTTAATAAATATTTGCTAAGAGCCTACCATATGCCAGGTCCATTCTAGGCCCTAGGGACGTGACAGTGAGTCATCTAAATCATTGCGTTTATGAACTTCAGCCATATGGTTGCATGTAGTTGTAGACTGCTTGTTCTCACTGCTATATGGTATCCTATTCTGTGAATATACCACACTTGATTTATCCATTCTACTGTTGAGCATTTGCATAATTTCTAGGTTTGGGGCTATTATCGAAAAATGAGGCTATGAACATTCTGGCATGTCTTTTGGTGAACTTATGTATGCATTTCTGTTGTGTCAGTTCCCTTTTAATCTGGCTAATCATGTCAACGGAAGGTCCAGGTTGGCACTAGCATTCTGTAACATCTCTAGCTCTTGTCAATGTGTCCTTATAACAAATAGCTAACCTCATATCTGGAGCCTCCAGCATCATACACTGTAGCTAGCTAGAGTGTGTAAACACTGTATTATTTATTTATCTATTTTTGAGACAGGGTCTCACTCTGTCACCCAGGCTGGAGTGCCATTACTTGATCTTGGCTCACTGCAGCCTCGAACTCCTGGGCTCATGAAATCCTTCCATCTTAGCCTCCTAAGTAGCTGGGACTACAGACACAGACTACCATGTCTGGCTAATTTCTTTTTATTTTTTTAGAGATGGGGTCTTGTTACATTGCCCAGAGTAGTTTCGAATTCCTGGCCTCAAGCAATCCTCTCACTCAGCCTCCTGAGTAGCTGAGATTACAGGCACAAACCACCTCCTCCAGCTAGCTTTATTTATAACTTTAAATTACATATGGCAAGAGGTTAATTGTGCTTCATTTATTTACATATTTATAAATATATCTATATTATTCATATGTTATTTATATAAAGATTCCTTTAAAAATAAGTTTTTATCAGTTTTTTTTTTTTTTTGAAACAGAGTCTTGCTCCATCACCAGGCTAGAGTGCAGTGGCATGATCTCGGCTCACTGCAACCTCTACCTCCTGTGTTCAAGGGATTCTCCTGCCTCAGCCTCCCAAGTATCTGGGACTACAGGTGCATGCCACCACGCCCAGCTAATTTTTTTTTTTAATTGCATTTTAGGTTTTGGGGTACATGTGATGAACATGCAAGATTGTTGCATAGGTACACACTTGGCAGTGTGGTTTGCTGCCTTCCGTCCCCTCACCTGTATCTGTCATTTCTCCCCATGCTATCTCTTCCCACCTCCCCACCCCCCCGCCCCTCCCCCATTTCCCCCCAACGGACCCCAGTGTGTAGTGCTCCCCTCCCTGTGACCATGTGTTCTCATTGTTCAACACCCACCTATGAGTGAGAATATACGGTGTTTGATTTTCTGCTCTTGTGTCAGTTTGCTGAGAATGATGGTTTCCAGGTTCATCCATGTCCCTACAAAGGACGTGAACTCATCGTTTTTGATGGCTGCGTAATATTCCATGGTGTATATGTACCACATTTTCCCTATCCAGTCTATCATCGTTGGGCATTTGGGTTGGTTCCAGGTCTTTGCTATTGTAAACAGTGCTGCAATGAACATTCGTGTGCACGTGTCCTTGTAGTAGAATGATTTATAATCCTTTGGATATATACCCAGTAATGGGATTGCTGGGTTAATTTTTATATTTTTAGTAGAGATGGGGTTTCATCATGTTGGCCAGGATGGTCTTGATCTCTTGACCTCATGATCCGCCTGCCTCAGCCTCCCAAAGTCCTGGGATTACAGGCATGAGCCACCACGCCTGGCCTTTTTATCAAGTTTTTAAAAGTAAGTCATTTAAAGAGACCAGTCTCTCTCAGTCTCTCAAGGACTTTGCTACTGCAGTTTTCTCTTCTGTCCTGGAGCATCCATTGTCACTCTTTACTTACATTAGCATGTATAACAGTATATTATAGTATCTTCTATCTAAAAATAAAATATCTAGATGCAGGACCCCCTCCATCTTCCATCTCACTGCTTTGCTCCTCTTCATGCCAAATTCTTTAAAGAGTTACCTATATTCACTAACTCTGCTTCTACCTGTATGATAGTCTCCTCAACGCATTCCAGTCTGATGTGCTCCCTTCACTCTGCAAGATGGTTTCTCTCAAGGTTACCAATAACGTCCACGTTACGAGGGCCATGTCTCTATCACATTGCTTGACTGCAGCACGTTTTACAACTGATCATTCTCTCCTATGGCAACACTTTCTTCTGTCTCAAGTTCCAGCCTCTCCTGATTCTTCCTACAAAACTGATGATCCCTTCCCAGTTCCTTTGGGTGAATGTCCTTCTCCTAATAAATCTATAAATGTTGAAAGGGCTTGGTTGCTACATCTGTAGTTCTCTCTGGCCAGGCTACAATCACTTTCCTATGTGAACACATCCAGTTCTATTAATATCACCTATCATCTTATAGCACCCAGATTTCTATTTCTGGCATTGAACTTGAAATGTCATTTTCACTGCTGATTACTTTACAGCTCCAAATAGATGTCTAATAAGCATCTCAGATATAATAATACATCCCAAACTGAACACCTGCCTCCCACCCTCTCTCCTACCAAGTCTTCTCAGGTCTTTCCTACCTAGATTAATAGCACCACTACTCAAACTCTTAAGCCCAAATACAGGAGATACCTTGAGATCTCTTAGAGTGAAGGACTCTTTCCCTCACCTCCCTCCAATCTATCAAGTCCTTCAAGAATAGTGACAAACAACTCAGAATGGGAGAAAAGATTTGCAGACCATGTATTTAATAAAGGATCAACAACCAGAATATATAAGGGATTCCTGAATCTCAACAACAAAATAACAAATTCGAAATGAGCAAATAACTTGAATAGACATATCTCCAAAGAATATAAACAAATAGCCAATAAGTACATGAAAACATGCTCACCATCCCCAGTCATTAGGGAAATGCAAATCAAAACCACAGTGAGATGTTCTTCATAATGATTAGAATGGCTGCTATCACAAAAACAGAAAATAACAAGTATTGGTGAGGAAGTAAAGAAATTAAAATCCTTTTCCACTGCAAATGGTAATGTAAAACCATGCAGCCATTATGAAAACCAGTATGGAGGTTTCTCAAAAAAAAAAAAAATAAAATTATTATATCATCTAGCAATTCAATTTCTTAGTACATATCCAAAAGAACATTAAGCAGGATCTCTAAGAGATATTTTCACACGCATTTTTATTGTAGCATTAGGCAGAATAGCCAAGAAGTAGAAAGGGCATTAATTCAACCCAAATGGATGAACGAGTGAATAAAGAAAATGTGATATATACATACAGTAGAATAGTATTCAGCCTTCAAAAAGAAAGAAGTCCTGCACATTTATGCTACAACATGAATGAACCTTGAAGGCATTACCCTAAGTGAAATAAACCAGTCACAAAAATATAAATACTGTATGATTTCATGGATATGATGTGTCTAAAGTAGTCAAACTTATCCAAACAGAAAGTATAAGCTTGGTAGTTGCCAGGGGCTGGTGTGGGAGTAAAATAAGGAGTTGCTGTTCAATGCATATAGAGTTTCAGTTTTGCAAAATGAAAACGTTCTAGAGCTCTGTTCCACAACAATTTGAATAGGTTTAGCTCCAATGAGCTGTACATTTAAAAATTGTTAAGATGGTATATTTTGTGTCATGTGTTTTTTCCCACGATTAAACAAATATAAAAGATAAGTGTTGGTAAGGATGTAGAGAAATGGAATCCTTATGCACTGCTGATGGGAATGCTAAATGGTGCAGCTGCTGTGAAAAATTGCATAGTAGTTCCTCAAAAAATTAAACATAGAATTACTCTATGATGGAGCAATTGCATTTCTGAGCATGTACATACATACAAAAAAATGAAAGCAGGGTCTCAAAGAGATATTTGTATACCCCTGTTCATTGCAGCATTATTTACACTGGCTGAAATGTGAAAGCCACGCATGTCCACTGACAGATGACTGGATAAACAAAATGTGGCATACATAGAGAAATAAATATTATTCAGCTTTAAAATGGAAGGAAATTCTGTCACATGCTACAACATGAATGAACTTTGAAAACATCAGGCTAAATGAAATGAGCCAATTCCAATAGGACAAATACTCTGTGATTCTACTCATATGAAGTAATTAGAGTAGTCAGATTCATAGAGACAGAACATAGAATAATGGCTGCCAGGGTCTGGCGAGAGGCGGAAAGGGTCAGTTGGTGTTTAATAGGGAAAGAATTTTGGTTTTGCAAGCTGAAAACGTTGTGGAGATGGATGGCAGTGATGGCTGCACAACAATGTACTTAATGTTTCTGAACTGCACACTTAAAAATGGTTAAAATGGTCAATTTTTAGATTTTTTTTTTTGTTTTACTTTTAGAATATTTTTAAAAGAATAGCACCAAAATTGGTGGCAATTCTGGCCATTCTCTCCATCTCCAGTACTACCTAATCCAAGCCACCATCATCTCTTGTTTGGAACTCTTGCACTAGCTTCCAATTTGTCTTCCTGATTTTCCTTTTATCACCCCATAATCATCTTGTCATAGAAAAGCCAATGTAATCTTTCAAAAATGTAAATCATATTCAGGTGCCCCTTTGTGTAAAATTTTCCATGGCCTCCCATATACTTAGAATAAAATCCATGCTCCTCACTGAGACTTAAAAACACCTGCTGGATCTTAGGCTCCAACTCTCATCACTCTGCCCCTCTCCCCCTGTCCTCTGGCCACAGGAGCAAGCTGTTGTATCTGTGAGCTGCATCTTAGTCAGCTAGGGTTGCTATAACAAGCATACCATAGACTGGAATCTTAACATTTGTTTCTCACAGTTCTGGGGGCTGGGAAGTCCAAGATCAAAGTGCTGGTAGATCCAGTGTTTGGAGACAGACACTTTCTTGTTGTATCCTCACATGGCAGAGAAAAGAAGAGAGGTAGAGACAGAGAGAAAAAGATAGATGGGGAGGAGAGGGGGAAGCAAGCTTTCTCTTGTTTCTTCTTGTATGAGCACTAATCCCATTCATGAGAGCTTCACCTTCATGGACTAATTATATCCTGAAAGCTTTATATCCTAATCCCACACACTGGGGATTAAGATCTCAATCTATCACTTTGAAGAGAATACATTCGGCCCATAATGGTGGTTTGCACCTAACATTTTTTGCACTATTTCTTCCACTCTCTGAAAATCTCTTTTTCAGTCTTCATAAAGTATCTCTTTCAGATTTGAATTTCACCCATGAAAAGTAGCCTCAAGTCACCCTCTATCACATCACTCCATTTATTGTTTCTATTTTCATTTTTAACTTTTATTTTACATACAGGGGGTATATGTGCAGGTTTGTTATGTAGGTAAATTCATGTCGTGGGAGTTTGTTACACAAATTCATCACCCGCGTACTAAGCCTAGTACCCAATAGATATTTTTCCTGATCCTCTCCCTTCACCATCAAGTAGGCCACAGTGTCTATTGTTCTCTTTGTGTTCATGTGATCTCATCATTTAATGCTCACTTTTAAGTGAGAACATGCAGTATTTGGCTTTCTATTCCTGCATTACTTTCTTAAGGATAACAGCCTCCAGCTCCGTCTATGTTCTCACAAAGCACATGACCTTGTTTGTTTTTATGGCTGTGTAATATTCCATGGTGCACATGTACCATATTGCCTTATCCATTCTACCATTGCTGGGCATTTAGGTTGATTTCATATCTTTGCTATTGTCAACAGTGCTACAGTGAACATATAAGTGCATGTGCCTTTATGTTAGAACAATTTATATTTCTTTGGGTATATACCCAGTAATGGCATTGCTGGGTTGAATGGGAATTCTGTTTTTAGGTCTTTGAAGAATACCCATACTGCTTTCCACAGGGGTTGAAATAATTTACACTGTCACCAACAGTATATAAGTATTCCTTTTTCTCCAGCATCTGTTATTTTTTGGCTAGTAATAGCCATTTTGACTGGTGTGAGATGGTATCTCATTGTGGTTTTGATTTGCATTTTTCTAATGATAAGTGATACTGAGCTTTTTTTCGTGTGCTTGTTGATTGCATGTGTGTCTTCTTTTGAAAAGTGTCTGTTCATGTCCTTTGCCCACTTTTCACTGGAGTTGTTTTTTGCTTCTAATTTTGTTTAATTTCCTTATATATGCTGGATATTAGACCTTGGTCAGATGCATAGCTTGCAAATACTTTCTCCCATTTTGTAGGATGCCTGTTTGCTCTGTTGATAGCTTCTTTGCTGTACAGAAGCCTCTTAAGTTTAATTAGATTCCATCTGTCAATTTTTGCTTTTGTTGTGATTGTTTTTGGCATTTTCATCATGAAATATTTGTCTATTCATATATCCAAAATTGTATTGCCTAGTTTTCTTCCAGAGCTCTTATAGTTTGAGGTTTTACATTTAAGTCTTTAATCCATCTTGAGTTGATTTGTGTATATCATGTAAGGGGGTTAATTTCAATCTTCTGTATATGGCTAGCCAGTTATCTCAGCACCACGTATGGATAGGATGTCCTTTCCCAATTGCTTGTTTTTGTCAGCTTTATTGATAATCATATGGTCATAGGTGTGTGCCCTTATTACTGGGCTCTCTATTCTGCTCCATTGGTCTGTGTGTCTGTTTTGTACCAGTACCACACTGTTTTGGTTACTGTAGCCCTGTAGTATAGTTTCAAGTCAATTAGCATAATGCCTTCAGTTTTCTTCATGCTTATGATTGTCTTGGCTATTTAGGCTCTTTTTTGGTTCCATATGAATTTTAAAATAGTTTTTTTTTTCTATTTATGTGAAGAAATCTCAATGATAGTTTAATAGGAATAGCATTGAATGTATAAATTGCTTTGGGCAGTATAACCATTTTAATGCTATTGATTCTTCCTATCCATGAGCATGGAATGTTTTTCAATTTGTTTGTGTCATCTCCAATTTCTTTGAGCAGTGTTTTGTGGTTCTCATCATAGAGATTTTTCACCTACCTAGTTAGCTGCATTCCTAGGTATTTTATTCTTTTGTGACAACTGTGAATGGGATTACGTTTCTGATTTGACTCTTGGCTTGGCTGTTGCTGGTGTATAGGAATGCTGTGATTTTTGTACATTAATTTTGTATCCTGAGACTTTGCTGAAGTTGTTTATAAGCTGAAGGAGCTTCGGGACAGAGATTATGGGGTTTTCTAAATATAGAATCATGTTGTCTGCAAACAGAAATAGTCTGACTTCCTCTCTTCCTATCTGGATGCCCTTTATTTCTTTCTATTGCCTGATCACCTTGGGCAGGACTTCCAATACTATATTGATTAGAAAAGGTGAGAGAGGACATTTTTGTCTTATATTAATTTCAACTGGAATGCTTCCAGCTTTTGCCCATTCAGTATGATGTCAGCTGACATCACTCTTTTTAAATTTTCTTCATAGTACTTACTACCATCTGATGTTTTTTTCCATTGGTTTGTTTAGGTATTTGCCTGTTTATGATGTTCTTCCACTAGAATGCGGGTGGATCACGAGGTCGAGAGATCGAGACCATCCTGGTCAACATGGTGAAACCCCGTCTCTACTAAAAATACAAAAAAAAAAATTAGCTGGGCATGGTGGCGTGTGCCTGTAATCCCAGCTACTCAGGAGGCTGAGGCAGGAGAATTGCTTGAACCCAGGAGGCGGAGGTTGCGGTGAGCCGAGATCGCGCCATTGCACTCCAGCCTGGGTAACAAGAGCGAAACTCCGTCTCAAAAAAAAAAAAAAAAAAAAAAAAAGAATGCTAGCCTGTTGAAAGTAGGAGTTTACAAGGCCTTAAACTACAGCTCCTAGAAGAATGCCTGACACAAAACAGGAACTAGTTGGAAATTTCCAAAGAAGAACTTGGCTTAGTACTGCAAGGTCTTTCAGAACAGTGTCTTAGAGAAAAAAATATACATATATAATAAATCCAGAAGATTTTCACTGTATTTCACAAGCATCTGAAACTCAGCACAAGCAATAGTACATAGCACCTTTCTCTTTATCTGTTCAAACTGGCTCCTCCTCCTGTCCTCCCCAAGCCTGTAAATAGAACCGCCATCCACCCATCCACCCTCGGTCTAGTATACAACCCAAATAAGAAAATAAAACCCTTCCGAACCCGGTGGCTGTACCTAGAACTTTGGGAGGCTAAGACGGGTGGATCACTTGAGGTCAGGAGTTCCAGACCAGCCTGACCAACATAGTGAAACCCCGTATCTACTAAAAATACGAAAATTAGCCGGGTGTGGTGGTGCATGCCTGTGGTCCCAGATACGCAGGAGACTGAGGTAGGAGCATCCCTTGAACCAGGGAGGCAGAGATCTGAGATCTCACCAGTGAGATCTTGCAGTGAGCTAAGATCACACCACTTCACTCCAGCCTGGGCGAGAGAGTGAAACTGAGGTTTGTTTTCAGTGCCTGAAGTTTCTGATGCTTAGGGTGAAATACCTCAGTTTGTATCGTGAATAAATTAGTTTCTTAAAAAACATACCTATGGCCAATTAAACACACAGGGATGCCTGTGACCTAAATGATCATTGAGCGAGAGCTTCGGTTATATACTCACAGCAGGCAGCCTGCAGACCAGCAGCGTGGAATGCAGGATAGGGTAGGAGGTAGGCCAGGGCTTGCTGCAGCCTCCTTCTTAAACTTACCCTAACACTCTGGCGCCCTGCTCCAGTCTGCTCCAGTCTCTTCCCCCTGGCCCTAGAGGGAGGTGAGTCTTCAGTGGAGGTGCTGACCGTGCCTGGGTGAGTTTTTTAAAATGAAGCATCTCTGCTATTAGATCCCCGGCAGCGCGAGGCTGTGGACACGAAACTAGAAGCAAAGCACTCCGTTTTATTTACTGCTTATTCCAGTACGTCCCTATAATAAAGGTACACACAACCCCAGAGGGATGCCCGCTAGGTGGCGCTCGTTCTCCACCGTACCCGGGTGGGTTCGAAGCCGGCACTTGACTTTCTAACACCCTGAAAGATGATTTCCAACCCTAGCTTTTTAGGTAAGAAAACTAAGCCCCGAAGAGGGTCTTGCGTGAGGCTGCTTCGCTACGTCTCAGAGCCGCACACATAATCTGGTTTCTGAACCTGAGTTTCCATCACCTGGCTGTCTCTACACATGGTTTAGTTTGTTGATTATAATAAAATGTGTTTCCTTCTTTCTAACGAGGTTTACGTTCAGATCCTGAGGCCTTGGTGTGATTTGTTTTCAAATGTGTGGAACAGAAAAAAAAAAAAAAAAGTCAGATTTGCCTGACTGAATTTTCTCTTTGATTACCTTAAATCCGAACGAAGCTCCTTTTCCAATGAATAATAAGTAATTAGAAATGGGTAAGGTCTAACGGGAAACAATAAGTCTGAAGGTTAATGAGAAAACTCGATTAAAGTAGAAAATCCAAATGGTTTTTGACATCAGACAGAGCCTGATTTAAATCCTGACTTAGCCACTTACTAATAGGAGTCACAGTTTCCTCATCTGTAAAACGGGAATAACAATGTTTTCTACTCATTCCAGTCCCAGCGGTGTGTACATTCAATGAAACAGTAGGCTTTGGTTCCTAGCACACTGTCAGTGAGCAACATTTTTTAACTACCTTTTATATTAATAGTTACGATACAGCTTCTCTCTGCAGTCTGATATATTTGGACCATGTGCATGAAAAACCTTGCAGGGGGCTGGACAATACAGGAACGCAGGCGTCGGTGCCCGATGCTTGGGATGCTTAGGCGGTTTGGAGCGCCCTCGGGAGTCTGCGGACCGGCACCGACAGTCAGTGCTGGGCGCGACCTCCGCCTGGACCTGTACCTGGCTCTGGCGAGCCTGCAACGCCCCCGCCCCCCATTCCCCGCCACACATACCCTTCATTTGCTCACTCAGTGAAGCACTGGCTTCAAGACGGCATCGGGCCAGCCCTCGTTTTAAAGGACTAGAAGTTAAAGAAAGTAGGTGACTTCAAAGTCACCGGCGTCTGAGAGACGAGTCCCGCTTGGCCTTTCGTTGCTGGGCAGCACTCGGTGGGCGCGCCCTCCGGCCGCTGGCGTCAGGGAAGGCGGCCCAGGGCGCAGGTGGCAGGCGTTGGGGGTGAGGCGCGCGGTGGCACCGCAGGAAATCCCGGGCCGACTGCCCCCACCCCGGGAGCGCGGGCACGTGCGCAGCAGCCTACAGCGCGCCCGGGAGGGCCGGGGCTTCCCCTTCCCCGCCCTCCCGGCTTTCGCAGCCGAGTCCGGCTCTCCGCCCGCCGCCCGCGGAAGCCTCACGGCACAGCAGCGTCCCCAGCCCGGGCCGTTCCGGGGACCGGAGGGCGCAGCGCGTAAGGGGCCCGCAGGATCCAAACTGCCGAGGAGGAGCAGGAGGAGGGAGGAGGAAGAAGAGGAAGACGTGGAGGAGGAGGGGAGGGAGGCAGAAGAAAGAGAGGCCGAAGACTAGGAGAAAATGGGCCCGCGGAAGCCGAGGGGGTGCGTCGGCCGAGCAGGGCGCGGACGCCGAGCGAGCCCAGCGCCTCCCAAAAGCCTCACCAGCCGCCCCGCCCGGCCGCGCCGCTCCGCCGACTCCCAGGCCGGCCCAGGCCGGAGCGTGGCGCCGTCGGGAGGTTGCAGAGTTCCTGGAGCTCACGGCTGAGCCCGAAGGAAGTCGCCCTCGATGGGCACGAAGCGGGGCCCAGGCACGCCCGCGAGATCGCGTTAGGATCTGCGGTCCTCCGACTGGCGCGGGCCTGCTGCGCCTTCGCCACACACCCCCACTCTGGGCCTGGACTCCGCAGTGACGCCGGGTATTTCTGAGCGTCTGACCACCCCCTCCCCCACAGCCTTTTCGTTCCCACCCAACCCCTTTCTAGGAGCAGCTTCTAGTTGCAGCTCAGGACCCATGAGTTCACCCTCTCGCCAAGCACCCAGCTCCCGGCCCTGCCTACGGTCACCCGCAAACCTAATGGTCGGCTAAGCGCCGCAGTGGCCCGAGATGACACCAGGAGCCTCCCTTGCTGTGCGCTTCCGGAAGACGCGGAACGTCTTTCTCACACTCCTGGGACACAAAAATACCCGACAACTCAAAATCGCCGAAACACATCTTTTCATGCTTTAAAAACCTCTGCCCAAGCCTGTGGCAGGAGCATATCCAACTGTGATTTGGATTTATTTTTGAACATGGAATCGAAGGGAAGAGGGGAGGGATTCGCAACTAAAGCGTAGTTTTTTCTCAAGCAAGTCTTTACATGGCCCCAAACCTACTCTAGTTCTCTGTCATTCAGCCACCAAACATCTCTGCCTGCCTTTATGATTCGGATCTCACTCCACTATTAGCACTAACTCCTAAATCCACAAAGAGATAACTGCGGGACACCAAACCCACAGCTGCCCTTCCCCTACCTTCCAAGCAACCAGTGTCAATCTCCTCACTGTAGTTCCCAGCATCCCAGCCTGGGGTGCGGAGAACGATAAATTAAATAACATAGCGGGGAGGAGAGGACACAGGGTTTTGAAAGACGGTAAGCATTCAGCTGTGTTCCCCTCTGCGTCCTTACACTTGCTGAGCACTGACACCAAATTTAAACCGCGTTCCTTCAATACTGATGTAATTGTAAAGAGCTATAAAGGGCAATGATCTCTTCAAGTCAGTGTTTTTTTCCCCAGGTATCCTACAAGGTCTGCACAAATCGAGAAAGCATCATGTAGCAGAAATGCTGAAAACTATAGATGCTGCAAAACCTCATTCTGAGGCTGAAAACTGTGAATAGTGGGTGTATTTCCTCCTGCGGTGCAGAACAAGAACAACCAAAAAGAAAGCAACAAGGGGAAAGGTTATTTATTTTAATGATACCAAAAACACCAGTCCTAGCAATTTATTAAAGTAAAATCATAGTCCTTTAAACATATTTAATGGTTCAAGTTTGTGTATTTGGTGTTAACCTTCTGGTGAAGTTTATGGAGAACAGTGAAGTACGTTAATTGAGCAAATTTTATGTTAAAAAAAAGGAATAACAAATTTAAAAATGTTTTTATGTACCCACAATATTTGTATTTCTTAGCTTGGTTCCTCCTATTATATAATACATGCATTTCTTCTTTTTTGAAGCGCAAAAAGTGTTGTCGCTTCTGGATCACTTTATTATGGTAATTCCTAGGTATACTCTTAAGCAAACAAACATATCTATTTATAATTTTATTCAACGCACAAGTAAGAGATTTAAAAAATGAAAGTTTTTTTTTTTCTTCCTGATGCAAAACTTAACAAACTCCAATTAAATTCAGTATTGATCGGCCAGGGAAACGACCGTAAAATTTACAGAAATTCTCCCAAAGATGCCTTTCAGTTCTTCTCCTGACCTTACTTCTAACGACACCATTTTTTCTAATTCCTCTATAAAAATCGAATCAAATCAAAGAAGGCGAGGAAAGAAAAATATTTCTATAGTGATCTTAATTAACTGATCATTTCAGCAAAGAACATTAGCGATGAGGTATCGGCGAAACTGTAGGTAGAAAAAAGGATGCATTTTGGTCTTCGTGTTTATGATTCTTCCTAGAGAACAGAAACTACGAGCATGATTTATGGAACTGCATTATTTTGGATTTTCTCCGCAGATTTGACTCAACTAATTATCAGCGTTCTATTAAAGTGCTGGAATAGGTGGATACATCAGCAGAGTTAAGATACGTGATTTGGGGTGGATGAGCCTCCCAGTTGCTGGAGCGTGCTTCGAGGACCAGGCTTAGGAGAGAAGGGGTTAAGTCAGACCCTGTCTTTAGCGGCGCAAAGTGCCCAGTTTTGTCTGTTAAAGTCAACGTCGCCCAACTGGAGCCAGCCAATGCACGGCCGGGAGCGCCCGGGACAGCCCAGTGGAGGGGCGTGGCCTGAGGCTGTCACTCAGCAGTGAGGAATGACACCCGTGCGGGAGGGGGGCGGTACAGTGGAACGCTAGGGAAGGAAAGAGAAAAGAAACAGATAAAACCCGGGCAGGGGGTAAAAAGGTGCCCCGCGCCTCTTGGAATCCAGCGGCCGCGGCCGCCACTGCAGTCGCCGCTGCCGCCAGGGCTGGGCTCCGGAAGAGCCTGCCCAGCAGGGCAGGGGAGGACGATCCAGGAGCGAAATCCTGCAGGCTGGGAAGGGACAGACGCTCAAAGAAAAGTGACTCGGGCCGCGCGCCCCGGCGGCGCTCGGGAGGGGACTGCAGCAGCGGAGGGGCCCCCGCCAATCCTCCTCCACGTCCCCCGAGGGGGCAGACCCCGGCCCGCCCCTAAGGGCGAAAAGGGATGAGATAATCCAGCTGAGCTGCGCAAGGAGAGCGTCTGGCTCTGGATTCGGGGGGAGGGGGTCACCGGGCGGGGTGGGCCTCTGAGGTGGGGGTGAGGGTCGGCGCAGATCCTGGGACGCAGTGGGGCGGGGGCTGCTGGGCCGCGCAGGAGTGGGCGTCTGCGGCCTCGCGCACCCGGCTCACTCGAGCTACGGCAGCCTGCGCTCTCCGTCCAGCTCGGAGCTGCTCGGCTCTCCAGCTTCCCTCCCCGCCGGCCGCTCCGGCCCGCGGCGCAGATGGCTGTGCGCGGCGCCAACACCTTGACGCCCTTCTCCATCCAGGCGATCCTCAACAAGAAAGAGGAGCGCGTGGGGCTGGCCGCGCCAGAGGGGCGCCCGGCGCCCGGGGGCACAGCGGTGGCGGTGGCTGCGGCACCCGCTGTCTGCTGTTGGCGGCTCTTTGGGGAGAGGGACGCGGGCGCGCTGGGGGGCGCCGAGGACTCTCTGCTGGCGTCTCCGGCTGGTACCGGAACAGCTGCGGGGCGGACTGCAGAGAGCCCGGAAGGCTGGGACTCGGACTCCGCGCTCAGCGAGGAGACCGAGAGCAGGCGGCGCTGCACGGACGCTCCGGGGGCCAGCGGGGCCGGCTTCGCGGGGGGATCGTTGAGCCTCGGCCAGCCGATCTGTGAGCTGGCCGCTTCCAAAGACCTAGAGGAGGAAGCCGCGGGCCGGAGCGACAGCGAGATGTCCGCCAGCGTCTCAGGTCTGCTGCGGCTTCGCGGGGATGGGGGCCGGGCTGAGGGGATGGACGTGGAGGGCAACCATGCCGAGTGGGGTGGCAGGCTATGAGCACCCCGCGCCCTGGGGCTCGGAGGCTGGCCAAGTCCCGAAGTTTGCGCGCTGGCGCGAGCTGCTCTACCCCTTGGGAAACTGAGCCGGGAGAGACCGGAGGAGCTCCTCAGATCCCTGCGTCCCGTCCCCGGACGAGGCCTAAGACGTCCCGGGCCCATACGCGTTAGACTGGGTTGGAGAACCGCTGCCCCCTGCATTCGGGGTTCTTTGAGTTCGTCGCCAATGCTTTCTGCCGTGTCTGTCCCCAAACCCCCAAAATCAGGGAAGCAGAAAAGCGAGAGGTTCAGAGACCTCAGATAGCTAGTGCCTTAGCTCTGGACCAGAGGCCCTGCCAGCTCAGGGTCCCAGGGCCCGGCCCCACAGTAGGTGGATATGTAGTGAAGAACATCTTGGAATGGGCCAGAGCTGAGAATCTGCAGAACTAGAGCTTTAGGGAAAGGGCTGGTCTGGCTTTCTCAGACCCGAGGTCTGGGAGAGCAGCCCTAGGCCAAGGATCCCAGAGTGGGCCTTTAGTTCGTCCTGGAGGCGGGAGTGGCCTCCTCAGCCGTGGCCTGGCCTGTTCTGTGGTCTGGAAGATCCCGGTGCCTGCACCAGTTGGGTGTAAGCCTCTGTAGTCTCAAGCAGCGGCGAGCGCTGGACCTTTGTGTTGGAGTGCTTCGGGAGGGCGGGTAAGAGGCTGAGAAACTGGCGTGGGATTAGGGTCCCAAAACTCGAGGCAGGGGTAGTCCCCTGTATTTACTCTCCAGTCCATCCTCTCTTTTCCTTGCGAAGAGAGAGGAGAGGAGCCGATCTAAGGCCTTGGCTCAGCCTGTTTGCATGTCCCTCACAGCAATCCCGTGCAATTCTACTTACCTTTGGCCCCTGGATCCGCCTCCACCTTCCCTAACCTGCACCAGACCAAGTGTGTGCTGCGAGGACGCGCGCGTGTGTGCGTGTGAACTGAGTGTGGGGAGGCGCGTGAACCCAGGCAGAGAGACGGAAATGCAGCCTAGAATTCCAGTGCTCAGCGCTGAGAGCTGGGAGAGTTTTCGGGGATGATCGGGTCCAGTGCCCCAAATTACCGAGAGGAGCCTGGGGCCCAGAGAGGGTGGGGAGATGGTCTTGACAACAGAGCGTTGGCACAGCGGCTGAGTCAGCCATCCTCCTCTGAAGAGGCCTAGATCGGATACCCAGTGGGGCAAGATTCTGAGATCGGCGTCCCGAGCCCAGGGCCTCCCAGAGCTCCGCTCCGATGGAGTGGGATCAAAGTGTATGTCCGCCCCACCCCCGTGACCCCTGCAGTTGAGGCCCGGCCTCACCTCATCTGTGGCGCTGACAGTCTCTTGTTTCTGTTCCCACCGGGGTCCGCAGACGACCGCAGCCCAAGGACCGAGGACGACGGTGTTGGCCCCAGAGGTGCACATGTGTCCGCGCTGTGCGGCGGGGCCGACGGCGGGGGCGGCAGCGGGCCGGCGGGCGTCGCGGAGGAGGAGGAGGAGCCGGCGGCGCCCAAGCCACGCAAGAAGCGCTCGCGGGCCGCCTTCTCTCACGCGCAGGTCTTCGAGCTGGAGCGCCGCTTTAACCACCAGCGCTACCTGTCCGGGCCGGAGCGCGCCGACCTGGCTGCGTCGCTGAAGCTCACCGAGACGCAGGTGAAAATCTGGTTCCAGAACCGTCGCTACAAGACCAAGCGCCGGCAGATGGCCGCCGACCTGCTGGCCTCGGCGCCCGCCGCCAAGAAGGTGGCAGTAAAGGTGCTGGTGCGCGACGACCAGAGACAATACGTGCCCGGCGAAGTGCTCCGGCCACCCTCGCTTCTGCCACTGCAGCCCTCCTACTATTACCCCTACTACTGCCTCCCAGGCTGGGCGCTCTCCACCTGCGCGGCCGCCGCAGGCACCCAGTGAACCGACCTGGGCTGAGGCCGCGAGTGATTCCCGCGCCCGGCTCCGGACTGCCGCTGACTGCTGTAGGCTGTAGCCTGCACCGGGAGCCCCGCCAAGGGGCCACCAGGAGATGAAACCCGGCTCCAGCACTTGTGCTCTGGCAGCTGGGCTGAGTCTGCCCCGAGGGGGCGCCTTTTTCTAATTCGAACAGAGGCACCCTATGGCCTAGGGGCCCTGATAGCCCACAGGCCTGGAAGCCCCTGGACTCTATTTATTATCTCGACAATGTTGGAGTTGAATTTGGATTCGAATTATGTCTGCCTGGGGGTGGTGTTTTCCCTGAGCGGGAACTCCTGGAAACCACATAGCCTGAATCCTCGGAATTTCAGGCCTGCTGGGAGCGTCCTGCACTAGACCACACGAGTTCATGGTATCCATGCTACCAATCTATGTGTATCTACATATCTTTTATTTTTGGAAATTGCTTTTGTAACCAAGGGGTGCGAAATCCTGACAGTCCCAGGCACACTAGGCCAGGGGTTGGATTGAAGCGTGAAGTTTTGGGTTTTCAGGCCCTCCGCTCCACCCCTCCCGTGTGTCAGAGCTCGGGTGGGGGCGCCCGATTAGGGTGCTGAATGTAAAGAAGGGAGCCTCGGAGCGTGGTGCAAGCCGGGGGTCTCACACCTTCCCTCTCTGAAGCCCAGGTCCGCGCCCAAGCAGGAAGCGCCTGGGAGGCCCCTGAACGAGGAGAGCGCACAGCCGGGCAGCCCTCTGCAGAAACTTTTCTTCAATTTCTTTTTATTTGTTTAAAGGAGGTTAAGACGTGTAGCACTTTTCAGTTGTTTGTATTCAAATGACGGTTATTTTTGTATTCAATGTGAATATCCCTGGCCAGCCTTTCCACTGCCGCCGCCTGGCCCTCCGTCTCTACCTTCCTCCCCCTGCAACTCCTGTGCTCTGGCCCGGGACTCCCCTCTCCGCCCCTCACTGACCCTGAAACAGGTGATCCTACCTGTCTCGTCAACCTCGCCGCTTTTCGCCTCCTTAAGGGCACTGTGCACTCAACTAGAGTATTAACTGTAAAAAGATTTGTGAGGTTTGGAAGCTCTATTCGCTGTATTTTTTCTTTAATTTATAAACTTTTAGTTTAACTTGCCCTCTGGACGCCGCGTTTTCTCTGACACTGTCTCTTTCGACTTTGGGGAACCAGTGAGGCGGGCGGGAAATAGCTGGGACCTTTTCCAACCTCTTTTCCTTGCACCAAGGATGCTTAGTCTCTCCTGGGAGCATCCCTGCTGCCCGCGCATTCCTCAAGCACGGTGTAAACCTGGGCAGCTCAGAGAAATCATGACTTCGGGGGCTTTGCAGGAGTCATGGATGAATCCCACTGAATCTGGAAACAAATTACTAGAATTTCTCCCCATCCTCCCGTGAGCATTGGTTTCAGAGCCTAGTAAGACCCCATGGTTGAAGCCCCAGCCAGTGACTCTTCCCCCATCCCAATATACTGACCCTTTTACTTCCCCTTACCCTACCCCAGCTCTCTCTGCTTTCGATTTTAGGAGCGTTTCTCTACGTTATCTAGTCTTTAGTTTCAAGAGTGGTTTGGTGAAAACTCCAGCTAAATTTCGGAAGCGATTAGTTGCAAACCAGGCTCGAATAACGTGTCTCTAGGAGAAGGGTCACTTGCGAGTTTACCTCCGACAGGTGCAATTGGCGCTCTACAAGGTTTCAAAGAGCTTCGCAGCACTCAACTACAGGACGTCATTTGATCCTCAGCGAAGCTCACCAGGGGAGAAGAAAATGAGCAGGGCACCGGTTATTTATCACCCCATTTTGCAGATGATCATAACCAACTGGAGCTCCCAGACTCCCCAGAATGCCACGGATTCACTGGAGCTAAATGCTCACCTTTACTAGCCGCTCGCTCAAGCCTAGTGCCCAGCTAGCAAGGAAGAGTTAATGCCTCATTGCGGGCGTTGAGGCCTCCAGTCCGCGGGACCGGAGCCGGGAAACACCAAAACCCAGGCCTAGGCTTCTTTCAATTTAACCTGGGGCCGAAAGCTCGATTAGCTCTCTGCCGCGGCGGCGACTTTTCTCAGCTCCCAGGCCTCCGAGCTTTGGTACCCTAAAGACCTTGGCTTGGGGTCTCGCAAGCCCTCAGACCGGTCAGAGCGGAGAGTGGTGCCAAGCGTTTTACAAAATGATCCCCGCTTCCGGAAACAGCAAAATGTAAAGGGAGAGGACAAGGAGCTCGGGATATGCACACTCCCACCCGGTCCCCCACTCCAGTCCAACTACCTTCCATATGCTTCTTGCAATCATCTTGTTTCTTTACAAAACGCTTTAAAATTCTATTTTAATTTTGCAATTAATCATGGATGTGTTTTCTTTGTAGAGAGTTGGAACATTTCCGATAATGCTAGAATCTCCTCCCTTCCTCTCCCCAGGGATCAGCACTTACCGAGGGGTTTTTTAAGAGGAGGGATTTTCTCCCTTTCCGAAAAGGCAGTTGCTTCTTGTTGCGTCTTAACTTGGTAGTTTGTTCTCCATCTTTGCTGACTGGGTGGTGAGAGAATCAGGGAGTTTCTATAGAGTAGGAAAGGCACGGAGGTCTGGGTCGCACCCCCGGCGGCTCCATCTTCCAGCGCAAACTCCACCTACCCTGCGGACCCGGGCGCCCCTTCCCTTTCTCCCACTCTCCGGCCCCCCGCCTGGGCCGGCTCCTCCGGCTGGCTCCGGCTGCCCGGGAAAAATGACTCAAATGAATTCAGTTTGATCCTTATTATGGCAGTTTCCCTCCGAGCTGTCCCGCGGTTTGGGTCTGAGAAAATGCCCCGAGGTCTGATTCTGGGAGCTGGAGGCGGCCTTCGGGTCCAGCTTCTCCTCCGAGGAGTTTTCGCCGCATTTCGCGACCCAGACCGGAGTCTTTACTTGGGTCCTGCCGCAGAAGCAGCTCCCGGTGAAAATTTGCACTATTACTTTTTTCTTTCTTGGCTTTCTTTTCCTCCTCCGCTATCCTCTCGCCGCCTTTCTTTCTTTTTCTTTTTCTTTTTTTTTTTTTTTCTGTTTTTTATTTTATTTTATTTTTGGAAAGATGAGTAGTCCTGTTCCCTGCCCGCTCTGCCTACTCAAAGGTATCTTCGTTCACCCACTGCCGGCATCCCTGGCTGCGCCTCTGTACCCTCTCAGCCTTCTTTGGGCCTGATCGCCTGGAGCAGTGGCAACCGCCGCCTGGGCCTGGTGGACCTTCGGCCTCTTCATCATTGTCAGTCCCTTTGGCGCTTAGCGAATGAATCTTAGAGCTGGCCTTGGAGATTTTGGAATTCGATCCACCCACTGTACAGATGGGTAAACCAAGGCGAGGGGAATGGCTGGGAAAGGGGACGGAACAGGCTATGACTTGCTCTGAAATTGGTCCCAAGGATTCAGGTCGAGCCCACAAATCTTACTCCCAGCAGCAAATTTGGGATCAACCAACTGCCAAATGTGGCTGGTGGGTCTGGGTGTGTGTGTGTGTGTGTGTGTGTGTGTGTGTGAGAGAGAGAGAGAGAGAGAGAGAGAGAGAGAGAGAGAGAGACAGAGTGAGTTTGGGGGTGGGAAGGAAGAAAGACCTGACTTCCTGCCCTAGCTAGTCCCAAACCGCCTCTCATTTCTAGATATTAGGTTTGAGGGGCTCTCGGATCCCCAGAGAGTATCGTAGATGAGTAGGGATGACAGGGTGAGTTGAGATTGGGTTTCATTTTAGAAAATAAATGGCTTAAGGGCTGCACCGAATCCCAGCACCGTCGCTGCTCCCCCACGCTGGAAAACGGAAGAGGGTGACATTGACACATCATTTGAAAAGGTCGTAATCGGGCTCAACCACGAGTGCCTGTCCTCTGAGCAGGGGCTCGGCCACGTCAGTGTCTAGAACGATGAGAAACTGGGCCCGTGGAAGAGTGACATCTGGGGGCTTCTGAGGAGTGGGAAGTGCGCTGAATGCCGGCTCCTGGTTTCCTCCCCGAGACGCCTGTGGAGCAGATCCCAGCAATGGCACATCCCATAGAGGCAGAACTTCACCCTGGGTCTTCAGAAGTCCTGGCAAGTGGGGGTCCTGGGACTCTAAATACTTAACCGGCCGCTGGAGCTCAGCACCAGCCAGGTCAGCAATCCACTCATCTCTACCCACATTTCAGTCCGTGTTTGGGAAGAAAATGTGGAATCTGGCCTTCTCAATGCAAAGTCCACGAAGTTTTACAGAAAGCCTCCTGCGCTGCGGAGGGAGGGAACATGAGCAACAGAGAGAATCAGACATTTCTAAACCCGGAAGCTGGTCGAAGGAGCTTCTGGGCCCCAAAAGAGGAACCGGGGGCGTTTGGGCAGCACTCTTTACCAGAACCCAGGCAGATCCGCACAAGGGTTCAGACAGCTGCCCGGGCACAGCAGGGCTCCCACCTTGCAGGTCACCCACTTCAGCCTGCCAGCCACCTTACTTGGCAACCGAACAACTGCGTGGGGACTGCAAGAGACAGCAAATTGTTGATGGCGCTTTGTAAGTCGGAAAACGCTGAAGGCCGGTAGCTACGCCAGTGGCTGTACACGATCTGGACCCACCGCTGCTACAGAAGCCAGCGAGGTGGGTGAAGGCCCGACCAGGGCCTCGAAGGAAACAGCAGCAGAGGCTTCTAATCCCAAGGAAGACTGGAGGAGTAAACAATAATTAACAATAAGAAGAACAACAAAAAACAACTCCATTCGTTTGTCTGGAGTGTTACAGGTGATGAGCTTCCAAATCCTGTTAAGATCCGGTTGGCAGAGGCTCCCTGTAGCCTGGTGCACATGACAACCATTTTACAATTGGGGAAACACAGGCTCGATGAGCCGATGTAACTTATCCATGGCCACAGGTCATTTAGAGGCCAAGTCATAGTCCTTCACAGCCCAGAAGCATATTTTAGGATTTCGGATGGCAGGGTAGATTGTCCTTTCTGCCAGCTTTGGGTCTAGAGTGGCCAGATCACAAAAGTGCGCAAGCATTTTGAAAACGATTAAACACTGTGCAACCTGTATGGGCTCATTATTATTGTTACCGTTATTATTATTCTGAACTTCTGGGCAATGGTGAATTGGCTGACATAAAACAATCTGCCTCCAACTCCTGCGAGTGTCCTGTAGGTTGCTGAGCTGAGGGTCTCTCAAAGGTCTAGAGATCCTGGCCTCTGTCAGTTTTTTTTTCTCCCGATACATTTTAGAAATGAAGCAATGCTCAAGTAGGGTTGCAAAAAATTGTATTATAAACGCTTACATCATCTAATAAACTGGGGGTTTTCTAGTCACATACAGGAGTTATTCAACATAAATTGGGTTGTTCACATTATTAAAGCATTTATAAAAGTTTGATTCCCAGGGCCCTGCAGGCAGGGGTGGTCTGGTGTAGGGTATAGGTTTAAGCTGAACCATGAATTTCTTTTAAACATGTTGGGTGTGTATCTGAAGTTGTGCCTCCAGTAAAGAAAACGTCGAAAGTCTAAATGTGGGGCAATTCGGGAATGTAAGAACTGGGCAAAGCGCCCTTCAGCCCCGCACTCCACCCTGAGTCCTGCCGTTCGAGGATTTTGCTTGGAGGCAGGCGGGGAAAGGTAGGAACGTGGCTTCTGGCCGACCCAGAGCCGACCCAGAATCCCCGGCCATTAGCGAATGGCACCTTTCTGTTCTGTTGGAATGTACGGTTTAAAGGGAACACAGGGTAGCTGCTGAGCCTCCGGCGAGGTAAGCTCGCTCCTGAACTTAAACGTCTCCCCCAAGCGTGAACATGCGTGACGAGTTCTCCAGGCTCAAAGCCCGCTCTCATCCGCTTTCCCTCCCAATCCATGCCCCTGCTCGCAGTCCTTGGTGCCTCCAGCCGTTGCGTGGTTTGTGGGCCCGGGGAGCCCAGAGCACCTAGTCGAAGCCCTCAGGGTCCCCTGCGAGCGCCTGCATTAATCCGCACTGCTTCTGCAATCGTAGCTTTAAACTCCCGGCGTGAGGATCCGGCGCTGGGTTCTGTGCTGCGGGCCTGGGAGCTTCTTGGTGAGTTCTTTCCGTCTCCGGCCGGCCTCCTTCTTTAGCTAAACTCAGCCTCTCTCCCTAGGACTTTGGTGTGTGCCCTTGCGCCTGGGGGAGGATGCACTACGTGGAAGCTTCTCTGCTGCCAGCACCTTCGAGGGTGGGAGGTGGTCAAATCCGGCTCAGTTACCCCACAGGTCCACAGTGTAAGGCCGTCTGAGGACCTGGGCTCCTTAGGCCTGAGGCAACTGCCACTGACTTGGTCAATTTTAGGCAATTAACTGCTTTTCTCTGGGCCCCTATTTTTTAAAAAGTTGTAAGACTCTTGAGTAACATTTAGAGTTCAGACTCACCTCTGGCTTGCAGTGGAGTAAAGGACAAAGACTTTCTACTTTAAATAATGAGTCGTGCCTTTCCTGAGCACGGTTTTTGTTTGGGCGCGGGGATGGGGAGGTGGTTGAAAGATTTGGGTCGCCACAAGTTGCTGCCCTGCAGACCTCCCCAGGAAGGTCACTATCTTTGGGGCTCCGCCATCAGCCTTCCTGGGCCCGAGCGGTCAGCTGTTTGGGAATGTCCAAGTTTTCCTCTGGGAGGACTTCTTCCAACTCACTGCGCTCCTTAGGGAGAAGGCCTGAGGCTAGTCCTCCTCTGCGGCCGCACTAGTATCCTGAGAGTCCCCTGTCCTTGGATGAAAAACGCATTAAGACAAAAAAAAAAAAAAAAAAAAAAAAATGTCCCAAGTGGTTTCTCGCCAGTGGTCCACCAGAAAGTGAGGGTTGGCAGTTCGCTGTAAAACGAGAGCCAGTAAAGCGGTTCATTTTTAATAAGCTCATTAACATTTTTGAATGGTTTTCCTTGTGTGCACGGAGGCCTCCCTGGGAGGCACGGGAGAGCTGGCCAGCGGGGTTATTGCGCACTAATACCCACCAGCACCTGCGCGCTGGGGTGCCACCGATTTCGTCACAAGGGACCTGGCCGGGCAGGAGTGGCTAGGCAATGCTCACAATGCCAACTGGGGACCTCAGCGTCCAGCAGCGATGCAACCTCATTGTGCGCAGCAGGCAGGACTGTGGCCATCGGAGCTTACCAGGCTGCGTAGGTTCAGAGGTCGCTAAGAAGCTTGACCGTGTAAGTGGCCCTGAATTGTCCCCGAAGCTTCGAGGGATAAGCAGGCTGGGGGATTGTCCTGGTCGACTTCCTTTTGGCTTGTGTTTTTGGAAAGGGCTTCAATGGATTTGAGGCTCTTGAGAATTAAAAAACCAAGTAATGAAACTTCTGCTCATACCGTCGGGTTGCGAGTATTTCTGCCAATGTCAGGCTGCAGTGGGAAGTCCTCCGCGCGCATCCTGGATGACAGGCAGAGCTGTCACCAGGGTGACCCGACCCCCAGGAGTTCCTCTTTGTGGAGGAGGCCGGGGACGCTGACTCCTCTTCTCCAGAGAAGTTGAGCAATACATCCTTGGACCCTTGGAGTGCCCAAGAAAGGAAGCTAAAGACACACCCACGAAGAGGTGGTGTGAAAGAAAAAGACTTCCTGAGGGCAGAGAAGATAAGAGAGAAAGTGGGCTGCAGGGAGGCCCTCACTTGGTCAAGTTCTCCCATCCATTCAGGTCTTGATTTGAAGATTTTAGGTCTTCACTGAGTCGCCCACTCCCCAAATTTGAGCTAACAGTCCCTCCTAAGTCCCAGGGTCCCGGCCCTTATCACCTGGGCTCAGAGTTGGGCTCTGTTGATATCTGGCTTAGGGGGCTCTGGGAATACAGGGATGGGAACTCATGCCCTTACCACCAACCCAGCACACCTAGCACTGGCTTGTTACTTTTTGGCCTCCAAAACATACCGGAAGAACACATGAATAAGGCCAGGGTCCTTCAGCTTCATCTATGTCTGTTCCCAACACACCCTTTCCTATCTAACCCTCTGAGGGCCTGGAGACCCTTACAAAGCTGGTGTGGGGGTTGGGGGACCAGTTGGCACTCTCCAAACCTGGCCAAGTTCTCACCCTTGTTCTCCTGGCCTGCTGGGGGTCCCTGGGGGCAAAGGCCCAGTGCAAGAGGCAGGCTTGTTTCTGGGTCAAGTTCTCCAGCTTCAGCCCTCAGAATTTTTCCTGGTGGGTTTCCTGCAGTGAGCAAACCCCACCTGCCAACATCTCATACTTGATGACATTAAAATACACATTAACTTCCCATGACAAGCTAAGGGCTGAAAAACAAGGCCCTGAAAACACATTCTCCGTTTCAGGTTCACTTTGGAAATGGTTCAGTTTTGAAATTGGAAAGAAACTGCGGTACAGTGTCCAGGCTGGAGTGTGTGGAGACACCCTGGGAGAGGTTGTGGCTGGTGGTGTAGTGTGGGGACTGTCCTGGGTGTGGATGGGAGGGTGGGGGAGGGGGAGGCATGGGAGGGGATTCGACCTTTTGGGTCCTGGCAGAGCAGCTTCCCTCGGATGCTTTGTTGAGGTGCACGGGCTTAGGCCCAGCACGGGGATGTGAGCCTATGGCAGTGCTGATTGTTGGGATAGCTGCTTTCCCACTATCGCCCTTGCTCTCTGGATTTCCAGAGCAGGATTTGGCACATAGTAAGCATTGAAATGTTTTCAGAGGAAAGATCCCTACCTAGAGTGTTTTATGTTTCAAGAAGGCATTCTCCATTGCCACTTCTTTTGAATCTGAAGGCAGGTAGTATTGATTCCCTGAGGGTCAGAGGAGCAAAGGAAGCTGATGACTTATCCAGGAGCAATCAGCTGGAAAAGCTGAACCCAGTGACTCAGGCCTGATGTCTTTTTGATACTGCAGGAGGGAAGGCAATGAAAGCTTCCTCCTGAAAAATCTCCGTGGAAACAGAGGTGGACTTGGAACCAGGCTTTCCTGAAGACCTAGTTCACAGTACTTTGCTGAAAAAATGAATAGCCTCAACAAAGATAGGCCACTGATAGGATTTCATGCTCCTGAGTAGTCAGCATCACCAAGTACTTGTAGCCTAGCTGATAATAAATTTTGCAAAGTTAAACAAGAACATGAGCTGGGCACAGTGGCTCACGCCTGTAATTCCAGCACTTTGGGAGGCTGAGGTAGGTACATGGCCTCAGGTCAGGAGTTCGAGACTAGCCTGGCCAACATAGTGAAATCCTGTCTCTACTAAAAATAAAAAAAGTTAGCTGGGCATGGTGGCAGGCACCTGTAATCCCAGCTACTAGTGAGGCTGAGGCAGGAGAATCTCTTGAACCCAGGAGGCAGAGGTTGCAGTGAGCTGAGATTACACCATTTCACTCCAGCCTGGGCGACAAGAACAAAACTCCATCAAAAAAAAAAAAAAAAAAAAAAAAAGGACATTTAAAAAACAATATATCTATGAAGATGGTAAGAGGTAGACAGAAAGTGTGGATTGATGATAACAAAAACCCAAATAGTGAGAAGTCAGCCCCCACTGGAAACCTTCTTTGAACGAATAGGTTCTGTGTAACCCAATCACAACTGCAGTTGCAGTTTAAAAAGAAATTCAATATATAGGCTTTTGAGGTTTAGAAAAGAAACACATTGAAGGGAGCCTCATTGTCCAGGGCATTCCCTCTGTCCAAAAGAATCTGCTGAAGAATTTGTAGAAATAATTCTTTCCCAATATGTTGAATATTTGATTTATAATCATTGTCTTCCATGAAATACTGCCTGCAGTGAGGTGCTTCCTAAACATACTTGTCTCATTTATAAGAGGCTTGAGTCCTGCTGCCAGGGGGACTCAGTGAGGAGAATGCCAGCCAAGCACACACTGAGAAGGTGGCCACAGGATGCAGGAAGGAGAACTGGAGTCCTGTCCTTTCAAAGGTGTCCAGCCAGGGGAAAACCTCAACAATGAGCTCCGAGAAAATGTGCAAACAGAGATTTCTCTAAACAGACAAATCTTTGTTGTGGAATCCTTGTCTCTTCTCTCTTTCCTCCTTTCTTTGCTCCTTCACTTATTTAGTTGCTCAGATATTCAGCAATAATAGTTGAAAGCCTATTCTGTACTCGGGATGCAGAGAAGAAAGATCCCTGGCTTGGCAGAGTTTACAGCCTAGTTAGGGATGAGAAATGGTGGTGCCAAAAGAAAAATAAAATACGCTGTGGATTAGTGCCTGTGAGCATGCTGTATTATTTTGGGAGTTAGTGAGGAAGGTCACTGGAATATCAAATATTTGTAAGAGTGCTTTTAGTGGATGCAGATACTGAGGCCGGGTCACCACCTCCCTGTCTCCATGTCTGCCTCTGGGCTTAGTCTCTGTCCCTCTGTGTCCCTGTGTTTCAGTCCTGATTCACTGAATACCAAAGGCAGAGCGGTGAGGGCCGAGGCCAGGACCAGGTTCTGGGTGCTAGCCATCACACTCCAGCCTGGGCAACAAGGCTCCCCACCCCCTTTTTTCCCCTCCCCCTTTCTTAACACAGTCTTCCAGTCTCGTGGCAGGGTGGCCTAGGCGCTGAATGAACTTTAGCGCGGGACCCTGGTGGCCTCAGAAATGGGATCTGAGGATCGTATTGCTCAGAGATGCAAGGGAAGCTGAGAAGTTTCTGGAAAGGGCTGAAGGCTGCTTCTCCTTCTCCCTAGGCAGCAAACCCCCAAGCCTGTGCAGACCAATCATTGCATCCTGGTAACCAGCACTTTATTTAGTGCCTAATCTCTTTCCTGCCCTGCATTAAGTGCTTTCCATGAATTATTTCATTCATTCCTCCTAGCAGCTCAACTTCCATTACCTTACTTTGGGGGATCAACACTACCCTGGCCGAGGCTATTTCTGGTGGAGCTAGGGTTCGAACCTAGTCTTTCTGGCTCCAAACTACTCAGTGCCGGCCACACGTGCATTGATTTCCCCAGGCAGCAATGAGGGTACCATTTACGGAGGAGAAAAATGAGGCCCGGAGAAGTGACTAAATGGGCATCAATGTTATGTCAGGCACAGAGCTAAATGTTTTACATTTAGTGCATTTCATTTTCCCCAGGTTCTTTGAGAGGTGGAATTCAAGGGCAGGTAGGAAACAAGAGAAAGCCAGCTAGCAGAGCTGTTAGTTTGAAGCCTTGCAGGTCCAAATGGCAGAGTAGTAAACAGACTTTGGAGGCAGGGCCAGGCCTATCTTCCACTTCTGCTTCTTCCTGAGCCTCAAGGCCCTTGGGTGAGTTCCCTAAACTTGGGTTCTCATTCTCCCCGAGGAATAAAGAGATTCATAGGTTGGCTTGCAGACAAAAGGAGGTAATGTAGTTAAAGCCGTTTGGAGTGGGTGCTTTGCACAGAGCAAGCTCTCAAAAGATGATCAGGCCACAAGGCTGGATGGAACCAGCCTTTCTAGACTCCTGCTCAGCATCTTCCCCCTTCTTTCCCATCTGCAGAAGAGGGAGATAATCTTTCCAAAACTCCCGGCTTCGAATAGTAAATTGCCTTTTTTTCTCTCTCTCTCCAGTGGAGACTGAGGCAGCAGCCTGAAAGGGAAGGATTCATTTAACCTTGTGCCACCCCTTGGTAACAGTGCAGATACTAGTGTGCAGGTATTTCTGGCAGGCCTCACAGGCAGGGTGGAGGACCCAGTGCCCTTCTTCTTACCTGGGGTGACAGGAAGGAGGATATAAGGCCCAGCAAGGCACACCAGTTGCTCTGTGTTCACGCTGGTCAGTTTCAGAGATTCTGGCCTCCGTTGCTTAGTGCCTGATTGGCAAGTTTCCCAGTTCTGGGCACTCAATCCCAATGCCTCAGCTCCAGCACACACATACGCAGGTGCAGACACACATACGCACACACATGCACTCACACACACACACACACACACATACAGACACACACAGAAACACTGCAGTCCCCACCACCTCACCAGGATGAGGCAGAGATTGGAGCTCCAGGAAAGGAAAGAAGGTCCAACAGATTCTGCGGCGTTCACGTGCTTGCACTGACCATACCCTTCAGTGAATCCTAGGGAGAACCCTATAAAGTGTGGGGGATTATACCTCTTTTGCAGAGCAGCAAGCAAAGTTCAGGAGGGTCAAGTGACTTGGGCAGGGTCACACGGCTTGGAAGTGGTGAGGCAGGAACTGGCCCGGAGACCATGGGACTTCAAAGCCTCGAGTTAATGTTTGCGACGCCTCCGCGCCCCCTCCCACTCCTAGGGTGGGGACTAGGCTGTGGGAAGAGGAGAAGAGAATCCCATCGGAGTGCGGGGAAGGGAGTATTTATTCTCGGGGCAGTTTCCTATTAAGAAAACACCAACTCTGGCCCGCCTCCTCCCGAGTGCCGCCGCTTGGCCTCCTGAAGGCGAGGCCTGTATATTTGTAGTTTGATTCCGCCCGTCAAGGCTAATTTCTCCTTACAACTTAATGGACTCAGCTTGACGTGCGTAATGATTCCTAATCACGAATATTATTTTCGCTAGCACGGAGACATGTTCCAGTTGTTGTGACAGATCGCGTTTCAGCCATAATGACGGAAAATTACCATTTCTAATTCTCCGGTTTTTGACACCTAAATCCACAGACCATATGTGGCGGCGGGAACTCTGGGCCCGGAGGTCTCCCCTCCCCGCCGCAGCAAAGCAGGGCTGCGGCTCAGGGCTTCCACCCCGAGCCGCGCCCAAACGGTTGGAGAGGGAGGGGCCCATGGGATGGACCCGTCTTTACCTTTCGACCCGCTCCTCTAACCCGAGGGCCCCTACACCAAGGAGCAAAAGCCAGAGCTTGGACCGGTCCTCAGAGACTGTTGTGTCTTCAGGGACTGGTTTTATAGACGGAGACGGACGGGCAGAGAGGCGAGTGCAGCTTACCCAAGATCTCAAGGCTAGTAATTAGCGAGAAAATTCTACTCAGAACCATCACCAGAGGTGAGACTGTTTTGTCCTTAGGCCGGGGAAAGGGAGAAACTGGCTCCCTCATTTTTATTTGCAAGCCTCAAAAACATCCAGCCAGGAAAAGGGTTTTTTGCTTGTTTTGTTTTGGTTTTGGGGGTGGGGAGCATTGACAATGTGCCAGGAAATTTAGGCACAGAGAGGCTAAGTAATTTGCTCAAGATCACAGCGCTAATACGAGATGATGTAATTCACCTTCCTCTCACTTTCAGCACTCACACAAACCAGGTGTGAATAATTATGGCCACTTCTGGTGTGAGGAAACAGGCTAGTAGACGGAAAGCCAAAACTAAGTCTCCCAAATCCGAGTCCCCGCGTGTTATCCAGTTTGGTAGGTATAGGAGATACAACGAACCCTACTGCATGCCAACATTTTGCAGGTTGTTTTGGGGGTCACTTCCCCTGCCCCTTTCCCTCCCTCCGCACCCTCTACCCACTTGAAGCTAGACCAAGGCATTTTGTTCATGGGGATTAGGGAGATCCTCGCGGGGCCAGTGGAGTTAGCTCAGGATTTACTAGGAATACATCACAGAACCTCAGATACCGCCTCTGTAAAAGGGGTTTAAAATGACCCTCTTCAAAACTGGTTGCGACCTCCATAGCACTCCAGCCCAGGCACCGGAAGGGCGCCGACCTTCTCCGGGGCGCCACCCGCGCAAGTGGAGGAAGCACTCGAGCCACTGCTGAGTGATTGCAGGGGGAACACTGCAGGCGCGCCCCTGTCAAGCAAGGAGGCAGGACCAAAGGCTCAAGCTTCCCAGAGGCTGGCTGGGAATCCTCAGAGGTTATCTGTCGTCCCGCGAGACCCCTGAGCAGGACAGGGGGCGAGAGGTGGGGGGCGGGATGCGGGGGTGGTGGGGGGCGTTGAGCACCGAGAGGATGTGTTGGATGAGCCACAGGCCCTCCCTGCGTAGCCCACCCTGAGTTTGCAGGCATAGCTCCGGTCTCAGAGCGCTTCTCTTTGTGCAAAAGCAGCGATGACCCAAGAGGGTCAACAAGACCAGGTACCCATTAGGGAAACAGAGGTGGAGAAGAAATCACGCGCCACGGTCTGAAATTCGGCGTGGTTCTCACTCCACATCTTCCCGCTGACGCCGCCCGCAGAGGCGCACCAGACTCTGTGCTGCACCTTCCTCCCGGCGCCTGCCCCACTGTCCCCGCCACGGGTCCCACCTCGCAGGACGCCCCTTCCGGCCTCCAGCGTCTGCTGTGGATCACATGCGGTCACTGCCAAAGCCTCCAGTTTTGTTCTGACCCAGTGACTTTGGGGATGCCCAGGGAGGAGACGTGGAGAGGATGTGGCCAAGGTGAACCAGCCAGTGTAAATGCTAATGCTTCTGGCTTCTTGGTAACACCTACTCTGCCCCACCACCCAAATCAGGCCTTGATCAAAAAAGAAGCATCTTGACAACACATTCTTAGACATAAATAAGTTGAAGGTGCCCACAGAGGGAGGTTGAAGACGTGATTATTAGGACAGAGTAGAAGCCTGCCTGGCTCATCTTGTTGGCCAGCTTGAAGCAACAGTGGAGACATCTTTGCGATTTTGCAAGGATGTTTGTGAATGCGCTTTGTAACTCCTAGAAAACAGGCAAAAATAATCCATGACTAGATGTAGCTGCACCACTGGCACCTGTAAGAACGTGCCATAAAGCTATGGAAAGTCTAGCCTTCCTGCTAATCAGGTTCCAGGCACAAGTCTCAAGCCTCAACACTCCAAGAGTTGCTTTGGCTGCTCAATTTACCAATATAGACAGGGAGATCAAGCCTGGGGATAGCGGTTCTATGTTCTCTTTAGGCTGTCTGAAGCTTTAGGTCAACAGGAAAATTCCATCAAAGAATTTCTGTGTGTAAATTGGGAGAAAAAGACATGATGAATGTTAATATAGAGGCCTCTGAGCAAGTGGAACCTCAATTTTTACATACAGCAAGTGATCATTTGCAGCCAGGCAACCTGAAAGTCAACCCCAATTCTGCCTTGTACTGATTGCATAATATTGGGCCTCAGTTTGCTCATCTGTAAATTGGGGGCAGTGATAGAATCTATCCCACAGGGTTTTGCTGAACATTAAATGAGTTTGAATTTGTAAATGGTTTAGAATAATGCCAGGCATCTAACAAGTACTCAATTACTGGTGCCTGGTGTATAGTAAGTACTCAGTACACATTAGCCTATTTTCCAAAGGCACCACAGCTCACCTGGGAAGGAATCTCAGGTATTTGCCTGAGATTCAGGCAAACAAATATGGAAGCTACCAAAGGCCCATGGAGCCTGAAGGATCCTTGCAGAGAGATGTTCTAACTGTTGCCTGAATGACAGTTTGAAGGGGGCCTCTCCAATCAGAGGTCTGGATGCTAATTTTAGCTCTGCCAAGTGTTAGCCAGGTAATTTTGAACTAATAAACAATCTCTTTGTGCCTCCATTTCTTCTTGTGTAAAATGAGGGGCTGTTGTGAAGATTAAATAAATATATGCAAAGCACTTAAGGTCAGATCTGGCAGAATGTGAGTGCTTTATGTTTGCTTTAAAAATATATATGTACAACATTTTTCTCTATGCCTGACATTCAGTAGAAGTTCACTATTGTCGGCTCTTATTCCTTCTTGGTATGTAAGCTGCTTTTACAGACGTTACCAGAATAGGGGAAGATGAGATAGTTAGTAAATGTTCTGGTAACTGAGTGTGATTGCTCAGAGACAAGGACTTGAGGGATATAATATGAGTTCAAGACTGACAAGACCACTCACTAGCTGGGTGGCCTTGCATCAGTCACAGCCCCGCGGAGCTGGCTGCCACCTGTTCAACGAAGATAGCAATTTCCACTTAGCAGAGGAGGCTGCAGATTTTCCCTATAGGAAGAGATCTGGGGTCTGGGGGATGGTTGGAAGCCTGTCTTCAAGCTGTTCTGGCAGAGAAAGCAGGCTCTTGACTTAGATTGATTATACACTTGTGAGCTACTGGAAGGACTTCAGGCCCTGGAGCGGTGCTTTAGCTGCCCTTTGCTGCCCAGCCTATTCCTAAAGGGCAAACTGCTATGCTAACATTTCTATTGTAATGACTGTAATTCCCTAGATCTCTGGGTGGGGCAGAAAGATTGCTTTAAAGTCTGATTGAGAAATTGAGTGGGACATTTGGTCTTAGTACTTCATAAGATGCCAGCGAAAGGGCAGAATTCATTTGGGGTTCACAAATGCCCCTTCTGGGAAGGCAATCCTGATCAGAAATCCTGCTTGCTTACTCAATCTTATCAACCACTTACTGGGTGCCTGCCAGGTGCGGAAGGATCCACAGGCTTAGTACCTACTTTGTAGACTGAGATTAAAATCATGTAAAATGGTTGGCAATGAATGTGCTTGGTGCACAGTCCTGGAAATAATAAGTCAGATCATAAATTCCTGAAAAAATGGTGGGGTGCCAACAGGACCTTCTGGGACATACTCACAAGAAGACTCAGTTTTTTGTTTCTGTTTCTGAGACCAAATCTCTCTCTGTCACCCAGGCTGGAGTGCAGTGGCAAGATCTCGGCTCACTACAACCTCCACCTCCCGGTTCAAGCCAATTCCCCTGCCTCAGCCTCCCTAGTAGCTGGGAATACAGGTGCGTGCCACCACACCCGGGTGATTTGTGTAGTTTTAGTAGAGATGAGGTTTCACCATGTTGCCCAGGCTTATCTGGAACTCCTAACCTCAGGTGTCCACCCACCTCAGCCTTCGAAAGTGCTGGGATTACAGGCGTGAGCCACCGCGCCCGGCCGGCTCCGGCGAATTTTTAAGCCATCCCAGAAAATCTTTCGAAGTACTTGTGGGGCAGCTTCTGTCCATTTTGCTGAATGACATCCTGAGGCAGAGGGGGCTTTTCTGCTGGAATTTACCTCCGTCTCTGAGGCTACTCTGGACATTTAAATTTAAAAGCTCCTCTTGGCGCGTGCTCCCAGGCTTCCCAGTGCTCAGCGCTGGTGTCGGGGAAAGCTGGGAAGAGCCATGCCCCTGCGGCCCCTCCCGGCTCCGCGGCGTCTGCGTCGGTGGTTAGTTCTGGAGCAACCCAGTCTGCGCCGATCTCACTGCCTAATCGGCTCGGCGTATAGCGGCGACCCAGGGGCTTGGGAGAGCGAAGGGGGCCACTGTGCCTTCAGCTTCCCGGCCTGTTCCGGAAAGCCCAAGGTTGCCTTTCGCGGGAGCACGGAGCATGCCGGCTCGTCCTTCGGTTCTTCACGTCCGCACCTCCTTCCTTTGGTCCTATGGAAAGACTGTCTGCAGGACTGATGGACGCACGCGCGGTCTGAAGCCGGGGAAACTCCGCGGCAATTGTTGAGCTGGCCAAAGGGCCCGCCCGCCATGACAAGCTATCTATGCCCATTAGATAATTGGTCCCATCTATTCTATGGAGTCATAATATTACCACTCCTATTTAATAGTTGAGGGGGCCAAGGTACCAGGGACTGGATTTCTCCGTGGTCCTACAGCTAACCACGTTATGGACCCTGAATTTGAACCTCGTGTCTGGCTGAACTCGCGTCCCTATCCAGGCCTGTCCACTGCCTTCTCCTGTGCCTCATATCGGGTAGGCTTCTCTAAATATCTGTGGAAAGAGAAGGTATTGTTATTCTGCCGTTACAGATGGTGATACAGCTTGGAAGGAGAACATTCCTTTCTCCAGGGCAGGGGGCGAGTGAGCGGAATTGCTGAGCTAATCTCTGCCTCTCCAAAGGGAGGAGGCCAGGAAGAGGCCTGCGCTGGCATTCGTCTTGCCCTCTGCGTCTCGAACGGGAAACGGTGATCACAGTGGCTCAGAGCTGCTAGCCATAGACAGCCTGCCTTCAACTCCCGGGTCCTTCTGTCCCAAGCAGAGCACTGGGTCTGTTACATCGGCATAGAGACAGGACTGATTGCTCCTCGACGCTGAGAGTTCTCGGCCCGGCAGGAGGAATACGCGGATTCAGCTTTATCTCTGTCACACTCCAATTACTCACCACTGACCTCACAGTTTCCATTCCCTAAATGCGGGATGTCCAAGATACTAGGCGGAGAGCACTAGCCGGGAGTGTAAGGCTGCCCGGCTGCCCGACGGCGGCAGCGGGATCCCATTGATGATATCAGCAGAAAGGTTGAGGCCAGAAATCTGGATGCCAGGTGAAGATTGGAGTAGCCAGCACCGGTGGAGTGGGTGGGTGAGAGACAGAGCCCCGGAACCCGTGGAGTGGAACCCCGCGGCAGGGAGGGACAAGGGGCTCAATGGGATAAAATGGGCCAGTGGCCACAGGCGCGGCGTGGTTTGGATGGGATGGGGTTGAGAGGCGCAGCGAGGATCCTGCGAAGGCCACCTGGCAGTACCGCGCAGCCAGGCCAATGTCCCGCCACCCGACTTCCCTCCGGGCAGGAGCACCGCCAGGTGAAGCTGGCTGTAACCAGCTTCTGACCTCGACATTAGGCGCTCCCTTAACGCCCCGGCAACAATCACCACATTCCCTGGAACGCGGGCAATGAATGGAGGTGGGGGCAAGTGCAAGATAAGTTGGTTCAAGTACGCGGGAGAGGGGACCGTGAATTCCCCAAATCCGAGCAGCGCTTGACCCTGCCGGACGCTGCGTTTGCGGAGGAGCCACCTCCTGCGTGGGCTTTTAAAAGCCCCAACCTTCTTAGTGCCGCAGGTTCTTCTGTGAAGACGGAGCTGGTAATGTCTACTGCACGGCGAAGCTAACGAGGGACTAGAGCGTTTCCAGAATGAAAAAGCCTGGTGCAGTGTCAGGGCCTCGCAAGCCTCAAACTTCAGCGCGCGAGAAAATACAGTGGAGATTGCTTGGTTTCAGCAGAGGAGAGTGAGGCCCAGCACTTTTACTTTTCGAATGGTTCGGGACCTCACGGAAAAGCCTAGCGCCGCTGGGTGTGTAGGCAAGGGGAGTGGATGGTGTCTGGTCTCTGCTGGATCAGCGTATCCTCGGAGCCACTGTGCCAGAGGCGCTGGGAACACGCCATCCCAAGGTCTCCTCTCAGGGAGGTGATCGTTTTATCTAGCGGGGCGTCAAGCCTGTAGCCAGGACCCTTCATTTAAGCCACTTCCTCCTGCGAGGCCACCAAGGCTGCGAGTCCGTAGCATCAAGGTGCCTCCTGGCGCCCCTGCTCGCGGGACCCCTCTCCGACTCCCAGGAGTTTTCAAGTCTCATGGCGCACGCTGTGCTAGGCCAGCAGCCCCGGCGCCCCCACATTTCCCAGAGGAGAGGGAGCTGCCAGGCGCCACGGCTTCCCCGGGGCTCCGAGCTCTTTGGCGAGAGTCTGTGCAGCCACTCAATCCGGGTGTGGTCTTAGGGGGACGACCAGGCATCTGCCAGATTGGGGCGGGGGGGGGGCGATACCGGGGTGTGGGTGGGTGGGCGTCAGGTTGCTGAGTGTGGGGGGTCGAGTTCGGCCTCACTAGGACCTTGCAGCGGTTTGCCCCGGAGCACAGGAGCCTGGCTGCGAGGAGACCGCCTTCTCGCGGAGAACCCCGGCGTCGCTTCCTGCCAGCCTTGGCGGGCGCAGGTCATGTCAGGCTTCCCGAGCTGGTGGGTTCGCTCCGGCCTCCCTGCGGAGGCCTGTGGCGAGTGCCAAGCTGAGCCCACACCTGGAACGTGCTTCTCCCCAGTTCCCTTCTCAAAGCCCTTTCCCTGCGGGTCTGAAATGGAGCGAGAGACTCTGCCTCTCCCTTGGGAAGAAGGTAATGAAGTTGTCAGGGACTGCCAGGCAGACAGTGTTTGCTCGCCTTTACCTATCCAGGTGAATTATTTGCGGTGACTTCTCATTTCCTTCCCCAAAGAAAACCGTGTCCTCCCATCTTTCCATCGTTTTTCCCTCCTTTAGCTTAAATGCTTATGAAAAATTAATGGAAAAACATCTTCAGTGGCCTTTGGCTTCACCTAGAAAAACAACCCAAACCCAGACCTCACTAGTAATAATGAAAACTTTAAAATTCAACTCTTTATCCCAGGCTTCCCTGGTTTTCAAACTGACAAACATCTTAGGACTTCAAAATATCAAACTCGGTATCTGGCTGTTGTACAGAGATAACTTGGGTGAGGAATGACAAAATGTGAAAGGCTAGTGCCCATGGACTTGGAATATCCCATCTGGCCTTTTCCTTTTGCTAAGCTATAGGCTTGACGAATGATCATCCTAGAACTGAAAGTTTTGTGTTAATATATTGGCAGTTTATAGGGGAAAAAAAGGTGGAATATCGTGCTCATGAAATTCTGTAAGAATACCATTAGATTTTTGCCGTGTTTCTCGTTCCCCCTTGGTTTCTTTTACATGAAATTCCATATAAAATGTAAAGTATTTATATCAGTTTGCAGTGTTACACTAACCAAAACTATAGGGAATGAAACAATTATCGAGCAAATATAGGCATATTAACTAGCCCACCTTGTACATGCAGCTATATGTTCTACATGGCATTTTTCATTACTACATGAGCTGTTAAATGTATAAAGTAGGCACATTTGTGGGCACATTAATACCCTATGAGAACTTGAACTTGTTCATTTCCTGGCTTTTATGGGCCTGGTTGGGCTGTGAGGGCATGCTTTACACATGCTCACGTGCCCTGAACTCCCATTGACTTCTAGGGTCCCACCTCCATGGATGGAGGGAAGCAAATAGAAAATGGCAGCATTGAGTGTAAACTGGCCAAATCTGTGTAATCCGCACATGCATGATATTAACTGCATCCCACGGTGGCCCTGGCCCCAAGACAGAAGGAAGCTCTGGACTCCTCATGAAACTGAGCCAGGGTCCCTTCCTTCACTGAGTGGTCATTTCAGGGACACATGGCAAGTTCATCATTATACTGGAAAGCTTTTGTTGCTGTTGTTTATTTCCCATTGGCTTGCCTGAGCTGCACTCAAAACTTTGCTATAAATATGAAAACTAAATTGAAGCTGCCCTGCTCCCTTAATGAAAATGAGTTTGAAATAATTTTCACCCCCTCCTCACACAAAGAGCCATTTGTAGATTTTATGTTGAATTTCTATACTCCTTTATTCTCAATCATAAAATTTAAAATAATTTTAATAAAATAATTATATCCCTAGAAACGGATTTCTTGGTAAAGAACAGGCTTGACATAGAAATAATCTTAGGTAATGATGGGTGTTGCAATGTAAAATAATTTCTATTACCTATATTGAAAAAAAGTTGCTTATGTGTTCAAGAGAACTGAAAAAAAAAAAACCGTACATACTACTATCTTACATATGCATATTTTTCACAGATTTTTGTTTTATTTTGTTTTTAGTAAGTATGAATCTAATAAAAAAAAAGTTGTTTGAATCTGGAATTAAACAAGGCTTTAGAATTCTACTTAACTGTGGACTATGTAAGAAAAAAAATTAAAGTCAGCTTCAAGATGAACCTTGAAATAAATGTTAAAATATCATATGGTTTACATGCAAGTGGCATAAAAAGAAAAACATACTTGTTTTTAAGATGGCAAAAGGCTTTGGAGAAAAGAGAAAAATGCCATTTTTCATTTTCATGTTCTGCTACAGGAACAGATAACCAAATATTTTGGAGGGAAAAAGTCTGTAGAAGAGTATTTTCTCGCATGATCTGGGTTTTCAGATTTTATCTGATATGTGTAGACAGTGTGGGATTAATCAATTAACATCTGAATTAAATATTGATAAATGAGCTTTTAAAATATGTAAATGATTATTTTGCTCTAATTATCCTTTTTAATAAAAAAAAAAAAGTCCACTTGAATATAGAGATAACACCTGACATTAACTAGCGCTTGTTTCCTGCTAGGCACCATGCTTGATGTCTTCCAAATATTATTTCATTTCCTCCGTAAGAAAGTTGTTGATATCATTCCTACTTAACAGAGTAGGAAATTGAGCCTTAGAGAGTATAAATGACTTGCTTAAGGTCATATCGATAGTAGACAGTAAAATTAGGATCGATTGACTTTATGACCTAAATTTTAGCCACTACTCTAAACTGCACCTTTTAATTGATATGAATAGCCATATTTCACTGAGCAGACACATGAATTCACAGGACCTTGATATTTTATTAAAAAATGTTTACTAAATTAAAATGGTTCAGTTTGAAATGGTGGAATTGGCTATGAACTTAGGCTCTGAGAAAAATCACCTGGCTTTCAAGAAGGTGGTCTCATTTGCTAGGCCTAAAATGTGTTACTTTACTGTTCTGTTTTGAAATGTTATTTTTTGGAACAAAACCAGTGGTAAGGTTTAGAAATGGAAATGCCAGTATAAAGGACAAAATGCTGGAACTTTTTCAAGCTGTAAACCAGAGGGCGCTCAGTTGGGGGAATTAATATGCCTATCAATTTCATGTCAGACAATTCATGAGACAGATAGATTGTGTATAGTCTCTCTATTGAAAAAATATGTTTTAAAAACATTTATTTGCTGAAAAGTGTAGCTCTAAGGTCCACATTCCCTGGCTTGTGTACTGAAGATATTCAGCGTTTCGAGTGTTAAGAAGAGCTGCGAATTAATCCCTGAGAAAAATTCCTTCCATTTCCAAGTCTGCCAATACAGGATTTTCAGAAAGGAGAGTTGACCAAGGAAATTAAACTCCCTTTTACTATGCAGATGTCAAGAAAGAGTATACTCTTCAAAGGGATGCTAAGAAACAGAAGGATTTATTCTTCTCTTTGAAATATATTTTCTTCTTGAAGTTCTTTCAAAGGTTTAGTTTCTTTATTCTTTATTACTCTGTAGTACTGATTATTTATATCTGAGGAACATAATGTAACGGAAATTTTAAAATTTGGCTACAATCTCCAATTCTCTACAATTGGAAAAAAAAAAAGTAATTGGAATAAACATACATGTCATTAAAGGGTAAATTTTAAATTCGGTCCTAACAGTCCCAGTACTTAGAATCATTTTGCCATTGAAGATTCTTGGTTGCATAGTATTTATTGAATGTGAAGAATGCCTGTTGAGCAGGTTAATGTGCTGCCTTTTTAATAGGGAGCGATTTCTACTGGCTTACCTTCCATAGGCATGCATTGGAGTTGTTTTTCAGTGCTGTGAGAGCTAATGAAGGCCAATTTAGAGCAATTTTCTTGAAGATTGCTGCTCAGCCCTGTCTGACTTGTAATTCTAACACTTATACCAGGCTGGAAGGAGTAGAGGGAGGTTAGTAAATACAATTATGTTAATATTGATGTTATTTTAGTTACTTAAAGTTCAGTTATCTTGAAGGCAACCAGTCAGATTAATAGAGACCATATATATTCAATGCATACATTATACCAATAAACCTAGCATTTAAACAGACATTAAAATCAAGGGTTTGAGAGAAGGTTTGAAAATAATGTTTAGCCTGATCTCTCCCTGACCTAATGAATGAGGGCAAAAGATTCTCCTCTATTATCTTTTCTACTCTAAATTAAATTTTTTTGAGAGGTGAAATTATCTTACTCTGTGATAGATATTATCTTCATCCACATATTCTGAGCAGTATGTACTCTTTCAGGATGGACTTATTAACAGAAAAATCAAGTAGCTCATGTTGTAGAGAATGAACATAAAATTCATGTGATGTTGGCACAGTGAAAACTCAGTAGGGTTCTTTTAGCTCTGTGACTTCATTATTAAGGGGGAAAACAGAGAGAAAAGATGACTTACACATTCTTCTGTTATTTTGTAGCCGCTCACCCATTTTCAGATTTCACCTTTCATTTTAAAAACAAAAATTTTCTAGGCCTCTTTCCAAACTATTTAATTCACCTCTGGTAACTAAAAACAAAAAATGAGGCATAAATTGCTTTTGAAAACTTAGAAAGGTATTACTAGACATATTATTACATCGGACTTAATTGGCTCTAATATATTTTATACCTTCAGCTTTTTTGAGACAAAAATTTAAAAAATTGTCTTAGAAATAAATGATACAAAAGTGATTTCAAAGGCAATGACTAAAAGGTTATTTTACAAAATAGGATTTTTGTTGTTGTTCTTTCTTATTTTAAATAATGTCACCTTGTCTAAAATAGGGTAAAAAGTTTCAGGGAGGAAAGTTTAAGGATATCTAATTTGCAATCGAAACTAGTGCTTAATATTTGTAAATTCTTTTGTAATTTTTGAGCTGTAAAATGGAGATTATTTGGTTTATCAAAGACATTTTGTGGGATTTAACATGGGAAAAAAATGGACTATGAGTGCCACATAAATTTTGACATATAAAGAAAATAACCTGTTTTTCTCCAAGTTGGAATTATATCAGCACATTATAATTTGCCCTTTTATATGAATACCACAATTATATAGATAATTTAAATAATATTTAAAATGAATCAATTTGAATTTTCAAAGTTACTAATTTGTATTTTGGTACAGTAATTTAATTTTTCACATTTGAATAATGGCAAGGTAAATCTGCATGAATATTCTACTTTGGGACTTTTTTTCCCAGTTTGTATTTTGACTTAAGTACAAAACAAATGCATTCTAAAAATGAAAACTTTGAGGTTGAGATTTAAAACTTCTTTGAATATTAAGAAAAAATTAGCTATTTCATAAGTGTAGTCAGCATTTTTTTTTTTTGATGCTCATTTGAAAAGAATAGTGGATTAAAATTGACAGGAGTTTGAAGACATCTTATTAAAGGTGGTTCTTATAAAGCTGTGAGAACACATCCTGTCAGAGTTTCTCCTTGTCTTTGCATTTACATGGAAAATAAGGAAGTGTGTATAATTTATTACTATTAAGGAACTTTATGAATGGTCCTTCTCATATTTCCCCCTTGGAAGCCATTAGATAATCTGTTTTTGTAATACTGAGTCAAACATTTAGTTTAATATTCTTTTTCAGAACAGACCACATAATCATAGGATTATTAGACATCTCATAATTTTTAGAGATGTCTTAAACCCATGCAGGTTTATTCCTGTGCTGAGAGTTTCCTAAAGTTACAATCTTTAATTCTTGTTCTCAAAAGCAAACAAACAAAAAAAATGTTACCCAAGATGCACATAAAACATGCATTAAAGGGGTTTCCTACTCTATGTTTTTTTATTATCCCTCTACCTTACCACCCACCACTGTTGTGGATTTAAGAGAGTCGACATAATTGAGTAAGTAAATTAACAAAAAGCTAGGCAGCTGCTGCAGACACCTAGCAATACACTGTACCTTGGTTCTAATGTTCTCATATTAGCACATTACAACAAGCAGAAAGGGGCTCTTAATTATGCCTTGCTTTATAGGAGCACAATAAATTCCTTTTGTTGATCTTACTGCAAACTCAATGGTGTTTTTGTGCAGTGTTGAATTAAGAGATATCAAAAGTCATAGATTGAAGGATTATTCTCAGTATTTAAGGAACGTGTAAGTAGGTAGTAATGAACCCCCTACACAACCAAATCTGCTCTTCTGAATGCAAAAGTACCAGTTATTCAACATTTCAAACTGACAGCTTGTAAATGTAAATTTTATTAAATGCACAGCAATAAAAATTTGTAGGTTTCTGTCACTTTGAATTTTAGTGGCTTAAAATGAGGCCTCTAGCCTTTTAAATCACAGCAGGTAAAAGCAGAGCTCTCAAGCATTCAGCATTTAAAAACTGGAACCTTTTTAGGTTTCACTATGTGCATTTGCTCACATAATATCCTTTGCAGGATTCAAGAATGGATGTGTTATGTCACTAACAGGCCTGCGTTTTCCATCACCTTTATATCACAGTTCACAAAATGTTTCTCTTACAACTCTAGGAGAGAGAGAGAGAAAGAAAGAGAGAAAGAGATGAAGTGAGGGAGATTTAAAATTTAATTATTTAAAATAAATAAGAGATAAAAAGAAAAATAAATTTTAAAGGAAATAACAAATGGTATCATAATATTTCACAGCATGGTTTAATTTGCACATTTTTTAAAAAGCTAGTCAAGCTCATTCCTGTGCAGATTCCTGGAAAATATAAAACTGATCGAAGTCATATAAAATAAGCATATAGTAAGAAAATATTGTGGAGGACAAAATCTTGGTTAAAATTTTATAAAGATTTATAAAACTTAGAAAGAAAATATAAAACATGCATATATCAACGCTGAGTTTATTGGCCAAAATAATAATTGACTTTTCATTTAAGGAAAGTTCAATGCTAGATTTAAATTATGATTGTTTCCTATGTTTTAACTTTAGTTAATAATAGGAGCATTTCATTTCTGTATTTTTTTGTCTTATAGAGAGGTAGTTTCTTTAAAAAAAAAAAATTTTTTTTTTTTTTTTTAAATCTAGTAACTGGGTCTCACTATGATGCCCAGAGAGAAACAGTTTCAACTGATACCTGACAAATGTCAGAGTTTAAACATAGTAATTGAATATGCAGTTTGTCAAATGATATTACTTTACCTTGGTGAATACTGTTGCTATAAATGACTTCTCTGATGAGACTTATGAGAAAGCATTTGGCCACCTGCAGTTGTTAAATATCCCCCTGGCACTTTTTCTAAGAGTTGAAGTATTACCCTGTGTTTTGGCCACATTCCAGTTTGGGCTAATGGCATTCGTCCTCTCGAAGTTTCCTTTGCAATTTTAATTGGATTTGACCCTTTTCTTCACTGTAAGTAGCCTTCCCCTGAAACACTCCCATTCTGGCAGAAGGAGAGCAGACAATCATCCTTTCTTTGGCTAAAATTTTGGAGGGTATTACAGTGTTCTATGCATTATTGAAGAGAATTTCAGCATTGTACATGTGTAAGTATTAGAGGGCCTTAGTATTTATAATTACAAGTATTACATGGTGCAATGTATGCATAGACTCTTCTTTCAAAATATTTACTTTTAGGGTACCTTAAAGGATGATGTAAAGCAATTGCTTTAACTTCGTAGACTCAACAGCTTGTTTTTAAAATAGCAGAAGCCAAGTATCCCTTATAATAATGTATACATATTTAAAAATATGATTACCAAGATAGTAGTCTCATTTTAGAAGGCTGACTCTCCTTTCCACATTAGAAGTCAAAATACTTTCTCAGAGACCGGTGTAGATCAGCTAACATCTATTTGAATCTATTACAAGTTTAGTACTTCTTACTGTTACTACATCTACTGAATTGAAACTAGAGTTAAGTACAATGGACATATCAAATCAGTTCTTAGGGTTTCCTTAGCTAACATGTTTAAATGTGAAGGACAGTCATTTTTGAGAATTTTTCCGTTTTTGAGACAAGGTCTCACCGTGTCACCCAGGGTGGAGTACAGTGGCATGATCACAGCTCACTGCAACCTCGACCTCCTAGGGCTCAAACAATCCTCACTCCTCAGCCTCCCAAGTAGCTGAGACTACAGGCATGCACCACCACTCCCAGCTAATTTTTTGTCTTTTGTAGAGACAGTGTTTCGCCATATTGCCCAGACTGATCTTGAACTCCCGAGCGCCAGCAATCAGCCTGCCTTGGCCTCCCAAAGTGCTGGGATCACAGGTGTTGAGCCACTGCACCTGGCCACTTTTGAGAATAGTTCTGTATCTGGTTTCTCACCTTCCCCCATCACTTCTGGTTGAACTGGCTGCCAAGGTCAACTCCTCATCTTGTAAGGACTGCCAATATTTTGGAGGACCACTGTGGAAGAGAGAGAGGTGGAGTTAAAATAGAGGAGGAATGGTCTTTAAATTCATGGAATTTTAGAGCTGAACTTTCAGATTTCACATTTAGAAACCTTACTTTAAATTACTTAATATTTATTCTTTTTCTCTCAAATTACATAAGTAATATATAGATATTAAAAAATCCTAAACTATATAAGATAAAGTAATACACTTTCTTCTCTCCTGCGCTGCTTTCTGTCCCAATCTTTTTTTTTTTTTTTTTTTTTTTTTTTTAATTTGAGGCAGAGTCTCACTCTGTGGCCAGGATGGAGTGCAGTAGTATGATCTCAGCCCACCGCAAGCTCCACCTCCTGGATTCAAGTGATTCTCCTGCCTCAGCCTCCCAAATAGCTGGGACTACAGATATGTGCCAACAAACCCGGCTAATTTTTGTAATTTTAGTAGAGATGGGGTTTCACCATGTTGGCCAGGCTGGTTCTGAACTCCTGACCTTGTGATCCACAACTTCAGCCTCCCAAGTTACTGGGATTACAGGTGTGAGCCACTGCGCCTGGATTTCTGTCCCGAATTTAGACAGGTTTCTTTGGTTTTTGTCCTTCCAGCCACAAATACATTTTTGTACATAGTTATGTATGATTTACTTTATACATAAATGGAATCATACCATACCTTTTATGCCAGTTGCTTCTTTTGTGTGTTGCAGTATTACTGAAAGTGCTTTCTATAATTAGTACATATAGCTGTATCTAATTCTTTTAAATTGGGGCATGTAAGTCCATACTATTAAGCACCCCCCTCAAATTGCTAAGTATTTCATTATTATAACCATGTCACTTGCATGCCCCTTTTTATGTATTTGTGGGAGCCCCTGAGCTTTTAACCTGAGGGTCTTTATTGGATAGGACCACTTCCCATTTCTTCCCTAGAGAAAACACATGAGCTTTGGAGCCAGACAGACCTGGGCCTGAATCCTGGCTGGCATTCCCTGCTGCCGGACCTGGGTAAGACACTTCACCTCTGCTGAGCCCCCATTCCCAATCTGTGAAATAGAACAACGCAACGGACCTCACAGGGTTGCTGTGTGGATGCTGGTATTACTTCTCTGGAATAAACACCTGTAGATTGTTCTGAAGTTATCTTGTTTTGTGATTGAGGCAAACAGTGTCGATAAAGATACAGTGATTTATTTAAGGATACACAGTTTTGGCAAAGCCAGGACCAAAGCTCAGATCTCTCGACATTTACTTTACTGGACTTTCTGTTTGATATCACGTATAGTGGCCATTCTGGTGTTCTGCCCATATTCTTTCTTCATTGTAAATGTCCTCATCCTCAGAGGTTGGGGCATCAGCTTTCAATAGCTCACAGGTGCACCCCTCACCGAGAATTATCCACGGCTGCAGGGCACTGCTTTGGCCAAGGTTGTGCTTCCTTTCAGACGTTGTCCCATGATAAATGATTCACTGATGGAGGAATACAAAGACCTGGCTCCCTCATTTCTATTTGGAACAACTCCAAAGAGCCACTCCAGCTCCAGAGTACCTTGTAGGTGGGTTGAGACCTCAGCTACAACTATATTCAGGGACAGCTTCTCACTCTGCCCAGTCCAAATTTTCTTAGAAGAACACCTCACAGGAGCACTTGTTAATAAAACTTCTGTAAATGATTATCTGGCTTAGAGTCTATTTCCAGTGTAGAGGAGAAAAAAATTGTTTTTTTCTACCTTTCTAGGTAATTGGCTGGGCCCTGTACAGCAAAAGACAGAGTAACAAGAGAAAAACAAGCAGAAGTATATTAACATGTATATTCCAGATGTACATGGGAGAAACTCAGGGATGAGTAACTAAAAGAGGTAGCTAAAATTTGAGCTTATATACTACTATCTTCAGCTAAACCAAAGGAAGAAGGGTGTGGGGAGGCAAGTTATGGGAAGGTGACCAGGAAAAGTATGTTAAACTCGGCTGTGGTTTGTAATGCAGATTTAAATCAGTGCCTTCTCTAATGGATAAGAACCTCTTACGGATATACAGTCATCCTCCTCTTCCTGGTACAGAGGGAGACACCCTTACAAATGATCATTTCCTTTACAAAAAGGTAACTTATACTCTGTTTTCAAAACTTTTCCTGTCTATGTTGTTGTCAAAATAATCAACTCAAAATAATTGTGCTAAAGATGCACCTTTGGGGTGGCATATTTTGGTCTCTTAAACTAGAGATCCCAATTCAAGACACGAGATGCTTCCCATAGACCTTTCTGAATGAGAATTGGAAGTTCAGAGGCAAAAGAAGAAATGATGTTTAGAATTGGTGATGTCAATGGAATGAATAATGCCTGTAGATTTTAGAGCCATGATTAAGGCTAAGCATTGACTTAGCCAATATTGGGAGAAAAGGTGCAGAAAGGTAAAAAAGAATGAAAAGGATATGTAGAGATGAGGGAAGCTGCTTCAAATCACTTTTATTTATTTATTTATTTATTTATTTATTTTTTGAGAGAGAGTCTTACTCTGTTGCCCAGGCTGGAGTGCAGTGGTGTGATCTCGGCTCACTGAAATATCTGCCTCCTGGGTTCAAGCGATTCTCCTGACTCAGCCTCCTGAGTAGCTGGGACTATAGGCACACGCCACTATGCCCGGCTAATTTTTTTTATTTTTAGTAGAGATGGGGTTTCACCATGTTGCCCAGGCTGGTCTTGAACTCCTGACCTCAAGGTGGCCCACCCACCTTGGCCTCCCAAAGTGCTGGGATTACAGGCATGAGCCACTGCGCCAGGACCAAATCACTTTTAAGAAGAGAGAGGTTAAAGGTCAAAGATGAATAAGTGAAGAGATGGAGAAATTTTGTTCACCAGCATACCTTTTAGGTATAGTACTATATTTAGGAACAATACAGTAATAAACGTGATGCTTTCCCATCCTCCATCCCCACCCCATACACACACACTGAACCCCAATATGTAGATGTAAGCTGGCACCAAAAACATAGAGAGGGAGAACGTTTAGGACAGAGACAGAAGAAACTAGAGTTTTAGGATAAATGAGAAAGAAAGAAAAGGAAGACAGGGTAGTTGGCTGCTGCATGGAAGAACAAGACCAAACTGAGAGACACACGTTAGAAGGGAAGCTCAAACAACTTTTGAAGGATGAGATAGTGTAAAAGAAGATTTGTGGCGAGGTGTGGTGGCTCACAGCTGTAATCCCAACACTTTGGAAGGCTGAGGTGGGGGATCACCTGAGGTCAGGAGTTCGAGACCAGCCTGGCCAATGTGATGAAAGCCCATCTCTACTAAAAATACAAAAACTAGCCAGATACAATGGTGGGTGCCTGTAGTCCCAGCTATTTGGTGGGGGATAAGGCAGGAGAATCGCTTGAATCCAGGAGGCAGAATTTTTAGTAAGCCAAGATCACGCCACTGCACTCCAGCTTGGGTGTCAGAGCAAGACTCTCTCTCTCAAAAAAATAAAAAAGATTTGTTCCTCATGAAGTGTGCAATTTAAACCATATTGCCATCACTCCTTCTAAGAGTTCATTGTTCTCCTCTATGCAGAACCCTATCTAGTAACCCTGCCCCCAGATCAAGTTGATTTGACCCTGAATGAACCCCTGAGCCAAACTAAGTCAGATCCTTTCCGTCAGTAATTTGGAATTGGGATTCACTCAGAGACAGACAGTTCATTAAAGCAGCAATTGGAGTTAAAGTGTTGTAAATCTGGGAGCTGAGGCATGGCTCAGGGGATACCAAGCTGAATAGAGAGAGTGGAATAAATTACATGAAGAAAAATTAACATGAGAGATAAAATACTCTCAGGCTTCCTTATGGGTATCTGGGTCCTGCTTAAAGTCTCTTGTGAGGCTTAGCTCTATTCTTGTCCTTCGGTTTTATAGGACACTCCTGTAGCCTGGTGACAAGTTACTGTCTATTTTTTTCTTTTTTAAGAAACAAGGTCTCACTCTGTTGTCCAGGCTAGAGTGCTGTTACATGATAATGACTCCTTGTAATCTCAAACTTCTGGGATCAAGTGATCCTTCTGCCTCGGTCTCCTGAGTAGCTGGGACTACAGATGTGTACAACCATACCTAATTTTTAAAATTTTTGTAGAGATGGGGTCTTGCTATGTTGCCCAGGCTGGTCTCAAACTCCTGGGCTCAAGTGATCCTCCCACCTTGGTCTCTCTAAAGTGCTGGGATTACATGTGTGAGCCACTGAGCACAGCACATACTATTAGTTTAATAAGGATCTTAAATTAAGGGTATTGGTAGTATGTAAAGAAAATGTAGAACTGGCTTAGTTGAAATGTATGCAATGGAAATGCATAATGAAGATTTATCCAGAGTGGGCCCGGGAAATAACTTGATTTTGTTACTTGCTACCATACGAATTTCACTAATGATGATCAAAATAGGAAGAAGAAAAATGCCAAGAGAAAACCATTTAGCATAATCTTATAGAGACCAATAAAGAAAATAATTGGATATGGAAACAAAAATCCAGTGTATTTCAGATCAAAAGTGTTCAGAAAATGAGTTGATAAAAATATTAATGTCTTCAGATAAAGAAAGTGTAAGAAGTAAAGCATGCATTCACTGCAGTGTCTGGCGCAGTGGCTCATTCCTGTAATCCCGGCAACTTTGAGAGGCTGAGAATGGGCAGATAATGAGGTCAGGAGATCGAGACCATCCTGAGCAACATCATGAAGCCTCATCTCTACTAAAAATACAAAAAATAGCCAGCATGGTGGTGCACGCCTGTAGTCCCAGCTACTTGGGAGGCTGAGGCAGGAGAATCACTTGAGCCCATGAGGCAGAGATTGCAGTGAGCCGAGATCACTCACTGCTCTCCAGCCTGGTGACAGAGTGAGACTCTAAAACAAACAAACAAAAGGAATAAAAAGAAGTAAAGCAAAATTTATATTTTATTGTAATTAAATATGAAGACATATAAGTGAAAAAATAAAGTGTAGAACGGTGTATACAATATTTATGTTAAAAAATGAAGGGATGGTGTTTTAGTTTCCTTGGGTTGCTTTAACAAAGTAGTACAAACTAAGTGACTTAAACCAATGGAAATTTGTTGTCTCACAGGTCTGGAGGTGAGAAATGCAAAATCAAGTTGTTAATAGAGCCATAATCCTTCTGAAGGCTATAGGAGAGAATCCTGCCTTGCCTCTCCCAGCTTCTAATACCTCCCAGCATTCCTTGGCATGTGGCGGTATAACTCCGATCTCTCCTTGTGATTCTAATGACTGTTCTCTTTCTGTGTGTCTGTGTTTTTTTTCATATGGTGTTCTTCCCTCTCCTCTTTTGATAAAGACACTTGTTATCTGAAATGAAAGGCCTACCCTCATGACTTCATCTTCACTCCATCATCAGCAAGGATCTCATTTTCAAATATGCACAGGTACTAGAGATCATGGCATCAACATATCTTTGTGGAGGATGCAATTCAACTTATCACAAATTGCATGTAAACATATGTTTCATTATTAAGTAGATAAATGTTTATCTTTTAAATTATTTATTTATTTTAGAGACAAGGTCTTGCTCTGTCTCCCAGGGTGGAATGCAGTGGCATGATCATAGCTTATTGCAGCCTCAAATTCCTGGGCTCAAGCAGTCCTCCCACTTGATCCTCCTGCATTAGCCTCCCAAGTAGCTGGGCCTACAGGTATGTACCAGCTACTTTTTTTTTTTTTTTACTTTTTTTTTTTTAAGAGATAGGAGTCTCACTATGTTGACCAGGCTGGTCTCAAACTTTTGGAGCTGAAACTGGAGCAGCCAGGATGTAGGGAACATTGTCTCAAGCCGGGATAGGTCAGGGGGCCCTAGGCCTGGCCCAGGAAATCATTCAGTCCTCATAGGCCTCAGGGCCTGTAATGAGAGGGGTTGGTGAAAAGATTTCCAAAATGCTTTTGAGGCCTTTTTACCATTGTCTTGGCCGTTAGCACTTGGCTCCTTTTTAGTTATGTGAATATTTCTAGCCAATGGATGCTCCAAATCCTGCTTGAATTTCTCTCCCAAGGGAGCTTTTACTTTCTTTGCCACAAGGCTAGGCTGCAAATTCTGCAAACTTTTATGCTCTGCTTCCTGTTGTGTAAGTTCCCACTTTAAGTCATTTCTTTGCTCCTGCATCTGAGCATAGGTTGTTAGAAAGAGCCAGGACACACCTTGAATGCTTTTCTACTTTGAATTTTTTTTTTCTGCAAGATACCCTAAATCATCACTCTGAAGTTCAAACTTCCACAGAACCTTAGGGCCCCGGCACAATGCAGCCAAGTTATTTGCTAAGGCATAACATGAGTGACCTTTGTTCCAGTTCCCAATAAGTTCCACATTTCCACTTGAGGCCTCATCAGCCTGGCCTTCACTGTTCATATCACTACCAGTATTTTGGTCACAACCACTTAACCAGTCTCTAAGAACTTTCAAACTTTCTCTCATCTTCCTCCTTCTTCTGCACCCTCCAAGCTCTTCTAATGTCTACCCACTACCCAGTTCCAAAGCTACTTCAACATTTTCAGATATTTTTATAGCAATGCCCCACTCCTGGTACTAATTTCCTGTATTAGGCTGTTCCTGCATTGCTATAAAGTAATATCTGAGAGTAGGTAATTTATAAGAAACATGGTTTAGGCCAGGTGTGATGGTGCATGCTGGATAATCCCAGCACTTTGGGAGGCTGAGGGGGGCAGATCACAAGGTCAGGAGTTCAAGACCAGCCTAGTCAACATGGTGAAACCCCATCTCTACTGAACATGCAAAAAAATAGCTGGGTTTGGTGATGGGTACCTGTAATCCAAGCTACTCTGGATGCTGAAGGGGAATCATTTCAACCCCAGAGGCAGAGGTTGCAGTGACCTGAGATCACACTATTGTGCTCCAGCCTGGGCAACAGGACAAGACTCCATCTCAAAAAAAAAAAAAAAAAGAAAAAGAAAAAAGAAAAGAAAAGAAATGTGGTTTAATTTGCTCACAGTTCTACAGGGTAAACAGGAAGCACAGTGCTGGAATCTGCTTCTGGGGAGACCTCAGGAAGCTTTTACTCATGGCAGAAGGTGACCAGAAGCTTGCAGTTCACATGGCAAAAGCAGGAGCAAGAGAGAGAGAGTTGGATCAGAGTTGCCACACCTTTTTAAATGACCAGGTCTTGTGTGAACTGAGCGAGAGCTCACTTATCACCAAGGGGATGGCCCAAGTCATTCATGAGAGATCCACTTCCATGATCCAACTCCTACCACCAGGCCCCACCTCCAAAACTGGGGATTAAAATTCAACATGAGATTTGAATGGGGACAAATATCCAAACTATATCAAGCATTAATCCTTTCATGAGAGTACAGCCCTCAAGACCTAAACACTCCTATTAAGCTCCACCTCCCAACACTGCTGCACTGGGATTAAGCTTCCAACATATGTTTTTGGGGACACATTCAAACCATATCATCTATATTTGGGGATTTTACATAAAAATATAAATAATGTCAATTTGGCCGGGAGCAGTGGCTCAAGCCTGTAATCCTAACACTTTGGGAGACCGAGACGGGTGGATCACGAGGTCAAGAGATCGAGACCATCCTGGTCAACATGGTGAAACCCTGTCTCTACTAATGGTGCAAAAAATTAGCTGAGCATGGTGGCACGTGCCTGTAATCCCAGCTACTCCGGAGGCTGAGGCAGTAGAATTGCCTAAACCCAGGAGGCGGAGGTTGCGGTGAGCTGAGATCGCGCCATTGCACTCCAGCCTGGGTAACAAGAGCAAAACTCCGTCTCAAAAAAAAAAAAAAAATGTCAATTTGCTATTAAAAATCATCACACTTAAATACGCAGATTAGATGGCTGTGATTCAGAGATGTAATTATTTAATTAAAATGGTAGTAGGAGAGATGTGAAGGGAAGTCTACACACTCAAGGACAAATGACAAAAAGAGGATTTTTGACTGTGAGAACAGATTCCAGTTTGCAAGGCCAGCTGGAAGCTAAGAGAATTTGTTCTTGATAGACTGCATACAGGAAAACTGGCCAGAGAGTTTGGCAGGGTGGTTAAGGAGGACTCTGAAAATAGGTAGGAGTTGGTTTGAATCTTTGCTCTGCCTTTTTATCTGGGTAACCTTAGACAAGTCTCATCATCAACCTAAAATTCACTATTCTCTGCTATAAAATGAAGATAATACTTATTTCATAAAGTTGTTAAGACATTAAATAAGCTATGTGTATCACCTAGCAAAGTATCTAGTCCACAAAATAAGGTTAAATAAAAACTTAAAAGAGTGAAAAACTCAATACTCTATTTTAATTCTAAACAATTGGGAAAATTAGTGTGAAACTAAAATTTTAAGAGGGCTCTCAATATCCCCATACGCTAGTTTATACACCTTGCATATGACTATGACGAGATAGTCACTCCCGGGATTAGACTCTGTTCTAAGGTACAGTTGACTTTAAGGACAGATTATTCTGTGTAGACCTAACCTAATCAGCTGAATCCTTAAAAGGGACTGTGCTTTTTCTAGTGAAAGGTATTAGAAACATGAGAGGGATTCAACACAAAGAAGACTCTCTTCTTGGCCTTAAAGATGGAAAGAGCCATAGGGTTAAGGAAGCAGAAGGGAAAGTTGCCCCTGGCTGCCAGCAGGCAAGAGAATGCAGACTTCAGTTCTACATGTGCAAGGAACTGAACCTTGCTACGGTCACAGGAACTTGGAAAAGGACACTGGGCTCCAGATGGGAAGGTAGCTTAGCCTTGATTTTAGTCTTGTGACACCCTGAGTGGAAAATCCAGTTATATCATGCAAAGACTTCTGGCCAACAGAACAGCGAGCATAAAGTTTGTGGTCACTTGCTATGCACTGAAAGAAAGCTAACACAGTTGTGTTTTATAACTGATAGGATCTTTGGAAAAGAGTGACCATGTCCTTTGTAACTTGTAATTTGGAGAAGAATATAAATGGGTTTTTAACATTATAATAAAATGCTGAACTATTATCTGAGTTAGTTGTATTGGTTTGCATTCCCCATCAGTAGTATATGATAGCTCCTGTTATTCTACATCCTCTTCATGATTTGGTATTGTTGGACTTTTAAATTTTTTCCCATCTGCTAGGTATAAAGTGGTAACTGCTGTTTTAAATCACATTGCCTTGATTAAAAGATTAATAAATTGTATGTTTACTGATGATTTGAATTTCTCCTGTTTAGAAGTACCTATTCCAAATCTATTGCTCATTTGCTTATGGATATATGTCATATGTTCTGGATACAAGTGAGTCTTTTTTTTTTAGTTTCGTATATAGATGTAAAAATTCTATTTGCACTACAAATATTTGAGTGTGTCTAATGGTGGTTAATAATTTTTTACTAGCCTGAAATATATTTATCTCCATTCTTGCATAACATTTTCTCTGTTTACAGAAATCTAGAATATTATAGATCCCATTTCTGAGTCTAAATTTCACTGTGGCTGTTGAGAAGTAAAGGGTTAGTATGCCACATCTATAATAATAATCCAACTTTGAGGGCCTCTCTGACTTTGAGGTTCTGCATTTTCATAGGATGTGCTTGGGTGTAGATTTCTTAAATTTTATTTTTTTCTTCAGAGACAGGGTCGCCCAGTCTGGTGTGCAGTGGTGCAATCATGGCTAGCTTCAGCCTTAACTTCCTGGTCTCAAATGATCCTCAGATCTCCTGACTTCCAGGGATCCTCCTGCTTTAGCTTCCCAAAGTATTCGGTTTACTGACATGAACCACGGCGCCCTACCTGAATTTTTAAAAATTTTGCTTGTTTAAGATTCATTGTGATTATTGAATAAGTGAATATCTTTCATTAATTTTAAAAAAACTCTCAACTCTTATCACTACAAATATTGCATTGCCCCTATTTTTTCTTTCACCGTGTTATGTAACTAAGACCAAGTATTTGTTAGTCACTTTATTCTACATGTCTTTCAACATTTATTTCATGTCTTTCTTCTCTTTTATTTTTGTGCTCCATTCTGGATACTGTTATACAGACCATCTTCTAATTCACAAATTCTTTTTTCATTTGTGTTAATTCTGGTGTGTATATGTGTGTGTGCTGAAGTGTGGTAGTCTGATCATGGTTCACTGTAACTTCAAACTTCTGGACTCAAGCTATCCTCCCATTTCAGCCTCATGAGTAGCTGAGATTACAGGTGTGTACCACCTCACCTGGATAATTTTCAAAATTTTTGTAGAGACAGTGTCTTGCTTTGTTGCCTAGGCTTGTGTTTCTAATCTGAATTATTTTAATTTTCATGTTAAGAAATACTATTTGATTTTTAAAATCTGCGATTTGCTTTTTAATAAATTCTTCTTCCTTACAAACATATTCAAGCTTGTCTTTTATTTAAAAAACACAATAAGCACATGATTTCTTTATTGCCTCTGTTAATAATTTCATTATATTAGTCATTTTAGATCTGTTTATGGTTTCAGCTAATTGTCATTTAGAGTACTTTATTTCCATGTGTTGATTGAAGATATCTGTGTGTGAACTGCCCATTTTCCTTTTCTTTTTTTTTGGAAACAGAGTTTCACTCTTGTTGCCCAGGCTGGAGTGCAGTTGCATGATCTAGGCTCACAGCAACCTCTGCCTCCTGGGTTCAAGTGATTCTCCTGCCTCAGCCTCCCGAGTAGCTGGGACTACAGGCATGTTCCACCATGCCCAGCTATGTCTATAATGTTTTTGAACATCTTTGTTTCTCATTACCTACACTTTTTGTGTTTGTGAATGATATCTTTTTTTTTTTTTTATAATTTATGGTTGATTTAGCTGGTGTAATCGGTGTTTATAAATATCATTAATTTTTGTACGTTGATCTTGTATCCACCAATCTTTATGAACTCTTTTTAGGTCTATGAGTTTATTAGGAGATTTGCTTGTCTTTTCTATCTAGGTGATCATATCACAGAGACAGTTTTGTCTTTTCCTTTGAAATGTTTCTTCCCCATATGGTGGTGATTACAGAAGATAATAGCAAGGAAACTTGCTTGTTTATTCACAAGTTAGAAATGCTTCAAAAGTTTTTCCATTTGGTGTGATGTTTACAGAGGCTTTTGAGAGTTCTTTTTAAAAATCAGATTAAGGAAGTTTTCTTCTATTCTTCATTTTCAAGAAGTTATTATTTTTAAAAAATCATGAGTGAATAAAGACTTTTCTTGAATGCGTTTAGGTCTCTGTAATTTTTTTTTAATGAACAGATAGAATTTATTTCAGAACTTATTAATGCAATGTACTAAAGAACATTAACAGGGAAAATCCTCCATGAAAAAAATGTTTGTAACATTTAGCATTTATTTAAAACTAGGATTAGAAAGAAAATTTTTTAATGTTGAAAATTTCCCTCTGATAGTGAGATGATACAAGGATGCCCACTATTTATACTGCACTGTTCTATAGGTATTACGGGTCCTCATAATATTGAGTTAAATTCATTTGTGTTTTCAAGTCCTGAAGTCATTTACACCAATAGTTTGTCTTATTTACTGCTTTAATCTTCTGATTCACTATGATTTGTATCTTGAATTCTTTTTAAACTTTATTTCATCTTATATGTTCATAGTAGAGGAGATGGCCTCAAATCAAAAGCTTATAAGAGCTATTTTAACTAAAACCTGATAGGCGTATTGTGTTGAGTTAGGACCCAACTCCACAAAGGTATATTCATATTCTAACCTCTGGACCCTATGAATGTGATCTTATTTGAAAATGCATTTTACAGAAGTGATTCATTAAGAATCTCAAGATGAGATTATCCTATATAATCTGGGTGGGCCATAAATCCAACAAGTGTTCTTCCAAGAGACATGCAAAGGAAGAACATAAGGGCAGATGAAGGAGAAGGTCAAGTGAAGATGGAGACAGAGATTGGAATCATGCAGCCACAAGCCAAGGAGTGCTTTCCCCAGAGGCTTCAGAAGGAGTGTGGCTTTACTGACAGTTTGATTTTGGACTATAAGAACTATAAGACTCCAGAACTATAAGAGAATTTTGGACTCCAGAACTATAAGAGAATACATTTTTGTTGTTTTAAGCCACTCAATTTGTGGTAATTTGTTGTGGCAGCCTCAGAAAAGCCTAGTGTATTAGGCAATTCTTTATTCTGATTATTGATTCTTTTTCTATTTTGTATGTTGTAAACCTCCTCTACAATCTCTCATCCTTTAACTTTGCAGAGGGGTGATTGTCACCTCATTTCATATAATAGGAAGCAGGAGTCTTGTAGCTTAGTGTCTCATTGTCTTTTAAAACATCTCATTTTTTTCTGAAAAGATTTGAATTATTTTTGATATTAAGGGAAAGGAGACCTGGTGCAGTGGCTCACGCCTGTAATCTCAGCACTTCGAGAGGCTGAGATGGGCAGATCATGAGCTCAGGAGATTGAGACTATCCTGACTAAACCCTGTCTCTACTTAAAATACAAAAAATTAGCCAGGAGTGGTGGCCTGTGCCTGCAGTCCCAGCTACTCGGGAGGCTGAGGCAGGAGAATCACTTAAACCCAGGAGGTGGAGGTTGCAGTGAGCTGTGATAGTGCCACTGTACTGTAACCTGGGTGACAAGAGTGAAATTCTTTCTCAAAAAAAAAGATAAAGAAGGATGCATAGTGATCACATGGAAGGGTATGTTTAGTTAGAAATACTGAGAATAGAGAAGTTAACATTGTCTTGGCACAAACACAAATCAACTTCATATTTGACATAATATTACTGACAGTATTAAATGATGAAGGACTGAGCCTTCATATGGATCATGAACCGAACATTTTCATTATCCTAGCAGAATCAGAAAGTGAAAATAAATATATAAGAATTATGGGACCGGGCACAGCGGCTCACGCCTGTAATCCCAGCACTTTGGGAGGCCGAGGCGGGTGGATCACGAGGTCAAGAGATCGAGACCATCCTGGTCAACATGGTGAAACCCCGTCTCTACTAAAAATATAAAAAATTAGCTGGGCATGGTGGTGTGTGCCTGCAATCCCAGCTACTCAGGAGGCTGAGGCAGGAGAATTTCTTGAACTCAGGAGGCGGAGGTTGTGACGAGCCGTGATTGCACCATTGCACTCCAGCCTGGGTAACAGGAGCGAAACTCCATCTCAAAAAAAAAAAAAAAAAAAAAAAAAAAAAAGAATTATGAAAAGGTATCTGAAAAATCTATGCAATCCGGTAGTGCTCAGGTGAAAAATTCTGTACATGTTCCTCTGCGTGTGTGTTTTAAAGAGCTGTCATTTCTAGTATTTAAGATGTGGCCTTTCCTAACTCTTAGTATAATTCATAAATTTGCATTTATAAATATTGTTCTTTATAATGATTTTACTTGCAAAATCTCAAATACTATGGCTCCACTGTTAATAGACAACTATTTAGTACCTGAAAAGTCAAGTACATTACCTAATAAATAGAAAATCATTGTCTTTTTCTTTTTCTTTTTTTTTGAGATGGAGTTTCGCTCTTGTTACCCAGGCTGGAGTGCAATGGCGCGATCTCGGCTCACCGCAACCTCCGCCTCCTGGGTTCAGGCAATTCTCCTGCCTCAGCCTCCTGAGTAGCTGGGATTACAGGCACGCGCCACCATGCCCAGCTAATTTTTTGTGTTTTTAGTAGAGACGGAGTTTCACCATGTTGACCAGGTTGGTCTCGATCTCTCAACCTTGTGATCCACCCACCTCGGCCTCCCAAAGTGCTGGGATTACAGGCTTGAGCCACCGCGCCCGGCTAGAAAATCATTTTCAAGATTTTTTGGATGGGTTTTAAATTGCCAGTACACTCTGAAGGCATGGGTCTCCCCTGCCTGGGTCACCAGTCAAGGACCTGCACGTGCATTCACATCATTAAGTATTTTTCTCATTAACTAACAAGAATATTGATCTTTGGGTGAGGGCTTTGGAGAAGAGAAGCAGGAGTGTTGTAGCTTAGTGTGTCATGCAGTGGAGCTCTGAGATAGGTATTTTTCCCTTCAGTACTTCAGCTGTGACCCGAACTACTGGAGTTCAGCTTCAACATAATTGCAGCACAGCAAGGAGTCCCTTCTGGAAACCAGCTGCTTGATCAGGGATTCATTTATCAGGGGGATTATGACTCCAAACATTTTTCTAGACTGTTGTTGCCATTTAAAGGGGGGAAAAAGAGGAGTCTGGGGAACTAATTAGGAAGGAGTGGCTCCCCTCAGAGTCTTGACCTTAACCCCACTGAGAAAGTATGGGATTTACTTTACCTAAGTGAGGAAAGAACATAAATAGCTGGCAAAAATGCTTTGTGGTATGACTTCCACCAAGTAATGAATTGGCCTGATACAGACACACACACACACACACACACACACACACACACGCAAGTACACACCTACAAGAAAGACACCAAATGCTTTAAAATTGCAATTAAATGTATTATTATGACACATTTTATTATTTTGCATTTTCCTGGTTACAAGAAAAATAGATTAATTTGTGATTAGCATATACAGGATTTAATCTGTGATTAGCAGATAAAGGATATAACCTAAAAAACTTTTTTTTTTCACATTTTGGTAGGTTATGAAATGTTAATACAATAAATTTAGGTGTCATTTTCTATTATTCTGCTTAGTATATTGTGTTTTGTTTATGTGCATTTTAATTTCTTTCATTAATTTTAGAAAACTCTGTCTTTACCTTTCAGCGTATTACCTCTTCCATATCCTTTCTCTCTTCTCTTTCTTCAACTCTAGTTGTATGTTACACCTTCCCATGTTATTCTCCATGTTTTTCAATCTCTCTCTCATTTAAAAAAAAAGCCTGATACATCTGTGTAATTCTGGCAATTTCATTATATTTACCTTCCAGTTCCTGAGCTGTTTCAAATGTAGTATTTAATCCAGTCACTAACATTTTAATTTCAATTATTATAATTTTTGTTACTAAAAGTTTCATTTAGAAAAGCAACAGAGGCTTAGTTTTAAAAAGTTTAGTTTAGTATTGAGAAGAATTTAGAGTTTATAGTTTGCAGAATTGTAAAAACTTCAGAAATTTAGCTTTTATTGAGGGCATCGTGCTGTCCTCTCCTTTGCATTTCTTTAAAACACTAGTATTTTGATCTTCATAATACCCTTGTAAGGTGTTTACTCTTATTTCCATTTTATGGGTAACAAAAGTGAGACTAAGAGGCCTATCCAAGGCCAATAAGTTACTAATAAGTAGAGCTGAAATTAAATTCATGTTTTATTTCTCTCCTTATAACCATATTTTTTCTTATTTAAGTATATATTGTTAAATTTAAGTAAATATTGTCAAATTTTTATTTGACAATATATACTTGGAGTAGAGGAGGATACTCCAAGTAACAATATATACCATGGAGTAGTGGAGGATTATGTAATTAGGGAAAGATGTGCTTAATCCATTCAACAGAAATAAAGCTTTTTTTTTTTTTTTTTTTTTTTTTTTTTTTTTTTTTTTTTTTCGAGACGGAGTTTCGCTCTCGTTACCCAGGCTGGAGTGCAATGGCGCGATCTCGGCTCACCGCAACCTCCGCCTCCTGGGTTCAGGCAATTCTCCTGCCTCAGCCTCCTGAGTAGCTGGGATTACAGGCACACGCCACCATGCCCAACTAATTTTTGTATTTTTAGTAGAGACGGGGTTTCACTATGTTGACCAGAATGGTCTCGATCTCTTGACCTCGTGATCCACCCGCCTCGGCCTCCCAAAGTGCTGGGATTACAGGCTTGAGCCACCGCGCCCGGCCTGCTTTTTTTTTTTTTTGAACAGCTAAGTAGGCTTAGCCCAGCACAACTCAAAATATTTCCTGAGTAAAGCCGGGTGCGGTGGCTCACGCCTGTAATCCCAGCACTTTGGGAGGCCGAGGCGGGAGGATCACGAGGTCAAGATATCAAGACCATCCTGGTCAACATAGTGAAACCCCGTCTCTACTAAAAATACAAAAAATTAGCTGGGCATGGTCGCGCGTGCCTGTAATCCCAGCTACTCAGGAGGCTGGGGCAGGAGAATTGCCTGAACCCAGGAGGCGGAGGTTGCGGTGAGCTGAGATCTCGCCATTTTACTCCAGCCTGGGTAACAAGAGCGAAACTCCATCTCAAAAAAAAAAAAAAAAAAAAAAAAAAAAAAAAAAAAAAAAAAAAAAAAATTTCTGAGTAAATGACAACGAAATTTCAAAGTAATTTTTTTTCTTACTTATTTTGGTCTATGAATTTCCTCACTTCCTGCATTATTTTTTCTATATTTGCATCCTTACTTTTGGGGTTTTATGTTCTGTAAAATAATTCACAAATTGAAGTTTCTAATATTGAAGATTTACTTCTTACTTTTGATCGATCATTATAATGATGCAGTTAGCTAATGTATGCCTAAGTTCCTCATGAGGTGTCTGGTTTATAATGGGTGTTCAAAAAAAAAAAAAAAAAAGAGGAATTGGAAAATTCTTTTATTTGCAAAGGCGGTATAAATACTGATCAAATAAAATCATAATTCACCCTGGTATCCCTCACAGCATGTATGAATCAGGGTTCTCTAGAGGAACAGAACCACTTTGTGTGTATCTCTGTGTGTGTGTCTGTGTGTGTGTGTGTGTGTGTGTGGTGAGAGGGAAAGAGAGTGAGTGAGAGAGAGAAGGATTTTAAAGAATTGGTTCATATGATTGTGGGTACTGGCAAGTCTGAAATTTGTAGGGCAAGCTGCTGGCTGGAACCTCAGGCAGGATTTCTAGACTGTTACAGTTTTAAGGTAGAATTTCCTCTTCTCCAGGAAACTCATTTTTGAAAATTAACATCATACAACATGTAGTATTAATCTATGGCTTTGTGTGTACAGGGGGTATATCTAATGTTTTTATTGAATTCAGTTAAATTTCTTTAGGAAAATGACTCTCTCATATCACAACAAACTTTAATTTATCCATATTAGTCAGAAAGCATACTCTTTCTCCCTTTACTCACCTTGCAAAAAAGGCATTTGAAAATATTAGCATCACGTGCTTGACAGCCTGCCATGGTGAATCCTTTATAGATAAAATTCATTTGAATATTTATGTGCTAACGTGCTTACTTGATATGAAAATGAGACACCTTAATAGATTTAGCCTTATACTAAACACTGTAGATGTACTGTTAATAAGCTTTTTAATAATCCTATGATGTAAATGCTATTACTATTATCTCTATTTTATAGATGAGAAAACCAAAGTTCACAAAATTTAGACTACTTGTCCAATGTCATAAACATGACTACAAATGTAAAGCAGATCTATTCAAATCTACGCTACTTCTTTAACCACCATGCTTGGGTTTCTCTTCATGTTCTTATGATACTAATTTATTTTGGTAATAACGGCTAAGGCACTGAGAAAGCTTTAAATTTCTGAATCGAAACATTTCTATGTCATAATACTGAGCTCCCCATATATTTAAGGAGAAATTGAAACCTTTTGCATATGAACCCTTCTATAATGATGGCTTAAGTACTGGAGTTAAGTTTCTTAACTATGCATATAATTTATTTCTTTTCTGGAGGTTTTAAAAAGTAGGGCTTCTGAAATAATATTATATGCAATATTTGTTATATTAGTTCTATGTGATATTAGTAAATATTACTTGGAAAACGAGTTATTTGGTTGTGTAAGTTTGGGGAATTTCCATGAATGTATTTGATCAAATAACCCTTTTTCTAAGTATTTTTTGGGTTGGAAAAGGTCAACAGAGATTATCTATTGCAGTGTTCCTCACAATGTAATCTGTTCAAGTGCACGATCACCTTCCAAAAGTACAGTAGCTATAGCTGTTTTCAAACTACTTAAACAGCAATTCATAGGACTAATGTCCCAAAGAACTCACTTTTGGGAAACCACCCTCTTAAGATTAAGATAACATTTTATAGCAGTATCTCACTTGTCTGAATGTCATAAATTTTACAACACAGATAAACTGAAAACCCAGATGACACAACTAAGGACCATCATAGGTAAAGCAGTTATGCAATGGAGGAGGGCTGTATAAAACAGGGTTTCCGAAGAGATCAAAGTAAAGGATATTATGAGTTAGAGAACATTTGCAGCACTGCCATCCCATTGACTCTGGAAATGCCATTTTTCTAGTATCACTGGAATCTTTATCCTGGCTTTTGATGGTGAGGGGAATTCACACCTTCAAAGCTCCCACAATCAGACTTCGAATAATGTTTTGTGTTTGTACCACAGCTCCTATTTTTCAGAACATTTCTACACGTATTACCTTATCTAACCACGCCACCGTGGTGACTGTGATATGTTTGGTTTTCACAGCTGTAGAGGTGATTTGAGAACTCTTCTGCTCTACAGATTTTTGGTTTTGTCTGGAGCTATGCTTTAGGAATCAATGAAGCACATCCCCATGCAATGAGGCAGAACTGTGGACAGCTGGAAAACTGCAGCTCACAAACCAGCTTGGGGTTCTGTTACAAGCGAGAGTTTTTTCTTTTCAAACAAAGGCCTTCAGATGATTATTAAACTAGCAGGCTTTGTATGTATTAGCAGAATATACTAATCACATGACAAAGTTCTCATCTGCCTACTGTGAAAAAGAGTGTTGTTTATTATTAGTCTCTTGTCATTGTTGACCTACTTTTTTATCCTTTCTTTTCCAATTTTAAATCAAATTTATGTTCACTGTAACAAATTTCATATAATTTCAAAATGTACAAATGGAAAGGGATAGTTCTCTGTAATCCCACTAGTATTAATAGCTATTCATAATTTGGTTTGTATTATTCTAGATTTTTTTATATGCATTTGCTATAAATTATTTATGTATATATTTATAATTATATAAGCAAAACATACAGAAGATTGTACCCATCTTAAGTTCACAGCCTAGTGAATTATAAGAAAGAACACACACCCACCAGCCAAGTCCAGAAATAGAATATTATCAGTAAATCAAAAGTATTGGTATTTCACTCATAGGTAGCCATTACTTTACTTCTAATACTGGCATTTTGCTTGTTTTTTTTTTTTTTTGTTTCGTTTTTACCTTATGAAAACACAATCACAGAGAATGTTCTCAATCAGTAATTTAAGAGTACTGGTAGTGCACTCATAGGTAGCCATTACTTTACTTCTAATACCAGTATTTTGTCTGTTTGTTTGTTTTTGCCTTATGAAAACAGAATCACAGAGGATGGTCTCACTTGTGTTTAACTTCTTTCACTTAACATTATATATATTTTTTCATATTGTAACATATAGCAATTCATTCATTTTCATTAAATATTCAATTGTATAATTGAGTATTATACAATTCACACAATATATAATATTCCATTGTGTGAATATGCAACATGTCAATTGTTGAACATTTATACTGGTTCCAGTTTTGGGGTATTATGTATAATACTGCTATGAACATTCTTGTACATATTTTTGGTTGCATTTTATTTGGGTAGATACTAAGAAATCAAACTGCCGAACTATAGGATGTGTATATTCAGCGTCACTGGATGATGCGAAACAGGTTTACAAAGTGGTTACGGAAACATATATTCTTATCAGCAGTGCATGGAAAATTTAATGGTTTCACATCTCCAATACTTGGCAATATCAGCCTTTGTAATTTAACCATTCTGGTGTATGTGTAGTGGTAACTTATTACAGCTTTCATTTGCATTTAACTGATTACTAATGAAGTTAAGAACCTTTTCATGTTATTGATAATTTCATGAAGTGCTTATTCAAACCTCATGTCAAACATTCTATTGGGTTATTTGTGTCAACTTCTTATAGCTGCAGGTAAACTTTCTAATTCTAGATACAAGTGTCTGAATTATATGTATTGAAAAGATTTTCTTCCGCTCTGTGGTTTTCTTTTTAATGTGCTTAAAGGTATCTTTTGATGAGAAGAATTTCAAAATTTTAATGCAACTTATTAACTCGACTTTTACTTTAAAGGTTGGTTTCTTTGTTTCTTCTTTAAAAAATCTTCCCCCACTGCAAGATCACAAAAATATTTTCCTGTGTAATATTTTAAGAAGTTTCTCACTTTCAGACTTAGCTTTATGAAATGACCAGAACTGATTTTTCAATATGGTAAAATGTACAATTCAAGATTCACTTTTGTTCTGAATAACTATCCAATTGGCCCAAGACAATTTATTGAAAGAGGTCCCTTTTTCACTCCTCTGAAATGCCAACTTTGTGATGAATCAAGAAAAAAAATGTCTCTTGGAACTCCAATTATGCATTTTGACCATACTCCATATGTTTCTTATTGTATAGTCTGTGTTTCCTGTTCCATTGACTCTGTGTCTTTTAGTCTGAATATTTTATTGACTTCACTCTATTATTTCTCTCTTTGGCTATGTGTAACCAGGCATAACACTTATTTATTGGGTTAATTTCAGTTATTATATTTTTGTTGCTAATTTCCATTTGGTTCTTTTTTATAATTTCAGCTTCCCAAGACAAATTCTCAATCTTGTCATTTAATCCCATAATCAGCTGTTTAAAGTTCATGGTTTATATCTCCATTATTTGGATCCCTGTGCTGTACTTCTTTTGTTCACAATTTCTTTTGATTTTCAGTCACAAAGTCTTGTTCTTCAATGCAAAGTTTTTGATTGAGTGCCAGATATTAATTACGGAAAATTATAGAGATAATTTGATATTAACTTCTTCCAGAGAGAATACACTTTTACTTCTTGTATGAGATTCACTTAGAAAACTAGCAAACTGAGATAATTTTAGTTTAATGAAGAATTGAGATAACCAAAAATTTGGCTTCACTTCCTGTGGAGGCTGCCTATTTCTGGTTCACTCACTCTTTCTCCTAAGATGTATTTTTTCTGGGTCCCAATCCAAAGAATGTGGGCTGGTTTACTAAGGCCCTTTCTCCTTAATATGGCCTGAACTACCCCTTTTCCTCCCAGTTTTCTGAGGCTGTTAAAAATGCTACTTATCCTATGTCTCAATTCCACTTTTTGAATCAGCATATACTATCTGGGAAGAGTTGCCCCCTAAGTTGGCTTCTGCTTTTTTGGGGGAGCTTTTTTCCTCACTTAAATCTTAACCCTATAAATTCTCATATCATAATTTGCTAACTCTTTGATAATTTCAAAGAGTTAAATATTTGATAATTTCAAAGATTAAAAAATATTGTGTCTAGATTTTCTTTTTTTTTTTTTTTGAGATGGAGTCTAGCTCTGTCGCCCAGGGTGGAGTACAGTGGCATGATCTCAGCTTACTAAAACCTCCGCCTCCTGGGTTCCACATATTTTCCTGCCTCAGCCTACCAAGTAGCTGGGATTAGAGGCGCCCTCCACCATGCCCAGCTAATTTTTGTACTTTCAGTAGAGATGGGGTTTCACTGTGTTGGCCAGGCTGGTCTCAAACTCCTGACCTCGTGATCCACCCACCTCAGCCTCCTAAAGTGCTGGGATTACAAACACGAGCCACTGCACCGGCCTAAGTCTAGATTTTCTATGTTTACTCAGCAAGAACACTGGTACAAATTCTCTGTCTTGGCTGTAACATTGTATTATCCTAATATTGCTTTTGGCCATGTGAATATTTAAAGTTTTATGTACACATATTATCAGTCTTTAATTTAGTGACGACCTTCATACCATGCTTAGAGGAGCTATTTCCACTTCAGATTATAGGTATCTATCCACTTTTCTCTCATTTGCTATGACTTCATTTAAGAAATATGATTTAACTTCTTGTGGAATTCATTCTGAACAAATGAGAAAATATTGTTTAAAAAATTACCCCTATGTTTTCCCCACTGATTAGAAATACTATCTTTACTAAGTTAATTTCTTCATATATTGACACCTTTCTAATGTTTTCTGTTGAAAGAATCCATCTATCTATTTCAATGCCTATTCCACACAGTTTTAATGGTAGTTTAATACTACTTTTAAAAGTATGTGGAAGTTCTCATCACATTTCAATATTTGAAAACTTAAGGAAGTTTCACTTATTTTTCTTTTAGATATATAGCAAATAACTTAATAAAGATATGAATAAGTTACATGGCATAATAATATAATGAATACCTGTGAAATCACCATCTGCTATGGTTTGAATGTACCCTCCAAAACTTGTTGAAACTTAATCCCCAATGTGGCAGTACTGAGAGGTGGGACCTTTAAGAGGTGATTGGATCATGAAGGCCCTGCCTTCATAAATGGACTAATCCACTCATGGATTAATATGTTAATGGATTAATGGGTTATCATGGGAGGGAATTGGTGGCTTTATAAGAAGAGGAACAGGGCCCTGACCTAGTACGTGAGCACATAAACACATGAACACACTCAGCCCTTTCTCCTTGTGATACTCTGTGCTGCAAGAAGGCTCTTATGAAATTCAGCTCCTCAATCTTGGACTTCCCAGTCTCCATAGCTCTAAGAATTAATTTTTTTCTTTATATATTATCCAGTTTCAGGTATTCTGTCATAAGCAGCAGAAAATGAATTAAGACAATACACAACCTAAAAATAAGAAATTACAAGCCATATCTCTGTTTCTTCTTTTCCATCTTTTTATTTTCCTCTTTATGGAGCGTTTTATTACTTATACATGTACATGGATATATGTATATACATTTACTTTTGTGCTCTTGTTTTAGAGCTTTATAAATATGGTATCATACATAGTCTTTTGGGATTGGCTTTTTCTGCCCCCTCCCCCAATATTGTATTTCTAAGATAAATCCCCACAGCTGGAGTTTATTCGTTTTCCCCCGCTATATAGTATTTCCTTGTGTGCATATGCCAAAATCTATCCTCTTTGTTGTTGAATGGCCTTTGGATTATTTCTATAATGAACGTGAGCCTATGACAATTTTTGCACATTTCACCTGCTGCATTTTTACATGAGATTTCCAGGGTACACACTTAGGAGAGGAATAGCTGGGTCATGAGGCTATGCAAATCTTTAACTTTACAAAGTAATGACAAATTGTTTTCTTTTTCTTTTTTTTTTTTTGAGAGGGAGTCTCTTTCTGTTGCCTAGGCTGGAGTGCAGTGGCATGATATTAGCTCACTGCAACCTCTGCCTCCTGCCTCAGCCTCCAGAGAGCTGGGATTACAGGCACCCATCATCATGCCGGCTAATTTTTTTGTATTTTTAGTAGTAATGGGGTTTCACCCGTCTTTAACTCCTGACCTCGAGTGATCCACGTGCTTTGGCTTCCCAAAGTGCTGGGATTACAGGTATGAGCCACTAGGACTGGTCTAAGACAAACTGTTTTCTAAAGTGGTTTCATGTATTCTTTTTTTTTTTTTTTTTTCTTGAGATGGTGTCTCGCTCTGTTGCCCAGGCTAGAGTGCAGTCACGTGATCTTGGCTGTCTGCAACCTCTGCTTCCCAGGATCAAGAGATTCTCCTGCCTCAGCCTCCCAAGTAGCTGGCATTACAGGTGTATGCCACCATGCCTGGCTAATTTTTGTATTTTAATTAGAGATGGGTTTCCCCATGTTGGCCAGGCTGGTCTTGAACTTCTGGCCTTTGGGTGATCTACCCGCTTTGGCCTCCCAAAGTGCTGGAATTACAGGCATGAGCCACGAGTCCCAGCTGGTTTCATTTCATTTATTTTCTACAAGGAATGCGTCAGAATTCCCACTGAGTCACATCCTCTGCAACAAGTGGTATCATGCAGATTGTAAAGATTTGTACTGACTTATTGATGGAGCTAGTACTCTCAAAACTACTTTTTTCTTTTCTTTTCTTTTCTTTTTTTTTTTTTTTGTCAGCTTGCCTTCCTTTTGGCTTGCAAAGGTTGGGTACATGAGGGAGTTTGGAAAGTAGGAGGCATAAGGGACTTTCTTTCTTTCTTGTTTGTTTGGCATTCTTGTCAATGTAATTCCAAATACGGCATTTTACCTCAGCAGCAGCAGTTGGTTATAGCTGTGGTTTTCTAGTTTCCACCTGCTTTCTAACTTCACGAATCAGCATCATTGTGCTCACCTGAAGGCAAGAGAAGTGGCTGTGCAATATCCTCTCCTCAGAGGTGAGCTCCAGCTCTGTGGGAACCCTCCTCTGATCTTCCAAAGTATGGCCAGTAGCAGCCAATGGAATACTCTCCTCAGAATTCTGTGTCTTGAGTTCTTCCTCTATACTCCTGAAAAACAGCAGCAGCAAAGCTCAAGTCTGGTTCCTAACTCTCCAGTTTGTCTCTTTCAGCGTCGAAGTTAGGATAATACCCCACCAATTTCTTTTGTTCTTCCAGTCTAAGAGGTAGTACTCTTTCCTGCAGTAGCTTTGTGCTACTCCCCTATATTTCCTTTTTGTTTTTTCTGTACTTCAACACCATGTAACAAATTCCCCATATTAAATTCTCTGTTAACATATGTTGTTTTTCATTTTTTTGACTGAATATGTTGTTTGACTTCTTAGTTTTTGCTAATCCACGAGTATGAAATGGTATCTCATTAAACCCCTTTTTTGTTTTGTGCTTCTGGTTACATCAAGAAGGACTGAATATTTTTGTATATGTTTATTGACCATATGTGTTTCTTCTTCTGCAAAATGTCTTTTCATGTTATTTGTTCATTTTTCTACTATTTTTTTCTGACTGGTTTGTAGTTCTTTGGAAGTTCTGGATACCAATTGGTATAAGTTTTATGTGTTGAATGTATCTCCTCCTAGTTTGTGGTTTATACTTTCACTTTATTGTATATTTTGATGAACAGTAGTTTTAAATTTTAATAAAATTTTGATATTTTCTTTTATAAGGAGCTCTTTGTGTCATCATTATGAAATTCTTCTCTATCCCAAGATAAGAAAGGCAGTCCTCATGGTATTTGGGGGTTCTTTCACATTTAGATTCTTATTCAATTGGAATTTATTTATTTTGTATGTATGATGAAATGCAGAGTTTCAATTTCATTTCTTTTCCTATATGGTTTCCACCCTTTTCCTCTTTGATACACTATTCTATACACTCTCTCATATAGAAAGTTTCAAGTATCTGGTAGCCATTTTTCAGCTCTCCAATGTTATTGTGGTGAATTTGTTTATCCTTGCACCAATAATACACTGTATCTTAATTATTATAACTTCATACAAAGTCTTGACATATGTTAAGGAAAGTTCTATGAACTTCTTCTGGAATACCTTGCCTGTCCTTGGATCTCTACCTTCCATATGTGCCATTTCAAATTTTAGGAAAAATATTATTAGAATTGCATTAACTTTTTAGATCATTTGGTAGAATTCATAAATTTCATTGTTTTTCAATCCATGGATAAGAGATGTCCCTTCATTTGTTTAGTTTTTATTTAAAATATTTTACTGTTTTGTAATTTTTCCCCCACAAAATACAATATTTGCTTTGAGATTAATTCCAGGTATTGCACAATACAGTTGCAATTGTAAATAGTCTTTTTAAAAACATGTGCCTATTAATGACCAGTTCATTTCTTTTTTTTTTTTTTTTTTTTTTGAGATGAAGTCTTGCTGTCACCCAGGTTGGAGTGTAACGGTGCGATCTCAGCTCACTGCGACTTCCATCTCCCAGGTTCAAGCAATTCTCCTCCCACAGCCTCCTGAGTAGCTGGGACTACAGGCGCCTACCACCATGCCCAGCTAACTTTTGTGTTTTTATAGAGATGGGGTTTCACCATATTGGTCAGGCTGATCTCAAACTCTTGACTTTGTGATGTGCCCACCTTGGCTTCCCAAAGTGCTGGGATTACTGGTGTAAGCCACTGCTCCTGGCCAATTACCCCTTCATTTCTTGTCCCTCCTCTCACTTTTCCTGGCTATTGCCATGTGTTTATTCTTACGCATGAAGTTCCGCATCATCTGTCAACCAAAAAAAAAAGTCAGGAAGGTTTTGATAGAAAGTGGGCGTAATATATTTTTATACATGGAAGTGACAGTTTTATAATGGTGATGAAATATGTGAAAATTGAAGTTTCAAGTAGAGAGCATGAGATATAGTAGATGAGCTACTCCTAGATTAAATCATCAAATGCATATGTCAAAAGTTATATCCAAGAACCAGTTCCATGATTGTGGCATGCCTCACCCATCTCAAGTGAATAAAATGTAGACGGGGGATTCTGGGTTTTTTTTCTGAGAGGAGAGTGCTAACTGTGGACAGAGGTTTCCTCTGGCAGAGTGGTAGGCTGCACTGAGGAGCACTCATCATAGTATTCCCAAATTGGAAACAACCTATATGTCCATCAACAGTAGAGTGGATAAATTATGGATTCATACAATAGAATGGTATGTGGTAATAGAAAATATATACTTCTGATGCACATAACATGGATGACTTTCATAGGATACTTTAGAGTGAAAGTAGCTGGATGCCAAAGAGAACATACTACCTGTAATCTATTTGTACGAAGTTCACAACAGGTAAAACTAATTTACAAGGGTAGAGATCATAATAGTAATCTTTGAGGAGGTAATAAGTTAGAGATGGCAAGAGAGAGTCTGCTGGGATTCTGAATTCTTCTATATTTTGATTTAGATTGTGGTTAAACATACAACATACACATGTATATCTACGTAGATATACATAAAACCCATGAGAGAAGGGAATTTTAGGAAGAAAGCCTTATTTTAAAAAATATTTTCCTCAAGGAGTTTAACAAACCAATTAATTCTAGGGATCACTTCTATACTTTTCTTAGTTTTTCAGGAGAAGCATAGAAATATAGAAATACCAAGTGGACTACCTGGGAGCATGACCACTATTTAGCCTTACTCAGACATTAGTTCCAGGATCTACACCTTCAAAATTGTGAAATATTGCACAAAGATGAAGAAAACTGATGGATGACACTGGATTTGTTAAGAAGATGTCAGAGAATAGTAGTTTCTGAAATCAGTTTATTCCCCAATTCATTTACCATTTTCCCACTTTTAATAGTGATGAATAATAATGTTAAGATATTCTTACTCTATTACATTTGTTACCTGTTTTACTATCTTTTTAAATGTACCAGAATCTGAAACTGTCTTGATGATTTACTAAATATCTGTTTGCCCTTATTATTAGTTACCTGTACCTATTGTAAAAAATTTCCATTAACTTGGTAACTTAAAACAACATAAATTTATTCTCTCACAGTTCTCGAGGCCAGAAGTCCTCAATCAGTGTCACTGCACTAAAATCAAAATGTCAGCAGGGTTAGGCTACCTCTAGAAGCTCCAGAATTTGTTTTTTGCCTCTTCCAGCTACTAGTGGCTGCCCACATTCCTTGGCTAGTGGCTGCATCATTCTAGTTTCTGTTTCTGTGGTTATACTGCCTTCTCCTTTTATGGCTGGGCCAAATCTTCCAATACTCTCTCACAAGGAAACATGTTGATTGCATTGAGGGCCCACCAAATAACCCACATAATCTTCCCATCTCAAAATCTTTAACTTAATCACATCTGAAAGATGCTTTTCCAAATAAGGTAACATTTACAGGTTCCAAGGATTAGGACCTGATACCTTTATGTGGCTATTATTCAGCCTACTACATCCCTCTACCAGAATGTAAATTCCATGGGAACAGAGCCTTTGTATGTTTTGTTCACTTCTGTGTCTTCAGTACTTAGATGAGTTGTGAACAAGAATGCCTGGTACACAGTGAGCAGTCACTAAATATCTGTAAATTTAATTACTTAAATTTTTTTTTTTTTGAGACAGGATCTCACCCTGTTATCCACACTGGAGTGCAGTGGCACGATCACCATTCACTGCAGCCTTGACCTCCCAGGCTCTAGTGATCTTCCTACCTCACCCTCCCGAGCAGCTGAGACCACAGGTGCCCACCACTATGCCAGGCTAATTTTTGTTTTTTAAAGTTTTTGTAGAGACAGGATCTCCCAGTGTTGCCCAGGCTGGTCATGAACTCCAGGGCTCAAGTAACCCTCTCGCCTTGGCCTCCCAAAGTTCTGGAATCACAGGTATGAGCCACCATGTCTAGCAGTCACTAAGTATTAAGGAATCACTTTGATCATCTTCCTGTGGAATGGGGAGTTTTTGTGTCATTGAGAAAGATACACCTATTACCATTAGCTGTAATTTATAGTGATATGCTTTGGCTCATCATCAGAGATAATATTTTAATAAACAGGCCTATCCATCTACAGCCTGGGTTGTTTCATAAAGGAACAAACTATTTGAATGTGGATGTATTCAAATAAAGTTTGAATAATTATCTTAGAGATGCTATAAAATATTTTTTATAGAACTCTAGAATTCTTTTTATAAACCTTTTGTCTATTAGTTTTACAACCACTGAAGACCATTCCTCTAATTTTTGAACTTGTTAAGGGCATTGTACAAGAGAATCCACAAAGACATTTTCTTTTTGGTGGATCAGCTCTATTTTTCTTTAGCGTATCAGAGTATCATACTGTAAGCTCTGAATGCTAACATAGTCCTCCTCACAGAGAGTTTTTTTTTTTCTTTTTCTTTACCAAAATGGCTCTATGTCTTCAAATTCTAACTTTAAACCCAGAAACTTGCCATATGTGTAAAATATGATCACTAAAACAATGCAACTGACTTCTTGTTTTATATAACACCACCATCCTATTGATATACCCATATCCAAATGAATGTTGTCATCTCTCAATCAAAGCAGTCATCTCAGAAATTGGTGAGTGGAAAATGAGAAGTTTTCTTCTAGATTTCCATCCATATAAAACCACACGTGAAAATCAGGCCTATGAGTTCAGCTACATGTAGTTTTTGGCCAAAGTAGTTATGTCATTTGGAATTTTTTTGTTTGTAAGGAGCAGAATATATCACCAAAGTACCTTATTATTTCCCATATCAAGAAACCTAGAAGATAGGCTGAAGAAAGTGTAGTAGTTCTGAAAATCCTGTTTTTACCCAATAATGACAGCAAAGGAAGGGAGGAGGAGGGCTCTCCTGTGTCTCTCCTTTTTTCTTTTCCTTTTTTTTGTTTTCAACGATGGAGTAGGTTTCTTCTACAAATGTCTTCCAAAGGACACTGTCTTCTGTGTCATTTGTTGGGTGGATCACATAGCCATGTAAGGAAGAGTGGAAGAGCAATTTTCTTGCATTTTAACTGCCCTTATGGACAAGAAGGGGTTAAGCCTGACAAGTACGTATCCTCTTTCTTCTATTTCTCGTGAACAAATCTGGTGAATAGAAAATTGGTGGTGGCAATGGTGGTGGGGGACTGGGGAAAGAATTGGGTACTAATACTTAACTGGTTACCTATAACTGTGGACCAGCCCTATCTGAAGATGAAGAGACTGAGGCTCTACATAAGACACTTGTGTAAGGTAAATTAGCTCGAAAGGAGTAATGCTTCCAACATGAACCATCATTTAATGATGACGATGAGGTGATAATTACACTGTTTAATACTGAGTGCTTACTACACACCAGGCATTGTACTCTCTATGCTGCTTTATACCGATCATTTCATTAATTTTCAATCCTACAAAGGCAGTAGTCCGTTTTACAGATGAACAAACTGAGGCTCAAGGACACGTATCTAGTAAACCCGTGATTAAATTCCAGTGTTGCCTCCAGGTCTGGGCATTTCTTTACACTGTTCTGCTTTCCTGTTCTAATGTTCACATGCTCTCTAAGACTACTGCCTCTGGGCTAAGCATTCTGTAACTTAAGATTTTTCATCTGCAAAATGGGGATAATTACACTTTGTAATTCCTATAAGGAGTAAAAGTAATAATAAATTTAAAGTGATTAACAATGCAACAAACATAGCAGAACAGATGATTTTTGAATTTCTCTCACTATATTGTAATTTTCATTTATGCCCTTTACCTACACTCCCGGACTGAGATTATTCAGGGCAGCAGGTCTTAAATTACCTGGACTCAGGGCCTCTCCATACTGTTAAAAGAATGACTGTGACCTCCAAAAAACTTATGTTTATTGGCTTACACCTATCATTACTGCATTGAAATGAAAACTGAGAAATGTTTAAAAACAACAAACGCAAGCTCCCTTAGCGGCCAGTGACGACGTCCCACACAAAGCGTATCCTCCAGAAACGGCAGACTAGTGCGAGAAGGAACCTGAGGAAGGCAGACGAGGTGTATTACCATGAAAATTGTTCTGAGGTCATCGGGACCCCCAGTGGTCCCTAGATCACACTTTATGATAACTGCTGCCCTAGGGCAAAGATGGGGTGTCAGGAGGTTTGTGCTCAATAGCTTCTGAGGAACGAACCATGGGAGCCTGGGGTTCAGAGGAGGAAACGAGAATTAGGCCGAAATAAGCAGCGCGAGAGCTCCACTGTACCCACGGACGCTACTGTGGCTTCCCCGCAGCTTCGGCCCTTAGCAGTCGTCCCCTTCTCCGACCCTCTTCTCAGCTCCGGTTTTTCAGGGTTCCTCCCTGGAGCGCTCCGCCCGGCCGCGGGGATCCGGGGTGCCCGGAGACAGGCCCCGCCCCGCCGCCGGTCCGCGAACTCCCGGCTGCCAGGCAACCCTGGCGCACCGCCCAGGCGTCACTGCACCGCCCAGGCGTCACTGCCCCACCCCGTCAGGCTGAACCATTCCCTTCAGGGATCATCTCAAGAGGGAAGAGAAAAGGGAATGCGATGGAACGCCGGAAACCTTCTCTGCTTCCATTTTCTCTCCTTAATGTGAAAGAACATTTCTTTTCTTCTTCTAACCAACTACCTCCTCAAGGGCAAGGCAGTGACTCACCTCTCCTGCCGAAATGTGCCCCCCCCGAGTCCAGGTCCCCAAGTGGTTCGGCTCGCCAGGGAGGCCTCTGGTCGGCGCGGGTTGGCGCGCAGGCGGGGGCGCGCTCCCGACGTGCGCGCGCGGGGGGGCGGGGGCGAGCGCCGCGGGAGGGGAGGCGGGCAAGATGGCGCCTGGCGAGTGATTCTTCTCGGATCCCTCCTGCGGGCGCGGAGACACCGGGGCGGGGGTCCTGCCGCCACTACCTCCCTTCCTCCTCTCCCCCGCCCCCGGAGCCTTCCTCCTTCCCTTACTCCCCTCCACCCCGGGGGGCGGGCCTGGTTCCTGGAACACCATGTCGGACTCCGAGGAGGAGAGCCAGGACCGGCAACTGAAAATCGTCTTGCTGGGGGACGGCGCCTCCGGGAAGGTCAGTCCTCGAGCGGGCCCGCCGTCTCGGGCCTGCAGGAACCCGGGCGCCCCCCGGCCTCCTCCCCGCCGCCCAGCGTCGCCTCACTACCCCGAGTCCCCGGGCTTGTAGGCCCGGGCCCGTCTGGCCGTGGCCTGCGGCCGGACACGAAGTGGGCTGTTGGTGGAGGCCGACGAGAGCTGTCCGGCTCCCCCTTAAACGAAAGTCACTTCCCGGCTCCCCGCCTGGACTGCGAACTCCTGCAGGACTCGGGCCAGCCTTTCACCTTGCCGCCTCTCAGGACTGGCGGGGACCTGCCGAGGCATCTTAGCCCCTCTGACTTGCTCCTCCCTTCCCACTCCCTGTACGGTTTCTGATGCTTCCGCTGCACCGGCAGCTCCCAGGAGGGTGGCTCCGGAATCAGCATTCCCCGGGGGAGAATTGGGGCTCCGCCATTTAGTCGTCGGGTCATTGGAGGGTAAATGGCTAACCATTTTGCGCTTCATCTGTAAGATGGGTATTGAAAGGGGCCGCCGCAAAAGGGGAAATGTGAAAATACGTATTAAATATGAAAATGCACATAAAACCTTTTAGAGCACAGTGTCCACTGAATACACGTGAGTTGCTATTTCAGTATCATACCTGTTCGTCACTTCTGTTTCCAGCTCAGCACTCGGTACAATTAGTCAGTCAACAAGTGTTTATGGAGCTCCCGTTATGGGCAGGATGCTGAGGGTAGAGGTGCCCGCGTGACAAAAGGGGTCCCTGGTCGAATGAATGAGTGCGGGCGTGAGAATATCAGGCAGCGGCAGTCTTATTATCTCCTTGGCAGCGTTTCTTACCCCAACGTTGTGGAACTCCTGAAATGGGAGTAAACACTGCCCGGTGCTTGCTTTGGGGAGAGGATCCATAAAATCTCAGAGGGGTCTGTGATCCCCAGCCCAACACATAAAGTGAAGAGCCTCTACCCTGATGCCTTCCTACCTATGCTTCTGTCAAAGGCGCCAACACTTTCTGGGAATATTGCTAAAGTTTATTTCCCCTCTACTCCTCTGCGTTATCCTAACCATAGTCTATAAAGAAACCCAGGTTCATATTTCTTCTAAGGCTTCACATTTCCCTGCTGCTGGTCGCAGTGTAGACCCCGGCTTCTCTGCTGACGACTTCTCTTTGCATCCTCCCTGGCAGTTGGCACTGCACAGCTATCCTATTTCTGCCTTTGGTTCTGATATTTGAGTCTCGAGGTCCCCTGGGAAAGATGTAAAATTTCATATGCAAAACTTGGAGTATTCTGTTATTTCTTTCTTGTTGTCTTGGGTCCTTTGTTACAGATTTTTAAAGCTGAGGAAAACAATATGCTACGATTGCCTTTAAACGTTGCGGGAAGAAAGCAACTTGGGGTAACTTTTCCTTATGAAGTATATGGATTTTTGTATACTTGGTAAACTTTTCCAATGAAAATGAATTTTTACAGATCAGCATTGTTTCTAACACCTTTATTCAGTAAAAAGTTGGTTAGATTTTTATAGTTTTCTCATTTAGATTTTCTTTTGAAGATTGCCTGAGGTTTTGCCTCTTAAATTTTACTGCATTCAATTCATGACTGATCTTATTTCCCATTTAAAATGATAACAACCGCTAACATAATACATGTGTAAAAAGACAAAAAAATTACTAGTTATCCTATATGCTATCATAATGCTTTAAACTTTTGTTCATTTCTCTAACAATATTTATTGTACATATATTAGTTAAAATTTGTTCATAATTTTGTGTCTGAGGTTTTTATTTAGCCTATCATACATGTTTTTCCTTTGTTGCTTACTTAGTGTGAATGATTATGGTTTTTCATCTCTGTTTAAAATTTTTTCTAGTATAGGACAGCATAATTTTTTCACTTCCATGTGATAATAATTCACTTCCAGAATGATAATAATTAGTATTATTAGATAATAATTTCACTTCCAGAATGATAATAATTAGTATTATCATTCTGCTTCAAAAGTTAACAGCAATATTTTTTATGATGCTCTGACTTAATCTTCATCACGTTGACGAAATAACTTATTTTAAAACACTAACAGCTTTTTCTGCCAGGAATTTCCTGACACAAATTTCTGACACCTAACCTCCTTTCATTATTCTTAAATCGAGAACTTTTTTTTCTCCATACCCTTTTCGGTTCTCAAATAATTGGCAGCCACCAACATTCCCATTCTTTTTCCTTATTGTCCTTTTCTTTTGTGAACTCAGCCTCTCTTTCATTCTTATTTGTATCCTGAATTAACTCTTGGATGTTTTTTCTAATATATGTTTTTCCTGCTCATTCTAACTCTGAGCATATTTTTTTAACACATTGACAGATGCAGTAGAGTATTGAGATGATGACTTACCAGTTTCTCCAAGATAAATTTAGCTCCTCCCTCCAGTTCACGTGTTTCTATTTCTTTCCTTTTCTGATTCATATATTTTCTTTATTATATAATCTCTTAAGAGCTTTTTGAGGCAAAATATTCCTTTTTCTGTCTTTTCGGTGTTAGTAAATGTAGCATGGTTAAAAAATTGTTAGTATAAATTTTCCAAATCAAAAAATGTAAAGATTCAGATGAAAATATTTCTTATATGGGAGGTAGTTGTTCACTTCAAACCTGTAATTAAAAAGGGTATTTATATAGTGACTTGCGAAATTATTGAATGTGAAAGAAGGCGTGAAGTCTAGATAATTGAAGAGAAAGTGTCCCCCACTGATTCAGTTGATTCTCTGTTCAGTTTTTATAGCAAGATATCAGGAGATGATATAAGAACTTATTTTAATATTCTGTATGTTCCCAATAACCTGTATTTTTGAGAGTTTATACTTGATTCCAATTGAAAATCCTAGCTTTATGTTTGCCTCAAAAGTATGAAAGAAAGGGCTTTCAAAATCTGGAAGTCACTTTTTCAAGAAAAGAAATTAAGAATTTTTCTGAATATTCCTTAATATGAAAGTACTGAACTTTGACATTCTTTAATTAAAGTGAAAAATTATCTCAACATAACGTGGATATTACACATGCCTTCAGTTTCTGTTTGACCTTTGAATATTTCAACCATCAGTATATTAAATATTTTAAAATACCTGCAATAGTATGAGTAGTGACAGTTATTTTTTTCTAGAATTCTGAACCTCTTCAAAGATGGTTTGTGGTCTAAGTTAGATAAGCTCAGTAGAATAATATAGTGTAAATGAGAAACAAAAATCTGTAAAAGGAAATACCTATCTTTTCAATTCTGATCTTTCAATTTTGATATTGTTACATGTATCAAAAATATAACAACTATGTTTATTTCTAGATGTCTAGCAGAATACCCTTCATATGGCAGTGCTCAATAAATACTCGGCCAGTTATCTTAGAAATTTATTACAAATGCTGGATATTTAAACACAAAAATATTTGGAGTTACATTGTCCAAATTGCCATTTGGGTGAAAAATATGGTTCTGTGTAAACGGAATTTTAGATTATCTGGCTAAAAGGAATTGAAGTTTGACCAAATTTTCTTTTACACTGTTGTACTACCTATGCCATAATAAACTGTAATGAGCTATCTTGGAAATTTTATCTTAGTTTTCATTATTTTAAGAGTTGACATGTAATTTTAATGTTTAAAATTAAAAAAGAGCTATTTTCTCTTAATGTAGGGAATCTGTCTTGAAGAACATAAAGCTTAGTGAAGTTACCTTTCTCTTTGTTTTGGAGGAAGTTTATAAATAAAAGTAGTGCATTTAAAATGTTTAAGAACTTGTTGAGTTATTGTTATTCAGTTGTTACTCGAATAATTATTCTTTTGCTTTGATAAGAACTGCTACTCTAAAAAGAAAAATCCAGAGTTTTTGAATAAAACTTTGAGTTTTTATTTAAAAAATAAGTGTAAAAAAAAAGTGTGTATCTATTTTGGTTATAATAGCTTGTGACTTCTTGGCATTATGGTTCTTGGATGGAAAATACTCTTTTTGCCTGCTTTATGTTAATCTTAAAAATACCAGCTTCTTTATTTAAAATATACATATCGTCACAGTCATTCTTTAGGGTCGTTTTTACTTAACATCTTTAAAAATAGAGAAAATTAGACACTATGATTTTCTTGTGGAAAAAGAAAAATTCTGTAAGCAGATTTCTCCCTCATTAATTAATCCTTTTTATTAGCTGAATATTTAACCTCAGAAACTGATCTAAGTTATATAAGATCTTTAGTTACATTTTTAAATAATTCAAATATTTAATGACTATTATTATTTTTTAAGTTTTTTCTGTTGATAATTCTCAAATTCTGATTTTCAGTAAGGAAAAGGATCTTGACAGCAGTGGATTTAAAGGGGTCTAACTCATTAGTTTGTTGTCCCTACTGATAGCTGCTGGCAAGTGAAATTTACCTGGTGGTATTAAGTCTCTCCTCCTCTTGTAACTGATTAGAACTGCTTAAAGTTGCTTGTTGAATTAATTGGAGTATACATGTTAAGATTGCTCAATGCTATTTAGTAGTGGTCTTATGTTTATATTTATTTAATGAATTAATTTGGATATTCTGTATATCCATTTTTTAGACCTCCTTAGCTACGTGTTTTGCTCAAGAAACTTTTGGGAAACGGTACAAACAAACTATAGGACTGGACTTCTTTTTGAGAAGGATAACATTGCCAGGTAAGAGACTAAAAAGTCTTAATGTAGAAGATTATAAAAAATCTTACAATAAGTGGCATAAGGCAGAAATGTGTAAGATGTTGGGGCTGCTTCTACGTGAAAATATATGTAATCAATAAATTTATCTTAGGGAGATTAACTTTCATCACAATCTATCTTATAGGCACACTGTCCATGGGTGTGAGAAAAAGTTTATATACTCTCCCACTCCTTCCCTGTTTTTGGCTACTATACACGTTTTGAGGATAAACAATCATTGCTTATAAAATTCTGAAAAGCTTTTAAAAAATTAAGTGCTATACATTTGTCAACAGATATTGTATTAACAAAATGTGAAAAGATTGGGAAGGATTATTTTTTAAAATATTATTTTGATTTGCCTCTGCTTTAGTTTTTTGTTTAAAAGTTGGAACAGAAGTATAATGTAGCTATGGAACTTCTGTGCTCTAATATGTGAATGCTGTTTTATGCAAGGCAGCATGAAATTGCTGGCATTTAATAGACCACTAAAATTTAGGGTCCCTGGGCACTCATAAAAATACAGTTTGAGCATTCAAGATGTTTCACTTCACCATGCAAAGAAACTATTTAGATGCCAGTTGCAGCACATTTTGTGGGAAATACGATGAAATAATACAAAGAAAGAGTGGTTTATGTTTTAAGTTAGCTTCTGAACAATTGGGGCTTTAAAATGCTGTCCTTTCAATTTCAATGGTTAAATTATATGTTTAAAGTATTTTATTAAAAGCAGTTTATCTTGATTGACTTTATAAACCATCCATCCCTCTCTTCTGTGAGGAAGCACATTTGGAGAAAATGGTTGCACATGTAATGTCTGATTCATGTACTGAAATGTGAGTGATATAGTGGGAAGGGGTTTAATAAATTCCAATTATTATTGAAATATGTTAACCTCTCAGACACTCCATCTATCAGACAACTCCCCATGAAAGTTTTAGAGTAGCTAATGAAAATTCTTGGTAATGGAGGTATTCTTCTTATCTCCTTAGTAATGTCCTCAGTTATACTTTGTGATGGTTTGTATTTGGCTACCAATGAAAAATAGATGGGGAGATATCCCATGAGGAAAAAAAATAATTCCAATTTTTCCATTACTGAGTTATTGTTCAGCAAGAGGTTTAAGGAGAAACATATGCGAACTTTGTTTCATTTGTATTTTCTTTTAATGTCTCCAAAACGGAAAATGTCATTTTAATTTTATTATTCTCACTCTTATGGATAATCTATGCTGCATTCAGAATACTTAACAGTAGTCAATAGCCAAATACATACACAAATCACATAATATAGATTCTGGAAGCTTATTTTTTGTAGCATTTTTTTTTCACAAATGCCAGTTGTACACAGAGAACCTCAATATGGTATTTCATTAATAGCTATTTTGTTTTGATGCCTAATTTGAAAAACCACCAACTTTTTGTCTCGTACTTCTAATATTTCTCATTTTTTAGTTGAAAAGCTTAAATAGACAAATACTTACTCAAATATTAAAAACAAAGCCTGGTTTTAGACATTTTATATAGGCGATATATGTGATGATTTCTGACCTGTGGCACAGCACTACGAATTTATAAATTTTGAATACTTTGTAAAAAATATTTGATATTCTTGAAATCCAGATTTATAGTATAATATTTTGGACTTAGACAGTACTTAGGTTAAAAAATGACATTATGGCATGTTTACTTTTAATGAATGTATAGTTTTCCTAATTAAGTTTTATTCTGATGGCAAAGTTCCAGAAAAAAAGTTCTGTATTTTTAAAAGCAGTTGGTTTTATGCTGTTTAATAAATCCAAACTTACAGTAGAAATTTCAGTAGGAAAAGTTTTTTTATATATTTTATTTTTATATAATTAATAGGTATATTAAGAAATAAGGTGAATAAATTACAAGCTTTGTAATTATCCTTTATATACTTTAAATTTATTTTAGTGTCAAATGTAGCATGATTAATATGTTATTTGCTGAATAAAACATTACAGGTAGCTTTATTGAATTTATAGCATAGTAGGTGAATCTAATATTTGTTAGTAGTCTACTGAGTCCTCTGACCAGTTAGATTGTTGGGGGCGTAAACCTCCTGTCCATCTATTTACATTCTCTTCTTGCAAGTTTTCAAGATCATTACTTTGCATATACTTGTCCATTTTAGTATATTTCATGATCTGGTATGCTGTATAGTCTGGATGCAACCACTGTGCAGATTTTACTGCTTAAAATAGTGTATCTGTTTGTCAGAGATTCTGCTGATAGAGCTTCTTAAGAGCCTTAGTCAAAATACTTTCAGGAAGCTTGTGGGTACAGTCCAGTAAACAGCGTTCTACTGTGAAAAAGATTTCTAAGTCTTTAGTACAAGAAGTGGGCAGACTTGTGTTTTTAGTTCCATCTTGACTGTGCAGCACTTTAAGTAAGGTTAACCAAGGCACCAAGTGTACTTTTACAAGGTCACTCTTGAATCCTCTTGGTGGCTTTAATTCATACCAAAAGCAACTTACCTGTGCTTTGTCACCTCATTTATTTTATTTTTCTCCTAGTTACATGTTATTTCTCACAGAGGAACAGGAATTTTGCAGCATTTTGTGTTTGGGATTAAATTTCTGACAATTTTCTTGATGTTCTTTACTAGTTAGAAATTTGTATTAGATTCTTGATTTAAACAAAATTTTATTATTTGAATATTCTTATATAGCTTTATAGGTATGTCATCTTGAAAATGTACTAGGAGAATTCATAAGTTTATGCCTGCAAAGACAAAAATGAGTATTTATTTGAATCATAGCCTCATGTGATTTTGTTCCTCAAATGCAGACTCCACATTTTATTTTTAGTTTTATGTGTTAATACTCCTAAAATTCAAATGTGAAGTTAAAAATATATTTCTAGATATATATGAAGTTATATAATTTGTTGAAGCTGTAAATATAGTAATTTTTTTGTTAGCATTCTATGTTAGTGGATTATCAGTAATTCACAGCTATTTCTATTTCTGAGTCACTAGAATTTATATTTTAAAAAGCCAGGCAAACAGAACAACAGGATTTATTTGGAAAGGCATGCATTTAAAAAGTATTCTCAACACATGAATATGAACCTCTTAGTTGAGAGACAAGTGGGTGGATAGATGACTTACGGTCTTGATATGATTGTAGTCAGAATTTGAAAACATGTAATGAAGATCATGTTCCTATTATTATAGTCAGAGTGTTCACAACACCTAATTCAGATAGGATCTGAATACCAGAACTTAAAGGAAAGAAAAAAGCTTTATATTTCTTGATGTGAAGTTAAGCAATAAGGATTATTGGCTCTGAAAAAATAGGATTAAATACCTTTTAGTACTTACTAAATATTGCCTAAAATCTTAATCTGCAAAAGTTAGTATTGTTAAGCACTGTCTTTTGAAGTAAATAAATAACTCTAAAGAGTTGTGCAAGTAAAATGAATAGACTACTGCCTGTTTATCTAGGAGTTTCTGAAACTATTTTATATGCTTCTTAGTGATGTGTACTTCTTTCTTCTTTCTCATCTGCTTAATATGAGACAACATTATAGAAGAATTATTTCAGCCTTGAATCTAAAAAAAATGATTTTTAAGAAATCGATTTGCACAAATTTTTGGACAAATCTTAGTCTGATATTTTGGTTTTCGATTTCCTAGGGCTTTAAGAACATTTTGATCATCACTCCGTGTGTTGAAAGTGAGAGTCTGTGGGAATGATGTTGATGATAAAACCGTAGCTCTCATTAATGCTAATGGAAGTTCCTCATGGAAATCTTCTGCACCGTGGCAGATAGAACAACCTAAGTTTAAATAATGGAAAGATTTATAGAAACCCACCAAAATTTAGAAAACTGTGCTGGTTAATCCAATGCCTTTTTCTTTTCAGTTGCATAGTTAAGTGGTATGACTAACAGTCTCTGATTTTAGTGTTTTATGTTGGCATATACATTTATATCTTTATAATCTTTTTTTTTTGAAGTGAGATCATTTTCTAGTTTCTAAGCTTTTATTTTATTTTCTTGTGATTTGAAAATCATTCAGAAAGTGCTAATTGATACTCTGGAGAAAACTGCATTAGTTTTATGAGGTGAATAGTTTACAATGTTAAACTAAAAAGCATAGTTTGGCTTTTGTAGTGTACTCATCAATTGCATTGAGAAGAGTGAATAGCTTATCTCATAAATTTTTGTATCAACAAAATATTTTACAAAATTCATAAAGGATTTTAAAAATTGCCTTTTAGAATGCTTTAATAGTGCTTGTATAGGAAAGATGATTAGTTACACTATTTTATGAATGCTTGGAAGTATGCATCGTTTGTTTAAATGGAAATGCTTTGAACAGGTTTAAATGCATTGTAATATTTATATGCATGGTATGTAGCCTACATTTATTCTGAATAGGGCTATCAAATGTGTTTATTTTGTAGGTTAAATTTGAAAATGTAATTTTTGGACTATGTTTGCCATATCGTATAGTAGCTGTCAATCACATAAAGAGGTTCATTCATTTGAGCTGAAATTATGTGTTCATTTTTGTAGTTTGCTATTAGTCTATGAGTTTTAGAACCCATAGAGTTTAGAACCTACAGCAAAATTTATATTTGTGATTGGATGGTTGAGAATATAAGCTTCAGTTTTTATTTTCAAAGTACTTTTCTTGATTCATGACATGTGCTTTATTCTATTCTCTAAGAAAAGCATTCTAAGGCTTAAATTTGTAAATTAATGCTTACTTTATTTTCTTTTGTTTTGAAGGTGATTGTAAATATGGTTTCATGGAAATGGCGTAAAAGGATGAAACTGGATTCTCTACTATGATTTTTTTGACATTGTTTTCACAATCCAAATATCATTGGAGCCTGCAAATAAAGACAAATTGGGCTCAGAGTTTCTTATTGTGACTTAGTGTTCTGTGATACTGTGTGAGTTGTTGTATTGTTACTTAATTTTTTGGTGGTCTTATTTTTATATTCATTTTTTATATTTTAGGAAACTTGAATGTTACCCTTCAAATTTGGGATATAGGAGGGCAGACAATAGGAGGCAAAATGTTGGATAAATATATCTATGGAGCACAGGTATGTTATGAATTCTGATTATTCCATTATTGAAAGTATACCCCTTACAAGCACACATGCAGATCTACACCCAAATGCACGCACACACATACATTCTAATTTTTTACCTGATATGTAGAGAGACTGATTTTATATTTGTGTAGTCCTTTGGTTGCATTCTCTCAAGATTGTTTGGAATGATTTGGGTGAGGGAACAGGAGAACTCTTAACAGCTTTCATATGTTATTTATATTACTAGATGTTATTGTTAGCAGTTCAGTAAATGCAATGATAAATGATATTTTGATATTTATTAGCTGTTTTGGTTATAGTGACTACTTTCAAATAAACTAAATGAAAAATACAGGGGTGAAAATATAACTTCATTTAAGTTGCAAGGACTAAAAGGCAAATCTGTATGTCTGTATTTTTGTGCAATGAATTGGTCTAAATACTGATAATTTTTCAGATTTAAAAGACATGTCAATATTTTCTATCAGATAACTAAATATGACAGTGTATATGTGACACATGTACAATAATTTACTATGATAATGCTTTATTTTCAAAAGAAAATCCATGTAGAGCAAGAAAAATGACCTGAATAATTACATAAAAATTCTTTGGCAACATGAGCTTATATTCACCATGAGCTTATATTAATATAATTTATAAGATTTTAAATAAAGTTATACAAATAGAAAATATGCAGGGTAGTAATATACTTTAAAAAGTTAATCATTTCTCTCTGAGCATGTTCAGTGAAGAATTCTTTTTAATATTTGGCAGATTGCTTTTTATTAAGTGAGACTTTAGAAATGCAGTAATGCCATTGAAAGTAATCATCTGATTAAGTGGAAAATATGCTATATAGCTGAATATAAAGTACATGGTGCTTACTGAGCTCTGTATGTAACATTTGATGTGCTATTATTTTTGCTTTTTTCCCTCTACTTTTAATTAGTGTGTATCTTCCACATCATCTGGAGACATAGAGATAATACTCAAAATTTTTAGTTAGCTCTTTATTGCAGTTTGGTATTTTAAGTGGGACAAATATAACTTGGTTATGTAGAACCATGTTGCTCATAATAAATGAATATATAGGATGGAGTTATAGTATGTTAAGCACTCTGCTGTACAAAGTTTGGTTCTTGTCAAATACCATTGCCTATTAGATGAAAAATAGATTCTGATTTATTCTGTAAAATACTCAGAGAAGGAGAATATGGCTATAGAGGCTAATATGGTTCTGAATTACATATAAAGGCCCTAGAGTTTTGATTTTTGCATTGCTGATAGAGAGATTTGGCTCTTAAAACTTTTTCTTATCTTTTATACATTGTTCTTTGTCTCCTGCAAACTTTTTCTGTCCACATTTATAACATTTTCATCTGTGGTCAAATGACTTGATATTTTATGCATGTTCATTTTTTTCTTAAAAAGTACATTTCAGAATTTTGTGTCTGGCTTTTTTGTTGTTTAATTTATTTTCCTGTTTTAAACTGATTAAAGTGAATACTAAGATAGAGAAAACTTGCCGGACCAAGATTTGTGGGAAGCCACAGTTCTTGTTTCATTCATGTGGTTGATAAAACGGGAAAATAACACTCTTTTATCTTTGTTCTATAAAATCGACCTTCAAGGCCACATATAGGATTTTTAAAAAATGAAGATTTGGTCTAACGTCTAATGATATTTGACTCTTGGTGTCAAATAGAACAGACTTTTATGATTTATAGGTATAACTAGAGTTAGCGGAGAACAGGAGGACTTTATGCATTTCAGGATAAATAATAATATATAATTCAATTAATATATTTTTCTTCACTTAAAAATTAGGGGAATATAATGCCCATGTGTTGGATTCTGTTAATTCTGCCTTACTTCAAATCATTTAAAAATTTATTATCTAATTTATTTAAATTATTTAAAATTTATTACTATTATATAAAAATATTGATTTAAAATTTGAGTATTATAAAGTTAACCATTCTAAAGTGTATAATCAGCTTGGTGCAGTGGCTTGTGCCTGTAATCTTAGCTAATTGGTAGGCACAGGTGGGAGGATCACTTGATCCCAGGATTTTGAGGTTGCAGTAAGCTGTGATCATACCACTGCACTTCAGCCCAGGTGACAAGTGACACTCCATCTCTAAAAAACAAAACAAATAAAAAATAAATTATATAAACAGTATCATTTAGTACACTCACAATATTTTGTGACCATTTCCTTAAGTCAGTTGTTGACAGTATATATTTTAGGTTATTCTAAAGCTGCTGATAATCAGAAGACATTAATGGGAACATTTGTAGAAATTTCAAGAATTTCCATCTTTTTGAAAGTCTCTAAGTTTAGTAAAATGTCTTCATTATTTTTTAAGCTAATTTATTTCTTAGGAGAAAGTGAATCTTACATTTCTCAGGACTTGTCATATAAGGTTTCTATCTTGAAGGTACATATTGACCTTCTCTTTTGGTGTTGCGTTATATCGTTTACACTTTACAATTGCTGTGACTGTTACAAGCATGTACTGTCTTTTTATTAAACAACAATGTAGTACAGTATTTCTGAGAAATTAATGAATGTTTCTAGGAAATTGTCTGATAAAACTAGGAATTCTGAGATGATGAAATGAATTGTCAAAAATTGATTATAGGGTGTGGTGGCAGGCAACCTGTAGTCCCACCTACTTGAAAGGCTGACATGGGAGGATCACGTGAGCCCAGGAGTTTGGGGCTAGAGTGAGCTATGATCACGGCACTCTACTCCAGCCTGGGTGAAAGAGCCAGAATCAGTTTATAAAGAAAAAAAAAATTGATGGTAATGTAGTAACTTTTTTCTGCTTCCTAGAAATTCCGAATAAATGCTGTGTTAAGTACAGAAAGTACATTGACTGGTGGTCTATTTTGTTAAATGATTTTTAAATTCTATATCCAGGCCAGAGAAGCTGTGACTTATTACTTACTACTGTAAATTGGAGAAAATGTTACTTTTCAAAAACAGTGCTTTCAAAAACATTCTATTAGCATTTTAATAAGGTCAATAACTTTATATCATATAATTATTCTTCAAAGTAGATTTATATTGCTTCCAGAGTTACAGATGCTTTATATTGCCTATCTCGTAAATACTTTGGATTTTGGTACATATGCTACAGGACAGAAATCTTTCACAGATATGTTGACACAAGCCTTTTCAGGATATCAGTTTAATGTGTTATTTAGGGTTTTGTTTTAGTTTCTCTAACTTCTGTATTGTATGTAGAAAGAATTATATATGTCTGTGCAATTAAACTAGTCAATCTGTTTCTTTAAAGCATTTCTCAACATCTGTAAGAAGCTTATTTGTAGGCTGGAAGTTAACTTGGGTCCAAATAAAACTGATTATTTTGCCCTCTTCAGCCTCCTTTCCCCCAGCAACATTAAATGTTAGCAATAGTCTATTGAAAGTGTTGGCGAAAATCAAATTGAATTGACACCCAAAAAAGAATTAGTGAGGTATTTTGACAAGAACTAGTTCTAAGAATTGAAATACGTCCCAGTTAAATTTCCAGATTTTAAATTAACTTAAAAATTTCTAGGAGTCGTTAGAAAGATGTTATAGGCAATTTTTCATAGTGGTTAGGAGCAAACACACAGTACATAGTGTTTAGTGCCCTGTAACCTGTGGCTAACAGAGGCTAATAACAAACCTCAGAGAAGGACTGGATGTTTTGTTTTTGTAGGTCTTTCTGTCCTGGAATCTAAGTGGTTTGCAAACACTGACTCACTGAGCATAAACTCAGTGAAGTGTAGTCACTTGTGAGGTAGAACATAACTTCTGTTGTATACCAGTGACCCCACACAGATGAGCCTGCCTTTTAAATACCAACAAAAGGATTTGGTGCCTACCTGACAGGGACAGAGCACATCTCAAAACTGGACTCTCCAAGACCTTCTGCTCTCTTTTATTGTAAGTTTTTTAGTTGGATATTTGCCAACTTATAACTGACTTTTTTTGCATTAGTGTTTCATACAGGTTGTACTTATAAAACAAGATATATGTTCTGGCTACTGTATAATCTGTATGGTTTAATTCATTTCTATATGTAATTAAAAAACTAAAATAGATTATTTGTCCTGCATATCAGGGAGAAAAAAAATAACCTGCATTTTGGGAATGGGAGAACTTTTCATTTTGGAGAAGGTTAAATAGTATGTGCATTGTGTTTAGTATGTGTTACATTGAAGAACTAAATCTATGCAATACTTTACAAGACTGTTACGTGTTGGCATCAGTGTTTGTTCTTTAAAAACTTCTGTCACTGCCGGACCAGTGGCTCATTCCTGTAATCCCAGTGCTTTTGGGGGCCAAGAGAGCACAGTTATTCATGTCCAGGATCAGAAGACCAGCCTGAGCAACATAGTGAGACCCTGGTCTCTACAAACAATTTAAAAAATCAGCTGGGTCCTGTAGTACAAGCCTGTAGTCCTAGCTACCAGGGAGACTGACATGGGAGGATTATTTGAGCCCAGGAGTTCGAGGCTGCGGTGAGCCGTCACTGCATTCCAGCCTGGGTGACAGAGCAAGACCCTATCTCTAAGTAAAAAAAAATTTATGTTGATTATTACCTTGAAAATGGTATCCATTTGATTTACTCAGTCATCATGTTTATTAGAGATGGTGGTAAGTGAAATAGATGAAAACAAAGTACTAAACTAACATAATATTTACTAAAACTATTGAATTTTACAGAAAGAAGGATGATAGTATCTTCTTGCAATTAAAGTTGGGGGAAGGCAGTTAAGGCATAAAATGAAGGAAACTTGTTGAAGAGGGATTTATTAAACTTGAAATCTGATTTCCAAAGGTCATGTAAAAGGTTTCAGAAGAAGAACAGCAGCTGAAGGGTAAATTGGGAAGTGAAAGGAAAGGGCGGTATGGGGATGATGACGTAGTAGAGAGATAAATGTCAGCTATGTGGTTGATGACAAAAGTTATTTGGATGTGAGACATGGAGATAGATTTAGATGACCATAAGATTGCCAAGAAAATTAGATCCAGAAGTTCCCAAGTAGATTGTAAAATGTATTGCGTGTCTGAGGGAGTTGTACTTTCTTGTAGCTTGGAATATTCTGATAGTTTTCAGTTTTCTGGAAGGGGTCAGAAGACTTCTGGATTGATTGATGTGGTGAGAGACTTAGGGATTTGAGGGTGCCTGTGTTATGGCTCCTGAAGAGGTGAGTACTTAGAGGTCTGGATTTGAGGCTGCTGCTGAGTAGAGGCCCTGAGAATCAATAGTTTTGGTAATGTGTGTCTTTTAAAGATTTGGTCCATTTAATTTATATTATCAAGTTTGTGGTCACAAAGTTGTTCATACTATCTTTTTGATGTCTATGGGATCAGTAGTTAATGATCCTTAATTTGTTTACCTTGATAATATGTATCTTTTCTCTCTCTCCCTTTGTTTTTGGTTAGCCTGGCTAGAGGCTTGTCAGTTTTTTCTTGATCTTTTTTATAAAACAGCTTTTGGCTTTGTTGATTTTCTCTGTTGTTTTCCTCTTCATTTTCAATGATTTCTTCTCTAATTTTTAATTACTTTGTTCTGCTTGCTTTAGACTGAAATTACTCTTTTTCCTCTAGTTTCCTATAGCGGAAGCTTAGATTATCAGTTTTTCTTCTTTACTAATACATGCATTCAATGCGAAACACTTTTCCTAAGCACTGCTTTTGCTGTATTCTACAAATTTTGGTAGGTTGCATTTTTTTTTTTTTTTGGTTCAAACTATATTAAAATTAATTTTGAGACTTCTTTGATGCATGTGTTATTTAGGATATGTTGTTTAATCTTCATATACTTTGACTATATGAAGCCATTTTACTGTTACTGATTTCTGGTTATAGTTTGAAAGCATGCATTGTGTGATTTCTATTTTTACAAACATGTTAAGATATATTTTATGGCCCAGAATGTAGTTTATCTTGGTGAATGTTTTATCAGAGCTAGGGAATAGTGTGTGTTCTAATGAATACAGTATTCTATAAATGTCAATTAGATGAAGTTGATTGTCAGTGTTGTTCAGATCAGCTATACCCTTACTGATTTTCTGTTTGCTTGATGTATCAAATAATGAAAAAAGGGTATTAAAGTCTTTAGCTGTAATAGTGGATGTGCAGATTTGGAACTCCTTACAGTTCTATCAGTTTTGGCTTCATATATTTTGATGCCCTGTTATTAGGTGCATATATAGAGAGGATTGTTATGTCTTCTTGGAGGACCGACTTTTTCATTATGTCAGTCTTTAAACTCGATAATTTTCCATATTTGAAGTCTGCTTTTTCTCAAATTTTATAACTACTACAGCTTTCTTTTCATTAATGTTTTCATGTTGCTTTTCTGTCCCTTTACTGTTAACCTGTCTGTGTTAACATATAAAGATATGTAAGGTGAATTTTCTGTAGGCAACATATAGTTGAGTCTTATTTTCTCATCTCCTTTGACAGTCTTTTAATTTGTGTATTTAGACCATTGGCATTATTGATACAGTTGGGTTAACATCTGTCATGTTCTTTGCACATGTTCTTTGTTTCTTATCCTCGTTTTCTGCTTTCTCTGGTTTTATTTGAATATTTTCTCTCCTGTTTTAGCATATCAACATACTTAAAATTTTTTCTTAGTGATTGTTCTAGAGTTTGCAATATACATTTTTTTTTTTTTTTTTTTTGAGACAGAGTTTCGCTCTTGTTACCCAGGCTGGAGTGCAATGGTGCGATCTCGGCTCACCGCAACCTCCGCCTCCTGGGTTCAGGCAATTCTCCTGCCTCAGCCTCCCGAGTAGCTGGGATTACAAGCACGTGCCACCACGCCCAGCTAATTTTTTGTATTTTTAGTAGAGACGGGGTTTCACCATGTTGACCAGGATGGTCTTGATCTCTTGACCTCGTGATCCACCCGCCTCGGCCTCCCAAAGTGCTGGGATTACAGGCTTGAGCCACCGCGCCTGGCAACATTTTAAACTAAGTTCAGTGTTAAGTGATGCTATATTGCTTCATGTGTAGTGCAGGTACCTCAGAATATCTCAGTTCATCTTTTTTGTCCTTATGGCATGGCTGTCATTCATCTCACTTATCTATATGATATAATCATCCAGTACATTATTATTACTTTAAACAGTCGTATTTTATATTAACTAACAATAAAAAAATTGATATGTTATCTTCATTTTTTTCCTTTTCTTATATTCACTCACTCTTTTTTTTACATTTAGTATGATTTTATTAAAAAATTTAAATTTTATTGTAAACTGACAATTTATAATTGTTTATATATATGGAGTACAGAGTGATGTTATGATTTATGAATACAATGTAGAATAATTAATTCAAGCCAATTAACATATCCATTATCTCAAGTACTTATAATTTTTAAGTTGAGAACGTTTGAAATTTACTCTTAACTTTTAACTACACTGTGCATTAGTTCTCAAAAAAAAATTTTGTATCTACTGTCTGAGATTCTGTACCCTTTGACTGTTTTCCCCAACCCCTAGCCTCTGCAACCACTGGTCCACTCTCTCTCTCTCTCTTTCTTTTTTTTTTTGAGATGGAGTTTTCACTCCTGTTTCCTAGGCTGTAGTGCAATGGCGTGTTCTCGACTCACTGCAACCTCCGCCTCCTGGGTTCGAGTGATTCTGCTGCCTTAGCCTCCCATGTTGCTGGGATTACAGGCATGCACCACCCCACCTGGCTAATTTTGTATTTTTAGTAGAGAAGGGATTTCTCAATGTTGGTCAGGCTTGTATTGAACTCCCGACCTCAGGTGATCTGCCAGCCTCAGCTTCCCAAAATGCTGGGATTATAGGCATGAGCCACCGCACCTGGCTGAGATTCCTAAATATTGGGTTTGGTGTCTAATTAATTTTGTCAATTTCTTGTTGACTATTACTTCAGTCAGATACTTTCTAAGCTTGATTCTCTCTTCTTCTGATATTTCAGTTATGCGTATGGTGCACCACTTGGGACTGTACCACTGTTCTTTGATGTTTTGTTTTATTCATTGTTTTTTTTCTTTTTGTATTTCTGTTTTAGAAGTTTCTATTATCCTATCTTCAAGCTAACTGATTTTTTTCCTATGCTGTGACCAACAACATACCCAACAATGGCATTCTATATTTCTGTTACAGTGTTTTTGATATCTAGTATTTTGTTTTGATTATCCCTTGTTTTATTATCCCTATCTGTGCTTACATGTTTTCCTTTTCCTTTAGAACCCTCAATATATTAGTCATAGTTACTTAAAATTGCCTGTCTAGTAATTACAAAATCTGTTTCATATCTGAGTCTGGTTCTGATGCTTGCGTTTTCTCTTCAAATTACCTTTTGAAATTCCTAGTAATTTTATATCGAAAGCTGGACGTGACATATTAATAAGATTCAGGTACGTAGACTTTTGTGTGAGGTTTTACTTTGTGCTGCATTTAATGTTTAATTTAGCTGTAGATGCCAGAGGCATCGATTCCTCTAGCATCCTTGTTTTTGAGTCTTTTTTGGTAACTCTAAGAACTTGTTAGGTGAGATCTGTCTGGCAGCTCTTTCAGATGTTGGTGCTCTGTTGGTACTGTGGTAAAGTATGGGGGAGGAGAAGCATTCTGTATTCTTATGCTAAAGTTTTAGTCTTCAGTGGGCTCGTATTTCTAGACTCTGAACTTCACAAGTGTTTCTTTGCTCCTCCCAGTTAGATGAGACAGAACAGCTACCGGGGGTTGAAGTTCGGAACTTCCCTTTCTGGATGAAATACAATGTTCTGATTAAGCCTTTTCTTCTGGAGAGTATGATTTTTTTATGGATAATGCTCTGGATATGTTTCACAATGGTTACTTTTTTCCTCTCTTCATCCCAGAGCCTTGAGGGTATCTTTCTTGACTCTTTACTGATAATCTAGTGGGACATTTGGAATCTGGTGGCACATCCATGAAAGTGTGGAGGTAGGCCTTAAGACGGTGGGGGCCCCTAGGAGTTCCTCACTCTTAAGCTAGACCCCCATCAGCCTCCAGCCGTTTGTCAAAATTACCATTTAGGTCTTCCTACCATTTACTGTTTCTACTGGCTGCTTCTGCAGATAAGCAGATCTTGGCTGTCACTTTTTGGATTTGCTTATCTCTCCAGATTTCAGGGTGATGATTTGCTTTGCAATATCAACTTTCTGATGAGTCCAAGAAAAGTCACTGATTTTTCAGTTTGTTCTGTCTTTTTCTTATGTAAGGACAAGAGTGATGATGACTTTCAAGTTTTTTTACATGTCGGAGTTGAAAGTGAAGTCCTATAATTCCTTTTATATTTTAATATTTTTAGTTTTCTCATTTTTTCATTTCAGAATTTCACCACAGTGGTGAAGGTCAAAATTGGCACTAATTATGATGACAAGAACAAGGAAAAATAATAATAGTTTTTACATTAAATGGAGATGTTTATGTTGCTAGATAACTAGGTGAGTGAATAGGAGTTTATCCTTCTATATTTTTTGTGAGTCCTGAACAATTTCTATGAATCACCAACTGAAAAATGTTGGGATGCATTTTTCTAGATCAGAGATTGGCAATTTTTTCCTGAAAAGAGCTAGATAGTAAATATTTTATGCTTTGCAGGCCATGTTGTCTTTGTTGTAGCTACTCAGCTTTGCAATTGTAGCACTAAACGAGCTATTGATAATACTTAAACAAATGAGTGTGACTATATATTTCAGTAAAGTTTATCTGTAAATACAGGGTGTGGGCCAGATTTGACCTGTGGGCCATAGTTTACCAATTCATGGTCTACAACAACGGTTTTTAATGTTTGTTCCCTATCTCTCATCCTGTAATGAGTGTCAGTAGATGGTAGATCATTTGCATGGTAGTATCAGTAGATCATTTGCATATGTTTTACCATATTCAGGTATTGTCCCATGTTGGGATAAAAGGTTTCATATATTAATTGGAAGGGTTCAAAAAGTCTTAAGAGTCATAGGTTTAAGCCTCATTTGTAAGTTTAAAACCTACCTCAAAGTTGCCATGAAAATATGATTCTTGCTCACTTAGTATGATAACAAAAAAATCTGCAATTCCATGTGGTATGTTAATTTTAAAATAAGTACTTTTGTTATTTTACTTTATATTGTGGGCATATTTGATATTTTAAAAGTGAGATAACAAGTTTTGCCCAAGATCAACAGATGGGGCCAGTAGTGGAATTCACCAGCAACCTGAGTTCCACGGTAGAGCTCTTTTCAACAAGTAATATATAATATCACTCATGGCAGTTGGAAGTGGGGTCAGTAGATTGAAAGTTAACCTTCAGAGATCAGTTCTGGGGCTTTATTCTTAATAAGGAAAGTGAGATACTCTTTGTTTTAGTTAATTCTATGTTGGGCATTATTTCAAAGCATCTTGGAAGACAGACAGAAATAGATGTTCAAGTTGCCGAAATGAACCAGATGAGTGATTTTGTATAAAAATTATAGAACATTTAAAGTGAAAGGTATCTTAGAGACCTTCTAACTCAAATATCTAATTTTAGAGATAAGAAACCTGAGACCTGAGGAAGCTAGGTGACTTGGGGGCCAGTATGGTTTAATAAAAGAGAATAATAGCCCTGGAAGGTCATAACAGAAGTATGCCAGGGCTGGCTGGCTCTAGCTTCAGAGAGTTAATTGTTAATTTTTTATCAGTTTTCATGAGCCAGTTATTAAATACTTTCACAATTAAAAATTATATATAAACTCACACATTGTATTAAAACAAAGGTATTATATGCTTAATCTCTATCAGTAATTGTTTTACTATGTATTTCTGTTATCTGTGTTCTCGAGGTTGTTTACATCTGCTACATTTATATAGTGGACATGTTATATAATGGTGCCCTCTCCAACTCTCTGTTCAGTGATGTCACATTGATAACTGAAAAATCACCATAGGCAAGCATCATGGAAATTGGCAAACATTATAGCAAACTGTCACACCTGCTGGGCCCTGAACCCCAAGCCAATTGATTAATATTTACCAGTGTCTCATTGGTTATGACTACTATGTTATATACTTGTTTATGCATTTAGTTTTGCTGCAAGACTGTGAGTTCCTTATGGTTTGGAACTTAACGTCTGTAGAATCCAGCACAATGCTTAGAGTTTAACTGACAGACAAATGTTTTGTTTTCAATTATTTAGTCTTTGATTCAGATCCTGGTTCCATCACTTACCTATCAGTATGACCTTGGTTATTTTAACCTCTGTTGATTATTTAAAATGGGAACGATAATACCAGCCTTTTGGGATTGTTGTAAGGATTAATGAGAAGATCTAGAAATGTGTCTGGTATAGAGTAGGTGCACAAAAGTAGTTGATTACTACTGTTATAACCTGAGAAGTAACATAAATGCCATTAGGGTCCAGGCTTATATTGTATGTACAGCTTTGTATTAAGTGTTTGACCACAAACTGGATGAGAATCAAGAATGCAGTACTGTTATTTTTGTGTGCCTATGTAATTCTCCTTCCTATACAAAATAATGAGATAAATTAAAAGGAATATGATATATAAGAGGCAGGAAGCAATCCTTCTGTTATATTTGACATTGCTCAGACTCATATTACAGTATTATGTCCAGTTTTACGTTTCTCATTTTAAAGAGGATGTCAAAAAACTATATGTAGTGTGTCCTGGGAGGATCAACAGCTATGATTAAAGGGATAGAAAAATAGGCCCTTTGAGGGAAGTTTAAGGAACTGAGTTTGTTTACTCTGGAAAGGAGATGGTAACGGAGTTACCTAACTGTCTTCAAGTATAAGAAAGCTAGTTTAAGAAAGCTACTCTCAAGTTCTTCAAATGCACAGTGGACTAAAAGAGGAAATAGACATTTCATTTAAAGAAAATTGTGTTAAACATTTAAATTGCCTATCAAGGGGTATCATGGAATCTCTGTTTTTGAAAATATTTAAAAAGAGTAGCAGCAGATGGTTATTTATTGAAAGGTTTAAATGTTTGACCTCATGAAAGTGAGAGGTAGGATTGTAGATGTTGTAGCCTTTTCTGCTTCTTTGATACTGATATGATTTTCTTATATTTTCTGTAATTTACCATGCATATTCCAGCTATCTTATTGGAAGACCACAATTTTGATGGAATTATATTTTAGCTTGCATTGCGTGTTAATTGCTGGATTTATCTTGAATGAAAACATTTTGTATTATTAATCTGCTAGTAAGCAATTTAAATGAAAGTTGTAACTATGAAACACTTGATATTTGTATTTTTACACCCATTTTGACATATCTGAAGGATTACTTTAGTATTCATTAAGATTTTTGCCCCAAGTAATACATTACAAATATTTTGTAACTCTTTTGTGACAGGGAATCCTCTTGGTGTATGATATTACAAATTATCAAAGCTTTGAGAATTTAGAAGATTGGTATACTGTGGTGAAGAAAGTGAGCGAGGAGTCAGAAACTCAGCCACTGGTTGCTTTGGTAGGCAACAAAAGTAAGTTATTAATGCTTATTTATGTATGGTAAAGTTTACTTGCTGTTGTGGACAGAATGTTTCTGTCCCCTTACCACCCCCAATTTATATGTTGAAGACAAAATGATGGTATCTGAAGGTGGGGTTTTTGGGAGGTAATTAGGCCATCAGAGTGGAGCCCTTAAGAATGACATCTGGCAGGGCACAGTGGCTAATGCCTATAGTCCCAGCATTTTGGAAAGCCAAGGCAGGGGATTGCTTGAGCCCAGGAGTTTGAGACAAGGTTGGCCAACATAGTGAGACCCTTGTCTCTATTTAATTAAACAAAGAATGGGATTAGTATCTTTATAAGAGACATGAGAGATAATTATTTTCTCTGCCATGCTAGGATACGGCGAGAAGGTGGCTGTCTGCAAACCAGTAAGAATGCCCTCAGTAGATGCTGAATCTGTCAGTGTCAGTACCTTGATCTTGGACTTTAGTTACCAGAAGTTTGAAAAATAATATTTGTGGTTTAGGCCATTAATCTATGCCATTTCGTTATGGCAGCCCAATTGAGGACTTACTAACACATTTGCCTATCCTGTAGTTTTAATTCCTACAAAGAAGGAGTTGATATTTGGAAACAGCTTTTCTAGAGTGAGTAAATTATTTGAGTAGAAAATTCCTAAGAGTGTATACAATCTTTTCAATAACTGTTTTGATGCATGGTCTATCATAACTGCTTCACTCAATTCCTGTGAAGGTAAGTTTAGTTCTGACAGTGTGTGTTTTGGCTTCCTGTGGTCTAAGAAAGCAGCATGGACTATTAAGAACAGCAACACAGCTGCAGATTTTATGATATTACATTGCAGTTTCAGCTCTGTCCCAGAGGTTTTGAGTGATACATTTCATTAAATGATCCCCTATTTTAAGGAAAGAGGAAGTGTCTGTATTGGAATTTTATATGCATTGTTTCTTGCTCGTGTCTCATATAAATTTTGCTTTCTAAATTTTTGGGTTTGTTCTGAAATATATATATATATATATATATATATATATATATATATATATATATGTATTTTTTTTTTTTTCCTGAGAAAGAGTATATTAGGGAGAAGAGCAGTTCTTGGTAAAAATTAGGGTTTGTAAGTAATTTCAAAACCTGTCTCTTGGGCTATGATAGATAGAGAAAAATTATAAAACTGAACTCCGTACATGACTGTATTTTGGTTCCTAGTCCTACAACGTAGTAACTTAGAAAAAGAGACATTAGTAAAGGTTTTCAAATATAGTCATGTATTGCTTAACAACAGGATATGTTTTAAGAAATGTATTGCTAGGCAGTTTCATTGTGCAAACATTGTAGAGTATATATTAGGGTTTTCTAGAAGGACAGAACTGATAGGATATAGGTATATGTGAAAGGGAGTTTATTAAGGAGAATTGACTCACACAGTCACAAGATAAAGTCCCACAATACGCTATCTGCAAGTTAAGGTCCAGGGAAGCCAGAAGTGGATCATTCTGAGTCCCAAAACCTTAAAAGCAGGGAAGCCGACAGTGCAGCCTTCAGTCTGTGACTGAAGGCCTGAGAGCCTCTGGCAAACCACTAGTGTAAGTCCAGGAGTCCAAAAGCCAAAGAACTTGGAGTTTCATGTTTGAGGGCAGGAAGCATCCAGCACAGGAGGAAGATAGAGACAGGAAGACTCAGCAAATCTGCTTTATTCTAGCCATGATGACAGTTGATTAGAGATTGCCCACTCAGATTAAGGATAGGTCTGCCTCTCCCAGTCCACTGACTCAAATGTTAATCTCCTTTGGCAATAGCCTCACAGACACACCCGGGAGCAATGCTTTGTATCCTTCCATCAAGTTGACACTTAATATTTACCATCACATAGAGAGTGTATTTACACAAATCTATATGGTATGGCCTACTACATACCTAAGCTATATGGTATCATGTTGCTCCTAGGCTACAAACTTGTATGTTAACATACCGAATACTGTAGGCAGTTATAACACAATGGTGAGTATTTATGTGTCTAAGCACAGAAAAGATAGAGTAAAAGTATGTTATAAAAGCTTCGTTATAATCTTACGGGACTACTATCATATATGTGGCCCATCGTTGATGGAAACATTGTTAACGCAACACACGACTGACTCAATGTTTTTCAAGTTATTTGACATCAAAAAAAGAGAACATGACTTCAGATTTTACCATGGAGGATTTAGATCAGGTATTTTTTCCTAACTGCAAGGGTTGTTAAATCAATACGTACATATATTACCAAGAGAATTATCTTTTCCAAAGGTCTTAAAAAATGTAGTACCTTTTTTTTTTTTTCTCTGTAACTGTTTAGGAAGCAGTGCTTCCTGAAAGACCAAACCAAAATTTCTGCATTATGTGGCTTTGTACACTAGATGAGCATTTCGTAAGTTCAAGTTTAATTTAAAACCATGATGACACAGGTGTGAAAAATACAGACATTATCATACACTCTGGAAAACCATATTACATATCATAAAATGTTATGGCTTGGATAGAAATTGTAGTTTGCTTTTTTAAAAGCTTTAAATTTTACTCATCTGTTTTGGAAACAGTTCTTTTTAATTGAGTGAATTAGATGCTTTTCAGTTCATTGAAAATCCCCCTTAGCAAATCATGTTTTGATGAGCTTAAGTTCTGTTTCTGGGTTCAGCTTCTCAGTTTAGTTGTCATTCAAAGCATTGGCTTATATTATGGTTAAGTGTGTGCTTTATTGGAGGCTTCCCATTACCTTATGAGAATTTATAGTGTCTCTGAGGGAGAGTAGTTACAATTTATTTTAATTTCTTTCAGGATATAATCTAACTGCCATTTGGGATAATGGTGTAGTGGTGCATAATTATATACATTATGTTATGTATATGCTATCTTGTGAGGCATCCAACATTGGTCATTGTCAAAGACAGGCTGTTAGAGTTAGATGGGCTCTTGGACTGGACTGTTGGTGGCATTCCCAGGTTTTAAAAACAAGTGCTCGTATAAGTTATTTGAATTTATGTAAGAAATTAATACAATGTTATGTTTGAGATTTAATAGCATAAAAGTCAAGAGTTTTCCTTTTTTACTTTTGGCTTAGCTATAACCCCTTTCTTGTATGTATTTATAATATGTTCTTTCAGAATGAGATTATGTAACAGTATATACGGTCACATAGAATGTTATATATGTAAGATAAAGATATTATAGATGAATATTTTCCTGAATATTATTTACTACATAATCTGTTACTGGCCCAATTTCATGTAATCACGTAATGAAAGATCCTTCTTCAGTTAAGCCTATTAGGGCTTTAACTCTGAGTCTCCTGAATATATTTTGATTTCTATGTCCAAACTGATGTTATATTTCTTATGGTATTGTAGTATGTACTTACTTTCTTTTGGGGGGATATAATTATATTAAAAAGCAGTAAAATTTACAGAGAGACTTTTCATACTGCTTAAAGGCAAAGCAAGAGTTTTGATAGAAATACATATGAAGCTGGATTATTATGCTCATTACCTAAACGTAGTCATCTTCTTCCTAAGTGTGGTTTTAAAATTTATCATTGTGTCTCCTTTTTTGTGGCTTAAGTAGAAAGCATATATTGAAAAGAAATATGTAGGCCATGGAAATATTGGTAGCAGTAGCCAGCTTTTAGTTAAAGTTAGCAGGAGGGAGAGAAACAGAGAGGGTGAACACACATTTCCATAAAAAAAGAGAGTGTGTGTGAACTTATTTCATGCTAAGAGCTTGTAACAGTAAGTTATAAGATTATTTACTTTTTATTAAAATGTAGTAAACACTTCAGAAATTTGGGCTGAGGATAGAGGATATTCTGATGTAAAGATGAATTATGGACTGATTTTTATGAAAAGTTAAATTTTATGCTTAAATATACAGAGTAACTAGAGTAGGTTAATGAAATGGCTAATAGAGGAAGAGACTTATTTTAATGAAATGGAAAGAATGGTAACTAGTACATTATCTGTTTCAATATATAATTCTTAGAAATGTACTATTATTAAAATGAAATATTCTGTGTTCTGTTTTGAAAGAATATCAGATGCTAATTAGTGTTATTTTGTTTTACTGTTTAAGTACTAAATGAAATATTGAGGTCATAGAGCTTTGGACTTAGACAAACTTTGCTTACAAGCCCAGTTGCTTCACTCTAGAGCAGTGTGATATCCTACAAGTAACTTTACGTTTTTAAGCCTCAGTTTTCCCCACCTGGAAATGAGGGTAATAGTTTATGTTGGATAAAGTTGATTTAAAGATTAAATGAGATACTGTGTGAAAAGCACTGTGCTTGTGGTCTTTTGCATAGTAAGTAAGTGCCCAGTAACTATAAATTAGTTTATTAATCATAATGGCCTTTTAAAAGTACTGAGCACAGATAGCTTCAACTTGATATGTCACAAATTGCAAATGAGTAGAGCTAAAATTCCTGCTCTGTGCAACTTTCCTGGATAAAATGTTTATTAGAGAATTTCCTTATTACCATCTTTTTTCTGTCTTCCCCCTCCCCCAGCCACCTGCCAGAGATTGATAGTTCTCATACTATGTGTTGGGTAGGGCCATTCTTTCACTGAACATTTTTGAGAGTCTGCTATGTGTATTAAGCTAGTCATTGTTAATTTGCTGAAAGGTTGAGACAAAGAGTCTTTAAGGAGTGATGGGAACCTGCCAATCTAGATCTTAGTCTTATTCTTTTTCACTGTCATCTTCAAATTAAAAAAAGAAATTTCTTTGTTTTGCTCTGTCTGGTTGTTGGATTAATAAATACACTTAACTTTAGCAAGATGGCTTTAGCACAATGATTGGCTAGAGACAAGTGGTACTTGGTGTTTGAGAGCCCACAAGGGCGGTATGGAGACACCCAGCCTCTGCAGCCTCGTCTCCCCTTCCCATAACTGATTGGTCTAGAGACAGGAGAGACTTGTAGGGAAAAGGTAAGCAGCAGATTCCTACTAGTCCCCATTGCCACCACAAACATCTACATTCCTTACTACAGGAGAATCCCGCAATTCTCGTAAACCCTGACTCTAGTTTGGAGAGCTCCTAGGAATTCACACAACTGCCTTACTCTGGATTAGGAGCACAAGGTGTGTATTCCTCACTCCCTAGCCACCCCTTGTGAATCAAGCTGCTGCAGCATGGTGCCATCTTGAGACCAGAGCCACCTCTGGAGTGTGCACTCTTCTGGGGGTCAGTAGCTTTTGGACCTCTGCAGCACTGGGACTCCATCTTCACTCCACCAAGCCTAAATGGGTGACTGAACACCACAGCTTCAGCTGTTCAGAGTCTGGGCTCATGATTGGCTGTGACTCTGACCTGCACAGCAGGGAAACCAATCCCCACTGCCCACACTCAAGCTGGAGGAAAAGTCTGACAGTCTTTCACAGGGCAAACCTGCCCTTGAGCCAGCCAGACTGCTGTGTACCCTCCCTTGAGCAGGAGAGATCCCTGAACCATTGAGGAGCTGATGCACCCAGGCTCATAGAGGGGCTATGTGTCTGTGCCCAGGGCCTGAGAAACAGTCCCATAGGCTGCTCCTGGCAAATATATCCCAGGATGATCTAGCAGCTGTGCATCCTTGTCTTAGGTCTGAGAAACAGCTTCATAGGCTTCCCCTACCACATACTCTCCTAGGCTAGCCAGGAAGCTAAGCATCCATGTTCTGGGTCTGAGAAAACCCTGCAGACCACCTTTGGCAGAAATTCCCCCTAGGCCAGCTGAGCAGCTGTGTGTACCCATCCCAGGCCTGAGAAATAGTTCTGTGGGCTACCTCCAGCAGACACATGCCCAGGCCAGCTGAGAAGCTGTGTGGCCATGTACTGGACCTTAGAAACAGCCCCTGACAGGCACTCCCACAGGCTGGCCAAGCAGCTGTGCCCCTGTGACTCTAGCCAGTATAACAGACTTCAAACCAGATCCTAAGTTGACCAACCTACCATGTGCATGCATGTACCCCTGACCTGAGAAACAGCCCAGCAAGCCCACCCTTAGCAAAGTTACACCATTGCTACCACAAACTGTCAAAGCCTTGGCCACTGAGACACTCACAAATGTCATTAGCGTGGATTACAACTGAAGAAACTGCATAGAAAAACAGTACTGCATCCAACTAGAAACAATCTCAATGCATCCCCACTGAACTGACACCCCAGGGCCATCTATATGAATAAGTCTTCTCTTATGGATCCTACTCCATAAAATTAGAAGAGGTGACTCTTCTACCAGATGCATAGAAATCAACATAGGGACACATCAAACATGAAAAAGCAAAGAAACATGACACCTTTAAAGGAATGTAATAATACTCTAGTAACAGATTTTAATCATAAGAAAATATATAAAATGTCAGAAGTGGAATTCAAAATAATAATCTTAAGGAAAGTCAGTGAGATACAGGAGAATATATATAGAAAATTCAACAAAATCAGGAAAGTAATTTATGATATGAATGAGGAATTCAACAAAGAGATAGATATAACCAAGAACCAATCAGAAATATTAGAGCTGAAGAATTTAATGAATGAAGTAAAAAATACTCTCAAGAGCTCCAACAACAGATTTAAACCAAGCAGAAGAAAGAATTCTGCAACTTGAAGACAAGTCTTTTGAAATAATACAGAGAAAAGTAAATAATAATAATAATAAAGAATGAAGAAAACCTACAGGATTAATGGGGCAACATTAAGTGAACAAACATATATGGAAGTTCCAGAAGAAAAGAGAAGGGAAAAGTTGTAGAAAACTTATTTATTGAAATAATAGCTGAACAATTCTTGATCTTGAAAGACAGATGAACATACACATCCAGGAAGCTGAAAGAACCTGAAGTGGATTTAACCCAAAAAGGTCCTCTTCAAGGAACATTATAACCAAATTGTCAAAAGTAAAAATCAGAGGATTCTAAAAACAGCAAGAGAATAGTGTGAAGTCACACATAGGGGAGTTGGCAGTGGACTAATTGTGAGTTTTTCAGCAGAAACCTTACAGGCTAGGAGAGAATGGAATTATATATTGAAAGTACTGAAAGAAAAAAAAAAACTGTCAGCCAGGAATATTAGAATATTATACCCAGCAAAGCTGTCCTTTCTAGACAAGCAAGAACCAAGAGAATTCATCATCACTGGACTGGCCTTACAACAAATGTATAAGGTACTCTTACATCTGGAAGTGCAAAGACAGTAACTGCTATCATGAGAACATGTGAAACTGTAAAACTTATTGCTAGAGCTAATACACAAAGGAGAAAGAAAGAAATCTTATCACAACAGAAAGCCATTCAACTATAAGAATAAGCAATAAGGCAGTAAGGAACAAAGGATATATAGAACAACCAGAAAACAGTCAATAACTTGACACATATAAGTCTTCACCTGTTAATAATAACTTTGAATTGAGTATTTAAACTCATTACATTTCTCATTTAAAAGATACAGACCATTTAATATATTAAAACAAAAGAAGACGCAACTATATGCTGCCTACCAGCAACTCTTTACTTGTAAAGACACACATAGATTGAAAGTGAAAAGACAGAAAAAGATATTCCATGCAAACAGAAACCAAGCAAGCAGGAGTAAGCTATACACATATCAGACAAAACAGACTTCAAGTCCAAAGCTGTACAAAGAGACAAAGGAGGACGTTATAAAATAAAGGGATTAATTCAGCAAGAGAAAATTGTAAATATATACATACCTGATATTGGAAAACCCAAATACATAAAGCAAATATTATTAAATCAAAAGGTAGAGATAGACTTTAGTACAGTAATAGTTGTTGACTTCAGCACCCTACTCCTCAGCATTGGAGAGATTGCCTAAACAGAAAACCAGCAAAGAAACATTGGATTTAAAGTACACAATAGACCAAACTGCACGTAACAGACATTTACAGAACGTTTCACCCACCCGGCAGCTACATAATATACCTTCTTTTCATCAGCACCTGGAACTTTCTCAAAGATTGACCCATATGCTAGGATACAAAATAAGGGTCAAAAAAATTGAAATCTTATCAAATTTCTTATCTGACTACAAGGAATAAAACTAGAAACCAGTAGTAAAATGAACATTCAAAACTATACAACAAATGGGAATTGAACATTATTCTGAATGACCAATGGGTGAAGGAATAAATTGAAAAGGAAATAAAAAAAATTCTTTTTTTTTTTTTTTTTTTAGTTGCATTTTAGGTTTTGGGGTACATGTGAAGAACATGCAAGATTGTTGCATAGGTACACACATAGCAGTGTGGTTTTCTGCCTTCCGTCCCCTCACCTGTATCCCCTCACCTGTGTCCTTTCTCCCCATGCTATCTCTTCCCACCTCCCCACCCCTCCGTCCCTTCCCTATTTCCCCACAACGGACCCCAGTGTGTAGTGCTCCCCTCCCTGTGTCCATGTGTCCTCATTGTTCAATACCCGCCTATGAGTGAGAACATGCGGTGTTTGATTTTCTGCTCTTGTGTCAGTTTGCTGAGAATGATGGTTTCCAGGTTCATATATGTTCCTACAGAGGACGTGAACTCATCGTTTTTGATGGCTGCGTAAAATTCCATGGTGTATATGTACCACATTTTCCCTATCCAGTCTATCATCGTTGGGCATTTGGGTTGGTTCCAGGTCTTTGCTATTGTTAACAGTGCTGCAATGAACATTCGTGTGCATGTGTCCTTATAATAGAATGATTTATAATCCTTTGGATATATACCCAGTAATGGGATTGCTGGGTGAAATGGGATTTCTATTTTATAGGTCATTGAGGAATCACCACACTGTCTTCCACAATGGTTGAATTAATTTACATTCCCACCAACAGTGTAAAAGTGTTCCTATTTCTCCATACCCTCTCCAGCATCTGCTGTTTCCAGATTTTTTAATGATTGCCATTCTAACTGGTGTGAGATGGTATCTCAGTGTGGTTTTTATTTGCATTTCTCTAATGACCAGTGACGATGAGCATTTTTTCATGTTTGTTGGCCTCCTGTATGTCTTCTTTTGTAAAGTATCTGTTCATATCCTTTGCCCATTTTTGAATGGGCTTGTTTGTTTTTTTCTTGTAGATCTGTTTTAGTTCTTTGTAAATTCTGGATATCAGCCCCTTGTCAGATGGGTAGACTGCAAAAATTCTTGACAGAAATGAAAGTAGAAGCACAACATACAAAAAATTATGGGATACAGCAAAAGCAACACTAAGAAGCAAGTGTATATCAATAAATGCCTACATCGAAAGGCTGGAAGGATTTTGAATAAACTGCAATGAATTCAAAGAACTAGAATGCAAAGACAAACCAAACCCAAAATTAGAAGGAAAGAAATTAAGATCAGAGCAGAATAATGAAGAGCAGAGCAGAAATAATAAAGATCAGAAATAAATGAAATTGATACTATGAAAAACAGAAAGTTCAACAAAGCAAAAAGTTGTTTTTTAAAGATATAATCAACAAGCCATTAGACTAAGAGAAAAGGGAAGACTCAAATAAATAAAATCAAATGAAAAGGAGATGTCACAAGATAATAAGATATATGTAGTATATGTAGTATATATATATATATATATATATATATATATATATATATATATATGGATCATTAGAGATTGCAGTGAACAACTACACCCAGTTTTGAGCTAAGTAAATAAATCAAGCAAGCAAGCAAGCTGAAGATCTTACTGCTAGAGTTCAAAACATACTACAGAGCCATATTAAGCAAAGTGGCACAGCACTGGCATAAAAGCAGATACATAGACCAACAGAATGGAATAAAGAATACAGAAATAAGTTTGCATGTTTACAGTGAGTTGACTTTTAACAAATGTTCAAGAACACTCAGTGGGGAAAGGACACTCTTCAACAAATGGTGCTGGGAAAACTGGATATCCATATGCAAAATAAGACTAGAGCTTCACCTCTCACCCTATACAAATATAATAAATATAAAATAAAATCAACTAAAAATGGATCAAAGACTGAACTGCAAGACGAAATGAAACTATAAAACTACTAGAGGAAAACATAGAGAAAACACTTCAAGACATTTGTCTGGGAAAGTATTTTATGAATAACACCTCACAAACATAGGCCACAAAATAAAAATAAATGGGATTATATCAAATTTAAAAACTTATGAATGACAAAGGAAACAACCAACAGAGCGAAAAACTAATCTACAGAATGGGAAAAAATATTTGTAAACAACTAACCCAAAAGGGGATTAATAACCAAATTATACAGGGGACGCAAACATCTCAACAGCAAAAAAACAAAACAAAGACAAACCAAAACAAAAATACCCACCCCCAAAGCCAATCCAATTTTAAAAATGGGCAAACGATCTGAACAGACATTTTTCCAAAGAAGACATACAAATGGTCAAGAAATATGTAAAAAAATGTTTCAGCATCACTAATTATCAGGGAAATGCAAATCAAAATCACAATGAGGTATCATTTCACCCTGGATAGGATGGCTATTATCAAAAATACAAAAAGATAACAAATACTGATGGGAATGTGAAGGAAAATAACTCTTATACACTGTTAGTGGGAATGTAAACAGTATGGATGTTCTTGAAAAAACCACAAATAGAACTATCATATGATCCAGTAATCCCACTGCTGATTCTTTATCCAAAGTAAAGGAAATTAGTGTATTGAAGAGACATCTGCACATCCATTTTTATTGCAGCACTGTTAACAATAGCCAAGGTATGGAATCAACCTAGTTTTCAACAACAGATGAATGGATAAAGAAAATGTGGTATATTTGCATAGTGGAATACTATTCAACCATAAAAAAGAATATGGTTCTGTCATTTGTGGCAACAGCAATGTAACTGGAGGACATTATGGTAAGTGAAATAAGCCAGGAACAGAATGTTAAATATCACATGTTCTCATTTACATATGGAATCTAAAAATAGTTGATTTTATAGAAGTCACAAATAGATTATACTAGAGTCTGGGAAGGGTATGGGAAAGTAAGGGTTAGGGAGAGATTTGTTAAAGGATACAAAATTGCAGCTAGATATGAGTAATAAGTTCTAGTGTTTTAGACCACTGTAGGAGGACTATACTTAACAATAATATGTTGTATGATTTCAAGTAGTTAGGAGGAAGACACTGATTTTTTTCTAACACAAATGATAAATGTGATGATGGATATGCTAATTACCCCGATCTGATCAATATACAATATATATTTATATAAATATCACCATTAATATGTACAATGATTATATATCAATTTAAAATATTGGAAAAAATAAATACAGTTCAAATGTTTGTTGAAGGCTATGCTTTTATATTAGTGAGTAAAAACATCTCTGGTAAGTAAATTTCAAAATGGGTAAGAGGGTTAGTCATTGATCTATTCTGTGCGTATCACAGAAGTTTGGCTGAAATTTAACCATCTCTTCAACCCTGTGTGGCATGAGATGACTGAAAGGTCACAGATTCGGCTATGTAAAAACCTTAAAACAGTTATATTGCCATATTAGGCAACATCTGCAAGTCAGGGAGCCAGATCTACCAGGCTTAATACTGGGTTTCCTGGCTTTTGCAATCTTGCTCTTCCAGCGTAGGGGTACTCTCACTTGATAAGAACCTGCACTTCAGAGCCTAGAGATTTTTAAATTTATATCCACCTAAGGGCTTTTCATAGGTGAACCTGGCCATGGCCTAATTTACTACTATCACCTCTCCTGTAAACTACAATGGTAGCTTCCCAAATGGTCTTCCTGCTCTTAGGTTTGCTTTCCTACAGTTCTGTTCCCAAATTGCAGATTATATTATGTGACTTTTCTGTTTAAAACTCTTTGGTGGTTTTTCATCATACATCAACTCCAAACTTCTTACCCAAATTTACCAACGTTAGAGGATTCGGCTCTTACCTACTACTCAGACTTCATCTTCTATATGCATCTTTGCCCACTATAGGTGCAAGGCATGTTTGTTTATTTTATTCTGTTTCCAAAACATTCCAAGTTCGTTTGTATTATACTTAGAATTTCTCATGCTTGAAATGATTTTCCCTCTTGTCTTTGCTTTTGGCTAGCTCTATTTTGTCATTGACGTTTCACCTTTGACATTCATCTTTTTAAAGCTTCATTCTAAAGGAGCCACCCAGTCTTGCTTTTCATCAAGCTATTAAGTTTCAGTTATCTACATATTCTTATTGTCATCTGATACTGTTTCTTGTCTGTATTTCCCTACTAAAATCTAAACTCTGAAAGCTAAGGACTTCATCACTTAAAACAGTGCTTGAACTAATAGCGAATGAATGAATAAAAGCTTTTTCATGAACACTGTTGGAATTATAAGTGTTTACAGCCCTGGATGTGTTATTCAGGGAAAGTGATTTTTTTTTTTTTTAATGAGAGAAAATACATATGTAGATGTAGGGAATCCATTAGATGACCTTCAGGGCCAAGTGGCCTATTGAATTCCGCTCTGATGAATAATGTCAGAGGGAGTTTCTTGGGAAACACATCATAGTTTTATACTAGATTATGTTTGAAATAAAATTTCATAGATCTTACATTATAATTTTAGATTAAATCAATATAAAGGATTTAGGAAGTTTGCTTTTGTATCCTAACTTTTGACTTTTACATAATGTTAGAAATCTAAACTTTTGACTTTTTATTTACAATTTTTTTGTGTTTAATTAAAAAAATCATAATCTGTACTGAATTACAATTTTGTTTCAGGCAAAGGTATAACTGAAATGAAATGAGAATTCAGGAATACTAACTTTTTTAAAAGATTAATTTTTAAAAAGATTAACTTTTTAAAAAGATTAATTTTAAGTTCAATCGGTGTTTTGTAATTGCATGGCATTTTAATTTGTCATTTTGTTATTTTCTATTTTTAATCTGTTATGCCTTTATATTATCTGATCCATCAGCTAGTTTCTCCTGTGACTGGCAAGCATTCTTAGTTGGATAGATTATAAACAGAATTAACAGGGGTTGCATAGAAGCTGCCCTCCTCTTGATTTATAGCTTCTTAGTTAGTGGAAGGGTGGTGGTTATCGGTAACTTGTATTGGGGGTGGGAATTATCATGCTCCAGTATGGAGTGGATGGATGAATGATTTCTGCTCTTAAAGATGTTAACCAGATCCTTTTGCAAATAAAGACTAATAACTCAGATTTTTAAACAATCTTCATGACAGATGAGGGCATAGAGAAGAGTGCATCAACACCAATTAAGAATGTTGAGTGTATATTCTTCTTAACAGTGATTGATAGCTCTTGGAGTACTATCTCTGCCCAAGAAGTGATGTTTTACATTGGAAAGTTTAAAGGTTACATTTTAATGTACCCTATAAGTTGTGTTCCCTGAACTCAATGAAAATGTATTAGTAAATTAAGTAAACTTCACGTTGAAAATTTTACTTACGGTCTCAACACCATTATCACCAGGCTTTTAAAAGAGATATTTTTTTTCTCAGTAATAGGGAGTAAAAGAAATGGCTCTGTGTCCAGTTTGAAAACCATTGGAATTTATATGAAATGACTTGCCTATGTTGTGACTCTTTTGAATCTTTAAAAATTCTTTATCTGTATAACAGACATGTGCAACAATTAAATTCATAATATTTAATTTATTTTGAAGGATTCATATCAACTTGTGTAAAATTTGTCACATACAATATTATACCGAAGTAAAAAAGTCATTGTTACCAATTTGTTTAAGAGAGCTTATAATTTATGAAGCATAAACAAAAACTCTTTAGGGGATTTGCTCATTCTCTTTATATTTTAAACTAAAGCATTCTGCCCCTTTCACCATTTCTTTTACTACTTTGCTTCCTTTTTGTTTCAGATAATCCTAATCCCAAAGTATCAGACCCAGACCCAAGTGTCTCTTTGAGATGGAGCTAATTTTTCTGTCTCTATTGCTGCTGATATTGCTGCTGGTACTGTTGCTGCTGCCCTTTTTTTTTTTTTTTTTTGTAACTTCATATATAAATTTTTCAATCAGAACTGTGATCATTTACTTACTGGAACGTACTGAGAACATTCTAAACATTGAGAGAGAAAGTGTTTTATTACGTATACTTAAAGCTGTTCCCTCATATGATACTTCACACTCCTGTTGTATTTTAAGGACGTGTTGATAGCATTTCGAGTTTAATTGGTTGAGTAGTATCTCCAAATCAAATGCATAAGCTTGCCTTCAGACTGTTGTTGTCACTGACAACTGTGGGGACTAAGATATCAAATAAGTGCTATTTCTTAATGTCAATCAAAAACTGTTTTTCATCTGACAGTTATTGTAGTGATGTTATTTTGTTATTTCATAGTTACTTTTTTGGATCGCCTACCCCAAACCATTTTGACAGTAGTATAATTTACTTAGCCTAAGCAGTATTATGGTTTTTGTGGTTATGTTTTCTTTGGTTTTGGAGGAGTTGTATAAGCATTTTGATCATAATTTGTTTATATGATATCTCTCCACCTTCTTTTTGTCACAAAAGAGAAGATTTTTTAAATGCTAAAGAAAGCATAATTCATCTTATTTGTTTTCTTTTAGGATAAATCTTTGTTTTAAATTTTAGAAGAAATTATTAAATATTAATATCAAATAAAGAACACAAAGCTGCAGAAACAGATTTTGTGAAAAAAATTTGGAAAAATTTTATTACATAATTTAAGCCCCTTTAATAATGTATTTTAGTCTATATTTGCATTAGTGTGGAACAAAGCCAAAATAATTTAAAGGAACACTAGACTGGGTATCAGAAAACTAGATATTTTTCTAGGTGCTAAAATTTTATCTAGTTACATGAGCTTAGACAATTCCCTTAACCACTTAGGGTCATTGTCTTGTATAAGATGAGGGGATACTGCTAGGTAATACCTAAGCACCTTCAACTCCTAAAATTTGATAACCCAAACTATGTTTAGTTTTAAGGTTGCTTAATTGAACATGGCTATTTCCAGGCAGTTTTAAGAGAGTTTAACTTTAACTTCATTTGTAGCTTCAACCTTCTCTTCCTAGTTTTTGCAGAGATGAGTTTTTGGCTGTATTTTATCATTTGTTACATTATTAAGATCCTGTTTGCATATATGGTATATGATCGATAGGTACATACACATCACCATAATAAATATAGCTATTAATAATAATAATGAATTTATTGAATTCTTACTATTTGCCAGACAAATCCTGGACATATGGGCAACTTTAAGGTATTTTGGAGCTCTAAAAATTGCTCTAAAAACCTTTTTTAAAAATTGTTTTCAAAGTTAGAATTTAACTATTTTCCACTCTATGTGACATTGTCTTCTCAAATTTCAAATTATTGTTTAATTTTGCTGTGTAAATAAAGCAATTCAACAGATACGGTCTTTTTCTCCTTTTTTTTTTTTTAATTTCAGAAATTTATTATCCGAAGGTTCAGAAGTACAAACCAAGTTCAGAAATGTGAAACTAAGGCACAGGCCTCTGCTTTCCCTGATGGCTCTAGGGAGAACCCCTCCTCGCCCTATTTCCGATTATGGTGGCTGCTGCTTTCCTTGGTTTTCGACAACATAATTGCAATCTCTGCCTCCATTTTTATAATATAGCCTTCTTCCTGCATGTATCAAATTAAAGATGACATTTAAGATATAAAAAGGGAAGAATCTAGAAAAAGGACAGATCAAGAAAGATTTTGTGGGCCATGATATGGGTTTTTGGCTTTTACTGTGAGTGAGATGGAAAGCCACCAAAGTTTTGAACAGTGCGCAGTGATTTAACTTGTATTTAGAAAGGATCACTACAGCTCATTTTTAGAGTATATTATAGTGCATAAGAGTGGAAGCAGGGAGACCAGATAGGAGACTTTTTATGTAATCCAGATGAGAAATAATGTTGGCATAGACCAGAGTGATAGAGCAGCGAAAGCAGTGAGAAGTGGTTGGCTTCTGGATAGATTTTAAAGGTAGGACTAATAGATTTTCTCACAGATTGGTTGTGGAATAGAGGAGAGAAGAAGTAACATAATGCAAAGATTTGGGGCTGAAGCATCTGGGAGGCCAAAGCTGTATTTACTGAGATGAGCAAAACTGCAGGAGGAATAGGTTTTGGGTAAGGATTGAGAGTTTGGTTTTGAACATATTAAATGTGAGGTGCTTATTAAGCATATATGTGGAGATGTGTAGTAGGCAGTAGATATATGATCTGTAATTCCAGGTGTAAGATGTGGTATAGAGGGGAGGGGCCAGAATGACGAAATAGAAACACACTCCGAGATCGAATCTCCATCTTAAAAAAAAAAAAAAAAAAAAAAAAGAAGAAGAAGAAACAGGCTCCTGTCTGCAGCTCCTAGTGAGACCAACACAGATGGTGGGTGATTTCTGCATTTCCAACTGAGGTACCCAGTTCATCTCATTGGGACTAGTTAGTGGGCACAACCCACAAACGAGCAGAAGCAGGGTAGGGCATCACTTCACTTGGGAAGTGCACAGAGCCGGGGGATCTCCCATCCCCAGGCCAGGGAAGCAGTGAGGTCCTGTGCTACCTACCCCGGGTACTACGCTTTCCCCAAGGATTTTTGCAATCTGCGGATCAGGAGATTACCTTGTGAGACCACACCACAAGGGTTTCAAGCACAAAACTGAGTGACTGTTTGGGCAGGCACTGAGCTGCAGGAGTTTTTTCATACTCCTGTGGCGCCTGTAACTCCAGTGGGACAGAACCGTCCACTGCCCTGGAAAGGGGGCTGAAGCCAGGGAACCAAATGATCTTGCTCAGTGGGTCCCACTCCCACAGAGCCCGGCAAGCTGAGAAACCACTGGCTTGAAATTCCCACTGCCAGCGCAGCAGTCTGGAGTCCGCCTGGGAGGACCGAGTTTGGTTGGGGGAGGGGCTGCCGCCATTACTGTGGGTTTAGCAATCAGTTTTATGGACAGTTCTAAGGAGCCTGGGACGTTTGGACTGGGAAGAATTCACCATAGCCCAGCAAAGTGGCTGTGGCCAGACTGCTTTTCTGAATTCCTCCTCTCTGGGCAAAACATCTCTGCAGGAAATCAAGCAGCTTTATTCAGGGGCTTACAGATAGAAGTTTCATATCCCTGGGATAGAGCACCTTGGGGGAGAGGCGGCTGTGGACTCAGGTTCAGGGGACTTAATCTTTCCTTCCTGCTGGTTCCGAAGAGAGTGGCTGATCCTGATGAGGGATTCTCCTAGCACAGCACACCAGCTCTGCTAAGGGACAGATGGCCCCCCTCAAGCTGGTCCCTGACCCTGTGTCTCCTGACTGGGAGAGACCTCCCACAGGGGTTGACAGATATTTCATACAGGAGAGCTCTGGCTGGTGTCAGATCAGTGGCCCTCTGGGACAAAGCTTTGGGAGGAAGGAACAGGCAGCAGTCTTTGCTGTTCTGCATCCTCCACTGGTGATACCCAGGAGAACAGCGTCTGGAGTGGAGCCCCGGCAAACTGCAGCAGACATGCAGAAGAGGGGCCTGTTAGAAGAAAAACAAGCAAATAGAAAGCAATAATACCAACATCAACAAAAAGACCTCACAAAACCTTATCCAAAGGTCAGCAGCCTCAAAGAGCAAAGGTGGATAAATCCAGGAAGATGAGGAAAAAACAACACAGAAATACTGAAAATTCCAAAAGCCAGAATGCCTCTTTTCCTCCAAATGATGGAAACACTACTTCAGGGCACAGAATGGGGCTAAAGCTGAGATGGATGAACTGACAGAAGTAAACTTCAGAAAATGGGTAAAAAGGAACTTTGCTGAGCTAAAGGAGCATGTTCTAACCCCAATGCAAAAAAGCTAAGAACCTTGATAAAAGGCTACAGGAGCTACTAACTAGAATAACCAGTTTAGAGAGGAACATAAATGACCTGATGGAGTTGAAAAACATAGCGTAAGAACTTCATAAAGTAGGCATGAGTATCAATAGCTGAATCAATCAAGCAGAAGAAAGGATATCAGAGTTTGAAGACCATCTTGTGGAAATAAGGCATGCAGACAAGATTAGAGAAAAGAATGAAAAGGAATAAACAAAACCTCCAAGAAATATGGTACTGTGTAAAAAGACTGAACCTACAATTGATAGGAGTACCTGAAAGAGATGGGGAGAATGGAACCAAGTTGGAAACACCCTTGAGGATGTTATCCAGGAGAACTTCCTCAACCTAGCAATACAGGCTGACATTCAAATTCAGGAAATACAGAAAACACCACTAAGATGCTCCACTGGAAGATCAACCCCAAGACACAAAAGATGTGGTCTAGAGATAAAAGCTGGGGAATCAACAGCATGTTGATGATATTTAGAGCCAGTGGGACTGGATGAACTTTAAAGGAGTGAGTTTAAAAAGAGATGAGGTTTAAAGATTAAGCTTTGGGTTACACCCATGTCTTATTAAAACCGCAATTAAATATCACCACACACTTCTTAGATGGCTATTTTCAAAAAGATAAAAGGTAAGTATTGGCAAGAATCTGAAGAAAAAGGAACCCTAGTATCCTGTTGGAAATGCAAATTAGTACAGGCATTATGGAAAACAGTGTGGAGGTTCCTCAAAAAATATCCAGCAATTCTACTTGTGGTTATATATTTAAAGAAAAATAAAATCAGTATGTTGGAGAGAATCTTTCCTCCCAAGTTCATTGCAGCATTATTCACTATAGCCAAGATATGGAGTCTGCCTAAGTGGTATCAGTGGATAAAGAAAGCAAATGTGGCGTGTGCATGTGCACACACACACACACACACACACACAAATATACTATTCAGCCTTTAAAAAGAAGGAAATCCTGTCATTTATGACAACATGGATGAACTTGGAGAACACCATGCTAAGTAAAATAAGCCAGGCACGGAAAGACAAACACTGCATGATGTGACTTTTATGTGGAATCTAATTAAGTTGAACTCTTAAAAGCAAAGAATAGAATAGTGGTTGTCAGGGGCTGGGCCAGCAGGAAACAGTGAGTAGATGTTGGTCAAAGGATACAAACTATCACTTAGGATAAATTAGTTCTGGGGATCTATTGTACAGCATGGCAACTATAGTTAATAATATAGACATGAAAATTGCAAAGAGAGTAGTTCTTTGTAGATCTTAAATGTTCTCACCACAAAAATGGTATGATAAGTAAGATTATTGGTGTGTTAATTAGCTTGATTTAATTATTTACAAGCATACATATGCCAAACATCACATTTTCCAAGGTAAATACATACCATTTTTATGTCAATTGTACCTTAATAAAGCTGAGGAAAACATACACACTGCACTTACTGTGTTTGATTTAGTAGCACACAAGATTATATAAAAAGCATTTTATATTACACATATATTTTGTTTTAAAATTTTTACTTTTTTTCTTTTTTCTCTTTGATAGCCCTAACTTGAAGCTCAACACATTGTTGTTTTGATAATTAAATTCTTAGCTCTAGCTAATCTTAATTTTCATTAAAAATTGCAAGTCTAAAATATGAGAAATTATAATTTCCCGTAAGAGTTATTTATTTTGTACTATGTTCAGCCACTTTAATATCTCTAATAGAGGGAGACAGAGTGGATAGTGGTTAAGGACACAGACTTTTAATCAAGACCACATAAATTCTGTTACGGGTTCACTTAACCGTGTGGCTATGGTAAGGTCCCTACCCATTTTATACCTTGGTTTTCTCATCTGTAAAGTGGGATTAATAATAGCACCTACCTCATAAGGAAGTTATTGTGAGAATTAAAACTATAGAAAGCTTCTGGAACCATGTCTGTTTTATAATAGTGCTGTATGTGTTAGTTGTTACTGTCTTTCCCATTCTTGCTTCATCCTGCCTTCTACTTATGGGTAATTGGAGGTCCTGTTAAATGTATGTATTTTCTAATATAAGGATTTAAAAATCAAAAACTTTACAAATGTTGTGAAATATCTGTGAAATACATAAATAATGCTTAAATTTTTGGTTATAATTAATATTTAGAAGCCAAACCTTCATTTAAATTATAGTTTGGTAGTATATATATTTTTGGAAATTTGTGTACATTCTGCTGATGGAGGTGATATAATTTAGTATCTAATCTGAATGGTGAAAGCTCTTGTGCTGTTGCCATGAATTTTTATCTCAAGTTTATTTTGCTATGTAGACATGTGTCTAATAAAAAAAAAGATGCTGCATAAACCATCATTTGAGTTTGAATGTGCTTCTGTTTTTGGTTGAGGTATAAATGTTATTTCTGGCTGTGTCCTTCATCCTTAGCTCTTCTTACAACAAATGGAAAATCCTTAATTGTACCTGAGGGAATAGTTTATCCACAGTGGACATATGGTGGACAAAAGCTGAGTCTACTAAATGAAATAAAATTATAAATGGTAAACATGAATGCCTACAAAGTCTGGCAGCCATGTAGGAATTCACTATTTGAGATTAGCCAGTTTTGTGTATAACATAGTTCTTTTTTGGTGAGTTTGTGTGGTATATATATTATAAATTTGATTTTAAAATATGGTTTAAAGTATATAAAACATATTTATCTTTTTTACTGTTCATTGAGTTCATGATGTGACTTTGATGTCAACAATAGAGGCTCATGAGCTCACATTTTTGGAACGTTACTGCTCTTTTGATTGGGGGCAGTTAATTAGCATTAACCCAGAACAGCTCTTGGGCTTTATGGATTTGAGTGTTATATGTGGTTGCACTGTTCCAGCTAAAGGTTAAGTATTAATGGAAAATGGTCACAGCCCTTTTACTTAAAGAAAACATGTTACTTGTAAGATTTCTTTTGATTTTACTTTTACAGTTACATTGAATGTCTTCATTCATTTAGCCATCCATAAAGCAAATATTGTTGCACTTGCATTGGATAATAAGTCTTTTTAGGATTACTTGTGTGGTATGTCACAGATCATTAACTGCAAGTAACCACCTGACTTGAGGGAAGCCTGGAAGCATCATTATAGTGAAATAAGCTTTTATTTAGGTATCACTGTAGCACATTGATTTATAGATTTGTCACCAATGGCTACTTTGAAAATATATTCTCATTATCATTTAAGGAATGATAAAGATTAATTGATGTAGACTGTAACAAAGATATATTGATTACAGTGGAAAATATAAGAATAAATATTGTGGTCCATATTTTATCTAATTACATTTAAAGGATTTTTAGGTAATTAGGCTAAGTGAAGTGATTTTTTTAGGATGTTTTCAACTTTGTGTATGATTGAATATATATACATATATATATATATATATATACACACACACACATATGCATATATATACACACATATATACATATATTTAAAGGCATGTTTTGAGTTTTCCCTACTTTGACTGCCTTTAAATTGAGCAGTATAGCAAGATAATAGCAAACTTTATGTAACTATTTAATGCAGTTAATGCATACTGATTTCATTTGTGAGTACATGGCTGCTGCTTTTTTTCTTTCCTGTGTTTCTCTTTTTTTAATGTTTGTTTTTAATATATATTTTATTGCACTTTAGGTTCTGGGGTACATGTGCAGAACCTGCAGGATTGTTGCATAGGTACACACATAGAAATATGGTTTGCTGTCTCCATCCCCCTGTCACTTACATCTAGCATTTCTCCCCATGTTATCCCTCCCCAATCTCCCTACCCCTCACTGTCCCTCCCCAGTTTCCCACCAACAGACCCCAGTGTGTGATGCTCCCTTCCCTGTGTCCAGGTGTTCTCATTGTTCAGCACCCACCTATGAGTGAGAACATGCGGTGTTTGATTTTCTGTTCTTGTGTCAGTTTGCTGAGAATGATGGTTTCCAGATTGATCCATGTCCCTAGAAAGGATATGAACTCATCGTTTTTTATGGCTGTATAGTATTTCATGGTGTATATGTGCCATCTTTTCCTTGTCCAGTCTATCATTGATGGGCATTTGGGTTGGTTCCAGGACTTTACTATTGTAAACGGTGCTGCATTGAACATATGTGTGCTTGCGTAACAGAGTGATTTGTAATCCTTTGGATATATACCCAGTAATGGGATTGTTGGGTCAAATGGAATTTCTATTTCTAGGTCCTTGAGGAATCACCACACCGTCTTCCACAATGGTTGAACTAATTTACACTCCCACCAACAGTGTAAAAGTGTTCCTATATCTCCGCATCTGTTGTCTCCAGATTTTTAAATGATCGCCATTCTAACTGGCATGAGATGTTAACTCAATGTGGTTTTGATTGGCATTTCTCTAATGACCAGTGATGATGAGCATTTTTTCATGTTTGTTGGCCTCATATATATCTTCTTTTGAAAACTGTCTATTCATGTTCTTTGCTCACTTTTGAATGACTTTGTTTATTTTTTTTCGTGTAAATCTGTTTTAGTTCTTTGTAGATTCTAGATATCAGCCCTTTGTCTGATGGGTAGACTGCAAAAATTTTTTCCCATTCTGTTGGTTGCCAGTTCACTCTAATGATTGTTTCTTTTGCTGTACAGAAGCTCTAGAGTTTAATTAGATCCCATTTGTCTATTTTGGCTTCTGTTGCCAATGCTTTTGGTATTTTAGTCATGAAGTCCTTGCCTGTGCCTATGTCTTGAATGGTTTTGCCTAGATTTTTTTCTAGGGTTTTTATGGTGTTAGGTCTTATGTTTAGATCTTTAATCCCTCTGGAGTTAATTTTAGTGGAAGGTGTCCGGAAGGGGTCCAGTTTCTGCTTTCTGCACATAGCTAGCCAGTTTTCCCAACACCATTTATTAAACAGGGAATGCTTTCCCCATTGCTTGTTATTGTCAGGTTTGTCAAAGATCGGATGGTTGTAGATTTGTGGCATTGCCTCCATGGCCTCTGTTTTGTTCCATTGGTCTATATCTCTGTTTTGGTACCAGTACCATGCTGTTTTGATTACTGTGGCCTTGTAGTATAGTTTGAAGTCTGGTAGCACGATGCCTCCAGCTTTGTTCTTTTTCCTTAGAATTGTCTTGGCTACGTGGGCTCTCTTTTTTTCCATATGAAGTTTAAGGTGGTTTTTCCCAGTTCTATGAAGAGTGTCATAGGTAGCTTGATGGGGATAGCATTGAATCTATAAATTACTTTGGGCAGTGTGGTCATTTTCATGATATTGATTCTTCCTAACCATGAATATGGAATGTTTCTCCATCTATTTGTATCCTCTCATATTTCCTTGAACAGTGGTTTGTAGTTCTCCTTGAAGAGATCTTTTACATCCTTTGTTGGTTGTGTTCCTAGGTATTTTGTTCTCTTTGTAGCAATTGTGAATGGCAGTTCATTCTTGATTTGGCTGTCTTTAAGTCTGTTACTGGTGTATAGGAATGCTTGTGATTTCTGCACATTGATTTTGTATCCTGAGACTTTGCTGGAGTTGTTTATCAGTTTCAGGAGATTCTGGGCTGAGACAATGGGGTCTTCTAAATATACAATCATGTCATGCACATAGAGACAGTTTGACTTCCTCCTTTTCTATTTGAATACCCTTTATTTCTTTTTCTTACCTGATTATTCTGGCTAGAACTTCTAATACTATATTGAATAGGAGTGGTGAGAGATGGCATCCTTGTCTATTGCCAGATTTCAAAGGGAATGTTTCCAGTTTTTGCCCATTCAGTATGATACTGGCTGTTGGTTTGTCGTAAATAGCTTTTAATATTTTGAGATATGTTCCGTTGATACCTAGTTTATTGAGAGTTTTCAGCATAAAGCCGTGTTGAATTTGTCAAAGGTCTCTTCATATATTGAGATAATCATGTGGTTTTTGTCTTCGTTTCTGTTTATGTGGTGGATTATGTTTATAGACATGTGAATGTTGAACCAACCTTGCATCCCTGGGATGAAGCCTACTTGATTGTGATGGATAAGCTTTTTGATGTGCTGTTGCAATCAATTTGCCAGTATTTATTGAAGATTTTTGCATCAATGTTCATCATGGATATTGGCCTGAAGTTTTCTTTTCTTGTTGAGTCTCTGCTGCGTTATGGTATCAGGATGATGTTGGTCTCATAAAAATGATTTGGGAAGAATTCCCTCTTTTTGGATTGTTTGGAATAGTTTCAGAAAGAGTGGTACCAGCTCCTCTTTGGATGTCTAGTAGAATTCAGCTGTGAACCCATCTGGACCTGTGCTTTTTTTGATTGGTAGGCTATTAATTGCTGCCTCAAATTAAGCCCTTGTTATTGGTCTATTCAGGGTTTTGACTTCTTCCTGGTTTAGGCTTGGGAGGGTGCCAGTGTCCCGGAATTTATGCGTTACTTCCAGGTTTACTCGTTTATGTGTATAGAGTTTTTTGTTGTAATTTCTGATGGTAATTTGTATTTCTGTGAAATCGGTGGTGATATCCCCTTTATTGTTTTTTATTGTATCTATTTGATTCTTTTCTCTTTTCTTTTTTATTAATCTGGCTAGTGGTCTATTTTGATCTTTTCAAAAAACCAGCTTCTGGATTTATTAATTTTTTTTGAAGTGTGTTTTATGTCTCTGTCTCCTTTAGGTCTGCTCTGATCTTAGTTATTTCTTGTCTTCTGCTAGCTTTTGAGGTTTTTGATCTTGCTCCTCTAGCTCTTTCAATTTTTATGATAGGGTGTCAATTTTAGATCTTTCCTTGCTTCTCATGTGGGCATTTATTTCTATAAATTTCCCTCTAGACACTGCTTTAAATGTGTCCCAGAGATTCTGGTACGTTGTGTCTTCATTCTCCTTGGTTTCGAAGAACATCTTTATTTCTGTCTTCATTTAATTGTTTATCCAGTCAACATTCCAGAGCCTGTTGTTCAGTTTCTATGAAGTTGTGCGGTTCTGAGTTAGTTTCTTAATCTTGAATTCTAATTTGATTGCACTGTGGTCTGAGAGACTGTTTGTTATGATTTCCATTCTTTTGCATTTGCTGAGGAGTGCTTTACTTCCAATTATGTGGTCAGTTTTCGAGTAGGTATGATGTGGTGCTGAGAAGATTGTGTATTCTGTGGATTTGGGGTGGAGAGTTCTGTAAATGTCTATTAGGTTTGCTTGGTCCAGGTCTGAGTTCAAGTACTGGATATCCTTGTTAATTTTCTGTCGTGTTGATCTGTCTAATATTGACAATGAAGTGTTAAAGTCTCCCAGTATTATTGTGTGGGAGTCTAAATCTCTTTATAGGTCCTTAAAAACTTGCTTTATATATCTGGTTGCTCCTGTATTGGGTGTGCATATATTTAGGATCATTAGTACCTCTTGTTGCATTGATCCTTCTACCATTCTGTAATGTCCTTCTTTGTCTCTTTTCATCTTTGTTGGTTTAAAGTCCATTTTATCAGAGACTAGGATTGCAACTCCTCCTTTTTTTTGCTCTCCATTTGCTTGGTAGATCTTCCTTCATCCCTTTAGTTCGAGCCTATATGTATCCTTGCATGTGAAATGAGTTTCCTGGATACAGCACACCAATGGGTTTTGACTTTTTATCCAATTTGCCAGTCTTTCTTTCGATTGGGGCATTTAGCCCATTTACATTTAAGGTTACTATTGTTATGTGTGAATTTGATTCTGCTGTTTTGATGCTAGCTGGTTGTTTTGCCCATTAGTTGACACAGTTTCTTCATTGTTTTCATGGTCTTTACCATTTGGTACATTTTTGGAGTGGCTGGTACTGGTTGTTCCTTTCTATGCTTAGTGCATCTTTCAGTAGCTTTTGTAAGGCAGGCCTGGTGGTGATGAAATCTCTAAGTAATTGGGTGTGCTTTGTAAAGCATTTTATTTCTCCTTTGCTTATGAAGCTTAGTTTGTCTGGATATGAAATTCTAGGTTAAAAGTTCTTTTTTTTTTTAAGGATGTTTAATATTGGCCCCACTCTCTTCTGGCTTGTAGGGTTTCTGCTGAGAGTTCTGCTGTGAGTCTGATGGTCTACTCTTTGTGGGTAACCTGACTTTTGTCTCTGGCTGCCCTTAGCATTTTTTTCTTCATTTCAACCCTCATGAATCTGACAATTATGTGCCTTGGGGTTGCATTCTTGAAGAATATCTTTGTGTTGTTCTCTGTATATTATGGACTTGATTATTGGCCTGCCTTGCTAGGTTGGGGAATTTCTCCTGGATAATATCCTGAAGAGTGTTTTACAGTTTGGATTCATTCTGTCTGTCACATTCAGGTACACCTATCAAACGTACATTAGCTCTTTTCACATAATCCCGTATTTCTTGGAGGCTTTGTTCATTTCTTCTCACTCTTTTTTCTCTAATCCTTCCTTCTTGTTTTATCTCATTAAGTTGATCTTCAGTCTCTGATATCCTTTCTTCTGCTTGGTTGATTTAGCTATTGAAACTTGTGTATGCTTCACATAGTTCCCTTGTTGTGTTTTTCAGCTGCATTCACTCATTTGTATTCTTCTCTAAGCTGTTTATTCTCATTAGCATTTTGTCAATCCTTTTTTTAAGGTTTTTAGTTTCTTTGCATTGTCGTAGAACATGTTCTTTTAGCTCAGAGAAGTTTGTTATTACCCACTTTCTGAAGCCTATTTCTGTCACTTCATCAGACTCATTCTTAATCTAGCTTTGTTCCTTTGCTGGTGAGGAGTTGTGATCCCTTATAGGAGGAGACGCATTCTGGTTTTGGGTGTTTTCATCCTTTTTCTGCTGGTTTCTTCCCATCTTTGTGGATATACCTACCTGTGGTCTTTGTAGTTGGTGACTTTTGGATTTGGTCTCTGAGTGGATGTTCTTTTTGTTGGTGATGAAGTTATTTCTTTCTTAGTTTTCCTTCTAACAGTCAAGCCCTTCTGCTGTAGGACTGCTGGAGGTCCACTCCAGACCCTGCTTTCCTGGGGATCACCTGTGGTGGCTGCAGAACAGTAAGGGTTTCTGCCAGTTTCTTCTTCTGTTGTCTTTGTCCCAGAAGGATATACACAAGATGTCAGCCTGAGCTCTCCTTTATGAGGTGTGTCTTTGGTTATACAGGGTTCGGGGAGCCGCTTGAGAAGACAGTCTGTCCCTTTTGTGAGTCAAGTCCTGAGCTGTGAGCTCTGTTGTGTTCAGAGCTGCTGAGCAGGTATGCTTAAGTCTGTTCATAACCGCCTTTTTTCCCAGGTGCTCTGTCCTGGGAAAGTGGGGCTTTATTTATAAGTTTCTGACATCCTGCTGCCTTTTTTCAGAGATGCTCTGCCCCACAAGGAGGTAGCCTAGTCACAGTCTGCCAGTGATGCATTGCTGAGCTGCTGTGGCCTCTGCCCAGCTGCTCTGTGATCTTCCTTACAGTTTTCTTTATAGACGTCTAGTTAGAACTGCCTTCGTAATGGCAGTCTGCCTCAGTAATGGCTGACTGCCTCAGTAATGGTGGACTGCTTCTTTTGTGGCAGACTGTCTCAGTAGTGGTGGACTGCCTTGGTATTGGCGGACGCCCTTCCCCCACAGAGCTGGACTGTCATGGTTCCAGCTGGGCTTGCTGTGAAACTCAATCCAGAGCATTTCAGATTGCTGGTCTTTGTGAGGGTGGGACCCACCAAGCCAGTTCACCTGGCTCCCTGTTTCAGCCCCCTCCTTTTTTTTCAGTTGAATGGGCAGCTCTGTCTCCCAGGCATTCCATTGATGTGGCTGACCATATTGTGTGCGTTTTTGTGCGGAGATCCACTGCGCTGGCTGAAACAGCCATGCTGGAAACTTCTGGTGCTTTTCAGCCTGGGAATCTCCTGGTTTGTGGGCAGTAATAACTCATTTGGAAATGCAGTGACCCTCTGTACTGTTGTTGTTGTTTTTTTTTTTGGAGACGGAGTTTCGCTCGTTACCCAGGCTGGAGTGCAATGACGTGACCCCGGCTCACCGCAACCTCCGCCTCCTGGGTTCAGGCAATTCTCTTGTCTCAGCCTCCTGAGTAGCTGGGATTACAGGCACGCACCACCATGCCCAGCGAACTTTTTGTATTTTTAGTAGAGACGGGGTTTCACCTTGTTTACCAGGATGATCTCGATCTCTTGACCTCGTGATCCACCCGCCTCGGCCTCCCAAAATGCTGGGATTACAGGCTTGAGCCACCGCGCCCAGCCTCTGTACTGTTTTTGCTGGGAACTGCACTCCAGAGCTATTCCTATTTGGCCATCTTCACATGGCTGCTTCTTAAGCACATGTAGCATGAATCCTGCCGTCAGGAAACTTAAATGTCGTGTTGTGGAAGTAAGATGTACATAATGGACAAAAACTACTATGTTTCTTTTACTTCCATAACAAGACTTTAAGTCTACAAAAGAAAGACAACATTTACTTTCCTACTTTTGTATCACAGGAAGGGAAAAAAATCAAGGAGTTTTTTTTTCTTTTTTCCCATTTATGTATTTAAATCCTACTAATTTTGCAAAGCTCGAGTTTGAGTTCAACATTTCTAATCTTAATCCTTATTCCACATTTCTAATTCTTAGCAGGAATGTGGAACTCAAGCTGGAGCTTTGCAAAATTAGTAGGGTTTGGATACATAAATGGGAAGATTGAATTTTTGGCACAATGTTACATTTTAAAATAAGGTCCAATTAGAACTAGGCAGTAATCTTGAATTATTCTTAAGTATTTGATCCATTAAATATAATTCCTACCGGATATTTACGGCCTTTTAGTAGCTTCAATGTAAGCTACTTTATTAATTTTGATTTTATTTAAAAATTAGATAATAGTACTTGGGTACATCAGTGCAATTTTAAAAAAATTTATTTACTTATGTGATAGCATTTGGGTAGATAGCTTGCTGTTACTTATGGGTCAATGATGAGATGTTTACATGTGATGATAAAATGATCTCTTTTGTAAAGCATCTTTTTTATGTGCTAGGCATCATGCTAAGCGTTTTCTCTTCGTAAGTCCCAGGAAACTGAGTATTGAGAGTAAGTTGACCACATGTTGACCATTGTTACATAGCTAGTAAGAGATGGAGTTAAAATTAGGCTCTGTTTTCTTCCAAAGCACATCCATCCACTGCTTTACATCTTGTTACAGATAAGTCTTTAGCCAATTCAGTGATGTTTTCTTTATTTGGAATTTCATGTTTGCTCTTTTGCAATTAAAACCTACAGACATTTGTATACACATACCATGACATAAAAAGCTAGTAGAAAGCTAAGTTTGCTTTAGGAATTTGGAATTTACTATGCCTGAAGTCTCACTGCACCCAAAACAATTCAGCCTATTGGAAAGGAGATTTAGAGCCACATTTATATCTCCAAATAACTCATTTTAGAATTTCTGGAAATAAGAGGTCTACTTCTGTGTTTTTGTGTTTGTTTTCATGCAACTAACAGGTTAGAGAGCCTAAATAACAAAAATGTGAGCGCCTATATTATTTTGCTAGGGCTACCATAGCAAAGTTCCTCAGACTGGGTAGCTTAAATAACAAATTTATTTCTTCATAGTTCTGGAACCAAGAACTTCAAGATCAAGGCATCAACAGGGTTGATTTCATTCTAAAGCCTTTCTCAGTGGCATGTATGTGGCTGTCTTCTCCTTTTGTCTTCTCATGATGTTTTTTTCTATGCAGGTTCTGTGACCTTATCTCTTCTAATAAAAACACTAGTCATAGTGAAGTAGGGTCCATGCATATAACCTCATTTTCCCTTAATTACTTCTTTAAAGGACCTCTCTCCAAATGGATTCACATTCTGATGTACTGAGTATTAGGGTGTCAACATTTTATTGTAGGGTGATAAAATTCAGCCCACAACAGAGCCATTGTGATCTGATGTTAGAAGTAAATTTCACATAATCATAGAATGTTGAAGCTAGAAACATGTAGCAAGGTAATAATTTCTAATATTGTAATTTTATTTTATTTACTAATGTGGAAACCAAAAATAGAGCTCTTTTGACAACATTACAAAAATGGGAATTAAATTTTTAGACAATTTTTACATATTAAAAATATCGATTATTGTTTGTGATTAATTAGATTACTTAAATTATTTAAATAACTTCTTTGATAACAGTAGAATCAAATATGCATGCTATGCAAATTAAAGAAGAAAATGTAAATGTAAAAGTAAATGGTGACTTCCCGCTTTTTTTTTCTGTCCTGGCACCTCTCATGGATGCTAAAAGAAGAATGAAAGTGAATTGATTTCAAAATTTTGGTTATTTCTCTTCTTTTTGAACTGTTGCTTTTCTAATGGCTTCTTAGCCCAATAAATATGAAGCATATGGAATAGTTATTTTTGGAAGATGATGAGGAATAAATTAACTAAGAATCTGCTGGACACATAAATTCATATTGTTACAGTCTTTCAGTTTTGATGTAGATAGCTGTTTTTCCAAGTGGATTGTCCTGGAGAAAATTTTTAGGTGCAGCAAGACGGTCATGACACATTTGATGGTTATGATTAGTTGTGTTCTGTATTATGAATAGTTTACCAGTAATAAGGTAGATGAGAATACATAAATAATGTTACCTTGTATTCTGATAAACTTTCTAAAGAGAGAAATGGATGGAGATAACAGCTAATGCTTTGGGAATTTACATATATAATTATGTTTGAGGGCATTATAGTACTAGGGTCACTGTTTGGATGATGGATTCAATAGAAGCCCAAACCCAGCATTATGCAATATGCTCCTGTAACAAACTTGCATATGTAGTCTCTGAATCTAAAATATTAAAGAATATAACAACAACAACAAAAATGGATCAAAGGCTTAAACTTAAGAGCTAACACCATAAAAGTCTTAGAAGAAAACATAGGTATAAGTCAACATGACCTTGGGCCAAGTGCTCATGTGTATAATCTCAGCACTTTGGGAGACCGAGGCAGGTGGATCACTGCCTAGTGGTGATGGTTGTACAACCTAATGAATATACTAAAAACGACACACTTTAAGTTGTTCAATTTTATGATGTATGAATTATGTCTCAATTTTGAAAGATTCTGTAACTATAACCTTAAACAATTTTAAATATAATATGGTTTAGAGTCTTATAGGGTGATATAAAGTGTTGATTCATATTTTACCAATCTAGATTAACACATGGACAGTAAAACTTTGGATCATGCATACAAAACTCCAAGATTCTCTCTTAATCTTCAGAGTTTTCTCCAATACGTTTTACTCAGGGTAATGGCCTCCAGGTGCATCAGTATTGCTACAAAGGACATGACTTCATTATTTTTATGGCTTTATAATATTCTGTGGTGTATATTTATCACATTTTCTTTATCCAGTTCACTTTTGATGGGCATCTAGGTTGATTCCATGACTTCACTATTGTGAATAGTATTGTGATGGATGTAAGAATGCAGTCATCTTTTATGGATGAATTATTTTCCTTTGGGAAGATAGTCAGTAGTGGGATTGCTGGGTTGAATGGTAGTTCTATTTCTAGTTCTTTGAGAAATTTCTGTACCATTTTCTGTAGCGGTTGAACTGATTTCCATTCCCACAACAGTGTATAAGTATTTTCTTTTTTTCTGTAGCCTCTCCAATGTCCATTTTTTACTTTAAAGTAGCCATTCTGATTGGTGTAAGACGACATCTCATTGTGGTTTTAATTTGTATTTCTCTGAAGATTAGTGATGTTGAGCATTTTTTTTCATGTTTGTTGGCTGCTTGTATGTCCTCTTTTGAGAAGTAAATGTCTGTGTCATTAGTCCACTTTTTGGTGGGGTTATTTTTTTTGCTTGATTTAAATTCCTTACAGATTCTGGATATTAGTCCTTCAGCAATGCATAGTTTGCAGATATTTTCTCTCATTCTGTAGGTTGCCTGGTTACTCTGTTATAGTTTATTTATGCTGTTTTGTTTAAGCATTTGTCAGTTTTTGTGCATTTGCTTTTGAGGTCTTAGTTATAAATTTTTTGCCTATGCCAGTGTTCAGAAGGGTTTTACCTACAGTTTCTTCTTGGGTTTTTATAGTTTGAGGTCTTACATTTAAGTCTAATCTATCTTGATTTAAGTCTTTAATCATCCATGGTGAGAGATAAGGAAGGGTTCAGTTTCATTCTTCTGTATATGGCTAGCCAGTTTTACCAGCACCATTTATTGAGTAGGATATCCTTTCCCCGTTGTTTATTTTTGTCCACTTTGTTGAAGATTAGTTGGTTGTGGGTTTGTGGCTTTATTTCTGTGTTCTCTATTCTGTTCCATTAGTCTATGTTTCTAGTTGTATACCAGTACCATGCTGTTTTGGTTAGCATAGCCTCGTACTATAGTTTGAAGCTGGGTAATGTGATGCTTTTGGTGCTCTTTTTGCTTATGATGACTTTGGCTATCCAGACTGGTTTTTTTGGTTCCATATGAATTTTAGAATTATTTTTCTAATTCTATGAAAAATAACATTGGTAATTTGATAGGACTTGCTTTAAAGTGGTAGATTGCTTTGGGCAGTGTGGTCATTTTACCAATATTGACTCTTCCAGTTTTCGAGCATAGAATTTTCTTCCATTTGTTTCTGTCATCTGTGATTTATTTTAGCAGTGTTTTGTAGTTCTCCTCATAGAGATCTTTCACTTACTTTGTCAGAGGTATTCCTGGGTATTGTATTTTATTTTTTGTTGTTATGGCCAATCTTATTTTGTTCTTGATTTGATTCTAAGCTTGAACATTATTGGTGTATAGAAATGCTACTGATTTGTGTACATTGATTTTGTATGCTAAAACTTTACTGAAGTCACTTACTGGGTCCAGAAGTCTTTTGGAGGCATCTTTAGGGTTTTCTAGGTAAAGGATTATATTGTTGGTGAACAGTGAGAGTTTGACTTCTTCTTTACTGATTTGGATGTCCTTTATTTTTTTCTCTTGTCTGATTGCTCTGACTAGGACTTCCAGTATTATGTTGAATAGGAGTAATGAGAGTGAACATCCTTGTCTTGTTCCATTTCTTATGGGGAGTGCTTCCAGTTTTGCCTTTTCAGTATGATGTTGCCTTTGGGTTTGTCATAGATGTTTCTATTATTTTGAGGCATGTTTCCTTGATGTCTAGTTTGTTGAGGCTTTTTATCATTAAGGGATGTTGCATTTTATTGAGTGCTTTTTCGGCATCTGTTGAGATGATCATATGGTTTTTGTTTTTAATTGTTTATGTGGTAAATCACATTTATTGATTTGTATATGCTGAACCATCTTTAAATCCAGGAATAAAGCCCCATTTATTGTACTGAATTATCTTTTTGATGTGCTGCTGGATTTGATTTGCTACTGTTTTGTAGAGGATATTTGCTTCTATGTTCATATTGGCCTGCAATTTTCTTTTTCTGTTGTTATTCTTGCTACATTTTGTTATCAGGATGATAATGGTTTCATAGAATGAGTTAGGGAGGTATCCCTCCTTGACTTTTTGGAATAGTTTCAGTAAGATTGGTACCAGCTCTTCTTTGTATGTCTAGTAGATTTTGGCTGTGAATCCATCTGGTCCACTGCTAGATTTGTTTGGTATATTTTTTAATTTCTGATTCAATTTTGGAACTTATTTTTGTCTGTTCAGGATTTTAATTTATTTCTGGTTTAATATTGAAGGTTGTGTGTCTCCAGGAATTTATCTATTTCCTTTAGGTTTTCTACTTTGTGCACATGAGGTGTTTATAGTAGTCTTTGAGAATATTTTGCATTTCTGTGCTGTCAGTTGTAATGTTACCTTTGGCATTTCTGATTTTGCTTATTTGGATCTTTTCTCCCTTTTTTGGGGGGGTTAATTTAGCTGGCAGTCTATCAATCTTGTTTATTTTTTCAAAGAATCAACTTTCAGTTTCATTTATCCTTTACATTTTTTTTTTCTTGGTCTCAAGTCCATTTACCTCTGCTCTGATTTTAGTTATTTCTTTATTTCTGCTACCTTTGTGTTTAGTTTGTTCTTGTTTCTCTAGTTCCTTTAGGTATGACATTAGTTGGTTAATTTGAGAGAGATCTATCTTCTTGATGTAGGCATTTAGAACCATAAGATTTACTCTGCACTAGTTTTGGCGTATTCCAGAGGTTTGGGTATATTGTCTTTCTATTTTTATTTATTTTAGATAATTTTTGGATTTGTCTTAATTTTGTTTTTTTACTCAAAAGTCATTTAGAAACAAGTTATTTTGTTTCCATGTATTTGTTTTTTGTTTGGTTTTGCGAGTTCCTCTTTTCTTTTCTTTTCCTTTCTTTCTTTTCTTTTCTCTTTCTTTCTTTTTTTTTTTTTTTTGAGGCAGTCTTGCTCTGCGCCAAGGCTGGAGTGCAGTGACGTGATCTCAGTTCACTGCAACCTCCACTTCCCAGGTAGTTAACTGTGTGGTGACTTTTCAGGTGCTGCTTGCCCTCAGATATGGCAGATATACTATCTCCTGCAGGCCTGATGGTGTGGAGGTCTCTGGAATCTTATCTCATGTTAACACTAAGCTCTTCTGGTAGCAGGTTTTTAATTTCATGGTGCAGTTCTGGGTATAATCTAATAGATGGCACTTAAGAAAGTAAGAGCTGGCAGGTAGGCTGGTGCCATGTGGATGAACCCACCCTGATGGGGTTGGTGAGGAGAAATCATGAGGGGGTGCACTAAGGTCTTGGGAGAAGGGGCAAGGGGTGCACCAGTTCTTCATCTAAGCCCTGGGGAATGTTGTTTCTTTATCATGTCCTTGTTGCAGGGCTCATGACCTTCAGTTTATAAACACTTCATCCATTTGTTCCTGGATTCATTGTGGCTGTGGGCTGCAAATAAGCCTTTCTGATTACTACTACTAAAATGGAGCTGAGAAGGCAGAGCCTCTATTCCCAGTCTAGGGCAGGCAACTCTGTTGTCTGTCCTCTGTTACTGGGGTGCTGCCACATTTTATAAGAAAGTGGAGTTCAGCTTGCCCTTTGTAAAAACCTGAGTGATCACGAGTTGACTTTCTGTGAGGTAGGGCTACCATGAAAAGCACGAAAGACAGTTTCTTTGAGGCATGCTCACTAGCCTGTGGCAAGAAGAACAGTGCTGCCTCTACAAGAGTGTACTGGGGGAGGCCAGGATATGACCCTCTCTCCATGTCTGTTCCTGGGTGTCAGTGTTGGTGCTGCACCTGTTTCCTTTGTCCCAAGGTGGGCTTTGGTGGGCTGTGCTCCCCTTTCCTTTAGAGGTGGCACAGGCTTACAGTTAGATCTTTGGGGTGCTGCAGCTCTCTGGGGACCTTCTGGTCCCCTGTGTTTGTCAAAGTCAGAGAGAGTTTTGAGTGTATTTGTGGTGTATCTGGTGATACAGTGGGTCAAGGGTGGACACACTCCTGGCACTGTGGGTGAAGATTCCTAGGCAGGGTTTTGGCACCATGGGTACATAGCCATTATGGCACCCACTATCTCAGTTCAGATCTGAAGGGAATGTGGACACATCTGTGCAAGCTGGTCACCTGGTTCTACATTCCCAGGAAGTACTCAAATTTCCAGTAGTGTTGCCCTGACTCATGAGGGCAAAGAGTCTACTCAACAATTTGGCGATCAGCAGACTGCCACAGAGGTGGGGAGAGTGAAGAAGCACCCCCCACCTACCCTTTTCATGGACTCTGAGTTCCTTGGGTGTCAGTCTCTGTTATCAGTGTTCTGCTTTTATTTATTCATTTATTTTTATACCACAGCTTCTTCCTTTTAGGCACTCCAGCAGATCCTGCTCCCTTCCTTTAGTTTTCCTTTTGGAATGTGTCTATTTACTGGTACCTTCTCTCTGAGGAGAACTGACATCCAATGTCCTAGACAGCTATTTTCTGCCCCTTGTTTTTTCTGATCCATTTTGAGTAAATTTTTTTTTAACATGATCTGGGTAGGGGTTCAGTTTTTTTTACATGCAGATATCCTGTTGTCTCAGCATTATTTGCGGAAATGACTGCTTTTCCCACAGAGTGGTCTTCACATTCTTGTCAAAAATCAATTAACTACAGGTGTTTGGGTTTATTGCTGGACTCTCACTTCTGTTTCATTGATCTATATGCCTTTCCTGATATCAGCATAACACTATCTTGATTACTATAACTTATTGTAGATTATCAGTTTTAAAATTTGTTAGATTAACTAGTATTGAATAAACAAGATTACTGTAGTAAGTTTGAAATCAGGAAGTGTGGTTCTACTTTTCTTTTTGAGATTGTGGTTATATTTTTCTTTTTGAGATTGTTTTGACTATTTTATGTCCTTTACATTTTCATGTGAATTTTAGGATCAGCTTATTCTTTTCTGTGAATAAGTCAGAATTTGATTGGTACTGTGTTGAAACTGTAGATCGGTTGGGGAATATTGTCATCTTAATGGTATTTTCTTCCAATCCATGAACTTGGGAAGTCTTTATTCATTTAGTTTAAAAAAAAATTTCTTTCAATAATGTTTTTCCATTTTTGAAGTAAAAAATTTGCACTTGTTTTGTTAAAATTATTCCTGTGTAATTTATCATTTTTAATGCTCTTGTAAAGTTGTTAATGGAAATGCTTTCTTAATTTCATTTTTGGATTATTTATTGATAGTGTATAGAAACAAAATATGAATTTGTATGTGGATCTTATATTGTACAACCTTGATAAACTAGTTTGCTCTATTTTTTTTTGTGTGGATTCTTCAAGATTTTCAATATATAAGAACATGTTATCTGGAAATAGAGAAAATTTTACTTTTTCCTTTTCATTATGGGTGCCTTTTAATTCGTTTCTTGTGTAATTGCCCTAGCTAGCACTTCACTGAATAAAGAGTGAAACTGGCTGGGCATGGTGGCTCAGGCCTATAATCCTAGCACTTTGGAAGGCTGAGGTGGGTATATCACTTGAGGTCAGGAGTTTAAGACCAGTGTGGCCAACATGGTGAAACTCCTGCTTTTCCTTAGCTGGGCATGGTGGTGGGTGCTTGTAATCCCAGTTACATGGGTGGCTTAGGTGGGAGAATTGCTTGAAGCTGGGAGGTGGAGATTGCAGTGAACTGAGATTATGCCACTGTACTCCAACCTGAGTGATAGAGTTGAGACTGTGTCTCAAAAAAAAAAAAAAAGTAAAATTAGAATATTGGAATTTTTGTCAAATGCTTCTTTGGCATCTATTTAGATGATCATTTACTTCCCCCCACCCCCTTATTTCAGTGTTAATATGATATGTATAGGTGTAAGTCTCTTTGAGTTTATCCTACTTGAAATTTGCTGAATTTCCTGGATGTGTGGATTAATATTTTTCATCAAATTTCGAAAGTTTTTGGCTGTTATTTCCCCAAACAGCCTTTCTGCTTTTTTTCCCCCTCTACTGGAGAGGAATACTTGGTGCTCTCCCATGGTGTTTTTGAGGCTTTGACAATTTTTGTTCATTTTTTTTCCTGTCTGTTCCTTAGACTATAATCTCAATTGATCTATCTTCAAATCCTCTGATTATTTCATCTGCATGCTAGAATCTGCTGTTGAGCCACTCTAAAACTTTCATTTAAACAGTGCTTATTGATTACTTCAGTGATTGTATTTTCTGGATCTGTCTGACTGATTTTTATCTTGTTTATTGCTTGTATTTTATTGTTTATGTGTGTAGTACCCTTTTATTGGATCTTGAATATTTTATACTCTTGAGGACTGAATTTTCTTTTTTTTTTTTACTTTGGTAGACACTTAAGTTATTTGTGGCTTTATACTTTAAGGCTTGTTTTTATGCTTTGTTGGGGTGCTTACATTCTAGACCCACTTTAGCCTCATTCCAGTGGTGTCACTCTTCTCTGTTCTCTACTGAATGCCCTGAGCATTCAATGAGTTTCTTCCTCTCTCCCAGGTCTGTTTGCATTCTGAGAATTTTTCTGATTGCAGCTTCCTGTTTCTTATTTGCTCAGTCTCATGGAGTTCTGCCATACTCACAAGCAGCTTAAGAGTCAAAAACATACTGAAGGAAACCCTTAAAGATTTCAGAACCTTTTATCTCTATAGATCTGTCATTTTTGATAATTTGCTCTGCACAATCTCATGTGTTTCTGCTGATTTTTAATTGTTGTCTTGGCTTCCTCTCTTTGCAAGTTCATACCTTCCTTATTTTCTTCTCTTTAGTATGGTCTAGAAAGTACCTCTAGGTAGAAGAAGTAACTATAAAGCTCACCTTGTTTGTTTCTTGTTTCAGGGGTCACATGCTTGTCTTGTCTGATGTTCATTGTGTGAAATCAACTGGATTATATATTTTGTCCAATTTTCTATTTGTTTATAGCAGGAGGAAAATCTTGTCCTAGTTATTGTATCAAAGTTGGAAGCAGTAGTATTTAAGAAGGCCCTTAAGTCTTCAAATATTTTCTATCTTCAGACTGTTCAAATCAAATATAATATAGATTTCAACTACCCACCTTTTGGGGTAGCTGTTTTAATTAAGAGAATTTCAAAAATTAGAAACAAGGAGATAAACCTCATTTTAGGTTTACTTTAAAATATCAGGTCTAGGGCCAGGTGCGGTAGCTCATGCCTGTAATCCCAGCACTTTGAAGGCTGAGGCGGGCGGATCATGTGGTCAGGAGATAGAGACCATCCTGGCTAACATGATGAAACCCTGTCTCTACTAAAACTACACAAAATTAGCCAGCGTGGTGGAATGTGCCTATAGTCCCCGCTACTCAGGAGGCTGAGGCAGGAGAATCACTTGAACCGTGGAGGTGGAGGTTGCAGTGAGCCAAGATTGTGCCACTGCACACCAGCCTGGATGACAGAGCAAGACTCCATCTCAAAAATAATAAAAAATATAATAAAAATAAAATATCAGGTCTGTGGGGAATTCTGATCACTTGGATCTTGAAACTGAGCCATTTTCTTATAAAGCAGGAAAGGCTGTGAGAAACAAACCCCGGAACACGAACACGAAAGGAAGGGGTATTTATTTGGCCAGGAGCAAGGTGGCTAACAGCCAAGTTGTCTAACAGCCAAGCTCAGCTCACAAAGAAAGTCCTTGCCCTTTTAAAGGCTAACAACTCTACAGATTACATGTGAAAGGGTCTTGGGTTTACAGCTGTAGAATTTACATGTGAAAGAGTCTTGGGCCATGGAGTAGGGTGGGGTACAGTGACTTTGGTGGGGGTTTGATCCTGTTTAAGTTAAAACAATGCCTTCTGGAAAGATTTCTCTATACCATGCCTGCTATCTATAGGAGCGTGATTAAAGGTGGCTGCCCAGTCTGCCAGCCTTTACTTCTCCTATTGAAATGCAGTGTGGAAGTCAAGGGGGAAGTGGTCTTAGATGCTCAAGGATGATTCAGGGTCTCCTTCCTCACTTAAACTATACGCATCCTGATTTCAGACAAAATAAGGAGGCCAAGGAGGATGTTAATGATGATTAAAAACCTACACAAACCGAATTTTTATTAGGCAGTGGCCTTGAAAACTCAGACCTCTAAAATACATATTATATCCTCTGAATCACGTTAAACTAGTTGTAGGGGTGAAAATATTCTCATTAGTCATAATCTTGAGAGTAAAGGTTACCAACACTAAAACTAATAGTAAAATATTTTGAAAGTCAACCAAATGTTTTTAGTAACCCTATTGAATAACATGAGTATAATCTCATTAACATAATAAGATAATATATTTATTTAACAAATACCTGTTGAGGGCCTGTTATGTCTAGGATTCATGCTAAATACTAGAAATTAAAAATGAATGAGGCATGGTTTCTATTTTTAAGGACCTGATAGTTTTTAGGGTATAGCCATAAAAGTATGAGGAAGGTTGGATTTGTAGTATTAAAAATGGACAGTTGCCAGTTTATGGACGTATAAGGGAAGGTGGGATATTAAATGGGAATCAGGGTAAAGGATTAGTACCATGTAAATATTTTGGAACCATAGACATGGATATAGCATGCTTTGAGCTCTTTTGAAAGCATCTATTTTGTTTACTCATAATTCTCATTGTTTCAAGTTCTCCCTTCATGGTCCCCTCCTCAGAGATTCTTTTCTGATGTTGTATCAGTAGTATGTGAATCCTATAAAATTGGATGAGACTAGATGGTAACCTGAGACTCAGAAGAGGATGAATTCCTTTCTGCCCTGCCTTCCTCAGTAAGGCTTTTGCATTGACTTATCTCGAGTTTAAATCTCCAGAGATGGGAGAGAGATCCAGGATGGCTGATCACTAGCAGCTCGGGATTGTAGCTCCCAGTGAAAGCGCAGAGAACGAGAGGATGCCACACCTTCACATGAATTCTTGTTGCTCACGCACCAAGAGATTCCCAGTGGAGGAGCCCCATGGGTCGCCAACGCAACTCTTGTGACCACCGAGGCAGTTTTGCTGGCGCCTCGGAGCGTCGGTTCTTGGTGCAGAGTCAGAAAAGCACCATCAATCTTAAGGCCGCTGATTTAGTCAGCGCAGTGGGCTGCTCAGATTTCGGTGCTGAGAATCAATAAGTTGGACGTCCACTCAGAAACCCAATTACAAAGACGGTAATTATAAAGACCACAGATGGATAAATCTACAACGAAAGGAAGAAAACAGCCAAAAAAGGCTGAGAATACTGAAGATCAGAATGCCTCTCCCTCAGCAGGGGATCACAGTTCCTCATCAGCAACGGAACAAGGCTTGATGGAGAATGAGTGTGTTCCAATTACAGAGGCAGGCTTCAAAATGTGGATAATAAGAAACTTCTGTGAGTTAAAAGAACTTGTTCTAACCCAATCCAAAGAAACTAAGCACTTTGAAAAAAGGTTTGACGAAATGTTAAGAATACACAATTTAGAGAGGAAAATAAGTGAATTGATGGAGCTGAAAAACACAACACGAGAACTACGTGAAGTATGCACAAGTTTTAAAGTCCGAATTGATTAAGCAGAAGAAAGGATATCAGAGGTCGAAGACCAACTCAATGAAATAAAACAAGAAGACAAGATTAGAGAAAAAAGGATAAAAAGGAACGAGCAAAGTCTCCAAGAAATATTGGACTATGTGAAAAGACCTAATCTATGCTTGATAGGTGTACCTGAATGTGACGAAGAGAATGAATCCAAGCTGGAAAATACGCTTCAGGATATTATTCAGGAAAATTTTCCCAACCTAGTAAGTCAGGATAATATTCAACTCCAGGTAATACAGAGAACACCACAAAGATATTCCTCAAGAAGAGCAACTCCAAGGCACATAATCATCAGATTCACCAGGGTTGAAATGAAGGAGAAAATACTAAGGGCAGCCAGAGAGAAAGGTCAGGTTACCCACAAAGGGAAGCCTATCAGACTTACAGCAGATCTCTCAGCAGAAACCCTACAAGCCAGAAGAGAGTGGGGACCAATATTCAACATCCTTAAAGAAAAGAACTTTTAACCCAGAATTTCACATCCAGCCAAACTAAGCTTCATAAATGAAGGAAAAATAAAGTTTTTTGTGAACCAGCAAGCACTCAGAGATTTCATCACCTCCAGGCCTGCTTTACAAGAGCTTCTTAAAGAACCAGTACACATAGAAAGGAACAAACAGTATCAGCCTTTCTAAAAAATACCAAAAAGTAAAGAGCATCAATATAATGAAGAACTTACATCAACTAATGGGCAAAATAGCCAGCTAATATTAAATGGCAGTATTAAACTCACATATATCATTATTAATTCTAAATTTAAATTTACTAAATCCCCCAATCCAAAGACAGAAAGGGAATTTGGATAAAAAACTAAAACCCATCAGTGTGCTGCATCCAGACCCATCTCACATTCCAGGATACACAAAGACTCAAAAACAAGGGATGGAGAAAGATTTACCAACCAAACAGAGAGCTAAAATAAATAAATAAAAAGCAGTAGTTACAATTTTTGCCTCTCATAAAATAGTCGTTAAAGCAACAAAGATCAAAAGAAGCAAAGAAGGACATTATATAATGATAAAAGGATCAATGCAACAACAAAAGAGCTAAAGATCCTAAATATATACGCACCCAATACAGGAATACCCAGACATACAAGACTAATAAAGAGACTTAGACTCCCACACAATAATAGTGGAAGACTTCAACATTAATATTAGACAGATCAATGGGACAGAAAATTAACAACAATATCCAGGACTTGAACTCAGATCTGGAACAAGTAAACGTAATTAACATTTATAGAACTCTCCACTTTAAATACACAAAGTATACACTCTTACAGTTACCACATCATATCAACTTAGAAGTTTAAACAAAATGTTGGTTGGCTCCTTGTTTGTTATTCTCTTCCCTCATTTTCTTTTTTGTCTCCATTATTAAGCATAATTGTAGGCATACCCATATTTAGACTGCATTCCAGCCTGGGCAATAAAGCAATACCGCCATTCTCTCTCCCTAAAAAAATTAAAAAATAATAAAATAAAAATAAAAAAAATAAATCTCCAGAGATAAATTTGATGGGAATATAGTCATAAAACTTAAAGTTATCAATGTGACATTTAAAACCTCATTTTGCTTTTAACCTAACCTTTAATTTCTTTTTTTTCTGTATTTCACTGTTACGAAACATGCAGGTGTTAAGCAGGAATGGTTGTAGGAAGTAGTACCTCAAAGTGCTAATCCTATGAGGGCAATCATTTTTATATTGTTAAGAATTGATGCAGTTCCAAACTGTGATTGCTGTACTGTCATATTTCTGTTGGTACAGAACTTTGTATACATGTGTTACAACCAAAACAAAAGAAACAATGTAACTAAAGCAACTATAAGCAACTAAGGCAGCAATACATCTAAAGTAAAACATCAAGACTGCCAGGGCCTAGAAAAGCCAAGAACTTTGCCAGAGTTTAAATTAATTCCCCCTATAATGACAGTATCTTCAAGACCTTGAAGAAATGCATATGGACCAAATTTACCATTTTCTAGGAATTTCTTCTTCTCAGTTGCATATGTACATATGTATGTGCATGCATGCACACACCCACAGCTTTAGTGTGGGATCTTGAGTCCTTTTCATGATGCTAGAGATCGAATATGCCTGTGTTGGGTTTTCTGAAGCATAAATATTCTGTTATTGTGAAGGACTTCTAGGAAATAGTGTTTGTTTAAATAGTTTTATATGGAATTCAGTCCTTAATTTTAGTATTAGTTTAAGGGAACTTCTTTGATTCTAGAATCAGTTGCCTGCTTGCTGATCTTCTTGATAAAATTCATATTGTAACATCAAAGAATTTCTTAAAAGTACTGTATTTTGATGCACTTCTAAACCATCAGAAAATGTTTCTTGTCTAGTTTTTATACCAGGAGTGTTGGTGTCAAAAACTTTGATAATAAAAGTGTATTCTAGAATCCAGATGAAGAAAATGTTCCAAGGAGGAAGGAATCAATATGTCATATGCTGCTGATAGGTAAATAAAAGAAGATCAGTAATTTACTATTGGATTTAGCAACAACTCATTTCTTATCTATATAAGAGCAATTTTGGTAAAGTGGTGAGAATAAAATCCAGATTAGAAGCAGTAAGTATAGATGATTCTTCAGAGGAGTTAGGTTTAAAGAAGTCAGATAAATGGAAGTGGGGCCGACGGGGATCAAGAGTGTTTAAATTGTTTTGCTTTCCGTTTTAAGATAGGAGAAATATGTTTGCATGCTGATAGAAATGAAATAGTAGAGAGAGAAATCGATGATGTAGGAGAGAAGAGGTTAGCATTGTTGGAGTGATGTCATTAAGCAATGGAGAAGAGGGTAGGATCTAGTATAAAAAAGAGGGTTTAACTTTAGGAACATGGATCACTTATTGGTTCATAACAGCAGTATAGGCAGTTGCCTGGGTACTATGTTTGGTGTGTAGATCTGGTGATATTTGGAAAGTCTCTTGACTCCAGTTTCTCAGTGAAATAGGAAGCCTAGGCTGGGCATGGTGGCTCATGCCTATAATCCCAGCACTTTGGGAGGCCAAGGGAGGTGGATCACGAGGTCAGGAGATCGAGACCATCCTGGCTAACACAGTAAAACCTCTTCTCTACTAAAAGTATACAAAATTAGGCTGGTGTGGTGGCATGTGCCTGTAGTCCCAGGTACTCGGGGGGCTGAGGCAGGAGAATCTCTTGAACTTGGGAGGCGGAGGTTGCAGTGAGCCTAGATCTCATCACTGAACTCCAGCCTGGGTGGCAAAGTGAGTCTCTTGTCTTAAGAGAGAGAGAAAAAAAAGAAGTCTTGTCATTTTTGTGGGTTAAATTGTCTCCTTCCAAAAGAGATGTGGAAGTCCTAGCCACCAATAACTGTAGGTATGATCTTATTTGGAATAAGGATCTTTGCTGTTGTCATCAAGTTAAGATGAGGTAATATTTGATCAGGGTGGACCATGAACCCAATGACTTATGAGAAGAGATAAATTTTGGCTGAGACCCAGACACATGGAAAGAAAGTTGTGTGAGGAGGTAGTGATTGGAGTGATGCAGCTACAAGCCAAAGTTTGTGGGTAACCGCAAACAGCTAGAAAGAGTCAAAGAAAAATTCTTCTTTAGAGGTTTCAGAGGGTGCTTGGCCCTGTCAGCATCTTGATTTGAGGTATGAAAAAATAAATTTCTGTTGTTTTAAGCCACCCAGTTTGTAGTAGTTTCTTATGGCAGCTTTAGGAAATACAGTCGTCAACTGAAAATGAGGAAAGGATTGATATTTGATATCTCATGGATACTTAAAAATACTTTTTTTTTCCATCTGACACTTTACATAATAGTAAGCTTTCTTAACATTTTTATTGGCTGATGGATAGAATGTTTTTAGCCTATTTTTAACGGATGGAGCATTTCTTATACCTTCCTAGCTTTTTGTTAGTCTTGGTGTAGTTTTTTTTACCTTTTGTGCCTCCAAGCTTATGATTTTGTTCAGGTAGGTTTTCAAAAAGCCAGTTGCAGCACTTAGAACTGATAGAACTCCCCTTCCCTCCCCAGTGTTCCGCTGTAGAATCAGCTTATAATTATTGCTTTGATTTTTGTTCAATATCCTATTAAAAAATATCAAACATACAGAAATGTTGAAAGAATATTTCAGTGAACACTTACTTGTATTCTCACTGTCTAGAGGACAAGGGTTTGCAAGATTTTTCTGAAAAGGGCCAGATAATAGACATTTTAGGCTTCAAGGGCCCTACAGTGTCTGTTGCAACTAATCAGCTGTCCTACTGTAGTGCAGAAGCAGCTTTGAACAATACCTAAATGAATGAATATGGCTATGTTCCAATAAAACTTTATAGACACTGAAATTTGAATTTTGTATTTCATATCATGAATTATTATTTTGATTTATTCTCACTTTTTTTAAAGGTAAAAACTGTTCTTAGCTCATGGGCCATAATAAACAGTGACAGGCTGATTTGGATCACAGACTACAGTTTGCTGCTCCTGATACAGAGTCCACAATTAAAAGGCTGCTGTGTTTGCTTTATCATATGTATCCCTCTAAACATCCTTCTGTCAGTCTAGTAGTTCACCCTCTCTTTGATGCATTTCAAAATAAGTTGCAGACACTATACTTTAAATACTTAATCTTATGTATCATTATTTAGTTTAATTTTTTATGAGGTAAAATTTACATACACTGAAATGAAAAAATTTTGTGTATATTTGATGAATTTTGACAAATCATGTGCTTACATAACCTAAGTCCTTATCAAAATATAGAATATTACCATTACTTCAGAAAGTTTACATTCAATCTTCATCCCCACCCTCATTCTTAATTATTTACTTCATAGATTGGTTTTTACCTGTTCTAGAATTTCATATAAATAGAATCATACATTATATTGCTCTGGCTTTAATTTTTATTTGTATGTCTATTCTCTTAGAATTTACCTTTTAAACTTGGCTATGTTGTTAAACATACTAGTTACGTATCTTTCAGCATTTATATATGATTGTGAATTGAGTCAGCATATTTTAAAAAGCCAGTCTCTGATAGTTCAATTGATTATATGATTATATCCGCAATTAATGATGATTCTTCTTTCTTACCATATAGTTTACCTCTTATTTTTCTTATCTTACTGAATTTTCTAAAATTCTTGAACAGGTTTGAATAACTACTGTGATACCAAGAGGCCTTAATACTGACTTTATTAGAATTGTCTTTAGTTAGTATTTAGTAGGAATTTTGTTTTTGGCTTCTAATTGATATTCTTGATCAAATTAAGGAAGTTGGTTTTCATTCTGGCCTATTCGTCTTCGTATTAAGAACGTGAGTTGAATTTTATTTAATCAAGGCATATATGATGTTTTCTTCATTTTGCTTATTCATAATGGATTATATATAAAAAGATCTAATTTTAAACCAGCATTTTAATTCCTAAATCAAACTTTTTTTTCTTACAGCATATTCTCTTTTTACATACTGCTAGATTCCATTTAATGTTTTATTTACAAGTTTTGCTTTTAAATGAGATTGGCCTGAAGTTTGTACCAGCTTATCTGGTTTTAGTACTAAGATTATATCAGCTTCATAAATGAATTGGGAAATACCCCGTATGTGTCTGTGTACTGCGGTTGCCTGAAATGACATAAGAACTATAATTTTGGAAGGTATGGTATAACTTAATTATTCCCAGTCAATTTTGGTTATTTATATTTTCATGGATGATTTGATCTAGATTTTTGAATTGTGGATGAATGGCCTAACAACTTTCACTAACTGCTTAAGTATCTGATGTTCAGTTAAGCAATATAGCTCTGTTCCCTTGATAACTTGATAAGGTGGTATGTGTCAATAACATTACTGCAAAAATTTTTATGAAAAAAAAAAAAAAAAAAAAAAAAAAAAAGAAACCTGATTAGCAAATAACAGCTGGACTGAGAGGGACCAGAGATGAGCTATAAATACTGATAGAAACCATAGCTTTCGGGCTTTTCTGAGTGTGTAGACTCAGGTATGTGGCTTGCCATTTGGAAGGACTCTGGAAGCTTTGCATATGGAATGTTACAAGAGATATTGGCTCTTGTGGGATAGGGGGCTTCTGAGCTAGCCCTTAGTTGTGTATCAGTCTCTTATGCTCATATTTGTGCTGTCACTTGAAGAGAAAATAGCTCCTAGACTGCTGCATAATCTGTAGTTTCCTTCTGAGAAATACTGGATGCTGCCCAGCTGGCAAGCGATAGTTCTTGTCTTCTATCTTTTGGAATAGACTTAAGCCAAATGTGGCCTATGGTCATTTTTATGGGTCTGAACTTTTTAGCACAAATTTATTGGAATAAAGTTATACTTGGCATTCTCTCTCTTTAAAAATCTCTTCCACATCTGGGATTATAGCCCCCTTTTTCCATTCCTAATTTATAAAAAACTATCTCTTGCTTTCGTACTTACTACTATCTTTTGTTTTTATTCATCATGCATAATTTTTAAAACAGTGATTGTAGTAAATAGGAATAAATAAAAGGTTCCTCCCTTTTCCAACATTGATTTTCTCTCTTAAAACTTTCTGCTTTTTTCTCTACTGGTTCATTAATTTTGGGGACTATTACAGTATGACAGGAGTACAATAAAGAGTAGTCTTCTTTTTTACAAAGAAGAGTTGCTAGGATCTTTATTCTTGAGTTGCTGCATGTACAGAAATATTCTTGGTTTGAAGTTTAAATGACATAGTGGCTGGACAGCAAATAAGTTTGCCACACTTTATTTCCTTGAGAAGTCTGTATCACCATGCCAGCTTTCAGTACTAAATGTTAAAAAGTCTAAGGAAAGGTTGATTTTTTAATATTATGATTAATGACTTAAACTTTTTGTCAGGTTGCCCCAAAGAGTCTTTCTTAGATTTCAAGACAAGGTAAATTGATATGTATTGATTATTCTGCATCTGTTTTTTGGGGTGGAGAGATTGATGGATAAAATATACCTTTCAAACAGGTAGATTTAAATCCTTACATTTTTTGTGTGAATTATTTTTTTCTGTTCCATTATTTTTTCTGGGATGCTAATTATGTACATATTAGATTTTTGCTTGTCTTCCATATCATTTTTCTCTCCATTCTTTTCACACTCGATAAATTTTTATTTCCCTGTAGTTGCATTTCTCAATCTTGTCTTTCATGTCTCGTCTTTTTTTTTTTTTTTTTGCTGCTTCTAATTTAGCTTTGATTTAATCAATGTCTTTTTAAGCTATTTGCTCAGGTTTTATCACTTCCTATTACCATAACTTCCCTGACTTCTTGTATAGAAGTAGTTGTGTAATTAAGTTTTAAAAATATATGGAAGTATTTGGTCACAACTTTCATTTGCTCCATAGCTACTTATTTCCTTTAAGTCTCTTTATTTGTCTTTAGTTTTTTCTTATTCTTTTTGTTTTCTTCTTTTACCTTTGTATAAAATCTGTGCTGATTCTTTTATTATTATTATTCACTTTTTAGTGAGGTAAATGTTTCCTGCAGTAACTCACCCTCCACCTCCTCCCACAAATCTCCCTTATATCTCTTTTTTTGCCAGTCTTTTTTAGGAGGCTCTTAGAATAGAGAGGTGAAGTCCATGTTCTTGGCTAAGAATAATTTTTCTTATGATACAGGGTTCTTTGTGTGAGAATATATATTTTAATTGTTTTTTTCCTTAGCCACAGATTGGCATTAGATAGTTGCTTGCAGTGTATACATCCCCACTTCTACTGTCACCCCCAGCTCTCTTGAATATATGAACAGATTGCTTACTAGCAGTCTGAGCATTCTGATGCTTTGATCTGTTATGATCTAGGGAAACTCTTCCTGCCACCTGGATCTTAGAAGTTCTAGATGTTCTAAAGGAGAATCTTGTGGGTTTTGCAGTCTGGATCACTTTCCTTTGTTAGCTTTTGAGCTCTTAACCATAGGCATCCTTTCTTGATTTTACAGGTGTAAACCCGTTTTGTTTACCTTGACTGAATTTGCTCCCTTCTCCAACAAATTGTGGTGTAGGGGCTGTAGATGTTTCTTAGGTTCAGCAAAGGAGGAACTTCCATTTATCTTTTCCTTTTTTGACTTTTAAATGGAAAGCTAAACTATCTGACCCTGACACAGTAAAACCCTTAAAACAATTTAGTATCATTTGTCTCTCGTAATTTATATAAATAAAAGTCTTGTCTTTTGTCCTTGCCTATTAAACTCATTTCATTAATTAGATCGTAGTATATTTGATCTTATTTTTCAGGCTGTTACTTGTTTAATATATTTTCCTTTTTCTCCTCCCTTGTTTTTGTAAATCAATTAACATTTTAAAAACTGTTTTTCCCCCCAGAGATTTGGAAATTTTTCTTTTAAATTATATTCTTTATTTTTCAATTATAATCAATCTGATTTTATTTTTAAAGTATGTTTTAACAGTAATTACTCTTAGTTAAATAACATTTAATATTTGTGTTAAATTATTACATTTAATATGTAATTTGGAATTTCCCTAGCAACATAAACCATCAGTGTCTATAGCCTTTAGCCAAAATATCACAAGTATCCTTGTACTTTTGCTTTTTACCTTCTACTTTATATTTAGATTTTTGTTAATCTTAATTTTTCTTGTCAGATTATTATTAAATTTACATTAGTTTTACAGTGTGCTTCATATCATATCACATATCCCTGGGTTTCCTTGGTTTCCTTTTTCATCAGCTTTGCTTGTACTCAGTGAACTCTTTAATGGAGCAACTTTTTGTTTTGCCTGAGTACATCAGTTATTGATTCACAAAACTTGTTTTAAATGATGTTTCTTGCATCTTTGTTTTCTGAAAATTTATTATTTTGCCAACATTTGAGCAATAGTTTGGCCTGATTTTTTGTTCAAAACTTAAAATCATGGTGGAAGGCAAAGGGGAAGCATGCATGTCTTTACATGGCAGTGGGGGTGGGGGAAGGTGCTCCACACTTTTAAAACAAGGAGATCTCATAAGAATTCCATCATGAGATAGCACTATGGGGATGGTGCTAAGCCATTAGAAATCACCCCATGATCCAGTCACCTCCTACCAGGCCCCACTTCCAACACTCAGGATCACAGTTCAACGTGAGATTTGGGTAGAAGAGATAGGAAGCCAAATTACAGCACGCAGGAACCTGTTTCTTTCTGTAGTGGCATTGTATTTGGTTAACTTGGCTAAAGTGGAAATATGTTTCCAAATTTTCTTCAACTGTATTGTTCTGGTTAGCATTGGCTACAAGAGACGTTTTGCATGATTTATAGGAGGAAGTGAAGTGTTAGGCATACTTTTTGAACCTTTGAGGGTCAGGGCTAAGTAACAGGTATGGTAGTAGCTCTCACTCCTTGTAGCTGATTGCTAGCTGACCTTGTAGGTATGAGAAATCATGTGGACCAGCAGTTCTTCCACTTCCTCCAGCTCCTGCCACATCTGTCCCATCAGCTTCTCTGAATACTTGCCCTGCTTGTGCAGCTCTCTAGTGATTGGTGCAAGCTTCTCCCATAGGTCACCCTTGGCATCAGGTTTGGAGTTGGTGAGAGCCAGATATGAGTTCGGATTTGTCATTGCTAGTTCTTAACAACTGACATTGACACATATTTTTATATTATGCTACAGACATGTAATGTAATCTGATGTAATCGATTATAGCGTAATGCCTAAGACTTATTTTTTGGGCAAGTGTAAAGTTTGAGCACCTGTTTCAGTGACACATGGTTCTTCATTGGAATTGATTTCAGTGTCTTTTTTTTCCTCATGATTATTTACTATCAGAGGTAATGTAATGTATTTTGCTTTTTTGGGGTGACTTGTATTGTTGGAAGTAGGCAGAATTGTTTGTAGCCATACTGGTTAATTAGTGTCACTTTTGACCCCATACGAGATTTTATTATAATGCATTATTTTCTTATGAGGTGCATATGTCTAAAAGACATTATAATAAAGAATTGTTGAAAGCAAATGAGGAGGTCTGAAAATACTAAATTTTAATTAGAATTACTATTAAATATTTGTAGAATAACTTTATAACTTCTTAGCATGCAAGATTATTATTGATAAGCTTTTAAATAAATTTATCAACATATATTTATATCATTAAAATGTTAGCATGGCCAATAATTTAAAATATGTTATTTGTATAATGCATTCTAAAATATTGATACAGTGGGAATTATTTAGTTATTTCGTAATACCTTTTTAGGATTTTAAAGTAGAGAATGATCAGTATATAGTCAATTTATAAATTTGGAAGATGCAGAAACCTATGAAGAAAAAAAAATCAGTCATACTGGTATCTAACCAAGCCAATCACTTGTTAATACTTGCATTTTTTCAAGTCTTTTTGTACGTGTAATTTTGTTTTGTTATACAGAGTTTTAAAAAGCTCTGTTTTGCTATTCTAAACAATAGAAAAAGAGGGACTCTTCCCTAACTCATTTTATGAGGCCAGCATCATCCTTATACCAAAACCTGGCAGAGAAACAACAAAAAAAGAAAATTTTAGACCAGTATCCTTGATGATTGTCAGTGCGGAAATCCTCAATAAAATACTGGCAAACTGAATCCAGCAGCACATCAAAAAGCTTATTCGCCATGATCAAGTCGGCTTCATCCCTGGACTGCAGCACTGGTTCAACGTATGCAAATAAATAAACGTAATCCATCACATAAACAGAATCAATGACAAAAACCACATGATTATCTCAATGCAGAAAAGGCCTTCGCTAAAATTCAACAACTCTTCATGCTAAAAACTCTCAATAAACTAGGTATTGATTGAACATATCTCCAAATAATAAGAGCTATTTTTGACAAACCTACAGCCAATATCATACTGAATGGGCAAAAGCTGCAAGCATTCCCTTTGAAAACTGGCCAGGCGAGGTGGCTCATGCCTATAATCCTAGCATTTTGGGAGACCGAGGTGAGTGGATCATGAGGTCAATTCAAGATGGCCAACATGGTGAAACCCCGTCTCTACTAAAAATACAAAAGAAAGAAAAGAAAAAAAAGAAAACTGGCACAAGACAAGGATGCCCTCTCTTACCACTCCTATTCAACATAGTATTGGAAGTTCTGGCCAGAGCAATCAGGCAAGAGAAAGAAACAAAGGGTATTCAAATAGGAAGAGAGGAAATCAAATTGTCTCTGTTTGTAGATGACATGATTGTATATTTAGAAAACCCCGTCATCTCAGCCCAAAATTTCCTTAAGCTGATAAGCAGCTTCAGAAAAGTCTCAGGATACAAAGTCTGTGCAAAACTCAGAAGCATTTCTATACACCAATAATAGACAGAGAACCAAATCATGAGTGAACTCCATTCACAATTGTTACAAAGAAAATAAAATACCTAGAAATACAGCTTACAAGGGATCTGAATGACCTCTTCAAGGACAGCTACAAACCACTGCTCCAAGAAATAAGAGAGGACACAAACAGATGGGAAAACATTCTGTTCTCATGGTTAGGAAGAATCAATATTGTGAAAATGGCTATAGTGCCCAAAGTAATTTGTAGATTCAGTGCTATCCCCATCAAGCTACCATTGACTTTCTTCACAGAATTAGAAAAAATGACTTTCAATTTCATATGGAACCAAAAAAGAGCCCATATGGCCAAGATAATCCTAAGCAAAAAGAACAAATCTGGTGGCATCGTACTACCTGACTTCAAACTATACTACCAGGCTACAGTAACCAAAACAACATGGTATTGGTACCAAAACAGGTATATAGACCAATGGACCAGAACAGAGGCCTTGGAAATAATGCCACATATCTACAACCATCTGTTCTTTGACAAACCTGACAAAAACAAGCAATGGGGAAAGGATTCCCTTTTTAATGTATGGTGTTTGGAAAACTGAAATTGGACCTCTTCCTTACACCTTATGCAAAAATTAACTCAAGATGCATTAAAGACTTAAACATAAGACCTAAAACGATAAAATCCGTAGAAGAATACCTAGGCAATACCATTCAGGACATAGGCAAGGGCAAAGACTTTATGACTAAAACACCAAAAGCAATGGCAACAAAAGCCAAAATTGACGAATGGGATCTAATTAAACTAAAGAACTTCTGCACAGCAAAATAAACTATCATCAGAGTGAATAGGCAGCCTACAGAATGGGAGAAAATTTTTGCAATCTGTTCATCTGATAAAGGGCTAATATTCATAATCTACAAGGAACTTAAATTTACAAGGAAAAAAACCATCAAAAAGCGGGCAAAGGATATGAACAGACACTTCTCAAAATAAGACATTTATGTGGCCAACACACATGAAAAAAAGCTCATCATCACTGGTTATTAGAGAAATGCAAGTCAAAACCACATTGAGATACAATCTCATGCCTGTTAGAATGGTGATCATTAAAAAATCAGGAGACAGCAGATGCTGGAGAAGATATGGAGAAATAGGAACACTTTTAGACTTTTGGTGGGAGCGTAATTAGTTTCAACCATTGTGGAAGACAGTGTGATGATTCAAGGATCTAGAACTAGAAATACCATTTGACCCAGCAATTCCATTACTGGGTATATACCCAAAGGATTATAAATCATTCTGTTGTAAAGACACATGCACATATATATTTATTGTGGCACTGTTCACAATCACAAAGACTTGGAACCAACCCAAATGTCCATCAATGATAGACTGGATAAAGAAAATGTGGCACATACATACCATGGAATACCATGCAGCCATAAAAAAAGGATGAGTTCATGTCTTTGCAGGGACATGGATGAAACTGGAAGCTATCATTGTTAGCAAACTGACACAAGAACAGAGAATCAGACACTGCATGTTCTTACTCATAAGTGGGAATTGAACAATGGGAACACGTGGACACAGGGAGGGGAACATCATACACCAAGGCCTGTCAGGGGATCGGGGACCAAGGGAGGGATAGCATTAGGAGAAATACCTAATGTAAATGATGGGTTGATGGCTGCAGCAAACCACTGTGGCACATTTATGCCTGAATAACAAACCTACAGATTCTGCACATGTATCTCAAAACTTGAAATATAATAATGATAATAATAATAATAAAAGGCTCTGTTTTGTAGAGCAATGTTGAAATTCCATTGATTGGATTTCCCATAGTTTTCTCATTTTTCTATTGTAATTATTTTTGAATTCAAATTCTATTTGTAATTATTTTTGAAAAAAACTTTGTAATATATTATAAAGGTGAAAATTAATCAGAAGGCACACTTAAGTGAATAATAGATCTCAGTAAACTGAGAAAGTGAAATAATTGGCTGTTGAGAAATAGAAAATTCAGTGCTCTCACCTTAATACCTATAATGTTTATTTGTTCTAAATTTTCACAGTTTAATCTTCCTCTGTTCTTCAAATAGTGACTATTCTGAAAAATGAAATGAGAGTTCAGTAGTTCCTCTTTTATTGCTCTCCCGTGATTATAATATTTATTAAGAAATTTATGAATTTTATTCATAAATGTTGATTATATTTCTGACAAATATTGGCAAGGAAGCTTGTCCACTTTTCTGATTTAAAGTTTTTATCTTGTAGTCAGTGAAAGGAGTCTATATTATGATCTTCAGTTACGATTAGATGATTCATTAACATAAGAACAGTTACCTATCCAAAGAACTGTAGTTTTCGATTGTATGTCTATAGTTTCTTTAATTTACTATATATTTCTTATACGCTGACAGCTTTCTTTACTCCTTTTTTGGTATAAATTTATGTGTTTGTTGTTTCAGCTTCATGGAACATACTGCACCCATGAGATTTAGTTTCTGGGGTTTAATTTTAAATGAGAAGCACAATGTGCTATATATGTGTTTCAGAGTTAAAGTGTATCATTTAGTAATATACCCCAGCAAAAGAAAAACTGCTAGTTTTAAATCAGATATTCTTAGATAGGAATTTTGGCTATGTTTGTCTCCTCCCAATTGAGAAAATTTGCAGTTGATCTTCTAGCTCAAGTATGCGTTTAAATTCTCATTAGGAGACAAAGACAGTGTATACAAAAATGTTGGAGCTTTTAAAAATAAATACCTGAGCCGGGCGCGGTGGCTCAAGCCTGTAATCCCAGCACTTTGGGAGGCCGAGGTGGGTGGATCACGAGGTCGAGAGATCGAGACCATCCTGGTCAAAATGGTGAAACCCCGTCTCTACTAAAAATACAAAAAACTAGCTGGGCGTGGTGGCGCGTGCCTGTAATCCCAGCTACTCAGGAGGCTGAGGCAGGAGAATTGCCTGAACCCAGGAGGTGGAGGTTGCGGTGAGCCAAGATCGCGCCATTGCACTCCAGCCTGGGTAACAAGAGCAAAACTCCGTCTCAAAAAAAAATAAATAAATAAAATAAATAAATATCTGAATGTGGAGTTTAAAAATCTTTGAGAGTGATTATTAAATTTTGTTTTAGAATTTTCTGCTATTTGGGAATAACCAAAATAAATAAATAAATACATACATACATACATACATACATACATGCATACAAAGTGACCAGTTTATTCTTTACTAAAACAAAACAAAATGGTGGGTATCTGAAAACCAACAAAAAAACTGGTTAGTATTGTTAAAATGTATTAACTGAATTTGTCCATTTTAGTTTCTGTAAGAAAAGTATTCTTTGGTTTAAAAATGGACATCAAAGTTGATTGGTGTACTTTTGTTTTCTTCCTTCTTCCAAATTCCTCCCTACCATTGCCATTTATATATCCATAAGTTATAATTTGATATGCTAATATATTGAGAAAATGAACTGAATTCTTTGCAATGGATATGTTTCAAGCCTAGAGTATTTCTAGGTTTGAAATTAAGCTCCTTCTTCAAGACTTTTTCCTTTTTATGCACTGTAGTTTACTGATCACTTTTCTACATTTTGAAAAGAATTTGTGAAAATTGATTAAATGTTGTGTTTAATCTTAGATTGAGGAATGAATCATTACTCTTTCAAAAGTGGTTTTCTGTTAGGAATATCTTTACTTGTAACTTTTCCTTAAGTAGATCTTTTTTTTTTTTTTTTTTTGAGATGGAGTTCACTCATTTCGCCCAGGCTGGAGTGCAATGGTACAATCTCGGCTCACCGCAACCTCTGCCTCCCAGGTTCAAGCAATTCTCCTTCCTCAGCCTCCCGAGTAGCTGGGATTATAGGCATGCACCACCATGCTTAGCTTTTAGTAGAGACGGGGTTGCTCTATGTTGGTCAGGCTGGTCTTGAACTCCCAACCTCGGGCAGTCTGCCTGACTCGGCCCCCCAGAGTGCTGGGGTTATAGGCATGAGCCACTGTGCCCAGCCAACTTGATCCATTATTTTTTAGAGGGAGTATTTTCTTGCACAGTTGTCTTATTATTTATTTCTTAGTTCATTGTCATATTGAACTAGCACCATCTGAGAGTTTGTTACATTACAGTTTAATATTCAAATCTAAGGAATATTTTATAATTGAGACAATAGTTTCATTTTTATCGGAATTTAAAAACTTTTCAAAAAATTAATTCGGCTAAATGCATTTTGATGATTATACATGCATAACTATATGTTGGAATTTTATTTTGTTCTTATGTATTATAAATATTTGCACATCTTAATTTTTCTAGGATTTTAAAGCATTCATTTATTTATTCATTCTTGATGGCCTTTTATATACCAAGCACAATAGCAGGAGAGAGAGTATGATAGCTTTAACTTACAGTGATGTACTTGGTACACAGGGTACTTTACAGGAAGAAGTGGGTAGGAAAGATTTTACAGCATAGATAATACTGAAACAGAATCTTAAGCAATATACAGAAATATGCCAGAAAGAGAAGGGTGAGAAAGGACAGTCTAAGAAGTAAAAGAATGAATAAAACTGTGGAAATTAGCAAATAGTCTGGAATATAAGGGGATTTCACAGCATTTTGTGACAGCTGGAACAGAGTGCAAAGCAGGAAGTGTTCAGAAATAGACAAAATAGTTTAAGGAGTTTGGATTTTCTCACAAGATCTGTAGAAAGCCACTAAAGGTTTTTGAGCCAGAGGTATAGACACAAGTCAGCAAACTATGGCTCACAACCTGTTTTTGTATGACCCACTATCTAAGAATGGTTTTGACATTTTTTAATCATTGGAAAAAAGTTAAAAAGTATGATAATTTATGACATCAGAAAATATATGAAAATCAAAATTAAATGTTCATAAATAGTTTTATAGGAATAGAGCCATACTTATCTGTTTCTATCTTTCCTAGGACTGCTTTTTCACTATAAAAGCAGAATTCAGTAGTTGCTTTAAAGACTGTATGAGCTAGGGGCTGGGCACAGTGGCTCATGCCTGTAATCCCAACACTTTGGCAGGCTGAGCAGGGTGGATCACCAGAAATCAGGAGTTTGAGACCAGCCGGGGCCACATGGCAAAAACCCTTTTCTACAAAAAAAAAAATAATTATAAAAATTAGCCTGATACAGTGGCATTCACCTGTGTTCCCAGCTACCTGAGAGGCTGAGGCGAGAGGATTGCTTGGGACTGGGAGGCAAAGGCTGCAGTGAGCAGTGATCATGCCATTGTACTTCTGCCTGCGAGACAGCATGAGACCCTGCTTCAAAAATAATAATAATATAAGACCCAGAAAGTCTAAAATATTTACTATCTGGCCCCTTACAGAAAATGTTTGCTGATATCTGGTCTAAATATGTCACTTAAAATATATGAATAATGTCATTGGATAGAAAAGCAAGACCTGACTACTGTATACTGTCTATGAAAATCCACTTTAAATATGAAGATATAGATAGCTTAGAAGTAGAAGGATGGGAAAAGGCATAATTTGCAAAGACTAATAAAAAAAAAGTTGAAGTAACTTTATTAACATGAGAAACAAGAAATTTAGTAGAGATAAGGGAGGACATTAAATGATGATCAAAGGGTCAATTCACAAAAAGGTATAACAATTCTAAACCTAGCAGAACTTGCACAAAGCAAAAACTGATAGAAGAGAAATGTTAAATAGACACATCTACCATGGAAGCTGAGATTTCAACAATCCTCTTATCAATGTCTACATGTTTTATCAGTAACTAGTGGAACATGTAGACAATCAGTAGGAATATAGAAGGCATGAACAACATCAATCAGCTAGACCTAATAGGTATAGAATGTTCCATCTGACAACAGAAGAATACATGCTTTCATGTGTAAATGAAGTATTTATCATGATAGACCATATTTTTGCCTATAAAATGAACATTAACAAATTTAAAATAGTTTAATATGTTCATTGACAATAATGGAATTAAATTATAAATCAGTTACAGAAAAAATATTTGTAATGTTCTCAAATATTAAGAATTTGAACAACTCCTAAATAGCCTGTGGGTCAAAGAGGAAATACATTGAATTGAAGAAAAATAAAAATACTACATTTAAAAATTGATGGCATGCTGCTAATGCAGTATTTAGAGTAGTATGTTTAGCATTCATTATTAAATGCTTATATTTGAAAAAAAAAGTTTTCAGAATCAGTGACCTAAGTTTTCATCTTAAGAACATAGAAGATGAAATGAAAATTAAGCCCAAAATGAGCAGAAAAATAAAAAAGTAAAGGTAAGAGTAGAAATTTAAAAAACAGAGAAATTAGTGAAATCAAAAGCTGATTCTTTGAAAAGATCAATGAAGCTGATAAACCTCTAGTCAAAATAACAGTAAAAAAGAGAGATGATACAAATTACACTGTCAGAAATGAAAGAAGAAATCACTACAAATTCTTAGGCATTAAAGGGAGTGTAAGTGAATATTATGAAAATATTTACTTCCATTGCTTGACAATTTAGATTAAATGAACGAATTCCTTTAAAGACAGAAACTAAGTTCACTCTAGAAATAGATAATCTGAATGCTTCTGCATTTATGAAAAAAAATTGAATTCATAATTTGAAATGTTTCTGCAAAGAATTCTACAAAGAATACTATGGGTACAGATGGTTTTACTTGTGAATTCCACCAAACATGTATAGAATAAATTGTACTAATTGTATTTAAACTTTTCCAGAAAACTGAAGGTGTTGGACTACCTCTCAACTTATTTATGACATCAATATAATAATCTATTAAAATCAGATAAAGACACTGTAAGAAAACTACAGACCAGTATTGCTTGTGAACACAGATATGAAAAATTCCTTTACAAAATATTAGCAAATTGAATCAAACAATAAATATTTACAAAGGATACTATATTATGACCAAGTGGAGTTTATCCTGGAAATGCAGTGCTTGTCTAATATCTGAAATTATTTAATATAACTTATCATATCAGTAAGCTAAATAAGCCATATGGTGATCTCAATAGAAACATAAAGAACATTTGATAAAATTCAGCATCCGTTTGTAATTAATAAAAGTCTCAGGAAACTAGGAATTAGAAAATGACAAGAAACTTCTTCAACTTCATAAATGGCATCTATGAAAACCCTACACTTAATGATGAAATAGTGAATTTGCTTTCCACCTAAGATTAGGTACAAGGTAAGGAAATCCATTTCCACTACTATTCAACACTATTCTTAAGGTCCTAGCTATTATAAAACTGCAAGAAAAAGGCATATAAAACATGCAAATTGAAAAGGAAGAAGTAAAACTACAAAATTATTAAATGATAAAACAAGACCTAAATGAAAGACAGCAAATACCATTTTCAAGGATACAAAGACTTGGTATAAAGATGTCAGTTCTCTTCAGATTGATTTATCCATTCAGCATAATTTCAATCAAAACTCTAAATGGTATTTGTGTCTGATATGTAAGCAAACTGCATCTAAAATGTATAGAGAAGATTTTAAAATCCAAGAATACGAATATTCTTCTGAGAAGCATTTACCATGCCATTTATCAAGATTTGCTAGCAACAGCTCTTATAAAGACAGTAGGGAATTCATCCAAGTAAACAGGATTGAGACACTGGAAACAAATCTTCATGTGAGTGGAACTTGGATATTATAGTGGAGGTGGTATAGAAGATCTTCGAAAGAAAAAAAAAAAAAAGAGAGTGGTTAATAAGTAGTCCTAGGATAGCTGTTTATTTTTATAGAGAAAAAGAAAACGGCTGTTACTCTACACAAAAAGTAAGTTTCAAATAGATTAAGGGCTACAGTGTTAATGGTACAACTTTACAGAATAAAACAAAAAAGAATATCTTTCCTGTTTTAGAGTGTGGAAGGGTTTCTTAAACAAGACATAATTGCTAAATTTAAATATTGGATATATTAACTACAGAAGATAAACATTTGTTTCTATGAAATGATGCAGTAAAGAATTAAAGACAAGCCGTAAAGTGGGAGAGGGTATGCGTAACGCAAATAACTGAAAAAGACTGGTATACTTTTTAAAATCTACAAGAAAAAGGCCATTCGTTAAAAAAGGGGGACATAAAACATAAATAGAAATTGCATGGAAGAAGAAAGACATATAAAAATAAGTGCACTGTCATCGCTAATCAAGGAATACAAAATAAGAACATGAGATGCTTCTGCTTTCTAGATTGGTACAAATCTAGAGGTCTAAGAATAGCAAGTTGTAGATAATGCCGATCTACAGGAACTCATATTCACTACCAGATGGATTCTAAATTGGTGCAGCTACTTTGAAAACAATTTGACATTCCATAAATTTGAACATTCATAGATTTTGATTTAGCAGTTCTAGTCTGCTACATATCTTAGACAGCTAGGCATATTATCAGCTGGCATGTACTAAGTAAGAATATTCATGGCTTTGTTGTTAGTATCTAACAGTTGGGAACAACTTGTGTTCATCAGTTGGAGGAAATATTTGTAGATTGTGGTAGATTTACACAAAGGTGTGTTATATGGCAGTAAAAATGAATGAACTATATATACTTAATTGAGATGACATCGATGAAACAATATACATGAAAAATGCTGGAGGTAGATGACTACACATATAAAGAGAAAGCAGTGTGGTAGCTCATAATACAAACTCAGGAGCTAGACTGCTTGCAGGTAAGTTGTGGCTCCACCACTTACTAGATGTATGCCTGTATATAAAGTATTTTATCCCTTTCTCTGCACCTCACTTTTCTCATCTGTTAGATTATGTTTGTAGTGAGGATTAAGTGATTTAATACATGTTAAGGGCCTGTAGAACAGTGTGATGGTGTACAATTGCAATTATTACTCTGAATTCTGTTGTGATTGGGCAGTTTTCTGCTTACTCTTTACTTTGTTGTTACTTCAATTAATGTTCTGTCATTCCCCATCTCCCAATAGGGCTAATTATAATATATGGTTATGGTTGGTAATGGAAAAATCTAAAGAAGAATTTAATAACCGTAAATCTAACTGCCTAATTGAGGCAGTCTTACTGTGGCTTGTATACTTCGTGAGATGCCAGGGTATACTAGTGTCTAGGAAAGACAAATACACTTTTTTTTTTTTAAATGCAATTGTATGTATGAATGGTGTAAATGAATTTGGGCCTTATTGTATCTACCTAGTATGTAGAAGTTTGCAGATGAACCTCTATAGCACTGTGCCAGTCTGAAATTGTCTTATAGGAGTTCCTGTTGTAAATGCCCAAAACATGAATAAAATAAAAAGGCAGTTTATTAATTTTCCAGTTCCTTTAGGCTTTTGATATGTTGGCAAATGCTGATCTTCATGATTGAAATATGCACAGATGTTATACAAGCAACAAAAGTTGTAGACAGCCGCAAATATAGAAAGATTTACTTACTAAATAGTGCTTTTAGAGCTATTATTTCCTCTAACCTGAGGCAAGAGGAGAAATAGTTACGCATTATCTATTACTAGAAAGGATTTAGGTAACCTAAGTGATGAAATGGAGGAAATATGTGAATTCTTTCTTACTCCTTCCTCTGTCTTCTTGATACTGGCTGCTATTGGTGTTGTTTTGGTGACTCCTTGGTGTTACAAAGATTATTATGCCCTTAGAATCCTTATAGGTTGGTTTGTGGATATGTACGTGATTGTACACTATAAACACGATGCAGTTTGAGTAGGAAAATCTTGCAGCAATATGTAAAATCTATGGAAGTGCTGGAAAATTGCTAGAAACAAAGAAATTAACAAATGAAGATCTGGCAGAGTCAGGTGAGAATAATTAAAGAGAAAATTCAGAAGTTTCATGACATGTTTAGATAGGTCACAAGAGAATAATTTGATGATTTAAAGGATTGATAGCAGTAATTGGAAGAAATAATAAAACCATGAATAAATATTGCAACAGTGACCTTTATGATCATATAAGAAATTAGATTTGAAGAGAGGAATGTCATATTATTATAATTTTAGTAGGACTTTTATTATAATTAGTAGGAATATATGTTAATAGATTTAAATTTAAATTTTAATAGAAACTTTTATACAATACGTATATAGTATGTATATAGTTTAAAGCGTAACTATTCCCAGGTCACAATAGAGCACTGCTAGCACCCCAGAGCCAAGCAGGTGCCTTTATCCATCTCCTTCTCCTTCAGAAGTAACTGTTTTTCATAGTCTTGATCTTTTTCTTTGTTTTCTTTTTATTTTCGTAGTATGTGTAGATATCATCAAATAATGTTGTTTTGCCATTTAAAGTTTTTACATATATGCAATTATATATGTGTAGTCCTTTGCATGTTGCCTTCACCAACCTTTGTGAGATTCATTCTTATTGTGGTGTGAAAATCTAGTTAATTTTTAGTCCTGTGTAGTGTTCCTGTAAAATGTAGGGATACATATTATTTTAGACACAGTTGATCATTTGTATTTATTTCAAGAGCCTAAATATATTTGTCTTCACATAACAAATACTTTGTGAGTGGTTGTTTTAATATGCACTTTTTTGGTTGTTAATTTGTTCATTTTTATTTTTAGCTACATGTAACAAAAGAGCCAAATAAGCATAGGCTAACAGTAGTAGCAAGCTTATTATCTCAGAATATTTGATTTCATAAAGTCTTAATTTCTGTATCTCAAACCCCTCATGAAATGTTTAAAAGGAGAATTCTAACTTAAGGCAAATGTTTGGAATGAATATGGCAGATGTCCTTAATATACAAAGTGCTTATACAAATTGATAAAGTAAACACTTAAAACCCAGTTTACAAAGTCTGAAAGAAGAGACATCTTATAAAGAAATATAGAAACTAGTATATGGGGAAATTGTTAAACTGCATTGAGATCTTTTCATTTATACTAGAAACAAAAGTAGTTCCTTTGATACATCTTTTTTCTTCATCTGTTTGTGGAACACATGGATTTTCCAGGCAGTAATATTTGTAAGAATGTTGGTTTAAGAATCTACACAGTCAAAGTCAAGTTCTGGTAATTTCTTATTTTCTTGCATTAGCAGTTCTAATACGGCATGATTTACTGTGTCATCACGGAAAGACAGCATTAGAGAGTGTACATGGCAGGGTAAAATTAAACACATGCTCACAATCAAATTAATGTATTTCATCTGTCTTCAACTAATAACAATCTGTCATGTTATCTATCTGAGTAGGGGCATAAACAGTTTATTTTGTGTTTGGAGTAACTTCCTGGAGGTAGTTAATGTGACAAGCAGTTTGTTTGAATTGAGTATAACCAGATCAACACTCAAGATGTTTCCTTGATAACCTAAAAATTACTGTGAAAATCTGTGCAAGTGCTATATTTATATTTTGCTTTTACTTCTTTTAAGTTAGTGACATTTTTTGCAATCATTTCACTGAGAATACTCTGTTCTTGCTATTATGTATGGACTGAGGGGCAAAAATAGTTTATATTTTTAATTTTTTTTCCCATTGACAGCAAGTAGACAATAATAATATAATTAATTGGCATATGATATATTCCCTTTTTAAAATACATGGAGTAACATTCTAGTTTCAGTGAAAAGATCCTGTTCATTATAGAATATGTTCTTACAGCATGTTGAAAAATAAATACTTGGGAAACTAGGAACATTGTAAAGCCTCAGGCCAGTATAATATAGATACTCTTATAAAGTGCTTCATCATTTTAAAATTGTACTTAAAACTTTACAACATTTAGTCTGATCAGTAGCTCTGATCTGTGAAATCTGCAGAGCTCATACAAATGTATCAGTAGCTCCGATACATTTGATATGTCTAGATTAAAAAAATATTTATTGGCCAGGCAAGGTGGCTCACGCCTATAATCCCAGCACTTTGGGAGGCTGAGGTGGGTGGATCATGAGGTCAAGAGATCTAGACCATCCTGGTCAACATGGTGAAACCCTGTCTCTACTAAAAATACAAAAATTAGCTGGCCATGGTGGCGCACACCTGTAGTCCAGCTACTCGGGCAACTGAGGCAGAAGAATAGCTTGAACCCAGGAGGCGGAGGTTGCAGTGAGTGAGCAGAGATCGCGCCATTGCACTCCAGCCTCGGTAACAACAGCGAAACTCCGCCTCCAAAAAAAAAAAATTATTACATTTAATACCATATCTTTTAAGACTTTTCTCTCCCTTGTTATCAGTAATCATATAGGTGGATACAGAGGAGATCCTGGGTAAGGAATATTGAATGCCAGTAAACAAATAGTACCTAAAAAGAAAAGTAATTTTATACTTGGCTATCTGCATTTGTGTGTGTGTGTGTTTGTGTGTGTGTTTGTGTGTGTGTGTGTATGTTTTAGAAGTCAAAGCATATACACAATTTTAAGCACATGTGAATCAAATTTAATAAATTAAGGGAATTTTGCTTGTTATGTTTGGGCGAATTAATGGATCATTTTTAAACTGTGTAATTTCACAACCTGTATGTACGACTGCAAGTTCTTTGTAAATAACTGTGTAATCAAGTGATAAGGCAAAGCATATCTTCTGTTCTGTAATGCTTAAGGGTTGGTTTTTATGATTTATTGTTACTAATTCTTTTAATGTATTAATATATATTAAATCAGCTATATAATAGTACACATTTTTAAAGTAATGATTATTTAAAATTTGTCTTTATCATTTTAATAAAGAATCTAAATAAAATTTAGACTGTTAAGTGACTGTTAATTCAATCCCTAAAGTTGATGTTCTTTCTTGAGAACCTCCAGCTGGATTTGAATCAGATAGCATAGTTCTAATTCTGGTGCTACTGATGACTAGATTTGACTTTGGCTAAGTCAGTCTAAACCTCAGTTATTTTGTGTGTGTGTGAAATTAGAATAACGCTAACCCATTTGCCAAGATTGTTATGAGGCTCCAGAGGGTTTTTGTAAATTTTGAAGCAGAGTTCAGAAGTCTCTTAAAGTGGTTTCTCTGCTTCTGTTTTTTGTCCTCACACATCCTTTCTCCTCGTGGCAGCTAGAGTCATTTTTTCAAAATGCAAAGTCATATTGTGCTGTTGGTTATAGCTTTACAATGGTTTCCCATTGCCGTATTTGAGTAATATCTTTATTATGCTATAGCTACTATTCTTGCTTATTATGCTTCTTTGTTTTCCCCAACTGTACTTAATCATTTTCCTCTTCCAGGTTTCGTCACTGTCCCAATGACTAAAACTTCCCTCCAACTACCTCCTAACTTGGTTTGTTTTATTCTTACCCTTTAGATTAGGGGTTCCCAGCCTCTTGGGCCATGGACTGGTATTGTTCCATAGCTTGTTAGGAACCCAGCCACACAGCAGGAGGTGAGCAGTGGGCAGTGAGCATTACTGCCTGAGCTCTGCCTCCTGTCAGATCAACAGCAGCATTAGATTCTTATAGGAGCGCGAATCCTATTATTAATAGCTCATGTGAGAGATCTAGGTTGTGTGTTTCTTACGAGAATCTAATGCCTGATGATCTGAAGTGAAACAGTTTTATCCCAAAATTATGCCCCATCCCCGCTACCTCCATCTGTGGAAAAATTGTCTTCCATGAAACTAGTCTCTTGTCCCTAAAAGGTGGGGTCTGCTGCTTTAGATCTCAGATCAAAGAGGTCTATCCTATATAACATTGTCATTGCTATCCTGATTTCCTGTTCCACTCTTTCACTCTGTTACTCTCTTATCTGGTCACCTCTTCCACTTTCAGCTTATGATAATTATAGTAATTGACTCATTTATTTACATGTTTACTCACTTATTCTTTCTGCCTCACTAATATGAGGATAAAGATAATGCCTATATTGCTCCCTCATTTATCCTTGGTGCTTATTAGCATAGTACTTGATGTATAATAGGTGGTCAAATTTATTGAATAAATTTGAAGTATTGTTTTGCCTCTTTTAAAGAAGTGCATGGACTATTTTTTTTTTTGTAGCCTGTGATTTTATAGCTCTACAGTTAATCTGAATAAATTTTTGATTACTGTGCAGAACTGTAGTGACTTTCAGGAGGAAAAATAATCAGCTGCGTGTATATAATATGTATAAAACTTGCCATCTTCGATTTTTAAAGTTGTGATTTAGTTAATTATTTACATATACAGGATGACTAAACAGAAGAAAATGTCATAATCAGAAAATCTATAGGAGGCTAACATTTTTTATCATTTTAAATTTTCTGTTGAATGGATTCTAAATTTAGAACAAAGTTTTCAGTCTGTGTAGTCAATCAATGAAAGTACTTTAAATACAAGGGAAAATTTAAGGTTTGCTAATATATATCACTTGCAAGAATTTTCTTTTTGTGCATATATATATATATATATATATATATATAAATTATTTTTTCCCCTTGGGTAGGCCTGATTATGTGAGATAAGATAACTGAAAAGTGTATCTGTGTAGATGACCACCTCTCTACACATAAACTTTTTAACACATACACAATCCTTAGGCCTAAGCCCTGCTGACCTCACTAGCTTTTGGAAGCCAGCTTCTTTCAGTTGCTTTTGCACATATTTCTTTTGGAAGGAATGTACATCTTCTCTATCCTTAAAGCTATCTGACTAATTTTTTCTCCTCCTTCAGTATGTAACTGAAGCATCAGTTTCTTTGTGGTATGGTACCTATCATCCCTAAGCAGTTGTAGACGTTTCCTTTCTCTGTACTCCTGTTGTAGATTGTCTTATATAGATCTTTGTTACTTTCATGATTTCAGAATTTCATTACATAGCATCTTTTTATTTGTGTCCCTCTTAGCCTTCCCAGCTTTTTTCACTACATGAATAGTTGGTGAGTAAATGAATGCATGGACATACCACAGTGACACTAGCTAATACTTGCTGAGTATATGCCAGTCACATACAGTATGTCTTGCTATGTGTTAGTGATTGCTTTCTGTGTATGTATTCATCATATCCATTATAGCAACCTTATAAATAGGTACTATTCTTGTTCTCATTTTATAGATGAGAAAACTGAGCAAAAGAGATTAAGTGACTTGTCCTAGGTCCTGTGGAGATAAACAGAACAGGAAATCAAATTCAGGCAATTTGGCTTCTAGAGTATATTCTTTTTCTTTCCTTCTTTTTTTTTTTTTTTGTCTTTAATTAATTACTTGGACAAAAATTGCATGTATCATATACTTACCATTTTTTTTGTGGTGAGAGCATTTAAAATCTATTAGCAACTTTCAAGAATATAATAATTATTTTTTTTTGTGGTGAGAACACTTAAAATCTATTCTCTTAGCAACTATCAAGAATACAATACCTTATTATTAACAATAGATCACAAGTGCTGGCCAGGATGTGGAGGAAAAATAACACTTGCACACTGTTGGAGAGTGTGTTTTTTATCACCGTGCCATACTCTTTCCAGATGAATCTGTGAATAACTGAAGAACTATAACTATATTCAGCCCAAGTTTCTTCTATATTTACCTTAATGCAAAGTCGAGAAATTGTATGGGACAAGATCTTGTTTATAATCTGTCATCTCTGGATCAGTAAAATAATAACAGAGGTTTTCTCTTGGGATATGAAAAAATTTTGCTGTTAGGACATTTTCTTTATAAAGATATTTGACATAATGTAATTTTAATCAGAATTGTTTACTATTTAATACCATAAATTTCCTGTTACTCATCAAAATCTGTCTCTATATCCTAGTATATAGGCCACTTGATCCTGGAAGTTATCCAAGTGAAAAAATTTTGAACCATCACATAAATTTAGGGAGTTATTGTTCCACTAGAATCAACAGGGCCAAATGAAGGCTAAAAGTGACCGCTTTAGATTCAGAATTTTAACTTGTTGCTTCTGAATCAAAGCTGTAAACCTCAATGAAATAAAAATAAACATAATACTAAAATATCTATACATGAAGTGATATATATGTTCAATTTGCTTTCAAATAATCTGAGATTGGTGGTATGGATGAAATAGTGTTGGTCACGACTTGACAGTTGTTGAGACTAAGTGATGGGTACTCAAGAGTCGTTCTACTATTTACTTTTGTATACATTTGAAATTTTCTATAAAAGTATTTCAGAGTGATGGATTATCAGAAACTGTAGCTTTGGAAAGCAAAATTTTTTTAAAATTGTGGTTAAAAAACAAAATTTATCATCTCAACATTTTAAGTGTACAGGTCAGTAGTGTTAATGTAGTCACATTGTTGTGTGCAACTGATTTTCAGAACTTTATCTTCTTGCAAATCTGAAACTCTGTAGCCATTAAACAACAACTTCCCTTTTTTCTCTCCCCACATCTCCTGGTAACCACCATTTTACTTTCTGTCTCTATGAATTTGACTACTTTAGTTACCTCGTAACAGTGGAATCATGGTATTTGCATTTGGTGACTTGCTTGTTTCACTTAACGTAATGCCCTCAAGGTTCATCCATGTTGTAGCATGTAACAAGATTTCCTTTCTTTTTAAGGCTAAATAATATTCCATTGTATATATACACACAGCATTTCGTTTATCCAGTCATTCATCAATGAACATTTGGATTCCTTCCACCTCTTGTGACTAGTGCTGCTGTAGACCTGGATGTACAAATATCTCTTCAATACTCTGCATTCAGTTCTTTGGGATATATACCCAGAAGTTGGACTGCTGGATCATACATTAGTTCTATTTTTAACTTTCTCAGAAACCCCCATACAATTTTCTGTACCAGTAGCACCGCTTTACAGTCCACCAACATACACTAATGTTCCAATTTCTCCACATCCTTGTCATCCTTGTTTTTTAAAATTTAGCCACCTCGATGGTACGTGATATTTCTTTGTGGTTTTTGATTTGCATTTCTCTGATAATATATTCTCTCTCAAGAAATATCTATTCAAGCCTTTTGATTTTTGTTGTTGTTGTTGTTGTTGTTGTTGAGTTTAGGAGTTATTTATATATTCTAGATACAAACCTTTTGTCACATACATGGTTTGCAAACGTCTTCTCCCATTTCGTAGGTTGTCTCTTCACTCTGTTGATTATGCACTTTGATGCACAAAAGTTTTTAAGTTTGATGTGGCCCTATTAGTCTGTTTTTTCTTTTGTTTCTCTGCTTTGGTGTCATGTCCAAGAAATCACCACCAAGTCCAATGACTGAAGGTTTTTCCCTGTATTTTATTCCAGGAGTTTTACAGTTTTTGGTCATATGTTAAGGTCTTTAATTCACTTTGAGTTAATTTTTGTGTGTGGTGTAAGATAAGGATCCAATTTCATTCTTTTGCATGTGGAAATCCAGTTTTCCCAACATAATTTCTTGAAGAGATTGTCCTTTTCCCCATTGATTTGTCTTGGCCTCCTTATAGAAGATCATTTGATTATGTATATGTGGTTTATTTCTGGGTTTTCTATTCTATTTGGAAGACTACATTTTTAACCAATAAAATGTTGCTCTTAATTAGCATTTCTTTTATGGTGTATCCAACTCTCCAAGTAAATCTTTCTGTCTGAAAGCAGATATGTTAGAATAATTCCACATTTGTTAAAAGATCTTAGAAAATACTGAAGGATAGTGATGGATGAAAATTGAAACTGAGAGTTCTTGGGTTATCAAGTTTATAATTTGACACGGGGAAAATTAGGGAGGAAAAATGACCAGATCTCTTAACAATTTTTGTACTAAGTGGACAGTGTCTTTAGAAGCACATGTACTTTCTGGCATTCAAAATTGGTGGTGCTAGGCCAAGGCGGGCAGATCATGAGGTCAGAAGATCGAGACCATCCTGGCCAACATGGTGAAACTCTGTCTCTACTTAAAAATACAAAAAATTTAGCTGGGTGTGGTGGTGGGCACCTGTATTCCCAACTACTTGGGAGGCTGAGGCAGGAGAATCACTTGACCCCAGGAGGCAGAAGTTGCAGTGAGCTGAGATTACACCATTGCACTCCACCCTGGTGACAGAGTGGGATTCCGTCTAAAAAAAAAAGTGGTGGTGCTATCTTTTCAGAATTGTATTTTCATTCCAGTCAAAGTATTCACTCCATACAAATAATTTTTTTTAAATTGAGGAATCAAATCATATCGAAAATGTGTATTTTTTTCTTTAATTCTTCACAGACAGCTTTCTTTCTTTTCTTTCTTTCTTTCCTTCTTTCTTTTCTTTTTCTTTCTTTCTTCTTTCTTCCTTTCTTTCTTCCTTTCCTTTCTTCCTTTTCTTTCTTTCCTTTCCCTTCCTTCCTTCCTTCCTTCCATCCGTCCATCCTTCCTTCTGTCCTTCCATCCGTCCTTCCTTCCTTCCTTCCGTCCTTCCTGTTGTGGGGTCCATGTGCAGAATGTGCAGATTTGTTACTTAGGTATACATATGCCATGGTGGTTTGCTGCATCCATCATCCCGCCATCTACATTAGGTATTTCTCCTAAGGCTGTCCTTCCCCTAACCCTCCACCCCCCGACAGGCCCCATTGTGTGATGTACCCCTCCCTGTGTCCCTGTTGTTCAACTCCTGCTTATGAGTGGGAACATGCGGTGTTTGGTTTTCTGTTCTTGTGTTAGTTTGCTGAGAATGATGGCTTCCAGCTTCACCTGTGTCCCTGCAAAGGACATGAACTCATCCCTTTTTATGGCTGCATAGCATTCTATGGTGTGTATGTACCACATTTTCTTTATCCAGTCTATCATTGATGGGCATTTGGGTTGGTTCCAAGTCTTTCTAATTGTGAACAGTGCTGCAGTAAACATGCATGTGCATGTGTCTTTATAGTAGAATGATTTATAATCCTTTGGGTATATACCCAGTAATGGGATTGCTGGGTCAAGTGGTATTTCTACTTCTAGATCCTTGAGAAATTGCCACACTGTCTTCCACAATGGTTGAACTAATTTACACTCCCATCAACAGTGTAAAACCATTCCTATTTCTCCACATCTTCTCCAGCTTCTGTTGTTTCCTGACTTTTTAATGATCACCATTCTAACTGGCATTGAGATGATACCTCAGTGTGGTTTTGATTTGCATTTCTCTAATGACCAGTGATGATGGGCTTTTTTTTATATATGTTTGTTGGCTGCATAAATGTCTTTTGAGAAGCAGACAGCTATTTTCTTCAGAGTTCATTGTTGAAGGAGAATCTACCAAATGCCAAAAGATGATATGCTCAAACCATCTGTACTTTATCTAAATGTGTAGCAAACCTCCATACTGTGTAATTATTTCTCATACTTAAAGATTGCTTTCCTTGTATCTTCAGACAAAATGTACTGACATTGAGGAATGCATTTTTTGTACTATTTTCCATATATCACTTGAGCCATTAAATTGGCAACAGTAATAACATTTCTCCAATGGTACAAGTTTGTTAATATTTTTTCTCTAGTAAGTAAAAATGTAAAATAGGCTTCAAAATTTATAATTAAGTTCAATGTAATTTTATGATTGATTACATATGACATGACCAAAATAACAGAGACAATTATAATGCTTAGATTTTCATTGTTTTGCTCATCATAACCTCATACTATCTTTTCTTTAAACTTTTAAGTTCAGGGGTACATATGCACATTTGTTACATAGTTACACTTGTGTCATGAGTTTGTTATACAACTTTTTTCGTCACTGAAGTATAACACCTAGGACCTATTAGTTATTTTTCCTGATCCTCTTCTGCCTCCCACCCTCCACCCGCTTGTAGGCCACAGTGTCTGTTGTTCTTCCCTATGTGTCCATATGTTCCCATCGTTTTTCTACCACTTACAATTGAGAAAATGTAGCATTTGATTTTCTGTTTTTGCTTTAGTTTGCTATGGGTAATGGTCTCCAGCTCCATCCATGTTCCCAGAAAGGCCATGCTCTCCTTCTTTTTCATGGCTATATAGTATTCTGTGATGTATATGTACCATATTTTCTTTTTCCAGTCTATCATTGACAGGCATTTAGGTTGACTCCATGTCCTTGCTATTGTGATAGTGCTTCAAGGAACATATACTTGCAAATATCTTTAAGATAGAATGATTTATATTTCTTTGGGTATATACCCAGTAATGAGATTGCTGTGTTGAATGGTAGTTCTCTTTTTAGGTATTTGAGAAATCACCACACTATTTTCAACAATGGTTGAATTAATTTTCACTCCCGCTGACAGTATGTAAGCATTCCTTTTTCTCTGCAGTCTTGCCAGCACCTGTTACTTTTTGTGTTTTTAGCAGCCATTGTAACTAGTGTGTGATGACATCTCGTTGTGCTTTTGATTTGCATTTCCCTAATAATCAGTGATGATGAGCTTTTTTTCATATGTCAGTTGGTTCCATGTACAACTTTTTTGAGAAGTGTCTCTTCATGTCCTTTGACCACTTTTTTTTTGAGTTGGTTTTTTTCTTGTCAATTTGTTTAAATCCGTGTAGATGTTTGGTATTAGATCTTTGTCAGATGTACAGTTTGCAAACTTTTCTCCCATTCTGTAGGTTGTCTGTTTATGCTGTCGATAGTTTCTTTTGCTGTGCAGAAGCTCTTTTGTTTAACGAGATCCCATTTGTAAATTTTTGCTTTTGGCATCTTCATCCTGAAATATTTACCTGTTCCTATGTCCAGAATGGTTTTGCCTAGGTTGTCTTGCAGGGTTTTTTGAGTTCCTTGTGTATCCTTAATAATAATATTTTGTCATAATTTGTAAATATTTTCTCCTATTCAGGTTATCTCTTCACTCTGTTGATTGTTTCTTTTGCTGTGTAGAAGGTTTTTGTGTGATGTAATTTCATTGGTCTGTTTTTTGCTTTTGCTGTCTGCTTTTGAGGTCTCATCCATAAAAATCTTTGCCCAGACCAATGTCTTGAAGCATTTCTCCTGTTTTCTTCTAGCATTTTCGCAGTTTCAGGTGTTAAATTGAAGTCTTTAATTCATTTTGAGTTGATTTTTGCCTATGGGGAAAGATAAGAGCCTATTTTTATTCTTTTGCATGTGGATGTTATCATCATGTTAGCTAACTATTGTGCAGACTTTTTTGTGTGGTTGCCTTATAGTATCACTGGTCTGTGTATTTATATATGTTTTTGTAGTGGTCTTTCCTTTGCATATTTTCTGCTTCCTTCAGGAGCTCTTCTAAACCAGGTCTGCTAAGAATTCCCTGAGCATTTGCTTGTCTGAAAAGGATCTTACTTATTTAGTTAGTTAGTTAGTTAGTTAATTTGGCCAGTTACGAAATTCTGGGTTGGAATTTCTTTCTTTTTTTTTTTTTTTTTTTTTTTTTTTGTTAAAAGAACATTGACTATTAACCCCCAATCTCTTCTGGCTTGTGAGGTTTCTGGTAAGAGATCTGCTGTTAGTCTTACGGGCTTCCCTTTGTATATGACCTGATCTTTCTCTGTAGCTGCCTTTAACATTTTTTCTTTCTTTTCATCCTTGGAGAATCTGATAATTATGTGTCTTAGGGGTGATCTTCTTGTGAAGTATCTTACTGGGGTTCTCTGCATTTCCTGAATTTGAATGTTGGCCTTTGTAGCTAGGTCGGGCAGGTTCTCATGGATGATATCTTGAAATATGTGTTCCAGGTTGCTTCCAGTCTCCCATCTGTTTCAGGGACACCATTGAGGTATGGATTTGATCTGTTTACATAACCTAGTAGTTCTCAGAGATTTTGTTTATTCCTTTTCATTCTTTTTTTCTCTATTCTTGTCTGGACTGTCTTATTTCAGGAAGCCAGTCTTTAAGCTCTGCTCTGCAATTCTTTCCTCAGCATGATCTATTCTGCTATTAATAGTTGCGTTTGTATTAGGAAATTATTGTAGTGTGTTTTTCAGCTTTATCAGGTCAATTACATTTGTTTCTATGCTGGCTATTTTGTCTGTCAGCTCCTGTATCATTTTATTGTGATTCTTATCTTCCTGAGATTGGGTTTTAACATATTCCTACATTTCAATGACCTTCATTCCTGTTCATATTCTGAATTCTATTTCTGTCATTTCAGCCATCTCACAGTTCAGAACCCTTGTGGGAGAGGTAGTGCCGTCATTTAGAGGAAAGAAGGTACTCTGGCTTTTTGAGTTGCCAGAGTTCTTGTGCTGATTCTTTCTCATCTTTATGGGCTTATGTTCCTTCAATCTTTGATGTTGCTGACCTATGGTTTTTTTTTTTTTTTTTTCTTTTATCCCATTTGGTGACCTTGAGGGTTTGATTGTGGTATAAGGTGGGTTCTGTCAACTGGCTTAATTTCTGGAATATTTTAGGGCCAAGCCTCAGCTCCCAACTCCTGGACTGTATGCTCTAAATCTGGGGGACTTGTATCCAGCCTCAACTTTGTTCTCTGACTCCTCAAGGTTAGGAACCCACGGCTTTGGTGGGACCAAGGTATTATTCCTGGACCACTGGCCACTATACTTCAATGGGTGGTACTAGCCAAAGTGTTTCTTATGGCAGCAGCAATGGGATTTGTCCTCATTTGCATGTGCTAGCAGCAGCATGGTGGAGTGCACACTCATCAACTGCAGCAGCGTGCCATCAGGTGCCTGCCTCCCTACAGGTATTTACAGCAGCAACAGGGCAGTATGGCTTTTGAGGGGCACAGGGACCCTGCTGGTGACTGTGCCCACGGTCGTGCTGGTGTTAGCATGGGGTGGGGTGCTGCCAGGTACAGGTCTGTGTGTACCCTCTGTGCATGATCACTCAGGCTGGGATGGCTGCTTAGGTTGGGGAGGTCCATTGTTCGCCCTGCCTAGTTTCACTCTTGCTGCAGTATTGGCGCAGGAGTGGGGCCCTGGAGGTGGTGGGGCTGTCAGACTGCAGTGAGGCGAGGGAGCAGGCAGGCTGGTGCGTGGCTGTGAGCACTACTCTCCACCAGTCAGGTACAATCCCCCAGTGTGGGAGTATAATGTGGGACCCCAGCGCATCCAACACTGTACTGCAAGGATGTGTGACCAGGCTGGGGCTCCAGGAGAAGCCAGCAGACAAAAGGGTGCTCAGGTTGGACTAGCCCTATGTGATAGGCAAGACTGCCCTGCAGCATTCAGTTCTGACAGTTCCCTTAGGGCTAAAATCTATGGGAGCACAGGCACATCTTACATGGCAGCAGGCAAGAGCGCATGTGCAGGCGAACTGCCCTTTATAAAACTGTTACATTTCATGAAAACTAATTTACTATCATGAGAACAGCACAGGAAAACCTGTCCCTATGATTCAATTACCTCCCACCAGGTCCCTCCCATGACCCATGGGGATTATGGGAGCTACATTTCAAGATGAGATTTGAGTGGGGACACAGTCAAAGCATATCACTACCTACCACAATACCTGGCATATAATAGATGCTCTTAAATGTTTGTAGAATAAATCTTTTTTTTTTTTTAATTGACCAATGGTACTGCTATTTGTTAGGAAAAACTTTTGTTTGAGTAGTAAATGATAGATGGGGATTTGGAAGGAAGGAGAGAGAAAGAGAAAGAAAAAACAATAAACCATTAGAAAAAACAAATACACACACACATTAAATGACACAACTTTTATTTATTTATTTTTTTTAAATGGGTTGTAATTTCAATGGGGATTTTTCCTGTTAACATGATTCATTCTTAACTCTTGTTGAAATAGAAACGTATTTTAGCTTCAATATTATGATAAATAGGATGTATAAGTGTCAGTGCTAATAGCTTAGTATTTTAGTCTTCCACAACTTGATGCCTGTGGTATCTGGATATTTCATGGCCTGTTCTTGTAAATAAGGAGTCAGTGATGTTTAAGGAACAGAACTGTGGCCAGAAAAGGAAAGAAAAAAAGGCCAGCGCAGTGGCTCAACTGTAATCCCAGCACTTTGGGAGGCCGAGGTGAGCGGATCACGAGGTCAGGAGTTTGAGATCAGCTGGGCCAACATAATGAAACCCCGCCTCTACTAAAAATACAAAAAAATTAGCGGAGCTTGGTGGTGGATGCCTGTAATCCCAGCTACTCAGAGCTGAGGCAGAATTGCTTGAACCCGGGAAGCAGAGGTTGCAGTGAGCTGATACCACGCCATTGCATTCCAGCCTGGGCAACAGTTTGAGACTCCATCTCAAAAAAATAAAATAAATAAAAACTTCATATTTTCCAATGTAAGCAATATAAATGGGACTCAGGAATACCCCATTAGATTAAAAAAAATCTCCTAGAGAGAGAACCCTTGAGCCTACAAACTAAACTTTAAATATAATTTTAAATAAAGGCTTTTATGTACTATGAGTGCATTTTTTAGTTGATAATCAATTGGCACTATTATGTAGGCCTACTAGATTTCCAAATTTACAAGTTTTTACAAGTCAGTTGGGTCCTTCCTCAGGAAATCAGTTTAAGTTTTTTTTCCTATATTGACTCAAAGAGCCTAGTTGTCCTTAAATTCTGTGCATGTATTTGCCTTATAATTTGACGGCATTGAATCAACACCCTTATAGGGTCTGTAGTGTAAAAGGAGAAACTGTTAAATAAAAGATTACATTTGGAAAAATGGACTGTGCCAGATAAAACCAGTATTGGATATGAGTACTGTGCTTTGCTTTAAAGTACCTACAACTATTCAAGTAAATATATCCTTGCCCCTTACTCTCAAAATGGATAGTCTAGATGAAAACCAACTGATCTATGTCTTTGTGAAATTAGACTATGGCTATAAATTAATGTAAACACACAATGTAATATTGATCTGTTAAGCAGAAAATTATATGTTTGTGTTAACATTCAAGGCTATAGAGATTATAGAGCTAATTATTATTAAAGTAATTAAACTGTTTCAAACCAAATATGCTTGGGTAAGTACACCTTGCCTCAATTAATCACTGTGTTTAAATGTACTGTGTTATATTGGGCATGATCAGTGTGCCTGAACTTATACAGAGAATGATGATAGCTCACAGTTTTTTGTAGCACTTAAACGCTGATCATTGTGCATTATACATAGATTAATTATCAAATCACTCTGTACAAAATAAGCATATTTATTATTCCTAGTTTATAGATATGGAAACTGAGGCATAAAGAGGTTTAATAAATTGCCCAAGATTATACAGTTGTGTCTAAGCTGGAATATAATACTGGAAAGCAAGTCGAATTTAAACATGTTAAAAATGTTTTTATAGACTCTTAATATGGAATTCTTTTCTGTCTTTAACACCTTTCTAGTTGATTTGGAGCATATGCGAACAATAAAACCTGAAAAACACTTACGGTTTTGCCAGGAAAATGGTTTTAGTAGCCACTTTGTCTCAGCCAAGACAGGAGACTCTGTAAGTAAAATAATGAATACTGTATATTATAATTGATGGTTTTATTTTTATCTACTAACATTCCTAGGAAGTATATTTCTATTATTTAACCTTTGGAGCAAATTAATTCCTATTGAAGATATGAAATTCCTTAGATTAAGTATACCATGTTTATTCTGGTTATATTTTATAATTTACTTAACATAATTTTCTGGTTATTTTAAAAAAGGGAATTAAAATGAATATAAACCCTCGATCATCTCAGTATCTAGAGATAGTCACTCATAACCTCATATGATTCCATCTAGTTTCACTTCGTGATGCTCACAAGTGCTAGTGCTGCTGCTTGCAACTAGGAGGTGGTATTTATTGAGTGCTTACTTTATTGTAGACATTGTGCTACTCTGATTATCTCTATTTTATAGATTAGTCTCAAAGAAATTATATAATAGGGTCCAGATTACACAGTTAATAAGTGGAGAAGATAGGATTTGTGAAGGCAAATAGTGACACCCTGGGGCTCACAGTCTTAACCTCACCTCTTTTTAAAATTAAGATTATAATATAGAAATAATTTTATATTTTACTTTTTACTTAATATTTTTGTCATTCCCAAGTCATTTAGTAATAATAGATTTAATAATTCATTTAATAAATGTTCAAAAATGTATTCAATCATATTCCTATTGTGTAACATATAGGTCATTTCCAAGTTTTGAACATAATGTTCTAATGTAAAACTTTGTCCATAAGCTTTTGATGTTTTGATTATTTTCTTTAGATAGATTCATTGATAAGGGATTGAAACATTGCCAAATCACCACCAGAAAGACTAAATTCGTTTGATCACCAGCATTGTATGTTTGCCGTAACTATATCCTTTTAGCATTCAGTATTTATTTATGTATTTGTCAAATTAGTAGACCCCAAAAAAGAAAAAAGATACTTTACTATTTAAATTTGAGTTTCTTTGATTACAATTGAGGTTGAAATTTTAAAAGCTTCATTAGTTATTCACTTTCTGCTTTTTACTTGTTATAATATTCTATTGCATTTAGAAATTTTCTATGGCCATTTTTATATTAACGCTAATAGTCATATGTCATAATTTTTTCAAATAATCCTCACTGACCTCCATTTGAGTATTTTCCAGTTGACATTTTCAACTAAAAGAAATTTGAAATTTTTCTGTCACTTAATCTTTTTGATGTTTTTCTCTGTAATATCCTTTATAATTTTACACCTAAAATAAACACTGAATAATATAACGGGGGTTTAATCTTTCTTTTATTCAGACTCATTAAAAATTTTGGCCTCCTAGAACCCTTTCCCCCCAGACAATGTGAACATGGGCACATGCTCACCCACCCATGCCTTTTAAAAAATATATAATATCAATAATCCTAGATAAACTCATACATGGATTCATTGAGCTTCTACCCTCACTTAATCTTCCTGGGGTCTTTTTGCCATTTCAGAATTATTTTAACTTGTAGTATTTTAGCTTGTTTTCAACCACCTAGTATTTTTTGGCCACTTAGTGTTTTTTGTGTACTTCTGTTGAACCACTATTAAAAAGCCCCTTTATTTTTTTCAAGTAGTACTTTGAAATGGTTTGTTGTATGACAATACTTTAAGACTTGTAATCATCTCCAGCTCCAGGTAACTTCCTCTCATTGCTTGAGGAGTTAGTTGAGCTCCTGCATTACTACACTTTCTCTGATATTACCTCTGTCATGATTCTTAGTGGTTTCATTATCCTTGTTTCTCTCTGACTCCACCTTAGTCACTCTTGCGTACTACAGATCTTGTCATTACAAATTACTGTGGCTCTTCTCTTATCTCAATATCAGGCATCCTAATCACCACCAACCATCTTCTGTTTCACACCCTTGACTGCCCAAAGACAACCATTCTCAACCCTAGCAAGACCTACAAACATTGATCATAACCCTTTTGCACAATCTTAACCTCCTTTCATGTCTTCATTTTTCTCTTTTCTGAACTTAAATCTCATGGCCAGTCCAAATCATTGCTATGTGTATACTCTCAATTCCCTTTTCTCTCTTTCACTTTGTCAGATTCACTTGGCTAAATGTTAATTCTGGTTTAAACCAAGCCTCCGCTTTTCATGGCTGTACCCATGAAGATGACCAGAAAAAAACACAGGGATGCTGGAGGTTTCACTTTTAAGTTCACAATCACTAATCTCAAGCAGGCCCTTAATGCTGCTCGGTAATTATGCCCTATATCCCTAATCTGTCACCTCTTCCCTCACCTAGAGGACTGTTTCATAGCTTCTCTTCTTCAAATGTTCAAACCATCTTCCTCTATTCTCTCAGCTGATAACCTTGTTTCCTATAAGAAATTTTAAAGAAACAGGAGACAAATTCTATATGCTGCTGCTACCAGGTCTAACCTCATCCTACTTACCCCATGTATTCTCATACCTTCTGTCTTCTCTGTGGTTATTGTGGGATTTATTCTCCCAGCTAGGGCCGGGAGAACAATTTGCTGAATCAAGGATATTGCTTTATCACTTCTCTCTCTTTCATGTGTATTATTTTCCCCATCTACTGGATTATTCTTTCACCATACAAAATACTATGACTTCTTTTATCATAAAAACAAGAAAACTCTTGATCCATCATTTTTTTTTTCTAGCTGTTGCCTTATTTCCTTCCTTCACTTTCCAGTGGGATGTTTTGAAAGAGTTGTCTCTAGTTCTTCTTTTCCAAATTTCTCTTTAACAGTTCCAGCAGACTTTTGCCTCAGTATTTTATTCAAACTACTATTATACAGGTCATCAGTGGCCTCCTTTTTGCTGAATCCAATGGTCAGTACTCAGCCCTCATCTTATTTGATTAAGTAGCAACATATATAATTGCTGATCACTCTCTCCTCTTTGAAATACTCTCTGCATTTAGCTTCCAGGATACAACGCCTCCTGTTTTTCTTCCTACTCACCCACTACTCTGTCAGTCTCCTTTGCTAATTTTCTATCTCTCCACCCAGCTCAGGTTCAGTCCTTAGATTTCTCTTTTTCTACACTATTCCCTTAGTGGCTTTATTTAGTCTTCTGGCTTTGCCCAGACTTTTCCCCCTGAACTCTAGACTCTTATATCTAACTGCCTGCTCAACATCTCCACTTAGATGTCTAATAGGCTGCCCAATTTAACATGTTTAGAACTGATATTCTCTCCTCAAATCTCTCACAGTCTTCCTCACTTTTGTAAATAGCAGATCTATTCTACCAGTTGTTCAGGCCAAAAAGTTTTGGAGCCAATTTTGACTCCTCTGTTTCTCTCTCACCCCACATCTGTCAACAAGTCCCTTTGGCTGTACCTTGAAAATATATCTAGAACCTGCTGACTGTTTCTTACTGTGTTCACTTCTACCATTTTGGTTCAACCTTCATAATCTTTTACATTAGTTTACTTGATTGATTTCTTTTTTTGTATACTTAAGTCTCCTATAGTGAATGCTCAATACAACCAGACTAATGCTGTTAAAATAAAAGTCACATTAGGCCACCCTCCCATGACTTCCATTTCATTTGGAATAAACACCAAAGTCCTTCCAGTAGCCTACCAGGTTCTACATGCTTTGTACTGCCTTCATCTCTTTGCTTATCTTCTTTTATTACCACACTTTTTCTCCACTTCAACACAGTACCTTTCCTGTTGTTCCTTGAACATTGACCAGTGAACTAAAATATATTATGCTTCTTAGGGTACAAATGACATAAAGCTATCAGGAATATTTATCCCTTTTTTGTTATAAATATTAATAAAGTTTTGATAAATATTTTGTAAATAATCATGTCATGAGTAGGGATAAGAATATGGTAGGTGATTTATAAAGAAAATGTAAGTTATACTACAGTAAATGTCAGGATTGGAACTCTAGTAATCATAGTAGACCTCGCATAAGCTAACTATGTGTGGAAAGGCATATAGAAAAAGATTTGTCAATTTTTGTTTAATCATAATGGAATGTAATTTTTCTTTACTCTAAACTGACAAAATATAGTAAAAGAGTACCAAGTTGCTTTACTCAAGATATGTGGAGAATTTGTTGGAATGATATAAAAGGCTACAGCGATTATTAAAGTGTTGGAAAGTAAGACCCTTTAAGATAGGCTAAAGGTGGCTAAAACAACCAACATAAAATTGGCAGTGAAAAACTAGGGTATTAAAGTATAGATTATTTTATTTTCTCCAGAAATTATGGAGTTTTTGTGCTAGTGAGTATGTTGTTCTGTTGTTTTTTAAAGTGGTAGCTGTAATCATCATGCTAAATCTTTAATGTATATGTTTAAAGAAAATGATCAATTCATTGAATTGCATGGAGTTTTAAATTATGGATTAATAATTTAAAAATTATTATATTTAAAATGATGCTACATTTGACAAAGCTATTTTTTGGAATCACTTGCTATATCATATTTTTACAATTTTTACTGTTTATCATTTTCAAGAAAATTCTGTTTATTTGAAGATGACTTAAGCATGCCTCTTTGACATCATTTAAACCCATTTTTGTTACATAGGTCTTCCTGTGCTTTCAGAAAGTTGCTGCTGAAATCCTTGGGATCAAATTAAACAAAGCAGAAATAGAACAGTCACAGGTGATTACCTTGAACTTTATATTTAAAAAATTACTCAGTTTCTTACAAAGCATTAATTATGACCCATAAATTATTTCCCATTTATGCCTTCTGTGTATGTATCTCTAAAAGCTTTGGGCATAGATTGTATGCATGAGTCAGTGTTGATTGCAGAAGATGGAGAATGTTAACTTTTTGACAAATTATGATACCCTTCAAACCTCATTGTGTCTCTTTTGTTGGGAAAAAGATATTTAGTATAATGAAAATTTTATTAGTAGTTAACTAATGAGTTAAGGTGGTGACAATATTGTTTTGTACCTTTTTATTTAAATCCTTTTCAGAGCTGCTATTCATTTTTAAAACATCCTTTACTGTAATCATTAGTTTTTAATGTTATTTTGTTGTCAGTGTTATTATTTTGTTAAGTGTTATTAATTACTAAGGATTTTTAAGTTTTCTCACTATTCCTAGAAAGTTCTCTTACACTAAGAAAAAGACACGCAACCATCAGCCAAGAACTTTAAAATACCACTATAATATCCCACCAATTTATATGTTTGATAGAATGAAAAATCAGAGCAAGAGTCTATAAAGTTATGCTTCAGAATCGTAACTTTATACGATTTGTTTGGTTAGACAAAACTGGTTTGGTTAGACAAAACAAACTAATTACAATTTTCCTCAGTTTCTTCGACCCCATTCCCACCCTGTGCAACTAAAAAGTATAATTACCTTTTCCCATCCTTAAATTTTTCTTTAATTCTTTTAGAGTTAGTTTTGTATCTTATTCTCGTGGTCCCTCCGTGTGTGTGTGTGTGTGTGTGTGTGTGTGTGTGTGTGTGTGTTTCAAAACAAAGCAAATATTGAAAATTGTTAGACTGATGTGGCTGTTTGTAGGACTTGATTAAAATATTTGAGGCTCTAAACATTTGCTATTTTTAATTCTCATCATTCAAAGACATTTGTTTTAGCACTTTCTGTGGCCAGATATGGTACTAAGATACTTTGTGCTGTTTAGCTCCCAGACACATGAAAAGTGGTTACTTGGTTTGGGTCTAGGAGAGTATAAGAAAGAGAAGTCACCATGATTTGCTTGATCACACAGAACTTGGATCCCAGAGGTCAAGTGATTCCTTTCCTTTTCAGTTTCTCTGTCTGAATAATGTTTGTCTCTGCTTAATTAGAGAGTCTGTGATTATCATAAGTGATTTATTGATCATACCTTATATACTCAGTATAGTGGTGGGTCTAAAAAAGAATTAAAAGACTAAAATGTCCCTGCTTTCAGTAAAGAAAATTAATATATTATGTGCCAGGGGGACTGTGTTATCTCAGTTAATCCTCATAATAACTCTGGATCAGGTGAGATTTTATCATTTTATGATCAGGAAGCTGAGACTATGGAGAGATTAAGTAACTTGATCGCTAACCCTTAGTTGGGCAATGGTGGAGCCAGGATTTACACCCAGGTCTCTCTGACACCAGTGCCCTTAGTATTTTCACTCTACCATGCTGGGGGAAAGTATACTGGGCAGTTTGGAGTGAAAGGAAAAAAATGGCTGAAAGGGCAGCTGGTATGAACAATATATCTGGGTACAAAAGCTTAGGTTGTATTTTGCAAACAGAACAGTTTGTTTAAAATAAATGACCATTTGTATCAGACTATTAAGACTTTAAGAACAGATTTTGGGGTTTTATGAATGCCAAGTTGATTAGTTTTATTTGACCCATAATCATTTTGAGGTAGGGCAATAAATGAAAGCAGTTTTTAGATAGAAGTAATCTACTGGGATTTTTTTGTATGTCGTTGGATGAGAGGGAGATTGAGGTAAGGAGACTGAGTTGCTGCTACCATGTGATAAGGACCAGAGTCAAGGTAGAAGGGAAGAGCTGGATGGATATAAGGGAGATTTTAGAGAAGTACCAATAGGGCTTGTGGAATGATTGGATAAAAGGTAGTAGAAGTCCAAGATAACCCTGAGATTTCTTGCCTGGAGGAATGAAGAAAGGGGAAACCCAATGATTGGTGGTCTTTCTGAGACGGGGAATGGTGGGCTGGTGCTTTACAGGTGAGAGGGCTGCACCAAAGAATTCCTTGTACTGCCTGAGCTGTGCAGTGGTGCTCAGATACAAGGAGACCTCTGGAGAGATGAAACAACTGGATACTTTTGAAAGGCAAAATTTGGGGAAGCTTTATTAATATTAGCTCCTTCTTGTTGCAAGATCAACAGAGTTGCTATTTTGACTTTAGATATGGGCTTAACATTCTGGTATATTTTAAATAAATAGATATTAGATGTGTTAACACTCTACCGTCCCTGCACATCTGCCTTGTTTATTATGCTTTGAGGTTTAATTCTATCTTTGGTTTGTCGGTGACATTTACTCTTAATGCATTCATTTGAAGGTGAATTCAAGCTACCGCAGCCCTCTTATGTTTGTCAGAATTCTTTGTGTATAGCAGAAAGCCTCATTAGCCTTTCTTGATCCTGATGAATTTGGTGTTTTTGCCAATTAAAATATTGATTTTACAATTGATATTTCTTAGTGGAAACATTTTTGAAAGTTCATCTAAAAGACAAGGAAGTTCAGACAGCGCACGTGCGCGCACAAACACACACACACACACACACACACACACTCTGCATGTGGTTTTTGCAACATTTGAAAGATTACTGGAGGGATTCAAGGGAATGTTTGAAAGCACTTTGTATTATTTTATAGAGAAGGAATTAAATGGCAGACCCACCAGTCACATTAATGTTGATGCTCTACTATAATAACTTAGTTTGTGACATAAATATTTTGAGATTTTAGTCCTAGTTCCATTCACTGATTATTTAAAGAGATTCTACTAGTTTATTTCTAACCTAGATTGCTCCTATTTGGGAGTTATATATAAAATTAGATATCAACACATTTTGCAAGCTTTGCAAGGAAGAGGAAGAGAGAGAAAAGAAAGTGAATGCATAGTAAACATACTTCGAGGGTCTATTTAATGCCAGGAACAACGCTAGAATCTGGGGATACAGACATAATAAGAGAAGGTCCCTATCCTGAAAGAGCTCCCAGAATAAGTTGGGCAGCCAAACATTTAAACAATGAACACTATAGATCCACTTTCACAATTCCCAGTTTGGTTAATAGTTTCATTTGCATCATTTATGTAGTCTTCCCTTTTCTCCTGGACCAACTGTTAATCCTCTAAGATAGTGTAAGAATTGATACTATTGTTAACAAGTGTTCTAGTTTCCCAGGTTGTTCAGATTTTCTATTCGCAAAGTACTTAGAACTTTGGGAGAAAATACAAATTTACAACTACTATTGTTTAGGAAATCCAGCAATCAGCTGTTTAAGAATGCATTAGATAATCCATAAAGAAAAAACTTAGTCCGTTGAGTCTTGTCTTGTGTCCTCCAGTCTGAATTGCAAGGAAGTTTTGCCATGCGTACTTGGTATTAAGAGCTTAATAAATTTTTAAGCGTCACCATTTTTACTTGTCAATTGATAAACCATGAATTTCTGCCTGGTTTGAACTAGATATGTATTAGCTTTTAAAATAACAAAAATTTCTGTCAGAGATATTCATTAAACTTGCTAAAAATATATATTCCTTATTGTCACCTCAAATTATTTTCAGACTGTATATCAAAGTATCTCACGTAGGGCTTGGCATGTGATAGACATGCTCAAGATTTTGCTTGTCTTAATTGGCATATAATTGTACAGTGCAAGTACCCATTTAACCTTTGGTCTTTAGAGTCCTTTCCACTTTTTAGCTTTACCTGAGTATTGATCTTCCTCAGATTTTTTTTTACCCAGATGTTAATTTTTTACATTCATTTTCCCCATAATGTTTATTAAAACTGTACTGGGATTTCTTATCCTAAACACCACTTGTTTTCTTGAGGAGCATATTTTCTCCTTTTGTACATAGTACTCTAATTCTCAGGTATTGAACATTGCTTAATGGATTCTCATATCACATCCCATTTTTCTTTTTCCTATTCATCTTTTAAATTAATTTTTTAATATAAAATTTCAAAACGAGACGGGACTTTAGAGGTAATGTAGGTAAACCTTGTTATTATAGATTAGAAAATTGTGAAGACAGAAGTAAATAACTTGCACAATGTTTTCTTACTGGCAGCATATAATGGCCCCTTTATAATATAGAAGAAGAGTAGCTTTTTTAAAACTCCTGTGTGGGAAGTACTGTGCTTTTTAAATATTATATCCTACAACCGTGCTTTAAATTGTATTCTATAATCTTGTTGTACTTTGAATGTATATCACTCAGAATATTCTGCAATAGTTTACACATCTATTTTCTATGCTAGACTCTTACGTATCTCAAAAAACAGAGATTATGCATTATTTACCTAAATGTTTGCAATACCTGGGATAGTGATTGGCTTTGAATGAATGATAGTGACAGATGTTTTAGCCTTCAGGGTGTGTTTATTCCATATCCTGGGCATGACAAACTATGGCTTTTGTAGTGGTAAATATGTTACTATTATCTGGAGTAAGGTCTAGTTGCACAGTTGACCAAATTTATCTTTAGCATTTCTGCAAGAGCCCATCTATACACCTTACACCTTTTTGCCCCAACTCATAGGTTGCTTTCTTGCTTATGCCCTCCATAGCTACCACTTCCATTTCCAGTATCCACTTGGCAAATGCTCTTTGAAAATATCAGGCTTAAACTTGTGTTCACCCCATATGATTCCTTTCCTCTTAGGGCCACTTTGTTATTTTCATTTCATCAACTAATAGCTGAGAATAATTGAGTTTACATTGTGGCTCTTAAAATAAAGGTTGGTGTTTTGCAGGTAACATTTCTCTAAAAACATCAATAAATGGTTTTTAAATAAGCTGACTACAGTAAAATCACCTACCATGAAGTTTATGACATGGAAATTATGATTTTCTAATCATAGAAAGCGAAATTTGGAATCTGCAGAGCTTTGGTTACAGGTTACTTTTAGGAAACATTTTACAAAGCTTTATGTCAAATAGACAAAGCCCCTGAGAGAGATGCTGTCTTGTTAATTTTTCATTAATTTGATTAAAATTAATAATGAAATCCAAGTCATTTACGTTAGTCAGTACTTGGTTCAAAATGTCTCAAGCACAGGACAGTAACCTGGTTGTATTTATAGGGTAAGACTTAAACAACATTTGTTTGGATTAATGAGTTGCTTACTGATTCTGAAAACTCCATCTCTTCATTGTAACCCATAGTTTGACATGACAATTAGGTTTGGGAGGTTAGATAATGGTATACAATATTTCACTGATGTACCCCCTCAGATCATACCTCATTTGTTAGTTGGTAATGCTTCTGTTGATAGCATCAAGCTGGGTGCCTAGTAAATCATGAGTCTTGTCCAAAAGTTAAAGCTGCTTGTTCCTAGAGAACTTAAGCAGAAGCCACCCAAGGCTAATGTATGCTTCAGCATCCTGTTCATTTATTCTCAGTTCTTTATAGAGTCTTTATTTATAAATGTAATCACAGACAGCAGCTCATATTAAGATGCTTTTTGGTCTATCTTAATAAGTTGATAGATGCTATTATGAGAAATGAGTGTCCTGAAATAAGATAGTTTTAAATCTAAAATTTGGTTTTAAATCTGAAGTATTTGGGTAGCATGTTATCTTTATCATATGTATTTGTCCCATGTGGTCTTTTTAAACCTAAGGGTAATAGCAATTAAGAATATAACAATGTAATAACAAATAATTTTGTATTTAGTAAAACTATTAGATATTTGAAAGCAACAGCTGTTGTACTTAAATGTTGTACCTCATGTATTTTTTTTTTACATGACCTACAAGTGCATTTTGAACTTGTTTGTTTCTATATGGAATTTGGAAGTATGAGGGTTAGAATTGGGAGGAATGTGGGAGTGAGCATCGCAAGGAAGTCTTGGACAAGTAATAAATAGTATTAAACATAAACGCTGTAAATGGCATATGACTTCCTCTGATGTATTCATTCCTCTCCCCACCTTCAAAGATAATTAATTACTCCTTCCTCTGTGTTCCCATAGCATATTATAAGTCCACTAGTTAAGTGTTTAACTTGTATGGGAATTACTTGTATATGTGTTTCTCTTTCCATTAGGTCCTCAGCAACTTGTGAATAGATTCTGTGTAAGTTGCCCACACATTCACAGTATAGAGTGACTGGCACATAGATCTTGGGTAAAGCTTGTTAATGGAAATGGAATTAATCTTTTTATTGTCCTTTAACATAGAAAAACCTCATAATTTTTCATAGTCCTCTGAAATACTGGGCATTATATATGTTATATATAATTGTATTATCAAAAGTGGAACTCACAGTTTGGGAAGTTCAGTGGTCATATCTATTTCAGTAATTATAGAGTTATAAAGAATAGTGTTTCTTGGGTCTTTGTTCCTTTTGTATGTGTACATCCTGCTATTTGTGTGTATGTGTGTCTGTGTGTGTCTGTGTGACATGTTTACATTTATATGTTAATTTTATTTTTCTACTTTGGTGTTTCCTTTTCTGTTCAGTCATTGAACATACTTTCCGTTTTGTCTTTTTTTTTTTTTTTTTTTTTTTTTTTTTTTTAATTCTTTCTTCTTTGTCTCATTTACGTTGTATGGAATTGACAGCGTATTGTCAGGGCAGAAATTGTGAAGTACCCGGAAGAAGATAATCAACATACCAGCTCTGCTCAGAGTAGAATCTGTTCAGTTCAGTAGTGCAGGTATTAAGGGATAAATTATTACAATTAAGGGAGGTGGGATGGGAGAACCAGTGAATGCTATCTTGTTCTTTATTCCTTATGAATAGGGAAGTTCAGATGATTATTGTACATTATTGGAAATTAATATTGCATAAGTCTTGATTTAGAACTAAAAAATTGGTCCCCTGCCAAGAGACATGAATTAAGAAATTGGGAACAAATTAAAATAACATTTCAGTTACTTTTAAATATATTTGTCTTTATGGTTGTGTTTATTACATGTGCAGTGAAGCGGAGAATTGAGGCAGTTTTTTCATTATTAATTCCTTACCATTTTTCCTGAAATAGCTTGGTAATTGAAAGAGTATTTTTAAAATTTGCTTTGAATTGCCCTTCTTTGTCTGCTTGTGTGTGCAGACTTCATAAAAGAGTTGAAAACAGTAAAGGATTTGTTTTAAAGTATTACTTAGAGATGAATAGTAAGCCTATTGCTAAATGTATCATTTTAGATATTCCTTGAAGTATTAGAAGGGAGGAGGGAAGAAAGTATCTTTTGGTTTAAATTATTTTAAAAACATGAAGTAATTTTCTAAATCTTTCATTATACCGTATTTTGCTAAAGTAGTATTCATAACCATTAGTGAGCCATTTGGAAATAAGTTAGGGATTTTGGAGGAAAGTTTTAGAAACTGGAAAAGATTTAAAAACGGGTTGCTGAGAGCATTTCTGCTGTATATGTAAATCTTCTTTAACATTTAAATGTTTTCTTACAAACTCACAAACTGCTGTAAACAAAGAAAAGTTACGGCTAAATATAATGGCTTATGGAAATATTAATCAATAATGATATTTTTTACTTTGAAATGATTAGTTTTTTTCCATAATTTCAAATATGTGTGAATGATTCATTTAAATTATTTTGCTTTAAATTATTATCAGGGTTTAATTTTTCATTATTGATTTGTCAAGTTTTCATCAGACTTGTGATAACCTCAAGTTAATGTCATAAAACCAGGGACAGCTCAATAGCTGAGTTGCCATTCTCTCCTTGGAAAAAAAAATCCACTCTCCATTTGTTTGTCTGGTTTATTTTATATCAACTCCTGCTTCATTTATGGTGTCCATCATCAGAAGTTCAGCAAAGTTCAGAAAATAAAAATATACTTTATGGAGCTCTTTCTAAATGTTCTGATGTCCTGATAATAACTCTGTTTTCTTTTATGACAGAGAGTGGTGAAGGCAGATATTGTAAACTACAACCAGGAACCTATGTCAAGAACTGTTAACCCTCCTAGAAGCTCTATGTGTGCAGTTCAGTGAGCACATTTTTCTTTTCTGTTGATAGTTCTGGCTGCCCTTCACCTCTGGGTGGGCCGGAGGATTTCTAGGAACTTGTTTTATCAGTGACCATCTCTGTAGTTCAGTTAACACTTTCCTCCCAACTTGCTTCGTTATTGCTGTTGCCTCCCAGTGGCAGGCAGCTCGTTGGATTTGAAAGAATTCAACTTTGGGACCACACACTTTGAATTCAAAATGGAAAACCCATTCCCTGGAATTAGACTGCTTCGTTGAGAAAGAATGATGTTGCTTGTCCTTGCTTCTTTTTTCAGTGATGTAAATTTTTTTAACTTAATAGGAAAGCTATCCAAATCTTGATCATCAGCCAGGATTTTGCCACAGCACAGTTTCATTCTCTTACCTGAACTCATATGTGTCAAAGTATACTTCAGAGTGTAAACCTTAAGCAAGTAATATATTTTACCTACAGATACTTATGAAAACATTCTTTTGCTATCTATTGTGAGTAAAATTATATAAAGCTGTATCTAGCAGAAAATGCTTGAAATGAGGCTGTAATAGAAATATTTTTTCATTTTTTAAAAAAGGGCCTAAATTGTTTATATTGTAGTTTGTAACTCACAAAGTAGTATTTGATATTGTATTTTTATTACTGTATCCTTGTCATTATGTATTGTGTAATACTGAGGTTTCATGGCTTTATGAAGTTTGATAAATGTTCCGCTGATGCTCCACATGGAATTTCTCTTCCAAACTGCATAAGAGTACTCCCAAGAATGAGTTATGACATTGTGGATCAGACTGTACCTGATGTTCAGAAGTTTCGCTTTCACAAATAAATTTATTTAAATTACTTCTTTTGGCAGTTTTCTTTCAAACATCTTCCTTTTTGCTACAGAAAGGCAGTGTATAATTTGGATACAAAATAGGTGACTCTGTTAAGTTTTAATGTATAGTCAGTCACTTAGAGTTGTGAGGTTATTTTGTTGGAACAATTAAAATCTAGACTCCATAGCTTGGCATTTCAGGGTCTTCATATCAGCTGCCTCTATTTCTACCTTTTCTCATCCCACTCCACTGTACCATCATTACCTTGCAAACAGAGCTATGGACTCATTCCTATTTGCTTTGTGATGCTCTGCTTTCCTGTTTTTGCTCAATAGGTCGTCTGCTGGGAATTCCTCCCCCTTCTCCAAATGTCTACCTCCTGCCAGCCAACCTTTAGGCACTGTGAGGGCAGGACTCTGTTTGTCTTGGCCATAGTTGTGTTATTTTTGTGCTAAGACACAGTGCCTGGCATGACAGGTGCTTCGTATTTGCTACATTGAAGCGGGAACAAATGTCGCCCCTCCAAAAGCCAGTCCTTGTCTCCGCAGCTTTCTGCCTTGAATCACTGCTATTTGTGCTCCTGTTTTTATTGTTTAATAATCCATGAGTTCATTGAAGGGCAGCTCTGGTTTCTTCTCTCTCCTGTCTCTTACAGTGCCTAGCAGTGTGTCTTTGTCTTAGATTTGGCACAGGTGTGTAGAAATTTGGACATCTAATTTTAGAGCTGTAAGGGGTTTTGGAAAACTCACATCCGTATGTGGGTAAGGAAACTGAAGTGTAGAAAGAAAAAGTAACTTGACAGAGATCATGGAATCATAGAGCTAGACTTGTTAGATCTGTCTCTGGCCAATAAATTTAAAAAAATAATTAAAATATTTTGAAAATTGTGACTCTACTTGTTAGTGGGTCCAACCTCTTTCTACTTTGATTTTTATATTTTTCATTTCATAACAATTTAGCAGACTTGTCAGCCCTTCTGTTGATAAGCCCTTCAAGCTATTGCAGCTTATCTTCCTGATATGTGAAGGCCAGTTGACTAGGGATGTTAATAGAAAAGTTAAATAAATGAGATCTCAACCCTCGAGGAGTTTACAGTCTAGTGGCGGAGATGTTTATTGTTGTTGCTGCTGTTTTAAAAGCTGGGATTGAGTGAAGACTTCTACTAAACTAAACTTGTCCAAGGCTTTACATTTAGTAAAAGGTGAGGCCATGCTCCTTTTGGTCCTTTTGTGTTGATTTTACCTCCATCTATGTGAAAACTGAAGGGTTTTCAAAAAAATTTCCTCCCAATACAATCACTACAGTACAATAAAGTGTATCTTAACACATACATACGAATTTCACTTTGCAGTGTCAGAGAGAAATTGCAAAAGGTCTATGAGACCAAATTTTTTTAGTGGTGTGTTTATAAACTTAGAGCACTGAATGGTACTGAGCAAGGGGGTAGGGAAGAAAATGACGTTGGTAGGCATTCTTTGTCCTGAACATTTCTAGGCCTTTGTTACATGGACTGTTTTATTTTCACACCCATCTATGACAGGGGAATTATTGCCTCCTCTCATGGAGGAAAGTGAAGCTGAGACTAAGTGATACAAAAGGCCTTCCTTCAGTAAGGGGTAGAGCCAGGGCCTCCACAAAGTGTTTCTGTGACAGAATGGACTAGGCTGGTACTGGTTTTAGGCTCCCTTTCATTTGCGAAGATCACATAACTGATACCCTTCTTGAGAGTTAAATAGATCTTAGTGTAAGCTGTTCTTTTGAGAAGGGGCAGTGGGTCTCTGTGGGCTATCTTCCCTCGCACAGTGACTACCTTGAGCAGTAGCATGTGTCCGCAGGGGCTGGTAGTGGTAAGTTTGCCCTCGGATCCCTCAGATGAAACAGGAATTGCCCCTCTATTCCCTCTTGCCTGCCTTCAGTCTCTTTGGCTTTATGTCTCTCTCAGCTAAGCATGACTGGTCATCAAGAGCCTTTTGGCTCAAGGAAAGCAGATGCAGTACAGCATATGGCCAAAGCGGATTTCTGAATTCCATATTACAATTTTCCCCATACCTCGGGTTTTATTTTTGAAACAAAAATGTAGGATTCATGCTTATTTTACTTTGTTACCTCTCCTGTGTACAGTTTTTAATTTAAAAAATTACAAGTCTTTCCATCTAGTTTTAGGCACTTTGTCTCCTGAAGACACATGCTATAAAGTTTCAAACACATTGTGGTCACTTCTGCTGCTTATTGAGCTTTTGAAAAGCGTAAAAGTTTTCAACCAGAACTGGTCATTGGATGCTGCCTTTCAAGTGCACCCTCTATTATATGTGGCCAACCACTCTGGAGTGGTTTTTGGAGTGGCCCAAAGAACTCCTGTGACTGCTTTATTATTCCAGGAGGAGGTAAGCCAGGGTCCTTTAATGTTGGTCACTGAAACAATGTGATGGAGCATAACAGTTTGTGTGTCATTTAAAAATAGCAAAGTTTTCTGGCCGTAACCTGTGCTAGTGGTTGCTGTAATCTTGGATATCCTGAACAACAGTTGCAAGATTCAAAGGAAACTGAAACGCAGACCTGTTTAACACTACGGTAGACATCCATGGGTTGCCTCCCCAGCACACACGTCGCCTCTCCCGACAGTTCCCTAATTTCCTGATAGAGCGTCCCCCTCCATTTTCAACTGCTTCTACCTCCTCATGAGTGGGTCCTCACTGGCTTAAACCCATTAGAATATTAAACCCCCTCGCCTCAGTAGTTGGCTCTGAAATGAACTGATAATGCCATCACAGCTAATGAAACTGGAAGGAACATTTGCTAAGGTTTCTGAAAAAGGAAAGAAGAAATGTTTTCCCCTAAAAGTTTTCAGAAGACTCTTTGCCAGCTGGACTGGAATGAGAAAGGATGTGGCTCTGAGTGACACTGGCAGCCATCTTGAGGCCACAGAAGGAGAGCTTTACCAAGGATGTCGCTGATGCCAAGAAAGCAGAGGTGGAAAGTGGCAATGATCCAAGTCTCTGTCACCATCTTTGAGCCCTGGATCCAGCCATGCCTTGAACTGTTTAGCAGAGAGTTAATTTTTTCTTTTTATCATTTGGTGTTATTTTATTTTTTGGTTACTTCTTATATTAGTACCTCTTATGCACTAGGAAAACAGATGAATATGATCTGTGTCTTGCCCACAAATTCATAGTCTAAGCATGTGGGTCATTCATCAAAATGTAATCAGATTGTTACATGCTGCAATCAAACTAATATAAGAAGATGTAGCTTAGCAGTGAGTGTGGGGGAAAAAAAGAGGAATTTCAAATAACAGGAAACAGGGTTGGCTGTAACACAATTGCTCTCACAAGCTAGCATAATCTTAGCCTACATTAATTAGGTGTGTGCATATGAATCACCTGTGGATCTTGATTCAGTAGGTGTGGGGTGGGTCTGAGGTTATGCATTTATAACAGGCTCCCAAGTGATGCAAATGCTACCGGCTTTTGCATTACCCTTTGAATTGCAAAGGATTAGACCATGCCTGTATGGATGCCTCTCTTTAAAGAGGATAATAAGTCACATTCAGATTATAGTAAAGGGCTTCCATGTCATAGGAAATAGTTGAAGGAAGACAGTATTTTTAGTATGGAAAAGAGAAGGCCTCACACAGACTCTGTTGATAGACTTCAAATAAGTAAGAGAATGTGCTTTAGAAAAAGGTTCTGTTTGTACTATAGGACCTACAGTACCCCAGAAATAGGAGGGGTAGAGAGAGGCTATGGGAAGATTTTCATTCAGCCTAATAAAGAACCTTGAAAACATTTGCTTCCCAAAGATGGAAGGAATTGCTTTATGAGTTTCGTATCATGTTGCAGTGTTGCAAACTTACAAGCCTTCAGGGGCTAGGTGGTAAATAAATAAATGTAACAGAGGTTAAAAGTGTAAGATCATAGAGAGTGGTGGGGATTGACAAACTGGAGAGCATGTGCCCTGACTAAAGGCACTTTGATTCAGTTTTTAAAGTTACTTTGACCAACTAAAAGCTATATATGGATAGGAGCATGACTAGGCTATACAGAGCTTTTGTGCCCGTTAGAAAAAATGTGTTTCTTTCTCAAGTCACTTTATTTCCTTCTTTTAGAAAATTGTCTTACTATTTCTTTTTAAAACAAGGCATTTTGCTGTCCTGGAAAATGGGGGATAAATCCACGATACTGGTGGCCCTGTGGATAGCAGGGCCCTATGGATGGACTGGATTCAGCTCTCTGCAACCCAGGTTACATCCCTTGTGACTGTAAACCTGTTTCTGGATGTAAAGCTGATGCATTAGGTGAGAAAAGTATTTGTCTAACATTTTCAGAGAGTAAAATCATAGTGTTCAGGCTAGGAAGGCCCTAGGAACATGGGAGCCACAGCATCTACTACTTTTGGGGAGGTTTGGGGCTGGAGAAGGAAGCAGGTTAGTAGCAGGGCATTGTGGCACTCTAGGTTTCAGGAGAGAATCCATCTGTGGTACGTGTATGCAGGGCAGACAGCAGGTCAGTTCTACCTAAAGGGGAGTTGGGGGACAGATTTAACAGAGGAGGTGAGGCTTGGAGGGAAAACCTTGAGTGTGACAACCCTCACCACATAGCATCCTCTCCCATGGGAAGTGAGCCTTTCAGGAGAGGAGGGCCCTTTGAGCTGAGCTCAGAACCACCTACATTCCATTTTGTCTAGCTCTTTGTATCATCAGTTTTCCATGCTGGAGAGCTGGAAACAAAAGAAGTGCAGACTATTTGTTTTAATGCCCTTTTTTCCAAGTCATATTGAATGTCCTTATGCCTCCTACATGGTGGATTGAGGTTGACTCAGGGCTATAGGCTGGGCAGAGGGAAGCAGACATCCCTGGCGCAGCCTGTACACCACCGCTTTAGCTGCCCTCACCTAAGCCTTTTGACTTAGTCTCCTAATCCTTATTTAATCTGGAATCCACAGGTGGCACAGGGGTATGATTCCTAGATGCTGTGACTCTCCAGCCCCTTCTCCTTTCCCACTACTGCTGCCTGTGTCCTCAGATGCCTGGACTGCTCCAACAGGCTTTCTCTTTAGAGACCTCCACAATCTGCTGAATGCACAGCTGTGTTTAAGTCCCTTTTTCATTTAAACCCCCCTCAGTGGTTCCCTATTGTCTTTCCCATCAAAGGAAGACAAATTCCTGAACCTGACATTCAGAATCAGCTCTAACAGCTTCCCTACCCTTCTTTCCAAAACATCTGCTCATCTTCAACTCTAGTGAGCGCTTTGTTGTAGCAAGTGATTCCTCAGTCTGCATCTTTGTGGAGATTTCCTCTAGGGGAAGAACCTGAATGGGGCAAGGTAGAAAACCTGCTTTTTCTCCTAGCTCAAATACTAACTCCATGTATTCCTAGTCAAACCACTTAACCTCTCTGGGCTCAGTTTCCTCATCTGAGAAAAACAGGACTTTGGACAAGAGCAGGAATCTGGGGCCTATTTGTTGAATGCAGTTATATGCACTGTATCTCATCACTGTGGCTTATTTATTATGGGTGCGGTATAGGTACACTGAGCTCTTTAAGCATTTTCTCATTTCACGTATGTGGTAGTCAGCCTTCAAGATGGTTCCAGTGATCCTTGCCTCCTGGTATTCACCTTTGTGAATCCCCTCTCACGTTAAATCAGAGATAACCCGCAACCCAAAGAGTACTTACAGATGTGGTGTGTGATTTTTATGGCAAGGTCATAAAAGGCATTGTCAACTTCCTCCTTGGCCCCTTGAATTGCCCCTTCTGGGAGAAGCCAGACACCATGCTGTGAGGACACTCAAGCAGCAATGTGGAGGCAGCTATGGAGAGAAAACCTTTCACCAACAGCCAGCACCAACTTGCCAGTCCTTTGTTAACAGCCAGCTTGGAAGCAAATCCTACAGCCCTAGTTAGGCCTTCATGTAACTGCAGCCTCACCAAAGACCCAGAGCTAGAAACACTAGCTTAACTGCCCCCAAATTTCAGATCCAAAGAAATTATGGGATAATAAGTTATTGTTGTTGTAAGTCCCTAAGTCTTGGAGTAATTTGCTTCACAGCAACAGATAACTAATACCATGGGTACTTTATTATCTCTGACAGATGAGAAAAGTGAGGCTCAGAGCAGTTTAATAGCCCATCTGAGGTTGTGAACGCATGAGTTACAGGTTAGGGATGCAAATTCAGGTCTTCCTGACTTCTAACCCATCATGTTATATACCTCATGTTGTAGTGTCCCCCTGCCAGGTTCAGAGTAGGTGCTTATTACAGAGTTGCAAGTGAACCAACAAACTGTTTTCATGACCGAATATGTAAATCAATGACACAAGTCTATATTTAGAAAAGGAGCCCATAAAAATAAAGAATGAATATATTCAATTTCATTAAATCAGGTTGAATTTTCCCATTGCTTAGGACCAATTTCTTCAAAAATTTTAGTCTCCTAAAATGGAGACTTTATGCTCAAGAATAAAGAACAAAAAAATTTTAGTCTCCAATGAAAGTTATCCCATTAGTTGTTCTGATTATATAAATATCATACAATAATATACAGAAAAATAGAAACACCCCCTCTCCTGGTCAATATTATTGACATTTTGGTTAAAAGCCATCTGCCAAGTTTCTCTCTCTATGTAAATACATATATCTGGAAGTTGTACTTACATACAAGTTACATTATATTAAGTAAATAATTGGAAATTTGCTTTTTTCATTGAGTGATGCAAGTATTTTTCTACATCCCTCAGTATACGTGTCCATCATTATGACTGTCTTAATGATTTTCAAGTATAAAGTTTTATGATGATTTAGTTCATCATTCTGTCTATGGACATTTGCCTTTTCCCCAAGCTTTCACTATTATTATAAACTGCTTTGTTGAACACCCTATGTATATCTTTCCATATTTGCTTTTATTTATTTACCCTCAGGATAAATTCCTAGAAGTAGAATCGATGGTTCAAAGAGCATTTTGAAAATTTCTTATATCTTCATAAATTTTGCCAGATTGCCCTTCAGAAATATTGTCCTAACTTATATTGCTAATTGCACATGAAAGTGTCCACTTCCGTGACCCTGGCAACAAGGAAATGGTAAATTCCGCATGTAAGTTTAGTGAGTGCACTGGCCTGTCTAATCTCCTACATAGCACTGATGAGAACTGACTTTCATCAGTAATTGTGAGCAGACGCAGACATGATCTCCACACGGTAGTGAAGATCGATGCCTAGAGGGACATTTTCCTGGTGCCTCTATTTTGGTCTGAACATATTTTAGTAGTGTCAGACTGTTGCTTTTACACCCAGTAAATATCCTTAGAAACCTTTCATTCAAAATTGTTTATTCTAACTTGAGTTGTATAAAGTCACAGCACACAAGTGGCTTATTAAAACAAAGGTAACCAAACTGCCATATAAGGAGCCTTTGTTTTCCTGATTTTTTTCTCCCTTCCTCTGAAGGCTGCTGGGCAGAAGTTAGTGACTACTCTTACACCCCCTCGCTTGTATATCATACCTCCTCTGATAGCACCACTATGTCACATCCTGCAGCCATGAGGCTACTTGTCCCATTCTCTTTTAGACTGTGAACTCTCTAAGGCCAAGAATCTGGTGTCTGGCACCAAAGATGTCCGCAATAAAGGTTTATTGAATAAATGAAATCTATCTACATTGTAGGTTGTAATGAGTAACTAAACAGCCCACAGCCCATGGAGTGAGCTGACAAGAGCTCTACCATGGAGACAGTAAGCTGAAGGACTAAACTTAGCCACTTGTAATTTGAGTGATCTTGGGCAGAGTCCTCCACCTTTGTCAGGCTCTGTTTCTTTCTCTGTGGTGAGTTTGTTGAGTGATATCAATGGTCCCCAAACCTGGTTGATTATCAGAATCACCTGGAATCCTCCCCAGATGCAGGGCTCTGGGTTCTTTTAGGAACCACTGGAGATACTAATCTTTTTATGTACCTTTCCATTATTTGACCAAGAACATATTGCCAGCAGTGAGCTTCAGTTTGCAAATCTATACAATGGGTATGATAACCATGGTGGCTGCCCTGAGAACTTCATGGGGCTAAGAAGAAGTTCTAATTACAGGGGGAAGGACCTCAAAAACATACCAATTCTAAACATGTATGTGAATGGTTGGTCTCTTCTGTCTGCTTTTTTAAATGGGACTTGGAGTGCAGTTTTGACTAACCAACCTAATACAGAACTTGTGGCTCCCCTTTGATTGTGGATAGGTAATCCTTTGCTGAGTCTTGTCTTTTGCTTCTCTCATTAGCAGTTCAGATTCCCTTGAAATAGTCCCTCCCTTGTTGAAATCTGCTCTAACCTGGGTGTGGAAGATTATCGCTCTCCAGCTTCCCAGAGATCCTTGGCACTTGAGCCAACTAAACCATTTCTTCTCACTCCACCCTACCCCTTCTTCTGTCCCTTACTCGGATCCTCTGACTTTTTCTCAAATTTGTCTTCCAGTTGACAAGTGGCCCACTAGCAGATTGGCTGGCTTCTCTATGTTGGGTCAGGGTGTAGGGATGACTCTGTAGAAAGCTGCCGGAATGCTGAGCAAACCAAGATGTGGGCACTGTCTCATCACTCCCTTCACAACCAAGTACAGAAGGGCCTCATCCTGTTTGGTTTTGGTTCTGTCTTTGGAGGCCCACCCCTGAAGACAGTTGAAGATGAAGAACAGAAGAGGGAAGATAGAGGGAAGGGCTGAAAGATTTATCGAGTAGCTGCTACGTACCAGGTTTCATGCTGGGCCCTTTGTATGTATTTTCATAACAGCAGACCTGCTTTGCCAGGCAACTTACACAGGGTGTCTGATTTAAATCTCATCCCAGGCCTGAAATGAGAGTTGTCATTCTCATCTTACAGATCAGGAAGCTGAGACTTGAAGGAGTGAAATGTCGTGTCCAAGGTTACATGGTCAGCAAGAGGTAGAACCAGGTTTTGAACCCTTATCTTACTCACTCTAGAGTCTGTCCTGCCTGACAGAAATGGCATTTTTTTTAAGGCTCCCTATCTAGCCTTCAAATTTCCAGAGAAAGACCTGAACGTAGAATGGGATTTCTTTTGAGTTTTTGGAGCCAAAATTATTTTAATTTTATGGCTAGGAAAATGTAAGCTTACATTTTCAGCAGACCAGAGATGATAAAGTATGCATTTGTCAAATAAAATTCTTTCCTGTGATAAAGTAAATCATTCCTTGGTCTTGTAAAAAATTAGGCCTCACTTGAACTGTTTTCACTTCGGTCTTTGCTAATATTTCTGTTATCTCCATTAGGGATTACAATGATGAATGCGTTTTATTCGCATAGTTAAGCACTTCAGTGAATGTGTGAACCCACAGAGCTTCATAAGTCATAGGGAAATGAAACAACATGGTCACCAGAAGAAATATCTTGAGAGTTTTGACAGATTGGGGTTAGCATCCTGTCTCTGCCACTCATGCGCTATGTGACCTTGGCCAAATTCCTTAGCTTTTCTGGTTCTCAGTTTCCTAATGTGTAAAACATGGATAATAATACGTATTTCCCTGGGTAATTTTAAGGATGGAATGAGATGGCATACCTATAGCCCTTTGCATTGTATAGTACCTGGCTTGCAGTGAATGCATAATAAATGTCACAGTTATTATTGGAATAACTCTCAAGGCAACTAGCTTTTTAATGGCAATGCCCAGGGCTCACTGCACTTAAAGTTTTTTGGCCATCAAGACTGACTCTAGGCCACCTTGCCCTGTGGGCCCCAGCTACTGATGTACTTACACCCCTCTTAGAAACAGCACAGGCAGTAAGCAGGTGAAATTCCTTAGTAGCTATAGCTGTTGAGATTATTTTGGCTGCAAATAACAATATCCAACTTAACATGTCTTAAATTAAGAATATTAATCGACCAGGTACAGTGGCTCATGCTTGTAATCCCAGTATTTTGGGAGGCCAAGACCGGTGGATCATTTGAGGTCAGGAGTTTGAGGCCAGCCTGGCCAACATGGTGAAAACCTGTCTCTACTAAAAATACAAAAGTTAGCTGGGCCTGGTGGTGCATACCTGTAATCCCAGCTACTTGGGAGGCTGAGGCAGGAGAATTGCTTGAACCTGGGAGATGGAAGTTGCAGTGAGCCAAGATTGTAGCACTGCACTCCAGCTGGGTGACAGTGACTCTGTCTCAAAAAAAAAAAAAAAAAAATCAAAAAACATTAATCACCTCTCATAAGAAGTATGCTCAGGGTAAGGTGATTCCAGAGTTGTTTACTTAACTTGCCCAAAGATACCACCAAGTTCCCAGTTTATTTTTCCTTTCTTTTCTGCCATCCTTAGCCTGTGGCTATTAGGCTGGCTCCTTCATGATCCCAAGACAGCTGAAATAACTCCAGGCATCACTTCTTTATATCACAAAATACAAAGGTCAAAAAGAAGAAAGATGCCTTGTCCTATCCTCACATCTTTTTTTAAAAAGGATTTCCCCAAAGCCCCACCTCCCAGAAGACCTCTTTTCAGTTTTCTGGGCTAGAATTTTAACAAATGTTCATCGAAGACAAGCAGTAAGGGAAATGGGCAGGGCCAGTGATTCTCAGCTGTGGCTGACAACAAACTGGGGACCTTTAAAAATAATTACAGATGTCTAGGTTCTACCCTTAGATGTTGATTTAATTGGGTTCCTGTGGGGTCTTCTTGTACATATGTGTGTGTTTGTGTGTGTGAACATGTGTACACTCCAGGGAGCTCTGATGTGCATCTAAGATGGAGAACCATTGGTTGAGACCATCCAAGTTTCACCTTCTTGGAGAGAGAGCCTTTTATCCTTCACTGAAGTGCATGGCCACAGGATATCTGAACCAGATTGCAGTTCTAGAAAGAGGACCATGACTACTGGGTGAACATCCAAAAGAATCTGAAAAAAGCAACGGGATAGGAATGGATGACCCCTCCCACTGAGACCCTGCACCCCTGGAGTGATACCAGTCAACCGGCACTAGAGTCAGTGAAGCTGCTTATTATTGGAAATGCAGCTTGCTAGGCTGAACTACAAATCCACAGTCTCTAAATCTCTGAGAATTTGCACTTTCCACAAGATCCGGAGTTGATTCTTATGCTCACTGATGATTAAAAATAGTTGCCTAGTGAATTTCACTGCCAGCCCAGTCACCACAAGGGTTCTGAAAACAACAAACATCTCTTTCTCCTAGAAAATTTAGGCTGTCTGAATTAGGCCATGTGGTATTGTGAAAAGAACACATGTTCAAATCTGATCTGAGTCTGAATTCTAGTTCTGCCATCTGTACACTGCATTGTTTTGGTTAACTCTATCTCTTTGAGCCTCCAGTTTTTTATTTGCACAATGAGTAGAGTAGTACCTACATCTTAGAATAATTTTGAGATTAAATGAGATTAAGGAAATGAGAGCAACTGACATAGATTAGGGCACAATGGATGTCAGAATTTGGGTCTTCTAACTTTCAGGCCAGCACTGCCTCTTAACATAGTTTGCTAAGGTTCTTCCAAAAGTAATAGAATGGGAGCACTATGCACTAGGTTGGAAAAACAAACAAACAAACAAAGCATTGAAGTTAAGCCACTTCCCCAAAGTGAAATTGCTTGGTGTTTCAGCCTTCAGAAAAAAGTTTTCCTGGGAAAGCAAAGCTGACCAACTGAAGCTTCCTGGAGGGCTGATTTTCTTAGTCCAGATCAGAAAATATAATGGGCCTGCCTTGGAGTCTCTTTGGCTTGTCTGACATGGTTGTAAACTGAATACGTGATCAAAGCCACAGCAGTAATGTTCCTCTGGGTTGTTAGGCAGGAAAGAGCCTTGGCATGAGTTGTTCAGAAAGGGTCATAGGCAGGGTTGGATGGAAGGTTTTCTATCACTATTTAAGAAAGAGTGAAGTGTGAGGTTTGGCTGTATTCAAGGCTGTATTAGACTCCAAACAGCCCATGCTTAACTGCTTAATGGAAGCCAGCCTCCTCCCTGTCTACCCGGTGGCCTCTCTAACTGCCTACTGTACAGGGAAAGAGTCAAGTGTAAAGTAACACTTCATGTAAATGGGCTGTCAGGTCTCCAAACCAATATGTTACAGTTAATCTGTTAAAAACAGCAAGGTCCTCCATTTGTAAACATCCCCTCGATAAGCTCTTCATAGCATATACAACCTAGGAAAGTTGAATAGCATTCCACCCTCTGTGCTCGTCTGGCTGACCTCTCAGTTCAGCTCAGCCCAGACTATCCCAGCCCAATTCACGTGGACCTACCTGAGCCAAGCTCTGTACCACTCTTTGGGTGGGGGTCAGGAGTTCCCAAGGAAGAGCAGTAGAGAACTTCCAGCTTTAGATGTCCTAGATAATGGGGGATGAGGTAACTCTGGAATACTGCCTGGTGTAAAGACTGGAATTGTGGACTGAAAAGTTAGGCACCCCTGGCCTTGGATCCTATTTCCCAAGCTCAATGCTGCATGGTTTTGCCAAGTTAACGAGTCACATCTCATATGTGTCTAACCCCTATAGATTTAACTCCATGCACTTAGTAAAAGTGAGGAGAGAGACTGCTAAAAATCGTGTGGATGATTGTGACTTCCAGTCTATTCAGTGAAGCATATATCCTGGAATGAGATGGGAGGTGTGGAACTGGATTGTTTGAGTCCATTTTGGTCCTGCTTGTCACTCATGCCATGAATATTTTGTGTTGGGTGTGATTCAAGTATTTAGGGCATACAGAGTTGGCTATGGGACTTGTTTTGCCTGGCTTGCTAATTTCAGAATCTAAGCCCTGTGCAAGATTGGATTTCGTTCTACCTACCCAACATAGTGGTGGCACTTGCCAGGCCATATTATGCCATTTTCCTTTTTAACATGGGAGGCTCTTTGAGGGAAGAATCTGGTTCTTCAGTTTTTTGGTTTCCTTGCTTCCCTTCTCTCCTAGAACCTAGCTCAGAGCCCTGTACTTAATAAATAGTAAAATTAGCACTTGGTGTCCACAATGGTCCTCTCTCTCCCTGCCTCATCCTTAAATGGAGGCGAAAGCAGGAATACTCCAGTGTGACCCATGCTCTCTAGCCAAGATGGTGAGCTCAGGGCTGAATCTATCTCTAGGATTACAGAACTTAAGAATGACACAGTGGCTTAGAAATGAAAGATGGAGGTAGAGCTTTTGATGGTATTCACATTCCTGGTTCCATTGTGTCCTGGAGTTTAAACATATATGTATGGTTAAGTTCTGTGAGGCCCAGCATCCATGTAAGAAGCTCATGGGCTTACCTAAGCCAGTTCAGTGCAGGTTTCAGCCACCACAACTAAAGTTAAGCAACTAAACTAAGCAACACAATAATTTAGATTATTAAATGGTCTTGTGTTACTTGGATCAAGAGTTCAAGATAGACTCATTAGCAGAGATTCTCACAAGTAGTCCTGCCTTAAGAATAAACTCTGTTGAAAGGTATTGGGTTGGCCACAGAGCTGAAACAATTAGTTGATAGTCACAGGCCTATGCCATTGTTTGAGCCAAACCCTATACAAGTATACTGTATAAATGAAAGGCCTGTCCTCAGGCCAACCATTGTGGAGCAGTAGTTACATGTCCTCAGGCATAACTGAAGGATGAAATGTAGAGACTGTTAGCTTTGCTTTCCCAGGAAGACTTTTTCCTTAAGGCTGAAACACTAAGCAATTACACTTTGGGGAAATGGCTCAACTTCAGTGCTTTGGTTCATTACAATCTAGGGCATAGCACTCCCATTCTATTGCTTTTGGAAAAACTTCAACAACTATTTTGGGAGACCGTGTGGGCCTGAAAGTTAGAAGACCCAAATTCTAGTTTGCTATATGATTATGAACAATTTGCTTCATCTCCCAGGCCCTCCATTTACTGGTTTGTAAAATGAGGGCATTCAATTAGGAATGAAACATAAGTTTTGTCTGGCCATATGCCCCCACACTCGCCAGCTAACTCCACTTCTACCTTCCCACCCAGATTACTATGGAATGTTCAGTGCACAAACTCACAAGATTATGAATGAAAGAAGTACTCCTTTATTTTTCTACAATAAACTTAATTTTTGTCTGAAGCCCTTCTTGTCCCTGCGTGGTCTGTCTCATTTATTTTCCCAGGATCATGAACAAGTTCTGGATGCTTTTTAAAGAGGCAGGCCCGTTTGGTCTTTACAGTCATCCGTCTTCACCAGCATCCACAGAGACACCCCCATTATCTTGTTTCATCCTCAGTCATTGGTCTGAACAGGTTTCCTTGGAGATGTCTCATCGCCCTGTGTAAGGGTCCTTCAAGTCAGCAGTTCTGTCCTCTACCATGGGGCCACTCTTAGGCACGTGTGTATTATTCTGATGCTACCAAGGACTTGAAGAAATCAGTGGGTTGTCTGAGTCTTATTGCTGAGACAGCTCCACAACCATATGTATTTTCAGATCTTGCCTACTAAGTTGGTTCTGATTTAGGCAAAGAGGAATAAATCTCCCTTTCTCTCAGACACAACAAAGTATCTTTGGGACTCATTCCAAGAATCAAACCCAGAGCCTTTTTTCAGAGACACTGTACATCTCTGCACTCCTTACCTTCCTTCCAGCTCACTGTAGTTTCTTAAATTGGAGTATCTTTATCATGCAGTTGTCCACTTCTGGGTGGTTTCTTTTGCCCATTTTGCTTTCTCCTTAGTCTATTATCTGTGCTGAATCTTACCTCTTTCTCTCACAACCTAGGATCTTAACACTGAAAACCTAAAAAGACACTATTTTTGCCTTTTTTTTCCCGCATAACTTTCCTAAAATAATGGACACTGACTGGTGCTACTTTTGGTGGAATATGAAGAAAGGCACACATGTAAATAAGAAAATGAGAATTAAAAACCCAGTTCATTTTTCTAAATGATATCCCACAACACAACAAAGTGAAGTGTGAGCTTGCTCTGAAGGAAGCACTCTAGCCATTTGCATCAGTCAGCATCTCAGTTGCAAACAACAGAATCCACTGTGTTTTAAACAGAAAAGGCATTAATTGGTTGCCTTCAGAGTCTTTGGGAGGTTCAGAGAGCCATGCTCAGTGATAATGCAAGCAGGAACACTCATATCACACCCCTCCATGGTTCACAGCTGTAGTCTCATGGTAGGGGGGCCCAGATACCAAAATTGGCACCATACATAAGTGTGGGGCTCGGTTTATAAGCTCTCTGCCCCACTGCTGAAAGTATATCTGCCATATGCTGCTATTCTCACCCTGAAGTTGATTCTGCATGGCACCTCCTTCCTCACATTGCTCCCTCTGGATAGAAGGAACATGTCTGATTGACAGAACTGAGGTCATGTACTGACTTCCTAATTGCAAGGAAGCCTGGGAAGAGAAGCTTTCTGGCTTAGAACTTGAAGAGGCGGGATTCATTTATAAGGCATGAAATTGCCAGAAAGCAGGAAAGATATTCAGAAGATGATGAGTGCCATTGGTAACAAGTGTCATAATGCTCTTCTTTGCAGTTAAGCTCAAATATTTGACCTGCTCTAGGGAGATTTCCCTACATAAGTCTCTGTCATATGCTTCCTCTCTCCAATTTGTCATAGAATCTATAATCTGACACCATAGGTTCTTACTCTCACTGCTGGCTGATAAGGTCTGTAACACTTTGGCTAGCCAGAATAGTCAGTTTAGTTTAGTGAGTGTTAGTCAGTGTGCTGACTCTAAAATAAAGGACAACCTGAGAACAAGCATGTAATGCCTGCTGAGTCTGGATACTTTTTGAGTAGAAGCAGGGTAAGCTATGTTCCTGACTGTAGTTGTATAGCTTTTGTAGAAAGACAGAGTATTGCCTTTTTGTTTTCTTCTTCTTCCATGTGCTAAGCACTTTTATAATAATAAAAGCCATTTAGGCTGGGTGCAGTGGCTCACACCTGTAATCTCAGCAGTTTGAAGGTGGAGGTGGGTGGCATATCACCTGAGGTTGAGAGTTTGACACCAGCCTGGCCAACATGGTGAAACCCCGTCTCTACTAAAAATTAAAAAAAAAAAAAATAGCCAGGCCTGGTGACACACAGCTATAATCCCAGCTACTCGGGAGGCTGAGGCAGGAGAATCAGTTGAACTCAGGAGGCAGAGGTTGTGCTGAGCACTTCTGCTTGGATGTCACCTGGGCCACAGTGTGAGATTCCATATCAAAAAATAAAATACAAGCCATTTATTAAACATAGACTGTTTCCTTTATTTTCTTTTCAACTTTTAGGATTGGAGATACATGTGCAGGTTTGTTACATGGATAAATCATGTGTTGCAGGGATTTGGTGTACAGATTCTTTCATCACCCAGACAATAAGCACAGTACCTGATAGGCAGTTTTTCTATCCTCACCCTCCTCCCACCCACTACCCTTGAGATGGTTGTAGTGTCTGTTATGCCCTTCTTTTTTTTAAATTTAATTTTTTTAAATTGCATTTTAGGTTTTGGGGTACATGTGAAGAACATGCAAGATTGTTGCATAGGTACACACATGGCAGTGTGATTTGCTGCCTTCCTCCCCATCAATTATATCTGGCATTTCTCCCCATGCTATCTCTCCCCACCTCTCCACCCCCTGCTGTCCCTCCCCTGTTTCCCCCTGACAGACCCCCGTGTGTGATGCTCCCCTCCCTGTGTCCATGTGTTCTCATTGTTCAACACCCGCCTATGAGTGAGAACATTCGGTGTTTGATTTTCTGTTCTTGTGTCAGTTTGCTGAGAATGATGGTTTCCAGGTTCATCTATGTCCCTACAAAGGACACTAACTCATCGTTTTTAATGACTGCATAATACTCCATGGTGTATATGTGCCACATTTTCTCTGTCCAGTCTATTATTGATGGGCATTTGGGTTGGTTCCAAGTCTTTGCTATTGTAAACTGTGCTGCAATGAACATTCGTGTGCATGTGTCCTTATAGTAGAATAATTTATAATCCTTTGGATATATACCCAGTAATGGGATTGCTGGGCCAAATGGAATTTCTATTTCTAGGTCCTTGAGGAATCGCCACACTGTCTTCCACAATGGTTGAACTAATTTACACTCCCACCAACAGTGTAAAAGTGTTCCTATTTTTCCACATCCTCTCCAGCATCTGTTTCTCCAGATTTTTTAATGATGGCCATTCTAACTGGTATGAGATGATATCTCAATGTAGTTTTGGTTTGCATTTCTCTAATGACCAGTGATGATGAGCATTTTTTCATATGTTCGTTGGCCTCATGTATGTCTTCTTTCATAAAGTGTCTGTTCATGTCCTTCACCCACTTTTGAATGGGCTTGTTTGTTTTTTTCTTGTAAATCTCTTTTAGTTCTTTGTAGATTCTGGATATCAGGCCTTTGTTAGGTGTGTAGACTGCAAAAATTTTTTCCCATCCCGTTGGTTGCCGATTCACTCTAATGACAGTTTCTTTTGCCCTGAAGAAGCTGTGGAGTTTAATTAGGTCCCATTTGTCTATTTTGGCTTTTGTTGCCAATGCTTTTGGTGTTTTGGTCATGAAGTCCTTGCCTACGCCTAGGTTGTGAATTGTTTTGCCTAGATTTTCTTCTAGGGTTTTTATGGTGTCAGGTCTTATGTTTAGATCTTTAATCCATCTGGAGTTAATTTTAGTGTAAGGTGTCAGGAAGGGGTCCAGTTTCTTCTTTCTGCACATGGCTAGCCAGTTTTCCCAACACCATTTATTTAATAAATGGCTGCCATCATTTATTAAACAGGGAATCCTTTCCCCATTGCTTGTTTTTGTCAGATTTGTCTAAGATTGGATGGTTGCAGATGTGTTGTGTTGACTCCGAGGCCTCTGTTCTGTTCCATTGGTCTATATCTCTGTCTTGGTACCAGAACCATCCTGTTTTGATTATTGTTACATGGATAAACTATGTGTTGCAGGGGTTTGGTGTACAGTTTCTTTCATAGAAGAATAGTCTGGTAGTGTGATGTCTCCCACTTTGTTCTTTTTGCTTAGAATTGACTTGGCTATGCGGGCTCTCTTTTGGTTCCATGTGAAGTTTAAGGTGGTTTTTTCCAGTTCTGTGAAGAAGGTCATTGGTAGCTTGATGGGGGTAACATTGAATCTGTAAATTCCTTTGGGCAGTATGGCCATTTTCATGTTATTGTTTCTTTCTAACCATGAACAAGGAATGTTTCTCCATCTGTTTGTGTCCTCTCTGATTTCTTTGAGCAGTGGTTTGTAGTTCTCCTTGAAGAGGTCCTTTACATTCTTTGTTAGTTGTATTTCTCGGTATTTTATTCTCTTTGTAGCAATTGTGAATGGTAGTTTGTTCTTGATTTGGCTCTCTTTAAGTCTGTTATTGGTGTATAGGAATGCTTGTGATTTTTGCACATTGATTTTATATCCTGAGACTTTGCTGAAGTTGCTTATCAGTTTCAGAAGACTTTGGGTTGAGATGATGGGGTCTTCTAGATACACAATCATGTCATCTGCAAATAGAGACAATTTAACTTCTGCCTGTCCTATTTGAATACCCTTTATTTCTTTTTCTTGCCTGATTGCTCTGGCTAGAACTTCCAGTACTATATTGAATTGTATTGAGTGGTGTGAGAGGGCATCCTTGTTTAGTGCCAGATTTCAAAGGGAATGCTTCCAGTTTTTGCCCATTCAATATGATACTGGCTGTTGGTTTGCCATAAGTAGCTTTTATTATTTTGAGATACGGTCTGTCATACCTAGTTTATTGAGGGTTTTTAGAATAAAGGGCTGTTGAATTTTGTCGAAGGCTTTCTTTGCATCAATTGAGATAATCATGTGGTTTTTGTCTTTGGTTCTGTTTATATGGTGAATTATGTTTATAGACTTGTGTATGTTGAACCAGACTTGCATCCCTGGGATGAATCCTACTTGATCATGGTGGATAAGCTTCTCGATGTGCTGTAGCAATCGGTTTGCCAGTATTTTATTGAAGATTTTTGCATCTATGTTCATCATGGATATTGGCCTGAAGTTTTCTTTACTTTCAGAGTTTCTGCTGGGTTTTGGTATCAGGATGATGTTGGTCTCATAAAATGATTTGGGAAGGATTCCCTCTTTTTGGATTGTTTGGAATAGTTTCAGAAGGAATGGTACTAGTTCCTCTTTGTATATCTGGTAGAATTCAGCTGTAAACCCATCTCGACCTGGACTGTTTTTCGTTGGTAGGCTGTTAATTATTGCCTCAATTTGTCAGCCCCTTGTTATTGATCTATTCAGGGTTTCAACTTCTTTCTGGTTTAGGCTTGGCAATATGCAAGTGTCCAGGCATTTATCCATTTATTCCAGGTTTACTAGTTTATGTGCATAGAGTTGTTTGTAATAATCTCTGATGATGGTTTGAATTTCTGTGGAATCTGTGGTGATATCCCCTTTATTGTTTTTTATTGTATCTATTTGATTATTCTCTCTTTTCTTTTTTATTAATCTGGCTAGTGGTCTATTTTGTTGATCTTTTCGAAAAACCACTTCCTGGATTTATTGATTTTCTGAAGGGCTTTTTGTGTCTCTATCTCCTTCAGTTCTGCTCTGATCTTAGTTATTTCTTGTCTTCTGCTAGGTTTTGAGTTCTTTTGATCTTGCTCCTCTAGCTATTTCAATTTTGACAATAGGGTGTTGATTTTAGATCTTTCCTTGCTTCTCATGTGGGCCTTTATTGCTATATATTTTCCTCTAGATACTTCTTTAAATGTGTCCCAGAGATTCTGGTATGTTGTGTCTTTGTTCTCGTTGGTTTCAAAGAACATCTTTATTTCTGCCTGCATTTCATTGTTTATTCAGCCAACATTCAAGAGCCAGTTGTTCAGTTTCCATGAAGCTGTGTGGTTCTGAGTTAGCTTCTGAATTCTGAGTTCTAACTTGATTGCACTGTGGTAGAGAGACTGTTTGTTATTATTTCCATTCTCTTGCATTTGCTGAGGAGTGATTTACTTCCAATTATGTGGTCAATTTTAGAGTAGGTGCAATGTGGTGCTGAGAAGAATGTATATTCTGTGGATTTGGGATGGAGAGTTTTGTAAATGTCTATTAGGTTTGCTTGTTCCAGGTCTGAGTTCAAGTCCTGGATATACTTGTTAATTTTCTGTCTTATTGATCTGTCTAATATTGACAATGGGGTGTTAAAGTCTCCCACTATTATTGTGTGAGTCTAAGTCTCTTTGTAGGTCATTAAGAACTTACCTTATGTATCTGGGTCCTTCTGTATTGGGTGTGTATATATTTATATCATTAGCTCTTCTTGTTGCATTGATCCTTTTACCATTATGTAATGTCCTTCTTTGTCTCTTTTGATCTTTGTTGATTTAAAGTCTATTTTATCAGAGATGGGAATTGCAACTCCTGCTTTTTTTTGCTCTCCATTTCCTTGGTAAATCTTCCTCTAGCCCTTTATTTTGAGCCTTTATATATCCTTGCATGTGAGATGGGTTTCCTGGATACAGCACACTGATGGGTTTTGGCTTTTTATCCAATTTGCCAGTTTGTGTCTTTTGATTGGGGCATTTAGCCCCAATTTACATTTAGGGTTAATATTGTTATGTGTGAATTTGATCCTGCCATTTTGATGCTAGCTGGCTGTTTTGCCTGTTCGTTGATGCAGTTTATTCATTGTGTTGATGCTCTTTACCATTTGGTATGTTTTTGGAGTGGCTGGTACTGGTTGTTCCTTTCTATGTTTAGTGCCTCTTTTAGGAACTCTTGTAAAGCAGGCCTGGTGGTGATAAAATCTTTGAGTATTAGTTTGTTCGCAAAGGATTTTATTTTTCCTTCACTTATGAAGCTTAGTTTGGCTGGATATAAAATTCTGGGTTGAAAGTTCTTTTCTTTAAGGATGCTGAATATTGGCCCCCACTCTCTTCTGGCTTGTAGGGTTTCTGCTGAGAGTTCTGCTGTGAGTCTGCTGGGCTTCCCTTTGTGGATAACCCGACCTTTCTCTCTGGCTGCCTTTAGCATTTTCTCCTTCACTTCAACCCTGGTGAATCTGAGGATTATATGCCTTGGGGTTGCTGTTCTTGAGGAATATCTTTGTGGTGTTCTCTGTATTTCCTGGACTTGAATATTGGCCTGCCTTGCTAGGTTGGGGAAGTTTTCCTGGATAATATCCTGAAATGTATTTTCCAGTTTGGATTCATTCTCTCTCTCACATTCAGGTATACCTATCAAATGTAGATTAGGTATTTTCACATAGTCCCATATTTCTTGGAGAGTTTGTTCATTCCTTTTTACCCTTTTTTCTCTAATCTTGACTTACTGTTTTATTTCATTAAGTTGATCTTCGACCTCTGATATCCTTTCTTCTGCTTGGTCAATTCGGCTGTTGAAACTTGTGTATGCTTCACAAAGTTTTCGTGTTGTGTTTTTCAGCTCCATCAATTCACTTATATTCCTAAGTTGTTTATTCTCATTAGCATTTCATCAAATCTTTCTTCAAGGTTCTTAGTTTCTTTGCATAGGGTTAGAACATGTTCTTTTAGCTCACAGAAGTTTCTTATTATCCACCTTCTGAAGTCTGATTCTGTCAATTCATCACACTCATTCTCCAACCAGCCTTTTCCCCTTGCTGGTGAGGAGCTGCAATCCCCTGAAGGAGGAGAGGTGTTTTGGTTTCAGGTGTTTTCATCCTTTTTGTGCTGGTTTCTTACCATCTTTGTGTATTTATCCACCTGTCATCTTTGTAGTTGTTGACTTTCAGATTGGGTCTCTAAGTGGATGTCCAGTCTGTTGATGATGAAGTTATTTATTTCTGTTTCTTAGTTTTCCTTCTAATAGTCTGGCTCCTCTGCTGTAGGACTTCTGAGGTCCACTCCAGGCCCTGCTTGCCTGGGGATCACCTGCAGCAGCTGCAGAACAGTAAGGGTTGCTGCCAGTTTCTTCTTCTGCTATCTTCGTACCAGAAGTAGAACTGCCATATGTTAGTCTGAACTCTCCTTTATGAGGTGACTCTTTGGATATATGGGGGTCAGGGAGCTGCTTGAGGAGACAGTATGTCCTTTATAGGAGCTCAAGTGCTGAGCTGTGGGCTCCATTGTTCATTCAGAGCTGCTGGACAGGTACATATAAGTCTGCTGCAGCAGAATTCATAAGCCCCCCCCCCCACTTTTTTTTTTTCCCAGGTGCTCTGTCCCAGGGAGTTAGGGCTTTATTTATGAGTTTCTGTTGTGCTGGTGCCTTTTTTCAGGGCTGCCCTGCCCAGCGAGGAGGCAGCCTAGTCACTGTCTGCCTGCAGAGGCTTTGCTGAGCTACTGTGGGCTCTGCCCAGCTGCCATGTGAACTTCCCTGCAGTCCTGTTTATTTGGGTGTAGGTAGAACTGCCTTAGCAATGGCCGCCCACCTCTATAATGGCGGACTCTCTCTGTAATGGTGGGCTGCCTCAGCAATGGCAGGCTGCCTCAGCAATGGCAGACTACCTCTGTAGTGGTGGACTGCCTCAGTAATGGTGGACTCTCCTCCCCCACAGAGTGAGACTGTTCCTGGTTCAGTTGTGCTTGCTGTGAAACTCTCAATCCAGAGTGTTTCTGATTGCTGTTTTTTTGTGGGGGTGGGACCAGCCAAGCCTGATCACCTGGCTCCCTGCCTCAGAGCTGGTTTTTTTTTTTTTTTTTTTTTTTTTTTTTTAGTTGAACGGTCAACTATCTCCCAGGTGTTCCAATTGCCTGGTGAAAAGGCACCAGGATCTGTGTGTTTTCCTGTGTGGCGAACCACTGCGCTGGCTGAAACAGTGGCGCTGAGATTTGTGGCACTTTTTTGCCCACAAATCTGGCCTGGCTCCCTGTTTCAGTCCCCTTTTTAATCAGATGTTTGGGTGACTCTGCCTTCCAAGAGCTCCAATCACCAGCTAAAACGGCGCCCGGACCCGTGTATTTTGTATGGAGAACCGCCACACCAGGGCGCTGGCAAAACAGCCTCGCCAGCAAAAACAGCCATGTGGGCCAAACCAGCGGCGCTGCCGACCTGTGGGGCTCCTCTGCCTGGGAATCTCCTGGTCTGTGGGCAATAAAAACCTGACTGGAAATGCCGCATCCACTCATCCTCCATGCTTTCACTGGGAGCTGCAATCCTGAGCTGCTCCTAATTGGCCATCTTGGATCCCTCCTGTTATTCCCTTCTTTGTGTAGATTCTGTTGTTTGCAACTGAGATGCTGACTGATGGCCACACCCAATGTTTAGCTCCCACTTAGAAGTGAGAACATGTGGAATTTGGTTTCCTGTTCCTGCATTAGTTCACTTAGGATAATAGCCTTCAGCTTGATCAATGTTGCTATAAAGGACATGATTTTGTTATTTCTTATGGATATGTAGTATTTTAAAACAAACTATTTCTAGATCCTTTTTAAGGCACTTAAAATAACCACAAAGGTGGCAATATTACTTGAGTTAAGCAAATACTTAAAATAACCACAAAGGCAGCCCACTGTACAAACAAGTGGATAGAGATACAGTGTAGTAAAGTAACTTGTTCAAGGTCTCACACAGTTTATAAATGACCACATCCAAGGGCACACCCCAGGAGGCTAAGTGCTACAGTCGATATAGAAATAGATGTATACATATAGTCACATGTACATATAATAAAATATATACACACACGTGATGCTTTTAAATTTAATTCTCAACAGTCATTGATGCATGTTTCATCACCACCATTTTACACACATAGAGACTGAAGCTCTGTTTTCACAATTGTCTTGCCCTAATAAGAAGGCTTGGCGATTCTAAGCCAGTTCTATCTCATTCCAACGTCTAGGGTCTCCCCCTGAAATCCCTATCTTGATTGCATTTTCAGCATTAGGCATTAGGTAAAGTGTCAAATGGAACACAGGCTAACTTCAGGGCTGACTGGTACCTCGGCCACCTGCCCTATGGTGAGAACAGAAGGTTTCCTGTGGGTCGGCCACAGGTCTCTGGACACACTAACTAAAATCTTGTATTCATGCCAGGGCAGGCTTCACATTCTCCAGGGGAAGGACTGTGAAGCAAAAAGCGAGGGGAAACTTATGAGGCAGAGAGAAGGTTTCATCATGTGTAACTTGAAGAATGGGAGAAAGATTTCTAGAGAAATCTTTAGAGGGAAATGCTGTCTGAAGCTTTGATATTTGGATAAATTCATGTAAAAGAATGAAAACTATTGCAGATGGAAAACTTGACTATTGAGTCATTCCAATTTTAACAGTTTTTATTTTTGAATTTTCAGAATAAATTCGATAAAATTTTAGAAAATAATAATAATGTACTAGGAACCCTGTAAAACCTCTATACCCTAACAGTTATACCTCACAGTTGGTTTTAATATTTTTATTCTAGAACTTGTATGTATAATCTTCCATCCTTTTTACTTTGTATCAATTTATAATGCCTTTTTAAATATGGCCAAATAGTTTCATAGTTACTATTTTTAATGAGTATAAGATGTTTCTTTGAGTAAATACATCATAATTATGCAATATTTCTCCCATTTTTGGAGATAGAAGGTTTCCTCAACCTTTTAGATATGGTAAATGATGCAGCTTCCGTCATCCACAATCACAAATGAGTCTTCATGCCCAGCCTGTATTTTCTCAGTCTCAGGCAAAGCCGCAACACTCATTCTGTCTCAGGCCATTACCTCCACATGTGTTGCCAGTCTCCTACCTGTATGAGGTCGTCTGGAGTATTTAATCCCCTCTCTTTCCTGTATTTCCAACTCTTAAACACTTCCAGTCATGTGTGAGGCTTTCCTGTCCTAAATTATTACCCCCTTGGCCTTGAGTCTCCCTCTTACCCTCAGAACCCCTCTACTCGCCTCTGTGTTGCAGCTCAGGGCATCCAGGCTCCTGTCCTCTCCAGCCCGTGGAAATTGCCCTTGCAAAGGCCCCCAGAAGGCTCATGCTGACCTTTCTCAGGCTGTATCTTAACACTTGGCTTCTTTATCTTATGATGTCCCTGCATCCTTGGATTCTGCTCCTCTCTAATTGCTCTGTGTTCTCAGTCTCTATCTCCTTGCTCGTGTCTGCCTTTCCTTTCATAGTGGTTCTCCCAAGGATGCCACTCTCACCCAATAGATGTTCACTCTTTCTCTGGAGTTTTATTCATTCTGTTTCAACTACTCTCTGTATTAGTCAGGAGTCTCCAGAGAAACAAAGCCAATACGATAGATAGACAGATATACAGATAGATAATCCAGGAGACTTACTATGGGAATTGGCTCATATGATACCGGAGGCTGAGACATCCCAAAATGCCACTGTCTTCAAGTAGGAGAATCAGGAAAGCCAGTGGTGTAACTCAGTTTAAGGCTTGAGAAACTGGGAGGTGGCTGGTGTAAGTCCTGGAGTCCAAAGGCCTGAGAACCAGTAGCTCTTGAGGGCAGAAGAAGAAGGATGACCCAGCTTAAGGAGAGAGAGTAAGTTTACTCTCCTCTGCCTCTGTGTTCTATCTCAGACCTCAGTGGATTGTGTGATGCCCACCCTCATTAGCAAGGGCAGATGTTCTTTACTCAGTTACTTACTTAAATGCTGATCCCTCTGAAATTATCCTCACAGACACACCCTCATAATGTCTACCAGCTATCTAGGTGCCTTTATCCCTCTCAAGTTGACACACACAATTAACCAGGACACTTAGTGCGTTGCTAACTCTAAAACCTTCTATTTCTACCTCTAACCCTTCTCCTACCTCATCCTTCTCCTTTAATCAGGTTTCCATTCTTCCATTTTACAACTATTTGTCAAGAGCCTTTGTGTGCCAATATTTTTTCTAGATTGCATTTAAAGAGAAATCAAGGAGAGTCCTCCATGAAAACTCATACATCCATTTGCGGCTGGACATCTCCAGTTGAATGATATGCACACAACTTATATTGAACTCATTCTGTAACTCTTCTCCCACACAGACCAGCTCCTCCACCTGTGCTTAATTAATGGCACCACCATCTAGCTAGTTGCCCAAACCAGAAACTCAGGGGTTATTCTAGGTGAGCTCTAACCTCATTCCCTATGTCTTCATGATTCTGTCTTCATATTCCTGAATCTCTGTGCTAGCCTTCTCCCCTCCCACCACAGCTATATCCTTTGTCCTTATCCACCGCTTATTGTTTTGCAATAATCTCTGAATGGATCTTGAGTCCTCTAGGATAATTCCTAAATACGAACATGGCGATGCCACTCCATAATTAAAATTTCCAGTGGCTTCCCATTGCATGTGGGATGAAGTCCAGTTACCGTGGCATGATGCCCAGGTCCTCTCCTGGCTTACCTCTCTTGCCCTCTTTCTGCCTTCTGTGTCTTATACTTTACGGTTTGTGACAAAAACCAGTTTATTGCTCACTAGATTCATTTTCTCTTTTCCTATAATCACCTTTTCTACTTTCTCACCACCGAACTCCACTTTTCTATAAGCCTAACCTCAGGCATCTTCTGCAGAAAGCTTTGCCTAATCTCTCGTTTCCAACCTCCCTGGGCTTAGTCAGCTCCAGGTTCTGTGTGATCCTCGTGGACTGTACATCTCTTTTCAACTGCACACATCATGTCGTTTATCTGTTTACATGTCTATCTTCTTCAGGAATAGATTTCTGAGTCAGAGAGAAGCAAGTTCAAATACTATCTTGGCTGCTAACTGGCCTCAGATCATGAGCATACCCATGGATACCTCTGAGTACTGTTTTCCTCAGCTGTGAAATGGGGTTATAATACTTACCTTAAGAAAGAGGCTGCCTTGCCCTGTGTCTGGTACCCAAATGTTTATATATATATAAATGTTGAATAAATTCATTTAAAAATTCTATGCATGTGCCTAGGAATTCTATGCTAGTTACTCAACATTCTAGTCCAGAAGAATTTGTGGGGTTTCTCATCATAAAACCAGGTGAGAACCATGACTGCAGGATTGTCCAAGATTTCCCAACTGGACAGAGAATTGCTACTTCACCTTTGACCTCTCGACCCTCATCCCAGTCACTGACTTTGAGACCACAGCAATGCTCCCAGAATTTCAGGGCACCGGACAGAGTCTCTGACCAACAGATTAATTTTAGAGTCATTGAAATTCTGCCAACTCTGGGGGAAATGATTGGGAGCCAGGCTGACAACCAGCAAAGGAGGAAATTACTGTCTCTTTCAAGATGAGAGAGTTGTAACCACGGTGCCTCCCCCAGTGATGCTGTTCAAAAAACAAATTTAATACTTTTATGAAACTCAATCTCCTAACCATAAGTGTTTTAGGGATCTTTTTGATGTTCAGGAAAAGCAGCCTGGTGCCAATGTCTTTTGCACATATGGTGAGGACTCCGCCTTGCATATGACCTGAGCATTTTGAGTCCCCCAATGCTCTAGAAGTTATCTTTTGTTTAAATGACTCAACAAACATTTATTTAGTACCTACCATGTTTAAAACTAAATTTTTCTTTTCCTGGAGAATGAGCATAGATTTCGGAGTCAGAGAGAAGCAAGTTCAAATCCTATCTTGGCTGCTAACTGGCCTCAGATCATGAGCATACCCATGGATACCTCTGAGTACTGTTTTCCTCAGCTGTGAAATGGGGGTATAATACTTACCTTAAGAAAGAGGCTGTGTTGCTCTGTGTCTGGTACCCAAATGTTTATTTAAAAGAGAAACTAGGAGAATCCAATTTTGTCTAAATATTATTTGCATTAAGAAATTGTGGCTATGTAACCATAAGAAGCATGTTTAGTAAGAAGCCTTTAAACACCATTATGGATGCATGAGTTAGGAATGTAGTTGGCTGCAGAAACAATAAGCCAGTGCCAGGCCTGTAAATGTTTAATAATGGACACTCTAGGGGAAAATAAAGCCCTGCTTTGTAGTGTTTACTGATTTCTGTAGTGTAAATACTCCCACCAAGGCTGATTTCAAGCTACCAATATGGTGTCACCGAATGCAGAATTGGGAAGATATATCGTATCTAGTATATAGCAATGAAGATATATGGTATCTCCACCATTCATACACAATAGATGCACATAAACCCAAGAGCAGAGATAACAGACTAGAACACAGATATAGGTAATAGCACATTTTGTGAAATATTTAGGAAGCAACGGGTTTTGAGTATTTACTACCTTCATTTTAAATATAATTTATTTAGAAGATTCCACAACTTAAATTTTAATAATATCTGTGTTTAACAATTGACTATGAAGTTCTGAAAAATTTAATAGTTACCTTTCACAGGTTGATGAGCATTGGCTCTGACACACCACTTAAAGCACATTTCATTTGTTTTGTGTGACAGGAAGTTCAGGGATGAGCGTCTGAGGGCTGGTGGCTCATCAGGAACCCAGAATCTTTTTTTCGGCTCTGATGTCCCAAGCACAAAGGTTCATCCTCATGCAAATGGCTTCAAGATCGTGAGGTGGCTGCCATCCATTCCATGTCTGCATGCCATGCAACACAACAAAGGAAGAGGAAAAGGTGAAGTGTGTTTATTTGGTAAAAGACACTGTATCTGTTTCCTGTTGTTGCTGTAATGAATTATCACTAAACTTAACACCAAACCATAGTGACTAAGAACAACATATATTTATTATCTTATTAACATGGAGATAGGAAGTCCTTTGTTAGCAGGGCTGAACTATCTCTGGAGGCCTTGGGGGAGAATCTGATTCCTTGCCTTTCCAAGCCACACACATTTGTGGGCTTGTGGACCTTTTGTCTTGAAAGCCATCAATAGATGGTTCAGTCTTTCTCACCTCCCAGCACTCTGATTCTGCTTTTGTTGTCACTTCTCTTCTTCTGAGTCTTCTGCCTCCCTTTTCTACTTATGAAGACCATTGTGATTACATTGGGCCCACCTGGGTAATCCAGGACAATCCCCCCCGTGTTAGTTCCTCTGCATTGCTAAAAAGGGCTACCTAAGGCTGGGTATTTCATAAAGAACAGAGGTTTTATTTGGCTCGTGGTTCTGCAGGATGTACAAACATGGCACCAGCATCTGCTTGGCTTCTGGTGAGGCCTCAGGAATCTTCCAATCATGGCAGAAGGCAAAGGGGGTACTCCTGTGTCACATGGTAACAGAGGGAGCAAGAGAGAAAGGGAGGAGGTGCCAGACTCTTTTAAACAACCAGATCGCAAGTGAATGCATAGAAAACTCACTCATTACTGCAAGGACAGCACCAAGCCATTCATGAGGGATCCACTCCTATGACCAAAACACCTCCCACTGGGCCCTAACTCCAACGTCGGAAGTTGCATTTCAAGATAATTGAAAGGAACAGAACATCAAAACCATATCACTCACCACTGAAAGATCCTGACCTTAATTCCAGCTGCAAAGTCTCTTTTGCCAAGGAAGGTAACATATTCACAGGGCTTAGAATGTGAACAATATCTAATAATAATGTCGTTATTCTGCCTGCCACAGGCACTCTCCCCAGGGACTATTTTCCATATCTCATGGTCTGGAGGTATGCTGTCACAAGGCCACCCCTAGTTGCATGGCAGGCTGGGAGATCAAGTTTTAGCTTTTAGAGAAATTTAAAAAATGTGGGTAAGACATTAAGGGCTGGAAATGATATTTGGGTCACCCAACCACTATTGGCTTCCACACTAGGACATAATACGTAACCAAATGGGTCTAACCCCAAAGTCTGCTGCTTGACTCAGTGGAATTGTGTTTTGGAAATAGACTATTATCCCAAATTAATAATTGTTCGGTTTACTATACCAAAAGTCATTGCTCACGTATGCTTCTTTTCTTCCCCTCCTCTCTTCCCCTCTCTTCTCTTGCCCTCACCTCTTTTCTCCTCTCCTCTACTTCTGTGGGCCTACAAGTTTTCCAGCCTGTCTTCTGGCTTGTAGTAGACTGAAGAGATGAGTTTCTATGCTTACTTTTGTATTTGACACAGGGTGGTGGGATGTTGTTCACTATCCCTTCAAATCATGGAATCAAATGCAGCATTTTGACCAGTTGCCCTCATCAATCCACAGTTTATCATGTTGGAAAATTTATCCCACATGACTCTTCTGCCTATTTTTCAATTGTTAAACATTGTAATGGAAAGGGCATTGGGTAAGGGTTTAGGCAGCCTCAGACAACTGATAGTTAGGTATGTTGACTTAAGCAATAGAGTTACCTATAGGGAGGAAAAACTTTATGGTTCAGAGTGATAAAATAGCTCCTCACTGGCTTTGCCATGGTACCTGAATTTTTCAGCATGATAGGAAGTATGGCATGTTGTTTCTACATGACAGGAAATGTGACATATCGTTATTATTAAAAGACCTTTTGATTTCCAACTTGGCTACTGTAAAGAGGAGAGAATCTAAAAGAAAAAGGTCTTGTGGTATCACTTAGGTAAGTCTCCAATAGGAAAGCAGTGGCAATTTGAACAAGAACCAGATAAATTTGTTCTGTATTCCATAGAAGTGTTGGCAATATTCACTATGCCATTCAATGTCCCTTCTATAAAAGTGAGGCATTTTAGAATTTACTACCCACAAAAGCTTTGCTTCACTTCCAGAAGCATAGGTGTAGATATTGAAAACACAAGGTGATTTGGTTACTCTCTTGGCATCTCTATATAGTGCTAAGGTTTAAGGAGGCCTGGAAATAATTTTCAAGGAAGACATATTATAGACCAAGAACTTCCTTTTCAAGCCTCTCTAAACAAGGGCTTCATAAACACAAGGAGCGATGTGAGAAGTTTTTGCTGTTGCTTCTCTTTCTTATAAACCACATGTGCTGCATATATGAAGCCAGCCTCTGTGAGAGAGAACTGAACAGGATAGAAAGTTTGTTGACAAAATACCTGGCCCCTGGAGTAGGCTCCCAGCCTCTAATGGTGCCTCCAATCACTCAAGACAGCAACGGCTTAACATTTTGACATTGTTGTCTAATTTGTCTTTGTCTCTTCCTGTTCTCTGCTGCTTGGTGGTAGCCTGGGTTGCACAGGATCATGTGAGTCCACTTAGTCACGTCTGCAGATGAGAGCCTTCGAAGTGTAAACTTTATTCTTCATTGTGATTTAAGCCACATCTTGGTGACAGGGCATCCATCTCAACAAATGGCATAGGGCCAGCAAAAGTCAAAGACTTAAGCAATGTGCATGATCATTGTTTAAAGACATGTCAAAAGGAAGAGAAGTACATTTAAAAATTTTTGGTATATACATAACATTTACTATTTTAACCATTTTTAAGTATGTAGTTCAGTGGCATTAAGTATATTCACATCCACTGTTGTTCAACCATCACCACCATTTATCTGCAGAACTTTTTCAGTTTCCCAAACTGACACTCTGTCCCCATTGTACACTAGCTTTCCATTTCCTTCCCTTCAGCTTCTGGCAACTACCATTCGGCACCATCCTTTCTGTCTCTAGGAATTTGATTACTCTAAGTACCTCAAAGTAAGTGGAATTATATTAGATTTGTCCTTTTGGGTCTGGTGTAATTTCACTTAGCATAATGTTTTCAAGGTTCATTCACATTGCAACACGTGTCAGACTCCCATTTCTTTTTATGGATGAACAATACTCCATTGTATGTACATCCTGTATGTTGCTGATCTATTCATCTGCTGTGAGGTAGAATCTCATTGTGGTTTTGTTTTGTATTTACCTAATCATTAGGGATGTTGAACATCTTTTCTTGTGCTTATTGTCCCCTTGTAGGTCTTCTCTGGAGAAATGTCCATTCTGTTCTTTGCCTATTTTTTAGCTGGTTTGTTTGTTTTTTGTTTTTGAGTTGTATAAAGTACAGATTCTTGGATTACAGACCATGTAACAATGATAACCATGACTCGTAGACTACTAATTAACCAGCAAAATGGCCTACCCACCCTTCCCTCATTTCAAGCCCAAGGTTTTAAAGTATCATTTATATCAATGTGTGTCTGCACTCTCATTTCAGCACCTTGACAATCATCAGGTGTTTCTGTAGAAAGGCATCTGTACAAACTGTAGCATCTGTTTAGAAGTAGGGAATCCAGGGAGGGAATCCATACAACCATCACCACTTACTGGTACTAGGGTGTTGGAAGTCTGGCAGCTGGTCTCAGTTTGAATATTTAATGTCAATTTGGACAGTGGACCTGAAACACTAGAACCCAACCCAAGATTTCCATGTTCTAATTATCTTCCAATCACTATTGTGCTAAGCTCTACTTGGCCTCCCTTACTGGCGCTTCAGTTCTGCAGGCTGTACCATTTTGAGAGAAAACGGGGTGGCTATTTGCGTAAAATGCCATGGGATATGAAGTAAAGCAGCTTTGTCTGCTTTACCAGGGGAAAGCCCCAGACTTTCTCAGGTATCCCTCCGAGTTTTCCAAATAGTTCTGAGAATCCTGAGAAGCAGGTACATCTTGTGTTCTCTTAGAAACTGTTCTCTTAGAATTGTTGACTTCACCTTGTACCTCTAACACTCTCTATTTCTAGAGCAGCATGTCTTCTGGAAAGTGTCTGCCCAAGCTTTCATGACAGCTGGTAATACCACCAGTGCCTGCATCAAGGCTGCAGAGACTGGTCACAAACACATGTTGCCTAGGTCACTGGCTTCAAGGTTGCTGACACCTTGCACTTAACTTGTCTTATCCTTCTAACTTGTATTGCTCTTTTATAGCATCCCCCTTACCATAAATCAGGCCTGAGCCCTGTGTCCATGATCTAGGGGCTGTCTGATAACACGAGTGGCCTTTAGAGCCACCCTACTGATGTGAACACATTGCTGTCTGTCCAAAGTTGTAAAAAGGAGTGCGCAGTGCCTAGGGTGACTTTTCCCAAACCAGGATACTCTTATTTTCTCCTATATTAAAAGATATCCTGTTGAGTCCACATTCTTTCTCCATCATTGCCAGCTGTGAATACATCTCAGGGTGAGCACACAGACTGGGATCCTACTCCATGATTTTGAAAAGAAAAACACTATATTTCAGTTACAGTTATTCATCCACTCATTTTTCTCTTGAGATGAATCTCGCACAAAAGTACTTCCATGTTTTAAATATCAAAATCTAAATTTTATTTCTCCAATGAGAATATTCCAACATATTCTGGCATTTCATCATAAAATTCTTTGCATTGCTTTTTAATAGGTTTACATATACGTATTAACACATTCATCTCCAAATCCTCCTAGGGAGATTTCTGAACTGGAGGATTGAATTGAGATTGGAGACTTCCTGGAATAAATAGAAGAACAGCTACTAAAGGGTAATATGATACATTTATTATTCTGCGAGGCTCCTCTGCATACTATTCTAACAAACTCTTTGGGTGAGTAAGAAACCAAAGCTAGTCTTTATAACACTGGGACTCACAGATGGGGGATGGGAAAAGTGCTGTGTACATAGAAAAAAGTATTTAATTTTTTGATTGGCTTTAAATTGTATTACAGCTGAGAATGGGAGAAGCACCTATGGTTAATTTAACAGATCCATTAGTGAAAGGACCTTTAGAAATCTGTCAAAACTTTTCATTATATAAAAAGGGAAATTTCTCAAATGGGATAAATGACTTGCTTGAACTCAAATCATAAGAGCCAAGTATCACTTGTTCATCATCTTGTGGCCAAACAATTTTATGCAGGTTGTTCTGAATCACAGTTACTATCCTTGGACTGTTTGTTAATGGTTGTTACTGACTATTAATGGTCTGTGATATTTACCTTCCAAGGGACTAACATTTTAACATGTAAAAGAACCTTGTACCATAGGAAGAAGAAAGTTTAGAGGGTAAAATCCACCCTAAGGCCACCAAGTAAACTCAATGTGCAGGGGCTCTTAACCTAAGGTCCTTACAAGGGCTTTAACCTGCCGGGCATGGTGGCTCATGCCTGTAATCCCAGCACTTTGGGAGGTCAAGGTGGGCAGATCACCTGAGATCAGGTGTTTGAGACCAACCTGGCCAACATGGTGAAACCCTGTCTCTGCTAAAAATTAAAAAAAAAAAAAAATTAGCTGGGTGTGGTGGCGCATTCCTGTAATCCCAGCTACTCAGAAGGCTGAGGCAGTAGAATCGCTTGAACCTGGGAGGTGGAGGTTGCAGTGAACTGAGATCTGGCCATTTGTACTCCAGCCTGGGTGACAGAACAAGATTTTTTTTTGGGGGGGGAGGTGGGGGAGAATGGCTTTAACCTTTGATATTATATGCAGAAAGCTCTTGGAATTATATGAATTATTTTATTCATGGGTAGTTATATGCATTTTCTTTAGAGAGGGGATCTGTTTAATCCTGTACTTTCTTGGCTGGGTAAAACAAATCTTGAACATAAAAGTAATTTATTGCCTTATTTTCCAGGAGCTCATACTCAACTCCCTAACAACTTCCAGAGTGGCTGAAGGTAATTATGCTGTTTCTGTTTTTGTCTACCTCTCAACTCAGCTTGCCCCTGACTTCATTCTAATTTGGAGTTCTTTTTACTTTGTGAACTCAAAGGCCACCAAGGATGACTCCACACTCATATCTCCTAGCTTAGTACCACCAGTGGTAAGAAAATGACTCTCAGTCCCCTATATGGGTCATATAGACAACTATCACCACTTACTGAGACTAGGGTGTTGAGCCATTCTGGTTGATCAACCTGAGTCATCTTTGCACCCTGCCCCCAAACATTGATATTGACATTCTTACAGAACACATGGAGTGGGGTGGTGGAGTGCTCTAAAGGTACCAGGACAAGAGAGGTGGGAGGCACATGGAGCAGATAAAGCTCTAGCAAACAGATTTCTGTGGGGTTCACCATTTCCCATATTTTCAAGGGATCTGTTTCCAAAAGGCCAAGAAAAGAGTTCTTAGGAGCAAGAGCTATATTGTGGACCTCCTAGTAGATTACATGAAACACTCTCTTGGCCTAACTCAAGAAGGCAGAGTACTTGGTTTTTGTACAGGAATCCATTTTTTTTTTTTTTTTTTGAGACGGAATTTTGCTCTTGTTACCCAGGCTGGAGTGCAATGGCGCGATCTCGGCTCACCGCAACCTCCGCCTCCTGGGTTCAGGCAATTCTCCTGCCTCAGCCTCCTGAGTAGCTGGGATTACAGGCACGCGCCACCATGCCCAGCTAATTTTTTGTATTTTTAGTAGAGACGGGGTTTCACCATGTTGACCAGGATGGTCTTGATCTCTTGACCTCGTGATCCACCCGCCTCGGACTCCCAAAGTGCTGGGATTACAGGCTTGAGCCACCGCGCCCGGCCAGGAATCCATTTTTTTAATCTATACCAGTATGCTTCGAATACTCCCTCTGCAATTTAAATGTATTTGCGATTTTAGTTTTTCATTAGGAGACACATGGCTTTTGGGTTCACTTCATCTGCACAGCCTACTGAGAGGGAAATTGTCAATTTACTTGGAACAAGTAAAGGCAATTCTGTTTTCTGTAAAATATAATTTGCACATAATATGCTTTTATCATGGCTGCCCTTCTGTGAATGTGCATTTCTGAACAACTGTCACATTTTATCAATGCGAGCTCAGGCGAGTCCTAATTCAGAGAGATCTCAAATGCACAATCATTTGCTCTTGGCCTCAATCTCAGTGCCTGGGAATTCTTCAGTAGCATTGCATGCACCATGGGCTTAATACATTTACAGCATTACATGAACACTCAACTTTTTTGTCTTTCTTTTTGGAATTAAAAGAAATAATATTTTAGGCCATTCTAAAATGGGTACTAATCTTTCCCAGGACTGATAGGAAACTTCTCCCCAGGAAAATAGAAATGAGACAATATTTTGTGCAGAGGGGGCCTCAAAGAGAAAAGAGTCGGCTTCCATTGTTCTTAATTGGGGAGTCTATTTTAATGTTCTATTGAGTCTTTTTGATGGTACATTAGGGTCCATTAGGAAGAATGTTACACTCCTGGGCGTTCTGTGTTGGAGGTTGAATGGGATGGGCTGGCATGCTTGAGCAGCAAGGAAGAGAGGAAAAGTGGGAAAAGATCCTGAAAGCCAGGCATATTGGTTCCAGTGCTGGCCTGCCACTTTGTTTGAAGGCAGCAATGTTGTATCAATAGCACACCAGCTGTCCAGTCCTTCAGGGAATTGAGTTCTACCACTGAGATAATTCTACCTGCTATTTCCTCAGGACAAATATAAGATTCAGGGGACCTGTGGACACCTAGGTGATCAAAGCTATGTTTCTCAACTTTGGGTCCAAAACCGAGCTTTTGGGCTTACACTGAGCTGCAATAATGGGGAAGGAATTTTACTATTCCATACACGATATTTTCAATTGAAAATTGCGGGGACTGAGCAACTGACTGTACAGGAGAGTCGACTGCCAGTGTCAGCACCCATTCCCACTCATCTGGGATAGAGACTCCATGCTCTTCCCTAAATCACAGGAGCTGAGGCCTGGGAGTGAAATTTTCCAGAATTCCTTGCAGCAAGGTTTCAGATCAGATTTAACCAATGATGGGCACTAAGGTGTGATTAGAAAGTGGGCAGATGAGATCAGATGGGTTCAGGGTGGTGGGAAGAGATTTGTGAAAGGTTACAATATTATAGCTAAATAGGAGGAAAATAAATCCTAGTGCTCTATACCACTGTAGGATGACTATAGTTAACAAAATTATATACTTTCAAATAGCTGCAAGGAAGATTTGAGATGATGAATGTGCTAATGACCCTGATTTGATTGCTGTACATTATACATATAGAATCATTACTATGTACTCCATGAATATGTTCAATTAAAAATAGTTTTACAAAATAGTTAAAAAAAAAAAAAGGAAAAGATGAGCCGAGGCAAAATCAGTATTATTCCTCCTCTGGCAGTTGTGGGCGGATACGCGGGTTTTGGCCTTTGCTTGTGAGACTCTGCAATGGCCTGCACATGTTATCCTCGAATGGCCTGTCTCTTGCTGCTGGCAGTTGTTCTATCAGTGACCATTCTGTGACTTTTTTGTTTTTTCGTATAAAATGGCATATTCTTTATTTTGCATACTTTAATTTCAGAACAAAATGAACACACTGAAAAAAAATCCACAATACACAACATCCAATGCTGGTGTCAGAGTAGGGAGGAAATGGGGGCTTGACACCCTTGTTTCCTGCCTTCAGAACAAGGACAGGAGAAAAAGAAAACACTAAACATCAGCAGGGGGAGCCAGGTGGGACAGGGGCACTCGAGGCTGCAGTTGGAGCCATGGGACACTAAACAAGGGCATGAGTTTTCCAACTATGAACTCCTAATCGACTTCTTCCATGCGAGATGCATCCTCATCGCCCTCAGGAGTGGGGAATCTCATCAGGAACTGCAGCACTGTGTTCCTCTGCTGCCACTTCATCTTCATCGATACCCAGACTTAGCTTGATCATACAGTGGATGTGGTTGGAGTGGGACAAGGGATCCTCAAGGGAAAAGCCAGAAGAGAGCAGGGCAGTTTCAAACAGCAGCACCATCATGTCCTTGACTGCCTTGTCATTCTTGTCTGTCTCAGCTTTCTGTGACAGCGTCTCACAATGGGGTGGTCGGGGTTGATCTCCAGGTGCTTTTTGGCCATCCTATAGCCCATGATGGAGTTGTCTCGAAGTGCCTGGGCTTTCATGATCCACTCCATATTGGCTGTCCAGCCATAGGTGCTGGTCACAGTGCAGCAGGGTGAAGACAAGCCCATTGGAGATTGTCACCGTCTCAACCTTCTTATCTAAGATTTCTTTCATGAACTTGCAAAAGTTCTCAAACTTTGCCTTGCTCTCTTCCATTTTTTTCTTCTCCTCCTCATCCTCAGGTAGCTCCAGACCCTCCTTGGTAACTGAGACCAGGCTCTTCCCATTAAACTCATTGACCTGCTGCACACAGTACTCGTCAATGGGCTCTCTCATATATACCACCTTGAAGCCCCACTTCCGCACTCACACCACAAAACCTGAGTTGGCCACCTGCTCTTTGCTCTCACCAGTGAAGTAATAGATGGACTTCTGTGTCTCCTTCATGTGAGAAACATACTCTGACAGAGTTGTCATCTCATCTCCAGACTGAGAGGCGTGATAGCACAGCAGCTCAGATAGGTGGCATCGGTTAGTAGAGTCCTCATGGATTCTAAGCTTGAGATTTTTAGAGAAAGCCTCATAGAATTTCTTTGTAATTCTTGTCTTCCACAAGCTCGGAGAAGAGCTTGAGGCACTTCTTAACAATGTTTCTGAGAACGACTTTCAAGATTTTGCTCTGCTAGAGCATTTCTTGGGAGATGTGCAGGGGCAGATCTTTAGAATCAACCACACCACAGATAAAGTTGAGATACACTGGTATCAGCTCATCACAGCTGTCCATGATGAACACACAATGGACACGGAGTTTGATATTGTTCTTTTTTCTTCGGGTTCTCACAAAGGTCAAAGGAAGCCCAGCAAGGAATGAATAGCAATGCCCTGAATTCCAGCTGACCTTCTACAGCAATTGCTTGACTGCCAAGTGGTCTTCCCAGTCATTGGTGAAGCTCTTTTAGCATTCTCCATACCCTCTTGGGTGATGTCATCAGGGTTTCTGGTTCAAATAGGCTTGGTCTTGTTTAGTTCTTCCTGATCAATGTATCTCTCTTTGATCTTCTTAGTTTTCTTCTGTCATCCTCCTCATTTGAACCCACATCTTTGATCCTGCGCTTTTCTTTATCATCTTTGCCTTCCTCTTCTTTCTCACCTTTCTCTTCCTCTGCCTCATCATCACTAATTTCATTCTTTTGTTCCTTCTGCAAATAAAGGGTGATGGGATAGCCTATAAACTGAGAGTGCTTCTTCATAACTTCTTTGACCCACCTCTCTTCTAAGTACTTTGTTTGATCTTCTCTAAAGTGGAGGATCACTTTGGTATCCCTGCCAATGGGCTCACCATGGTCAGCATGCACAGTGAAGGAGCCTCCAGCAGAAACCTCCCAGGCATACTGTTCACCATTGTTGTGTTTTGTGATCACAACCACTTTCTCTGCCACCAGGTATGTGGAATAAAAGCCAACACCAAATTGTCCAATCATGGAGATGTCTGCACCAGCCTGAAGAGCCTCCATGAATGCTTTGGCAATGGTTTCCAAATTATTTACGAGATCATAAATAATTCTTGGTGTTTTGAACAAAGAATTGGACAAAACACAAAGGAAAGCAAAAAAAGAATGAAGTAACAAAAGCAGAGATTTATTGAAAATGAAAGTACGCTCCACAGGGTAGGAGTGGGCCGATCAACAGCACAAGGGCCCTGGTTACAGGATCTTCTGAGGTCCAAATACCCTCTAGAGGTTTTCCATTCGCCACTTGATGTACACCCCATGCAAATGAAGTAGTAGCCTGAGATCAGTCTGATTGATTGTGGAAAGCAACCAGTCAGAGGCTGAAGTGAAGTTATTAAATTACACCCATGCAAAGGGTGTAAAGCAGCCAATTAGAGGCTAAACTGGTTACAAAGTTACACTCCTATGCAAATGAAGACTTGGCCCACTATCAGTCTGACTGGTTGTGGAAAGCACAGTTTTCTATCTGCCACACAGAAAAGGGATGGGGGTTGCAAAGAGAGTAGCCTCTGGTCCTTTTGTTACTTTGGTGTGAAAAGTTGGCGTTTTCCTTTCAATTTAGTTCTAGGAAGTCAGCGTGAATCAGTCTTAGGTTCCCTGCCTCCAGACCCTATTTTCCTGCCTCAGCCATGGAACATGGAACAATCGGATACACTAAAATGTATTTCACCATTTTGCTTTTAGTGTTTGTCTCTCCCCACTGAATTCTATAACGTTAGACATTTTGATCTGTTGTGTTCACTGCTATATCCTCAATAACTAAATTGTACTTGGCACCTAAAAGGCTCTCAATAAATACTTGTTGAACAATTTAACCCCACTATCCAAGATATAACCACAGCTAATTTGTTTTCTTTCCTTCTTCATATATATATATATACATATACATATATATAGAACAGTTTTGTATGGAGGGAGTCTTAGATTCTTGTTTTGTTTCTATTTTTATTTTACCCCCACTCAGCCTGAAGGAGTGTACCTCAAAGGGAAAGGAAATGAAGATGCTCATTATTTTTCAAGGACTTTAGGTGTGGAGTGGACGGGTGAGTGTAGCAAGGTATCTAGCACTTGGATAGTCTTCTTGCCCTGTTTCTCGCTGGCTGGGCTCTTATGCTGGTGTCTGAAAAAAGAAAGATGCAACAATTAAAAAATAAAGTAAAATTACGCATTGCTGAAATGCCTGACAGATGTTGCTTAATGAGACAAAGCCATACAGATATTTATTCTATCTTAGGAGACAGCGATCTGGTTTCTCCAGGCTGGGGTAAGCCATGGGGGCCTGAGTGTGAGCCAGGGGATCCAACGCCTGGAGCAGGAAGCAGCAGAGGGTGTCACCTGAGCGGGTCCAGCAGGGAAAGACAGCATGACAGGCTCTGTCCCACAGCCAAGAGGACTTGGTTTCCAAACAACAGCCTGTGTGTTCTCAGGCACACAGGAGACACCCCGTGGAGACTTTCTGAATGGGTTGAGAGGAATTTAGGAGGTAGGGGCTCCCACAGAGACTGACAGTCCTGTTTTTTTCACTCTTATTGTGGACTCTATATTGTTGTCAGGCTCAGGTGGCTTGAGAAGCCACAGATGATACCTTTGCTGCTGCTGCTGCTGCTGCTCCTACTGCAGTGGTTGCAGGTACTGTTACCGTGTCCCTTCCCCCACCTTGTGTCACCCCTGTTCCCCCACCAATATGCTGCTATGGCACCTGTTAGTATGGCTGCTGCTGGGAACGTATTATGCTAATTAGAGACTTGGTTCTTTTAAAGGTCTTTGTCAAAGTGGTATTTTTGGGCTCTAATTTGTCAGTAAACATAAATCCCAATTGGAGGTCTGAAATGTTATGGCAACATATTCTGTCCAAACAATCCAGATGACTGAGAACAGCCCTGTCTGATAGGACTTTCTGCACTGAGGGGTGTGTGGCTGCTGAGCTTTTGAATTGTAGCTAATGGGATAGAACTGGAATTTAAACTTCATTTATAACTAAATTTAATTAATATGTATTTAAAATGTTAGTATCCCCATGTGTTAGTGCAAATCTAAATATACATTTATGTTTTAAAGGCTATAATCTAAAAGAAAGCACAGAATTTAATGCAAATGTAATCCTTGGAGAACAGGCATCTAGGTGACATCTGGCTTGAGACCTTCTGTACCTTTGCTCTCATGGCACTCACCATGTGACTATTTTGATGGCTAATCCTTGCTATTCAGGAAAGGGATGCTTTTGTCTCATTCCAGTAACAAGATAAGCTTATTTACAAATTAAGAAAATGACCGCAATGGAATCCCAGCACTTTGGGAGGCCTAGGTGGGTGGATCACTTGAGGCCAGGAGTTCAAGACCAGCCTGGGCAACATGGAAAAACCCGGTTTCTACAAAAAAATACAAACATTAGCCATGCATGGTGGCTTGGACCTCTTGTCCCAGCTACTTGGGAGGCTGAAGTGGGAAGATTACTTGAGCCGAGGAGGTTGAGGTGGCAGTGAGCTGTGATTGTGCCACTGTACTCTAGCCTGGGCAACAAAGCAAGACCCTGTTAAAAAAAAAAAAAGTGACCACAGGATAAAGAAATTGTTATTAGATCAGGTTCTCCAGAGAACAGAACCAATGAGACACACACACATACACACACACACACACACACACACACACACACACACACAGATTTATTATGAGGTTGGCTCATGTGATGAGGGAAACTGAGAAGTCCTGTATCTGCTGTCTGCATGCTGGAGACCCAGGAAAAGCTGGTGGTGCAGTTCCAGTCTGAGTCTGAAGGCCTGAAAACCAGAGAAGTCAATGGTGTAAGTTTTAGTCCATGAGCCGTGATAGAGGCACATCCAAACTCAGACAGTCAGGAAGCAAAGGGGGTAATTTCCTTTCTTCTGCCTCTTTGTTATCAACACATTGGATGATATCAGCACACACTGGGGAGGGCAATCTACCTTATTGATCCACCAATTTAAATGCGAGACTCATCCACAACCACCCCCGCAACAGGCACATCCAAAAGCAACGTTTAATCTGGGCACCCCATGGTGCAGCCAAGTTGACAGAGAGTTAACTTTCATGCCATCCCTCTAGGGTATCAGCAAGAGATAGATTCTCTGGATGTGCTGAAACAGTTTCTAGACCTCAAAGACTGATGACCAGAGCTAGGATTGTGATGCATTCTGGTCACCCTCTTATGTCACCTTGTGTTTAATGCCTATAACTGCTTTTCAAAAAAATCAGTGATAATCACTTTACCTAAGAAGACAGGTACTGCGTATAGAATTGCCACTTTAGACCAATCATTCTGCCAGGTGTTTCACTGTGTGGCACTTTATTTTTTTATTTAATTCAAATTTGCAATGAGCAGTAATTTAATTTTACCCTTATTTTATACATGAGTCAGCTGAGCCATTCTGCTCTGGTCTCCTAGCTAGAATGGAGAACTTGGCCTTGAACTTGGGACTCTGATTCCCAAAGATAGCATTCTTCTTCTGTGCCACCTTGCCACCAAAGGTGCGCTGAAGGTAGCTTGAGGAAGTCAGGAAATGTAGTTTCATGCACTTGCATTGAAATGAATGAACTCTTCTTAAGCAACAAAGTATAAACTACCATAGTTCCCCTAATAGCATACACCCCACTTAGGTTTTGGGCTTCCATTTTACAGAGCATATGTTTAAAATGAGATCCCCTGCAGAGTCCTCTTGTGAGCACTTCCATTATCTTTGAGAAATTTGTCAAAAGACACTTGTTTCTACCAGGCTCTTGTCTACAAAGAAACCCTTTGTTGTTCACGAAGGCCCTCCCGTTGCAGGAGTGGGGAACAACCACAGCATTTTCTGGACAGTCTGAGTGAGCAGAAGTAGGTCCTCTGGGCATACAGGTTACATTTTGTCTTGGACTTTGCTTAGCTGTCAGAATGTCAGAGCAATGTTGCTGCCTTTTGCAGCTGTACAATAAAAGAGACACAAACCAGATATTTGATAGGACTAGAAGTAAGGGAACAGAGTGGTTGATGTTTTCCCAGCAGTCCTGACCCCAGGAATTGTGGGTGGATTATTGAAAATAAGCAGAGAATGTGGCTGAGAATAGGCATTCCCAGAGCATCCAATGTGATGTTTGTATTTTGAAGATAGGCTCAAGTCACGTTGGTCTTCAGTCTGGGGAGAAGCCTGATATGGGAATAGATCTGTGAATAAAAGGTTTGGCTGTGTCCCCACCCAAATCTCATCTTGAATTGTAGCTCCCATAATTCTCATGTGTTGTGGGAGGAACTCGATGGGAGATAATTGAATTACGGGGGAAGTTCCCCCTTATTGTTCACATGGTAGTAAATAAGTCTCACGAGATCTGATGGTTTTAGTTTTCCCTTTGCTTGGCTCTCATTTCTCTCTTTGCTGGCCACCATGTAAGACATCCCTTTGCTCTTCCTTCCTCTTCCGCCACGATTGTGGGGCCTCCTCGGCCATGCGGAACTGCGAATAAATTAAACCTCTTTCCCATATAACTTGTCCAGTTTCAGGTATGTCTTTATTAGCAGTGTGAAAATGGACTAATACAAAGCCCTCCTGTGATACGCTGTGTGATCACATTCTTTTGAGCTTCCTCTGAACAGATTCAGGATAGTGCCCTCAGACGTGCTTCTAACTCAGATTTTACTCAGCAGCCATTTGGATCTGAGAGGAGTTTTCTTTCTTTTCTTTTTCTTTTTTAATTTTTATTTTTTTTAATTTTTACTATTTTTTAATTGCATTTTATGTTTTGGGGTACATGTGAAGAACATGCAAGATTGTTGCATAGGTACACACATGGCAGTGTGATTTGCTGCCTTCCTCCCCTTCACCTACATCTGACATTTCTCCCCGTACTGTCTCTCCCTACTGTTGGTGGGAGTGTAAATTAGTTCAACCATTGTGAAAGACAGTGTGGCGATTTCTTAAGGATCTAGAAATAGAAATTCCATTTGACCCGGCAATCCCATTACCGGGTATATATCCAAAGGATTATAAATCATTCTACTATAAGGACACATGCACACAAATGTTCATAGCAGCACTGTTTACAATAGCAGAGTTTTCTTTATTTTCAAAAGAGGCCTGCCTGGCAGAGTGAGTTGTGGTGGGGAGGGTGTGGATTTTGGAGTTGGGCAAACCTGTCCATCCTGTCAATGTCCTTGTTTAGCCCTGTGACTTTGGGGAAGTCGTTTCTCCCCCAGCTTTATTGAGGTGTTATTGACAAATAAAAATTGTATATATTTAAGGTGTATAATGATTTGATATATGTATACATTGTAAAATAATTATTAGGATCAAGCTAATTAACACGTATATCACCATTTTTGGTGTATGTTATGAGAATGCTTAATGTCCACTCTCTTAGCAAATTATAAGTGTACAATACAACATTGTTAACTATATTCATGCTGTACATTATGGTTATGCTGTACGTTAGATCATCAGAACTTATTTTATTTCTGCAAGTAGGAAAGTCATTTCTGAATGGACAACAGTAGTAGAGCCTTCTGATGTTATCCATAACTAGTTATCAGACCATGGGAGAAAATAAAAACTGAGAAGCTTTAAAAACACAATAATACAAAGGCACATGTTTCTTAGCTGTCCCAGTGCTCATGCTATCTGCACATGTCATGTGGCTCCTGGGAAACTCTACTGTATCCTTGTGAGAAGATGAGAGTGAAAAAGACAAACAACATGTCAGTATTATTAAGAAAGAGTTTTGACCTTGCAGACTCTGAAAGGATCTTCAGCACCCCTAGGATTACCCAGATCACACTGAGAACCAGTGTTGCAGTATTTCAGATCTGTATTTTAAATACAGATACCTCAGAGCCTTTGCTCAGGATGTTCTCTCTGTCTGAACTCTCCCCCAGATATTTCCATCTCCCACTCCCTTAGCACCTTTGCTTAAGAAAGGTCTTTGCGACCTTTCTTAATAAAGTTTATCCTAACCACCCCATTTAAATTGCAATTACTGCTTATCTACTATCACCACTCAAATTGTTCCTTATTCTGCTGTTTTTTCCACAGCACTTATTACCATCCAATAGTATCTTGTTTATTTATTTATGCTAATATTATATAAATATTGTCTATTGCTGTTAGAACATGAGCTCGGCCAGGCATGGTGTCTCACATCTGTAATCCCAGCACTTTGGGAGACTGAGGTGGGTGGATCACCTGAGGGTGGGAGTTCGAGACCAGCCTGAGCAGTATGGAGAAACCCCCATCTCTCTTAAAAAAAAAAAAAAAAGAACATGAGTTTTATGATGGATTATTTCGTCCATAGATCTATTCCCAGCACCTTTAAACACATCTGACATGTAGTAGGTGCTTAACCAATATTTCTGGGAATGAAGGAAGAGAAAAACTTCCATGAGATTAGACATGTTTAAAAATATTTTATTTTTAATTGACAATACTTGGATATATTAAGTACAATGTGACTTTTTGACATATGTATACATTGTAGAATGTTTAAATCAAGCTAATCAACATATCTATCACTTTATTTACTTTTTTTGTAGTGAGAACTTTTAAAATCTAATATTTTAGTAGCTTTCAAATGTAGAATAATTATTATTAACTGTAATTGATATGCTGTGCAATAGATCAAGAAAACTTATTCCTTTAGGTACTTTTTTTTTTTAGGTTCTGGGATACATGCACAGAACATGCAGGTTTGTTGTTACATAGGTATACGTGTGCCATGATGGTGTGCTGTACCTTTCAACCCATCATCTAGGTTTTAAGACCAAATGCATTAGATGTTTTCCCTAATGCTCTCCCTCCTTTTGCCTCCCACCCCCCAACAGGCCCCAGTGTATGATGTTCCCCTCCTTGTGTCCATGTGTTCTCATTATTCAACTCCCACTTATAAGTGAGAACATGTGGTGTTTGGTTTTCTGTTCCCATGTTAGTTTGCTGAGAATGATGGCTTCCAGATTTATCTGTGTCCCTGCAAAGGACATGAACTCATTCTTTTTTATGGCTGCATAATATTCCATGTTGTATATGAGGCACTTTGTTTTATTCATTGCTATTATCTCTAGTGCCTAGAACAATTCTGTGAACATATTGGTGAATGAATGAGCAAAGTGAAAATCCAGTCTTTTTAGGTTGTCAAATCCCATACTTATAACCTGTAGATCTTAGAGATGATTCAGAAAGTTTTTACTGGGCCATGCTTCATAGTGGTGGGATGAAATGCTAGAGTTTCTGTGTGCTTTTAAGTCTCATTTTACTCACTCATGTATTTATTATCAAAGGAAGCTTAAATTGAATGAGGATGAAAAACCAACAGATGCAAAGGGCCTGTAGGTAGCCTGAAACCCAGCAAAGTTAGTTCCCTTTCTTTTTACTTTTTAAATTATTCTTTTTTATTTTTATTTCAAAAAATTTTTTTTTGAGACAGAGTCTTGCTCTGTCACGCAGACTGGAGTGAAGTGGCGTGATCTAGGCTCACTGCAACTTCCGCCTCCTGGGTTCAAGCAATTCTCCTGCTTCAGTCTCCCAAGTAGCTGGAACTATAGATGAGTAGCACCATGCCCTGCTAATTTTTGTATTTTTACTAGAGACACAGTTTCACCACATTGGCCAGGCTGGTCTTGAACTCCTGGCCTCAAGTGATCTGCCCGCCTCAGCCTCTCAAAGTGCTAGGATTAAAGGTGTGAGCCACTGCGCCTGGCTCAGTTCTCTTTCTTTTTCTTGTCATCTTCCTTTTTGGTTTTCATGATCTTGGTACTAAGAGGGCCTGCATTACCTATTGTTCAGGCCTCCTTAAAAGCAAATGCCTTTGAAGGCTGATTAGTGGGGCAAGTTGAGTCTTGAGTATAAATCCTGTTGCTAAAAGCCCATTAACGTTGGCCTGAAAATTGCCGTATGAGGTGCCTAAAAAGAGCAAAAGGCATGCCACTTCCAATCAAAGCTGGTTTTCTCTTTGACCTCTCTCACAGTTCACCTCTCTGCAGTTCTGTATAACATTTGTGTAGGAAGCCAATGGCAGCCAAGCAGTGAATGCTAGGAGTGAGGTCTTATCAGTTGTTAGCATTTGCCATGCAAATGTGCAAGGTTGGCATTATCATTTCCACTTATGTTAGGTGCTAGGAACAAGGGCTGTTTGAAAAGGGCTCTTTAAATGCCAATATCTAAATTACATACTAACTTTACTGGTTCTTAGATTTTTAAAAATTGTTATCAAAATTATTTCTGTACATTCTTCCTCTGGAGTCATTCTTTTATTTCTATTATAAGTCCACATTAGACTTGCATCCTTCATTCAAGGAAGGGAAAATGTAGAAGAAAGACTAGGCAAGACCTGTACCTAAATAATGAAAGATTGGTGCTGCTGTTGCTGCTGCTCTAAGGGAGCACTCCATGGGAGTTTACTTTGTGTCAGACTCTGGTCTAACTAAGCCTTTGCACACATTAATACTGTACATTATTATATATATGTGAATAACTTTAATACTTACAAGGCAACTGGAAAAATATTATCATCTCTATTTTACAGATGAAGAAAGTGAACACAGACAGGTTAAGTACATTGTTTAAGGTCATACAGCTTGTGAGCAGTGGAGAGGTTTCTAGCCAGGATTCAGAGCCTGGAAGCTTAACCAGAAGAGATGAAGAAATGAAAGATTCTGGAATTAAATTTACCAAGAGGTTCTGTGGCTTTCATGTGGAAAGTATGTGGCAGTTAAGATGGTGACCTGAAAGGATAACTAGGATTGGACAAGTAGAGATGAGAGAATGAAGGAAACAGAGAAGTTTTGTCCAATAGCACATTTTGCAGTGTTGGAATTGTTCAATATCTGTGTCATCCCATATGGTAGCAACTAGCCACATATGCCTATTGAACTGTTGCAATGTGGCTACTGTGACTGAAGAATGAACTTATAATTTTGTTTAATTTTAATTAATTTAAATACAAACAGCCACATTTGAATAGTAGCAGCCATATTGGTCAGTGTAGCCATAGGAAGCACCAGCATAATGATAACAGTATCATAGGGCACCATGAATCCTTCATTTGTAGGTGTGAGTAGGATACTAAAAGAGTTTGAGTGAAGTAGGTGTGAAGTAGGAGTGAAGTAGGTGTGAGTGAAGGATAGTAAAAGAGATGAGCGAGAAAGGCTGATGGTTGATGATGAATATCACAAGAGGAATCAGATTTATTTTGAAGACAATGAAGGACTGGTCAAAATTTCAGATGTGGAAAAAAACTTGATAAGCTATGTGCTTAGGGAAGAAAGAGAGCGCAGAATAAATTGACAGATGAACTGGTGGGAACCTGGGTAGCACATTTTGACAGTATTGCAATCAGAAATTTTTATGAAGAATTTTAGTACAATTTTTAGATTTATTATACAAACCAGGGAAAAATAATTGGTAAATAACTTAGATAGCATCTTGTTTTTTATTCTTTTGGGTAGTGTAGCCTTATTTGCTCACCTATGACTATAACGTCTAATTCTTAGCACAAACTGTTTATTGCAAGTAACCAGCATGAGTGGGCTTAAGCAAAAATGGGTCATTGTTAAAAAGCAGGTAGTTCTTGGAATCCAGAAGCAGTGGGGCTCTGAAGAGACTTGAATCAAGAATTAGAAAGGGAGCAGGAACCTAGGCAGTCCTCATTCTCCTCTCATTTTTACCTCTTTGTACATCTACTTTTATTCTCTCTCTGCCAATTGCTTGCCCTGCTTCTCTCGACTGCAGTGGAAAAATGATTAACTGTCTTCAAGGTCTTGAGTTTACATCTCAGTTGCAACCACATACAAAGACTAATTACCTATTTCAGAATCCTGGTTCAAAGACAAGGAGCTTGGGTCAGGCATCCATTTTTGTTTCAGCAATCACAGACAGAGATGTAGAGTCAGAAACACAACACGTTTGCAGGGGAAAGCAATTGAGGAGATGAATTCTCAGGAGTAGAAGGTCTTTGTGACTTGGGCAGTAGCATAAATGGTGGTTATCACATTTCACTGTTGCTATGAAAATGTTGATTTGAGCTTGGGTTCCAATTGAGAAACACAGAATGAATAGGCATTTACACCTACAATAAATGCAGACAGGAGTTGAAATCATGTTGAGAATTGGCATTCAGAATGTAAACAGAACCCTGACAGGTCAGCTTTGCTAATTCTTCTTTCCTGCTAAGCCCATTAGCTTATCTTTGGTTCAGCTTTTGTAACGTGTGCTCTAGTCTTAGAAAAGCATTTTTGCCTAGTTAGGATAAAGACTGCTCCTGCTATTTCACAAGTTACACAGAAAGTTTCAGAGCACTTAATAGTACAAGCAATAATATCTGAGAAATTGGTCGTTATTTTGCAACATAATGCAAGAGGTATAGAAATGAATGCCACATGTTGATAATCATCTCTTATATTCTAAATACATTTTTTAAAAGGTGCTGAAAATTAATTATATATTAATTGCAGTAAACTAAAGTAGAACTATTCAAATAGAAGTTTGGAGAGAGTAGAAACCATGGTAGTGTCATAATATGTCAAAACCTCATGTTATTTTAAGAGGGACAATAACTCTGCCATTTTGGGCATGTCTTAATTCTTTAAGAAACCAAGTGAGAAAAGTGCTACATTTACCACTTGTAGCATTAACAAGGTATTTTTTAAAAAATATAAAGTAATGTAGATTTTTAGGGTATGGGCTCTGCAAGGATGAGGTCAAGATTGGAAAGAGCAGGGTCATCAAGATGGCTGACTAAAGGTGCCTACGCTCACCTACTCCATAAAGAAGAACCAAAATGAAACATAAATAACTGCACCTTGAGTAGAGTGTCTAAGGGAGAACACTGGAACACAGAAAGGAAGAGATGAAAACCCTCTGAAGCACAGAAACTCAAGATGACAACATGGAAAGGGAAGCAAAAACACACAACTGAAATTGGCTTGGAACCAAGAAACACTTTTCATTGTGGGAAAAGGTAAACCAGGGAAAAGATATCCAGATATCACCCATTACCAGTGTGAATACCTGCAATCCCAGCTATAGCAGAGCCCCATAGTCTTGGCAGGCCTTGAGCCCAGTGCAGGAAGTTGCCTGGAGTTCATGTGGCTATGTCACTCCTGAGCAGGAACTCATGTTAGGTCCTCCCCACAGTCCACCACACCACACTCCCTGGAATGCAAGTTTCTATGGCTTGGTGCCATTTTGAAAACAGTACCACTGCTGGGCTGCATTCTATTTTGGAGCCCTATACCATCTGCATCTCCACATTCTTGGGGCTTTGCTATCATTTCACCACATCCTTACAAAAAGCTTCAATGTCATGGACCCAGCTAGACCCAGCAATACAGCTACAATATTGGTACCTGAGTACACACAGCACTGTATGCTCCAAGTAACAGGCAACTCAGCACAGTGAAGATAATGCTCCCACGACTGAGGGAGCTGAGACATACTGCCCACAAGGCCTGAGAACTGGCATAAGAACTTGTTCAATACCTGCTGCTGTCAGTATTCTCACTCCCTGAACTGCATGAGCCACTGTGCATTGTTGCACTCTTCAGTGACTTGGGTACAGCCCACCTGGTGCATGCCACCATTAGTAACCTTGCCCCCACGACCAGTGTAGCCACTGTACCTGGCACACCTTCACCCCAGCAGGGCTTGAGGAGTAGCCTGCTTGGGAGCTCCCAGTCCCAGCAAAGCCATACGATTGCTTCCACAAACACCCACAGTCTAAGCCACTGAGGCATTTGCTGATACTGTTGACATTGATTACAGCCAAGAAATCACAGGGAGACTACACTACTGCACTCACTCAGAGCAAAAGCCAAAGTGCCTTACCCATTCAACCATATAGGACACATCTATAGGAAAAAGTCTTTCCCTATGAAAGCTACTCCATAAAATTGGAAGAGGCGACTTCCACCATATGTGCAGATATTAAGAGAGATATACAAAAACCATGAAAAAGCAAGGAAACATAATACCTCCAAAGGAACACAATAATTCTCCAGTACTAGACCCCAAAGAAAAGGAATTTGATAAAATGCCCAAAAAGGAATTTGAATAGTGATCTTAAGGAAACTCAGAGACATACAGAGAATACAAATAGACAATTCAATGAAATCAGGAAAGCAATTTATGATCTGAATAAAAAATTCAACCAAGAGATAGATATCATTTACAAAACCAAACAGAAAGTCTTGTGGCTAAAGAACTCAATGAATAAAATAGAAATACAATTAAGAGCTTAAACAATGACTAGATCATGCAGAAAAATTTCTCAACTTTAAGGCAGTTCTTTTGAAATAACCCAGTGAGACAACAAGCAAACACAAATAATGAAAGCCTGTGGGGTTTATGGGACACCATTAAGTGGACAAATGTTCATGTTACATAGTTAAGAAGGAAAGGAAATGGGAAAAGACATAGAAAACATATTTAATGAGACAATAACTGAAAAATTCAGTGTTTTGGAAGAAATATGGACATCCAGATTCAAAAAAGGAATCTGTGATTCAACCCAAAAAGGCCCTCTCTGAGGCACATCATAGTCAAATTTGAAACAAAGAGATAATTATAAAAACAAAAAAGAAAAGCATCAAGTCACATGTAAGGGAATCTCCATTAGACTAACAGCAGCTTTCAGCACAAACTGTACAGGTCAGTAGAGAATGGAATGATATATTTAAAGTTCTGAAAGAAAAAAAAAAAATCTGTCAGCCAAGAATACTATGCCCAGCAAAGCTATCATTCAAATATGACAGAGAACTAAAGTTTTCAGACAAGCAAAAACTGAGGAAATTCATCACAACTAGACCAGCCTTGTAAAAAATGCTTGAGGGAATCCTACATTCAGACATGAAAAAGTGGTAACTACCATCATGAAAACACACACATGTATAAAGCTCACTAGTAGAGAAGATATGTAAATGAGAAAGAAGAAACAAAATCTTATCACTATAGCAAACCACCTAATCACAAAGATAAAAAATAAACGACTAGGAAAGAAATGAGATATAAAAACAACCAGAAAATAACTAACTGACAGGAGTAAGTCCTCAGTAATTAATAATAACCTTGAAAATAAATGGATTAAATTTCATAATTAAAAGTTACAGACTAGATGAATAGATTAAAAATACCCAATTATATACTGTCTACAAGAAACTCATTTCACCTGTAAAGACACTGAAAGAACATACTGAAAGGGAAGGGTTGATAAAAGGTATTTCATGAAAATGAATACCAAAAATGAGCAAAAGTAGCTGTACTTAGATGTAATATACTTTATGATAAAAACTCTAAAAACACACAGAAAGGTCATTATATATGATAAAGGGATCAGTTAAATAAGAAGATATAACAATTGTAAATGTATGTGCACCCAACATAGGAGCAACTTGATATGTAAAGCAAATGTTATCAGATCTAATGGGAGAGATAAACTCTAGTATGGTAATAGTTGGGGATTTAAACACCTCACTCTCAGAACTGAGTAAATTATCTAAACAGAAATCCCACAAAGGAACATCAGGTTTAAACTGCACAATAGACCAAATGAACCTAACAGACATCTACAGAACATTTCATCCAGTGGTTGCAGAATACACATTTTTCTTATCAGCACATGGGACATTCTTCAGAATAGACTGTAAGTCAGGCTACAAAACAAGTCTCAATAAATTTTTTAAAAATTTAAATAATATCAAGTGTATTTTCTGACAAATCTTAAATAAAACTAAAAATCAATAACAAGCAGAACTTTGGAAATTGTACAAAAACATGGCAATTAATGGCCAATGGGTGAAGGAAGAAATTCAGAAGAAAATTAAAATAATTCTTGAAACTAATGACAATAGAAACACAACATATCAGAACTTATGGGATAGAGTAAATATAGTATTAGGAAGGAAGTATGTAGCAATACATTCCTCCATTATAAAAGAAAGATTTCAAGTAAAAAAACCTAATAATGCATCTCAAGGAACAAGAAATGGTAGAATAAACCAAACCCCAAATTAGTAAAGAAACAGCAATGATCAAAGCAAAAGTAAAGAAAATAGAGACTAAAACTCCAAAAGGTCCACAGGATAAAAGGTTTGTTTTCTAAACAGATTAAAAAATTGGCAATACATTTTCTAGATTAACATAATGAAACCCTGTCTCTACTAAAAATACAAAAATTAGCTGGGCGTGGTGACTCATGCCTGTAATTTCAGCTACTCCAGAGGCTGAGGCAGGAGAATTGCTTGAACCTGGAGGTGGAGGTTGCAGTGAGCTGAGACTGCACCATTGCACTTCAGCCTGGGCAACAAGAGTGAAACTCCAACTCAGAGAAAAAAAAAAAAAAAGAAACAGAGAGTAGAATAGTGGTTACTAGATCCTGGAAAGGGTAGAGCAGACAGCGGGATGGCAAGAGTTTCGTTAATGAATACAAAATTACAGCTAAATGGGAGGGATAGTTCTAGTGTTCTAAGCACCCTGGAGTGACTCTAGTTAACAATAATTTATTGTGTATTTTTGTTGTGTATTTTTACATATGTGGAAGAGTGTATGTTGAGTATTCCCAATGCAGAGAAATGATAAATGTTTGAGGTGATGTTTCTGCCACATATTCTGATTTGACCATTACCCACTGTATACATGTATCAAAATATCACACTGTACCCCATAAATATGTATAAATATGTATAATAATTATGCATGAATTAAAATAATTTCAAAAATATGAGAAGGAACAGAAACAAGGAGTGAATGCCAAGGGTAAAGGACCAGCATTTTTAACTCTGCCATATTCATATACCAAAGTATATTACAAATACTTTGCTCCAATTTAATGATCTTCACAACCTTTATCTATGCTTCATTTACTTATTCAGTAAATATTTGTTGAGCATCTACTATGTGTCAGGTGTTAGTCTAAGCAGGTGAAAAATATCAGTGAGTAAAACAAATAACATTCTTATCTCCTGTGTGCTTTCATTCTAGTGTGTGTTGGCATCATGGGGGAATATATAAAATAAACAAGAAACATAAAGAATAAGTAAATTATGTAATATTTCAGGGTAATTCTGTGGAGAAAAAGTAGGGTTGGTTAAGGAAATTAGGAGTCCTTTTGGTAGAACAGTGAGTGCATTGTATTTCAAATATGGGCATCAGGGTGGGCACAGTGGCTCACCCTATAATCCCAGCACTTTGGGAGGCTGAGGCAGGTGGGTCACCTGAGGTCAGGAGTTCGAGATCAGCCTGACCAACATGGTGAAACCCTTTCTCTAATGAAATACCCTGCGGAATGGGAGAAAGTATTTACAAACTATGCAAAGTTTGTGCATGTGCATTGCAGCATGTGGATTGTCCATGTGGACTGTAGCACAATAGCCAAAAATTATAAAAATACCAAAATTAGCTGGGCATGGTGACAGGTGTCTGTAATCCAAGCTACTCTGGAGACTGAGGCAGGAGAATCCCTTAAACCTGGGAGGTGAATGGAGGTTGCAGCGAGCTGAGATCGTGCCATCGCACTTTAGCCTGGGTGACAGAGTGAGACTCCGTCTCAAAATAAAAGAAGTTAATAAAAATAAACATGGTCGTCAAGGCAGAATTTATAGACAAGGTGACTTTTGAGCAACAATTTATAAGAGATAAAGGAGGAAGTGATTTGAGTACCTGAGTAAAGACCATTCTAGACAGAGGGAACAGCCAGTGCAATGCCCTGAAGAGAGAGAGAGACTGGAATCTTCAAACAACATCAAGGAAACTGATGTTGTTGGAGTTCAGTGAAGAAGAGGGAGTGTCTAAGATGTAGTCAAATAAATGAAAGGATGGTTGGACAGCACCGAAGTGGGACAAATCATTAGGGATTTTGAAGCCACTAGAAGTTCTTTTTTACTTGAAGTGAAATGGAGAGCCATTGAAAAGTTATGAGCGGAAGAGTGACATGATATGATCTATAAAATTTTGAAGGCATATTTAACATATATTAAAATGCACAGGTCTTCAAAGTATCATTTGATATATTTTGAAAAATGTGAAATCTATGAGTCCTTTATGTAAGTCAAGATATAGAGCATTTCCCCCACTCTAAATTTTTCTTATTACCCTTCCTATGGTCTGAATATTTGTGTCACCCTAAAATTCATATGTAGAGGCCTAGTCACCCAATTAGATAGGATTAATAGGTTGGGTCTTCATTCAAAAGTGGATGAAGGATATGAACAGACACTTTACAAAAGAAGACATATATGAGGCCAACACACATATGAAAACATACTCATCATCACTGATCATTAGAGAAATGCAAATCAAAACTACATTGAGACACCATCTCATGCCAGTTAGAATGGTGATTATTAAAAAATCTGGAGACAGATGCTGGAGAGGATGTGGAGAAATAGGAACACTTTTACACTGTTGGTGGGAGTGTAAATTAGTTCAACCATTGTGGAAGACAGCGTGGCGATTCCTCAAGGACCTAGAAATAGAAATTCCATTTGACCCAGCAATCCCATAACTGGGTATATATCCAAAGGATTTTGAATCATTCTATTATAAGGACACATGCACATGAATGTTCATTGTGGCACTGTTTACAATAGCAAAGACCTGGAACCAAACCCAAATGCCCATCGATGATAGATTGGACAGGGAAAATGTGGCTCATATATGCCATGGAATACTATGCAACCATCAAAAACAATGAGTTCATGTCCTTTGTAGGGACATGGATGAACCTGGAAACCATCATTCTCAGCAAACTGACATGAGAACAGAAAATCAAACACCACACGTTCTCACTCATAGGCGGGTGTTGAACAATGAGAACACATGGACACAGGGAGGGGAGCATCACACACTGGGGTCTGTGGGGGGGAACTAAGGGAGGGATAGCTGTGGGTGGGGAGTTGGGGAAGGATAACATGGGCAGAAATGCCAGATATAGGTGATGGGGAGGAAGGTAGCAAACCACATTGCCATGTATATAGCTATGGAACAATCTTGCATGCTCTTCACATGTACCCTAAAACCTAAAATGCAATAAAATATATTAAAAAGAAGTAGGTTGGGCCTTTAGGAGGTGATTAGGTCATGAGGTCAGAGTTCTGTTGTAAAAGATTAGTACTTTAAAGGAGAGGCTAGAGAGAGCTTTTTTACCCTTTCTGCCTTGTGAGGACCCAGGACGAGCCATTTATGAGGAATGGATCCTTACCAGATACTCAATCTGCTGGTAGCTTAACCTCACCAGTCTTTAGAATGGTGAGCAATGAATTTCTGTTATTTATAAATGCCCAGTCTAAGGTATTTTGCTATACCAGCAGGAATGGACTAAGACAATTCTTTATTATTTTTGTTATTTCATTATATGTATTATTTTCTTTGTGTTTAATTTGCTCTTCTTTTCTCGCTTCTAGAAGTGGTGGTTTAGACTAGCGGTTGGGAAACGTTTTTTATAAAGTTCTAGATGGTAAATATTTTAGGCTTTTGGGGTCATACACTGTTGCAACTGCTCAACTCTGCCATTGTAGTGCAAAGCTAACATAGACACTGTGTAATCTACTGAGTGTGGCAGTGTTCCAATAAAACCATTAACAAAAATAGGCAGCAGACTGAATTTGATCTGCAGGCCATAGTTGGCTGACCTCTGGATTAGATCATTGGTTTTTGAATCTTCCTTCTTTTTCATTTTTGCCACTGCATTTTTTAGTTCTAAAATTTCCATGCAGTTTTTCTGTATCTTTACTTATCTGCTGAGATTCTCATTTTTTTTCCTGGAAAGTTTATAATTGTTCATTGAAGCACATTCATATGGCTGTTTTAAATCTTGGTCATGTAATTTTATCATCATTGGTCACTTCATTTTGATGTGGGTATCTGTTACTTGTCTTTGCTCATTCAAGTTGAGATGTTCCTGGTTCTTGAAATCGTGATTTTTCTATTGAAAGCTAGACATCTTAAGTGTTATGCCATGAGAGTCTGGACCTTAATTAAAACCATTATAGTAAAACTCTTCTGACACCACTCTAGTGGGAGAGGAGGGGCATCATTCTGTTATTTCTGGGTAGAGATGGAAATCTAGTCCTTTGCCAATACCACCCTGGCTAAAAGATGAAGGGGTGTTTAAGGTTTCCTACCACCCAGGTGGCCTGCACTGACACTGTGAGAAATAGCCTCATTACTACTGCACAGGGCTGGGAGTCCTGCTTGTCTATGAGGTCTCCTACAGTTGATGGCAGGGAGGGAGGATGACTCTTATTGCCAGGTAGGTAGTGTTGGAAGTTCCAGCTCCTAGAGCTCATTACTGCCTGGAAGGGATGAACATCTCAGCTCTCTGCTTTGTCTTCCCACACCACTCTGGCGGTGGGTTTGGAGTCCCTTGTGGCAGACAGGTGAGGATGCAAGTCTAGGCTCCCCACTCCATGTCTGCTGATGGTACAGGAGAGAGGCTGTACTTTTCTTTGTTCTGCTAGAATAGAACAGTTATTATCTAAAAGTTTTCTGTGTTCTCTTAGGTGGCTCTTACTTGGCCTTTGGCTAGGTTTTTTTATTTTTTTCTCCTCATCTCTTGGAGTTTAGGGTGCTGGCTTCTTCAGCACCTAGTCTGAGATACATGAGGTAAATAAGAAACCCAGATAACTTACTGATGTGTCATTTTTTTGGGTCCTGAGGTCTCTAGCCAATTTACCTTCTTCTCTCAAAAATGAACTTTCTCTCTCTCTCTCTCTCTCTCTCCCTCTCTCTCTCTCTCTCTCCCTGTCTTTCTCTTTGTATATAATAATAGGGATCTGGCTGTATTTAGTGGGAAAAAGACATGTACTGCATTGTAAGAGAATGCATTTAACATATCCATTTGTTTATTTGTTTTGAATTAGTTAATTTTTTTTTTAACCTTAAGTCAGAGGCTCATGTGCTGGTTTGTTATACAGGCAAACTTATTTTATGGGGGTTTGTTGTACAGACTACTTCATCACCCAGGTATTAAGCCTAGTAGCTATTAGTTACTTTTCCTGATTCTCTCTCTCCTCCCACCTTCGACACTATGAAAGGCCCCAGTATGTGTTGTTCCCTTCTGTGTCCATGTGTTTTCATCATTTTACTCTTACTTAAGGGTAAGAGCATGCAGCATTTGGTTTTCTCTTCCTGCATTAGTTTGCCGAGGACACTCCAGCTCCATCCATGTCCCTGCAAAGGACATGATTTCATTCTTTTTTATAGCTGCATAGTACTCCGTAGTATATATGTACTACATTTTATTTATTCAATCTGTCATTGATGGACATTTGGGTTGATTCCATGGCTTTGTTATTGTGAATAGTGCTGCAGTAAACATACATGTGCATGTATCATTGTAATAGAACAATTTATATTCCTTTGGGTTTGTACCCAGTAATGGGATTGCTGGGTGGAATGGCATTTCTGTTTCTAGGTCTTTGAGGAATTGCCACACTGTCTTCCACAATGGTTGAATTAATTTAAACTCTTACCTTCAGTGTATAATGGTTTCTTTTTCTCTGCAACTTCACTAGCATCTTTTATTTTGACTTTTTAATAATAGCCATTCTGACTGGTGTGAGAATGGTGTTTCATTGCGGTTTTGATTTGCCTTTCTAATGATCAGTGATATTGAGCTTTTCTTTATATGCTTGCTGGCCACATGTGTCTTCTTTTGAAAAATGTCTGTTCATGTCCTTTGCCCCTTTTTAATGGAGTTTTTTTGTTGTTGTTGCTAATTTAAGTTCCTTTTTCAGATGCATAGTTTGCAACCATTTTCACCCATTCTGTCGGTTGCTCACTCTGTTGATAGTTTCCTTGGCTATGCAGAAGCTCCTTAATTTGATCCCCTTTGTCAGTTTTTGCTTTTGTTGCAATTGTTTCTGGCATCTTCATCATGAAATCTTTGCTCATTCCTGTGCCCTGAATGATATTGCCTAGATTGTCTTCCAGGGTTTTTATATTTTGGTGTTTTACATTTCAGTCTTTAATCTATCTTGAGTTAATTTTTGTATATGGTGTAAGGAAGGGGTCCAGTTTCAATCTCCTGCATGTGACTGGTTTATTATCCCAGCACCATTTATTGAATAGAAAATTCTTTCCTCATTAATTGTTTTTGTCAGGTTTGTTGAAGATCAGATAGCTGTAGGTGTGCAGTCTTATTTCTAACTTCTCTATTCTGTTTCATTGGAATATGTGTCTGTTTTTGTATGGCGTTATGCTGTTTTTGGTTACTGTAGCCCTATAGTATAGTTTGAAGTTGGCTAGCATGATGCCTCCAGCTTTGTTAGGATTCCCTTGGATATTTGGGCTGCTTTTTGGTTCCATATTAAGTAAAATATAGATTTTTTTCTAGTTTTGTGAAGACATTTTTTTGACGGCAGTTTAAGAGGAATAGAATTGAATTTATAAATTACTTTGGGCAGTGTGGCCTTTTTTATTATATTGATTCTTCTTATCCATGGACATGGGATGTTTTTCTATTTGCTTGTGTCATCTCTGATTTCTTTGAGCCATGTTTCTAGTTCTTCTAGTAGAGGTCTTTCATCTCTCTAGTTAACTGTATTCCTATGTATTTTATTTTTTGTGTGGCAACTGTGAATAGGATTGTGTTCTTGATTTGGCTCTCGGCTTGACTGTTGGTGCATAGGAATGCTAGTGATTTTTGCACATTGATTTTTGCATCCTTAGGCGTTTTAAAAGTTGTTTATCAGCTTGAGAAGCTGTTGGGCTGAGACTATGGGGTTTTCTAGATATAGGATCATTTTGTCTGAAAACAGGGATAGTTTGATTTCCTCTCTTCTTATTCCGATACCCTTTATTTCTTTCTCTTGTCTGATTGCCCTGGCCAGGACTTCCAATTCTATTTTGAATAGAAGAGATGAGAGAGGGGATCCTTGTTTTGTGCCAGTTTTCAAGGGGAGTGCTTCCAGCTTTTGCTCATTCTGTACGATGTTGGCTGTGGGTTTGTCATAGACGGCTTTTATTATCTTGAGGTATGTCCCTTCAATACCTAATTTATTGAGCTTTTTTTTCTTTTTTTTTTTTTTAACATAAAGGAGTATTGAATTTTATTGAAAGCCTTTCTGCATCTATTGAGATTAAAATGTGGTTTCTGTCTTTAGTTATGTGTATGTGATGAATCACATTTATTGATTTGGGTATATTGAACTAATCTTGCATCTTAGGGATAAAGCTGATTGGTCAGCTTTATTATGGGCTGCTGGACCAGCTTTACTATGTGCTGCTGGATTCGGTTCACCAATATTTTGTTGAGGATTTTTGCATCAATATTCATCAAGGACACATATTCGTTTAATGTCATACATTTCCCTCTAAGGACTGTTTTAGTGGAATCCTATAAATTTTGATATATTATGTTTTCTTATTATTTAAATTAAAATATTTTTCCCTTTTTTGATTTCTTGTTAAACCTCTGGATTATCTAGTAATAATTTACAAACATTTAGGAATTTTCTGGATGTCTTTTGTTACTTACTTCTAATTTAATTCCAGTGTGGTTTGAGAATGCACTCTAAATTCATTATTTCTTTTGAATTCATTGAGGCTTGTTTTATAGCCCAGCATATGATCTATTTTAGTTAATGTTCCATGTGTTCCTGAAAAGCAAGTGTATTCTGATGTTATTGGAAGTGGTAAATGCCAGTTAGGTCAAGTCAGTTAACAGTGTTGTTCAACAAATTAAACATTCAAATTTAAATTCAGAGCATAGGGATGATGAAATGTTGGTCATTTACCCAGGCTAATCGGCATGCATTGACTTTGAAGCAGTTTTCACAGCGGTTGCAGGGGTTTCACATTTCTTTAATGCATCACTCTTCAGTTGCCAGGAAGCTCTCTCTACTTAGTGCCCTATTGTTTAATGCTCCTCATGCCTGGTCAATAGATGAAGTTCAAGTCCCCTTAGCTCATCTCCATGTTTGCTATGTGACCAGGTTACTTGGACATCTTTAGCCCTCATCATCCCCTCTGCCCCCACCCTGCCCCCCACTGCACACACACACACACACACACACAGACACACACACACACACAGACACACACACACACACACACACACACACACACACACACAGAAACCACTCTCCTGCTCTTTTTAATGACTCATAGGTCTCTGCATGCCTGTGTTTCTCTCTCCTCTTGGTCTTTGCATAGGCTTTTTTTTTTTTTTTTTTTTTGTAGACGGAGTTTCGCTCTTGTTACCCAGGCTGGAGTGCAATGGCGTGATCTCGGCTCACCGCAACCTCTGCCTCCTGGGTTCAGGCAATTCTCCTGCCTCAGCCTCCTGAGTAGCTGGGATTACAGGCACGAGCCACCATGCCCAGCTAATTTTTTGTATTTTTAGTAGAGACGGGGTTTCACCATGTTGACCAGGATGGTCTCGATCTCTCGACCTCGTGATCCACCCGCCTCGGCCTCCCAAAATGCTGGGATTACAGGCTTGAGCCACCGCACCCGGCCTTGCATAGGCTTTTTGTCTTCCTGGAGGAACTTTCTCATGAGAGTTACAAGATAACTTTTGGTAGTAGACGAATTAATTTTTTAATAGTTATTTATTTTGAATGTACATTACAAAAATATACATGGCATACTTATGACTTCACAGATATGTTTTAACAAATATATAAGCATAAAGACAAACATTGGATAATTATATTTTAGAAAATACAATGGGTAATAGGAAGGAATGGTAGAAATCATTCTACCAGAAGGCAGTACATGAATGAGAACAGTTTACTTATTTCATAGATGCCTAAACTAAGGCAAGAAAGAGCTTTACTCAGGGTCCCAGGGCTTGAGAGTGGCCAAGCAGGAATTAACTCTCTGACCACATCACCCTGGTTTCTAGTTGGAGAACTTTCTGGGCCATGGTCCTAGCTCCAGGTGGCTGCAGAGGGAAGGACAGACTGGAGAGTAGGAATTTGGGTGTAGGCACCAGGTGTCCCATTTGGAGCTGTGGAAGAGTGTGGGAAAGAAAGAGGAAACCGAAGGGAACAGAGAGGACTAGGGTGTGATAATAAGCCTTCAGTTTAGGCTGGACAGCTGACACCGGTGGGTGGCCTTTCCCCTGGTTAATGCTCCTCTCTGCGGGGCTGGGGTAGAAGCTTTGCTTCAAGAGAGGCTGCTGCCCTTACCTGCATATTAATGTCAGTAGACCCTGGTACCAGAAAAGGGCCAAGTGAGGGATTTTTTTTTTCATTCGTATCCAGACAGTGTCTCTATTTAATTTTGTTACACCATGTAGTACTCTTTGGTGTCTTTGGAATAGAGGTATGTTTTCATCCTGCTGTGGATACTTTTCTTTGGGGATTGGATTGGAAGGGGTAGCAGAAAAGAATCCCACTGTCCTTCTGTGTGCTGCACCCCACCCCACCCCTGCCAAAGACTGCAGTGAAGAGCAAACTTGGCTCTATCCAGAACTAGTTATTGAGAGGAATCTGACCTCATCTGCGGGGATCTGTGAGCTATCTTTGTGCTGGAGTTGGCTAGCTCTGCTTGGAGTGAATGTTGTTTTTGGGTTCCTTGATTTCCTTGGAAGGGTCTCTTCTTGAATGGTTAGATCTTTTAAACCAAGATTCAATGCTGAAAAACCTGCCCTCCAGGCTCTCGCTGGAAAGCATTGCATTTTTCATTTGTTCAATAAATCTGTATTAAGTACTTGTATGTCAGGTGCTATGCTGGGCACTAGGGATATGATGGAGAAAAAGCAGGTAAGATCTTTATTGAATTCCATTCTGGTGAGGAGACACCAATATATGGATAAATGCATAAATAGTATGCAGATTGTGATTGGCCATGACAGGTGATCTGGAGAATGATGGAGAGGCCTGTTTTAGAGAAGTGGTCAGACTCTTTGGAGGAAGTGACTGTGAATTGTGACCTGCAGAATAAAGGGGCAGGAGCACATGGAAAGATCAGGAAGTAACCCTCTCTGAGAGTGAGCAAATACAAGGGGGTGGGAGGTAGGAGAGAGTTTCGTATCTTTTCCAAAGGCCAGTGTGGCTGGAGTGTGGTGGTGCTGAGTGGTGGGAAGAAGACCCTGGAGAGGTGAGCAGGAGCCAGACTGTGCTGATCCCTGCAGGCCATGGTAGGGAGACTGGACTTTTGTGGAAAGAGCAGCAGGAAGTCTTCAAAAAGCTCAACACTAGTGCTTATGGAGGAGGAAGTGGGCAATGCAGCTCTGCTGGGGCCGACTTAATCCCAAACATCAGAAAGATGGACCTGAGGCTGTGTCATCTTGTCCTCTCTGTCCTGCTGAATTTTGAATAATATTTTCATCTTTTATGGAAAAACTCTCCAATATTAGCCTTGTAGACCTCATTCTATATAATGAATCTTGTTGAAGATTTAAAACTTCGTTTGAAATAAGTCCAAGTATTACAGTCTAATACTAGGAAAAAATATTTCATCTTCTGAAAAACAGTGTGTGTTTTTACTTCTCTTTGACATAAAAACACTACAGAACTGCCTTTAGTTTCCTTTCTCCTTTGGTTGCCAGGATGCTCCGGGTAAAATCTTCAACCCCTGCTCCGCAAACAGCTGTAATATAGCCTTCATGATCTGCGTATTCGGATTTTTTCCTATTTTACTCTGGACTTCTGTTTGGAAAAAAAAAATTCCTTTGGTGCTGATTTTTTTTTTCAAACCCTTTCTGTATTGAAGCAGCCATACTTTTTTTTTTTTTTTTTTTTTTTTTTTTTTTTTTTTTTTTTCTAAAGCTCACTTTCCCAAATCGTCCTCTTAATGAATAATGCTGTCCTACTGTGGCCCGGGCCAGAATCCTTTCCATTCTCTGGCTTCCCAAATTCCCACTTTGAGGGCCAAAGAGGTCCCATGTCCTCCGAGATACCCTCCAAATTGCTGCTTCCCTCCAAACTCCTGCAGCTCCTCTGGTGAGCACCAATCTACTTAGTCCTGGACCAAGCCCTGACTTGTATTTTTCTTAAATGATTTCTTGTATGTTAGTCTTCTCCCTCTAATTAGATGATATTTTTAAAGTCAGGAACCAGAATGTAGTAAAACTCCCATTTACTGTGTTCCTATTCAGTGCTAGTCTTTATATAAGTTTGCTTCCTAATGCTCTCAATCTATGAGGGAGGGATTGCTTCTATTTATAGACAAGAAAACTGAAGTTTGGAAGTTGACTGTAAATGTGACCAGAGTACAAGTGGGTAGAGGCGGACTCACACCCTGCCTGGCTCCAAAGTCCAATATCCCTGGGACTACACTCTTCTTTACATTTCTGAATTCACTATGGGCTCCCAACAAAAACTGCCTCTCATGTCACCATGGGACCATCTCCCACCTTCTCTCTGTGGCTTGAGGTTCTTCCAACAGAGGGTAGATTTTCATATAGGGCAAGAAATTATATTCTAATGCAAATAACCCTACAAAAGTCACATTTAGCACTTCAACATAGAGTTTTCAGGCACCTAATGGGGACTGGGTCCCATCTCAGATGCTTGGAAGGATACGGAGGTGAATAACACACAATCCCTGTCCTCAAGGAGCCCACGGTCAAGGGCTCAGAATAGGTTCTTTCCTGAGTGTTTGCTTCAGGGGCAGTGAGAGGGTGCTGCCCTTGTAAAAGTGACAGAGTGACAGGGGCAGGCAGAGAGGCTGCTGGTCAAGACCTGGGTTATTCTTTAGTTATTCTTTCAGGAGATATTTACTGAGTGAGTGCCTGCTGTCAGCTGGGTTGTTCCTGGCCCTGGGGAGATGGTGGGGAACAACACATGTCAATATCTTCACGGAGCTGATGGCCTGGAATTGGTAGAAAGATCAGGAACAAAACAATTAAATAAACCATATACTACATGAGGGGTTGATAGTAACGGAGGAAAATAAAGAGGGAAAGGGCATATGTGTGTGCATGAATGTGTATGTCTGTGGGAGGTGGAGAGCAGCAGTTTTAAGTTCAGAAAGGCCTTACTAAGATGGCGTTTGAGTAGAGAACTGAAGGAAGTGAGAGAGCGAGCCACAGGGATCTCTGGAGGAAAAGCATTCCAGGCGAAGGGAGGAGATGGTGGGACAGGCCTGTGGCAAGAGTGTGCCTGGCATGTTGGAGGAGCAGGCAGGCAAGTGTGCCTGAACTGGAGCACATGAAGACAGAGTGGTGAGAAATGAGGGCAGAGATGACGGCTGGATGGCTCAGTGCCTGGTCATCCCTTTTAAGAAGTTTGGTTTTCACTCAGAGAGTGATTGAGAGTCACTGGAGGCTTTGAGTGCAGAAGGAACATGACATAACTGACTCGCTATATCCACTGGGTTGAGAATGGCCCTCAGTGGTGCTACATACTGCATTATGTCCCCTCAAAATTCATGTGTTGAAGCCCTAACCCCTGTGTGATAGTGATCGGAATGGGGCCTTTGGGAAGGAATTAGATGGAGATGGGGTGCTGATGATGGGATTAGTGTCCTTGGGGAAAAATCCCATCTCAGATGCTTGGAAGGTTACAGAGGTGAATAACACGTGGTCTCTGTCCACAAGGAGCCCACGGTCCTGTGCCCTGTGAGGACACAGAAGACAGCTGTCTGCAGGCCAAAGCCTGCACCAGGAACCAAGGCTGCTGGCATCTTGAGCTTTGACTTCCCAACCTCCAGAATGGTGAGAAACATATGTCTGTTGTTGAAGCCACTTGTTCCGTGGTATTTTGTTATGGCAGCCAGAGCTGACTAAGAGGGGCAGAGCTGAAAGCAGGGAACCCTGTGAGGACATAAGTGATAGTGAAACAGAGTGTAGCTGGGAAGGTGCTGGGAAGTTTGATTCTGGATGTATTGGAAGGGAGTGACATGGGTTACAAAACGGCAGATTAAGGATGACTTGGAGCATTTAGGGTGATGCCATGGAAGGATGGAGTTGCCATTAACCAGATGAAGATACCAGGATGAACACATCTGGGGGAAAAGAACAGAGGCTTATCTGTGGTTCTGTTGAGATTGGACACCTGTTAGCTATTTCAAGCAGAGATGGTGAGCAGGTTGGGGGTATATTTCTGTGGAGTTCAGAGGAGAGACTTCAGACTGGAGACAGGAATCCATGCTAGGATTCCAGCACCAGCATTTGGAAGATTCACGTACTCTGAGCCTTATTTTCCTCATCTTTAAAATAAACATAATAGTACCCTTAATAGTAGAGAGAAAGAGAGAGGATAGAAAGGACGGATGGCTGTGATGTTTAAAAAGGGTTGCGCATTGTACAAATGCAAAAGATTGTCGTTATATCCCCATCTGCCCACATACCAGTGAAGGCAAGTGAGGTCAATTTAAGGCTGTGCTTTCCTTTTCTTTCCTTCCCCTTCCCCTTCCCCTTCCCCTCCCCCCTCCCCCTTCCCCTCCCCCCTCCCCCTCCCCCTCCCCCTCCCCCCTCCCCCTCCCCCTCCCCCACCCCTCCCCCTCCCTCTCTCTTCTCTTCTCTTCTCTTTTCTTTTCTTTCTTTCTTTCTTTCTTTCTTTCTTTCTTTCTTTCTTTCTTTCTTTCTTCTTTCTCTTTCTCTTTCTCTGTCTCTCTCTCTCTCTCTCTCTCTCTTCTCTCTTTCTTTTCTTTCTTTCTTTTTTGTTCAGGGTGTTGCTGTCATCCAGGCTGGAGTGCAGTGGCTCAATCTTGGCTTTCTGCCTCCCAGATTCAAGTGATTCTCATTCCTCAGCCTCCTGAGTAGCTTAGATTAAAAGTGTATGCCACCATTCCTGGCTAATTTTTGCATTTTTAGTAGAGACAGGGTTTCACCATGTTGGCTAGGCTGGTCTCAAATTCCTGGCCTCAGATGAGCCACCTGGCTTGGCCTCCTAAAGTGCTGGGATTACAGGCATGAACCACCATGCACAGCCAAGGCTGTGCTTTTCAAAGTACACCCCAGGTTCTGCCTACATTAGAAATGTAGACTCTTTTTTTGTTTCTCCACAAGAAACCTATTTTGACCTACAGAATCAGATTTTCTGAAGATAGTACTGAGGACTGTATGGTTCTGCCTCTCCCCTGGCTAATTTTTATGCACCTAAAACCTTAAGTATTATAAGTATACAGAAAAAAACGCCTCCACCAAGATGGGTACACCTTAGATTATAAAAAGTTTAAGTTGCTTCAGTGTCTAAAGAAAATTTCTTTAAGAAGTGAATATGGTTAGAGGGTAATCAGTGTCTTCTACCATGCAAAGGTAACAGGCTAAGTTAGAAAAGGCTGGAAGACATGGGTAGGCTGACTTTGGGTGGGGGCACAGGAAGGGTATTAGTCAGGCGGGGTCAACCTGAGCAGACTGGGGTGGTAGAACCTGTTAGTGGTACACAACATGACCATGGCCAAGTCAAGAAATGAAAATTAAATTTTTAAAAGTGAGCATGAGGCTAGAAGCTGAATGGGCTGTTTTTAGGATACAGCAAAAAATCAAAGTCAGGAACAAAGCAGGAGAGTCCAAGAGGGGCCCAGAGGTTGGGCCTAGAAGGAAAGCACTGGCTTCCACTGACAAGGTGCACACAGTGGGATGGGCTGGTTTCATGATTAGAATGTAAGTTGTCTGAGGGCCAAGTTCTCTCTGTAGTAGATTAACCCAGGGTGATCGTGCTAGAAGGTGCAATCTCATCTATCACGTTCTTGTCCAGCCCCAGTGACTAGGCCTTCTTGCAAGATCAACCTTTCTTCGTTCTCCTCTGTCCCTCCCTTCTCTTTGCTGGGTACTCCTCACTACTACGTAGGTGGTAGTTTATCCATAATAGACATGTTTTTCTTGTAGTAGTAGTACCACTTTCTGCAAAAAAGAGCAATGCAGTTATGTTAATGAAAGTCATGTGTTGAGACAGGGTTGGATGAGAACTTCTGGGTCTGGCTTGGCTCTGGCTCAAAACCTTCCGGGAAAACACAAACTTTCAGGGACACACCCAGAAAGCCCCATTTACCTCTGTCAGGCCCATCTGCTTTGCATTAGAAAAATAGTAACAGCCTTCTCCCAGTGCCCTTTCATAAATATAAAGTGTGTAATAAAATAGTTATTAGAAGGTAATCAATGGTGCTTATGTTTTCTTTTGTGAGGAGATTGATGGTGAATTCCCACGTAATCCCATCAGCAGCTGTGTCTGCAGGGAATCTTTTCTATGTGACTGGCCCAAGCCCATTGTGCTCTCTGGCTCTTGGTCGGTCAGAGGAAGGACCCCTGACATTTCCCTCTTATTTCTAATTCTATAGATCTTCATTCACATTGGTGAGGATGACTCCAGGACTCCTCAAGGGAAAAACATACCTACTTAACAGCTTTAAGGTTGGGATGAAATGAACTAACACTGATAAAGGGTTTAAGCCCTAAATATGCATCACATTGCCAGGGTTTAGCTTCCCTGTCCTCACATCCCCATCTTGCCTGGTTTAAATTGTTGGGATAGTTCAGGGCAACTGGTAGAATACTAAGCAAATTAAGGGCACTTTTCAGAAAGTCTAAACCTTCTCTATTGAGGAAGCCCGCATGACTTTCCCTTTCCCTCTCAAAGCATTAATTGAAGGCAGCTCATAATTCAAAACTTTATGAAATAAGATAACCTATGAAAGCTAGCAGGGCTTGATCCAAGGTATGTGCTTGGTATGTGTTACTTTATAAGGCTTTGATAGATTTCGTTTTTTGACTTATTAACTCATAAAATGATATTTGTGTTTATCACCAGATTACAAAATCTTTGGAAATAAAAAGCTGTATTTTTTTTTCCCTTCTTTTTTTTTCCAGTATCCAGTGAAGTACTGGGTGCATAGTAGAGATTAATAAATGTTTCTGGATTGCTCAGTGATGGCAACAACCATACTTAATTGTTTATATATGTATATTTATTTTAAGTTCAGTAAACCTTTATTGACAGGCACTTTGCCAGGTACAGAAGAAACACATATAATAATATGAGCTTGGAGAACTTGCTCCATTGTAGAACATTATGGGTATCAACACTTTAATCCTCACAATAGTCTTACAGTTGTCCAATTCACAGACTAAGGAATGAAGATAATATGACTATGACACTGTGCTCTTATCCATTGCAACACAGCTGCCTGATGAGGACCTGAGGTCTGGTCCTACCTCTCCAAGGGCTTCCCATCAAGTGGAAGTCTGGGCTGGGGGTGGAAGAGATATGTAAGTAGACATATGCCTGTATGATGATGTTTAGTGAGATGGAAAGCTGAAGAGACTGGCAGGGACCATATCCTCAGGGCCTCAAATGCTCAGGGAAAAGTTGGGTCAGCTGGCCTGGAAATTTCATAGAATGAGTTCCACAACCTTCAGAGATCTCTTCTTTGTTTGCTAATGATGGGCTTCATTTTTCCATTCTGAAGTCAACTGGCAAACGTGAGGGAGTTGCCTGGGTCCCATATTGGAATCACAGACTCTCAGAGCTGCATCCCTTAGAAAGGTGTGGTCAGGCTTCCACTCAATGCCCTAGTCCTGGGAGAATGGCATCTGTGTTTGCTTATAATATGGTTTGGCTGTGTCCTCACCCAAAATCTCATCTTGAATTGTAATCTGAATTGTAATCCACACGTGTTGGGGGAGGGACCTTGTGGGAGGTGATTAGCTCATGGGGGCAGTTCCCCATGTTGTTCTTGTGAGAGTGAGTCCTCATGAGATCTCATCGTTTTATAAGGGGCTTTTCCCCACTTTACTCTGCACTTCTCCTTCCTGCCTCCATGTGAAGAAGGATGTGTTTGCTTTCCCTTTTGCCATGATTGTAAGTTCCTGGAAGCCTCCTCAACCATGCTAACCTGTGAGTTAATTAAACCTCTTTTCTTTATAAATGACCCAGTCTCAGGCATGTCTTTATTTGCAATGTGAGAATGGACTAATACAGCTTACATGCTCTCAGTATTGAAGACCTCACTACTTCACCATATGGTTCATTCCATCACTGGGCAGCTCCAGTGTTAAGCTAAAATAATTTTCTTTCAACATTAACATGATGGTGCTCTGTCTTCTTCCATATGTCAGCTCGTTCTGGGTTCCCTGAAGCAAGTCTTCTCCAAGACAACATTTACAGATGTTTTTATTGCTTCTCACAGGATGTGGTTTCTAGACTTCATTCATCCCATTATTTATTCCACAAACAAATACTGGGCTAGATTCTGGGAATGCAAAGATGGTTTAAGTCTTGTGCCATCAAACAATTTATAATAGTTAGAGGGAGAGATATATCAAAACAACGATTCCCTGGGCAGTTTGATAGGAGTGACACAATGGCCGCTCAAGAGAGGCCCTGCAGGATCACAGAGGAGGAAATCTTCCTCCGAGGGATGTTAGCTTCTGGGCCACTCTTATGAGCATGCTCCCCATGGTTCCTTCCTTACAGTGCCTCCATTCTTCTCTTTACATCCTTTCACCGCTGAATGTCATAACAAAAACCAGTGGCTTTAAGGAGCACATACATGCAATTCAACTCCAAAATCCATCTCTGGTTCAAACACCTCCACTGAACTCCAGATCTGGTTGTTTACATGCCTTCTGGATCCCACCATTGGTGATCTCAGAGCCACTTCCAGCTCAACACATCACCAACAAGATTCCCCAAAACATTTTCAGAGACGTTAAGGCAACTTGGACTGTCAAAATGCTCACATTTTCTGCCACTTGCCCGAGACTTTGGGATAGGAAATGAGATGGGCAATACCCAGTCTTTCCCTCTTGTTTTATGTCTTTTCGCTGTGGTGCCCTCTTCAGCCAAACTCCATTCAATATTTCAGTGCTACTTTCTGGGAGCCTCTTGTCTCAGTAAGAAACCAAAGCTGGTGACATCCCTTCTCTTAAGACTTTGGACTTGAAGACTCAGCGTCTGCATGTGAGCCCTGACAGCAGAAAGATGGACTCTCTGGGCACAGAGGCCCTTTCAACCCTCACTAGATATGCAGATCTGTCTTTCTTTTCTAATAGCTTTCTACCAGAGACTGAATCTGTTTTAGCTTCCATTGGATCCCCTGGTTTGGAGTAGCACTTGGCTTATAGTTGATACTCAACATCTGCTTAACGGTTGAACAAATTCTGTCTCTATACCAAGCCATAATGTTTCTTTGAAAGTGCATATATTTAAAAGTGAGCTTTAGAATGCTGAGTTTGAAAGTCAGGCCAGTTTTTGAGAATGCAATTCAATTTCACGTCCATTTATTGAGCAACAACAATGTTCCAGACACTGTGCTGGGCACGGGGTTTTCATCCAGGTATAAGACACAGCCAGGGGCTTCAGGCAGCTCATGGAAGATGAAGGCAGGAAGTGGCAGGAGACAGTGCAACACAGTAGCCGTATGGCAGTGTTATTGGTGCAAGACATGAAGTGCTGATGCAGGGGAGAGGAGGGGGGACTAGTTCTTTGGGTTTGAAGGGTTGGGGTTAGTGGGCTGGCAAGATTCAGCTCCACAGATCCTGAGTTCCTCAGCTGGCTCCCCAAGCACGGAGGATGCCTTTCTCCATCTCTCTTGGGTGATGAAACTTCCTTTCGTTTCATCCTTCACCTTAAAGACAAGTAAAGTCTCGAATTAGAATACTTCAGAGAGAAAAAGCTGTGAGAAACATTGAGTCCTGTGGATTTCCACCTTCCTTCTTGTAGCAGAAACTTCAGCTTAAATCTTACCAGGACGCCCATTTTGTAAAACGGATCCAACCAGAGTCTCTCTGTCAGGTTGAAATCCCTGATCCAGGCCAACCGTCGCAGTTTTTGTTTTCAGGTGAGGATAGTAAGCCCCAAAGACCCAGAACACAGGAGTGGCAACTTTGCAGAGCCAGGGAGTCCCCGGCTCTCTCCCTGCCTCTGGGCCCCGGGTGTGGGCAGCTCAGGTTGAGAGCCTCGGGCGACAGCCCGTCCCGCCTGAGATTAAACATCAGGTGGGGAAAGCAATTACATCTTGCACAGGCCAGATCTGCTCGTCCCATTCTCCCTCCCTGCAGGCGATGTCAAAACACGAGGGTAGGATTCTGCTTCTTCTCACGTTTTAAAAACATACAGTGGACTCGTGTTTACAATACTGCCAAGGGGTATGACGCGCAACGGCAGAGCGCACCGCCCCCTGGACGGAGCCACCCTGGCCTCGCCGTGGCCCTCTCCTTCCACAGCCACAGCTCTCTCCTCTGGCTCCACTTCAGAGAGTCTTGCCAGGGGATGTCGCTGAGCTTCAGGACTTAAACAATACTCTACGTTGTGCAAACAAACAGCACCAGTAATGATCTGCCCCCTGGATCAGAGCCACGGCTGTCTGGGTCACCCAGCCTGGGAGTCTTCCGGTGGGGAAGGCAGGTTAGGCATCAGAATTCCAGTTCCAGACCCCGTTCTGTGCTTCTGCGGGACTCACACGTGGGCTTTTTAGTTTTCTTGGCCTCAGCATCCCCACTGGAGAAATGGCAGGGCTATGAAGCTTTGAGCGCATCCACTGGTTTTCATATTTGTGTGTGCTGCAGTGAGATTTCTTTTTGAAACGGAGTCAGGCAGGCACATTTAACATATGAAGTAGATGAAAGCCAAACGTTCTGGTGAAGGCAGCAGGAGAGGGCTGGGTTACCACGCTTCTACTCTGGGGGCTCTTTACATTATCTCTATGGATGTCTAGGATCCTCAGAACATAGTTGGATAGATTAGCTCTCAGATCCTTCTGGCTCAAACATTCTGTGATCCCATAAACATGCTGGAAATGCTGAGTCACAGTTGTGATTGTAAGAATGTGTGTGTGTGTGTGTGTGTGTGTGTGTTTGTGTGTGTGAGGGAGGGAGTGAGGGAGAGAGAGAGATTACAGATTACAACTGGGCATTTTATTTTGATCAGGACATTGTATTTTTTAACATTTTTTTCTTGATTATAAAGGTAAGGCATATTGATTATTAGAAATGAGATTACTATAAAATAAAAATCACTTGAAATCTTGCTCTTCTGAATTGAAATTATATTGAAAGATGTCTCTGCCACTTACAGGACTTTCCAGGTTAAATGTATGCAGTTTAAAAGACAAATGGATGAGGCCACTTGGCTTTGCTGGTTGGGAGATGCTCATATTTTCTTTCATTTGTATATTCCTTAACAGTGATCAAATCATGTCTGTGTACTATGACCCAGTTGATTCTTAAACCCGAAGGGAAAACAAAAGAGATAAAGGACGGTGGGGGTGGTGGCGGGGAGAGAAAGAGAGAGAGAGAGACAGAGAGATCTTTCTTTTGTTTTGCTGCAATGCTGGGTAGCAGCTTTGTGTCGTCATCTTGACCTGGATTCTGGATTGCCACCTCTATCCCAAATTTATTCCTCCACCAATTCCTTGTCCCCTCCTCAGTTCTCTAGTTCACATCTCAGACTTTCAGAGACTGGGAGGAGAGCAGCTTTGACATTGAATTCACTATAGGATGAATGATGAATGTGGTCATTGGCACTCAACACCAATACCACCCTTCTGACATGTGCCATCCTGTGCTACAGGGGATATAAAGAATGACACTTCCCAGACTCCCTTGCAGCTAGAGTACGAGCTATGTTTTAGCTAGAAGATACACTGGCTTGACATTTGGAAGGTGGAAGTGAAGCAGCAGCTCTGTGTAGTTGATGGCAAATCAAACACAATCCAAGAAAGCTTTCTACTTCCCTTTAAAGTTTATGAACAAACCTTTGAGGTCATATCCTTGAGCAACCATTCTCTGCCATACACATAATCTCACTGACTTCCCTGAGATTCAATTAGTTGTCAAGCTGTAATGTGGAAGTAAGAATACCTACTTCTAGGGGTTTTGAAGGTCAAATAAGATGATGCCAGGGAAGCAGCATGTGGTTGGCAGTATAAGAACTGAGAGATTTAGTTCCTTTTCCACTTCTTTGCTCTAGGCATTGACATACCTTACCCAGGGATCCAGTCTCGCTCTGAAGTAAACTTAAAGCCAATACTGGAACAGTATTTCCCAAACTGTTCCACAGAACACATGTTAGCATCTCCTCAGGTACTAGGGTTCCAAGCACACAGTTTGGAAAACACTATCCAAGAATATTATTCCCAGAGAGAACCTTAGAGATCTTTTAATATACATTCCTTTATTGTAGGGAGACTGAGGGAAATAGGACCCTTGTAAGTTTATCTAGCAAGCAACTTGCAGGAGCATCCTGGTCTTCTAATTTTTGAGTCAAAAGTCAGGTGCAGTGGCTCACTCCTGTAATCCCAGCACTTTGGGATGGTGGGGTAGGAAAATCACTTGGGGCCAGGAGTCTGAGACCAGCCTGGACAACATAGTGAGATCTTGTCCCTAGCAAGAATAACAAATAATTATCCAGGTATGAAAATATGTGTAGTTGTGTTACCTGTAGTCCCAGCTGCTCAGTAGGCTGAGGTTGGGAGGATCTCAAGTCCAGGAGGTTGATGCTGCAGTGAGCTATGATCATGCCACTGTCCTACAGCCTGGGCAACAGAGCAAGATCCTATCTCAAAAAAAAAAAAAAATACCAAAGTTACCAAATTTTTCTGAGCCTTCACCTTCCTATCTATAAAATGGTTATAATAATGTCTGTTTTTCCTACTACATGTGGGATAAATGACAATGAAATGTTATTGTGAAAGTACTTTAGAATATATAAATATATGGGGGGAGAGAGAAAGAGAGATCAATATACACACGCAAGCACATTTAGAAAGGCTTTATGCAAAGGTAAGGCTTTGTTAATGATCTGCATTTGATTTTGATTTGTTAATTAATTAACCACAGGTTTATTGAGTACCTACCAGTTACTATTTCAGTGCTGGGCATAAGTGGAGGACAAGAGAGACATGGTGGCTGCCTTCCTGAGCTTACACTCTGATTGAGTGGAGCTGAATGGCAAAGAGGGAAGGAACCAGAAGACAAATATACAACAGGTAAACAAGAGAACGTTGGACAGTGCTGAGTGCCCTGAAGAAGTGAAGTAGGGTGTTGCAATCAAGAGAGATGTGACGATTTCAGACCTGGCGGTCAGGATAGCCTCTCTGAGTGGGATGTTACACTGGCCTTGGGAGCAGGTGGGAGGGTCTAGGAGCAGAGCAGTCCAGGCAGATGGAGGGCTGGAACAGAGGCCTTAGGTGAGGCAGCAGTGGTGTCAGCCGAGATCCTATAGGGAAAAGGACCTCACGTCACCAGAGGCCATGTAGCCCAGGGCAAGTAGCGTGGAGAAAGGGAAATGAGCAGCAGTTTGGAGATCCAAGTTCTAATCCTAGCTTTGCCACAAAGTAGCTGGGTTGCCTTGGACACGTCACGTAATAGTCCTAGCCTCAGTTTCCTTATTTGTCACATGGAAACATAAATCCTCCTCTTTCCTAAAAGTATGCTATGAGGGGGGTCAGACTAGGTGTGAGCTGCCCTCAAACACCCAGCTCCCATGTGTAGTGATAAAAGCCAATCTGTCTCAGGCTCTTCCAGAAGTCTGGGCTGCAGGGATGAGGGGCCTCCAGGCCATCCACCCACATGCACAATGCAAGCCCTGTGCTGGCCCCATGGACAGCAGGCACAGAAGAGAGGGTCTGCTTTTTCTTTTCATGGACTTGAGACTTCAAGCCTTTGGAATGAGTGCCAACAATAATTCATCAGGAACGCTTTACAACTCAGCATTACAAAACCTGTTAGGAGACAGATCGCCCACAGGACAGCCTTTGAGAAGGAAATGTGTTCAGAGCTGGTGACCTCAAGATGATTAATGATTTTTAACAGGGTGAACTCTGTCCTCCCCCTCCCATGTACTGTGTTCACACTCTCTGCCTTTCCTGACTTGTTTGCAGGATAAAGGGGAGGTGGGGAGGGGGAGAGGGAAGAGGGGAGGGGAAGGAAGAGGTGGGAGTAGGGGATGCTTGAAGGCAAAGCCCACCAATCATAAGGAAAATGCAGGAACAAGAGCACTCTGTGAGAAAAGCAGAAATGTCTTATTGTTATTATTTTACTTTTCGTTTTCTTTTTTTGCAAACACAGAAATGGAGGTTTTATATGATGAAATATGTGCAATGTCTCACAACTCCAGTAAGCTTTTTTGTGTTAGGCTTTTTGCACAGCGCCTTGTGCTTTCAGCCATTGTTATTATTATCATCACCCCTCCATCCCCACAGACACAAACGTTGATATTATAGAATGTGGAATGTATTGGAAAAGTTAATGATTATTTTACTTTTTGATTTTTAAAGTCATGGTAACCTGATTTTTACGTTATTAGATTTAGAAAATTACAACAGTGATATATGCAGTTTTAACAAACCGAAAATACAGAGTTGTTGGAAGAAAAATTTCTAATCTTTCCCTATATCCTTCTTTAGTCCCAAACCCCTGAGATCATCAATGTCAAATCAGTGCCACCCTTGGTAGTACTGTACACATATTAATCCAGAGTGATGTCCTCATACACGATCCTATAGAACATGAATGTTCAGCTGCAAACCAAGAATAATGGCAGGCCTTCATACTTTTGTGGGAAAAGCAAATTTATGATGATAATGAGATGATAGTTAATATTTATTGATTATTTTTATTAAAGGCACTCTTACATTAGCAGTATTATTTAGAGTACCTTTGTATTAAAGGTACTTTATTCTAGTGCATTACATGTGTTATTTAGATGATAATATTTATTGATTATTTACATTAAAGGTACTCTGTTCTAATGTATTACATGTGTTATTTAATCCTCATAATAGCGATTGAAAGTACTTAGAAATATTCTTCCCACTTCACAGATGAGGGAATTGAGCTACGAAGTTAGCTTGAAAGTTGTAAAACCAGGATTGGCTTTCAGGTGGTCTCTTTCTCAGCCCCGAGCTCTGCTGAATGACAATTTTCGTTTTAAATCTTTCTCCTATAATCATTACTAAAACTCTGTTGACCTCCCGGAATGCCTGCTTGCAAGTTTTTAAAGACAGCAAAATAAATGAAAGGGTAGCAAGTGAGTGATTAAGGATGAAGGTTCCACTCCCCCATACCCACTGTGGTGGCTACTTCCTCTGTGGGTCCTCGTTTTGGGTGAGACTCAGTTTCATGAACGTGCATATTTTTCTGCTCCTAGAACCGTTTGTAAAGTCTCATTAACTGTAAAACTACTTTTTGGTGTCTTGCCTGACTTTCAGATGCTTCAGCAACATCCAAACAAGTTTGAGAAGCACTCAACTTGACTCTGAGATTTTGTATGAGGTGTGTAAAACTCACTCATCAACATACCTCTTGTGATTGTGTTATAAAAGCAACCGAAAGGTCAATATACAGCAAAATTTTTAAGAGCACATTTTTTTCAGAAACAATTTATACTGTCAGTTTTTTCTTTTTCTTTTTTCCTTCTAACTTTTATTTTAGATTCAGGGGTACATATGTAAGTTTGTTACATGGGTGAATTGCGTGTCATGGGGGTTTGGTGTACAGATTACTTCATCATACAGGTAATGAGCATAGTACCCTACAGGTAGCATTTCGATCTTCACCCTCCTTCCACTCTTCACTATCAGACTCCGATGTCTATTGTACCTTTCTTTGTGTCCATGTGTACTCAATATTTAGCTCCGACTTCTAAGTGAGCATGTGGTACAGGTATTGATCAACTTATGACCTATGCAACTTATGACCATTCGACTTTACAACCACAATTGCTAGCCACGACTGCTCTGCGTCTGGCAGCGCAAACGTTGCCCAGCTGGGTGTACGACAGTGCGGACCAGCTTCTGGCATCACTACCATCTCCACGTGCACCATTTCAACTGTAAATATAGCCTACTCAACTTACGACCAAATCATGTTACGACCGTTCCGTGGTCCCGACCATGGTCGTAAGTCAAGCACTGCCTGTATTTGGTTTTCTGTTTCTGTGTTAATTTGTTTAGGATAATCCTGCTGCATCCATGTTGCTGCAAAGGACAGGATTCTGTTCTTTTTTATGGTTGCATGGTATTTCATGTTGTATATGTACCACAGTTTCTTTACCCAGTCCACTGTTGATGGGCATCTAGGTTGATTTCACGTCTTTGCTATTGTGAATAGAAAAGCACACGATTTTGAGTTAGGATCTTCTTAAAATTATACCTGTTCCATGTAGTAATTATGTGATGTAGGGACTCAGTTTTCTCACCTGTAAATTGGTATTAATTGCACCATTTACTTTATAGGGTTGGAATCAGGATTATTTGAAATAATGTCTGTAAGTAAAACACTTGGCACAGGGCATGGCACGTAGTAAGGACTTAATGCATAGCAGCTGCTGTCAATGAAATCAATAATTTATGATATCTGCTCACATTTTCCCCCCTCATCTTCACTAATCTAGTTGGAAGAACCATCATCTGAAATTCATTGACAGTTTCACTTTAGACTGAGTTGCTATTACATGGCCTTTTACAAGTTTTACAGACCTCGATGTGAGTTGGCAGATATTATTGAAGAAGAAAACTGGAAAACTTGTAAAGCACATCATCTGTTTAATATTTAATTGAGGAGCCAGAAGCTAGGAGAGATGCATGGAGATTTTTCTGACAGCCATCAGAAGGAGCCAACCCTGATGACACCTTGACCAGTTACTCCCACATTGACCAGATCCTGTCAATGGATCAGCTGAGGTGGGAGCCTTAGTTTATTTGTTGGATGAGATGTTTGTTCTAAAGTAAAGTTACTAGGCTGGGCCACCCTTTGGAGGATACAAAGTTCAACCTAAGTCTTAGACATGCATGCCCAGTCTCTGTGGAATAAAGGGCTGTTGGTGAATTCAAATTTGAACTTGATTTTGATGGTTTTAGAGGGAGACCTATCCAGATTATTCTGGTAATGGGAGGTTTATATTAAGGAACTCAGTGGACCAACTTTCACGGGAATGCTAGTTTAGCCAAATAAGCAAGATGTTCTTGATCGCACAGTCCTTTCAGTAAAAATACTTGAGACTGCACGCTAATCCACGTCTCTTTGTGTGTACATGTACACTTAAATTATGTAATATCATAATGCACAAATGTGGCTATTATCATTAGCTAATATCTCAAAGCACATTATCCATGAGTGCAGTTCATCATTAATGATAGGGGATCTAACTCTATGTTTCAAATAGTCCTTATAACATTTTGGCGGGGGCTGTCATCACTAAGTACCCCCAACTGAATGGCTTAACTAACAGAAATTTATTGTCTTACAATTCTGAAGGCTACAAGTCTAAAAGCAAGGTGTGGTCAGGGTTGGCTTCTTCTGAGGGCTATGAGGGAGATTCTGCTCCATGCCTCACTCCTAGCTTCTGGTAGCCTGAGGCATTCCTTGGTATTTAAACGGTCATCTCTTTCCGGTGTCTTCACGTCATATTTCTAATGTGCATATCTGTCTCTGTATCCAAATTTCTCCTTTTTATAAAAATATCAACCATATTAGATTTAGGTTCACCCTAATGACCTCATTTTAACTTGATCACCTTGGTAAACACCCTATTTTCAAAGATGTCCACATACTGAGGTACCGGAGTTAGGGCTTCAACACTGTGGGGGCGGGGTGGGGATACTCAATTCAACCCACAACAGTTTTCTTGGCATTTTCAAGAATGCTTGACTGACTGCCATATCTCCTTGAATTGTCATGGTTTTTCCTTTGTAATGTGGCTCATGAAGAGTTTGTACTTGGAGTAAGACATGTAGTCCCACTGCCATCTTCTTATGACTTGTTTGTACTTAGCATATTATTTGGTGTGTGCTTTTCTTACATGAAGCTTTTTAGTCCATTTTATGACTAAATGGTGATAGCTATTATTTAACAATCACTAAATAATATAATCTGTAAATCACTTAGCTGGTCATTCTAAGACCACAGTCCATTGTATTCCACTTCAGTTGGATGGCTGAATGATGGTAAGCTCTTCTGTGCTGGAGAACTTCTTTCGTCCTTTTAGATACTTCTCACCTTAAATGTTCTAGATACTTCCCATGCTGTGGCCAGCTGAAATGTGCAGTTAGTAAGGGTACCAGAGACAATCTATAGATTACATAGTAGTATAGTATAATTTTTATAGTTTTTTGAGTAAAATTAAAGAGAAATTGGATTTCAAATAGTATGCTGGCACCGCATTGGATTATATTATTCTTTACAGGGAGGAGCAATGAGTTTCAGAAAAGCAATAATTGCATGGTCTTTCTGGAGCTCAGGTAGTTCTAGGGACCACAAATGTAGGAGTGTAGGGAGCTGCATCATGGCTGTGTCACTCCTTCAATGGATTTGTCTCCTTGCTGTCTGTCTGATTTGTTCTTCTTTTTTTCTTCTAATCATTTGCTTCACTCTCGCCTCACAGACCCTGCTGGTGGGGTGGGGAGGGGTGAGTTGTAGCTATCTGCCACAGGTATGGTTATAATTGAGGTGAGAGGAGCAAACACAGGCAGCAGAGGTATCTCTTGGAGAGGTCCAGCTTTAATCTATCTTTTTCCTTCATTCTTACCCCTGCTGCTTTGGTATTGCATTCATCTTACATATCTTGGTCCCTTCCAGCTGATGTCTCTATCTCTAGGATTCATGCCACACTCAGCAGGCTAGGTGATTTTTTTCTGTAATAGAGTCCACCACACAGTCCCTGCTCTGTTGGTGTCCAGTTGTCTGTAGGAGTAGGGCAGCCACAGGGATGACAATCATATGGGCTACTGCTCAGATATGCCAGACTGGGGATTAACTGTACTTACTTGATAACTAAGAAAGACAGCACATCAGAATGCAAGTGAAAAAAAGCAACATTTTATGAATGATGGCCTGAAACATGCTTTATTAGAAAATAAAATAAAAGCAAGAGAAGAGCCAAGATGACTGAATAGATGTAGCCAGGAAGAGGCTCTCCCACCAAGAGCCAAGACCATGGAGAAGAACAGTACAATCCAAGCAGACCTTTGGAAAGAAGGCATTGAGGGTAGATGCAGGGAGGACACAGACCCTGAGCTGAAGGAAGAGGAAGCTGAAAATGCTACACAAAGTTGCCGAGTACCAGAATGTGTTCCCGGCCCCAAGTGGCTCCTGGGGAAGAGGTGAATTAAGTAGGCATGGAGTGGCGCATTTTCACCATGGGTCTCTGAAATCCCAGCTGCAGGAGACCTCATAATCCCCACAGACATTTGAGTTGGCAGGGAGAGCTTCTTGGAGAGTAAGCAAGAACAGGATTTCAAGCCTGTGTGACCAGTGTTTGGAGAGGGCATGGCTGCATGACCTTTTCGGTGGCTTTGGCCTTTGTTGACTGTCAGACATGGATGGAACAGGGCTATCTTGCGTGTGGAATGAGACCAGTTTGATCTGAGCACTGAGATTGATAAAACAATTTTTAGAAACCTGTGAAGAGACTTAGAAAACCATACAATAATAGTGGGAGATGTCAACACCACACTGACAGTATTAGACAGCTCATCAAGGCAGAAAATTAGTAAAGACATTTTGGGCCCAAGCTCAACACTTGATCAAATGAACCTAAGAGGCATCTACAGAATTTTCCATCGACCACCACCACCAACAGAATATATATTCTTCTCATTTACACATGACATATTCTTGGCCATTAAACAGTTCTCAACAAATTCATACCAACAACACTATCAGACCACAGTGCAATAAAAATCTAAATCAATACTAAGATCTCTCAAAACTATACAATTACTATGCAATGACATGGAAATTAAGCAATCTACTCCTAAGTGAATTCCAGGTAAATAATAAAATTAAAGCAGAAATCAAGAAATTCTTTCAAACTAATGAAAAAAAAAATACATCATTGCCAAAATCTCTGGGACATAGCTAAAGTATTGTAAAGAGGAAAGTTTCTAGTGGTAAATGCCTACATCAAGATCTCAAATTAAGGAATTTTCATTCCTTAATTTGAGAGGAATTAGAGAAACAAGAGTAAAACAACCCCAAAGCAAGCAGAAGACAATAAATAACAAAAACCAGAGCTGAATTGAATGAAATTGAGATGTTACAAACCATACAAAAGATCAATAAAAAGAAAAGATAGTTTTCTGAAATAATAACTACAATTGATAGACCATTAGCTAGACTAATAAAGTAAAAAAGAGAGAATATTCAAATAATCACAGTCAGAAATGACACTGACCCCACAGACATACGAAATGCCCTCAGAGACTATTATGAACTAGAAAACCTAAAAGAAATGGATAAACTCCTGGAAACATACAGTCTCCTAAGATTGAACCAGAAAGAAATTGAAACCTTGAATAGATCAATAATAAGTTCCAAAATTGAATCAGTAATAAAAAACTACCAACCAGAAAAATTCCTGAACCAGATCAATTCACAGCCAAATTCTACCACATGTATAAAGAAGAGCTGGCACCATTTCTAATGAAATGATTCCCAAAAGTTGGGGAAGAGGAAATGCCTAACTCATTTTATGAGGCCACCATCATTCTGATACCAAAACGTGGCAGAGATACAGTGACAAAAAGGAAACCTCAGGTCAGTATCCCTAATGAACATAGATGCAACACTTCAACAAAATACTAGCAGATCAAATCTAGCAGCACATCAAAAAGCTAATCCACCACAATCAAGTAGGCTTTATTCCTAGGATACATGGTTGGTTCAACATACACAAATCAAAAATGTAATTCACCACATAAACAGAACCAAAACCAAAAACCATACAATTATCTTAAAAGATACAGAAAAGGATTTGATAAAATTCAATAGCCCTTCATGTTACAAACCTTCAACAAACAGCACTGAAGGAACATATCTCAGAGTAATAAGAAACATATATGAAAAACCTACAGCCAACATTATATGGAATGGGCAAAAGATGGAATCATTCCCCTTGAAGTACCAGAACAAGACAAGAATGCCAACTCTCACTACTCATATTGAACATAATACTGGAAGTTCCAGCCAGAACAATCAGGTAAGAGAAAGAAATAAAAAGCAGACAAATAGAAAGAGAGGAAGTCAAATTATCTCTCTTCCCAGATGATATGATTCTATACCTAGAAAATCCCATTGTCTCTGCCCAAAGCCTCTTAGATCAGCAAGAATTACAAAACACTGTTCAAAGAAATCAGATGCACAAATAAATGAAAAACATTCCATGCTTATAGATAGGAAAAGTCAATATTTAAAAAATGGCCATAGTATCCAAAGCAATTTACAGATTCAATGCTATTCCTTTTAAACTACTATGACATTCTTCACAGAATTAGAAAAAACTATTCAAAAAATCATATCGAATCAAAAAGAAGCCTAAATAGCCAAGGCAATCCTAAGCAAAAAGAAAAAAAGCTTAAAGCACCACATTACCCAACTTAAAACTATACTACAAGGCTACAGTAAACAAAGCAGCATGGTACAAAAACAGACACATAGACTAGTGGAACAGATTAGTGAACCCATAAATAAAACCACACACCTTCAACCATTGATCTTTGACAAAGATGATAATAATAAGCAATAGGGAAAGAACTACCTATTCAATAATTGATGCTGGGATAATTGGCTAGTCATATTCAGAAGACTGAAACTAGACCCCTTCTTTTCACCATATACAACAATTAACTAAGATTAATTAATGACTTAAATGTAAAACCTAAAACTACAAAAACCCTAGAAAGCCTGGGAAATGCCATTTTGGATGTCGGCTTTGACAAAGATTTCATGACAAAGACTCCCAAAGCAATTACAAAACAAAAATTGACAAGCGAGACCTATTTAAATTAAAGAGCTTCTGTACAGCAAAAGAAACTATCAACATTGTAAAAGGACAACTTAGAGAATAGAAGAAAATATTTGAATCTGACATAGGCCTAATATGCAGAATTTATAAGGAATTCAAACAACTTAACAAGTAAAAACCAAACAACCATTAAAATGCAGATATGGGATATAAACAGGCAGTTCTCAAAAGAAGACATACATGTGGCCAACAAACATAGGAAAAAATGCTTCAGCATTACTAGTCACTGGGAAATGCAAATCGAAACCACAATGAGATACCATCTCACAACAGTCAGAATGGCTGTTATTAAAAAGACAAAAAATAACAGACAGTGGCAAGGTTGTGAAGAAAAGGGAATGCTTACATACTGCTGCTGGGAATGTAAGTTTAACTTCTATGGAAAGCAATTTGAAGATTTCTCAGATAACTTAAAACAGAACTGTCCCTACCCTGTGCCCCATAGCTGCTTATGTGTTGTAGAATGTTACATGACCCATAGTTAAACCTATTATGTTTTAAAGAATACACTGAATGGCTTGTCCATCTTTCTAGGAAGTGAATAGGAGTCATAGGTGTATTAGAAAGTAGCATGGGGTCTGGGTGGAGACGCTTCTGGATTTAAATTCAAATTTCTGAACTCACTGGCAAGAGTTTATTTGGATACCCCTCTAAGCCTCAGTTTTCTAGACTGTAAATGAGGGTAATATTTGCCTCCTCTTAGGGTCGTTGGAAAGATTAAATTATACTGTTGCGTGTCAAACACCTGTCACAGCAGCTGGCCTATAAGATGTTAAAGAATTCTAGAAAGATTCTCACCCTCTCATGCTTCAATGTTAAGGATGAAAACTCACCCCAGGCACCTTCTCTGGCCTCTCCCTCAGCCCACATGCCTCCTGTTTTGGGTATCCTGCCTTGTGCTCTTGTAATTCCCCTCCTTACTGGTGGGGATTTTATCACACTGTGAGCCATCTCCATTGACAGGGAGCTCCTGCAGGTAGACACCCACTGTTTCTTGTTACTATTTGCTCATTCCTAGCAAAATGGCATAGCACCCAACACTCGGTAGATGTTCACTAAATACTTCTTGAATTAATAGTCTCAAAATCTAGGATTTAACCTGGGACTACAGCTGAGTTAGGGAACTGGAGTAATTTCCTTGGTTTTGAGTCAAGAGAGCTTAGTTTGTTCTGTTGGCCACATTCCTTTGATGAACTTACGTTGTTGAGCTTAGCAAATGTAATAGGGTTATCTGGGGGAGTTTTAAAGGTATCATTAGCAGAAAAAGAGCTGCTTTTGTGTGAACTTGAGTAAGTCCCATAACTCAGTGCTTCCTTCTTCTCATATTGAGATATAGGATCTGTGGAATCTTTCTCAGCACCAGCATTCTGATTTATAACTGTTTTAAATTTAGTGAAATCTTTCTAATCTTAGATTCCACAAACTTAGTGTTTCTTACCTCCTGTCAATTCATCAGGAGCTTTTAGGAAAAGATCTGTAACAGAGATCCTAAGTTGTCAAAGAGAATGTTTTATAACTTTAAATAATGATGAGACATTAACTATGATATTTTACAGAATCAGGAAATATTTAGCTTATGTAAATGAGTGGAAACACAGACAAAAATTTTTGTAGCAGTTACTTGATGGTGTTATTCATCATCTGGAAAAACTGAAAGCACCCTAAAAGTCCAACTTTAAGAGAATGGTTGGGTAAGTTTCTAATATATGAATTAACTAAAATTGAGCATCTGCTCAGTTCTGGGCATGTCCTTGGTGTCAATGCAGTGCAGTGGAATCATCTCTGCTCACTGCAAACTCCGTCTCCCAGGTTCAAGTGATTCCCCTGCCTCAGCCACCTGAGTAGCTGGGACTACAGGCGACCACCACCACACCAATAAAAATTTTTGTTTTTTTAGTAGTGAAAGGTTTTTACCATGTTGGCCAAGCTGGTCTTGAACTTTCCACCTCAAGTGATCTGCCCATCTTGGCATCCCAGAGTGCTGGGATAATAGGCATGAGCCACCGTGCTCAGCGTCTTACACTGTCTAAATTTTCTACTATATGTGTGTATGATTTTGGCTGTCAGAAAAATATAGAAAAAAGATCTTGAGGTTGATGAAAGACAAATGCTGTTTATGTATTTGTGGGGCCTCCGGGTGGCCTAGTTTTGGAACTATCCTGAACTGACTTTCTTATGGGGCATTTCCCCGGAGTGGGGGCTGGCACACGTGCCTTCCTTCCATCTGTGTCTTGACCAGGGCTATGCAGTGTGTCTGAATGCAAGCCTCACTCCTGCCTAAAGAAAAGAGATTTAGACAGACCTAGGGTATCTAGTGAGGAATGGTTATGGAGTGTGGGGAATTCAGGGAGGGGCTGGCATGAAGGGTTACCCGGCTGAGGAGAGAGCTCAGTCTCTGTGAGTACCACTGAATAAAGAAGAAAGAGAGGTGGTCCCTGACAGAGAGTAATGGGCAGGAATGATACAGAAACAAGGACAGTGAGGAACAGAGGAAGGAGAGGGACAAGGAGAGAGAGGCAGAACTAAATGGAGAGGTAACGCATCAAGATGTGTGCATTAAATGTGTGTGTGTGTGTGTGTGTGTGTGTGTGTGTATTTTGAATATGGACTCTACCTCCATAAAGCTAAAAAAAGGGATCATAGATGAAAACATAACGCGCAAAACTGTAAAACTTTTAGAGAAAACACAGGAGAAAACTTTTATGACCTTGGGTTTGTGATTTGTTTTTAAATACAATAGCAAAAGTAAAGTCGATGGAAGGAAAAAATAAGTTGAATGTTACTAAAATTAAAAACGTCTGCTCTAACAGAGGTGGTGCTGGAGGGTTCAGGGGCAAGAAAGAAAGGCAGTGAAAAGATAGAAGAAAAAGAGACAGAAATGAACAGAGTGGGGAGTTATAAGGCCATGGAGAAAGAGAGGTGAATATGGACGCAAAAGAGGCAGCAAGACAGGCGCTGACTGGCAACAGGACTAGAAAGGCAAGAGCTACGGACACAGAGACACTGAAACCAAGAGCAGAGGGTGGAATTGCTGGGGAGAATGAGGGTAGATGCTCAGACCCAAAGATGATTTGGAGACACAGAGATGGAGATAGAGACCGCTCTGGCAAGAGGCAAGGATGGGATGACGGTGAGCAAAGAACGTTTTTGCAAGACGCATTAGAGCAGCAGTCCCCAATCTTTTTGGTACTAGGGATCTGCTTCGTGGAAGACAATTTATTTATGGATGATGCAGGTGGGGATGGTTTTGGGATGAAACTGTTTCACCTCAAATTATCAGGCATTAGTTAGATTTTCACAGGAGTGTGCAACTTAGATCCCTTACATGCATAGTTCATAATAGGGTTTGTGCTCCTATGAGAATCTAATGCCTCCACTGATCTCATAAGAGGTGGAGCACAGGCAGTAATGCATGCTCACCTGCTGCTCACCTACTGCTCTGCAGCCCGGTTCCTAAGAGGCCACAGACCAGTATCAGTCCACAATCCGGGGGTTGGGAAACCCTGCATTAGAGGACCTGTGTTTTCTGTGTCCGCATAGTAGTTCTGAGCAAGAATGTTTCAAAGACAGACAGGCATGCAAGGGGCTTGTACTGAAGCGCATGTATTTCCTAGTTGCACTCTCAAATGTTAGCAATATTATAACAAGATGAAAAAGCTATTTGTATAGCAATTTATGATTTATGCATCTTTTCATTATTTTATCCAATCAATAGTCTGTTAATTGGATATTTAATGCTATTTTACTTATGGAAACTGAGGCTCAGAGATGCTAAGCACCATGTCCAGCAGACGTGACTAGCAAACAGCTGAGCAGTAATGAAAACTGCAGTTTATCTGTTCTAATTCAGAGCATTGGTGGCTGTTTCATCTTCCTATTATTAAGACTTTCATGAGCTGAATGTATAGGGGTTTCTGAAAACAACTGAATGCATCAAGTCATTAAACATCAAGTGAGTGCAAAGGTATTGGGGAGGTAGTAATTCAGTGCTAACCACGATTTAAACTTTTATTTATTTATTTATTTGAGATGGAATCTCACTCTGTCACCTGGACTGGAGTGCAGTGACATGATCTTGGCTCACTGCAACCTCAGTCTCCCGGGTTCAAGCTATTCTCCTGTCTCAGCCTCCCAAGTAGCTGGGACTGCAGACACGTGCCACTGCAGCTAAATTTATTTTTTTTATTTTTTTATTTTTTATTTTTTGTATATGGATGAGAGGTTTCTATGTTGCCCAGGCTGGCCGCGAACACCTAGTCTCGCCTTCTTACGTGCCAGTGCAACAGGCCTGAGCCGCTGTGGCTCCCATTAACCAGGATTTGATTCCTTTCCTCAGAAAGCTGGTGCTTCAGATGGGATTGCACTTTAGCTGTCCTAATGAAAATACACAAAAGTAACCCAACTGTCGCTTGGGACTTCAGGTAGACTTGGTTTGAACATCCTATCTTTTTGGTGGTGAGAACCCAGAGCCTTTTCTTGAAATTTCTGCAAATTCTTGATCATCTTTCTCATGACCTCCTCTGTTTCTGCCCCTGCAGCTCTGGGCACCACCTGGGATTGGATCTGGGCCAGCTTGGAAACAGACCTGGGCTCCTTTGCCATTTGATTTATTTAAAAATCTCCTTGTATGGGCACATTTTGTGGGTTTAGTAACTTTAATAAAGATTTGAGGGTAAAGGATAAGAATTCTGGTTTTCAGCACCCAGCTTTTCCCACCTTGTGGGCTTCCCACCTTAGATTTGATGTTTTCTAAATCCCCCACCCCAGACAGGTCTACACACCATTGTACATGGCTCCTTGGGTGTATAAGGTTCAGGCTCACTTCGTTTGAACTTCAACCTCACCTGGCTGGCCTAACTTTTCCTAGATCTCCCTGTAATGAGGGAAATGCATTTTCCCATATTTCATTACACATGAAACAGTCAGAGACTCATCAATGCTGAGGTCACTGTGAGGCAGAAGGAAAGGAGGGTGGTGAGAGCCAGTGGGCAGAAGCACTGGAGGAGATGCCACCAAACACGGGTTTCTGGAGAGCTCCAGAGGTCTCAGAAGAGAGGCAGAATATGCTCCTTAGGATGTGCAGGCTGCTGGGGCAATACGCAACCCAAGCTCTTCTTTCTCTGCATCATTAGATCCTGGTTGGAGGATAAGAGCTGCAACTCTTACTTGACCCAGGCCTAGAGACTTTTCTCTCCCTGAGCAGTTGGCTGGGAATGTCGGGAGGTGGCAAGGAAGCTTGCATTTGTCTATCTGGAGGGTCTGAGCTCTTTTTTTTTTTTTTTTTTTTTTTTTTTTTTTTTTTTTTTTTTTTTTTTTCTGGGACAGAGTCTTGCTCTGTCACCTAGACTGGAATGCAGTGACATGATCTCAGATTACTGCAACCTCTGCCTCCTGGGTTCAAGTGACACTCCTGCCTCAGTCTTCCAAGTAGCTGGTATTACAGGCAAGCACCACCATTCCGGGCTAATTTTTGTATTTTAGTAAAGACAGGGTGTCACCATGTTGGCCAGGCTGGTCTCGAACTCCTGACCTCAGATGATCCACCCACCTCGGCATCCCAAAGTGCTGGGATTACAGGCATGAACCACTGCCCCCGGCTGAGCAATCTCGTAAGTGTTTGCTTTCACTTTCAGAACAAAGAAATCAGCCTCTCCCCAGACTAAGACAGAGAGGCAAAGGTGTTCGTGTCACATCTGTTTCCAGCTGCCTTTAAGCATAACTCATCCTTTTACACAGTCAATAACTTGATATTTACCAAATGCAGCAATGCATGCAGCCGGGAATGGAAAACACAACAGCCTGATTCCCTGTCTCCAGGGCTTCCTTCCTGGGAGGGGATGATCTTACTCGGGGACCCTTGACATCCTTGGACATGTCTGTCTTCTGTGTGCAGCCAAGTGAGTTTTTTGTTAACATGTGTGAAAATGTTTCTGAAATATATCCAGAGGCTTTCCACTGACTTCTGCTAACACAGGTGTTACGTCTTCTGGCCCGGGCCAAATCCACAAGTTTACATTTTTATTTTTCAGTCATTCATTTTGGTATATGCTTAAATATTCATCAGTCATGAGTGAGTTTTAAAAATAAGACCCTAGAAAATAGAGGGAGGAGGGAAACATGCAGGCAAGAGTGCTGGGTTAGAGTCCAAAGACCTGGGCCCTGGGCTCCTCCCCAGCCTCACCCAACGTGTAACAACTTGGGCACCTTTTTTTAAATCAAAAAGGAATATTAGATTTTATCAAATGCTTTTTCTGTATCTATTGAGATAATCATATGGTTTTTGTTTTAAATTCAGTTTATGTAGTGAATCACATTTATTGATTTCCATATGTTACACCACCCTTGCATTCCATGAATAAAGCCCACTTGATTATGATGAATTATCTTTTTGATGTATTGCTGAATTCAGTGTGCTAGTATTTTGTTGACGATACTGATGAAAGAACCCAATGATGACACAAACAAATGAAAATACATTTCATGCTCATGTATTGGAAGAATCAAGATTTTAAAAATGTCCATACAACCCAAAACAATCTTAAGGTTTTTTTTTTATTGTTATACTTTAAGTTCTGGGATACATGTGCAGAATGTGCAGATTTGTTACACGGGTGTACACATGCTATGGTGGTTTGCTGCACCCATCAACCCATGATCTACATTAGGTATTTCTCCTAATGCTATTGTCCCCTACCCCTCCCTCCCACAACAGGCCCTGGTGTGTGATGTTCCCCTCCTGTGTCCATGTGTTCTCATTGTTCAACTCCCACACGTGAGTGAGAATATGTCGTGTTTGTTTTTCTGTTCCCGCATTAGTTTACTGAGAATGATGGTTTCCAGTTTCATCCATGCCCCTGCAAAGGACATGAACTTATTCTTTCTTTCTTTCTGGCTGCATAGTATTCCATGGTGTATATCTGCTAAATTTTCTTTATCCAGTCTATCATTGATGGGCATTTGGATTGGTGCCAAGTCTTTGCTATTGTGAACAGTGCCACAATAAATATACATGTGCATGTGTCTTTATAGCAGAATGATTTATGATTTATATATGATTAATGATTTATAATCCTTTGGGTGTATACTCAGTAATGGGATTGCTTGGTCAAATGGCATTTCTGGTTCTACATCCTTCAGGAATCACTACACTGTCTTCCACAATGGTTTAACTAACTTACACTCCCACCAACAGTGTAAAAGTGTTTCTGTTTCTCCACATCCTGTCCAGCATCTGTTGTTTCCTGACTTTTTAATAATTGCCATTGTAACTGGCGTGAGATGGCATTTCATTGTGGTTTTGATTTGCATTTCTCTAATGACCAGTGATGATGAGCTTTTTTTTTTTATAAGTTTCCTTGCCATATAAATTTCTTCTTTTGAAAAGTATCTATTAATATCCTTCACCCAGTTTTTGATGGTGGTGTTTTTTCTTGTAAATTTGTTTAAGTTCCTTACAGATTCTGGATATTAGCCCTTTGTCAGATAGATATATTGGAAAAATTTTTTCCCATTCTGTAGGTTGCCTGTTCACTCTGATGATAGTTTCCTTTGCTGTGCAGAAACTCTTTAGTTTAATCAGATCCCATTTGTCAATTTTAGCTTTTGTTGCCACTGCCTTTGGTATTTTAGTCATGAAGTCTTTGCCCATGCCTATGACCTGAGTGGTATTGCCTAGGTTTTCATCTAGAATTTTATGGTTTTAGGTCTCATGTTTAAGTCTTTAATCCATCTTGAGGGTCTTTTTTTTTTTTTTTGAATAAAGTGTAAGGAAGGGGTCCAGTTTCAGTTTTCTGCATGTGGCTAGCCTGTTTTCCCAACAGCATTTATTAAATAAGGACTCTTCTCCATTGCTTGTTTTTGTCAGGTTTGTCAAAGATCAGATGGTTGTAGATGTGTGGCATTATTTCTGAGGCCTTTGTTTTGTTCCACTGGTCTATACATCTGTTTTGGTAGCAGTAACATGCTGTTTTTGTTACTGTAGCCTTGTATAGTTTGAAGTCAAGTAGCATGATGCCTTCAGCTTTGTTCTTTTCTCTTGGGATTATCTTGGCTATATGGGCTCTTATTTAGTTCCATATAAAATTTAAAGTAGCTTCTTTCTAATTCTGTGAAGAAAGTCAACGGTAGCTTGATGGGGATAGCATTGGATCTATAAATTATTTTGAGCAGTATGGCCATTTTCATGATATTGATTCTTTCTATCCATGAGTATGAAATATGCTTCCATTTGTTTGTGGTCTCTTACTTCCTTGAGCAGTGTTTTTAGTTCTCCTTGAAGAGGTCCCTCACATCTTTTGTAAGTTGTATTCCTAGGTATTTTATTTTCTTTGTAGCAATTGGGAATGGAAGTTCACTCATGATTTGGTCCCCTGTTTGTCCATTATTGGTGTATAGGAATGCTTATGATTTTTGCACATTGATTTTGTATCCTGAGACTTTGCTGAACAATCTTTAGTTTTGATGAAATTCCTATCCAATTACTGATGTAATTTTTCATAGAATTAGAAAACATAATTATATAATTTATAGAAAACCAAAGAGCCTGAATAACCAAAGCAATCCTAAGCAAAAAGAACAAAGCCAGAGGTATCACATTACCCAACTTCAAACTATACTTCAAGTCTGTAGTAACCAAAAAACATAGTACTGCTACAAAAATAGGTACATAGACCTAAGTACATGGAATAGGTTAGAGAACTCAGAATCAAAGTCACAAACCTACAACCAACTGATCTTTGGCAAAGTTGACACAAATAAACAATGAGGAAAGGACACTATATTCAATGAATGGTGCTGGAATAACTAGCGAGCCACATGCAGATGAATAAATGTAGACTTGACGTTTGTCTTCCTTTTCAGTCTTTTCTCCCGTGGTGTACCGAAAATATTTGGCATTTGAAACATGATTATAATCTTGCATTTAATATTATAAATAACTTTTGGAGCTACTTCTACAAAGAAAACAGTTTACAAGTCATTGGGCTTGAGATGGCCTTTATAAACTACTTTATAAACTTATAAATCATTCTTAATAAAGCCAACTTCAAATTCTATTTGTGCTGTGTGTGTGTAAATATGTGTGTTTGTATGTGTGTTAATGACAAAGGAATTTAGAAAGAAAATTATTCTGTAACACCAACAAATAGCAGTACTATATATTCTTCATTTATTTATATTTTTCTTCAAGCATTCTAGGCCTTGCATAGATCAACTGTAGTCGAACTTGTCTGCTGTCTGATTCTAACAATGACCCCTTGCTCTGATTTGCCACTGGGGTTTAAAACCCCCTCTCTCAAGTTCACACAACTGTCCCTTCAGGGGCTTTGCATTTCTTCTCAGTCTGAGCTCTTTTAGACAAATGTCAGTTTTTTGCCATTAGCCTTGTGAGAATTCCTGAAAATAAATAAACAGCTTGGAGAAGGAAAGCCACTCTGGGAGTGGAGAATATGAGTCAGTGCCATGGTTGGTGGGGGCAGACAATGAACTTTTAGCTTATGTTGTGAGTCTCTTATGTTGAGACTGGAAGCTGGGAGTGATCTTGGAGTCCCATGTCCTGACATCTACCCCTGGTCTAGAAGTCTGTGCCAGAAAAGGGGTGATAAACCAAAGTTTATGGGGACCTTTTATGATATATTGACATGTCGAGATGATCTTTATAAAAATTTAAAATTTATTGATTTTCAGGAAGGATTGAAGCATTTTATATCTGTTGCATTGAGAGAAACCCAGACTCCCTGTAAAATGAACCTAACTCTGCTGCCTCCTATTTCCCATTACAATCCATGAAGGATTTATTATTCCTGCTACTCACTGGCTGAGTGAGGTTGAGTGAGTCACTGTCTGAGCTTCAGCTTCCTATCCATAAAATGGGAATAGCAATACAATGGGATTGTTGTGAAGACTGAAATAAAACAGTGTTGTATGTAAGAGTATTTTAAGCTGTAAAATGCTATAAAAGACTAGGAATTTGTATTCTTTGGCTCCTGAAGTCCAAACATTGTGTCTTACGGTACTCAGCTTTGTCTTCCACCTCTAGCAGATTTACATTCACAGAGCAAAAGTCATGAACATTTACAAAAATGTTTTTTTTCTCTTCAAGTGTGGGGAGAGGTTGGCCAAAGTGTAAGAAGTTTCAGTTAGGCTGGAGATCTATTTTACAGCATGGTGACTATAGTTAATAATCATGGATTATACAATTGAAAATTGCTAAGAGAGTGGATTTTAAATGTTCTCATCACAAAAATGGGTAAGTACATGAGGTGATAGGGATGTTAATTTAATTTGTAAATCATTTTGCATTATATACATATATCAAAACTTCAAGTTGTATATCATAAATATATCCAAGTTTTTATTTGTTAATTAAAAATAAAAAAAAAAAAACAGGCTGGTTGCGGTGGCTCATGCCTGTAATCTCAGCACTTTGGGAGGCTAAGGTGGGTGGATCATGAGGTCAGGAGTTCGAGAACAGTCTGGCCTATATGGTGAAATCCCGTCTCTACTAAAAATACAAAAATTAGTCAGGCATGGTGGTGGGTACCTGTAATCTCAGCTGCTTGGGAGGCTGAGGCAGGAGAATCGCTTGAGCCCAGGAGGCGGAGGTTGCAGCGAGCCGAGATCGCACCACTGAACTCTAGCCTGGGTGACAGAGCAAGATTCTGTCTCTAAAACAAAACCAAAAACAAAACCCAGTAAAACTACAATTACAAAGTATTAATTTTAGTTATTTCCCTGAAATAGTATAAACTTGAGCAAGTTATTGTCTAGATTTGCCTCTTCACCCTTTCTAGACTGTGATGTCCTTAAGGGACATATTCCTCAAGTTTAGTGCAGTGTGTCTGTGCATAGATTGTCAGTAAATGTTTGTTTTTAAAAAATGCATGCACTGCAACTTCTCTGTCTTTAAAGTATGAGAGTGGGACTCTATCAGGTTTCTTCTAAGCAAGGCATGTGACTCACTGGCAGGTTGTGAAATGAATTTTGTAGGCCATAACTAGCATTTGAAATGCAACAGAAGGTAACAGTAAAAAATTAAAGTTGACTGCACATAGTAAGGTAGGGATTGCTTTGTGAAACCTTTGTTTCAGCTGTGTGTGTATGCATGCAGTATATATAGATGGAAAAATTGATTTCTTATTGCTCATTGTGGCCAAAAATGTACGAAAAAACAGTGGACTGGTCCACCTATGCTTAAAGTTACATTGCAGCTATTACCCCCATCATAATATTTTCTATTTGATTACTACTTTACATTTTACAAGGACTGTTTATACCCCCTTTTTCATATAGTCCTCCATTAGAACCTAAGATAGGGAAGAATATGTTATTACTCTTTCCATTCTTCTTGTGCTGGAGGAAAGACTTGTTTCCACAATTCCCCCTTCTAGGAGGGACAACTTTTGGAGAAACATTTAAATAAGTCCTGGGAAGAATGGCTGGAGCAGACATTCTCTGAGGACAAATGGAAAGGCTACTGTCTTCTCTGGGTAGAAGGTGTTGTGGGAGGCAGGTGCCTGGGTGTGGAGAGAGGCCACTGAGGCTGCCTGGAGGAGGGGAAAAGCTGAAAGAGGTAACCCTTACAGGAACCCTTGGGGAGTATAGGTTCTTTAGTGGAATGTTTGCTGATCTGACTTCCTTCTCAGGGCTCTACCAATCTTCAGATAAGATCTCTGCAAAGCCACAAACTTCCAGCTGTGACTGAATTTCTCGTGGAGTCTAGCACAAAGGCCGATTTCTTCAACAAGCTGTTGCCAAAGTTAAAGAAGAAACAACATCTATGGATGAAGAGACTGTGAGCATCTGGGTCACATAAAGGTGAAGACACTGAGGGTCAGGGAGACTTTCTGACAGAAGCTAAGTATTGACTAGAGGCTCTCAGTAAGCTTGGAACTAGATGACATGGAAGGATAAAATCAATTTTGTTTCTTTTTAACTGATATGTCTCTATGACTCTTAGTCATGACATAGTATTTTCTTGAGGTTTGGTTGTGGTATCAGCTATGGAAGGGTACATGAGTGGGCTAAAAATGGTCCACACGGGAGTGGACAAAAGGTCAACCAGAAAGCCACAGTCTGCCTCAGGCAGGGAACAAACATGTCTTTATCTCTCTTTTTTTCATTACTGGAAAAATACACAATTGTTGATGTACAGTTGGGTGGAATTTTCTGCTAGTGCTGGAAACTGGGCAGTCCATGTTATGCTTCCTATGACTGCACCACAGAAATAAATAGTGAGATGTTACCCTCAGGTTACAGATAACTGCAGCAGGCATCACACTCCGCAAAGATGCCAGCTGCAGGATGGTGGGTATCTCTGAGTTTTGTCATTGTAAGGAGCTATGCGATAGCTATTATGTTAGGAAAGCCACAGTAAGTAGCATAAAAATACATTTAAAAATACTCAAAACAAACAAACAAACAATAAAAGCTAAGCAATTTCCGACAAAGAATTCTCATCAATTGGGCACTTCAGTCCCAGGTCTGTTCCTATATCAAATGTCTGTTCCTACGCAGACTGGGTTAAAAACAGATTATCATTGTTCAACACCCACCTATGAGTGAGAACACATGGACACAGGGAGGGGAACATCACACACCGGTCTGTTGCGGGGTGGGGAGCTAGGGGAGGAATAGCGGGGGATGGGGAGGTTGGTGACGGATAACATTGGAAGAAATGCCTGATGTAGGTGATGGGGGGATGGAGGCAGCAAACCACCATGGCATGAGTGTACCTACGCAACAATCCTGCAAGATCTGCACATGTACTCCAGAACTTAAAGTATAATAATAATAATAATAATAAATAAATAAATAAATAAAACTAGCAGTTTTCATCACTTATATCAGATCCACATATAAGTAATCAAAATGATGAGTGCCCCAGAGGAAACATTGGCAGACAGAAGCAAAAAACTATAAAAAGAAGAAAGAAAAACCATTAAAAGCATTTAACAGTAAACCTACCTAGTGAACCAAGAATGCAGCTGAAATCACTAAAGATACACATATTTCTATCAAATTTAAAATATTCTTAAAAATTGTAATACTTACTGTCATCATGATTTTGGTGACAGGTACATTTACATATAGTGTGTAAACTCAAACAACCTGCAGGAAACAAGTTGTTCATCTGTCTCACGGGTGTTAACAGTATACAGTCCTATTGCTGCAGCAATTTTATTTCTAGAAATCTATCTTAAGGCAAAGATGATACATGAGATAAGAGATTTTCATAAAAGAATGCTCACTGCTACTGTATTTACAATTGCAAAAATTTAAAAAGAGAACAAAAATAATTATGATCGAGACACATACTAGAATACTAATCAGCTGTTAAAAATCATGCTTAAATAAAATATTTGGCAAATTTCTCTAATGTGACTCTTGAATAAAAGTAAAACTAGGATATGACATTATTTTATAAAGTGGGGTCTAAACTGTGAGTGGGTATTAAATTTCATATCAAAATACCTCAAAATTATAAAGGAAATGGTATTTTTAATAATTTTTTTTGCCTTTCCATGTTATCTACAATGTACATGTTTTAATAGTTCATAAAGTCAATGATATTATATTCAAAGTTATTTAGATGAAGATGACTATTTTCCTTGAAACTCAAAACTTTAAACCTCAGCAGATCATCAGAAATTAGTCTTCATTTACTCAATTAATAACTGACTCTAATAGCTACTTGCTAATTTATATTTTCTTTATTTCCCTTTTTTGCTGAGCTTGTTAATTAAATAAATTGATGAATATTTGAAAAATGAGTTTTATATGGAAGAAAATGCCCTTATTCATCCTAAACTTTCTTTGGTTAATGTATTTTGTTATTCCGTACAGAGTCCTGCCCACATGCATAGTGGCATAAATATCATCTTGCACTGAAACAGTCAGAAATTAATACTTTTACCCTTGTGCTGATTTTTCATAATAAATGGAATGAGTTAGTGGCCTTGAATTTTATTTTCACCAACTAAAATCATGGAGAAGAAAATTAAAGGCAAAAATGTTGTTTAAATTGACATGAAAAATACATTTTAAGTAATCACAGAATAGCAATGGTTAACCTTCTCTGATTGTGCCAGATACCGCACTAAATGCTTAGCAGTTCTTGGCCTATTGTGTCCTCACATCAGTTCTCTGAGGCAGGTACTGATTAGCTTCATCTTATAGGTGAGGAGTCTGAAGCACAGAGTTATATACGTGTCCAGGATTGCTTAGCAGTGAAGGGTGGAGTTGCGACTCAATACAAGGCAATGTGGCTACAGTTTCTGCATGTTTGGACAGACCACAACACTCTCTCATCATATCAAGAATGATAATAGAATCACCTGTAAGTATTCAACAGCACAGCCTTTGGTAACAAGAGAAAGTTATGTCTTCCCTTATTACAGTTAAAGAAAATAAATTGCTTCTATGTTGATACCATAAAAAAAAAAAGATTATCATGGGACACTGAGAAGGCTTGAGACTGATGTAGTATTAGGATAGCAAAAAAGGTGCAGGCACTGAACAGGATGTGATCAGAGAGGCAGGGGTAATGTCAAAGCTGCTCTGTTCTGCAGTGATTCCCAAATTGCTGCAGGGTGGGGGGTAAGTGTTGCAACTTCCATGAAGATTTTATCAAGTAACTTCTGCTTCCCCAATCATGACAGACTTTAGTGAATTTTTCCCCTGTGTCATCCCTCTCCCCACGTCATTTTCCCTTATCTCAAGTAGTTGAAAATTACTACATGCAAAGCAGTATTAGTCATGGTATTTTGTTTGTAACAGCATGGTGGTGTGAAAAAGTCCCATAACTGGAATTGTTTAGTGTAGACATTGTTTTATATCACATGTGTAGAGACCTGCATAGAGTTCTGTTTTCCATGGATTTACTTACCCTTAACAACTCCTGTAAAGTATAAAGATCTTTGCTGACAACTGGAATTTTTTGTTGTCTCCCCAGTGGGTGAACCAGATAAGCAGCTTCTGCCCTTGACAGAGTCACACCTGAGCAAGGCCAACTTTACACAGTTTACAAAAACACCTTTGTAAACTCCAAAATGCTGTTCAAATGTAATTGGAAATTATTTCTGCCTGGCCCCAACCGTCTTCTACACTCAATAAGACACTGCATGCACAGTGGTCTCTTTATGAAATTCCCCATTCCTGCATTTATGAGTCTGTAACTTGATACAGCATTTTGGTGCCTTCTTTGTCTGTAGGTAAATAGCTTAGGGAGAGTTTACAAGCCTTTCCCCCGAACCCAGGCCCCAAGAACAGTCATCACCAACCTGTGAGTCCTGGATTGGAGCTTATCCCATCCAATCACATCTTTTATTTCTGAACCTCATAGAATCCCTTTGGTAGGATAATGCCTATTTTCTAAGCAAAAATAAAAAAGAAGTAGGAGAATACCCGTTTTATAGGTTAAGAAAGAGAGGCTGTGAGAGGCCAACCTACTTGTTCAAGGGCTTTAACTTGACCCTCAGAATGCCCCAGAGAGTCATTAGACTGTCAAACCATGAGGTCAGGAATAAGATCAGTCTTGCTCATTGTTACAACTTCAGAATGTAGTGTGGAGCCGTGCTCAGTCATGCCTGCAGAATGAATGAATGAGTGGATGAACGAAGACTGAGCAAGGGTCAGCTGCAGTGTTCAATTCCCTTGGCACCCAGGCTGGTGTCTGTCATACAGCAATGCTCAGTGGATATTTGCTGCAAGGATGGGTGAATAAAGAAACGTGTGGGTGCCTCTCTAAGGGCCTAAACCCTCAGCTGCTCCATGCACTCACAATGTCATCCCTGTTTGCAACTGCATGGTTGGAATGCTTTTCCCTGCTGTGGCTTTGCCACTTCTATGCCAAAGGAATGAGAAAAAGAGCCACTCTTCTTTTGTCCTGCCTGTTCTTCCTGTGTCTGGAAAATGCAGACTGCTTTTGGATCTACTCCCACTGCCTAGGGTTTGGCCTTACTTTCCCACTTTCTGGCCAGTTGATGACTCAGTTTCTTTGACTGTAAAATGAGGACCCCAAGACTTGTCCTGCCCATCAGGCTCAATATGGGGGCTGGAAGTTCTGTGCTCACTTCTCTGCACTCACCGCCAGGTTATGCAGCTAAGGATGTGTCTTTGGTCCATTGTTGACTCTTTCTGATCGTCTAGTAGAAGCCTCGCCTGTGGTGCCAGGCAGCCTCCGTGTGCTCAGCACACACAGTGGGGCAGCAGGAACATACAACCGTCAGAAACACCCTTCCTCCACAGAAAGCAGACCTGGAATGTGACTTGAGCCTCCCAGAAATACTTTCTCCCCACCTCCATCTCCTGGAGCTATATATGGGAATTTTCTACCCCACAGGCCAGCAATAAAAAACCAACTGTCCCTCTCAGAGAAGGGGCTTCTCTGGGAGCTCCAGTCCTGAGGCCTGGGTCTTATTTATTGCCAGCCTGCTTCAGAGCTTCACAAATCCCAGGGAGGCCTCATTGCTCTGCTCCAGATCTTCAAAGGACTGTTGATACTTGATCTCCTGTCCCAATTAATCAGCTGCTCCATGCACTCACAATGTCATCCCTGTTTGCAACTGCATGGTTGGAATGCTTTTCCCTGCTGTGGCTTTGCCACTTCTATGCCAAAGGAATGAGAAAAAGATCCACTCTTCTTTTGTCCTGCCTGTTCTTCCTGCGTCTGGAAAATGCAGACTGCTTTTGGATCTACTCCCACTGCCTAGGGTTTGGCCTTACTTTCCCACTTTCTGGCCAGTTGATGACTCAGTTTCTTTGACTGTAAAATGAGGACCCTAAAACTTGTTCTTCCCATCAGGCTAAATAGTGGTTTTCTTTTGAATTAGTCTTGCTTCCAGGACATGTCTAAAAGTGGCTTGTTTGTTTCAATAAACTTTTCTTGTCATTTTTCATTTTCTTCTTAAATGATTAAAGCACAAAGGATTGATGCTAACCAAAGATTGATAGATACAGTAATTACTCAGTGCCAAACTTTTTAAGAAGCCAACCGAAAAAGGCCTTTGCTCATTCTTTGAGTCTCTAAGGGGGAATGAGGGGCAGTTAACATTGCTCACACCTACTATGTGTGGAACATATTAACCCCTTTGTGCATAAGCTCTTACATAACCCCCAGGGCAATTCCTTGGATAGTGCAATGATCCTGTTGTCTTTCTAAAAAACCTAATGCTCTATGAAGCCAGTAAGTTTTTAAAGCTTATGCTATTAATATGTATGGAAGTAAGGGATGCACCCACATCTTTCTAACCTCAAAGGTACAGATGTCATCTCTGCTTTATCCATCTTTTCAGAAAGAAATGGACAACAGAATACATACATGAACTAGTATCATCAGTACCATCAGGCCTTGTGCTAAGGGGATCTACAGACAATGCTTTGAAACAGGATTAAGTTACATGATTTATCATGTTGTCCAAAAGGAAGAATTTCTGTACATTTTGAAAGAGAAAGTGCTGAGTGTGTGCTCATGTGTAAGCTCATGAGTTGTGGCATTAATATTAATATAAAAATATACATAATAAAATAAATATTAAATAAATTATTAAAATAGATAATATTAATAAACACCTGCTATAAACCTGTGGTAACTATCTAATTTAATCCTCTCAATAGTCTTCCCAGATCAGTATTTCATTTTTATGATGTTTTCAATTTTAGCATGACAATTTTCAAACATACGGAAAACTTGAAATAGCATAATAAGCACCCATGTTTTCCTCATCTAGATTAGCAGCAATGCTTAATTTTCTACTTTTATTTTTTCCCCTGCTAAATTATTTTGAAGTATAGTTGTTGTGAGATTTCACTCCTAAATATTCCAATATGTATTTCTAAGGAGTAAGGGATTTTCCAACATAATTTTAGTACTATTATGACTCATAAGAGAAAGTTCCCCATATTAAGATGAGAAAATGTTCAGAAATGCATTGAGCTCCAGCCAAGTAGAGTATCTTGGGGCCCTGGAGCATGGCCCATTATTTCCTCATCATGCTGTGTGCTGAGTTAAAGAACTTCAGGTTTGGAAATTGAATTTCCTAAGTGCCAAGCTAGGAGGGACTAGGGATAGTGTTCAGAGAGAGTATGATCTGTCTTCAGCCTCTAGGTTGCACCCGTATTTGATGCTTTGCATTTTTCATCCCTGTATTAGTCTGTTCTCATGCTGCTGATAAAGACATACCTGAGACTGGGTAATTTATAAAGAAAAAGAGGTTTAATGAATTCACAGTTCCACATGACTGGGGAGGCCTCACAATCATGGCAGAAGGCAAAATGCACATCTTACATGGCAGCAGGCAAAGAGGGAATGAGAACCAAATGAAAGGGGTTTCCCCTTATAAAGCCGTCAGATCTCGTGAGATTTATTCACTACCATGAGAACAGTATGGGGGAAATCATAACCATGATTCTGTGCTCTCCTACCAGGTCCCTCCCATAACACGTGGGAATTATGGGAGCTACAATTCAAAATGAGATTTGAGTGGGGACACAGCCAAACCATATCAATCCTCTTTCACACATATTATTCCACTCAAAGTGCAGATAATTTTTAGGCTCTCTGTTCCCATGAGTACCTGGACAGCATAGCTAGATGTGGACTACTTCAAACTTAAAAATCTTTCCTTAATAATACTGTTTATCTTTAAAAATATATGATTCCTGCTTCATAATCTCTCCATGTGTGTTTTTAATATGTACTTATGAATTTATTTGCTCGTTTGTGCAATGAATATTTTTTTGAGGACAAACTATGCCCAAGCACTGGATACAGTGAACGAGTCAGACTGAAGAGATGGGGTATTTTTGTTTTGAGGCTGCCAATCTCAAGAAGCAGGAGCTGTCCAAGGGCATTGACCAATGTATCTATCTGGTGAGGCACTGTACTTATTATTTAGCTGCTGGTGGTTCTTAGTCTAGTTGGCAGAGGATTCAATTCACTAGTTGTTCGTCGTTGAACTACTGTGTGTTGGACTTAATAGTGGGACTTTGAAGATGAATAAAGTTGGTTTCTGGGCTCTGGAGAAGGCAGATGTGTAGCAAACTAATTATACCATAATGTTATGGGGATCTTTGATGTTCACAAACTCTAGTCTTGTGTTTCATAGGATCTACTATAATTCTTAAATTCATTCACTTAATACTTATTTATTGAGAACCTCCATTCTAGGTGTTGGAGATAATGAGCAAAGTAGACTGAGTTTCTATCCTTGTGATACTTACGTTATTTTTTCCCCCTGTTGAGTGGATATTTATTTATTTATTTTTATAGAAACAATTTTAATTTATGTTTGTGTTACCTAATGTGTTAGGTTTCTAAAACATTAGTCTATGTTACGTTTTTAAGATGGGTCATCAGAAGAGAAGATCAAACACTACAAGAGCAAGTAAAAACAAACGTCCCCATAGTTGTTTCATAAACCCTGTCTTTTCCCTTGGCCCTATGCCAATTTTCCACTGCTCAAAACGTCATCCACTTCATTCTAAGTCCTTCTTCAGAACTTCCAAAGATCTCTCTTCTCTGAAGTGTTGGACTTTTAAAAATAAGTTTTTTCTTCCTTCTTCCATACTTTTTTCTACTTGTCTTAAAGTTTTAATTGCATTCCTGTGACCTTTCTATGCAATGTTTTATTTTTTAGCATTTGTGATTAATATATATTTTTTTCTTCTTTTAAATTTTATTTTACTTTAAGTTCTGCGGTACATGAGCAGGTCATGCAGGGTTGTTGCATAGGTGCATACTATATCCGGCATTTCTCCCCATGTTATCCCCCCCACTCTTCCTACCCCCCCTGTCCCTCCCCTAGCTCCCCCAACTGTCCCCAGTGTGTGATGCGCCTCTCCCTGAGTGCGTGTGTTCTCATTGTTCAGCATAGCCCATGAGTGAGAAAATGTGGTGTTTGGTTTTCTGTTTGCTGAGAATGATGGTTTCCAGATTCATCCAAGTCCCTACAAAGGACATGAATTCATCATTTTTTATGGCTGTGTTGTATTCCATAGTGTATATATGCCACATTTTCTTTGTCCAGTCTATCATAGATGGGCATTTGGGTTGGTTCCAGGTCTTTGCTATTGTAAACCGGGCTGCAGTGAACATATGTGTGCATGTGTCTTTATAGTAGAATGATTTATATTTCTTTGAGTATATACCCAGTGATGGGATTGCTGGGTCAAATGGAATTTCTATTTCTAGATCCCTGAGAAATCGCCACACTGTCTTCCACAATGGTTGAACTAATTTACATTCCCACCAACTGTGTAAGAGTGTTCCTATTTCTCCACATCCTCTCCAAGCATCTGTTGTCTCCAGATTTTTTAATGATGGCCATTCTAACTGGCATGAGATAGTATCTCAATGTGGTTTTGATTTGCATTTCTCTAATGACCAGTGATGATGAGCATTTTTTCATATGTTTGTTGGCCTCATATATGTCTTCTTTTGTAAACTGTCTGTTCATATCTTTCACCCACTTTTGAATGGGATTGTTTGTTTTTTTCTTGTAAATCTGTTTTAGTTCTTTGTAGATTCTGGATATTAGCCCTTTGTTAGATGAGTAGACTGCAAAAATTTTTTTCCCATTCTGTTGGTTGCCGGTTCACTCTAATAATGGTTTCTTTTGCTGTACAGAAGCTCTGAATTTTAATTAGATCTCATTTGTCTCTTTTGACTTTTGTTGACATTGCTTTGGTGTTTTAGTCATGAAGTCCTTGCCTATGCCTATGTCCTGGATGGTTTTGCGTATGTTTTCTTTTATAGTTTTTATGGTTAGGTTTTATGTTTAAATATTTAATCTACCTGGAGTTAATTTTCATGTAAGGTGACAGGAAGGGGTCCAGTTTCTGCTTTCTGCACATTGCTAGCCAGTTTTCCCTACATCATTTATTAAACAGGGATTCCTTTCCCCATTGCTTATTTTTGTCAGGTTTGTCAAAGATCAGATGGTTGTAGATGTGTGGTATTGCTTCTGAAGGCTCTGTTCTGTTCCATTGATCTATGTCTCTGTTTTGGTACCAGTACTATGCTGTTTTGATTACTGTAGCCTTGTAGTGTATTTTGAAGTCTGGCAGTGTGATGCCTCTAGCTTTGTTCTTTTTGCTTAGAATTGTCTTGGCTATGCGGGCTATCTTGTGATTCCACATGAAGTTTAAAGTGTTTTTTTTTCCAGTTCTGTGAAGAAGGTCATTGGTAGCTTGATGGGGATAGTGTTGAATCTATATATTACTTTGGGCAGTATGGTCATTTTCATGATATTGATTCTTCCTAATGATGAACATGGAATGTTTTCCATCTGTTTGTGTCCTCTCTTATTTTGTTGAGCAGTGGTTTGTAGTTCTCCTTGAAGAGATCCTTTATATCCTTTGTTAGTTGTATTTTTAGGTATTTTATTCACTTTGTAGCAGTTGTGCATGGGAGTTTGCTCTTGTTTTGGTTCTCTGTTTGTCTGTTATTCATATATAGAAATGCTTGTGATTTTTACACATTGATTTTGTATCCTGAGACTTTGCTGAAGTTGCTTATCAGTTTGAAAAGATTTTGGGTTGAGAAGATGGGCTCTTCTAGATATACCATCATGTCATCTGCAAATAGAGACAGTTTGACTTCCTCCTTTCCTAATTGAATACTCTTTATTTCTTTTTCTTGCCTGATTGCTCTGACTAGAACTTCCAATACTATATTGAATAGGAGTGGTGAGAGAGGGCATCCTTGTCTAGTGCCTGATTTCAATGCGAATTCTTCCAGCTTTTGCCTGTGCAGTATGATATTGGCTGTAGGTTTGTCATATATAGCTTTTATCATTTTATGATACATTCCATCAATACCTAGTTTGTTCATAGTTTTTAGCATGAAGGGCTTTTGAATTTTGTCGAAGGCCTTCTCTACATCTATTGAGATAATCATGTGGTTTTTGTATTTGGTTCCATTTATATGGTGGGTTACGTTTATGGACTTGCATATGTTGAACCAGCTTTGCATCCCCAGAATGAAGCCTACTTGATCATGATAAATAAGCTTTTTGATGTGCTGTTGCATTCAGTTTGCCAGTATTTTATTGAAGATTTTTGCATCCATGTTCATCATGGATATTGGCCTGAAGTTTTCTTTTTTAGTTGAGTCTCTGCCTGGTTTTGGTATCAAGATGATGTTGGTCTCATAAAATGAGTTAGGGAGGATTCTCTCTTTTTGTATTATTTGGTATAGTTTCAGAAGGAGTGGAACCAGCTCCTCTTTGTACATCTGGTAGAATTAGGCTGTGAACCTGTCTGGACTTGGACTTTTTTTGGTTCGTAGGCTATTGATTGCTGCCTCAGCTTCATCCTTTCTTATTGGTCTGTTCAGGATTTCAATTCCTCCTGGTTTAGTCTTGGTAGAGTACAAGTGTCCAGGAATTTATCAATTTCTTCCTGGTTTACTGGTTTATGTGCATAGAGCTGTTTGTAGGAACCTCTGATGATAAAACTATTTCTGTGGGATCAGCGGTAATATCCCCTTTATCTTTTTTCATTGCATCTATTTGATTCTTCTCTGTTTTCTTTTTTATTAGTTTGGCTAGCAGTCTGTCTGTTTTGTTGATCTTTTCAAAAAACCAGCTCCTGTATTTATTGATTTTTTGAAGGGTTTTTTGTGTCTCTATCTCCTTCAGGTCTGCTCTGATCTTAGTTGTTTCTTGTCTTCTCCTAGCTCTTGAGTTATTTTTTTTGATCTTCTTCCTCTAGTTCTTTCAATTTTGATGATAGGGTGTCAATTTTAGATCTTTCCTTGTTTCTCATCTGGGCATTTATTGCTATAAATTTCCCTCTTGACACTGCTTTAAAGGTGTTCCAGAGATTCTGGTAGGTTGTGCCTTCATTCTGATTGGTTTTGAAGAACATCTTTATTTCTACCTTCATGTCATCGTTTATTCGGTTGACACTCAGAAGCGAGTTGTTCAGTTTCCAAGTGGTTGTGCAGATTTGAGTGTGTTTCTTAATTCTGAGTTCTAATCTGATTGAACTGTAGTCTGATGGACTGTTTGTTATAAATTCCATTCTTTCGTATTTGCTGAGGAGTGATTTGCTTCCAAAGATGTGGTCAATTTTGGAGTAAGTGTGATGTGGTGCTAAGAAAAATGTATATTCTTGGATTTGGGGTGGAAAGTTCTGTATATGTCTAATAGATCTGCTTGGTCCAGCTCTGCATTCAAGTCCTGGATGTCCTTGTTAATTTCCTGTCTCGTTTATCTGTCTAATATTGACAGTGGAGTGTTGAAATCTCCCACTGTTATTGTGTGAAAATCTAAATCTTGTTTTGGGTTAAGAACTTGCTTTATGTATCTGGGTGCTCCTGTGTTGGGTGCATATATATTTAGGACAGTTAGTTCTTCTTGTTGAATTGATCCTTTTACCATTATATAATGCTCTTCTTTGTCTCTTTTGATCTTTGTTGGTTTGAAGTCCCTTTTATGAGAGACTAGGATTGCAACCCCTGCTTTTTTTTTTTGTTCTCCATTCGCTTGGTAAATCTTTTTCCATCCCATTATTTTGAGTCTGTGTGTGTCTTTGTATGTGAGATGAGCTTCCTGAATATAGCAAACTGATGGATCTTGACTTTTTATCCAGTTTGCCAGTCTGTGTCTTTTGATTGGGGCATTTAGGCTGTTACATTGAATGTTAATATTGTTATGTGTGAATTTGATCCTGCCATTTTGTTACTGGCTGGTTTTCTTGCCCATTAGCTGACTCATTTTCTTCATTGCATTTTTGGTCTTTGCCATTTGGCGTGCTTTTGCAGTGGCTGGTACTTGTTCCTTTCCGTGCTTAGTGTTTCTTTCAGGAGCTCTTGTAGGGCAGGTCTAGTGGTGACGAAATCTCTCAGTAATTGCTTGTCCGTAAAGGATTTTATTTGTCCTTCACTTATGAAGTTTCGTTTGGCTGGATATGAAATTCTCGGTTGAAAGTTCTTTTCTTTAAGGATGTTGAATATTGGCCCCCACTCTCTTTTGGCTTGTAGGGTTTCTGCCAAGAGATCCACTGTGAGCCTGATTGGCTTCCCTCTGTGAGTGGCCTGACCTTTCTCTCTGGCTGCCTTTAGTATTTTCTTCCTTCATTTCAAACTTGATGAATCTGACGATTATGTGTATTGGGGGTTACTCTTCTTGAGGAAAATCTTTGTGGAGTTCTCTGTATTTCTTGGATTTGAATGTTGGACTGCCTTGCTAGGCTTGGGAAGTTCTCCTGGATAATATCCTGGAGTATGTTTTCCAGCTTGGATTCATTCTCCCCATCATATTCAGGTACAATGATCAAGCATAGATTAGGTCTTTTCCCATAATCCCATATTTCTTGGAGGTTTTGTTCATTTCTTTTCACTGTTTTCTCTTGTCTTGCATTCTTTTTTATTTCATTGAGTTGAACTTCAGTCCCTGATACTCTTTCTTCTGCTTGATTGATTCAGCTATTAAAACTTTTATTTGCTTCATGTGGTTCTCTTGCTGTGTTTTTCAACTCCATCAAGTCATTTATGTTCTTTTCTAAGCTGGTTATTCTAGTTAGCATTTCATCTAACCTTTTTTCAAGGTTTTTGGTTTCTTTGCATTGAGTTAGAACGTATTCTTTTTATTCTTTTAGCTCAGCAAAGTTTATTATCCACCTTCTGAAGCCTGTTTCTGTTAATTCCTCACACTCTTTCTCAGTCACGTTGTGTTTCTGTGTTGTTGAGGAGCTGTGATCCCTTGAAGGAGAAGAGGTGTTCCAGTCTTTGATGGTTTCATCTTTTTTGTGCTGTTTTTTTCCCATCTTCATGGATTTTCCTGGCTGTGGTCTCAGGGAGCTGCTTGATGAGGTTGCTTGTCTGCCTGTCGAGGTGCTACTTGGTTTCTATGGACTCCTTCAGGTTGCTAGGTAAGCTTCCTGTGTCTTTTTTCTTTACACTGGGAGTTTAGACCTGCATCTTCCACTGACCTAAAAGCACTGCTGGGTGGTCAAGAATGCCATCCCGTTGCTACATTGACTTCCTGTATTTTTTGTTAAAACCTGAGGCCTAGTCCCAGGTTTTAATGGTAGGCTATGTCCTTCCTCCACAGGGCTGGATCATTCAGCGTTCAGCTCAGACTGTGGCACTGGCTATGCAATCCCCTAGAGTTAGTGCTTCAGCCCTCTGGGGTTTGTGGGGGAGGGTAGGGACCCACCCGGCCGCACTGCCTGTCTCCCCCTTTTCAGCTCTGTATTTCTGGTCATGGGCGAGGGGCCTGCCCAGTTGCTCAGTCTGTCCTCCCACCTTCAGCTCCCTCTTTCTCTGGGCAGAGGGAGGAGGCGATACCTTGGTCTGCAGGCTCTCCTGGCTGGCTTATGGGCTTATTCGTTTGCTTAGATCTGTGTGCCAATCTGGGACACCGTCCTGTATTATTATTCAACTCTGAGCTTGCAATTCCCAGTGCTTGACTGGCAAAGATTCCCTGTTCTGTGTACTGCTGAGGCTTTGGGGGAAGCGCTGTATCTGGACTGGAGTGCCAGAGGGGATCCTCCGACTCACTGGTCAGAAGCACTTTCTGGGTGAAGCAGCACCCCTCCCTGCCTCAGTCTGCCCTGCGTGGGCTTTGCTGAGTCGGACCAGACCCATTGAAATGCACTTGGTACCTTGGTTGGAGCTAGGAGATCTCTGGATCTGCATCTCTTGCACTGGGTGTTGTGCACCAGAGTTGTGTCTATTTGCCCATCTTGACTCCCTCTGTGATGCATTGTTCTAACATGAAACCATCATAACCCCTTTCACAGAACTGTGTTTGCTCAGGGGCGTACAGTTTCAAAATGCTTACATACTTATCTAATTTTCATACAATATCCCATGTACTAGGCAAGGGAAGTCTTCCTGTTCCAATTTTATGAGAAAGGAAATTGAAGTTTCAAGAAATTAAAAGGCTTGTGGATAAAGCAACGGATGCAGAATTTCAAGCAATGCTCTTTTTTTCTCCATCACATGCATACACATACTGAAATACCTGGGCCATGTGTTGGACTAGGTTTTGTCCTGGGGATACAAAGAGGACAGATCCTAAATATATAGATTTAGTCCCAACTTCTCTGTGATTCGGTCTCGTAATAAAGCCTATAGAGAACATTTAAGTCTCTTCCTCTCTACTTTCCTCTATGCATTCCTTCCCTATCTTCCTCTTCAGCACCACAATTCAGCCACTTGGCCAAACCCACATTCTAGGGTTAGCCTTGGTTTCTCTTTTACCACATTTACCTCCCAGATCTTGTCAACTCAGCCTCCCAAATAATTTCTGAATGTATCCAGTTCTTTCCATTGCCACTGTGATCTTCATAGTCTCATCACCATTTTCTCCCATTAGGACCTCTGTACTACCTTCCAAGAGATGTGCTGGTACTGTCCTAGCCTTCCAAAATGCAGACTTAGTGAATGCGGAAAAAACGTAAATAATTGTGCTTCTGTTTAGTAGCCTCTAAATAACTCAATTCCTCTTACAAGAAAATCTCACTTCTTTCCCATGCCCTACAAGGCACTGCATAAGCTGATTTATTCCTTCTTTACCCGCATCCTCTAGTATCCCCTCCTCTCCCTGAGAGTCCAGCTATACTTTCATGCAGCCAAACTGGTGCTCTTTCTGGTCCATGAGAACTGCAAGCTGATTTCCATTTTAGGCCCTTTGAATGAGCTGTTTTCTCCTCCTGGGAGGCTTTTCTCCTTGATTTTCACATGGGCCAGGCTTCTCTAATCAGCTGATTCCCAGATTTAATATTATTTCCTCAGAAAGGCCTTCTTTGACCACCCTATCTAAAGTAGACTCCAGTACTTTATCACACCACTATTTTAATATTCTGCAGTATACCTATCATTATCTGTGATTCTGTCTTGTTTACTGGCTTGCCTACCTATTGTCTGTATTCCCTAATGGAAGATAAGCTTCAGGAGAGTGAGAACATCACCCATGTTCTTTAGTCTTTGTACACTCAATGCCCAGTACAACAGTAAGTGCCTAATAAATATTTTTTGATGGAAGGAAGGAAAGAAGTCAGGACTGTTGCTCTCCTACTTTGAATAAACGTCACCAGCTCATTGCTGAAAGCATTTGGTTGTAGAATCTGACCAGGTCAGAGCCCATATGCATAAATCTCTGGGCCTGGTAAAGGAGCAGGCTGAGAGGTGAAAGCACTAATTCTCCAAGTAAGCGAAGCTATGAACCCAGTGAGTGTTCTATTGGCAAACCTTGTCTTTCACTGGCTCTTGGTAATAAATATTAAATGAGAACCTACTTCAGGTTCAGTGGTTTCAAGTTTGCTGTCTTACATTCAGGTAATAACTCTGTGACTTGAAATGTAACCACTTTATGGTAGAGCTGAGAAAGTGATACTCAGGGACCTGAGTTAACCTGCTCACAGTTAGATGTCTAGTGAGAGCCAGAGCTGGGATTCAAACTCAGGGCCATTCTAATTGAGTCATCATCTTGCTCTACTGCCCTGAAAGCCAAAGACACACTTGACAGCAGGTCTTTTCAAGTTGAAGAAAGAAATCTACAGGTGACCAGGAAAGCCAGGACACAACAGAATGGTTGGTATTGAGACCTGTGGTGTGAGGGGAGGAATGATCTTGGACAACCCTTCATTTGAGTGTTGTTTCTATTTTAAAAGAGCAATTTCCCTACAGGGTTTGGAAGGGCCTTCCTTAGAGAGGACCCAATTACAGGGGCGCCACATTCAAAATGCAAGAATGCCTGATTTGTGCTTTTTTAAACAGTAAAAAGTGCTCTGAAACATATTAAATTTTTATGAGGTGTGTTGCTGACTAAAAATTTTTTTTTTAGCAAATAATCATACAAAAAGAGTAGACCACATACTTAAAATTAAAACCTCCAAATAAGAAAAATATTTATTAAATAAACTTACACCAAGCCACAGTGACCTTTTGAATAGACTTTCTTCCTGAAATATTGAGCCAATTCAATTTTTGAAATAATTTTAGTCAACAAGTTGATGGATCAATATTAGAGAATGGCAGTGTGGGAGGTGTCACCTATTGTCAAGTGGGAGAATCCTGGCCTCAGAGCGAGAAGATCTGGTGAATCTAATCCTGTCACTAACTGTGTGACCTTGGGAAGCTGGAGAACCCCTCTAGCCTACAGTTTCTCCATCTTTAAAATGGAGATACTGTTATATCATTTTGCTACTTCTTAAGGTGATTATGAAAATCAAATGACTAATGGGTGCAAAAGCACATTAAGAGGCATCAAATATTTATGATATTAACAGAGCTAGCTAATTATTCTAGCAATATTAATAAGTAGATTTATTTGCAGTGCTCAAGAGATGGAGGTTTTTATTCTTAGAAATCATTTTCATTTCCAAGAATTTTCAAGGCTTTCACTCCAGGACATATCATATTTGTTATTTGGTCTCTGATGCAAATCTTATCTATTTCTTTGTGCCTGGCTATTTGCCATACTTCTAAAAATTCTTGCCTCCAGCTTTTTCCCCCTCTAAGCCATCCTGTTATCTTCATGTTATTCACCAGGTCAAACATATTCCATGATTCCCTATTGACCACCGAAAAGCCTACCTACTATATGAACTTCCAATTTGATGACCTCAGTTCTCCATCATTCAGTCCAACTTGGCTCCAGCTAGATGGACTTATTCTTTAACTTCTGTGTATACATTGCATTTTCCCATTGCTCTACCCTTGAATATATGTGTTCCCTTAAATTCTTATGTTAATCCTAACTCCTCAGCTTATGGTATTAGGAGGTGGGACCTTTGGAAGGTGATTAGGTCATGATGATAGAGCCATCATAAATGGGATTAGCACTCTTTTAAAATGTACCCCCGAGAGCTGCTTCACCCCTTCCACCATGTGAGGACACAGCTAAAAGGTGTCATCTGTGAAGCAGAAAGGAGGCCCTCACCAGACACTGAGTCTTACTGTGCCTTGATCTGACTTCCCAGCCTCCTGAACTGTAAGTAATACATTTCTGCTGTTTTATAAGCCACCCTATCGAGGACATTTTGTTATCATAGCCCAAATAAGCTGAGACACACACCTTCTCATCTTTATATCTGCTGCTCTTCTTCCTGGAAATACTCTCCTTTCTCCTAAATGTCTACCTCACGCTTAGCCTGAGGCTGCATCTTTCCTGCTATTCTTCCATTTTTTCAATTCTTTTATGACTTTGGTCACCTTTTATTTGATGCATTTTCTCACTTGGGGCTCATTTATCTATTGAGAAGTTGGGCAATTAGGCTTTTCGTCAAAGTTTTCCCAAATTAATTTTAATGCCAGTGCTTTTCAAGCCTTTGACATAGCTCACAGTAAGCAATATATTTTACATTAAGGCTCAGTACATACACACACACACACACACACCACCACCACCACCACCACCACCACTGCCACCACCACCACCACTACCACATTTAAAGTTAAAAAAAATCAAGAAGCATAATGATCATTATGTGTAACAGACTCTGGTGTTTTATTCTGTTCCTGTCCCTCATTTAAAAAATCTAGTTGCAGCCTACTACATTGAGTTTACAACTCACCAATGGATTGCAACCTGCAGTTTAAAAAACACTAATTTACAGTATTAACTTTATGAATATAATTATTTCAAGGCCTGATTTTTGACATTCAAAGCTAAGCTTTTGGAGTTAAAATAGAACTTTTCTCTCAAGACTTGGTCTTGCATTTGCAAGTCCTGGCTTTCTAGGCTGTTTTCTACAATACGAGTTAATAATAACTTATTTAGAAATTCCATTCATGATGTTGATTATCTCCTGGGGCAATGGATGCCACTGATCCAGGAAAGCAAAGCCTCAGTTATTTTGTCAGGATTTCTTTTGGTCACATATTCATTGTTGGTGCTGGAATTCCAGAAGCTCCAACAAATAGCATTTTTCCTCCCTGACTGTTACACCAACTGAGATGCAGAGGCAGGAATCAGGTGGAAAGGGGTCCTAATATCATTATTCTTGGCCACACTGTTGGAGTACATGGCTTGGGTGCTAGAATCCAATGAGCTTGCTTAAATGTCCACTGTGATTGAAACCTCCCCGCCAGGCATGGGGAACACTAGGGAGCCTCAGCCTCACTCATCCCCCAAACCAGGTTTCTTGCGCCAGTAGAATATGACATTTTTTATTGTCTGGATTAACCAACACTACAGTTCTTCCATCTTTGGATTTTCTTTGCATTTAAGATCATAAAAATATTCCTTATTTTAGTAAGTAATCCAAGCTACTCTGGAGGCTGAGCAGGAGAATCACTAGAACCCAGGAGGTGGAGGTTGTGGTGAGCAGAGATAATGCCATTGCACTCTAGCTTGGGCGAAAGAGCAAGACTCTGTCTCAAAAAAAACAAAAACAAAAACAAAAACAAAAAAAACAAAGAAACAGAAAAAGCCAAGGGTTTTCCAATAGCTTATAAGTCCCCATCTGAGTTGGTCCCCAGTATCTCTCTGAATGTCTCATTTGGGTTTCATATTCTCTCTTTGATCACTACAGCTGCATTAGGCTTCTGGAGTACACGAGGCACACTTTCACCTCAAGGTCATTCTTTCTCCTGCCTTGGATAGTTTCCTCACATGCATGTGGTGATCAGTATTCTACTAAAATTCTCAAGATGTATCCTTCAAACATCTTCAGAATTTTCTCTCTGGACAGTTCTGTTCTCTCTTTTACCTTTCCTAAAAACTTTAGTGGCCTTGGTCTCTCCAAACTCTCAGCATCACATTCTCAAATCAGTGAGTATACTGGGCTCTGCCTGTGTTCTTTCTCTCTGTACCCCAGCCTAGAGACTCTCTCCAAGCAGTAACCTTATTTAATTTGTTTTCTGTGACTCAGAGATAACTGCCATTTATCACCAGCGACTTGAAAACCATTGTTTCATGTACTTCCCCCCTACCCAGATTTTTGGTTATTTTAAATGGAAGGGTAAATCTGGTTCCTGTCACACCATCTTGCCTAAAAGCAACACCTCTCAATTCCTTATCCTGCTTTAGCTTTTCTTCATCATACCTATTAACATCCAACACAGTCTCTATGTTACCTGTTTATCTACCTGCCATCTGTCTTTCCCCTCACTATAACATAATTCAGCAAGGGATCTGTATTTGTTCACTGATTTATCTTTGGACCTAGAGCAAGGGCTGGCACATTGTAAGTACTCAGTAGTTAAATGTCAAATGAATGAATGAATGCTGAACATACTGGTACCAAGCAGAATTTACCCAGGATCATCAGGCCATGGTTCTACTTCTACAAGAAATCTTCTATGTCAGAAGGATCTGCATCTGAGGGCTGGATACTCAGTCAGTGGCAAGAGTCTATCACCTCCTCCATCAACACTCCTCTTTGTGGAACACGTTCTCATTCCTCTTGCCATCTCTCATAAAGGGCTTTGCTTACCCAACACTCCTTAGCTGGATCACAACTCTGAGAAACATAGCTGGAAGGTTTTAAGTTTCGTTTCAAAATATAATCATTTTACAACCAAGCATATATGTGTATGTGTTTCTTCTATACACTCAGACCTAAGCAGCTGCTATTTAGTCCTCATCTCTTTCTTTGTACAAAACATGCATGTAAAAGGCCTTTTTAGCTCATGATGGTGGAAGTTCAGGTGGGAATGAATCCAAGGGAAACTTTGGACTCACTCAGCAGGGGTGGGCTAGCTAAATAACAGCACCTTTCCCCACAGACTTCCCCTTGTCATAGCTCTGTGCAAGGATTTCCCATCTGTCAGCTGGCCCATCCAGCAGTTACTCACTTGAGGAATCTAAGTTAAGTGTGGCGTATGTGGGCTTGTGTGCATGTATGTGTGCATGTGTTTATTTGAATGTGTGGGGGTTTCTGGGACAACTTTTCTCTACTTTCATTTTTATCTGCCTTCCATTTAGTCTCTTTGTCCCACTTTGATTTAAATTTTGGCCTCAGGCTTTTGTCATGGGAGTCTTGGCTTTAATGGTTCCTTTTCATCCTTTAAGTCTCAGCTCAAATGTTTCTTCTTTAGAGAGAAATTTTCTTTTCACACTGATTAATAAAAAAGTTTCTCCTGTTTCTATCATTCCATTTCCTCTCTGCATTGCAGTTACAGCATTCTGTAATTAGTCAGTTTGTTTGTCTATTTACTTGTCTCCATCTCTGTATATAAAATCCACAGGAAGAAGAATCTTGTTGCTCTCATTCACTTTCTTTTGTCTTGTGCCTTGCATAGGGCCTGACACATAGTAAGTGCTTAGAAAATATGTACCAAATTAATTGATTCACTAAAGGAACAAGGAACAAGAATACTAATGAGACAGTGCAGCATTGATATGGAATTGCACATATGTGTATGGCTGGGCTAAGATTTGCGAGGGCTGAGAGATTTGGGTTCAACTCAAGTGGATCTTGTATACTCTGGCATGGCCGTGATGGGACTCTACTCTGAAGATAATGTGAATCTATGGAAGGGCTTAGGTAAGAAAAGAGGAAGTCAGTTTTATGTTTCAAGACGATCAATGTGTGTGGGGTAGTGAATGGATTAGAACAGGAGACATGCTGCAAAAGGACTTGTTTGGACACTGTTGAAGTTATCTGGGTAACAGATGATAAAACCCCTATGTACGACCAACAGCACTAGAAACAAAAAAAATTTGAAAAACCCGAGATAGAAAAAGCAAGTCTTGATTGAAAGTAGGCAAGGAAGAAATTGGAATAAAAAAGAGTATAAAAAGCAGCCAGAAGCTTAAGTGAGTCAAACTGAGCAAAGAAACACTGACATAAAATGAGTCTGGTTTGGGTATCAGTGAAAATGTTAGAATAAGGGCCTCTGAAGGTCCTTTTCTTCATAAAAGCAATAAGAACAAGGGCAAACATTTTTAGAGTTAACTTTCTCAAAGCTGTTGAAATTAATAAAAGGTTTGGGGAAAGTTCAGGGAACATTTATTTAAGAAAAACAGCTGAATTTTGGTATAAAAACCTGATATGAACAGTGCAGTGTTAATTTTTCCTATTCTCATCCCTTCATTTCTAGCTCCATGGTAACCTTGAAAACCCACAGACTATGACCGCAGTAAAAACCAGAGGCTTGGCTGCCACTAGAGGGGGCAAAAGCGGGTTGGAACTCTTTCCAAATCCTATTTCTGGAGAATTGTTATTTTTTTGACCTGCCTGGTGGTTCCCTGGAAGACTCCATTCTCAAAGCAGTCTGATTTAACTGATTCAGTCATCACCTAGTATGAATAGCTTTTTTACTTAGGGTCATTTATTGAAAACAATTAGGAGCATTTGTTTAATATCATGATTGCCTGTGGTAGTGAATCATAGTTGGTGCAAATAATAGCTTAACAGGAAAAGCTTGGAATGATGTCTATATAGAGCTCTGAAGAATTTTGACACATTCCTGAGAATCTAGAAGGCCATGTGCATGCTGTGGTATGTGTGAATACTCAGGGAAGACCTGAGAAGGCTCTAAGCTCTCACCAGTGACTGACTTTGAGGTTCCAGTTAGGGGAAACTGAAAATTAAAGCAGAGTAGTTAACTCTTTAGGTAGATATTGAAGGCATGTTCAGTATGCACACAGAACTCTTTGTCAAAGACTTGGGGGCTTATTGGTTCCAGACATTTAAGAACTTCTCTGTTCAATTATTAGCTGACCACTATGTTAACAAAGCAGAGACTTCAGTGTTGATACATGTCAAAGAATGCAGATTTTACAGCAGTAGTTCAGACAAAGTGCTAAACAAACAATAGCAATAACAATAAACAGTAACAACAACAAACCCTGGTTGGGGACAGTGGGTAGAATCCGGAATTGCTATATTACTTAAAATGATCAGTTTTGATCATTTAAAAAATTATGACATATGCACAGAAACCAAAAATTGTTACTCTTACACAGGAGAAAGCAGTCACTAGAAACTGTCTTTGAGGAAGCTCAAATGTTGGACTTGCTAGATGAAGACTTTAAATCAGCTATTTATAATACATTCAAAAAACTAAAGGAAAACATGTCTGAAGAACTAAAGGAGAGATGAAGAATAACTTTTCAACAAATTTAAAATATCAGTAAAGATAAAAATGATAAAAAGCAGCCAAATCAAAATCATGAAGTTGAAAAGTGAAATAACTGAAATAAAAAAATCACCATAGGGGCACCTGAACAGGTGGGAGAAAAAATATACAAACTTGAATGCACGTAATCGAAATTATCTAGTCTCAGAAGCAAAAAGGGAACAGAACAACGAAAAATGAAAGGAGCCTGATAGAACTATGGGATACTGTCAAGCATACTAATATACGCATAAGAGCTTCCAAAGAGAAAGGTGGGATAGGGAGAGGAGAGATAGGAAGAAGAAGAAGGAAGAGGAGGAGGAGGAGGAGAAGGAGGAGAAGGAGGAGAAGGAGGAGGAGGAGGAGGAGAGTGAAGAGAAGTAGAAGGAAAAAGAAGGAGAAGGAGGAAGAAGAAAAAGAAGGAGAAAAAGAAGAAGAAAGGAGGAGGAGGAGGAAGAGAATAAGAAATTAAAAAAGAAAGAAAGAGAAAGAAAAGGATGAGAAGTGGCTGCAGAAAAAAAGGGAGTAGAGGAGAGGAAAGGGGAGGAGAGGAGTGAAAAAGGGAAAAGAGAATGGGCAGATTGACTATTTGAAGAAAGAATGGTTGAAAAGTTTCCAAATATGTGTCATGGACCGTCCGGACGGGTAGGCACGTCTGCCCGGGGGTCTCTCGACCTGCAAGAGGGTCCCAATACCTGGAAGAGGGAGTGCGCCTGAGAAAATAATAAAGACAGAGAGAAAGCGAGGCGTCTGGAGGGCTGATAGGCTGTGCCTAAACAGCAAATTTTATTTTTCAAATGCCAGGAATAAATACACTTTCTTGGCTCTGGTTTACGTCATAGCAAGAGGAATGTAAATGTATGCCTCACATGGCCTATACAATAGAGAAATCAGATACACAATGGTTGCAAGAGGAAATGCAAATGTATACCTTACATGGCCTATACAATTGAAAAGTCAGATACACAATCAGTGGTTGTAAAAAGTAACAGAATTTCCTGTAATCACAAAGCTTGTTTGCATCCAGACATTATTCCTCCTGGCTGCAGGTATCTCCCGTTTGATCTTGTTTTAGAACTGAGATGTGAAAAGGTTTTCTGGTTTTGCTCATCAGAATATCTCTTAACCGGATTCTCCTTTGTCTACTCCTAACTCAACTTAACTCAATTTCCCCATTCAGGAATCTCTGAGTCGGGAATCAAAGCCATCCCTTATGGTGGCATTTGCTTTGCAAATATCGACAGTTAAACCATTAGGCAGTCAGGTAAGTAAAGAAAAGGTTAAAACTTATTCTTAAAAGAGAGTCATAAAAAAGGTTAAAAGCAGGATTGCTGGTAGGGGGTCACTCGGTCTAGCAGCAACGCATAGTTTTAGGCCCAAACGATATTGTGGTTGATATTAGAAACTGATCATTCATCTTTCAGTTCCTATATTCCGGATAGCTCGACTGCCTCCAGTAGGAAACTGTGTTTGGGATCAAACTCACCGAATAGTGAGACTCACGCCTTTTAGGGGTCTCACACGGGAGTGTTCCCCACAAATATGATAAAAATATATTAATGTAGACACCCAGGAAGTTCCATGAACTCCAAGTAGTGTAAACTTGAAGAGATTCACACGTAAACACATCACAATCAAAGACAAAGAGATACTCTTAAAAATAGCAAGAGAAAAGTGAATGTTTATGTACAAGGAACCCTCAGTAAGATTAACAGCTGACATCTCTTCAGAAACTGTGATTCCAGAAGTCAACTGACTGTTTATGCAAAGAGAGATAATACTGTCAACCAAGAATTCTGTGTCCAGCACAACTATCCTCCAAAATTGAAAGTGAAATCAAGACATTACAAGATAAATAGAAACTGAGAAAATATGTCACTAGCAGACCTGTTGTACAATGAATACTAAAGGAATGCTGTAGGCTAAAATAAGTGACTCTAGAGAGTAACTCACATCTGCATAAAGAAATACCATCAGTAAAGATAACTAAATAGGTAAATATAATAGTATAAATATATTTTTTGTTTGTAACTTTTTTCTTCTGTATAATTTATAAGGCAACTGTATAAAGCAAAAATTATAAATCTGTGTTGATGGTCATACAACACATAAAGACAATTCGTATGACAATAACTGCACAAAGGAGGGATGATGGAGCAATGTTTTATATACCATTGAAATTAGGTTGATTATTAATCTGAGCTAGACTGTTATAAGTTAAAATACAATATTTTAATGACTAGAATAACACTAATGCATGACTTTAAAAAAGTGAAAGAAACAAGGGGATTAAAATAGCAGACTAAAAAAAAATCCCTACTCAACACAAAAGAATGCAATGACTTAAGGATTGAGAAACAAAAAATACGTAAGACATGGAAAACAAATAGCAAGATGGCATACATAAATTACACCTTATCAGTAAATACATTAAATGTAAATGTATTAAATACTTCAGTTAAAAGGCAAGGCTCCACATAGTGGATAAAAAATTATATAAATATATGGTGTCTACAAAAGACACCCTTAAATTCAAAGAAACATATAGATTGAAAGTAAAATAATTTAAAAATTTATACTATTCAAATGGTAATAAAAAGAGAGCTGGGCAACTATATTAATATCAGACAAAATAGGCTTTAAGTAAAAACCTGTTACAAATGACAAGGTATTGTATAGTAATAAAAGTGTTAATTTACCATAAGATATAATGATTATAAACATATAACTAAAATAAACCTAAATACAGTGTCCCATAACACATGAAACAAAAACTGGCAGAACTGAAGGAAGATATAGGCAATTCAATAATAATAATTGGAGATTTCAGTGCCTCAATTTGAATAGGACAATTGGGAAGAAGATCAATAAGGACTAGAATACTTCATCAATGCTAAAATTCAACTAGATTTAGTAGAAATACACAGAACACTGCACAAAAATTGTCAGAATAAAATAAGTCTGAAGTACGGATCATATACAAAAAGTATAAGGTGTTGAGAGTGAGAATAATTAGAGAATAGAAAATAGGAAGCCAAGATGGGTTTAAGCTAAAGGAACTTGTAAAAGGCAAAGTGGTTCACATGTTTGTGTCTTCTGATTTTGAAGATGTTCAGCTGTTTTCTGACATGATTTTCTTTCATCAGGATACACACCCCCACCCCCACTTAATCACCCAAATCATAATCTCTCCTTCCCCTTTACAGATAAATCCTGGTGTCTAACACATTCTACTTTCATCTCTACCTTCAAGAGGTAAGCTTACAAAAGTGTTGAGACTTTGAAAGGCTGAAGATAAATAGCTCAGAGATATCAAATTTGAAAGTAGTCAAGAGATTACTAGCCATATCTAAGAGGATGGCACCTAAACTGGCAGTCTAGAAACAGTATGTTCTAAGTACCCTGGCTTGCATCTAAAGTATAGGTTTGCTTTTCATTGCAATATAGAGGTTCAGCACTATTCTTGGTTATGGGTGCCTGAACATTTTGGTACAATGGTTAAATGCTAAGTTTTTGCTGTGGAACCATATGTACTTGTGGATTTAATTCTGCTACTTAACTTATGTGTAGTATTGCATAACTTAATCTATTTAAGCCTTAGAATCTTTATTTATAATAAAATAATATCTATCTCATTGTGGTATTGTGAGAATTAAATGAAATAATAATGTAAACTATTTAGCTGAGTGCCTTTTGAGTAAGGAGTTAATATCCTTACCCAGATTAAATGTTCTTCAAAGAAACTAAACCTCATTAGACTAGGATTTAGATCTCTGTATAGGAGAAATCAGTCTTTTAATTTGGTAATTTTTTTCTAGAATCTTATTGCGACAGATCAAGCTATATTAAAAACAAAAGCCTATTGTACCAATAGCTCCCCAAGGACTCATTCCTCTTTGCTAATGTAGTCCAGGGGAACAGAGGCATGAAATAGTTAAATAGGAAAAAGCCTGACTTGCTCCACACAAGGCAAATGCTTATTATGATTACACAGGAAATATCAAGTCACTCTGCTTCCAGCCAGTGGAGCAAATTCATTTGTATGTTAGACCACCCCCAGCTGACCATTTTACAAAAAGTTGTCAAATATAAAACTGACCTTTTATTATTATAGCAAAAAAGCTTAAAGAAAAGTACAAACTGAAGCTGAAAATATGACCTTGACTCAGAAAAGGAAGTGGCAGATCACAAGGGAAGAGTACAATGAGGGTCAGTGTAGCCTGGAGGAAGACAAAAAGTCCAGAGTGCACCAGAGCTGGGAATCTTTCCTTACTCTGTCCAGCTAGAAACTTTCATACGTTTCTTAGCAAGGAAGAACTAAAATTGATTGTTTTTTAATGGATACAAGCTTAGATTGTCACTGGAGACAACTGTAGCTAGTTTTCAATGTAAAGCATGGATGTCAATCTTTTAGAATTTACTGTTATTATAAAATCCTGAGTTGAAGACCCCTCTAGGCATTGCTTTATAGAGACACTTGAGCTGCTTGAACAGAATTGTCTATTCCAGTCGAGATTCTGGTGCCAGAGTGAGCAAAGCCATGTGGGTAGCAGTTTTTAGAGTACTTCTTTAGCCAGTTTATTACTGCTTAATGACAACAGAGGACTTATTCTCTTGTATACCCTCTGCTTCCTCCACTGTAATGAGAAACACAGACAAATAATTTTTTAAGGTACCCCAGGTTCTAGAAGTCTCTGATTCTGCTGTAACATTAACATAAACTTTTAATCCCCTCTTAGTGAATCTAAGCAGCAAAAAAATACAACGTGAAGTGGGTTCCTCCATCCTGGGGAAAGGAAACTCAAACAATTTCCTAGTGACCTCATACAGCTTGGGCACAGAAAGGAGTAAGGAATAAAAGGTGATAGCAATAAGATTTACATTGATATATTAGGTGAGGATTACTGGCCGTGGTCTGCTTTTTCAGTGGAGTTAGAAGCTGCTACAGGATTTTTTTTTTTTTTTTTTTTTTTTTTTTTTTTTTTTTTTACCAGTTACAACCTATGTATGTGAGAAGGAGCCTCCTATTGGGAACTTTTCCAAGGTTTAATAAAGCTGTGCTTTGCTCTCTCTGACCTTGGCCCAGCGACAGGTAAGTCCCACAACTTCTACCACCTTATAAACACTGAGATGGACCATGAGAAAGAAATATAGAGGCTCTATTTAGAGGCTTAGGTCAGCAAGCAGGCAGAAAAATGTCAAAACCACTAATCTAATTTACCGATGCTCTTAATGGGAGAATATAGGAAAAATGTTTGCCTTGCCCTACAAATATGGCTTCAGCACCTTCATTCAGAGAACCCCCAAGTTAAGGAATTGCACAAAGAACAAGTAGTGTTACTGACCCCAGCAGAGAGTGGAAATGAAAGGAAGAACTCATAGGTGAGCTTGGGTGAGAAGCATCTCTCCTTTCCTTTCTTCCCTCCCCTCTCCTCCCCTCTCTTCCCCTCTCCTCCACTCTCCTCCCCTCCCCTCTCCTCCTCTCCTCTCCCCTCCTCTCTCCTCCCCTCCCTCCCTTCCCTTCCTATTTTCTTTTCTGTCTCCCTTCCTTCCTCTCTCTTTCTTTCTTTATAGATGAAATTAGAATGTTTATTGCATGCCATGATACTATGTTAGGAATCAGGAATAGAAAGATTCAAGATGCAAGTCTTGCCATTGATTTATTAAAAGAATATTAGTAAGAACCTAAGTAATGAGTGAACAACATCTATTTCCTACTCTTTGAGAACTCTCAGTTTGCTTTAGCCAACAATATGCAATATGGTGGCTAAGTGGGTACAGTATCATAGGAATAGAGGAAGTAAGTCACTTTTCAAGGGCAGTGAGAAATAGTTAACTAACATGGTGACAGTCAAACTGGGTGAAGGTTGATTTGGAGATTTTTATGTGATGGTGTGGAAGAAAGACTTTCTGACCATGTGGCATGGTATGAAAATACAAAAAGGTATGGTGGTTTTGGAGAATGATGTGGTCTTTAGTCTCACTGGTCTACAGGGTTAGGAGGAGAATATATGAATTATTAGAAGATAAAGCTGGTTAGATCTGTTTGGTGAAAGATCATGGAAAGTCTTCCCAATAAAGTTCTTCAGAATTAATTCTGGCTGTAGAACATGAGGAGCACTTAAGCAGGGATGGAGTAGGGTGAAGTCTTGAGTTGCTTTGCATTTTGTAAAGATCATTCTGATCCCTGGTGGTGGATGGAAGCCAAGAGATCAGATAGAAAGTGGTTGCAGTAGTGTGTGAGAAAAGGGGTGTGGGAGTGAAGCATGACAATGAAGAAGGGACAGCACTCTATGTCCACAAGAGGAAATAGATGTGTATGTATGATGAGCTGTAGTAGAGTTTGGAGTTACCACAGAGAATTAAAATGAATGGAAGGGGCACAGTAACCCTAATGTTGAGGTTCTTCCTAAGTCACTCCTCATGGGAAGAAGACTTCTGGATGAAAGAAGTGAAGTGACAACTGCCAATAAGTCTTAGATAAATCTTAACATAGTAGATACCCTGGAGCTTCTGGAAAATCTTAAGATCAATTGACTAGCAAATGGATTAATAAAAAAGATCTCTTTTCTGGCATGAAGGGAGCTTTCGTGGCTTTCAGAAGCCCTTTTTATAAAAACACTCAGAACAAAATAAAATTGACATTCCTTTGTCCTGGAAGCTAATGGTGGTTTTGAAGAGGAGAGAGAGAAAGTCTGTACATCTGAGCTGACCTCTCAGCCAGCTGTACTTGTGAGCCTCAGGCCTCAGTTTTTCCATGGATGTGAATGGTCAGCAACATTAGGTTCTTCTAGTTCTAGCTATGCTACTTAAGTAATTTGTGACTGTGGGTGTGTTTCCACGCTTCTCAGGATGGATCTATTAATAGGAGGTTGTAATAAGTGCTCTTTTAGATTTTCTCTGAAACTCTTACTCTTTGTCACTCTGGATCTAGCCTGGCATGCATTGAGAATCCCAATAAAGGTTTAAAACACAAGAATAAATAAATGGAGCAAGGTGCCTTAAAGCGATCACTTGAAAGATGTTAAGTGCTCATATCACAAAGCTCTGGGGCAGCCTCCCTGGTGGCAACATCCCTTAAGGTTTATGTCTGTTTTAGGGTGACATTCTTCTCGCAGGGCTATGGGGATACAGGACATGAGAGAAGAGTTTATTCCTGATTCATGGAAATGAACACACTGAAATCAGATCTTCCTTCCTGGTGCGGATTTGTTCCCAGGTGTCAGGCTGCAGAGTTGGGTCACCGACCAGCTGCAATGCTGCACAGGTTGTATTTTTTTCTTTGCAACATTTGGTGGAACATTTCAGGCTGGGGTGAGGGGAGGATTATCTGAACCAGATGTTTGGGGGCTATCTACTTGACACAATTGAAAAATTAGTTTTAAGTGATTATCCATGTGACCAGTTGTGGAGCACTCACCTTTCTGGGCCAGGAAAGGAGGGCTTGGCTGGCTTCATTCTAGCTGTAGAAGAAACAAGGGGTGTTGAGGGCTGTGTGCATGGATGTACTTGTGCTGGGAGATTGTTTCCAGAAAAAGGTTCATGAGTCAAGTAAAAACAACTACAGGAGATCCCCAGAAAGATGGGTCTTAGATCATTCTGAAGAGACCTAAAGCCAGTGTGGCTGAGGAAGTGTAAACTGATTCTATGTGCTCAGGATAGCACAGACTTACAGGAAAGTCACTCTTAGGAGAGAACAACTAATGGCTAAGGAGTGTCCTGCAGGAAAAACTATTGAGGATGAACTTAGATGCTGAACATGCCAGCTGAGGGGGTGTGGTTAGGTGGCAGTCAAAGGCCACCTGTCTTGCTATCCTCCCAGACTTAGGCAGTTCCTGTAGCCTTGGTTCAATGTGAAACTCAAGTTGTGCTTAAGATACCAGGCATAGAGGGGCAGGGAATCCTATACTGACTGATATGAGCCTCATGGTGTGACCAGGGGCTTTGAATAAAAACTACCTAGAATTCTACAAGAGAAAGGCACATTTCTTGCATACATGGATTCATGTCTTTTGATCTGAATCTCCAACAAAAATGAGTAAAATGAAATGAGAGAGTTGCAGTGACTGGGAGTCCCATTGGGATATCTCAGGAACACAAAAGATGGAAACGCTTCATAGACAAGGCAGACATCAAGATTAAAAGATGGCTTCAGCTTAGGTTTTAACTTTATGCCAATAAAAATCTGCCCTTTGCCTATTGTGTTAACCTCAGAAGGTTACATACAAAGGATGACTTTAAACCTGTAATCTTGGATTTTGGCTTCCATGGGAGGAAATACACAAGGCATTATTCTGCTTGTCTTCATTCCCTCTGTTCCCTTTGGGCTTCATTTGAGCAGATTCCCATTTTTCTCATGTTCTATGAGAGGAAGCATAAGATATTTCACTGGAGAAAGACGGCTCACTGAGGGAGGGTGATGTTCACTCTGAGTCATGCTCCTTGAAGCTTTGTGGATTTGGTTTTATTCAGCCTGGGTTGCCATGATAAAGTATCATAGAGAGGGAAGATTAAACAACAGAAATGTATTTGTCACCATTCTGGAGGTTGGGAAGTCTGAGATCAAGGTGCTGGCCAATTTGGTTGCTGGTGAGGACTCTTTTCCTGACTTGCAGACAGCCACCTTCTCACTGTGTCCTCACATTACCTTTCCTCAGTGCTTGAGGATAAGGAAAGAGTGAGCTCCCACGTCTTACTCTCTTCTTATAAAGACACTAATCCTTTCGGATCAGGGGCTTACCCTTATGATCTTGCTTAGCCTTAATTACTTTAAGTTAGGTCCTATGTCCAAATTTAGTCATGGGGATTTAGGGCTTCAACACATGAGTTTTGATGGCACAGACTTTCAGACTGTAGTATTATCTCCGTGTGTGGCTAGAATGTAGGACACCAGAGGCTGGGGAGAGGAGAAGTACTGGAACTTTTTTTTTCTACCCACCGGTAGGCAGGAACACTGCCAGCATGCTACCTTTGGTTTTTCACAAAATCAAAGAAATTCTGAGTCATTTTTATGTGTACAGCACTGTAATAATTTCTTAGTATATGTTAACATTTTAAATCTCACAACCACCTCACACTGAAGAAACCATTACTACTCCAATCTAACAGCCATTAGATACAAAAGGGTTAATGATTATACAACACCGAGACCTATTCTAAGCATGTTATGTGGGTTAAGGCATTTAATCTTCACAATATTCCGAGGAAGTTGTGAAAAAAATTAGCCAACATTTAGAAATAAGAGAAAAAGAGGGTTGCACATTCTTTTAAAGTCACACTCAACATTGTCTAATGAGACCACTGTGACAAGCAGAATAAATAACAGATCTCCAAATATATCCAGGCACTGATTCCTGGATTCTGTGAATTATTGTGTTACATGGTATAAAGGACTTTGCATATGTAATAAAGCTGATAGAATTTAAGACAGGGAGATTACCCTGGGCTATCAATGCAGAGACAATCTGACCAATTGACCCCTTAAAGGCAAAGAACTTTCTTCAGCTGGTGTCTATCAATAGCAGAAGGGGAAGTCAGAGATTCAAAGGGTAGGAGGCACCTGAGCTGTGTTATTGGCGAGGGGCACATAGAAAGCAGGAGGAAAAATGCAAACAGCCTCTAGAAGTAAGGCCACCTGGCTGACACCCAGTAGGGAACCAGGAACCACAGTCCTACAACTAAATATCATGGAGCTTGCAAGTGCTTTCTTCCTAGAGCTTCCTGATTAGACCTCAACTGGCTGACACATTGGTTTTGGCCTTAGGAAACCTAAAGCAGAGAAACCAATTGAGCCAACCTGGATTTCTAGCCTACAGAGCTGTGAGGTTATGAAATTGTGTTTTTATTTAAGACACTGTTTGTAGTAATTTGTTTCCGCACCAAGAGAAAGCTAATACTCCCACTTGAGAACTCTTTAGGGCCAGTGCTTCCATTGGAACATTCACCTGTGGCTGAAATGCTCTATTCTGTCCTCTCCAATACAGAAGCCACTAGCCACAGTTGGCTACTGAGCACATAAAATGTGCCTACAGTGACTGAGAAACTGAATTTTCAGTTTTATCTATTTCTATTTAACTTAAATTTAAATAGCTGCATGAGGTTAGTGGTTGCCATATTTGACAGTGCAACTGTAGGCTGTGTACCTGCGTGTCACTTATTACTGACTAAATAGGGCCCAGACTCTAAATTATTCATCAATGTGTAGGCTTTTGTCTGATAGAGATGCGAATGCTTTCTGTCCAGTGGAAAAGATAACTCAAAAGTTTGTGAATGTATTTTCTATATGACATTAACCAGTTTTGTATCTAATCTAACAATCTTATTCTGATATTTTAGTGTCTATAAATTTTCAGTTCCTCAAATGCTCTTTGAACTACTTTTACCCTGTTGGTTTCCTACTTAATGAGTTAGAGCTTTGACAGCTATGCAATCTATATTTGTATGTATCACGTTTTAAATTTTTTTAAATTATGCTCTTATTCGATGCTTCTATTGTCCTTATTTAACTGATGGTCAAACTGAGACACAGAGATGTTAAATCGTTTGTCTAAGGTCACATAACTGATGAGAGGTATGGCCAGTATGACTCCAGAGAGCACACTCGTAACTAGAGCACAAAAATGTCTTGATTTGTTTGAACATTGGTTAAAAGACACAGCATCAGGGCATCTATGGGGTATACTTTCTGGAACATTTTTCAAGGGAGCCCTGGAAGCGGTGAATGTTCATAAAGCAGAGAGATACCTGGTTGTGTAGGGTGGTGAGAAGCACTCAGGGTCTAGCACATGAACATTTGAATGTCGTGGTAGGCAAGGGCTGAGGCTATTTCATGCTGGCTGTTTTTCTTGATCTGTTAGGGCTAAGTTATTTTTGCATGGTCTTGGTGAGGAAGCTGTAGAGAGAAGGTACCAGAGCTATTAGCAGTAATTAAACAGTTTTCCAAATCATGTGACATCCATTTGCGGAGTTACACCCAATGATGGCTGGAAAAGATTTCCCTCCTCCCATTGTGATAACGTAAATTGACAGAAGTTGTATTTCTCTGGGAGGTGGTGGATCTATGCAAGAGTAACTTAATCTATGCTGTAGCCATGTGTCAGGAAACCACCACCAGCAGATGAAAGATGCTCTACTCTCCACACTTAGTCTGGTTTCCACATGCTTCCATGCTACTTGCAAGCAATGATCTGTGGGTGACGTTTGATAAGTCTGTACCTTTCCCTTAGAATCCTGAATATGTTATTCTTTCAAAGATAGACCACTATGGAACTGACTTTACCTTAAAAAGAGAATTGATTTGTAAAGTATATGGATGTTTATTTATTAATAATTAAAAATTAAAAATCATATATTTTGGGAGTACAATGTGATATTTACACACACACACTCACACTGTGGAATGATTAAGTCAAATTAATTAAAATATCCATCACCTCCCATACTTATCTTTTTGCGTGTGTGGTGAGAATATTTATAGTCTACACCCTTAGCAATTTCCAAATACAATTTACATTATTTATTATCTGTTCACCATGCTGTACAATAGATCTCCAGAACTTACTTATCCTGTCTTACTGAAACTTTATACCCTGAAACAAACATCTTTTTGCTCTCTTTCCCAGCTCCTGGTGACAATCAATCTATGCTCTGCTACTGTAAGTTCACCTTTTTTATAGTTCACAGGTTTAAGTGTGGTTATATAATATTTGCCTTTGTGTGCCTGTCTTGTTTCACTTAAGGTAATGTCCTGCAGGTTCATTCATTTTGTGGCAAATGACAAGACTTCCTTCTTTTCTTAGGCTGAATAGTATTCCATTGTGTGTATATACCACATATGATTTATCCATTTATCCACTGAAGTTGTATTCATAACTTGTCAATTGTGAACAGAGTTGCAATGAACATAGGAGATCATATTGCTATGTTTTTGACATACTGATTTTATTTCCTTCAGAAGTAGGACTGCTGAATCATATGGTAGTTCTGTTTTTCATTTTTTTTGAAACCTATATACTGTTTCCATAATGGCTGTACTTATACTCAATAACAACGTACTAGGGATCCTTTATCAACACACTCTTTCGAACACATTCTTTCTTTTTGATAAAGGCTGTTCTAACAGGTGTGAAGTGATATCTCATTGCACTTTTAATTTGCGTTTCCCTAATGATTAATGATGAACAGTTTTTCATATACCTGTTGAACGTTTATGTCTTCTTTTGAGAAACAGACATTTCCATGCTCAAATAGACAGTGCTTCACACATTTTCTATTTTCTTTTTCATTTAGTTTTCTTTTAACAAATATTTTAATTTTTAAATTTTAATTAATGTCAGAGTACAAGTGGCTTTTTGGTTACAGGGATGAATTGTATAGTAGAGCACCGTGGGATTTTAGCATACCCATCACCCGAGTAGTGTACCTTGTATCCAATAGATAGTTTTTCATTTCTCACCCTCCTCCCAGGCTCAACTTGCTAAGTCTTCAGTGTTCATTATACAACTCTGTATGCCTTTGCATACCCACAGCTCAGCTCCCGCTTATAAGTAAGAATACGTGGTATTTGATTTTTCATTCCTGAGATACTTCATTTAAAATAAGAGTCTCCAGTTCCATCCAAGTTGATGCAAAAGACGTAATTTCGTTCTTTTTTATGGCTAGGTAGTATTCTATGATGTATATATACCACACTTTCCTTATGCACTTATTGATTGTGATGGGCACTTGATTCCATATCTTTGCAATTGTGAATTATGTTGTGATAAATGTATGCCTGAAGGTATCTTTTTGATATAGTAACTTCTTTTTCTTTGGGTATATACCCAGTAGTGGGATTGCTGGATCAAATAGCAGATCTACTTTCAGTTCTCTGAGAAATTTCCACACTGTTTTTCATACAGTTTGCACTAATTTACATTCTCACTAGCTGTGTGTTACACATTCCCTTTTCACCATGTCCTCACCAGCATCTATTTTTTTTTTTTTTTTTTTTTAACATTTAGAAATGGCCATTCTGGCTGGGGTAAGGTGGTATCTATTTGTGGTTTTAATTTGTATTTCCCTGGTGATGAGTGATGTTGAGTCTTTTAAAAAATATTTTTTGCCCATTTGTGTATTTTCATTTGAGAAATATTTATTCATGTCATTTGTCCACCTTTTAATGGGATTATTATTTTTTGCCGATTTGTTTGAGTTCCTTACAGATTCTAGATATTAGTATTTTGTCACATGCATAATTTGCAAATATTTTCTTCCATTCTGTAGCTTCCCTGTTTACTTTGATGCTTACTTCTTTTGCTGAGAAGAGCTTCTTAATTTAATTAGATCTGATTTATTTATTTCTTATTTTGTTATTTTTGCTTTGGGGGCCTTAGGCATTAATTCTTTGCCTAGGCCAATGTCCAAAAGAGTTTTTCTTAGGATTTCTTCTAGAATTTTTATAGTTTCAGGCATTAGATTTAAGTCTTTAATCTATCTTGAGTTGATTTTCGAGCATGGTGATAGAGATTCAGTTTCATTCTTTTACATGTGGCCATCCAATTTTCTCAGGACCATTGATTGAATAGGGTGTCCATTTCTCAATTTATGTTTTTGCATGCTTTGTTGAAATCAGTTGGTTGTAAGTATTTGGCTTTATTTCTGGGTTCTTGATTCTGTTCCATTGGTCTACATATTTACTTTTATACCAGTATCATGCTGTTTTGGTAACTATAACCTTGTACTATAATTTGAAGTCAGGTAATGTGATGCTTCCAGATTTGTTCTTTTTGCTTTGGCTATTCAGGATCCTTTGTTTGTTCTACATTACTTATAGGACTTTTTTTTCTAATTCTGTGAAAAAATGATATTAAAATTTTGATAGAAATTGCATCAAATCTGTAGATCGCTATGGGAAGTATGGTCATTTTTAGGATATTGATTGTTCCAATCCATGAGCATGGTAAATATTTTCATTTGTTTGTATCATCTATGATTTCTTTAAGCTGTGTGTTGTAGTCTTCCTTGTAGATATCTTTTACCTCCTTGGTTAAGTGTATTTAATTTTTTGTAGCTATGGTAAAAGGGAATGAGTTCTTGATTTGATTTTCAGCTTGGTTATTGTTGATGTATAGCAATGCTACTGATTTCTGTACATTAATTTTATAATCTGAGATTTTACTGAATTCATTTATCAGATCAGGGAGTCTTTTGGAAGAATCTTTAGGATTTTTTAGATACAAGATCATATCAGCAAACAGACATGGTTTGACTTCCTCTTTTCCAATTTGGATGTCCTTTATTTCCCTAGCCTGATTGCTCTGGCTAGGACTTTCAGTACTATTTTAGTTTGCCATTAAACATAATGGCAGAAACTGCAATTGCTTTTGCACTAATCCAATATGTTGAATAGAAATGTTGAAAGTGGGCATCCATGTTTTGTTCCAGTTCCTAGAGTGAATACTTTCAACATCTGTCTATTGAGTATGATGTTGGCTGTGGGTTTGTCATATGTGGCTTTTATTATTTTGAGGTATGTCCCTCTATGCTTAATTTATTCAGAGTCTTTATTATAAAGGGATGCCGGATTTTATTGAATGCTTTTTTTGCATCTATTGAGATAATCATATGGGTTTTGTTTTTAATTCTGTTTACATAATGAATCACTTTTGTTGATTTGCATATGTTGAAACATCGCCACATCCCTGAGATGAAACCTACTTGATCATGGTTAATTATCTTCTTGATGTGCTGTTGCATTTGGTTTGCTAGTATTTTGTTGAGGATTTTTTGCATCCATATTCATAAGGCATATTGGTCTATAGTTTTGTTTTTTTAATGTCTTTTCCTGGCTTTTGTATTTGGGTAAAACTGAATTCATAGAATGAGTTCAAAAGGATTCCCTTATTCTTAGTCTTACAGAATTGTTTCAGTAGAATTGGTATGAATTCTTCCTTGAATGTCTGGTAGAATTCAGCTATGAATCTGTCTGGTCCTGTTTGTTGTTGTTGTTGTTGTTGAAAGATTTTTTTTTTCAATTTCTAATTCAGTCTCACTGCTTGTTATTAATCTGTTCAGAATTTCTATTTCTTCTGAATTCAAGCTGTAGGGGTTTGTGTGTACCCAAGAATGTATCCATTTCCTCTAGGTTTTCTAGTTTGTGGGCATAGAGGTGATAATAGTAGTCTCAAATATATTTGTAATGTCAATTGTAATGTCTCCCTTTCCTTTCCCTTTCCCCTTTCCCCTTTCCCCTTTTGTCTTATTCTTTTCCCTTTCCCTTTTCCTTTCCTTTTTGTCTCACTTTGCCCCCCAGGTTGAAGTGCGATGGTATGATCTTGGCTCACTGCAACCTCTGCCTCCTGGACTCAAGCGATCCTCCTGCCTCAGCTCCGCTGTGAAGTAGCTGGGACAACAGGCGCATGCCACTATGCCTGGCTAATTTTTAGATGGGGTTTCACCATGTTTGCCCAGGCTGACCTTGAACTCCTGGGCTTAGATAATCTGCCCACCTCAGCCTCCCAAAATGCTGGGACTAAAGGCATGAGCCACCATGCCTGGCCTCCCATTTTCATTTCTAATTGAGCTTCTTTGAGTTAATCTAGCTTCTTGGTTAATCTAGCTAGTGTTCTATAGATTTATCTTTTCAAAGAACCAATTTTTTTGTGTCATTGAACATTTGTATATTTTTGTTTCAATTTATTTTGGTTTTAACCAAATGAAGCTCGTCTCTGATTTTTGTTATTTCTTTTCTTCTGCTAGCTTTTGGTTTGGTGTGTTCTTGCTTCCCTAGTTCCTTGAGGTGTGACATGAGGTTGCCACTTTGTGTTCTTTTAGACATTTCGATATAGGTGTTTAGTGCTACATACCTTTCTGTTAGCACTGCTTGCTCTTAGGACTTGCATGGAGCCTGTAGCCCCTTTGTTTAGGCCAATTTTTCCCGTTCAAATGGGTGTATTTACCCAATGCCTGTACTCCCATTGTGTCTAGGAAGTAACTAACTTCCTCTTGATTTTACAGGCTCCTAGGTGGAAGGCATTTGCTTTGTCTCAGATGAGATTTGATACTTGTGGTTACATTGTGAAGTCCTTTTGTTGTGTTTTTCAGCTCTGTCAGGTCATTTATGTTCCCTTCTAAACTGGCTATTATAGTTAACAGCTCCTATAATGTTTTATCATGGTTTGTAGCTTATTTGCTTTGGGTGAGAACATGCTCCTTTGGCTCTGTGAAGTTCATTATTACCGACTTTCTGCAGCCTGCTTTTTGTCAATGCATCCATCTCAGCCTCTGTGCAGTTTTGTTCCCTTGCTGCAGAGGCATTGCAATCACCTGGAGAAGAAGCACTCTGGCTTTTTGAGTTTTTGATGTTTTTTTTCATTGATTCTCTCCTGTCTTCATGAGTTTATTTAGCTTCAATCTTTGAGGCTGCTGACCTTGGGATGGGGTTTTTGTGGGGACTTATCTGCTGATGCTGTTGATGTTGTTGTTTTCCATTTGCTTGCTTTTTTTTTTTTTTTTTTTTTTTTTTCAAACAGTCAGGCTTCTCTTCCGTAGGGCTGATGTGGTTTGCTGGGGGTCCACTTCAGATCCTATTCACTCTCACCTCAGTTCTTCCTGCACCTGGAGGTGTTGGTGCCACCAGTGGAGGCTGCAGCACAGCAAAGATGGCTGGCTTCTCTTTCCTCTAGGATCTCCATCCCAGAGGGGCACTGTATTAGCATCTCTAGCAGGACTGAACTAATTGTCACATGATAAATATAAAGATATTTTCTTAGTACAAGTATATACATACACAAACATGTTTTTGACAAAAGAAGAAGGAAATTCATGACATATATAGTCTTTATTTCTGCAGCTGGTCACATGGTTGTAGCTGGTATTGAGGATTACCTTCTTCTACTACCCATTCTATATGCCCTTTCGCCTTCAGCAAGCACCTCATCAGGTCATGATTTTTTTCCTGGTGGAGTGACTCAAACTTTCATTCCTGAGGGGTCTGGACCATTTGCAGTCCTGCCTGGATTGGGCTGTTTCTTCTTACAAGAAAGGTTCATCAGAGTTTACAAACTTAGTGTCCCCAGCTTCATCAAGGTCCTCCCACATGTCCCCATTCCAAGTTGCAGGATCTCATTCTTTTCCAGTCAATGCCCTCATTTCAACAACAGACACCTGGTGAGGCTGTGCATGCACCTTCCATTGCAGGTCAGCTACTTGCATGATAAGAGCTTGTGTCTGTTTTTCCACAATTTTGGCTCTTTATCTAAATGAGATAAGATTCTCACTCAGGGCAACCTTAGCATATGTGAGGCTCAGTATCTTCTTTTGAAGCTGGGAGATTGAATCCCTAAGTTGATCATTTTCTTTCATCACTTTGTCTAATAACTTAGGAGCAACCAACCAGCTTCATTATGTTTGTTGGTTCTCTACATATAGTCAAAGGTATTATGTACAGAGGCACTAAACTCTGCTTCTCATCTCATGAGCAGTTAATCGGGAGTGTCAAATAATTTATTTTGCATAACTCTCTAAACAGTTTATGTCAAGGACTACCAGTGTTCTCCATACTAATAGAAGTAGAGTTCTTAGCATTTTGGGGTCTAATCATCTCAAGCACCTAACACCCCACTCCTGGTACCAAAATCTGTATTAGTCAAGGTTCTCTAGAGAGATGTAACTAATAGGATATATTCTATATATATATATGATATATATACTATCCTATATATATCATATATATATATATATCTTTGTTGTTTTCCATTTGCAATACACTATATATATATATATATATATATATATATATATATATATATATTCTGTATATCTATATTTAGATAGGTAGATAGATATAGGAGTTTATTAAGTATTTACTTACACTATCACAAGATCCCACAGTAGGCTGTCTGCAAGCCTGAGGAGCAAGGGGAGCCAGTCCAAGTCTCAAAACTGAAGAACTTGGAGTCTGATATTTGAGGTCAGGAAGCATTCATCATGGAAGAAAGATGTAGGCTGGGAGGCTAGGCCAGTCTTGCCTTTTCACATTTTTTCTACCTGCTTTATATTTGCTGGCAGCTGATTAGATGGTGCCCACCAGATTAAGGGTGGATCTACCTTCTCTAGCCCACTGACTCAAATGGTAATCTCCTTTGGCAAAGTCTTCACACACACTCAGGACCAATACTTTGCATCCTTTAATCCAATCAAGTTGACACTCAGTATTAACCATCACAGGCACCAATTGATGCTAGTGGGAATACTACTGTATAAGGTGTCTGGTGACCTCTAGGGTCTCACCCAGTCAGGAAACATGGGATCTGGGACCTGCTTAATGAAGGATTCTGGCTACCCCTTGGCAGATGGGGTGTGCTGTGCTGGTGGGAAGCACACTTGTCTGGATTGCCCAGATTCCTTAGAGCCAGCAGGAGGAAATAAGTTTGCTGATTTGTGGACACCAGATGGGGTGTGCTGTGCTGGGGAAGCACACTTGTCTGGATTGCCCAGATTCCTTAGAGCCAGCAGGAGGAAATAAGTTTGCTGATTTGTGGACACCATGGCTCTCCCTCTCCCCAAGGGCTCAGTCCCAGGGAGATCAGAGTTCTGTCCCTAAACTCCTGGATGCAGTTGTTGAAAATCCTGCAGGGAGGCCCAGCCTGGTGAAAAGGGATAGATCAGAGTCCAAAGAGAAAGTTTGGCCATGATCTGCCACAGTTATTTTGGTGAACTTGGGGAATTCCTCCTGGGACTGAACCATTCAGTCTTCCTGGCACTGGCAGGGGAAAATCAGCAGACTGAAACTGTAGTGATGCAAGCATCCTACCCTGTTACCATATCAACTTCTATAGTTCTTTTTCACTATCTATAGAATGGAAGAAAATACTCCTTAGGGTCCTTGTGAAAAGTAAGACAATGTAGATAATACAAAACCCGTGCTTTCTGTGTATTATGTAAAGTATAAAATTGAGCTTAGGATTCACTTTTGTGTTCCTTAAACCTAACACAGTATTTCAGTTTGTTGGTGCTTCATAAATATTTGTTGAATAATTGCTCAGTGATTGAAAAGTATGCAATTAATTCATTCCTTCATAATTTAGTAAATATTTATTTGGCAGTGGCTGTGTGCTGGGTGTTAGGTGTTTTGGCTTAGAAACTAGGGGTACAAAATGAAACAGATGCCTTCACTGCCTAAAAGGAGCTCATGGTCTGAGGTAAAAGGCAAGCAGTTTTTGTTATTTAGATAATACCAATTCAAATATGACTAATGAATTTATGAAAATTATAATTTTCAGCAAGCTGGTACATTAAAGTCGCTTTTCTTTGCTCACATGTTAATAGTTTACAATATCTTGATTACATTTATATTCTGTGAATTTGGGGGAAAGGTTATTTCGTTGTTTTTTTTTTTTCTTTTGTAACTAGTGAGTGTCCACATCTAGTGAAGTTTTGAAGAGAGTTTTATTCACATAGAAAGAATTTTAAAACTATGAAAAGATGCTGGGATGGTTAATACTGAGTGTCAACTTGATTGGATTGAAAGATACAAAGTGTTGATCATGGGTGTGTCTGTGAGGGTGTTGGCAAAGGAGATTAACATTTGAGTCAGTGAGCTGGGAAAGGCAGACCCATCCTTAATCTTAATCTGGATGGGTACAATCTAATCAGCTGTCAGCATCGCTAGAATATAAGCAGAGAGAAAAATGTAAAAAGAGAGACGGGTCTAGCCTCCCAGCCTAAATCTTTCTTCCACATTGGATGCTCCCTGCCCCTGAGCATTGAACTCCAAGTTACTGAGTTTGAGAACTCAGACTGGCTCTCCACACTCCTCAGCCTGCAGATGGCCTGTTGAGGTACCTTGTGATTATGTGAGTTTATACTTTATATAAATACACACACACACACACACACACACACACGCACATATATATGTATATATATATGTGTATATATATATATATACACATATATATATATATATATATTTCATTAGTTCTGTCCTTCTAGAGAACCCTGACTAATACAGATGCTACAGATGCAGTAGATACTTTATTCGTGGGCCCAAAAATCACATCACTGGATCTAAATAATTCTAGAAAGCTTATAGTCTTTACTACAGGAGCATTTCAAAGCACACCCAAAGGCAATATGACTTAGTACATTAAGACATTGGTTTTGGTAATCTTGGCTCTGTCATCTATTAAATAGACTTCTCTGAGGGTCAGTTTTCTCACCTGTAAAATGAGGATAATCATGTATTCTTTTTAGGGTAGCTGTAAAATTGAATGGGAATAAGTCAAAAGGAGCATAGCACCAGCACTATGCTTAGCACATTGTAAGCACATCATTAATGCCAATGACGACGATGATGATGATGATGATGATGATGATGATGATGATGATGATTTTTATTATGTCTTCCCTTTTTCATCCCTAATCTTAGCGTTAACATGGCACTTCTCAGACTTTGACATGCATGTGACCCACCTGGGGATCTTGGTAAAATTCAGTCTCTGAGCCAGTTGGTCTGGAGTAGAGACCAGAAGTCTTATTTCTAACCAATGCCCAGGTGATGCTCAGAAGCTTTGGGGATCAAATAAATATTTAAGAATTAAAATAATAAAATGTCTCCTACTCTACTCTTCAAGTTCCACTGCTCTCTGTTCTTTAAATGCAGAAGATGGAAATATGATACTCATGATGGAAACCCTAACTGCAATATTATGGTTTCATTGAATTCTGAGGCTGAGCTAAGAAACAAACAGCATTAGAAATGTAAGGGCCACTTCTCTGTCAGTTTCGCTAGGTTGTAAGTTTGGCATTTCACTGGTAGAAATCTTTCTCCATTGTGTGGTATATCAAAGCTTTATTTTTCCTTACATCCCTATTTGCCTTCTTCACATCTCCCTTTACCGTCTTCAGAAGAGGTCAGTGGCTCTGACAGATGTGGATTAGAATAACTCAATTTGGACCAAAAGGACTGCGTCATGTCCAACATCTGGCTGATACCCATTTTCAGAATAAATATATCATCTTATATTTGGTATAAATGCTTTTCAGATGAAAATGAAAATTACAATGGGAAATTGTGGCTGGCAAGGGAAAAGAATCATTTTGGATAATATCTCTCATAATTAGAGTAATTTTGACATACTCAGACATTGTAGAATTCCCACACATCCTCTCCCCCAACCAACTCCCTATTCCCAACAGGTCAGAGAGGAGTGCTTGCTCGCAGGTAAAAACCTAAGCTATTCTTCCTTCTCTGGCCCACAGAAATGATGTGAGCTTCATGGCAGTCAACCTTACTGTTCCAAACAAACATGTTTTATCTTAATGACCAATTAGAAGTTTTATGGCTTAAGCCAGGAGCAGGGTAGAGCTGAGGCCAGGGAGTTGGGCATAGTATTCAATCATGACTTTGTTTTTGATTTCTACATTGACATAAAATGTGTACTATATTTCTCTGAGAACAATCTGATTAACAACTTAGGCTGCAAATAGAGCAGATTTCTTTTAGTCACTTGTTCATGTTGGAAACAGTTACAAAAATGGGTTTTCCTTTTAAAATATTGGGTTACCCTGTGATCGCTGACATTATTGATGCTTGGTGCTCTTTTAGCAGGGGAGGGCTTTTTGTGATGTTGGTGTGCATAGGTGTACATATGTTCGTGTAGGCATGTGTGAAGATGTGGACCTGCCGAACTTCCTCCCCCATACTAGTCTGGTGGATTCATGTTACTAAAGCAGCCCCTTCGGTGGTCTCAGGTCTCAAGGGCACTGGTGTGGAGACTTATCTTATGGAGCCATGTATAACTGGTAGAGTTCTTCATTCCTACAAGAGAAGGGGTGACATGAGAAGGGCTTTAGAACCAGACAGACCTTAGTTTGGATCCTCCCAAGTCTGCCACTGCTGTATGTTGATGACACTAGGGTGAGGCAAGGGGGTACTTGTAGAATGTAAATTTTAAGGTGGTCACACTCAGGTGACACCCTTGCATTCGCACAACCCTGAGAGTGCATGTCTCCATTAATTTTGTACTCAAGTGCCTCGCTTTCCTTACTGTAGTCTGGACCTGGTGTGTGACCTTGGATGAGTCACTCGTCTCTGTTTCTATTTCCTCATCTGTAAAATGGGTACAATAAGAATCACCTCATGGGATTGCCATGAAGCTTGAATAAAAGAATGTTTATTAATGTCTTGACAAATTTTGTGGGTTTGTGACCAAAAAATGGTAGCTATGATTTTTTTTTTTTGAGGCAGAGTCTCACTCTGTCACCCAGGCTGGAGGGCAGTGGCACGATCTAGGCTCACTGCAACCTCTGCCTCTCAGGTTCAAGTGATTCTCGTGCCTCAGCCTCTCAAGTGCTGGGACTGCAGGCTTGTGCCACCAATCCCGGTTAATTTTTTGTATTTTTAGTAGATAAGGGATTTTACCATGTTGGCCAGGGTGGTCTCAAACTCCTGACCTCAGGTGATCTGCCCACGTCGGCCTCCCAAAGTGCTGGGATTACAGGCGTGAGCCACCGTATCTGGCCCAATTGATTTTAATTAATCTATTGGTGGGCATCTTGGCTAAACTCCCTTTAGGGTAGCTAGAGTTAATCCCCTTTATGCTAAGGATGAAAATATCTTTCATTTAGGATATTTTTTTCTTTTGAGTTATTTTATTTGTTAGGAAATAATTTATCTTAAAGCTAGTAGTACACATTTCAATTACTTACAGTTCAAGCATAAAGTGTTGCACCAGTAACACCAGGAATGAAATGTGTGCGTATATAGTTACAGGCAAGGCAGGTCTGGAGGCTCCCCTGAGAGCGAGCACTTCATTTTCAGGAGGCCAGGAGACCGAAAGTCTCACCCGGAGAATGAAGCACCCCGTGACTTAGGCTGGATGCATAAAGCGCCTGCTTTCCCCTTGGTCCAGGATGGAGCCAAAATGCATCGCCAGCTCTGATTGATGGTGCCCCATCACTGTGATCACTCACTTAGCACACACTCACAGCAGCTTAAATTTCTACTTGTACAGCTATGCACTTTTTCCTGTTTTTTTTCTTCCTGCCTAGTTTTTCTTTTGTTTTGTTTTTGGTGGGAAGCTGACCAAGGCATTCATGGTGGGGATGAAGAGGGAAATCTGTTAGAACACTGGTGTGGTAAGATGAGAAGCTCCGAGGGGCTTGGTTTTCCCAATTGATATTCTTGCCATGTTGCTCTGAAGAAAAAAAAAACAAAACCTTATGATTTTTTTAAACTCCCATTTTTTTTACACAGTTAACTAGATAAAGACCATTTACTACTGATTCCACTAGATACCTTCTTCCCTCTTTTACATTTTGCTTCAAACTTAGTTGCTAAGGGACAATGACAATGATTGATTGAGTTATATTCTTTACCTCTATTCTATCTGAATGTTCTTTGGCCATCAATATAGAGGTTCTCTCTTTCAGTTTCTTAATCGTTAAAATAGATAAATTCTGGATTATCCTTTTGTAGGATGAACAAATTCTGAAGCCAGCGTGTGTGTGTGTGTGTGTGTGTGTGTGTGTGTGTATGTGCACACGTGTGCGTGTGTGTGTGTGTGTGTGTCTGTAGGGAATGTCTCTTAGACTTAGAGGCTATTACAAGCCTATGTTGATTGATTGATTTACAAGCTATGCATTCAGTTCTAGGCTATAATATAAATCAAGACAAGTTCACTCCTCTCTAGTCCTGTTTCTGGGACAGTCATTGCTAATCAATCACTGTACTTTTTTGTTAAGCCTGGATTCTTGTGTTCTGGAGCTCTATAAAGCCCCTACCAATTGATCAGACTTATTTTATAGCATTGAACTTCTCTGCTACTCTGAGCCTAGTGGGTATGAAAAGGGGAAGGAGAAAACTTTCTTGGCCTGGAGAAACCTAGCAGCTAGTTTGATAGGTGAGACCTATGTAATGCTAAGTAGAAGTCAAACAAATGCATAACAAATGTACAAAGACATGGGAGATACGGGGCATAAAGTAAGATCCCAGAAGAAATTCAGAGAAAGCCCATCTGACCTGGAGGATGTCACTTAGGTGACCAGGTTCACTGGAATCGTTCAGATGGTGTTGAAGAGCAAGAGAAGGAGAGGCAGAGATGAACTCCCACAGAGGGAGAGCTGTGGCAGGAAAGAGCCTATAGTGGGGAGCAGTGTGAGGTTGACAATGGTCATTCATTGCTGTTAAGATAAAAATACGTTACTCAATTAAAAAAATATGTAAGTAGATTGATCTATTTTGATTAAATGTGACTAAATTAAAAGACTATGCTAGATTTAGCTATGTTAAATGCTTATTTAATTGTGACCTACATGTAAACTTATCCTCAACACTTTTGAGAGCTTTTGGTCAATTATACAGATGAAATTTTATACCTGGGCACCTGGGGCAGATTAATATAGTGCAAAGAGCAGGGCGTCTTAAATGAAAAGAGAAGAAAAACTGGGAAGTTAAATAAAGTAACTTCTGATTATCAGACACTGTCCTGGGCAATTTGCATCTGTCATTTAATTGATTGATTTATTCATCAGATATTTGACTACCTAATATATGTCCTATGTCAGAGGCAGGGACCCAAAGAGGAAAGAAATAGACCTTTTCTAAGACTGTCTCAGTCTAGTGAGGCAGAAAGTCTCATAAGTAAACTACTGTTAACACCTATATTACACTTGCCTGTAACTAGAATGTCAGAAATTTGAAGGGTGCACTAGGGAAAAAAAATCTCTTGTGCCCCTACCAGTTTTATGGAATAAATATTACCATCTCCATTTTACAGATGCAGACAGCTAGGCTCAGAGAGATGGGAACTAGTCAAGGACTCGGGTTAATCAGCCACAGCTGGGAACTAACCCTCCATCTAAAGCTCTTTTTAAAAAGTGGATCACTTGGATTCAGGCCTAGCTTTGTTACAAGCAAGGGCAGGAGCATATCATTTCACTTTTCTGGGCCTCAGTTTCTCCTTTTGTTAAGATCAGAAGCTGAGATGTGATAGTATCTAAAGTTCCTTTCCTCTATAATATAGCATAACTCACCTGCAGTCCAGATTTGATCTCAGTTTAGCACCACTTCTGAAAAGTTATGAGTTACTACTCATGATTGTACACACAATTTTTCTCTGCTCAAGCACCTGACAGGTATGTTTCAGAATAGGAGATAGTTGCCTTTGGTAAGGGCTCCAATCCAGGACCACTCATTTTCTAGCCTGGCTTTATAGATGTGTAAATTGGAATTAAAAAGACCTGCTTGTAGGGCTGGGAAATTGAAGAGAAGTAGTCTAAACTGTTTATGAGCTATAGCTTTATGATGTCTTTTCTACATTCTCTCCCTTTTTGGCTTGAGGTTTTCCCTAATTGGGGACATTTGTTTTAGAATTTGGCATCTCTGAGGCTTGAGAAATGAAGCTTCTTTATTAAAGAGCAGAGTATGCCACAGGCGTCTCAGGTCAGATGGTTTAGACTTCTCTCTCAGGATTCAGGTTGTAATTAGGGGTGTAGATTAATTGTAACAAGGTGTCAGAAAATGGTTCATAAATAAATATGACAAACCGAACTCAACACATTGAATTTGTAAAACGTTTAAGTCAGATCCCTGAACCAACATGGATACTTCTGTGTTCCAGCTGAAAGCTAACCTTGTGCAAAGCTTTGCATGAAGGCAGTCCCAACTGGCAGGAACTTGAAACATGACCCAATACACCGCCCTAATGGATAAATAGAACAGACTACTTACTGGGGCCGTTTGTAAAAAGAATACATAATCATTTTCTAATCTCTCTGATACATATTTCTACAAATAACACTGGGGACAAGTGAAAACTTTTATGGTTCATAAGGAATCAACTCCATGAAACATGAGTTCCAGACTGGGCTGGCCTATACATGTCTGAATCCCTGCAGAATCTTTGAAAATAAGCACAGGCTTCCCCAGAGATAGCAGAGATCTCTTATCCATCCTGTGTTTTATGCGCCTTCTTTTCTCCATCCCTGACAGCAGACAAAGACAACCAAAGAAATTAGAGCCAATTCAACATTTGCTACATTTATTCTTTCTCTCGAATTCAAATATAGTATTCAAACAAAATGTTCCCTCTTTCTTTCTTTTTTTTTTTTTTTTTTTTTTGGCTTGGCCAGCATGAAAATGCTAACTCATTTTAAAGGGAAAGTAGGTGGTCATAAATGGCAGCCTGCTGTTGTGGAAAGAATAAGAATGGCTTTGGATTTGTGCCTGGCCTAAAATGTTGGCTGCTCTTTCCAATAGTTGAGGGAAGCTTGGCATGCTACTCAATGTCTCTATGCCTCCATTTCCACCTCTGCAAAATGGGAAGGATAAAAACTAGCTGGTAGGTTTGTTGTAAGAATTAAATGAGATAATGAATTATATATTAATGAATAATTTCTCCCCAAATCCTGAAGGGTTTGATGGTTACATACAGTAAAACCATGGTGGCAAGAGAAGCAACAGACAGAAATGCAAGGAAATGGAAAGGGATTGTATCCCTTCTGCGCCAGAATATTCAATTGCTGGGAAAGACTCTCCTGAGCTCCCTTCCTTGCAACTGGCTACCTTTGAGCTTGTGGCTGCCTCATTAACCTGGTCCCCAGGGTGAACTCTGATTAGCGGAACCCTCTGCTGACCCTTGATGGACATGTAGTGTGATCAAAAAATGAATCTCTGCTGCTTTAAACCACTAATATTTGGATGTTGCTTGTTATCACAGAAGAACCGACACTATGCTCACTGATACAGTTCATCTTCAGATTGCTGAATTTCTCTTTTTTGAAATTCATGTATCTTTATGGTAGACCATGTTCACCATCTTGCAAGTTTCTGCTCACAAATTCTACATGTACTATTCAGAACAATAAAGTTATTCGGCAGTGACCTGTCCAAGAGAACTCTTCTCAACTGCAACAACTCTGTAATTATTTGATGTAAGCAACACTGACTTTTTTGGCCAGTTTGTGCTCCAGGTAGGCTGGGCAACGTTCTCTGAAAAGACATTTTATTCTGACTGTATGTTAAGGCCTGTTTGCTTTCTATCTCTGGTCTTAATTCCCCCTGGAAGTGCAGATTTGGTATTTAGCCACTTAATGGCTTTGTTTGAATTTTTATAGGCATCTCAAACTTACTTTGGCTAAAGCACTGATAATCATTTCTGAAGTTGTACGCCACCTACTCTGCACTTGCTCTTTGCTAAAGCTCAAATGAAATTTCAATTCCTTCCTTGGCCTACAAGACCATGCCTGCCTCTGATTCCTCCATCCTCAATCTCCTCCTTGTACACTAGGATCCAATCATGTCAACTTTGCTTCTGATTTTTTTTTTTTTTGGTTTGAAGCTTGTATTTTATTTAATTTTAGTTTTAATTTTTTTTTTTAATTTTGCTTTAAGTTCTGTGATACATGTGCTGAACATTCAGGTTTGTTACATAGGTATACTTGTGCCACAGTGGTTTGCTGAACTTATCAACCTGTCATCTAGGTTTTAAGCCCTACATGCATTAGGTATTTGTTCTATTGCTCTCCCACCCCCTGACAGGCTCCAGTGTGTGGTGTTCCCCTCCTGTGTCCATGAGTTCTCATTGTTCAACTCCCACTTATGAATGAGAACATGTGGTGTTTGGTTTTCTGTTCCTCTGTTAGTTTACTGAGAATGATGGTTTCCAGCTTCATCCATGTCCCTGCAAAGGACATGAACTCATTCTTTTTTATGGCTGCATAATATTCCATGGTGTATATGATGCTTAAACACAGACATCTCATTGTAGTCTCCGGTTGTCTGGATGTTCTGGTTCCTCTGCTTGGCTTCCCAGATCTTCCCATGGAAATCCTCTTTTCATCATTAAGTTATCCCTTAGGCAGCCTCCTTGACTGCCTAAGCTGAGGCATCACCTCTCACATTCCTACTGATATGCCCTACCTATACCAAATCATCATAGCACCAGCACTTTTCAATACTGGAACATCCTAATATTTGCATAAGTGTTCATAGTCTGCCTCCTCATCTTTCCTTAGAATGTAAGTTCACTGAGGGCAGGGGCTGTCTGTTGTTTTCACTTCTGTATCTAGAAGTGAAAGTACTTTCCTAAAACATAGAAGGTGTTAATAAATACTGGTGTTGTAGGCTTGGGTAGGCCCAGGACTGTAGCTATGCTGGAATTATGCATGTTAATGCACCTTTCCTCCATGACAGCTTTGAGGGCAAGGGCTATCTATTGTCTGGACTATAGATAGTGTTTAGTGAATTCAATTAACAACATTCATTAAAAGAATGCCTATTAGGAGGTGTTAGAAATGAGTCTCATCTCTGCCCGACCCCCAGAACTCTCAGGATCCAATAATATCTATTCATAGTTTTCAATTACTGTGTACATTTTATGTGCCAGGCTCTGTGAAATGCAGTATACATTGCATTGTCCCTTTTTACCCTCATGCCCACCCTATGATGCTCCTTGGGATGTGTTTCCAAATATATCCTGGATTTTTCTCCTCTGGAACATGATATCATGGCACTCTCTGATCCTCTTATTGGTGGGTGGGGCTTTGTGACTAGTTCTGGCCATGAACTATGAGCCAAAGTGGCAATGGGACACTTGATTGCCACCTAGAGGCCTTCTAAAGCTCATGTTCCCTTTGGCACAGCCACCAGAAGTTGACGAGCTCTACCAGCCTGAGCTCCTGTTGACACAAGGAAGGAGATCCCTAGCTGACTCATGGTGGATATCAGTATGATCAAGAAACATCCCATTGATATACGAGGACATGGCGAGTTAGGGATTATTTGTTACTGCAGCATAACGTAGCACACCCTGACTGATTTTATAGACAAGATTCTTTATGCTTAGAGAGGTGACTTGCCCAGAGTCACTCTACTAGCAAGTGGGGCACCAGGACAAGACTGTTTTTTTACTGTTTACATGGTCACTGTATTTTCAGCAGGTACATAATGTAGCTGGTACAAATTTTACTAACCAGTTTTGTAAGAAATGTCATATTTTTAACTTCTCTAAATCAATTGTAATCTGACTTCAATCTCCCATCTCACATGCTGGTGGGAAATTCAGGTTCACGGAGGAAATTAAGTGTCACTCTGATTATTGGGTCTCTGCTTTCTCTTCCCTGGAATTTCATCTCTGAAGGGAATAGTTTTGGGAGACCTACTTGATGTCGTGATTTTCCCTGATGGGCTGCATGGTCTCTGCACCCCCAGAGACATTACTGGTTCAGTGCCATACTTAGGCATAGGAATCAGCTCAGTCCTGAGTACCCCTGTGTCCAGAGACTACATCCCTAAGGGAAACCTTCCTTAACTGAAAAGGAGGGCACTTTCTATTCCCATTACTCTTCAGATCTCAGCATTCTTTCCTCCTTTCTCCCTCTCTTCTTGCCGCTGTTTCTTCCCCAATCTTTGTTGAGTACCTACTATAAGCCAGGTACCACACTTCAGGTTGAGGATAGAAAAGGAGGGAGGAAAAATAGAAACTCCCACCCCTGCGATGCTTAGTGGCAAGAAGTCAGAGAGACAGATAATAAACGAAGCAAATAAGTGAATCGTATCAAAATTTACAAGAGTTTGATGATACAGAGAAGCAAAGTAGAGAAGAGGGATGAGGGTGGTAGAAGGAAGTCAGGGTGGGCCTCACATTTTGCCCAAATGCAGACAGCGATGATAAAGCCAACTGGGGGGCTGTTTGGAAACAGAGACTTTAGGCAGAGGAAAGGGGACCTGCAGAAGCCAAGGAGCTGAAGCTGCCTGCAGGTGTGCCTGGGAAGAGCAAGGGGCCTGGCTGGGAGTGAGATGAGAGTCCTGGGGCAGATCAAACCCCACCTTTTATTTGGAAGGAGGTGGTAGTCACAGAAGGATTCTGCACTGAGGAGTGATGTGACCCGATTTCCATTTTGAAAGGTGGGTCGGGGTATACAGGGTAAGAGTGGAAACAGGGAGACCACTTAGGAGGCTTTTCCAATAGTAATTTCTTTCTAGTACTGAGACACTTCCTCCTCTGTCCCATTGTTTAAACACCACCCTGCCTTCTTCAAAAGCCCCCTGTTCTCCTCCCTGCCATCCTGGGAAGCTGGCTGCCCTGTCTAAAATGAAGAATTTGCAGAAACCAGAAGGCACCTCAGCACCTACAAGTATCTTCTGAATTACGTCTGGCCCCTGAGGTTATGGGACACAAAGCTTAACTGACCTTGGAGAGAGAGGGAAAATTGTGAAGACCAAAACACAGAGACCTCATTATCTTTGAGTATTTCAAGTGGCAGCAACAAAATGCTAATCATCTCAATAAATATTCTGCCCCACAGATGTTGAGTGTTAACAGGAGCTCAAAGTTGGTACTGGTACTTGAAAGGGCAGAAAGAAGTCAGGAAGAAAAAAGGTCATGAGAGAGAGAGAGAAAGAGAGAGAGAGAGAGAGAGAGGGCATGTGTGTGTAGGTGTGTAGGGGGAGTCTCTTGAAGAAATTAAGGTAGAATCCCAAAGGTAAGGCATTTCTGATAGCATTGTCAGGTGAGATTCAGAAGGACCAGTTAAATTTGCACTTCAGATAAGCAGCAAATGATTTTTTTAAATTGCATTTTAGGTTTTGGGGTACATGTGAAGAACATGCAAGATTGTTGCATAGGTACACACATGGCAGTGTGGTTTTCTGCCTTCCGTCCCCTTGCCTGTATATGTCATTTCTCCCCATGCTATCTCTTCCCACCTACCCAACCCCCCGTCCCTCCCCCATTTCCCCCCAACGGACCCCAGTGTGTAGTGCTTCCCTCCCTGTGTCCATGTGTTCTCATTGATCAACACCCGCCTATGAGTGAGAACACGTGGTGTTTGATTTTCTGCTCTTGTGTCAGTTTGCTGAGAATGATGGTTTCCAGGTTCATCCATGTCCCTACAAAGGACGTGAACTCATCGTTTTTGATGGCTGCGTAATATTCCATGGTGTATATGTACCACATTTTCCCTATCTAGTCTAACATCGTTGGGCATTTGGGTTGGTTCCAGGTCTTTGCTATTGTGAACAGTGCTGCAATGAACATTCGTGTGCATGTGTCCTTATAGTAGAATGATTTATAATCCTTTGGATATATACCCAGTAATGGGATTGCTGGGTCAAATGGGATTTCTATTTTTAGGTCATTGAGGAATCGCCACACTGTCTTCCACAATGGTTGAATTAATTTACATTCCCACCAATAGTGTAAAAGTGTTCCTATTTCTTCACATCCTCTCCAGCATCTGTTGTTTCCAGATTTTTTAATGATCGCCATTCTAACTGGTGTGAGATGGTATCTCAATGTGGTTTTGATTTGCATTTCTCTAATAACCAATGATGATGAGCATTTTTTCATATGTTTGTTGGCCTCCTGTATGTCTTCTTTTGTAAAGTATCTGTTCATATACTTCACCCATTTTTGAATGGGCTTGTTTGTTTTTTTCTTGTAGATCTGTTTTAGTTCTTTGTAAATTCTGGATATCAGCCCCTTGTCAGATGGGTAGGCTGTAAAAATTTTTTCCCATTCTGTTGGTTGCCGATTCACTCTACTGACTGTTTCTTTTGCCATGCAGAAGCTGTGGAGTTTGATTAGGTAGCAGCAAACGATTTTTAAAAAGAAGTTGCTCCAAGTATTTCATGGAATGTATACTAAAAATTATTCATTGTTTTCTGAAATTCAGATTTGCATTTTTTTCTTTCTTTTTTTTTATTGCATTTTAGGTTTTGGGGTACATGTGATGAACATGCAAGATTGTTGCATAGGTACACACATAGCAGTGTGGTTTGCTGCCTTCCGTCCCCTCACCTGTATCTGTCATTTCTCCCCATGCTATCTCTTCCCACCTCCCCACCCTCCACCCCTCCCCCATTTCCCCCCAAAGGACCCCAGTGTGTAGTGCTCCCCTCCCTGTGTCCATGTGTTCTCATTGTTCAACACCTGCCTATGAGTGAGGATATACGGTGTTTGATTTTCTGCTCTTGTGTCAGTTTGCTGAGAATGATGGTTTCCAGGTTCATCCATGTCCCTACAAAGGACGTGGACTCATCGTTTTTGATGGCTGCGTAATATTCCATGGTGTGTATGTACCACATTTTCCCTATCCAGTCTATCATCGTTGGGCATTTGGGTTGGTTCCAGGTCTTTGCTATTGTAAACAGTGCTGCAATGAACATTCTTGTGCACGTGTCCTTGTAGTAGAATGATTTATAATCCTTTGGATATATACCCAGTGATGGGATTGCTGGGTCAAATGGGATTTCTATTTTTAGGTCCTTGAGGAATCGCCACACTGTCTTCCACAATGGTTGAATTAATTTACATTCCCACCAACAGTGTAAAAGTGTTCCTATTTCTCCACATCCTCTCCAGCATCTGTTGTTTCCCGATTTTTTAATGATCGCCATTCTAACTGGTGTGAGATGGTATCTCAATGTGGTTTTGATTTACATTTCTCTGATGACCAATGATGATGAGCATTTTTTCATATGTTTGTTGGCCTCCTGTATGTCTTCTTTTGTAAAGTATCTGTTCATATCCTTCGCCCATTTTTGAATGGGCTTGTTTGTTTTTTTCTTGTAGATCTGTTTTAGTTCTTTGTAAATTCTGGATATCAGCCCCTTGTCAGATGGGTAGGCTGCAAAAATTTTTTTCCATTCTGTTGGTTGCCGATTCACTCTACTGACTGTTTCCTTTGCCGTGCAGAAGCTGTGGAGTTTGATTAGGCCCCATTTGTCATTTTGGCTTTTGTTGCCATTGCTTTTGGCATTTTGGTCATGAAGTTCTTGCCTACACCTATGTCCTGAATGGTTTTTCCTAGATTTTCTTCTAAGGTTTTTATGGTATCAGGTCTGATGTTTAAGTCTTTAATCCATCTGGAGTTAATTTTGGTGTAAGGTGTCAGGAAGGGGTCCTGTTTCTGCTTTCTGCACATGGCTAGCCAGTTTTCCCAACACCATTTATTAAACAGGGAATCCTTTGCCCATTGCTTGTTTTTGTCAGGTTTGTCGATGATCAGATGGTTGTAGGTATGTTGTATTTCCTCTGAGGCCTCTGTTCTGTTTCATTGGTCTATATCTCTGTTTTGGTACCAGTACCATGCTGTTTTGATTACTGTAGCCTTGTAGTATACTTTGAAGTCCGGTAGTGTGATGCCTCCTGCTTTGTTCTTTTTGCTTAGAATTGACTTGGCTATGCGGGCTCTCTTTTGGTTCCATATGAAGTTTAAGGTGTTTTTTTCCAGTTCTGTGAAGAAGGTCATTGGTAGCTTGATGGGAAAAGTGTTGAATCTGTAAATTACTTTGGGCAGTATGGCCATTTTCATGATGTTGATTCTTCCTAACCATGAACATGGAATGTTTCTCCATCTGTTTGTATCCTCTCTTATTTCGTTGAGCAATGGCTTGTAGTGCTCCTTGAAGAGGTCCTTTACGTTCCTTGTTAGTTGTATTCCTAGATACTTTATTCTCTTTGTAGCAATTGTGAATGGCAGTTCGTTCTTGATTTGGCTCTCTTGAAGTCTATTACTGGTGTATAGGAATGCTTGTGATTTTTGCATGTTGATTTTGTATCCTGAGACTTTGCTGAAGTTGTTTATCAGTTTCAGGAGATTTTGGGCTGAGATGATGGGGTCTTCCAGATATACAATCCTGTCATCTGCAAATAGAGACAATTTGATTTCCTCCTTTCCAATTTGGATACACTTTATTTCTTTTTCTTGCCTGATTGCTCTGGCTAGAACTTCCAGTACTATATTGAATAGGAGTGGTGAGAGAGGGCATCCTTGTCTAGTGCCAGATTTCAAAGGGAATGCTTCCAGTTTTTGCCCATTCAGTATGATATTGGCTGTTGGTTTGTCGTAAATAGCTTTTATTGTTTTGAGATACGTTACGTCAATACCTAGTTTATTGAGGGTTTTTAGCATAAAGGGTTGTTGAATTTTGTCAAAAGCCTTCTCTGCATCAATCGAGATAGTCATGTGGTTTTTGTCTTTTGTTCTATTTATGTGGTGAATTACGTTTATGGACTTGCGTATGTTGAACCAGCCTTGCATCCCCGGGATGAATCCTACTTGATCATGGTGGATGAGCTTTTTGATATGCTGTTGCAATCGGTTTGCCAGTATTTTATTGAAGATTTTTGCATCTATGTTCATCATGGATATTGGCCTGAAATTTTCTTTTCTTGTTGAGTCTCTGCCGGGTTTTGGTATCAGGATGATGTTTGTCTCGTAAAATGATTTGGGAAGGATTCCCTCTTTTTGGATTGTCTGGAATAGTTTCAGAAGGAATGGTATCAGCTCCTCTTTGTATGTCTGGTAGAATTCAGCTGTGAACCCATCTGGACCTGGGCTTTTTTTGGGTGGTAGGCTCTTTATTGCTGCCTCGACTTCAGACCATGTTATTGGTCTATTCAGAGTTTCGGCTTCTTCCAGGTTTAGGCTTGGGAGGATGCAGGTGTCCAGGAATTTATCCATTTCTTCCAGGTTTACTAGTTTATGTGCATAGAGTTGTTTGTAATAATCTCTGATGATGGTTTGGATTTCTGTGGAATCTGTGGTGATATCCCCTTTATCGTTTTTTATTGCATCAATTTGGTTATTCTCTCTTTTCTTTTTTATTAATCTGGCTAGTGGTCTGTCTATTTTGTTGATCTTTTCTAAAAACCAGCTCCTGGATTTATTGATTTTTTTGAAGAGTTTTTTGTGACTCTATTTCCTTCAGTTCTGCTCTGATCTTAGTTATTTCCTGTCTTCTGCTAGGTTTTGAGTTTTTTTGATTTTGCTCCTCTAGCTCTTTCAATTTTGATGATAGGGTGTCAATTTTAGATCTCTCCTTTCTTCTCATGTGGGCACTCATTGCTATATATTTTCCTCTAGAGACTGCTTTAAATGTGTCCCAGAGATTCTGGTATGTTGTGTCTTCGTTCTCATTGGTTTCGAAGAACATCTTTATTTCTGCCTTCATTTCATTGTTTATCCAGTCAACATTCAAGAGCAAGTTATTCAGTTTCCATGAAGCTGTGCGGTTCTGAGTTAGTTTCTGCATTCTGAGTTCTAACTCGATTGCACTGTGGTCTGAGAGACTGTTTGTTATGATTTCTGTTCTTTTGCATTTGCTGAGGAGTGATTTATTGCCAATTATGTGGTCAATTTTAGAGTAGGTGTGATGTGGTGCTGAGAAGAATGTATATTCTGTGGATTTGGGGTAGAGAGTTCTGTAAATGTCTATTAGGTTTGCTTGTTCCAGGTCTGTATGAAGGTCCTGGATATCCTTGTTGATTTTCTGTCTGGTTGATCTGTCTAATATTGACAATGGGGTGTTAAAGTCTCCCACTATTATTGTGTGGGAGTCTAATTCTCTTTGTAAGTCATTAAGAACTTGCCTTATGTATCTGGGTGCTCCTGTATTGGGTGCATATATATTTAGGATCGTTAGCTCTTCTTGTTGCAGTGATCCTTTTACCATTATGTAATGTCCTTCTTTGTCTCTTTTGATCTTTGTTGCTTTAAAGTCCATTTTATCAGAGATGAGAATTGCAACTCCTGCCTTTTTTGGCTCTCCATTTGCTTGGTAGATCTTCCTCCATCCCTTTATTTTGAGCCTTTGTGTATCCTTGCATGTAAGATGGGTTTCCTGGATACAGCACACTGATGGGTTTTGGCTTTTTATCCAATTTGCCAGTCTGTGTCTTTTGATTGGGGCATTTAGTCCATTGACATTTAGGGATAGTATTGTTATGTGTGAATTTGATACTGTCATTTTGATGCTACCTGGCTGTTTTGTTGGTTAGTTAATGCAGATTCTTGATTGTGTTGATGTTCTTTTACCATTTGGTGTGTTTTTGGAGTGGCTGGTACTGGTTGTTCCTTTATATGTGTAGAGCCTCTTTCAGGAGTTCTTGTAGGGCAGGTTTGGTGGTGATGAAATCTCTGAGTGCTTGCTTGTTCACAAAGGATTTTATTTTTCCTTCACTTACGAAGCTTAGTTTGGCTGGATAGGAGATTCTGGGTTGAAAGTTCTTTTCTTTAAGGATGTTGAATATTGGCCCCCAATCTCTTCTGGCTTGTAGGGTTTCTGCTGAGAGATGTGCTGTGAGTCTCATGGGCTTCCCTTTGTGGGTAACCCGACCTTTCTCTCTGGCTGCCCTTAGCATTTTCTCTTTCATTTCAACCCTGGTGAATCTGACGATTATGTGCCTTGGGGTTGCTCTTCTTGAGGAATATCTTTGTGGTGTTCTCTGTATTTCCTGGATTTGAATATTGGTCTGCCTTGCTAGGTTGGGGAAGTTTTCCTGGATAATATCCTGAAGAATATTTTCCAGCTTGGATTCATTCTCTTCATCACATTCAGGTACACCTATCAGACGTAGATTAGGTCTTTTCACATAGTCCCACATTTCTTGAAGATTTTTTTCATTCCTTTTTGCGCTTTTTTCTCTGTTCTTGCCTTCTCTTTATTTCATTGAGTTGACCTTCGACCTCTGATATTCTTTCTTCTGCTTGGTCAATTCGGCTGTTGTAGCTTGTGCATGCTTCACGAAGTTCTTGTGTTGCGTTTTTCAGCTCCATCAATTCACTTATACTCCTCTCTATGCTGTCCATTCTCGTCAGCAGTTTGTCCAATCTTTTTTCAAGGTTCCTATTTTCTTTGCATTCGGTTAGAACATGTTCTTTTAGCTCACTGTAGTTTCTTACTACCCACCTTCTGAAGTCTGATTCTGTCATTTCATCACCCTCCTTCTCCATCCAGTCTGGTTCCCTTGCTGGTGAGGAGTTGTGATCCCTTTTAGGAGGAGAGGTGTTCTGGTTTCGGGAGTTTTCATCCTTTTTGTGCTGGTTTCTTCCCATTTTTGTGGGTTTATCCACCTGTTGTCTGTCTCTGTCCCAGGGAGTTGGAGCTTTATGAGTTTCCGTTGCACTACTGCCTTTTTTGATTTTTCTTTCAGGTCTGACCCACCCAGCTAGCAGCACGCCTAGCCACTGCCTGCCGGCAGGGGCTTTGCTGAGCTGATGTGGGCTCCGCCCAGCTGCCCTGAGCTCTTCCCTGTAGTCCTTTTTATATGGGCATAGTTAGAACTGGGCAATGGTGGGCAATGGTGGCCCCGCCTCTGTTATGGCGGACTCTCTCTGTTGTGGCAGGTTGCCTCGGCAATGGCGGGTTGCCTCGGCAATGGCAGCCTGCCTCGGTAGTGGTGGAGAGTCTCAGTAATGGCGGAAGCCCCTCCCCCACGGAGCCAGACTGTCCCGGTTCAGCTGTGCTTGGTTTGAAGGGCTCAACCCAGAGGGTTTCCAATTATTGTTTTTGTTTTTGTTGTTGTTGGGGGTGGAGGGGTGGGACCAACCGAGCCTGATCACCTGGCTCCCTGACTCAGAGTCTTTTCTTTTAAGTTGAAAGACCCCGTGTTCCAGTCGCTTGTTGAAAAGGCGCCGGGATCTCCTGTGCTGCGACTCACGGAGTCGGCTCCAACCGCGGCGCCGGCTCCTGGCGGATTTTTTGCCTAGGAATCTCCTGGCCTGACTCGCTATTTCAGATGAATGGGCAACTCTGCCGTCTCAGGGCTCTGCTCGCCAGCTAAGAGGGCTCCCAGACCAGTGGCTTTTGTACGGAGAACCGCAGCAACAGGGAGTGGTCACAGCAGCCTCGCGGACGGAATCAGCCCCACGGGGGCCAAAACAGCAGCACCGGCTGGGACTGCGACGCTGGCGACCCCTCTGCCTGGGTATCTCCTGGTCTGTGGGCAATAAGAGTTAGTCTGTAAATGCGACGTTCACTCACCCTCTGCACTTTCACTGGGAGCTGAAGTCCTGAGCTGTTCTTAGGCGGCCATCTTCCCAGCATTCCCCTCCCAGATTTGCATTTTTGTTTGCTAAATCTTGCAACTCTAATCTCACATGATGTTTAATACCAGCCATGGTTGAAGACTACATCCTGATTCTTCAAAAATGTGTGTCCTCTAGATAAAGAAAAAGGGGCTGAGAAGAGTGGTATTCTTGGTAGAGGAATGGTATCTGAACAATGACAGGGCTTGTAATAGCCTGGCCCATTTTGAGTTGAGAGAAGAAAATCACATTAATTGTATGAAGGCACTTTGCCAAGTGCCTAATGTGTGAAATGTATTTCAGGTCCATTGTTTTCTCCTTTCTTACTTTCCCTCCATCTAGGAGAAACATATATTTCTTAATGACCAGTGCTAATATCAAACATGACATGGTTTATTTGTCTGTACATTGCATTTTCAATTTAATTTGATAGTTGGGATATGGTTATTTCATGAAGAAAACATCCCAGTGTTTTCTCTTGGGTCCTCAGATGGTGTATATTAAATTAAACATTCACCTAAGCATTGTTGACACAGGAAGAAGTTTCTGACTCAAAGGACACCAAACGGGGAAAAGGAATCTTCAGATAAACGGGGTGTCTCTCTCCCTGTTATACAGGCAGGGTCTCTTGTGGCCATTTATTGTTGATGGGTGCAAACAGCCATACTTGAGGCTGGTAACTATCGTTTACCTACTGGGAAACCCATTCATAACACACATATTTCAGATGTTTCCTGCATAGAGCATTTATTCTTTTAATACTTGACCTATAGCACATATGTGTGATGACTCTCATCTATAATGTGTTCCGGCTTCATGGACTTCTCTTTGCTCCGGTGGAAGCTATTTTAATGGACTTTTTTTGGACTCATGAAAATGCTCAGTTTAAAGGAGAGTCCCTAAAGTGTCTGTCTCCTTAAATTTTTCATACTACAAGGAAATTGGATGTTGCACATCATCCAGTTTGTTCAACTTTGGCTGGGTAAGCATTTATTGAATGCCTTCCAGGTGCTAGCCCCTGGGCTTGGGAGACAGGATGGGGAAATGGGAAGTCCTTTGGTTGTTTCATAGATCATGATTAGAATTCGGGTTTTAAAGACACTTTTCTCTGACACTAGCTAGTTTCAGTTATAAACTAGGATGTCAGTCCTCATCTTAATAATGCAAATCCTAATACTAAACCGGTACTTATCCTGACAGCAGTGCTGATACTTGTACTGATACCGATGCAGATACAGATTATCAATAGAATTGCCAATAGCAATTCCAATAGCAACACCCATTCTAATATTGTGTCAGTCAGGGTTCTCCAGAGAAGTAGAACCCATAGAATGTGTATGCAGAGAGAAAGATATTTAAGAAATTGGCTCATGCAATTATGGAGATTGGGAAGTCCAAACTCTTCATGGAGGGCCAGTAGGCTTGCGAGTGAGGGAAGAGCTAATACTGTAGTTCATGTCTGAAGGCCATCTGCGGACAAGATTCCTCTTATTAGAGGCAGATCAGCCTTCTATTCTACTTAGAACTTCAAATGATTGATTGAGGCCCACGGACATAATAGAGGCAATCTGCTTTACTCAAAGTCTACTGATTTAAGTGTTAATTTAACCCAAAAATAGCTTCTCAGAAACATCCAGGTATCAAATGTTTGATCACATACTTGGACATTGCACCCCAGCCAAACTGACACGTAAAATTAACCTTCACACACTGCTACTGATACTGACATAAAAATAGTGTTTTAGTGCTGTATCAGTCAGGGTTCTACTAGAGGAACACAACCAGTAGGAGATGTGTATATAGATGTATATATTATATATTATGTATAGACACCATATTTGTATGCATATAGGTATAAACACAGACACATCTGTATGTTGAGAAAAAAAAGATTTCTTGCAAAAAAAATGGCTTACAGTCATTGTGGGGACTGGCTAGCCAAGTCTGAGATCCAGTGTGGCTATCAGGGGTGACACTGGAGATGGTGCTCCAGTCCAAGAGTGGAATTGTTTTTTGGGTAAATCTCAGCTCTGCTCTTAAGACGTTTCCACTAACTGAATCAGGCCCACCCACATGTATTTTTAGGGTTATCGTTACTTAAAGGCAACTGATTGTAGAGATTAACCATATGTACAAAATACATTAGCAGCAACACCTCGCTTTGTGTCTGATTGACTGTTTGAGTACTTTAGCCCAGCCTAGTTGGTACATGAAACTGACTGTCACAAACATACTGTTGGGCCCTCTGTATCTGTGGGTTTTATATCCATGGATTCAACCAACCACAGATTGAAAATATTATTAAAAAACTGAGCCTGTACTGAGCAATAGCAGTGTTTTTTCTTGTCATTATTCTCTAAACAATACAGTATAACAAGTATTTACATAGCATTTGTATAATATTATGTATTATAAATATTCAATAGATGATTTGGGGTATATAAGAGGGTGCGCTTAGGTTATATGAAAATACTACATCATTTTATGTAGATGACTTGAGCATCTGTGGATTTTGGTATCCATGGGAGGTACTAAAACCAGTCCCCATGGAGATTGAGGGACAGCTGTCTAAAGCAGTAAGCACCATACTTGGTGTATATATGTGATCATCATTTCTAGCGAGAACAGTGAGAAATACAAAGGCAGACTGTATAATGGCCTTGATTTTAAGAAGCTTATGATATAGTAAAGAAGATATGATTAGACACAAGTATGTACATGACTAGTCTATAAATAAACCAACAGCTTACACTTACAGAACTTTAGGATGCACTAGTCATTGTGTGAAGAGTCTCACATAAACTTTTGTTTATTTAATTATTTATTTATTTTTGAGACAGGGTTTCACTATGTAGAAAGGCTGGAGGGCAATGGCACAATCCTGGCTCACTGCAGCCTCCACCTCTTGGGCCCAGGTGATCCTCCTGCCTCAGCCTCCTGAGTAGCAGGGACTACAGGTGTGTGCCACCACTCCTGGCTAATTTTGGAATTACGTAGAAACCAGGTTTCACCATGTTGTCCAGGCTGGTCTCACACTCCTGAGCTCAAACAATCCACCAGCCTCAGTCTCCGAAAGTGTTGGGATAACAGACGTGAATCACTGCTCGTAGCAAATTTCATGTTTATTTTTATACCACTCTATGAGATACATGCTCTTTGTATTTTTCAGTGGCGGGACCTGAGGCTTGGGAAATTTAAGATATATGTTTAAGATCCCAGAGCAAGGACACTCACTTGGAACAAACCAGCCTTCCTAGCCAAGATAGAAAGAGCCACATTTGGTGGCAAGGAAGCCAATGAAATGCTCACGGGAGAGTCAGAGATGGGGACAGTCTTGAGGGAGGTGGCGGCGAGCCAGGCCTTATGATCAGGAGAGGACTTGGGTGGGCAGAACTAAAATGAAGGGCTGAGGAAGAACAGGGGCACTCTCAGGAGGAGGCCAGAGACCTGCAGAGAGGACATATATGTGAGAAGCAGGGGCCATTGTCCAGCAACATTGTTCTTCATCAAGGGGATGTGAGAGATGACACAGGTTGCATGGACACAGCAAATGCAGTGAAATCTATCACATTCATGGCAGTTTTGTGTTTTTGACTAGATTTCTCAGGGAAACCACCAAGGAACTGAGATTGGTACCTCGTTTATCAATGGGGCCTCTGGAGAAGAACAAATAGACTCAGGAACCCAGGAGGCTGAAGCCATTTGCAGTACGTTTAATTAATGTTAATGGTAATAGTGAGAAGAGAAGGAAGAGAAGATGAGGGTGGAGAAGGAGGGAGAATTCTGAGAAGGTCATTTTTTCAGAGCCTGTAATTTTTGTGGCTCATTTGTAGGAAAGTGAGCTTGCATGATGTGCTCATATAACGTGTAACATTTCAGGACACGTTCTCATTGTTTTCTTAAGTTCCTAAGCCATAAGAAAAATCATGGAAAAATGGAGGATTTGAGTATCTGAAAGCTGTTAGTCCAATTTGGCCGAGGCAGCTTTTTGGGTGCAAAATTTATAAAATGCCTTGAAAGTATTTTCCACGGCACATTCGGTGACTTCACTCAAGTCCTGCTTAAATGGTCTATTTTGGTTTTGAGTTCATAAAGCCCCTCTCTGCCCCCCTCCTTTCCCTGCTCAGGTTCACATCCAGATAAAACAGCTAACTCAAATATGGTGTAAAAATACAAGTCTCTTTTAGCCTGGCCTTTCATGCTGCGCCCCAAAGTGTGCCTGGGTGTTGAAAGTGAAAAGGGGTGGGGCTGGGGGAAGGTGTTTTTCCAGCTCAAGTTATGAGAGCGGGCACTCTCTTGAGCTTGTAGCGAGAGCAATTGCACCATTGCTGCAGCGGAAAGCATTCAGGATGATGCCTGCATGCAGTGGTCGGCTGAGAACTGGAAAACCTGCCAAAGTCAGCAGCTGGTGTAAGTAGAGTAAATCAAGTTAAGAGGCAATGGGACAAGATTTTGGAAAAGGAAAGAATACATGGGTCAAACCATTAACCAGACCTGCAGGGTTAAGATGATGAGATATAAATTGACTGGTATTTCCTGGGTTTAGGAAAGGAAGTCTGGATGGGATTTATATCTGGTCCTCTGGCCCCTGAAGCTCTCTGGTGCCTCCCTTCCCCACCCGCCCGCCTGCCTGCCCAGTGGGCCTCAGGTGTGGGGCAATTAGAGCAGGACAGGGCACAAGCCAGAAAGCTCTGAGTTTTGCAGCTATAAATACGTTTATCCAACCCGTCATCCTCAATTAGTCCTGGAGTGCCCATAATGCCGTGCTCTTCATGCAGGCTGCGCCGAGGACTGCACGGGGCTCTAAGGCCGCTCCTTTCCGATACTTTTAAACCTCTGCTGTTCACATTCTGACAAACATCTGTGGAACATGGTTCTGCCCCTGTTGGAACCCTGACAACCAGAAATAATGGCAACGTGGGGCTTTGTGAAAAGGGGTTGTGGCTCCAGGCAAGCATGGAGGTTGGTTTGGTCACAGAGGATGCTTCTCCTCTTTCCTGGCTTTGCTGACTCAGATGTTGACAGACGAGCTGTGCCCTAGTCCATGTTGTCATGAAGCGCAACGAAGCACTTTTTTACTCATTTGTTTTGTTAATTTTTTTTTCCAAACTTTCCAACTGTCTTGCCACAGAGGTAGCAGTGCTCCATATTACAGATGAGGAAATTGAAGCTTAGTGTGCTTAGGTGGCTTGCCCATGGCCCCACAAGCCAAATGCAGCAAAGGGAGGATTATGAGGTTGATGTAATTATCCCCATTTTACAGATCAGTCAACTGAGGATCAGAAATGCTAAAAAAGTGATAGAAGGAAAAATGGTGAGTGAATGTCAGAGCTAGGTCTTAAACCCAGGTCTGTCTGACTCCATGGCTCAGTGAACTCCACCAGCTGTCAAGTCCTGTCCTCCCCAGTGCTGTCCCTTTGCAAAATGCCTGACAAAGACTCAGGAGGTGGGGGGCATGATTGCTGCTTCCCTTACCTATGCCACACACAGAGAACTGCTCTATGCTTTACTTCTCATGATAATTCTATCATTTATCCACGCATCCATTCATTCACTCTCTCGATCATCACCAAGTGCTCATTGTGTCAGGACCTGAGCTGGCTGCCAGGGACCCACCTGTCAATAAACTTCAAACGTAGAAGTCAACCTTGATCCCTGCTTTTCCTTATTGAGACTATCTCCACACCTACTCCATTGCTGACCCTGTCAGTACCATCTCCAGCCTAGAAGCCATTCCCTCTGTCCTCTCCAAAGCTACCGTCCTATCCCAAGACCTCATCATTTTAGCAATGGCCTTCTAACTGGTCTTTTCCTATGTCCACTAATCCACTCCCCACACAGCAGCCTTTGCAAAAGCTAGATTGTGGCACTTGACTCCCCTGCTACAAATTACCCAATGGTTCTTCATTGCACTTGGGAAAACAACAATAACAACAAACAAACTCCTTACTGCAATGGATAAGACCTTTAATAATCTGCCCCCTTCCCATCTATCTCTGATCTCATCGCCTACTAGTGCTGCTCATGCCCTCCCTCCTGAGCTCCAGTCACACTAGCATTGCACCTGTTACAGCTTTGTCCGCAGCCACCCTCCTGTCTGGAAGGCTCGTTACTGCAATGTCTTCTGCTGGCTCCTTCTCATCACTTCTGTCTCAGTTCTAGTGTTGACTCTTTCTGGAAATGTTTCTTGGTATCCTACCTAAAGGAGTTGACCCATTTTTGCATTCCTCTGTTTGGATTCTCTGGTGTCATTTATCACTCTCTAGTACCATTTGCAATTTGTTTATTTACTTTTTCTGCCCATTAGAATGCAATTCCATGGGGACAAGGGCTGAGTCTTCACTGCTGTGTTCTCAATACTTAAAACAATGTTTGTATGTAGTAGACAGTCAATATTTGTTGAACAAATGAGATGCATAATTATGATCCTTGCCTTTGCAGAGTTTACAATTTAGTGGAAAAGAGGAAAACATTCAAGGACAGTATTTGTTAATATTACTAGAGGCTTGATAACCCATTTCAGAATCTCTTTCTAACTCTCACTGCTGTTTTGGCAGCTGTGCTTGACATCCTGTGGTTCTTGCTGGCTCCAGGTGCCCTTTGTCCACATTTCAAGAGAAAGGAATCAGAACATAGCTACTCAACAAATTTTTTTACTGGCCAGTCACTGTGAAAGACTTCTGCAGATAATAAAAATTTGAGCATGCTACAGGACCTGAAAGACTCAAATCTTCATGTCCTTTGTGAGCCTGCACCTAAAAGTCCTAGTTCTGCTCTTTGTAGTCTTGCAGAATATGTCTGAAGTCCTTATATGTTCATTTCCGAAATTGTGTAGAACAGTCAAGTAGAGAGAAGAATATAAAATTACCTATACCCCCGTCTGCCGAGACAAAGGATATCCAATGTGTTTATCCTTCCTATAGAATTTCATCTGTCTCTATCCGTTCATCTAGAATTTTTCACAAATTTGGGGTCATGAGGTGTGTACAAAGTGGTATTTATGCAGAATAGGAGAATCCGAAGGAGAGACTAGAAAGAGATAAGGGCTGTGAGTAGGCAGGCCAGGCTCATGTAGGGCCCTGTAAGCCACAGATGAGAAGGCAAGCTTTGATTCTAAGTGCAGTGTGGAGGCATTGGAGAAGTTAAGGAAAGGGAATACCAGAATGAAATTCATGTGCCACCCACTCCCACTCTCTCCCTGCAATGGAGGCAGGAGGGCAGTTAGAGGCAGTCACAGTTGTCTGGGTTGAGAGATGAGGGGATGACGAATTGGGAGGTGGATGGAAGTGGCAAAACGTAGAGGACTTGCTGCTGGATCAGATATTGGGATGTAAAAGAAAAGGAGAAAATCTTTATTGGCTTTCATGTGACGATGCTCGAGGTATCCTATTTTAAGAATTGCATCTGATTAAAGACACATTCAAAGATATTAGAAAAGATTTGCAAACTTAGCAGACAAGGCTAGAAACTGAGCTGCAATCGTATGACACATTGCCATGATTAACTACTTTCATAAGAAATGATGATGAAGATTTGATCACTTCATTTTAAGAAGGGGGAGTTCGGTAGGTGTCAGTAAGGCCCTTCAGTCCAAATAAGCATGATTAACTTCAATTATGGCTGCCTTTGGAGAACTGTGCAGGTCTTTTAGTGTTTTTCAAAGTATTTCTTTTAGACATTTAGAAAAACATACATCCCTATTCATAGTAATGGTTACTGTTCTGATTTATAAGTTCTGTTCCACTGTAAATCATTCAAAACTCAAAAATTAAATTTTATGGCATAACACTTCGATGGCTGTATGCCTGAGCAAAGGGCAGGAGGAATGCAATTTTTCTTACTGCCAATTACGATTGGACTTCTTTTCATTATATCTTTAAAAAAAAAAATAGAGCAGATGGTTTAAGTGCCATGTATAAGAGAAGCACACTAATGCTCTGTTAAGAAAAACATTCAAAACTTGACTCTTAGAAAATGGTATGCTTTTCATCATTGGCTCAATCTTATTTAGTTTTAGAATTATGTATCCTAAGCATACTAAAAATTTAATATAAATTCCCATGTCTAAAGCATAGATGGATGTCTGTGGGGCTTGGCCATTTAATTGCTTTTGGTGCAAACATGAATTATTCAGTTACACCGACATGAGCAGGAATGGGTCTTTATACAAATGTGCCCTCTCTTTCCTGACATTGCACAATTCTTTCTTCATACATATTTTTTCCCTCCCTTATAGGAGGATGGGATTAGTCAGGCTTTCTCAGTTGAGGATCGGAAGGAAGCCACATTTATTGAATGACTACTGTGCTCTAGGCCTAGGCAGGCTCCTTCATATGCCTTCTCACTGCATTCTCTTTGCAATCTTGGAGCTGAGCCTAAGAGTCCTAGTTTTACAGATGGTAAAACAGAGTTAAAGAGGTTCCAAGACTTACTTGCTTACTTACAAAGGGCCAAGGTTTGAACATTTGTGTCCCTTCAAAATTCATATGTTGAAATCCCAACCCACAGTGGTGTTATTACAGCTCATGATGGGCTCAAGAAAGGGGCATTTTTGGGAGGTGAATCATGTGGGTGGAGATTTCATGAGTGGAATTAGTGCACTTATAGGAGAGGCTATAGAGAGCTCCCTTGCCCCTATGTGAGAAGGCACCTTCTACGAGGAACAGGCCCTTAGCAGACACTGAATCTACCCTGCTGGCACCTGGATCTTGAACTTCCCAGGCTCCTCAGCTGTGAGAAATAATTTTCTGTTGTTTATGGTATTTTGTTATAGCAGCCTGCATGGGTGGAGACACAGTTTCTGAATTGGAGACTCAGGATTTGAACTCAGACCCACTGGGTGCCACCCCCTGTGTTATTTTCTCTTCACCATGCTAGAAATGAAATGTGGTCCTTTGCAGCCATTGTTCTCACTCTCAACTAAAGCCACCACCATGTTCCTGCCTCTTGGCCTGACACATAGTACTTGAGGATTCCTTTCTTGGAGGAGATTTAGTGTTGTAATTTGCTATCCAAGTAGTTAGGAGAAAAAAAAAGAAAACTGAAAAAAAGTAATTTAATCAACATTCACTGGGCAAGTTTTGGACACCATGCTATTTGCTGGGGGGAAGTGTTTCCAGGGGTTACTAAATGGGTTCTGGGAAGTCTTTGCTTGATAGACATTTAAGTCAGAGGGAGCATTAACTGCAAAGAAAATGCAGTGATTTTACAATAGAGGCTGGGAGCGGAGAGAAGATAGCAGACTATTTTGCTTAGGCTTGGGGAACGAGGGCTTCATGGAGGAGGTAGCATTTGGAGTGGACTTTGAAGATAAGTAACAGAAAAGGAGAGCAAGGAGGATGGGAGTTTAGGCTCTGGGACCAGCCTGAGGTTTGCTTGCCCCTGAGTTGTTGAGGGTGTATGTGTTTACTTGTTCTCTTATCTCTTGCCTCTTGCTCAGGGAGAAGATTCTGTCGGGTTCTTGTCTAAGAACAGAGGCAGGTCAGAGCCTGGAGACTGGCTCTAGGATTCTGTCCTGAGGAGACACAGGTTTCCAGAGGAGCAGGTTTCCCTTATGAGCATTGAGGTCAGTTTCAAGGAGAGTCTGATGCCAAGCTGCTGGGCTGAGCTGGATGGCCAATGAGCACTGTCACTTCACCAAACTCTGGCCATGTATAGATCATTTATTAGCTTGGAACCACTGTTGTATCTTTTATGAGAATAGATTTATATAAATTTACATTTCATGTTGACATGAATAAAAATATTTTACATTCCAGTAATCATCATTATCATAATCACAGAACTCTGTGTGTGTGTGTGTGTGTGTGTGTGTGTGTGTGTGTGTGTGTGTGTATTTAGAGACAGGTTCTCACTCTGTCACCCAGGCTGGAGTACAGTGGTGCTATCATAGCTCATGACAGGCTCAAACTCCTGGATTCAAGCAATCCTTCAGCCTTGGCCTCCCAAATCACTAGGATTATAGGCGTGAGCCAGTGAGCTCAAACAATACATTCTTTACATTGTAAGGCAATGAACACTTTGCACATCCCATGGTATATATCAGTCAAATACGTATTTATTGAGACTTTTTCAAGACATCCACATATCCCTTTCTTTACAACCTTCTTTGTTCAAGAAAGGATTTGCAAAGATTAGACAATATTTCTAGAGATAATAAAACGGATTGGAAAATTTAGGCAAAAAGAAAATAAAAGTCAGAAAGGGAGATGCTACCAGAAATGATGTTGGTACAGAAAAGATATTCCATCATATCCTGTGCTATTGGGAGAGAGGGTTACATATTTAGTTCTAAAATTTTGGCAACTGGTTTTTTATTAGCTTGGCTATTTTATTAGCTTAGTTATTTAATATGACACTTCCCATTCTCAAGAAGAATATTATTTTCTATGTGCATACCTCATCTCCCATTCCTGACTGAGAACCCCTTGTGGACAGGGCCCATGGTGCATTCATCTTTATACCCAGTGCCTTATACGTGAAAGTGATTGAAAGAAATGAATAACTAGATGAATAAACAGGTGATCTGGACAACACAATTAGTGTCGTTCCCATTTTACAGATGAATAGGAAGGGGTGGATCCAGGTCAGAAGCAATGCCATTGGATGCCTAGTTCAGTGCTTCAGCTTCTGAATCCCAGTGATCCTTTTTGTCCTCATTCAGCCTTTGCAAATCCTGCAAATGTTGAGGAATGAGGTGTTACTCAGACAAGGCTGAGCTGTTTGTTGCACATGTCTGCATTTGGCTGAAATGTGTATCCTGGGACACAAGCTCTTTGATCTTTTCATTTCATTTTCTGGGTTTCTTTTCTTAAAGCAGTGGAGTTAGTTTCTCCCAGCCTTTGTTCTTTTTCCATAATCACACATTGCCGAATAGATTTTCTTCAATGACCATCACACCAAATAGCAAATGTTAAAGAGGGAATATCAATGAGTTTGTGAATTATGCGGTGTTTATGTGGAGAGTCTCCAGAACACATAGTCTTCCAGAATGCACAGAGTTCTGCAAACTATTAAGGCTCTCGAGTGTAGTTATTATCTTTTAAGTCAGTCTTCGCAGCCTACTTTGACTTCAATGACTGTAAACACTCTTACACAATAGGTACCTTAAAGCAGCAGCCTGTGCCAGCCGAAGTATTGCAAGTGCTCTCAGTCTCATGTTCAGTTCTTCCAGGAAAAATCTGGGTTCTGGGCTGATGAACCAAAAGTTATTTTCCATGAGCAGAAAACACAGTGGAACTTTTAACCTTTGCTTCATACATTCCAAGCAAGGAGCATATCCATCTTTTTGTATTCTTAATGCAAAGGAAGTATTTATTTTATGGGGACTATTAAAATGGGTTTCCTATGCAATGTGCTTTCTAGAACACAGACCATGTATATTACATAAAACAGACATACTCCCATCCCAGGGGAATATCTGGTCTTCTCACCCCTCTGAGCTTTGATCTTGACAGAGTGATGCTTTTGCCTCTGGCTGGAAGATTCATAAATCTGTGGGGAGGAAGAGGCTGACTTCTTGGCTCTTCTCTCTCTTAGAGACTCACGCTCAATTTATCAAAGGCCTTCTTTCCATGAACACGCCTGTAACACCTCAACATCCTTGTAAGCATTCTGTGAGCTTTTCCCCTCTGCCCTTTTGGGCTTTAAAGGCTGACACAGCTTCTGGTATGAAGGGGATTTGTGAGGTTAATGGGATACTACTGGGAGGTTTAAGTTTTTGCCTGTGTGTGTGTTGAATGGGGAAGTAAGAGGAGTGTGTACTTTTGTTACAAGAAGATTCTTTAAGCTGAGATGGGATAGAATAAAGGCCTGGGCCTGTGCTTTCTGCAGTAAGAGGATCTCTTTCATGCAGTTATCCTCTAAGTTACACATAAAATTTTGACTCTGGAATTTCATCTTTCAATTTTAAACATCTCTTACAAAGCCCACTGAAGTTCAGAGCCTGGAGTTTATAACAAACAGGCTTATTTTTGCTGAAATTCCATTTTTCCAAGGAGATCAGTAAAGTTCTCCCAAGTCAGACACTGTGCAGAAACATTCTGATTTCTCTCTCTCTTTTCCTTGTTTTGCTGAATTTCCTCTTCTTCTAGGCTTTAAGGTTTATCTGCCCCAGTTGGCCTCACTAGCATCTCCCTGACGCTACACCAGGGTGTTTTGGGTTTTGTGAAAGCTTGGTGGCAGAAAGAGTTTTGAAGCCAGTTAATTTTGGTCATAGTTCTGGATTAGTCATTTTCTAGCTTTGTAGTTTTGAGCAAGTTAGTTAATTTTCTAGTTAAAACAAATTCTATTGAAGAGAATTAATAATCCTGGCTTTGCTGGGTTGCAGTGTAGATGAAATGAGATAGCATATGAAGAGGCCAACACACTGTAGGCCCTCAGTGAATGCCACTTGTTTTGCTTCCTGTGACATTAAAGGAAGGGTTTGAATAAGAGGAAGGGGATGGTCAGATTTGCATTTGGAGCCATCACTCTGACTTTGCTATCATGTGTGCATTGGAAGGGTGTATGAGTCACCTGTCACTGTGTGACAAATTACCCTTCAGTGGTTCAAAAAAACATACATGCATTAGCTGGCAGTTTCCGCGGGTCAGGAATCCAGGACCTCAGGGTTTCTCATGAGGCTGCAATCATAGTGAAAACTCAAGTGGAGAAGAACCCACTTCCTGGCTTGTGTAGTTGCTGGTGGGATTCAATTCTTTGTAGATTGTTGGATTAAAGACCTTAGTTCTCTTTTGGCTTTCAGCGGAAGCCACTCTCAGTTTCTTGCTCCGTGGGCCTCTCCATAGGGCAGCTCAAACATTGTAGTTTGTTTCATCAAAACCAGCAAGGAGGACAGTCTATCGGTAAGACAAAAGTCAGAATCTCATGTACCCTATTCATGGAAGCAATACTCCATCACATTTGCTATACGCTATTGGTTAGAAACAAGTCACTCAAGGGGATGAGCTGGCACAAGGAGAGGAGATGTGACCAGGAGGTGGGGATCACTAGGGCCATCTGAGAGCCTGCCTGTTACTGAGAGTGTAAGTGAGAGACAGAGATACCAAAGTTAGAAGACTGTTGAGCCTCCCGGGTAAGTGATGGCAGTCAGAACAACGGTGGTGACAGTCCCAGTAGAGGGAGTGGCACATATTTGGCATTTATTTAGGAGACAGATGAGATGGGAATGATACAGTGAAGATAAAGCTAACACACAGATGATCCATAGAAGCAAAAGCCCATTTTTTTTTTCTTTTTTTTTTTTTGAGACAGAGTCTCACTTTGTTGCCAGGTACCAGGCTGCAGTGCAGTGGTGCGATCTCAGCTCACTGCAACCTCCACCTCCTGGGTTCAAGCACTTCTGCCTCAGCCTCCTGAGTATCTGGGATTACAGGCATGCGCCACCATGCCTGGCTAATTTTTGTATTTTTAGTAGAGACGGGGTTTCACCATTGGCCAGGATGGTCTCAATCTCTTGACCTCATGATCCACCCACCTCAGCCTCCCAAAGTGAAGGCCATGGTTTTTAAGTGGTTAACACAAGTATGAGATTGTTATCAAACTGTGAAGCACTCCTCACATTGAGAGAAACACCTCTAAGGATATTAAAGAACTACCTTAGGGAACTAGAATGTGGTTTTTAGGGACCTAAGCATGAACTCTGGTTGTACTAAGCCCTAGCTTGTTTTACTAGACATAGTTCTACCAGTTCTACCGGAGAAGTGGAACTGGTAGGAGATTAAGAGAATTCATTGTAAGGAATTTACTTCCTGATTGTGGGAGATGCTAGGCAAGTCTGAACTCCGTAGGCTAGGTGGTCAGGAAGGGCAGAGGAATCTTGCAGGCAGAAGCTGAAACTGCAGCCCACAGCAGAATTTTTTCTTTGCCTGGGAAGACTCAGCTCTGCTCTTGGAGCATTTCAACTGATTGAATCAGGCCCACCCTGACTATTTAAGACAATCTTTACTCAAAGGCAACTAACACGGGAACTAGTAGCATCCACAAAATAACCTCAGAGTAACACCTGCATAGGTATTTAGTGGAATAACCGGGAACCTAGACACGCTGACCCATCAAAGGACTGTCACGCTGAGTAAACTTGAGGAAGCCTCTGGTTCCTTATCTAGAAATAGAATATTTACCTTGCAGAGTTACCAAGGATTAATTGAGACAACTTGCTGCTTTTTCCATTCCTTCTATCCCTTTTTGCCTTGCTTCAGGCTTTGCTATGAAGATAAACCTGCCCATCTCTACTGAATTATATCTTAGTGATGCTGAACTTTTCATGACGTGAAAATCACATTTGTGCCAAAAACGTCCATTTTGCTGTTTAGTAACATCCAAATAATTCCAAATTCTCAGTCCGTATGGGTCTAAAAGTTGCCCCAAATCTGTGTAAATAATGAATTTCACCACAGTTTTATAAAGTTTAGTGACACAGATTGTCACATGCATATATATACATATATATTTGTCATTATCAGTGATTCAGGTTATTTCAGGGAGCATAGGACAATGTTTCTGATGATCAGAATCCCACATAAGCAGTGGACCTAGGAAGAATCCCAGGCCAGGGGTGAAAGCTGAGAGCAGAGGAAGCTGTGGATTTCAAAATTTCGGGGTTATAAAAATGACCAAGGGAGCCAGGTGTGAGGATCAGATGTGGCCTGTCACTTCTCCCCTATAAACTGAAATTTTCCCTACTGCAAAAATGAGCATGTTGGCTGAGGTGAGCATATACTTTGCTGTCTTATCTGGTGTACTTACAATGGTGAAAGAGGGTATTGTTAATGATTATTCCAGGACATGCACTCTGAGCTGGCTCTGTCCAGGTCATACTGGGTCCTGTGGTCACCCTCACACTGAATAAATTCCATGAGCCCATCAATCTCTAAGGAAGATGAACATTTACTAAGCCCCTTCCATATGCCAGTTCCCTTACTTACCATGTAATTCACTTACCCACAAAGTATTCAAATGATCTATTTGAGGTTTGCCTCTCCCATGGGTCTAGGCACCCCTCAACATCAGAGCCATGTCATGCTCTGTACAGTGCTCGGCATAGGAGAGTTTTTGATCAACGTGTGCTGAGACACCTTGCTTCTTACATAACCCTGTGGTGTAGGTAGTCGTATATCCTCCCTGGGGATGGGGACAGGGAGGCTTGCAGGGGTTTCCATCCTGTGGAGGGTGAGTCTGGGGCATTTGCCAGGCTGCCAGTCAGAGCTGCGGTTCTCTGGGCTCCAGGCCTGGGCTTCTCCCACAGGCACATGTTAGCTCGGATTGATATTAAAGGTCGGGCAAGGTCCTTTACAGGCCGCGGGAAGTGAAGCTTAGTTCTTGCCAGGGGAGTTATTATGGCTGGTATCACAGGATTTACAGGCCCCTGGAACCATGTCATGGGGCTTTTGAGTTTAAATGGAGGCAATTCATAGGATCCAGAAGACTCGTAATGTTTATAAGAATCGCACAGTTAATTCTCAGGTGCCTCAATTCAAACCTTTGTTTCTCAGCTGTTGTAAGATTCAGGCTGTCAAAGTGAGTATCATGCTCTAATTTCTGTGAGAGGCCACAGAACTAAATAAGGTCTCAACACTGAGCTTACAACATGATTCTCCAGACTACTCTGAAAACGTGAAAAATGACCTTTATTCCTATGGTTATCCTAGCTCTAAGAGTAAACCAAAGCTTACTGCCAAGACATGGAACTTGAGAAATTACAGTAAATAATGTGTTTTTGGAAGACAAATGAAATATCAAATGTTTAGTAGGAAACAGCCTGGAATTGTGTAGCTGACTATTAACTTTATAGTGGTTTAAATCTGTGTGTGTGTGTGTCTCTGTGTGAGAGTATATATGTGTGTGTATGTGTGATGTATGTGTGTGCACATGTGTGTGAATGTGCATGTGTGTATTTGTGGAGTATGTATTTACACATGTGTGTGTATGTTTGTGCATGTGTGAAAGTATATGTGCACATGTGTGTGCATATGTACATGTGTGTGTCTACTGTCACTAGGGACATGAGGGAAACCGTGTCTGAGAAGCTGATGCTTTGCATGAGGGAGACAGCTATTCAAAGACAGAGGGGCTATTAAGTTCAATGCCCTTGAGCTGGGAACAGGTGTGCTATGCACAGGAATATACTGAAGGTCAATGGGGCCAGAACAAAAAAATCTCAATCCAGGAAATAAAAGAGTGCATATAACCAAAGAATCAATGACTAGCTGCCAGGTTAAAAGTCAAGTGTCAAGAGAATGGAATAAGAATTTTAGTACAAGATAGGAGAGCTCAGACAACTCAAGAATCATTATCTTTTTTTGATGTGATTGCTTGAAGATACCAGAGCTAGCTACTTCCTTCCCTCTCTGTTTACGTAATTGAGTTAACCTTTATTAGAGCACTTACCTCAATATCCCACACTATTTATGCATCTGCCACTCCCATTGGTTTATGAGTTTCTTGAAAGTAACAATTCAATTCTGTCACTTTCTCCTCTGGCATCCAAAATAGTGGGTAGGCCTTCAGGGAAAGAATGTTCCAGGTGGGGTGGAGGAAGATGAGGTCAGAGGAGTTGCTGGCTTACATCACACAGGGTCCTGTGAAGACTCTGACTTTGACTAAGGCTTATGAGACACCTTTGGAGGAGTTTGAGCAGAAAGATAATATATTCTGACTTATACTTTAAAAATACCACTTTGGCTTCTGTAGGAAGGTGAGAGAGAAAGCAGGAAGGCCAGTTAGGAGACTGCGGCAGGAGTCGAGGAGGGGCTTGTGAAGGAGAGAGTGCTGAAGACAGTGGGAGGCGCCTAGACTTGCTTTGTACTTTGGAGGTCACTAACTAGGCCGATGAGTCGAATGTGAGGGATGAGAGAAAGGAGAGTAAGAGATCAGGCCTCTGTTTTGGTCAGTAGAGCAAGGTCAATGCTACCCTTGGCAAATATGGAGAACACTAGAAGCAGAACTAGTTTCTGGCTGGAGGGTGGTGGAAATCAAGCATTCTTTAGCCATGTTAACTTTGAGAAGCATCTTCCCTTCCCATTCTCTGCCCTCCCTCCCTATCCTGATTTCCTCTTTTTTCTTTTGTATCTTTCATTCTTTCCCTGGAGGCCTACTCACTATTTTGGATGCCAGAGGAAAAAGTGACAGAATTTAATTGTTACTTTCAAGAAACTCATAAAGTATTGGGAGTGGCAGATGCATAAATAGTATGGGGTATTGAGATAAGTGCTCTAATAAAGGTTAACTCAATTACCTAAACAGAGAGGGAAGGAAGTAGTAGCTCTGGTATCTTCAAGCAATCACATCAAAAAAAGATAACGTTTCTTGAGTTGTCTGAGCTCTCCTATCTTGTACTAAAATTCTTATTCCATTCGCTTGACACTTGATTTTTAACCTGGCAGCTGGTCATTGATTCTTTGGTTATATGAACACTTTCATTCTTTTATATTCTTTGGTTATATGAACACATATTTTCTATGTGTTTGATCTATAATATTTTCTATATGTTTGATCACTTTTCTTGTTTTCTTGTTTTATCTGAATCCAGAACCTGGATTCAGATTCTCGCTCCCGTCCTGGCTAAGCTTCAACCTATTCACTTCAAAGTAACAGCCAGCTGAACCTGCCCTCTGGTTTCCATCTTCAAGCATGTGTTCCTGTGAGTGGACCCTTGTGGTCCTGACCTGATAAGCAGGGTTTGGAGAAGAAGGCTTTACGGAGAAGGAGACTCTTGAAGAAAGGGGAGGAATAAGCCAAGGAACCAAGGCGAAGTCCACATGGTTGTCTGGCTCCACCTCTGGGTGTGAAAAAGCACACCTCCTCTCTCCTCAGTACATGGCTTCTCTCCACCAGTTGCCATGCACTGACGAGGAAATAAATGATTAAAGTTGTTTAGTAAGAAGTTAATCTTACTAACTAATCTGCTAGGTTTTAGGCTGAGTAAAATAAGGTGATAATAAAGGTGCTCAGGATATTTCCTGCTTTTGAAGAACTCAACGTGCAGTGGAGGGAACAGCCAGGTGGATTGTTGATCCTGTGACCTGTGATCAACAACCCACCTGGCTGTTGTGACCTGTAGCAGCCAATCTTTCTATCTCTCTGTATCTCTCTCTCTGTATCTCCCTCTCTCTGTATCTCTCTCTCTCTCTCTCTCTCTCTCTCTCTGTGTGTGTGTGTGTGTGTGTGTGTGTGTGTGTGTGTGTAAATTTATTATGGTTGTGAAGGCTGAGAAGTCCCATGATCTGCCATTTGCAAGCTGGAGACTCAGGAAAGCCAGTGGTGTCACTGAGTCTAAGTCAGAAGTCCTGAAAACCGAGAGTGGGGCAGAGGAGAGGGTGGGGATGTGCTGATGTAAGATCTGGCATCTCAAGGTCTAAGAACCAGGAGCTGTGAAGTCTGAGGACAGAAGAAGGTGGATGTCCCTGCTCAAGAAGAGGAAGCGATTTTATCCATTTGCTGCCTTTCTGTCCTATCCTGCTCCCAACAGATCGGATGATGCCCACACACATTGCTGAGGAAAGATCTTTAGTAAGTCCACTGATTCACTGCTGATGTCTTCCAGAAGCACCCTCACAGACATACCCCAAAACAATCTTTTAGCCGCTACCTAGGTATCCCTTAACCCAGCTGAGGTTACACATGAAACAAACCATCACACCCGGGGGCACTGGGGAGGAAGAATGAAATCTTCCAGGGAAATCTGAAGAAGGTGCCAGAGAGGAGCCAATAATTAGTTTAGACATTGAAGAATGGAGATGAGAGAAAGGGATAAATTCCAGTCAGAGGAAAGAGCAGGTGCAAGGACACAGAGCCAGGAGAGGTGTGCACTCATGGACGGGTGAGGGCCGGGTGTGGTGGCTCACACCTGCAGTTCCAACACTTTGGGAGGCTGAGGTGGGTGGATTACTTGAGTCCAGGAGTTTGAGGCCAGCTTAGGCAACATGGTGAAACCCGATCTCTACTCAACACACACACACACACACACACACACACACACACACACACACACACACAAACTAGTGGGGCCTGATGACAGGCACCTATAATCCCAGCCATCCACGAGGCTAAGGTAGGAGGTTGGCCTGAGCCCAGGAGACAGAGGTTGCAATGAGCCAAGACTGCACCACTGCACTCCAGACTCCAGCCTGGACAATAGAGCCAGACCCTGTCTTAAAAAAGAAAAAAAAGGACTGGTGAGAAGCTGAGTGCCAGGGGACCGTAGGGGTTGGAAAGGGGATGTAGATAGAAAGTAGATTGGAACCAAATTGTGTAGAAACTAGTGCCATGCTTGGGAAAGAGGTCTAGGGCCATTTATGCGAAATGATGAGCCTGATAAGCCTCTAAGGCAGCTGTGGGTGTTAGTGTCCCCAACACCTCGCAGTGTTGGACTCCTCAGGTAGGGGGCAGGCAGATGCTATTTTCCTACCACCTGGGCGGACATGTGTTAAGATGTAGCTCTGTTTGTTTAAGGAATGAATGAATCTACCAACTGACCATTCAACTCTGTGAAAATAAAATTTTGTTTTCCTTGGTTTATAGCTTCATAGTGCCTTGTAGTGTATGGATTTGTTCCAAGCATATTTAGTTTTTCTGCTGTGGAAAGTTATCAGCGCCTCCCTCCCACTTGCTTCCTTTCTTTCCTTCTATTTTTTCTTCCATCTTTTGTTTTTCCATACACTTTAATCAAGCACCTATCAAGCATGGTTTCAATGCTAATAAAAGGACACATGATATAGTGAGAAGGTCAACGTACCAGGCTTATCATCTGGGTTCATATTCCTGCTCCTTTACTTGTAAGCTGTCACTTAATCCTTCACAATCTTTACTGCCCTGAATTCTATCCCGTGGATGATAATACTTTATTTTAGAGTTTATTGGGGAAACTGAGCCTTGGAGATATTTAATGAACACTGGTTAAATTGGTTAAATAATAAGGAAACATTTTAGGTCAATTTTTTTTTAATTTTTATTTTAGGTTCAGAGGTACCTGTGCAGGTCTTTTTTTTTTTTTTTTTAGAAAGAAAAAAAGAATAATAAGAAAAAGAATAAAGAAGAGGAAGAAAGAGAAAGAGGAAGAAGGAGAGAGAATGGGGGTATTGCTTTGTTGCCCGGGCTAGAATGCAGTCTAAATATGGGTATGCCTATAATTGTCCTTAATAATGGAGACATGAAAGAAAATGAGGGAAGAGAATAACAAACAAGGAGCCAACCAACATTTCGTTTAAACTTCTAAGTTGATATGATGTGGTACTGATAAGAGTGTATATTTTGTGTAAAGTGGAGAGTTCTATAAATGTTAATTACGTTTACTTGTTCCAGATCTGAGTTCAAGTCCTGGATATCGTTGTTAATTTTCTGTCTCATTGATCTGTCTAATATTAATGTTGAAGTCTCTCACTATTATTGTGTGGGAGTCTAAGTCTCTTTATTAGCCTTGTATGTCTGGATATTCCTGTACTGGGTGCGTATATATTTAGGATCTTTAGCTCTTCTTGTTGTTGTGTTGATTCTTTTATCATTGTATAATGTCCTTCTTTGCTTCTTTTGATCTTTATTGCTTTAAAGACTATTTTATCAGAGGCAAAAATTGTAACTTCTGCTTTTTATTTATTTATTTTTGCTCTCTGTTTGGTTGGTAAGTCTCTCTCCATCCCTTGTTTTGAGTCTTTGTGTATCCTTGAATGTGAGATGGGTCTGGATGCAGCATACCGATGGGTTTTAGTTTTTTGTCCAAATTGCCTGTCTGTCTTTGAATTGGGGAATTTAGTCAATTTAAATTTAGAATTAATAATGATATATGTGAGTTTAATACTGCCATTTAATATTAGCTGGCTATTTTGCCCATTAGTTGATGTAAGTTCTTCATTATATTGATGTTCTTTACTTTTTGGTATTTTTTAGAAAGGCTGATACTGTTTGTTCCTTTCTATGTGTAGTGGTTCTTTAAGAAGCTCTTGTAAAGCAGGCCTGGTGATGATGAATTCTCTGAGTGCTTGCTTGTTCACAAAAAACTTTATTTTTCCTTCACTTAGGAAGCTTAGTTTGGCTGGATGTGAAATTCTTGGTTGAAAGTTCTTTTCTTTAAGGATGTTGAATATTGGTCCCCACTCTCTTCTGGCTTGTAGGGTTTCTGCTGAGAGATCTGCTGTAAGTCTGATAGGCTTCCCTTTGTGGGTAACCTGACCTTTCTCTCTGGCTGCCCTTAGTATTTTCTGCTTCATTTCAACCCTGGTGAATCTGATGATTATGTGCCTTGGAGTTGCTCTTCTTGAGGAATATCTTTGTGGTGTTATCTGTATTACCTGGAGTAGAATATTATCCTGCCTTACTAAGTTGGGAAAATTTTCCTGAATAATATCCTGAAGCATATTTTCCAGCTTGGATTCATTCTCTTCGTCACATTCAGGTACACCTATCAAGCGTAGATTAGATCTTTTCACATAGTCCCATATTTCTTGGAGACCTTGCTCGTTCCTTTCTATCCTTTTTTCTCTAATCTTGTCTTCTAGTTTTATTTCATTGAGTTAGTCTTCGACCTCTGATATCCCTTCTTCTGCTTGATCAAGTCGGCTGTTAAAACTTGTGCATACTTCACGTAGTTCTCGTATTGTGTTTTTCAGCTCCATCAATTCACTTATTTTCCTCTCTAAATTTTGTATTCTCGTTGACATTTCGTCAAACCTTTTTTCAAAGTTCTTAGTTTCTTTAGATTGTGTTAGAACAAGTTCTTTTAATTCACAGAAGTTTCTTATTATCCACATTTTGAAGCCTGCTTCTGTAATTGGAGCATACTCGTTCTCCATCAAGCCTTGTTTCGTTGCTGATGAGGAACTGGGATCCCCTGCTAAGGGAGAGGCATTCTGATCTTGGGTATTCTCAGCCTTTTTTGACTGTTTTCTTCCCTTCGTTGTAGATTTATCCATCTGTGGTCTTTATAATTACTGTCTTTGTAATTGGGTTTCTGAGTGGACGTCCAACTTATTGATTCTCAGCACCGAAATCTGAGCAACCCACTGTGCCGACTAAATCAGCGGCCTTAAGATTGATGTTGCTTTTCTGACTCTGCACCAAGAACTGACGCTCCGAGGCACCAGCAAAACCGCCTCGGCGGTCACAAGAGTCGCGCTGGCGACCCGTGGGGCTCCTCTGCTGGGAATCTTCTGGTGCGTGAGCAACAAGAATTCATGTGAAGGTGTGGTGTCCTCTCGTTCTTTGCGTTTTCACTGGGAGCTACAATCCCGAGCTGCTAGTGATCAGCCATCTTGGATCTCTCCGAGAGCAACTGCTCTAGGTTAATATTTTTAAATAGCGTAAATTGGAAAGAATTTTTAAAGGATTAAATCTATACAGGGTATTCTACATGTGGTAAAATGAGAAGCTGAGGCATTTGGATAACTCAATTAAATTATATAATAAATGAAAAGTACCTGGAATAATGCCTGGCACATATTCAGTGCTCATCACATTTTAACTTTTATCACCTGATTATCCACAGTAGTGAATTCCCTTGTTTTTGTTCTAATGAAAGTTGTGAGTTAGGTGAATTACCTCTCAAAGAATATTTTTCTTCAAAAATGTTCATTCCAGAAATTGGTCTTATTTGATTTTTAAGTCAACTACATGTGTGTGTATATACATATGTATGTGTGTGTGTGTGTGCGTGTGTGTGTGTGTGTATGTGTGTTTGTGTGTGTGAAATGATATCAAAAAAGATGGGGGACAGTGGGAGGAGAGCTATATGATGATTTGACTGATTGTTCAGCAGTAGCTACTTTTCTTCTCCTCCCGTCATGGATAGAAATTTACTTCTTGACCCCTTTGATGCTGAAGTTGGTCATGTGGTATATTTTGGCCAGCTGAACCTCAGAGAATGGAAAATGAGCAGAGACCTAAGTGTGCTTGTATAAACTGGGCTTGGCATTCATTTCCAGTGATCACCCTGAGAAGAGCAGGTCCCATGAGAATGAGAGACATGTGGGATAGGCCTGAATCTTGGCCTGAAGCCAAGCTGTGGGTGGGAGACCCTACAGGTGCCGAGGCAAAGGTCTGAAGCCTCAGCCTGTTCCCATATAAATATATAACTAGAAAAGAATTAGAGCTATAGCTACATAGTTTTATACATATATATATATATATATATATATATATGACCATTTATAATCACATAGATATTCACATATAATATATATACTCAATGAAACATTTTGAGTTTACTAATGATTATTGGGTTATGAAGCATGGAACTGAGGTGACAATGTGAGCAAAGAGATCCTAAGGCAAGATGCTCTAAGCCCTGTCATGCCTGCATAAGGGCTGCTGGAGGGCACCTTGGCTGTGCGGCAGCACCAGCGCTGGTGAAGCACCTGCTGTTTAGCCAGCTAGGAAAGGAGATGTCCAAGATGTCCGAGACTTCTTCTTCCTGGGGAGAGTTAGGAGAAAACTCCGCTTCTCCAGGCTCTTGTGGTAGGCCTGCTGGCTGTCATGGAGGCACACAGACATCTGGGGACTTCACTGTCTCTATGCGGTGCTGTGCTTCAGAGGTCACGTTCCCTGTCCACTCTCATGCTCTGCTTCTGCACCTGGTTCCTCTTTTTCTTAAAAAATAAGAATCAGTAGTAGGAACATAAATCTTAATGTCTTTGTTCTTTCTTGACAATTATGAGAAAAGTGCTGACACATTAGGTTTTCTCCTTGCCTCGGCTGCTTGAAAGACCTGGGCCCCCAATCTCCAAGAGACATGATTTACCTGACCCTATCACTGACCACCATTACTTCCCCCTACCCCCCCTGCCCCCTGCTTTGCACCCAATAAAAGAGTGTCCAGGCACTTGGGGCCACTGCCGGATTTTGTGCTTCGATTGGCAGTGGACCCCTGGGCCCAAACTCTCTTTTCTCTTTTTCAGTCTCTTGTGTCTTTTATTTCCACAGTTTCTCATCTCCAAACCTGTAGAGAGGGCCTCACAGGACCCTGCAGGGCTGGACCCGACACCAAGCCCAGCTCATCATCGCCTGAAGGAGGGTTGCCCCAGCTGGCCTGTGGACCACTGAGCGTGAGAATACATGTTTATTAGTGGTAACCGCTTACAGTTTGGCTGTCTTGCTATGCTGTATTACTGAAGAAAATGATGCATTAATTGACCGACGTACTGCACCTGCATCTTTTTTATCTGATGATCGGGACTCTGCTTCTTTGTGTTCTCAGACAACCCTATGTTACACCATGCCTGTAGCTTGAACTTTGTGGACCAACTTTTATATGATTTCACACTAACCTCAATGGAATTAGCTCTTCAGTTTTATAGGTAGAAGGTATCATAAAGTCATTTACTCTAACTTCATTATTTGATGGATGAAGAAGGCAAGAGAAAAGGCATTTTGGTAAAGTTTCGCTGTTCTTAGAGGCTCAGAGAGGATCCAGGCATTCTGAACTGCCCTTCTGTGTGTCTTTTCATTTTGCCAAACGACTTTTAATTTCATGAATTGGGTGTCTGCAGATGCTGCAAATCTACTTTTAGCATTCGAAGAATAGTCGATAAGCAGGCAAGGAGAGAAGGCAAAAGCCACAGGGAGTTGTGCTGATCAAAGTTGAAAGCAATTGGTCAGGCATTTGCTGAGGCTGGAAATAAAGACTTTTCTGAAGTCTACAATCACTGGACTTGTTCAAAGAGTTTCTCTGGGAAGAAAAAGATGAAATTAAGCCATGGAAATTTTTGGACAAGTCATGAAAACACATTTTCCAAAAGAGCTGTTAATTTGATGGTGGAGTGAGTCACAGCCCATGGGCAGGTCTGAAAGTCCCATCAACTGAATTACTGAAAACTTAACTGGACAATAAAAAATGTATGGTTAAGGCAACTATCACTGAAGGGTTAGGCCAAAGAGACAATGTGTCCCCGTTTGAACTTTTTCTTTGTATTTGCAGGCCAAATTGACATGGAAAATTACCTGATACTTCAGATCATGAGAATAGCAGCGCCAGATTATTTCAGGATGGGAGGTGTTTCCCATTTCACTTGTCTTCAGGGTCAAATCCACTGAATGGTGACCAGACTTTGAATGTTACTGTGACAGCAGGTCTGGCACTAACTAGTTGATAGTTGAAAAACAAAGTTTCTCACTGAACTTAAACCTTGAATCTCCCAAGTTATAGAAAGGTGTGATCCTGTTTAATAACAATGCTATCCAAGTGGAGCTTGCTAAATAGAAGTGGCCAAGACTGGTATTTAAAATCTGGTTTAATAAGCATTTATCTTTAGATGTATAGTGGTCCTTTCACTACCTCTTTCTTCATTATTTGGTTAAAAAGAAAAAATGAGGTATGGTTCTCATATCTTGACAAACTGTAAAAGGCCTGGTGGCTCAGCTCAACTGTATACCTTCTCAGGGAAGCCCTTCCCACTTCCTTGATTCAGGGAAGGTAGGATGCTGGCACCAATTAATTCCACCTTTTTTTTTTGTCACCCTCTCTCCCAGGCTGGAGTATAGTGGCTTGATCTTGGCTCACTGCAACCTCCGCCTCCTGGGTTCAAGGGATCCTACTGCCTCAGCATCCCAAGTAGCTAGAATTACAGGTACCTGCCCCACTCCCAGCTAATTTTTATATTTTTAGTAGATATGAGGTTTCTCCATGATGGCCAGGTTGGTCTTGAACTTTTGGTCTTGGTGATCTGCCTGACTTGGCCTCTCAAAGTGCTGGGATTACATGCGTGAGCCACTGCACAGGGCCCAATGAATTTGTCTCTTTCAGGGCATTCATTTCAGCCTATAATTATACATTCATTGATATGATTATTTCGTTAAAGTCTGCCTTCCTCACTACTCTGTAAGCTTCTTACTTAGAAGAAGCCTCAACAGGCATCTTTAATTCCAAGGGAAGATGAACTCTCTTGGTTTTCATTTACAGTTTCCTTTTGCTTAGGCTGAGCATGGTTTCTCATGCCTGTAACCCCAGTACTTTGAGAGACTGAGGAGGGAGGATTTCTTGAGTCCGGGAATTTGATATCAACCTGGGCAACATGATGAGACCCCATCTTTACAATAAATAAATAAATGAAAAATTAGGCAGGTGTGGTGGCATGTGCCTGCTGTCCTAGCTCCTTGGGAAACTGAGGCAGGAGGCTTGCTTAAGCCTAGGAGTCTGAGGCTGCACCACTGTACTCCAGCCTGGGTGATAGAGTAGGAACTTCTTTCAAAATAAGTAATAGAATAAATTTAAAAATAAAAATTACTTTCTTTTTCTTTATCAGGCATCTATGTATACCATTTCTTGTGTATCTCCTGACATAGACTCTTCAAAGGCTAGTAGTTGTCCTCAGGCTAAGTTCAAACTACTGCATGTGGCCCTGAAGACTTCCTATGCCATGGGCTCTTGCCACCATCTGGATTCTTCCCACCATCTGGATTCTTCCCCTTCCTCCTACTTCCTACCAGAAACTCAACCTTCCAGCAGCCACTGAGTAGTTTCCATTTCTCCGATGGAAGGCAGTGACTGCACTCTATCTTTTCTTCTTATCTCTGTCTTGCCCATGTTTCTCTCAGTTTGTATTAGTTTCCCGTGGCCACAGTAACAAATTACCACAAACTTGGTGCTCAAAACAACATAAATTCATTCTCTCACTGTTCTGGAATCCAGAAGTCTGAAGAAGTCAAGGTCTGTATTTATACAGTCAGGACTGTATGTCTTCTGGAGACCCCAGGAAATAATCAGTTGCTTGCTTCTTCCTGTTTCTGAAGCTGTCGGCATTCCTTGGCTTCTGGCCACACCCGTCTACTGTATTTTCACATTGCCTTCTCCTTTTTCCATCTATTTTACAAGGACAGTTGTTATCTGATAAGAGCCCACCTGGGCATCCAGGATTATCTTCTCATCTCAAGATTTTAAATTATATCTGCAAAGACCTTTTTTCTGCATGTGGTAATATTTATAGGTTCCAGGCATTTGGGTGAGGGCATACTTTTTTTTTTTTTTTTTGGAAGGGGCACAATTCATCTCACTACAGGCTTTGATTTTTTTTTTTTTTTAATGAATCTAAATGACTTTTTTCCCTCTGTAATGGTTAATTGCCCTTTGTCATATTTGATTAAAACCATTCTTGGCAATTGGTGGTTTGTCTTTTAATTCCCTTATGTTATACTGACTTGTAGTCCTGTAGAGTTGATGCAAGACTAGGTTATTCTTGAGGTACACTTCAATGCCCAGAATTAATTAAGAAGAATCTCATTCTTATGCATGTCTCTAGAATAAAGAGAATACTATCCCTAATGTTCACAACATGTTTCCTATTTTCTTTTTATATCTTTCCAGTTTTCTCACACCCTATGCTCCTCAAAGACCTAATTCTCCAAAAATTCCCCTCTCTCATCAAAGAGTCTTTTCCCCCCTTTTGGAAATAGCAGGGAACTTTGAATAAGGACTGCAATTCACTTGCTATAAAGACTTGTTAATTTTGTTAGGTATGATACCATGGAGATTATGTTATGTCCTTATCAGTAGGGATGCACTCTCAAGTATTTGAAAGTAGAATTACATGATTTCTGGAATTTGCTTTTACATACTCCAGCCAAGAAAGGAGTGGTGGTGGGAATTACATAAAATAAGATCCATACAATGTAGATAAATACAGTTAGTGATTTATCCATGGGGGATCCATTATACCTTTCTCTCTACTCTTGAATATGTTTGAAGATATCCCTTTCTTCTGCCAACCTGTCCACAGCTTTTACTATGCAGATTATCCTCACGTCTCCCTAAGTCCTCACCCTCTGGTTTCATTCTTCTCTATCCAGTTACGCATTTTGTACCCAAAACGCTTGGAGCAAGCAATGCTGAGCCCATTTCTTCTTAAAAGGAGGTAGAAAGGAGAGGACCAAATCAGAACACAATTCCTCAAAGTCCCTTTGGCAGGCATGGGGAAGTCCATGAGCATTCTCATATTAATAATTTTTTATGTTACAATACAAATTTTTAAGCTTCACCCAGTGAAATCTATAGATCATACCTTTTGCATCTTCAGTGATTACTTCAAAGCTTGACAGGATGTTTCTTCCACAGTTCTGATATTTAATAATTTTTTGCATTTAGTTCAGATATTGTGCTCTCATACTCATTGATGTCTTTCTTTGTTATTTTAAAGGCATTTATTCAAATCAACAGAAATTATTTGAGGACCTGCTGTACTGTGGGTACCATAATGAGAAGGAGGAATATAGAAATAAAGCCACAGGTCCAGACATTAAGGATATCAATGTAGAAGGGAAGATAGACAAGAAACAAATATGCAGCATATAACGCAGTAAGTGGAAACGTGTAAGTTTGTATACACCTCAAAACTAGTATGAAGGAGGAAAGCATTTATACCTTTAAATTTATAAAGCTGATATTTGAGGCCCTGCAATTAGTTCTCTACATAATTTATGTTCAATGCTCATAACAACCTTTCAAGACAGATGTTATTACCATGCAGAAGAAGAAACGGAGGCTCAGGAAAGTTAAGACCTTGTCCAAGATTACAGTTAGTAAGTGGTAGATCTGAGGTCCTTTTCACAGTTTGCTTTTTTGAGTACTTGAGTTGTCAAACATTTCCTTTAGTTGATAATAACGTTTAAACAGTATGCCGGGCATGGTAGCTCATGCCTATAATCCCAGCACTTTGAGAGGCTGAGGCTGGTGTAGCCCTCGAGTACAGGAATCCAAGACCACCCTGGGCAACATGGTGAAACCTTGTCTCTAAAAATAATAGAAAATTAGCATGGCATGGTCCCAGCTACTTGAGAGACTGAGGTGGGAGGATCCTCAAGCCCTGGAGACTGAGGGTGCAGTGAACCTGTACACTAGCCTGAGTGAAAGAGTGATACCTTGTATCTACACCTACCAAAAAACCAAAATTAAAATGAGGCCGTTTAACTTTCAAACTGTTCTCTAAAGAGCAGGCTTGCTGTTTGTGTTATGTAATTCTAATCTTTTAATGTTATTTTAAAATTATTTTAAATCATTATTTTTCAGCATACTAGATCAAAGAACTGAGCATTTAAGACCAAGGAAGACAGTGGGTTTGTCATATATAGCTCTTATTATTTTGAGATACGTTCCATCAATACCTAGTTTATTGAGAGTTTTTATCATAAAGTGGTGCTGAATTTTATCAAAGTCCTTTTCTGCATCTATTGAGATGATTATGTGGTTTTTGTCATTGGTTCTGTTTATATGATGGATTATGTTTCTTGATTTGCGTATGTTGAACCAGCCTTGCCTCCCAGGGATGAAACTGACTTGATTATGGTAGTTAAGCTTTTTGATGTGCTGCTAGATTCAGGAAGCAATGGCAACAAAAGCCAAGATTCACAAATGAGATCTAATTAAACTAAAGCGCTTCTGCACAGCAAAAGAAACTATCATCAGAGTGAACAAACAATCTACAGAATAGTAGAAAATTTTTGCAATCTATCCATCTGACAAAGGGCTAATATCCAGAATCTACAAGGAACTAAAACAAATTTATAAGAACAAACAACCCCATAAAAAAGTGAGCAAAGGATATGAAGAGACACTTCTCAAAATAAGACATTTATGTGGCCAATAAACATATGGAAAAAAGCTCATCATCACTGGTCATTAGAGAAATGCAAATTGAAACCACAATGAGATACCATCTCAGGCCAGTTAGAATGGCAATTATTAAAAAGTCAGGAAACAACAGATGCTGGGGAGGATGTGAAGAAATAGGAATGCTTTTACACTGTTGGTGGGAGTGTAAATTAGTTCAACCATTGTGGAAGACAGTGTGGTGATTCCTTAAGGACCCAGAAATAGAAATCCATTTGACCCAGCAATCTCAATACTGGGTATATAACCAAAGGATTATAAATCGTTCTATTATAAAGACACATGCACACGTATGTTCATTGTGGCACTGTTTACAGTAGCAAAGACCTGGAACCAACCCAAACGCCCATTGATGATAGACTGGACAAGGAAAATGTGGCACATATATACCATGGAATAATATGCAGCCATAAAAAAGATGAGTTTATGTCCTTTGCAGGGACATGGATGAAGCTGGAAACCATCATTATCAGCAAACTATACACAGGAACAGAAAACCAAACAATGCATGTTCTCACTCATAAGTGGGAGTTGAATAATGTGAACACATAGACACAGGGGGGAACATCATACACCAGGGCCTGCTGGAGGGTGAGTGACTAGCGGAGGGCGAGCACTAGGAGAAATACCTAATATTGATAATTAATTGATGGGTGCAGCAAACCACCATGGTATGTGAATACCTATGTAACAAACCTGCACATTCTGCTCATGTATCCTAGAACTTAAAGTAGTTAAAAAAAAAAAAAAAAAAAAAAAAAAGGGACCAAGGAGACAGTCTCTCTGGGATAAAAATGGGCAAGGAAGTCATCCATCACAGTAAATTTCACATGGACTATGTATTCATCAATTTATAATACCATGAAAATACTCAAAAGAAATATAGGTAATTCCCTAACTTCTAGATGCATAATACTTTTCTGAGCAAATAAAATAAAATAAAACAAAAGCAAAACCAGCAAACAATGGAGGAATTATAAATGTAAAAGAACATATTAATTTACCAACATATTGACAATCTCTACATGTCAAAAACATATGCCAAGTTAAAATGCAAATGAGAGTGGGAAAAGATTTTCAATGCAATTACCAAGTTTTGATATCCTTAATAAAGAGTCAATGTTGCTCTCCAATATACCCAGCTCCTCACATTAACAGGAGCTAAACAAAGAATTAATTAGACCATATCCTTCTCCCAGTACTTTAAACAGGATCACCAACAGCAGTGGGAAGAAAAAGCAAATTATTAAAAGTTGGTGGCAAAATCCCTGTTAGAGAAGAAAGCTGTCTTGTATTTAGAAAAGTCATTCAAAGATCATTTAGTTCTGACAAGCTCTATTTTGTTTTCTCCTTATATTTCTACATAATTGGTATAATCTCTGTAACAAAATATAATGCTTTACAAACCAAAAGAAATTAAACAGTTGTTCCGAAAGATGCTCCGACCACCTGACGCTGCCCACCCACATATGTCTGTGCTTGTTGTCACCCTCCTCACTATTTTCTCCATCTGTGCCTCCTTATAAAATTCTTGCAGGGAACGATCCAGATCAGTCTCTGTGATAACACATTTATTTTGTATTAGGTTGGTGCAAAAGTAATTACAGGTTTTGCCATGATTTTCAATAGCACAAACCGCAATACTTGTGCACCAGCCTGATACTTTTGAAGATTCTGTGAATTAATTCGGCTCAGCTGGGCAGCTCTTCTGTTTCACATGGAATTGCCTATAAAGGCATCTGGAAGCTAATCCAGAGCTGGAACCTGCAGCATGGCTCATTCTGTTACTGGTACCTGGTTTGGATGTGCCTGGTCTTCTCCATGTTGGCCTCTCTATGAAACTGTTTAGGCTTTCTCACATCATGGTGGTGGGAAAAAAAGAAGGAGCCTTCCCAATACATAAACAAAAATGTTGTAAGTCTCTTAGTACTTAGACTTGCATGTTACTGTATTAGTCAGGGCTCTCCAGAAAAACAGAACTAATTGTGTGTGTGTGTGTGTGTGTGTGTGTGTGTGTGTGTGTCTGCTTGTGTGTGTGGGTGTATATATATACATATAAAGAAATTTATTAGAAAGAATTTGCTCATGTGATTACAGAGTCCCAAGAGCTTGTAGGCTGGAGAACCAAGAGAGTTGCTGGTGTCTTTCCAGTCCAAAGGCCAACAGGCTGGACACCAGGGAAGGGCTAATACTTCCGTTAAAATTCCAAGGCAGAATAAAACCAATGTCTCAGCTCAAGGAGTCAGACAAGAGAAATTCCCTCTTATGAGAAGACCAATCAGCCTTTTTGTTTAATTCGGGTTATAATGGATTGGATGAGACTCACCCACATTAGAGGGAGCAATCTGCTTTACTCAGTCTTCTGATTTAAATGTCAATCTCAGCCAAAAAATCCCTCGTGGCACACACTCAGAATAACATCTGACCAAATGTCTGGGCACCATGTGAGCCAGTGAAGTTGACACATAAAGTTAACCATTGTGGTTATGTAGGTCACTTCTGCCACAAGCTATCATAGCCTCTGAGAAGCCCCAAATCAAAGAGACTCTACTTTGTAAGGGTCTGTGTCCTTTACCACAGAAGGGCCATGAAATCTGCATAAAATGTGGATGACTGGATCTTACCTCATACCTACTAATTTAGAATCAAGAAGATGAGGCCAAGGAATCTGCCTTTTTACAAAGCTTCCTTGAATATTATTATTTCAATCATAGTTAAAGGACTCATGTTCTGGGCAATGGGAAGCAATCTGCCTATGGATTTGAATTCTCTCCTATCCACATTTTTCCTTAGGATTCAGACCTTTGTATATGGCTGTACTGTCTCTGCCTTTTTCTCTACTTTTCTTACCCCAATGTCAGTATTGTTATTTCAACAAGAATCCATTTCATTATACAAAAGCATGACACTTTCTCTTATTTATTGTTTGGCCATTTTCTCTTCAACCTTGAGAGGTTTAAAATAAACTCTTAAATCTTAGAATATTTTATAGAAAAGTTGCAAAGATAGTATAGAGTATGCCCATATACTCTTCACCCATTTTTCCCTATCTCTAGCATGTAAGCATGGTCCATCTCTCAAGACTGATACAGTAGTATAATTACTATAGTATATAGTAATAGTAATTATAGACTCCAAATAAAGTCTGTAATTTAGTGAATAGAATAGTGTAACTCAGATTATATTATACTATAATATATTGACTATAATATATACATATAATATATGTGAATATAATATATAATTATAGTCACATTGTGTTATACTGTTCACCAAACTACAGACTTTATTTGGAGTAGTTTTTCCAGAGTGTCATTTTTTCATATTACAGGATCAAATCTAGAAAATAAATTTATTTAGTCATTATGTCTTCTTAATCACCTCTGATCTATGGCAGTCTCTCACTTTCCTTGCTTTTTCTTGATCATGATAGTTTTGAAGACAACTGGTCAAGTGTTTTGCAGAATGCACCTCAGTTGGGGTTTGTCTATTTTTTTTAACATGATTATAATCCAGCCATGTAAAAAATCTAGTTAGGGCTTTTGTGATCAGGAGGAAGAACTCAACAGAGGTGAAATGCCCTTCTAGTGATATCATATCATATCATGTCATGTCATATCGTGTCAGGAAATACATAAGGTCAAAATAACTTATCGCTGGTGATAGTAACATTCATCACTTGGTTAAGGAGGTGCCTTCTGGGTTTCTCTACTATAAAGTTACAATTTAGCTCTCTCCATATTCCATTCCTTGAAACTGGGTCAGTAAATCCAGCCACACTCAAGGGAAGGTGAACTAAACTCTACCTCATGAAGAAGAGAGTATTTATATATATTATTGAGAATTACTCTGTAAGGAAGATTTGAAATAATATATATTTTGTCATTTGGATCCAGGAATTTTCGAAGTAGGGACATTGACGAAAATGAACAATTATAGCAGTGTTGCTAAGGACAAACAGGTCGACTCCCTCCAACCTGTACAATAATTGTATGCCTTTTTTCTTTACCTTGGCCTATAGGAGCTATCTCTAGGATCTATCAAAATATCCCTTGCTGGCTTGATAAAAATTTTTTCCTGAATCCTAAGGGTCCCCAAGTGAGCTGCCTAAACCAGACTTTTACCGAGTGAAAAAGACCATACCACAAAAAATACAATTGCCAGCGTTTCCATGGAAATTGGAATACAAAGGGGCGGTTTGCCTGGAGAGGTCTGTTTATTTTATTTTATTTTATTTTATTAAAACTATCAAGAATAACCCTTTGAGATGTGACATTCTGTTTTCACAAGCGCACTCAAGGTGTCAGACAGAGCCCAATTTTATATTCCTTGAAAATAGAGTGGGCTGTAGTGTTTGTCGTACTTTTCAACATGTCACTTTCAACCAACTTTATGTACAAATGGGTTACAGTCCCATGAAAATATTCAGAAAAAGAGGAAACTGTTTCAAAAACGAGTATTAAGTATTACTACATCGAAAGCCATTCAGAGTGGAAAACCTTCCCACCCGGCTTCCAACCTTCCTGGGGACCAAGGAACCAGAATATTTGTATAAAATGGCACAGTCCCTTTTCCCAACCAGTGGTCTGAGGGGAACGCTTATTAAACTGGCCATTCTTCTACCCTCCTTTATGATCATTCTTGCTTCGGTGATGTGATCTTGGAGACACTGTCAAAGGAAGACTTGTCTCCTTCCCTGTTGCAGTCTGAATTTCAGTTCTCTCTCTCAATATGGCTCCGGGAGGCATGGGCTTGCCCCAGACCAGATCTTCAGACATGGGGAGAATTTATTACATGAGATTTATTGAGAACGTTGGATTACAGGGTATTCCAGGAGTCATTTCCATCTTTGAAATAACATACTCATTTAGAGTACCGAGGGTTTACTGCTTAGATCTGTCATTTTAAAATATGTTTCCTCTTGCACCGATGCAGCTTTGATGCAACCACGTCTGAGCAGCAGGCTTTCAAGGCAGTATCAAGACAAGAAGGGGAATAATTTAAGGTGACAGGGCCAATTTTGAAACAGAGGCCCAGTGTTTCTTATTTTGAGGACTGGGCTCAAACTGAGGTACTTTGTGGCCTCTAGAGCTTCTTGGAGAGTTTCTCAAGTTTTACTCTCTGCTCCCAAGAAAATGAGTCTTTCTACCAACAGCACAGATGGAATCTTTGCCCTGAGCAGATTTCGCAGACTTCAAATCTAGGATACCAGGTGAATTAGGTGAAGTTTTTGTTGACTTCCCTGACTTTATTTTTCCCTCTTGGCCGACTCTTTGCATTGTAAATATTTTGCACACTTGTATCCTGAAGTACACATGTAATTTGTACTTCAAAATAAAATGTTCCCAACATTTATCTCACTGAATTATTCATTGAAGTGAGAATCAGAAATGGAACCACCATGGCCAACAGTTGGAGGAATCGTGACCCAGGTGAAGTCACTCTTTCCTTCCTACACACATTTCCTTTTTTTTGTTGTTTTTGTTTTTGTTTTTTAAACTATCCAGGCACATCTGTTGTAGTACCTTAAGTAAAGTGGCCCCCTGAAAAGCTATATTCAAATCCTAGCCCCCCAGTACCTGCAAATATGACCTTGTTTGGAAAAAGTGTCTTTGCAGATATAATTAAGGATCTCAAGATACGATTATTCTGGATTAACTGAGTAGACTATAAATCCAGAGACGTGTGTCTTTATAAGAGACAGAAGAGAAGAAGGCGAAGTGAAGATTCATGGGAAGATGGAAGCATGGACTGGATTTGTGCTTCCACAAGCTAAGGAACACCTGATATCCCCAGAAGCAAAAAGAGACGAGGAAGGATTTCTCTCAGGATCTCCAGAAGGAAGCAATCCTGCCAAGATCTCCATTTCAGACACCTGCTTTCAGAATTGTGAGGGAATAAGTTCCTGTTTTCAGCCATTAAGTTATGGTAATTTGTTCGGGCTGCCATGGGAACTTAGGACACCTGTGCTCTCAACGTCACTCTTATCACCACTGACTCTTGGGAAACCTGTTTTATTCATTTACTTTGCACTAACCAGAGACCAGGCTCTGGGAGCATGCATACCAATATGGGAAGTCAGTGACTTTGAGGGGCTTATACTCTGGGAATGATGGAAAAGGGAAATGGGCTTCTAATAGCCTTAATAAGCTGCATCAGACAGGTGCCGATGCCTAAGCTCACCTGTGCCTTTATACCTCTGTGCCTTTTTTATGAAAGGATTTCTCAGCCTCGGCACTACTGATGTTTGGGAAGGACACATCTTGTTTGTGGGCTGTTCTGTGCATTGTAGGACATTTAGCAGCATCCATGGCCTTTATGCCCACTAGAGACCAGTAAGCAAGTCTCTTCTTCTCTGTTGTGGCCATCAAAAATGTATTCAGACCTTGCCAAATATGTATTCCCGTGGGGAGCAAGGCTGCTCTTGCTTGAGAACCACTGGGCTATGGCACTTCTCTGCCTGGAATGCCCTCTCACTGTTGACCAGCTGGCAAGCTCTTGAAGCCTTTCTTCATTCTCAAAGCTTGGTGCCTCTTCTCCTTCATTTCTGTGGCACTTTGTGAATGTCAACTTGATTGGATTGAAGGATGCAGCGTATTGATCCCAGGTGTGTCTGTGAGGGTGATGCCAAAGGAGATAAATATTTGAGTCAGTGGACTGGGGAAGGCAGACCCACCCTTAGTCTGGTGGGCACCATCTGATCAGCTGCCAGTGAATATAAAGCAGGAAGAAAAAACGTTAAAAGGCCAGACTGGTCTAGTCTCCCAGCCTACATCTTTCTCCCGTGCTGGATGCTCCCCGCCCTCAAACGTCAGATTTCAAGATCTTCAGTTTTGAGACTGACTGGCTCTCCTTGCTCCTCACGCTTGCAGACAGCCTATTGTGGGGCCTTGTGATCATGTAAGTTAATACTTAATAATCTTCCACGTATATTTATATATATACTTACACACATATATATTTTATGAGTTCTGTCTCTAGAGAATGCTGACTAATACAGCAGTGATCTTACTTTCTGTGTGTTTCTATCTGCACCTCTGCCTTCATGGAGAACGTGAAGTTTTTCAAGAAGGGGAGTGTCTCTTTGCGTCTCTGTTTTCTCCTGTACTTAATGTTTGTTGTGATAGAAGGAAAGACCTACCAAAATCATACTGTGAGGCCCCAGAAGGAGACAGATATTCAAGACCCAGCCACTGAGCACTTCATTAATTGAAAGGGCTTCCCACCACACCTCACTGTAGCCTCCTGAGGCACTGGACTGAGTCTTGTGTGGACCCAAAGGCTACTTTTGTGCCCCTGGCCTGAGGCCAGCAATTTGAGCAGCTTGAGCAGTTTGTGAGATCTCTTTTCCCCAAGCCAGCATTCCCCAAGCTTGTTCTGTCACTCAGTAGCCCCTTGAGATGGTCCTTGAAAAAAAGGATTTCCCTCTCAGAATTTCACACTACATATTAGTAAAAAGATTAAGATATTAGTTTCACATTACTTAGATCACTTTTCTAAACTTATTGGACCATGACACCTAAAGCACCTAAGAAATCTGTATGTCACAATATAAATCTAAGGAAATGTTAACTTATACCCACACCCCAATCTGATCTGTTTAAGGTGCATTGTTCTTAGATTTAAACTAACATCTAGAAGTCAAGATTTTACATAAAAAGTGCGTTCTGAGGCTTTAATTCTTTTCCCATTTGGTATGAATTGTCTGCAGCTGAATGGTGTCTGCTAGGTTGACATGAGAAAAGTGTTTTCTGGGTCATCTAAATCCCCACCGTTGCCTTTTATTTATCTCCTGACTGATGCCTCTTATTACGTCCTATACTCTCATTTTTGCTGTAAGCATAGGAGTACTGCTGTCTTGGCAATGGAGATAGAGGCTTGGAGGCTATGTTTCAAGAAACAAGGATAACAGGCATCTTGATTTTCTTATACCTGGGCAGCATCACTTTTTACATTAGGATTTGCATGCCTTCTGGAGAGAAAGACAACATGGGAAAAAAGCCCCAAGCAAAGCTCATCCAGGGAAATAAAAGGCCCTTTTACTCCAAGACCTGAAGCTGTGTGTCTCAGCTTTCAGAATTCCCACCAGAAGCGGGCCGCTCTTCCATTCCCTTGGAGGCGACTCTTTATAGAGCCCCCCCTAAATAGGGATTCCCTATTTCCCAAAGTGAGGAATTTTAGGGGCTGATATAATTAGATGGATGGATAAATGAGGGGGCTTTCCTTCTTCCTGGCTTGGATGGTACAGACACAAATCAAGAGATTGGAAAGTGTAGGGTGTGTTTAACACATATGTGGCATGACCCACTGGGAAGCTCTGATGAATTTGTAAGTTTGCTTGACTGTAGTAATCATTTTACTGCAAATATGTATATGAAAACATCATGTTGTACACCATAAATATATGCAATAATAAAATAAAGAGAAATTGTTACATCAGCCTAGAGGAGATGAGATAAGGATTTAGCAAGAGACACAGGGCAGAGCAATAGAAGACACAGTTCATAACATTCCACCAGATTGGAGAGGTGTTAGCAGATTCTCAGTTACCCTTTTCTTATATCTAAAGCTTACAGATTCATTCACATTAAGGTGCAATGACAATTAGAGACCTACAAAGATTTAAGCCTAAGAAAAAAGTCTCTAATGGAGGAGTAGCAGGCACCAGAAAGAGGCTGGGGGGTGAATGGGGTGAGAGGGGAACCTTAAATATAGATCCATCTTTTGTCTTCCTCTGGACTGGCTGAGGGACTAAGGGCCACAGATCCTGTGTTTTCATACCAGCTGGGCATCTGGACTTGAGAATCAAGGACAATGATAATGTATACTTCCTAATTTTGCCTTAGGAAATGGCTCACTTTTCCATGAAAGAGTTAATGTGGCTCCTCAATGCAACCATGGAATTAAAACGTAATTCAGATACTTGGCTCCAGGTTTTAAAGGGCCTCCAATAAGACCTTGTGGGCCCTTTACGGAATGAGATAACATTGTTATTGGTGTGAAAGGAGGGTGAGGGAGCACAGGGTCATGGTCTACCCAGGGAAGATAAATCTTGTGCTGAGCAGAGGCCTGACCATCTCCCTGTGATGAGGCCTTTATATACAGGATCTGACTGGAGATTCATTAAACCATTCCCATCTTAGCCACCCATGCCCATGAAGGCAGATCTGTGCAATCTCATATTCCAGGAAGTCAATGTAACATCGCAGGCCAATGGACCTGACTGGTCTGACAGGAACACACAAACAACCAGGACACGGGCTGCACCCTGCATCCCCCTGCTGTGTTTATTTAGGAGTTGAGCTCCATTAAGTGCTCTGTGATGGCCTTCTGATAACACCCCTACCTTTGGAGGGCTGGCCAGAACTGGCTGTCTGCTCTCAAACGTGACAGCTGACATTTTTGAATACACTTAAAGATGGGCTTGTTCACCACAGTGCAGAGGACAGAAACCACACGTTCTAAAGTTATAGCCCCTCTAGCTCATTCTTAGGGCATTCAGTTTATGTGGCAGGTTTCTTTCTCCTGTGAGAATATTGTAAACTTGATTCTAGAGACTGGGGAGGGTAGGGAGCAGGGATTTGGCAAACATTTATTGAATGTGTAAGAAAAACATCACATGATAAAATTCATGAACTTTATTAAGAGTGTAAACTTTGATGGATACGGAGGTGAGCCGGAGACCCCCAAATTCTTACCATCTTAAATTTTGATTCTTAGGAACCAAGTATCTGAAACTTCAAAGAGTGAATTGTGGTTTTAAAGGCCTTCTTCCTAAGTTGTATTTCTGTTGGTTCCCTCTGAGCTTCCCAATGCTTTCCCCACCCTAATCTCATCATTGTGCCTTTATTCATCGTCCCAGTCTCCCATCTTGCTATCTTTGTTTTTCTTTTCATTAATTTACCTAATATTAACTGTATGCCTGACCCTGCTCTGGTACAGGAGATATTGCAGTAAATAGCCCAGAGAATTCTTTGCCTTTGTGGTGTTGAAATTCTGAGGCAGGGCAGGAAGAGAGATGGGTCATGTATAAGTAAGTAGTCAATGAACATGAATTTTGAGAGTGATTAGTGCTATGAAGAAAATGGAACAGTGATGTGAAAGGGAGTCATGGTAGAGAGGATGCCTGATTTAAGTTGGGTGGTCAGGGAAGACCTCTTTGAGGAGGTGACACTGAGCTGAAATGGGAATGCCAAGAGATAGCCATGTGGCTTGGAGGTAGATGGTCCATTTGGAGAAGAGCAGGTACCTCTTCTCCAAAGAGGAGGGCAGGAAAGGGCTTAGATTGGTTGAGAAACACTGAAGGCCTGGGATCAGGAAAGGTGTGAGCCTAGTGGGCATAGAGGGGGTAAGGTCAAGGAGCTAGGGGGAGCCAAGGGTGCCCAGGGCTGGAAAAGTCATGGCTAAGCGATTGAATTTTATTCAAGATACAAAGGGAAGCCATTTAACAGGTTTAAGCAATGGCATGATAGGATTAGATGTACATCAGATCAATACTGTAATCTTTTTAGGGCCCAATTCAAATGTAGCCTGAGCTGTGAAACATATGTAGGCAAACTGAATAGCTCCTGAGTGACCGTTGCCTGGTTGGAGGACCTGGTCCTCCTATCCCACAGCCTGTGAGCTCTGGCAGAGTGGGGATCACGCCCTGATTCGCTCTGCTTCTCTGACGTGCTTTGCACATATTGCCCAGTCAATAAATGTCTACTGCATTGACCTTAATTACAAGCTCCTGGAGGTTAGTAATGTTTGCCCAATTTATTTTGTAAAATTCCAAAGGGCCCTTAAGAAAAGTCCTTTGATGGCAAATTGGGCTTTTGAAGCAGCGTTATTAATGGATCTTCACACGGGTGACTCCTACCAAGTGGGGAGCTAATTAGGGTTAACTCCACCAAAAGAATTTATTCAAATTACTTCCCTTGGTCAATTAGATTCCTGCAGATGATTTTAGCATGTTTCGTAAATGTGTCAGTGTTCAGGCAATGAAATCAAGATTAAAAGCCCAGACTTTGTGTTGTAGGTCCCAGAAATAACGTACATTTTTAATGGCTGCTTCCCCAACTTCAAAATTAAACATATTACATTCTTGGGAGTACGATTTCAGCTTCTTTACATTTATGACACAAATGGAGCCACTCGCCCTCACTTCAGTCTATAAAGGCAAGACTCATTAGAAGGAGGAAATTTCCTTTATCATGAGTAAGGCCACGCTCACATGATAAAAAATGTCTCCACTTCTCCCACCTCCTTCTCCAAACTTCAATTCTCATTTTAAGCAGTTCCCACATAGACTATTTATCTTCCACATTTTCCCAACTCTCAATGGCACCATTATATCCTTTATTTGGAATCATAAAACTTTGAGAATAAAAAAGAAGCAAATTAATCCTCCCAGGGGGGAAAAGGAAGACGGGTCCTGCCAGCTTTTAAATTGTAGGACTGGACTGGCCTGGAAACACAGTTTTCTTTTTCAACAACTTAACTGGTGGGGGGAAATGAATGGTTATGACAGCGAATCCTGAAATAAAATGCAGAATTATGCAAACGCGTTAAAAACTGACATCTTGAAATAAAAACTGTTGAAAGCCTGAGGAATAAACAATGCGGGCTAGAATGGGAACCTTTCAAAGCTACAAATGGGATACTCTGCTTTTATTATTCACAGTGGAAAAATAACCTCCATCATGATGTGAAAACCACAATTTCCTTTATTTGTGGATCATGCCAGATTAAAAAGCATTCAGGGAAGAAGTGCGGCTGGGAGAATTGAACGCCATCCGAAGAGGCAGAGACTGAGTGTCCAGGATCCTGTTGTGGATGCTGGCTTGCTCCATCCAACTGCATAAAGTCACTTAACCTCCTGATGACTTCTTTCCCATCATCAGACTGGAATTAAGGAGCTGGCCTTTCCTCTGGGGCCCGAGATCTGGATTTCCTAACTGCCAATTGGATAACATGCTTTGCCTTGCAATTTGCTCTAAGGAGTCTCAAGGTTGTTGTGAAAACAAACGATAAAAGTCAGTTAAAAAGCCGGCTGCCACCAGAACAGCCAATGAGAAAACACAAGCCCACTGAGTGCCTCAAAGTGAATCTCCAGGTTTGGGGTTCTGGAAATAGATTCTACAACTAGTAAAGCCCTTATTTTATTTTTTAAAATTACTTTTTAAATGGTGTCATATGGTCCCTGGATAATTGGTGAATATTGTGTTCTCATAAAGTAAAATGAAAATCACTGGGGTGAGAAACTGTATACATGCAGAGTACTAAAGTCTGAGGGATCTTGTGGATAATCTGGTCTAGCACTTTGACTTTGCCGGGGAGGAAATTGTAGATGGAGAAAGTTTAAATGATCTACCTGAGCTTCTGGAGCTACAGATCAATGGACGCTGTCAGTTTTGAAACATAATTGTGACTGTGATTTAATTGCTCCAGTCAGTTGACCAGGAATCTCCCAAGAAGACTGATAATCCTGGAAGTTTTAAAAGAACAGCCAATTTGATAGTGAACCAGAGAGATCCCTATACAATGTTGGATAATGTCTTTTATTATGAAAGAAGTGCTCTGAATCTTAAAGGAAGCATTTTAGAAAAATGAGGAAGGTGCAGATGTTGACTGCAATGTTTAAGTTTAATCTAAATTTTTTCATTCTTTCCTTCCTTCCTTCTTTCCTCCTTTTTCTCCCTCCCTTTTTCCTTCTTTTCTCTTTTTCTCTCTTTCTTCCCACACCTTTTTTTTTTTTTTGAAAGAAGGTTCTGGAGAGAAATTAGAGTAAATCCAGGCCATGGTGACCTAGCATTGAGAGCAAAACCAAGAAAGTGAAGCGAGTCACATGGTGGAGAGGAAAAAGCTCCCTGTGATTTACTTTGACTTGCTAATTTTCAGAAGGAAATTAATAAAATTGATTCCAGCAAAAACTCTAAGTGGACAAATAGAAGAAAAACAGATTGAGAATTGTGAATATTGAGGGCAGAGAGAAAGTTCTTAGAGAAATCTTTCCCTCAGGGAGAAATAAATATTTAGGAGAAATCACTAACTCTAAGGGTCGTTAAAGCAAAGATCACTCATAGGGTGGGAGTAAACCCCTCACCAACTATTAATTCCAATTCCTAGACTTGGTGGCAGTGACATGATTAGTTATTGTGGGTTCTGGAAGAAAGCAGGACCTTTGGCAATAACGCCTTGGAAATATGTATTTTTAAGTACTATAAAAGATGTGGAAAGCAACTTTTCTTTTCATCCTGGGGACTAGAAATAATACACCTGCAAGGACAGATGGATGGCATACTGTTGACATTCAATGGGGCATTAAACATTTTGCACCACGTTTATGGGGTTTTCCTGTCATTAATTCTAGGTAAAATAAACTTCTAAAAAACGTTTTGTTGTGTTTTTGGATCGCGTTTATTTTCCACCAACTTGCTTTTCTTTGCCCCTTTTTCCTGCCAGCTTTTTGTGTCCATCATGTTTTCTTGTGTCCATCATGCTCTTGGCTAATTTCCTAGCTGGCCTCCCTCAAGCTATGAGGTCTTTCTTTTTCCTTCCCCTCTTCCTCTGGCGTCCTTTCTTTCAGCGCCGCTGCACGTGTGCAGGCCTATGGCAGGGTCAGATGTGGTTGGTTCCGCTGGCCCGAGTCACTGTGGTTTGCCTGTGGCGCCCTGGGATTGGCAGCGTCTTGGAAAGACTGTCCAGGGCCTGCAAAGATTGAGGCCACCTGAATCTCTCTGTTACGAGGGGATCCATTGTATAATTGGTTGTGATGGCAAGGCCTTGCCTTTCTTCCTAGTTGAATTTGTGGACATTCGCCTTAATGTTTTCTGTCTCCTTCAAAAAAGTCTCCTTCCCCATAAGCAGTATACACACTTTCCTTTTTAAATCAGGTCAGATTTGCAGCTAAGGGAGGAAGGATGGTGTTTTGAAAAGAGCAGAGGAATGGGAATCAGAATACCTGTGTCCTAGCTCTGCCCCTCTCATAGTGTCTGTGGGACGTCGGTGAAGCCACTGAACCCTCTGGTGTACAGGTTTTTGAATGGGATGTTCTCCTGAGACATTTAACATAGTCAAACTCTCCCTTGGGCTCCAAGCAGATAGAACAGGGAAGTAAGAGAGTGCAGCAAGAACAGAAGTGAGGCAGACACAGTTGTGATTAAGTGGAACTGAAACTCCAAGAGGTAAAATGTACCCTGATGATCTAAGGCCAGTGGCTCACAAAGTGTGGTTCAGGGACTAGCTCTATGGGGCTCCTTGGAACTTTTGTGAAACATCTATCAATCCACTCAATCAATGACTATGGGACACTTACTATGTGCCAGGTGATTGACACATAGCAGCAAACAAAAGACCCATCCTTGGTGTCATGGGACACAAGGATGAATATTCATAATAAAGAGTATTTCAAGTAATTAATATTTTAGGGGGTGGTAGTTCTAAGAAGAAAGTCAGGCATGTTAAAGGGAGTAAGATGTGACTGCTTTATATAATGCGGTTGGAGAAGGTCTCCCTTAGGTGGTGGCAGTGGAACAGAGAACCAAATAAAGAGGTGAGATCCACGTGGCTGTCTAGGGAAGGAGCATTCCAGGTTGGGGGAACAGCGAGTGCAGAGGCCTTGAGATCACAGATAAGTCTAAGGAATAGCAAACAAGACCAGTGTACAGAGAAGGTAGGACTCCTGGGCTCTCCTACCACATCTATGACTGTGTCCCCAGGCCTAGTGTTGGGCTAGAGTCTGAAAGCTAAAGAGGTGCCCAGTTATTTCTCCTGCACATTTAAGACTTGACCCTAAAGCCTGGTGATTGAGTGAGGGTTGATGGGTCTTCTAACTCTGGATCCTCTGAGTCCATTAGGCCAGTCATTGGATATTCTATTGAAGAGGGATCATCTATGATCTTAATAGTCTGTTAGCTTCGCTGGAATCTTGTTTTGGTATTTTGGGAACAGTCTTCTCCTCGATTACAGAGACTTCACCATCATTACTATTGGCTATCACTATAGACACTGGGCCTTTTCTGGGTTCCAGGTCTTTTCATATCAGCCTTGAGGCAATGAAGACAGGTTCCCTTTTATGCTCAGTGCAGATGCTCACACTGAATTTAAGGAACACTCAAGTACTCACTTGGACACTCAAATCCACTGAGAAATGTGTGTTAATTGTGCTTAACTGAATAATTGATCCAATCAATCCAGTACAATTGCGGACTCCGCCCACTTTTGATGGTGGGTAACTGAATGGTGCCTATTAAAGTGGGAAGTCGGCTGAGCAGTTCCATGACTTGCTGCACTTCACAAAGGATTCCGAGGGTGTGGCACTGTATTCTCAAATCTTTTTTAAGACCCATCTCAGCCCCAGGAAAATAATCCCTTTTAATTCCTGGACCCAAATAACCAGGCCTTGGGGAAAAAGTATTGTTTGTTGCATTAAGAACTTTAAAGATCAGAATGTAATAGGGCCCTCACTGGCTGGTTAAAGATAAGGTCATCTTAGCTACCCTTCACAAAAGACAAACTTTTGGAAAAGAGGTGTCCACTTTCATCTGAGTGGTCTTGTTCTCATGGACCCCCATGATAGAGGCCAGACTGCTTAGTGAACAAACAAATGTCTCTTGGCCTCTCATGCAGAAAATGTTTCCCAGATGCACAGCCACCCCTCTGCTCCCTAAGCTTGCTTTTGCAGCTGTGAAGTCAGCTGTGGGCTTTGATTCACAAGGCTTCTCGGCCAGGAATCTCACCTCTCTGCTGCCACCAAACCCTACTATCCTTCAGGCCCAGCTCAACCCTTGTACCTTCCATGAAGATGCCTCAGATCTCTCCCTTCCTTGCCTCTTCGGAAACCCTGGAGCACTCCCTGGCTGCACCTACCACGTCTAACTCACAATATGCCCCTTTCATGTTCCTTCTTCCTCTCTTGGGTGAAAGTATCTTACAGTGGGAATTCCAAGTTTATCTTACATGGCCAACCGTGAGACTTTTTCATTAGTTGCTGTTTTCTGAAGCTGTATTATTTTCTTTTGGGTGTTCCCAGTGCTAGCATGGTGACACATCATGGGTGATCATCAGTTAATATGGTACCAACATGAGTATAATAAGCTAAATGAATTTAGGTCTAGAGTAGACAGTATGTCCTGCACAGGATTTATCACTATGTTATGAAGAGCTTGTACAAACAAACCAAAATGCTATTAGCATATCAACAGGTGCATGTATAAAAGACAAGATGAAGTAATTCCAAGCCATTAGGTTAGTAAGTGACCTGTGGCTTCACTAGTTATAGTAAAGCAAAATGAACATGCCCTTTGCTTGGAATTATGCATGCATTGCTGGCAGCAGCATACACTGGTGCTTGTCATTGCATGCTGGCAGTGTGTATTACATTTTATAAGACATCCACATGCTTTGATGCAGTAACCTTACTTCTGGGAATTTACAACAATGATATAAAAGATAAGAAAAAACCTACAGTTTTTAAATGGCTCTGCTTTTTATAATCGTAAAAACAGAGCTACAAACTCCATGTCCAGTAACAAAGGGTCAGATAAAATCTGATACATATATATTCTGTATATTCTGTGGAATATTATATAGCCCTCATGAAAAGCACTTATGGGCCCAGACACAGTGGTTCATATCTGTAATTCCAGCATTTTGGGAGGCTAAGGCAGGAGGGTTGTTTAAGGCCAGGACTTCAATACCCAGCCTGGGCAATGCAGCAAGATCCTATCTCTAAAATAATTTTAAAAGAATTAGCTGGCATGGTGGCACATGCCTGCAGTCCCAGATACTCAAGAAGTTGAGAAGGGGGATTGCTTGAGCCCAGGAGTCCAGACTGCAGAGTGCCATGATTGCATCACTGCACTCCAGCAGCCTGGGCAACAGAGTGAGATCCCATCTCAAAAAAGGCATTTGTGGAAGTTTTGAATAGGTTGAACTGTAGTTTTAAATATAATATTTCATAACAAGGAAGCAGAATATTTTCATCATGCATTAACTATATTGATTAGAGGAAGGAGGGCTGAGTTAGAATTAGATGAGCTGAATTCAATGGGTGAGGGCATTTGTTTGACCTGTATTTTTTTTACCCTTCCTGATCCTCATATTCATCTACAAAATGGGCAAGAAGATTTTTATGTCCTAGGATGAAATATGTGCGCAAAATCCAAGGTCTGAGCATGAAGGGCATACTCAATGGAGATATTATTACCAGCAAAGTTTATTGCAAGGATAATCTAGTCCAGGAGCCAAATCTCTGACAAATAGCTCAGGATGAGTGGAAGAAAATGGGCTTTGATGGCACTCTGCAGTCTCTCATGACTGCAGTGGGAATTTTAGGAGGGACGGTTCAGGATTTGAAAGGATTTGGGAAGATGAGGAGCCGTTTGCAGAGAACGCTGGAGGAAGGAGGGTTGGCCCAGCACAGGCAGTGAGGCAGGAATCTGTATGGGTTATGGGGAAAGGAACGGGCTGACCCGATTAGTAGAGAAGGGTGTTTATGTTAGAGAGCGGTGCGATAGTTGAGGTGGGCAAGATTCTGAAGCTCTTTGTCTGTATCTATCTTTTAAAGTAAACATCCTCAACTGAAGATGAATATTTATGTGGTAAGATAGTTCCTGGCAGAAGACAGAAGCCTCTGAAGCTCCTTTCTGATGGAATGGAGGGAGTCAACAAACTCAGACCTCATTCTCTTAATCCCTTTGTATCCCAACACCTTGTAGAGAAATGATCCAGAATCAATCATTCGCATGTTAGTGTGAATTCAAGTCTACTTATTCCTATTTTCAGTAATCAATCAAAAAGTCATTAAAGATTGATTTGAAGTATTCGCATTTTGAATCTTATTGTTTACTATAGAATGAAATACATTATTTTATATGACAGGAATTCCAAGCACTGGGGACTGTGGAAAGAGGTACATGTTTAGTGCTAACATTGGATACATAAATTGTCAGTAACTCTGTCTACATACAGATTTATCCCTTTGTTTAGTTGCTCATTAATTTATTCAATCATCCATCCATTCATCCATCCATCCATCCATCCATCCATCCATCCATCCATCCATCCATCCATTTATTCAGCAGTATTTTACCAAGCATGCATCTTGTGCAGTGCTAGGCACTGGGATTCTGGAAGTAAATGTGATATAGTCTCTATTCTCAAGGATCTCCATGGAAGATTATGCTTGACAAAAGGCCTCTTCAAATACTTTGCAAAATATTTTCTGTGTGGAATTAATGAGATGAAAGAGAGTGAAACGATAAGAATATTCACGGTTATCTCTTGTCTAGAGTTTCTGAGCACAATGGAAAGCCATGAGCCAGCTTGCACCAGCCTCCAAGTGGGATATTGTGTAAGGCTTCTCAGCATTCGATCCCCAAAACATTCCTAGCCTCACCTCCTGCCTCTCCTCAGCACTCTGTAATCCACATTCAAGTTTTCCTGAACCAGCTTTTGCTCCTGAGCATGCTAACGTTTTCTCATCTCTGTGCTTTTGGAGCAAGCTACATATGTATTCTCAGTCTAAAAAGTTCCTCTTCAGTCCCTCCTCATCTTACTACTCCTTCCCAATCCCATTATCATGCCATTTTCTCTCAGAACCCTTCCAGGTCCTTCCCAGATAGAGCAAGCCATTATCTCATATGCATTCAAGAGCATTTTTGAGGTTCCCATGACCATCACATAAAATAGCAGACCTCGGGTGAAATGGGAAGCATGTGTGATTCCAAGAGTGGCAGAGCTGACCCTGAATCCTCTCTGACCTCACAGACTGCTTGACCTAGGACTGGTTATTCTTTGTTTCTCAATTCTTGCCTTTCTGATCTGTAGAGCAGGTAGCCAGCAATACCCCATTTCATTACCATGGGGATAACGGAGGTGTTGTGAAGAGAGAAGCACTCCTCTGCCTTGCTCATGTGAGTGCTCTTGCTCACTTGGCTCCCCCATTGTTAGCCTTGGTGTCTCTGGTTCCACCATGGTGCTAAAACTGCCTGGTGGACAGAGACCACTGATGACCCTGTTTGTGTTTCTGGTGGCAGCCCACACAAACTTGCTTCTGAGAAGCAATACAGCATCGTGGCCAGGAGCATGGATGCTGGCACTAGACTGTCTGGGCAATGCCTGATGCTACCATTTCCTAGCTTTGTGGACTTGGGGAAGTTATTTGCTCTCTCTGTGACTTGGTCTTCTCATCTGTCAAATGGGGATAATAATAGTTCCTGGCTCATAAAGATGTTATGAGGTTTACATAAGGGCCTGGCCATGGTAAGCCCTCATTAAGGTTGGCTATTATTAGTAGGTGCTCAAGAACTGTTTATTGAAAGGCCAATGAATAGATTTTAGTGTGTGATAGTTTCAGGAAGTCTGGCTAACATGAAGGTGTTTATTTGGTTCAGAATGCCTGTTTCTTGACCTACCTATAATTAGTTTCTATTACTGGGTTATTATTAAGTTGAGAGGAATTACTTTTCTGTGATGGTCAATGTCCTAAAATACTGTATGTTAAATGCTACTGATGCTTCTAACATCAAAGTGGAAATTATTTTGTGGGTTTTAGTAATATGGATGAGGTCTAACGCGAGTAGCTGGTCAAAAGTAGAGGTTTTTCTATAAAGCAGTGACCAGAAATATCTTGCCATGGTTTCTGGGGAATGTTTGAAAACATTCTCTTCAAGTCTTAACTCTTCTATTCTAAAAGAATTTATGCTGCTGGCTTTTTGCAGGGGAAATTCAACTCCATGGTTAAACTCCTGATAAAGAGGCCTGTCTTATTTTCTTGTATCCCATTTAACTTCTAGAACAATTCTGGGCCTATTGCCTTAGCCAGTAAAGACCTATACGTTAATCGTTTAAAAAAGTGAAGTGTTTTCATCTTTCCAACCTAGAACTCACCCTCTGAAATTTTCATGTGATCATCTCTGGACCCTAAGAAAACCATTATCATGAATTTATTTATACTTTCTATTTTTAATTATCAGATTTTAAAAGTGTTCATTTTTTTAAAAGAGAATGTGGCCAGGTACCACCTCTGCCTTCAGTGAGCTGAATGACCCTAGTCACACCCCTGATTGCTCTGAACTTCCACTTCCTTGGCTGAATGTGAAGCAGTTAGCTATTCATCGTGATAATAACAACGGGCACCGTTTTGAAGGCTCGCCATGTGATGGCACTGTGCTAAGTCAGAAGCACCCTTGCATTAGAAGCACTCTTGCATTTACTTTCCATAGCAGTCCCCAACAGTAGCTTTGTTTACCCTCCTTGTGTTACAAGTGGGGAATGTGAGCCTACAGGAGTGCAGACACTTGCCAAAGGTGTAAATAACAGACTCAGGATTTGAGCCCAGGCTTGTTTATATTTCATGAACCTATGAATAATCATTGATTGGTGACAGAGAGCCTTAACATGAATGGGGTTTTTCAGGAAGGATTAAGAGGTGACTTTCCCAGTATATTAAAAAAAGTACCTCCGCCCCTCCCTCCCTCACTCCTTCCCGCCCTTCCACTTTTCCTCCTCTCCTTTCTTTTTCCCTCCCAAAAACTTCTTCAAATGCTCTCTGTCTTACCGAGTAGTGAGGTTCTCTGGTTACTCTCCCACTGTGGTACCCTGTGCTTCTCCTTCGATGTACTTGCTATAATTGTACTTAAATAATTAATTATTCACCTAGTTGTTTAATGTCTATCTCTGGCTAAAAGGTAAGCCCTGCAAACACAGGGATATCTCTATATATTCAGCCTGAATGGAGTTCTCCTGCTTCAGTAAACTAGCTCCACAGGAAGTGTTTGTTAAAATAATGAAAGAATGAGTGCCTACTTTGTGTCCCACAGTGGGAGAGGTCAGAATAAGGGAAGATGAGTAGATGATGGTGAAAGATAGTAACATTTCCGTATAACACCAGAGCTTTCTAATTATACACTTTCCCTGCAGTGAATGATAGTAAGACAGTAAGCATGCTTCGTTGAATGCCAAAGACTATTCTGTAGGATTGTTCTAAAAGACACACTCTGAATTGGATGGGAGGTCATGTTTGATGAATGTTAAGGTCCCTTATAATGTGAACATTTGTTCATTAGTTTGTGTATCCATTCAGCCACTCTGTTAGGCAATCATTACTGCTACAAGCATTTACTGAGCACAGTGCTAGTTGCTGATGGCATAATTGTGAATAAGAGCTGACCATCCAGTAGGAGAAAATACTAGCTGCCGTGTACCCAGTACCTCTCATGAGTCAGACAGTGTTGATTGCATTATCGCTGGTCTTCACAATGATCTTGCAGGTTTTTATAATGTTGCTGTGAATGAGTAAACAGACTCAGGGTGGTTAAGTGACCTGGATAAGATCATACAGCTAGAAGGTAGCAGAGCTACAGCTTGACAAATAATGATTTTAGAATTCTATGCAAATAAAACAAAGAGCAACTTCAGAGTGGGTAGCTTGTTTCTGAAACTTTGAGAGTTAATAAAGAAACCTGTTCAAGTATTTGTGCAAAATTTGCCTTTTAAGGTGCTGCATTGATGCACAGAAACCTACTTCTACGTTTAAGGAGGTATCTCTGTAGATGGGAAGAAATTCAGGCATGCCACAGCTGGGATGCATCCCTCAGATGGCTTCATGGAGGGGTCACATGGACATACCCTGATAGGAAACAGAAGACCCACATATGGGTGAGAATTAATGAGAGAGAGCTTCCCAGGCAAAGAAAAACAAACATATAAACCTTTTATTTTGAAGAAGCAGGGGTTCTATGTTGCTTTTTGATGCCATACTGAACGTTCACCATATCTTTCCTCATCCCTCCTTTGGTGACAATATTGAGTAATAATATTCCCTCCAGCTGCACATGAAGAACATTTTAGAAGAGGGTAAAGTGCATTTAGACAACTGTTACCTATCATGATTGAAACCTGGACAAACAAAACTAGCTAGCAATTAGAGAATTTTTTCACCATCAAAACCAAAACAGGGTCCCGTGGTAGCCTGAGCATGGGTTGAGTGTAAGGAGCTCTGGGTTCTGGTACCAAAGTGTCCTAGCTGTGGGATTAGGTGTCTTAGGCTGTTCAAATTGCTGTAACAAAATGCCATGAATGGAGTGGCTTATAAACATCACACATTTATTTCCTGGTGTCTGGATGCTGGGAAGTCCAAGATTAAGATGCGCAGAGGCTCCGGGTCTGGTGAGGGCCAGCTTTCTGGCTTATAGTTAGCACCTTGTCACTTTAGTGGCAGAAGGGGCAAGGCAGTGCTCTGGGACCTCATTTGTAAGGACATTAATCCCATTTACGAAGGCTGAGCCCTCATGACCTAATCATTTCCCCAAGATCCCACCTCCTAATACCATCACCTTGGGGGTCAGGTTTTGAACATATCAATTTTAAGGGAACACAAACATTCAGGTCATAGCACTTTTTTTTGCAATCCATAATTTTTCTGTGTCTTTGCTCTTTATCCCCAAAGTAAATGGGCTGGGGTGGACCAATCAGAGGATTTTGACTAGGTGCCATGAAGCCACAGCGATTCTGGGAAAATGCCTTGTGGAGCAACGTGAAGTCTGAGGGGGATGCCGAGGTGGAGAAGATCTGTGTCCCCCATGCCTGCTTTAACCAAAACAGTTCTACTCTTATGCGCCTTCTCTATTGGCATCCTGCTTAAGATTTCATTTGAACAAAGGTTCTTCTTCTTTAAAAGGGATGCATTGGGCTCCAGGCACTGTGGTACCTCCAAGGCTTCTTCCAGGGGTCCTGGCCACCAACTCTGTGTTTGGCTAAGGTCTTTGCACTGCCCTTTACTTTAGAGTTACTGCAGTTACTTTAGAGACATGCAGACCTGCTCACAAAGCACTGAGACCTGGGATTTGGCTTTGGGTCAGGAATCCTGGTGCTATCAGTGTGGGCTGGGGCTGGAGCCACAGGGCCTTCCAGAGAGTATGACTTTCTGGAAAGATGTAGAGGAAATTTAGCAAGTCATTAAGGAAACGACTGGTGAGCAGTTCGTGATCTGTGGCCAGCACTGGCTTATTTGCATGACAGATGGTTGAAACAGGATCCTACCTGTAGCTTCTCCTCCAGCGGCTCCAAGCCAGCCCCTCCACAGTCTGTTGTGTCTCAAAAGCTTCTAGGTCTCCATGCATCCCAAATTGCTGGGACAAGTACACACTGGGTAGGCCAGAGACTGAGGGCATCACAGAAAAAAGGATGGAGTCAAAGAAAGATGTCCCTTGTGGTTTTCTTCTCAGACAGATGGAAATCTGGAAAGTGCTATTCTAAACTCCATGTAAAGTGGTATCACTGAATATTACTCAGTGGTTGGGCTGTGTGACTCTAGACAAACTACTAAACCCTTCCAAGTCTCCAATTCTTTCTTGTGAAATGAGAATAATCATTGTCTACACTTCACAGGATGGTTGCAAATTTTACATGATAGAATACTGATATGGCACTTAGCATAGAGCCTGCTATAGCAGTTTTTCTTTTTATCCATTATTTGGTTCTTTGGGACTTTACTCTTTATTCAGTTAAAATCGTGATAAAATACCAATAATAAATGAAGGTGTCACTGGCTTTTGTACCTGAGGGACAGTGGCTATATGTGAGTGTGTGTGCATGCTGGTGCATGTACTACATGCTCAGATATGACATAGGAATCATAGAAATAGATATGTTTGAATTTAGGCTGTATAGTGTAGTGTCTCTTCTAACCATGACAGAGATAAGAAAATCCTTGCAGTCAGGACATGCCAAGCTCTGCTCATTTATTTATTTAAGGAATCCTTGCATGTCTTCTCCACGTCAGTCATCATGCCAACTGCTGAGGATACACACAAGATTCGTAACTTAGTGGAGATCACTGAGATAGCCGTGTGAGTGCTCACCTACCCATTTATTCGATACACACTTATTCAGTGTCTATTTTATATCTGATATTGTACTAGATGTTGTTAGAGATGGAAAGAAAGCAAAGACTGGGTCTTTGCCCTTGAGAAACTTATATCCTGCGAAGAGGAGGAGTAATTGGTAGCAGCAATAGCTACAGCACTACCAGCAGCTCGTGGAGAGCTCTCCCGGTTCAGAATTTATGCTTGCATGACCCATTTGGTACTTACAAGGGGTCCTTCTGCATCAGAAGTCTATTTTCAAGGCTGACTCGACAGCTATAATGTCAGAAATACAAAAGACTAGTAAATTACAAATGAGACTAACCCTCATTCAAATTTTGTTTTAAATCTATTAAACAAAGTTAAATTCAGCAGGCCCACTGTCACTCACGTTTCTTATCTGACTTCATTTCCAGTTCCATAAAACGGAAAAGACTGTCCTCAGTTATATAGATGAAGAGTCTGAAGTTCACAGGCATTTTATGTCACTTGTCCTAAGTAGCACAGAGCTTTCTTGGCAGAGTTGAGGATTGAGGCAGGGGGCATAGGCAGCAGCAATTTAGGGGCTTCCAGGAGGAGCCTGGCCTCTTACAGCCTCACTTAGAGAAAATGATACTCCCTGGCTGATCCTATTCTTGTTTCCCCACTTCAATCCTCAGGAGCAATTTTGAATCTCTTTAGAGTCATCTCTCTTTGGTGGCCAAAAATCCTTTTTTTCCGGTGGCTTTTTCCGTTTTGATCTCCTCTATCCCATCTGCCTTCTCGGCTGTGGCTCAATAGATCATTTCTCTCCCAGCCTCATGCGTTTAGATAGAGTCTTTCTATCCCACTGTGTCAATTTTTTATTTTCCAAAAGCTCCATGTGCTAGAATTTTAATACTGGAGACTGTTTCCCAGTTGGGTCTTGTCTTTGCTAGCCAATGATATCATGTTTCTTTTAAACACATGGCCGGTGGTTTCATTCTCTTCCACATTTGGATGCTGTTTATGGCTTCTGTGAGGGAAAGGTTAATTTCCCTTCTTGGTGTCTGATTCTCTTTAAAGACATAAATAGCTGGCTTGGTTTAGTTGGAGTCAGATGTCTCTGTGTTGACCTAAGCTCTCAGAGCCTCTGAATAATGGTCAATGGTGCCTGACCAATAATTTGGTAAGCATGTTTTGCAGTGATGGCTCATATTTATTTTGGCGTTCAAGTCCTATTGTGCCTGCCTCTGTCAAAATCTTTTGTGTCTGCTCTCTTCTCCCCATCCCCAAAATTCCTTTCCCCATTCAGAATTCTGTGCCTCTCCAGGCAACCACTGTGGCCTTATTGATCTAGCTGCAGTTCTTTCCCTGTGTCCCTCCATCTCACCCATTTATGCAAGGTTAATCTTCTGGAAGCACAACTCTGATCCTATCACACATCTGCTCAGAAACCACTCATGACTTCCCATTCCTTACAACATAACGTCCAAATTTTTATATAGTTCTTTAGTTCAACCTTGAGCTTTCTGTAAGATTTTATATGTTTCTAAGTCAAGAGGAATGTCTGGGAACTTCATCAAGTCCTCTAAGAAGTAGTTTTCCTGACTTGTAGCGTCTTGCCGGTATGGTTATAGTATTCTCTCTGTCTAGGATATTTTCCCTCTTTTCCTACATCTGTCCACAGCCTTGGTGTCCTTCAAGACTCTGCTCAATGCCACCCCCTCCAGCTGGTGCACGACCATCTTCTCAGGCCACTCCTCATCTCTGTGTCATTCTTGTTTATATTCTCATTATAACGACTGCAGTGATGTTGACCAACTAACTGGCCTCTAATCATTTCATCAGTGAGCCACAAAATCTACCAAATACACTATCGCTTCAGTTGGTCTAACTGTCAAAGTTGACGTTAGATTATAAACTGGCTTGCTTATACTTAAAGCTGACACAAACTTTTTCACCTAGACCCTCATGAGCTGGAGACCAGTAAAAGATGGTGGTCGGTGAGACAGGTATCTCAGCAAAGCTTTACTTTCTCTGGTCTGAGCCTGATCAAGGGATGCCTGTGCAAGCACATAAGGCTCAGACCCTCACACACGTTCACCAGTTCATCCAAACTCTGGCTGCACTCACAGTCTGGAGCTGGATGGTCCTGTCTATCCTACAGGTGAACTAGGCATTTGAAAACACAAGTTCTGTCCCTTGAGGCTCTTCTGAATCCACTGGCAGCCTCTTCAGCTGGTTCTCATGATTGCCATCAAGCCATGTCCTGGGCATGCACCTTCACTTATGGCACCTGGTGTCCGTCTCCACATTCCTCTGCTCCCCACGTGCTGCCGCCATGCTGGGGGCCTTCCGTGTTTACACATAGGAGCCGTTCCACTCCTTGTTCTCTCATTTCCTTGCTCTTCTCACCTCTAGTGGCTTCCCCTCCAAGCCACTTCATTCAACCACTTTGGTGGCTACACCCTGGGCTTGGTCATATTCTGGAACTGCTCCACCTTGGAAGTCATAAAATTTACACTTCCCACTCTCTGACCACAGCCTTCCTCTCCTTCCAATTCCTTTCCTCACTTACTCCCAACTTCCTTGTTCTTTAATTGGAACCTCAGGTTCGTGGGCCTTCTTTGTCCTACACTATCTGCTGCTCTTACCTTTAGTCTCATCCCTATTTATGTAGATTCCATTGTTTGTCACTTTGGCAGTTCTCTTCACTTTAATGCCATGGTTCTGCAGTCTTCCTGTCACACGTACATCATAAGCTAAGCACAGGCAATTCCAGTCATCTGCTTTATCGGCACCCTTAGCCAGGATGTTGAATTCCATCAAGGGAACATCAATTCCAGCCTGCAGATCAAGATCACTATAAATTAATGCATTTAAATTAAGGTACCTCAACAGATGCCTCGATGCTGCCCAGAAACAGATGCCTCGATGCTGCTTCATTTTTCAGGTTTCTTGTCTGTTCTCCAGTAGATATTCTAACATTCGCCTCCCTTTTAAAACCTCCACTTCCACCTGTAATCATGCTCATCACAGAAAAAAGCAATCACCTCCATTCTCTGTCATGAAACCTATAAACTGGCATGCATCCTTGCCTTGCCTTTCCTCTTTAAAATTTTCTCATCCAGCTTTTCTGACCCTCTCATGACCTTTCTGTTTCATGTATTTCCTCTCTGATGGTTTTGTCAACATCCCTTTTTCATGATTGGTGCTTCCTATCAGCATGTAAACATATTGATTTTTTTCCCATTATTAAAAAAGATAAATATTTTCTTCTACTTTCTTAACTTTACGTCTCTCTCTACCTAGCACCCTAATCTCGTCTGCCAAGGATATGGAATCAGAACCTACTAGGCTTGTGGAACTGGAGGAAGTTGCATTTGAACTGAGCATGTGATGCTGGGGTGGAGGGTGGAGAATGATGCTTAGTAAATGTCAGTTAAACTGCATTTAATGAACAGAGATTTATGAGGGGCCAACATTTTGTTGAGTAAATATGCCAAATATTTGGTAGTTACACAGAAATATGACAGCATCATTGCCTTCAAGGAACAGATCATCTAGCTAGAGAAAGGAGTTATCTACCCTTGAAAAGGTGGCAATACAGGGGAGGTGCTAACTGACCTGACTCAATCTTGAATAGGTGTCCTGGATCTGATCCTTTATTACCTCTCACTCACTATGATGATTTAATTCAATATCTTCCTTCTATCCATTATTTTATTAGCTCCTCTTATTGATTTCCCTACTGATATTCTTTCCTCACTTTACAAATTTGGCTTTTAAAATACAATCGTGTCACTTAACCACTGAGATACGTTCTGAGAAATGTGTCATTAGGTGATTTCATTGTTGTTCAAACATCACAGAGTGTAGTTGCACACACTTAGATGGCATAGTGTTATGGTTTGGGTGTGTCCCCACCCAAATCTCATATTGAATTATAGTTCCCATAATCCCCACATGTTGTGAGAGAGATCCAGTGGGAAGTAATTAAATCATGTGTGTGGTTACCCCCATGCTGTTCTCATGACAGTGAGTGAGTTCTCATGAGATCTGATGATTTCATAAGGGGCTTTTCCCCCTTTTGCTCAGCACTTATCTCTCCTGCCACCATGTGGAGAAGGACATATTTGCTTCCTCTTCCAGCATAATTTTAAGTTTCCTGAGGCCTCCCCAGCCATGTGAAACTGAGATCAGTTACATCTCTTTTCTTTATAAATTACTCAGTTTCAGGAATTGCGTCATAGCAACATGAGAACAGACGAATACATACAGCCTACTATATACCTAGGCTACAAACCTATACAGCTTGTGATTTTTGTATCTGAATATTTCTAAATAGAGAGACAGTACTATAAGAATATGACATAAAAGATTTTATATCCTAGTGGATGCTGGGCTTAATAACTGGGTGAAAGGATGATCTATGCAGCAAACAACCATGGCACACATTTACCTATATAACAAAACTGCACATCCTGCTCACGTACAGCTGAACTTAAAAGTTGGAAAAAACATATTTGAAGGAATTTTCATTACTAAAATAGCAAAGTCGATGTGAATACAATCAAAGAAATATTTTGTCTTACTGTAATGACTACTGTATTACTTTTATGTAATTCATAGTGTTACAATATAAGAAAAAATAAGTGAGTTAAAATTATCTACCAAATTATCAATGAGATACTGTAATTTTTATTATTTTCATTCATTCATTTAATGAGTCATTCATTAAAATATTCTAAAATTGTTAATTTTGTTAACAAATTTATTTTTACTGTGTAAATTATAAATGTCAATTAGACTAACCTCCCCTCAAAATAAAAAGAGAGTTATGCACATGATGAACAGCTGTAACACCAAAGCATTAAACTTAAGAGTGATGTTAATTTTGTAGGAAATCATCAACTTTGAAAATCATATCTTCAAATTATTGAGAGCATTGCAATTTAGTAAAATCTTACAAAAAAGAACAAATTTAAACAATTCAAAAATGATATACCTATATAGGACATTTACCATGAATTGAGCTGACAGAGCTAGAAGTTGCACTGAGTCAGTGAGTAAGTGGTAAGTGAATGTGAAAGCCTAGGATATTACTATACACTGCTGTAGGTTTCATAAATACTGACACTTAGGCTATGCTAAATTTGTTTTAAAAATATTTTCTGGTTAGGCATGGTGGCTCATGCCTGTAATCCCAGCACTTTTGGAGGCTGAAGCAGGCATATTACTAGAGGTCAGGAGTTTGAGACCAGCCTGGCCAATATAGTGAAAATTCATCTCTACTAAATATACAAAAATTAGCTGGATGTGGTTGCACATGCCTGTAATCCTGGCTACTCAGGATACTGAGGCAGGAGAATTGCTTGAACCTGGGAAGTGGAGGTTCAAGCTAGAGTGCAGTGAGCTGAGATTGTGTCACTGCACTCCAGACTGGGCAACAGAGTGAGACTCCATCTCAAAAAAAAATTTTTTTTTTCTTTCTTTAATAATAAATTAATCTTAGGGTATTGTAACTTTTTACTTTATAATTTCTTTAAAACAGTTTTTGACACTTTTATAATAACACTTAGCTTATAACAGAAAAGCATTGTATAGCTGTACAAAAATATTTTATTTTTAATATCTTATTAAATACGGTTTTTTATTTTTTAAAATTATTTAAAAGTTTGTTTCTTGGTTAAAAAGTAAGACACTAACACACCCATATTAGCCTAGGCCTACATGGGGCCAAAATCATTCGTATCACTGTATTCCACTCCCACATCTTGTACCACTAGAGGGTCTTTGGAGTAGTAACATGCATGGAAGTGTCATCTCCTATGATAACAAGGCCTCCTTCTGGAATACCTCCTCTAGGACCTGTCTAAGGCTGTTCTACAGTTAACTTTTTTTTTTTAAAGTAGAAGGAGTTTATTTTAAAGTAAAAATGAAAAGAATAATATAGTAAATACAGAAAGCAGAAACATAGTTGCTTATTCAATAGTTATTCAAGTATTATGTACTGTAAATATTTGTATATGCTATGCTTTTATATGACTGGCAGCTCTGTAGGTTTTTTTGATAACAGCATCACCACGGACACCCAAGTGTTAACGTTATGTGGGCTACAATGTTATTAGGTAATAAGAATTTTTCTATTCCATTATAAACTTTTGAGATCATCATTTATGTGTTTTATCATTGTACAAACTGCTGTTATGTAGTGCATGACTGTATTTCAGATCCTGTCTCTAATCTGCTCTGTTATGGTTTGGCTTTATGTCCTCACCCAAATTTCATCTTGTAGCTCCCATAATTCCCATGTGTTATTGGAGGGACCTGGTGGGAGATAATAGAATCATGGGGGTGGGTCTTTCCTGTGCTGTTCTTGTGATAGTGAATGGGTCTCATGAGACCTAATGGTTTTAAAAATGGGAGTCTTTCTGCACAAGCTCCCTCTTTGTCTGCTGCCATCCACATAAGATGTGACTTGCTCCTCCTTGTCTTCCACCATGATTGTGAGGTCTTCCCAGCCACATGGAACTGTGAGTCCAATTAAACCTGTTTCTTGTGTAAATTGTCCAGTCTTAGGTTTGTCTTTATCAGCAGCATGAAAATAGACAATAGAGTAAACTGGTACCAGTGAAAAATATCCAAAAATGTGGAAGTGACTTTGAGACTGGGTTAACAGACAGAAATTAAATCCATTTGGAGGGCAGGGAAGAAGACAGAAAAACATAAGAAAGTTTGGATTTTCCTAGAGACTTGTTAAATAGCTTCAACCAAAATTCTGATAATGATATGCACAACGAAATCTGGGCTGAGGCAGTCTCAGGTGGAGATGAGGAGCTTGTTAGAGACTGGAGCAAAGTCCAGTCTGCTTAAGTTTTTAGCAAAGAGACTGGTGGCATTTTCACACTGCCTTAGAGATATATGGAACTTTGTACTTGAGAGAGATGATTTAGGGTGTCTGGCAGAAGAAATTTCTAAGCAGCAAAGCATTCAAGATGTGGCTTGGGTGCTGTTAAAGGCATTCAGTTTTAAAAGGGAAACAGAGCATAAAAGTTCAGAAAATTTGCAGCCTGATGATGCAGAAGAGAAAAAACCCATTTTTGAGAGAAATTCAAGCTGGCTGCAGAAATTTGCATAAGTAGCAGGTAGCCTAATGGGAATCCCCAAGACCATGGGGAAAATATCTCTAGTCCATGTCAGAGACCTTGATGGCAGCCCCTCCCATCACAGGTCTGGAGACCCAGGAGGAAAAAGTGGTTTCATGGTCTGGGCCCAGGATTCTTGTGTTGTGTGCAGCCTAGGGACTTGGTTACCTGTATCCCATTCACTCTAGTTATGGCTAAAAGGGGCCAGCATAGAGCTCAGGCTGTTGCTTTAGAGGATAGGAGCTCCAAGCCTAGGCAGCTTCCATGTGGTGTTGAGCCTGTGAGTGCACAGAGGTCAAGAATTGAGGTTTGGGAACCTCCTCCTAGATTTCAGAAGGGCTATGGAAATGGCTGGATGCCCAGGCAAAAGTTTGCTGCAGGGATGGAGCCCTCATGGAGAGCAGGAACCTCTGCTAGGGCAGTACAGAAAGGAAATGGGATTGGAGCCCCCACACAAAGTCTCTACTGGGGCACTGCCTAGTGGATCTGTGAGAAGAGGGCCACTGGCCTACAGACCCCGGAATAGTAGATCTACCAACAGTTTCCACTGTGTGACTAGAAAAGCTGCAGATAATGCCAGCCCAGGAAAGCAGCCAGGAGGGGGACTATACCCTGCAGAGCCACAGGGGCAGAGCTGCCCAAGACCATGGAAACCCACCTTTTGCGTCAGCATGACGTGGATGTGAGACATGGAGTCAAAGCAGGTTGTTTTGGAGCTTTAAGATTTGACTGCCTCGCTGGATTTCAGACTTGCATGGAGGCTGTAGGCCCTTGGTTTTGGACAATTTCTCCCACTTGGAATGACTGCATTTACTCACTGCCTGTACCTCCATTGCATCTAGGAAGTAATTAACTTGTTTTTGATTTTACAGGCTTATAGGTGGAAGAAACATGCCTTGTCTTGGATGAATCTTTGAACTGTAGACTTTTGAGTTAATGCTGAAATGAGATGAGACTCTGTGGGACTATTAGGAAGGTGTGATTGCTTTTGAAATGTAAAGATATAAGATTTGGCCGGGGCCATATGCAGAATGATATGGTTCAGCTCTGTGTAAGATGTGACTTGTTCCTCATAGCCTTCTGCCATGATCGTAAAGCCTCTCCAGCCACATAGAATTGTGAGTCCAATTAAAGCTCTTTCTTTTGTAAATTACCTGGTCTCAGGTTTATCTTTATCAGTGGCATGAAAATGCACTAATACATGCTCCAAACACCCTCCATGGATGCCAGTCTTTATTATAGTACAAGTCAAATTCTCACTGTGATCTGCACCCAGCACTGACCTTCTGATGTCATACGTTGGCCTCTATCTTGCTCACTTTGCTGCAGCCCAACTGACCTTTCTGCTGCTTCTTAAATGCACCAAGTATCCTCCTGCCTCAGGGACTTTGTGTTCACTGCCATTTCTACCTGGCAGCTTCTTTCTCTAAATATCTCCTTGGCTGCTCTTCGATTTCTTTTAGGTCTCTGCTCAAATGTCACCATATCCAGGTGTCCTTCCCTGATAACACTATATAGAAAATGATACTCTACTCTCCCCTTATTCCTCATTGCCCTACCTTCTTTTATTTCTCCTCTGCACTTATCACCTTCCAGCAAGTGATTTTTTTTTTCGTTTAAATATTTTCTTGTCTTCCCACGGGAACATAAACTTCCCAAGGGCAGGGTCTTGATCTGGTTTGTTCCTTGAGGCATCTCCAGACCCTCACACCTAATGACCATTCAAGAAATGGTGAGCAAATGAATATGGATGACAAAAAAGAACCTAGCTCCAAGCTGCTCTGTGCTCATTAATTCGGCAGATATTTATCAAGCAACCGCTGTGTTAGTTGATACTTGCTAACTAATATCTTTGAGGAGCTATGCAAGGAGTAAACCACAGAAACAACCTGAGTGTTTCACTGACAACCAGAGCAGACCACGATGATGCGATGTCTTTGGTTCAAAATCTTTGGCGTGGTGTCCTCATTCCAGATCCCAAACCCCAGAGTTGGTTTAAAGCTAAATTACTTACAAGCGGCAGATTGTGGAGTAAGCATTCGTATCCTCCTGATGTACTTGGTGCAAAGAGAGTCTGTAAAAGACATTAAAACAAACTAGATGGAGGCGTTCATTTTACACATGGGGAAACTGAGGTCCTAGAGGGAGGAATGTGCCTCAAATGAGCAAGAATGCCTGGGTTCTGGCTCCCAGGCAGGGTGGGGATCTTTCCACTGCACCACACTGCCTCTCCTTACCACTCCCTCCCCTGCTCCCCTCCTTACAATGTCCTCCTTTTCTTCTTGACAGTCAGCACCTTGTTAGGGATCCGGGCAATGTGAGCTATGAAAAGCAACTTTATAGCTCTGTGCTGTTATGATCATATTTTGGGGGTGGGGTGGCGAGAGCAGGCAGGAAGGAGCCAAGCAGGCTTGCCTGCATGACTGCTCTGTATTTTAATGGGATCCCTGCTGGTCACACCCTCTCCCGGGCTCCCACACCCTGAGGGCCACATCACGGTCACTGAGCAGTCAGGGAAATGAAAACAGTAATCTTAGAGTCTAGAGCGGAGCAGAAGGCAAGACCCTCCCCTGCACCCCCACCCAGAGGCTCAGACAAGGCAGCAAGGGAGAGGACGAAGGTGAGAGCAGGAGCAGCAAGGACCATCTGAAAGGCGAGATGGAGACGTTTTTATTTTGCAGAAGCCCAGAATAAAAGCCTGTCACCCACACATGGGTGGTAGTAGCTGCTGGTCTTTGGCTACGTTGTAAAACGAACAGGAGAAGAAGAATGAAAAGGAAGTTAATATGTGACAAGCTTAGTTCAACTACTTATAAAGTGTCTGTCTTTAAAACTGTTAGAAGTAGGGCTTAAGAAAGCTGCATTACAGGAAGAAACTGATGATCCTTAGGTAAAAACTTACTATTATAGAGCCGTGAATCGATAATATCGTAGCACTTATTGAACACCCACTAAGTGTCAGGCACTGTGCTTATGCCTTACATGCATATCTAATTCCATCCTTCAATGCTGTAAGGGAAAAGTTTGATTATTAACCCCATATTATGAATGAGGATACGAAAGCTTAGATAAGTAATTAGTTTTCCTCAAAACTATTTGCAGGAAATAGGAAAGGTTGGCACCAGGAGTCCAATCTGGTGATGTGACTTTGGATGCCATTCTGTATTCTGTAACAATATTGCTGTATTCCAGACACTGGGAATAAAGGATGCAGAGTAAATGAGACTAACACAGCTCCTGTCCTTCAAGATGAAAATCTCTGTTAAAGTTGCCAGCTTCTAGTGGCAGAGCTGAGCCTTCCTTTTCAAATGAAGGCAGGCTGGGCATGGTGGCTCATACCTGTAATCCCAGCACTTTGGGAGGCCGAGGTGGGCGGATCACAAGGTCAGGAGATTGAGACCATCCTGGCTGACATGGTGAAACCCTGTCTCTACTAAAAACACAAAAATTAGCTGGGCATGGTGGCACGTGCCTGTAATCCCAGGTACTCGGGAGGCTAAGGCAGGAGAATCACTTGAACCAGGGAGTTGGAGATTGCAGTGAGCTGAGATCATGCCACTGTACTCCAGCCTGGTGACAGAATGAGGCTTTGTTTCAAAAAAAAAAATAGTAATAATAATTGAAGTCAGGTTGACTCCCATGTTGATGTGTACCCCATTTTGCCTGGAATACTTCAACTCCGCACAACACAGTCCCGTTTGTGCACCACTGTACTGGAAGCTACCCAGGCACAGTGCAGTCGCACTGACCCCCAGACACTCTCCAGCACATCTATGCATGCATACTCTCTTCCCTCTGAGCCTCCCGTCCTTTGCCACCCACCTCCTGGTGGAAACGTTCTAGGATTACCAGAGCCCTGAGGGATTGTCCCAAGACTAGCTTGATGAGGAGCATGGCTAAGGCATTCTTTCAGACAGTGGGAGAGGCAGAATATTTGGGCACATCTGCTGGCAGATCGAAAGATGTGATGATGAGTGTGTGTGGAAGTGCTTTTTTGATTGTTTCTATTTTCTTAGGGAAATAAATTGTAAGTAGGTCATTTTAGTTTAATGAGAGAAATGGAAGGTTTGGGGTTTTCAGAAGGAAGAAGCTGGCACAGTATGTTGTTTAGGAGAGTAGAATAAAGGACAGCAGAGAAAAATGTTGTAGGGATGCCAGGTAGCATCACAGACATGCTTGGGAATGGCTGTCACACGCTTAGATTGGGATCCATCACCGTGGTTTGTGTTTTTCCCTAGCCACATTCAGCTGCCCAGGTGCAAGGCAGAGTTCAGTCTAATTAGGGCTTGGATTTTTTCAGGTGAATATAACAGAGGTAAGGAGAGCAAAGAGGCTGAATACTTCTGCCTTAGCCTGTGGAGCCTAAGTCAGGCTAGAAGGCTAGATAGGAACTGAGGAAACTGCAAAGAATCATTGAGAACAGACACTAGAGAGATGAGCCACGGGGAGGCAGAGGGCGGGAGGAAGTTGAGACTATCAAGGGTATGTGGCAATTGGTCAGGACAGGGTCTCAAGTGTGACCCTGGAAGGATGTCTGAGGTAGATGAAAGACAAGATCTTGGAGGAGAAGAGACTACGGAGCTGAGAGACATTATTAGAAGGATAATTTGTGGGAATAACTGACAGCAATGCTGGGAAAAGAGACAGCAAGCCAGAAGCCAGTCTCGGGAAGAAATGGGTGGGAGTGGGAGAGAGTAGTCCCAGGGGTCTCCAAATGCTAGGATGGGAGTGGTGTGTGCTGATGGCATACACTTCCAGGCAATGGCGGGGTATGGGGAAGAGAAGGAGACAATGATTTGAAGTAGCAATAAGGAACAAATAGGACACCTACTCCCCCTTTTGTCCTAGAGAGTAGAGTAGAGAAACAGTCATCATTGAGCAGACTGCGGGAGAAGCAATACAATGTCCTTAGGGAAGAACCAGGTCTTAGTTAGAGCAAAAGATGTATGCAATGTTCAGAGAGGAAACACGGTTATGGGGGATCCTGCTGGTGACACATTATGGCTGTGTTGGCCTTTGTGGACCTAAATTCTAGTATAGTATCTGACCTGGGATGGCATTTAAATTATGGTGGAAGGAAGAATGGGGGAGGATTTCAGACCTCTTGAGCTTTCCTGATCTTCACATCTTTAACCTCTGGTTCATCACTTACTGGATGGATGAGCGAATAAAAGAATAAGTGGAAGCCTATGAGCTGGCTTAGATGGAACTAAAGATATGTTCTAATCTGTCTGCTTCTACTTAAGGTGAGGTTGTCAAACACAATTTTTCTACCTGATTGTTCAAGGTTCTTTGTGTTCTAGCCCATTCCAACCTATCCTTTCTTGTTTCCTATCATTTCCAAATTCAGATTATCTACCAGACAGTTTGGGTTCCTAGCCGTCTCATTAAAACACCATACTCATTCCTGACTCTCAGACTTAGCTCAGGAATTTCCTTCTGCTAGAATAGCCTGTTGTAGTCTCATTTCTCCAGCCAGCTCTTTCCTGTCCTTCAAGGCCATGGCAAGTCAAACTCATCCATGAAACCTTTCTTGATGTGAAAACCCGCCCTTCTCAAATTTTCTGCAGCTCTTATAAAATGTAACACACACTGCAGAATGAGCTATGTCTTGTCTTTTATTAATTGTTATTTTAGAAAGAAGATTAACCTTGCTTTTTCAGGTAAACACTGTGTCCTTTGGATGCTTCCTTTCTTGCAGTCTCTTTCCCTTTGCCAAACTCAGCATCCTGCAGACTCTCTTTTAACTGTGGGTTGTTTGAGCAGCTTCTATTATCCCTGTCTTCATCCTCTGATTAACTTAAGGCTACCGATTTCCTCTGTGCCTTGGCTTCCTTACAACTACAGCGTGCTGGTTCTCCTACTACCTTTTGTTAGTTGGCTGATCTGCCTTCTCGAATATAGGGTTTACATAGTTCCGTTCAGGATCCCTTTCTCTTCTCACTTTGTACCTTCCCCTGAATGCCATAGCCATTCTGAAATCTTTGCCAGTTACCTTTATGTGGCAACTTTAGAAATCATCTTTCAACAGACCAGAGTTACTTCTGTAACTATGAACTGAATGAACATTTCCACATAAATGGCCTGGGTGACTCCTCCAATTCAACGCACTTAAAATCAAACTTTCTCTAGATAATATTTATATATTTATACATAAATTAAAATTATATATATAATTTAAGTTATATATAATATTAATAATTAATATTTTAATATTGAGATTTATAATTTAATATCAATAATTAATCATAATAATATAATATTGATATGTAAATTTAAATTATATATTATATATGAATTATATGTAATTTAAACTTATTTTAAATATATTTAAATTACATATTATATATTTATATATTATATAATTTAAATTTAAATTATATATAATTTATATTTATATGTAAATTTATATGTAAATATATAATGAATATATTTTATATATAAATGTAATATATGATATAAATTTATATATTACAAATGTATATGAAAATATAAATTTAATATTTACATGTATATATAAGTGTATACATATATATGTGTGTATATATAGACATATGTATGTATATTTGTACATATACATGTATATATTTTTATTAGTTCTTTGTCCCAAGGCTTTTATTTATGCTGGCCTGGTTAGAACACTGGAAACCTCTATTAGCTTTCTTGTGGCCTAAGGGGCGAAATTCAAATGCTTTGTCAAGATGCATAAGAATCGTCATGATTTGGTCCCCATTTGTCTCTCCAGCTTCACTTTCCTGACCATACAACTTAGAATCCAACTACACTTGGTTCTCCAGGTTTCCCTAATATGACATGCAAGTTCACGTCTTCCTGTTCTTGTACCTGCTGTTCCTTATGTCTAGATGACATTTCTTCCACCTCTACCTATGGAAATTTTTAGTTTCAGCTCCAGCATTGCCTTATCTCTAGGGTACTAGGTCCCACTTTCGAGGATTTCACACTGCCACATTCTCAGTGTCTTTGTATGCTGTTATTAAGCCACATAGAATATGCGCTCTTTTTTTTTAAAATCCTCTAGCATAATATCTGTCGATAATAAGTGCTCATTAAATGTACTCTGAATAAATGAGCAAATAAATACAGTTGACCCTTGAACAACACTGGGGTTAGTGGCACTAACCACCTCCCACATGGTTAAAAATTCATGTGTAACTTTTTACTCCCTAAAAATTTAATTACTGTAATAGTAGCCTACTGTTAACTGGAAGCCTTTTGGGTAACATAAACCATTGATTAACTCATACTTTCTATGTTATATGTATTACATACTGTGTTATTACAATAAAGTAAGCTAGATAAAATGCTATTAAGGAAAGCAAAAAGAAAAGAACATACATTTACAATGCTTTACTGTATTTATTGATATCATAAAGTTTATGTCTCTATTTACAAGATGAATCATCTGTATGGAATGGCAGCAACTATAACTGCACACCTCAATCTATGATATATATCAAGCAATTCAACTTTTTCTTGTGATGTCATGACTTTTCTCTGCTTCTTGGGAGCACTTCCAGCATCCCTAGTATCACTTAGTATGTGTTCTGCGGTGTTTTTCAAGGTTTACGGTATTGCACTAAACGTGATGAAAAGTACCTAGGAACTGAGAGATCACTTTTTACTGCCATACACAGCTTATTGGAGAGATGAACTGCTCACGTGGAGATGATTAGTGTCACATGGGGTTTCAAGTGGGTACTTAAACACTTGAGCTCATCACAATAGCAACAGGAGGTGGCTGCAAATTTATCTCAGTAGTATAATATGGATTACAGTTAATTTTATGCAGTTACCTTTTAATACTGCAGCTTTATATCTGGTTACCTTTCTCTTGACTGTGAATGGTATCATACTGTCTCTGTCTGTGTAAATTTTAATAAATTTTGACTTTTGATAGTAGATTTCTGTATATTTTAAGGTAGTAAATGATAAAATAGACTAGTGTCTACATATATTTTATACATTCATGATATACTTAACTTTTTCTTATTTTTCTTTACATTTCTAGGCTGAGGTTCATCTGTGACTTTTCAAAAGTTGTGGCAAATCTCCAAAATATTTTTCAACATACTTATTGAAAAAAGTCACATATAAGTGGAACCATGCAGTTCAAACTCGTGTTGTTCAATGGTCAATTTTATGTTCTTCCAGCCCCCAGCCTTCAAACTCCAAGTTCAGATTTGATCTTCTCCTATCCTTTGCCTCCCGTTGCCTCTGGCTCTTTGATTTTAAGTCATACTGAAAATTCTCCATCCAGTTCCTTTTCTTTATGTCTAGACACTTATAATAATTAAAAAAAAAAAACCATATCTCTGCTTCCAATTCCCATTGTGCTGTCTTTTTATGTGCACAGCAGATTCCTGAGATAGCACCAGCTTTGCTAAGGCCACTCACTGCTAAACACAAAATTCATCTAGCTCCCCTTTTCTCATGGAACAAATTCCCAAGTCCAGCCTTCAAGATGTTCTATGATTTGGAAGCTAACTCCTCCTCTAGCTGGAACTAGCTAACTGCTCCTCCTGGAACTCTTAAATAAGACTTGTGTCTCAAAAACACTTCTTTTACTCTACAGCAATTATTTTTTTTAAAAAAATCTAGATATTTATTGGGCATATACCATTGGAGATATTACAATTTTTTCTTAATCTTTAAAACAACATTTTGAATTAGACAGTATTCTCCCTATTTTTCACATGCGAAATCTAATTCTCAGAGAATTTAAGTAGCTTGTCCAAGATCGTACCCATTTAGTAGAGTTTACAGTTTCTGACTGGCACCTTTTTGGAAAGTTTGATTTTTCTCATGTATATGTCTTACTTTTCCACCTCAAGTTCTCTATGTGTATGCATCATGATTAACTAACTCAATCCAACTGATTTATGGAAGAAAGATTAGGCAATCATGGCTGATGTACTATGAAGAGCTAGCAGGCCATCCTCTGGGGGCATTAGCTAACCACTAGTTAAAAAATGAACATCCTTAAAACTGTCTTTACAATTCTATGCAAAATTAAATGATAAGAAGAGATCTTGAAATAATTGTGACAGCTAAAGTAAAATTACTGGGCTGCCTTGTTAACCATCATTAATTATGCATCATTTCTCATGATTCTGGGCTTTTGTATACTTTCTCAGGTGGTGCGACCTGATGATTGATCCACCCGATTATCCCTCTGAACATTGGAGATTTATTAGGTGCCAGCCAGTCTTTCAGCTACAGTTTAATTGTGTTAACTGCAAATGCAATTAATTGTGTCACCTTTGGGGAAGAATTTCACAGCTACCTTTGGGGGAGGGTGGTAAGTTCCTTGTTAAAGTAGTATGTGTTGAAACTCTCATGAGAAAACCCAGATTCTATGATTTTTGTGAGGCTTGGCTGTATCCATCTTTTTAATTTATTTTTTATTGCTCTTTATCAAGGTAACTGGTAGCTGCTTGCTTGTTGCAATTCAAGTTTGGGAATATTAGCAAGTGCAAGTCATGTTACCTTCCGTAATAATGGCTGTCAAAATTAACACCCCTTGCCTCCCACAAAACATAGTGGTACCTGTTCTCCTGATGTGATTTGCTCATGCTTAGAGTTCTTCATCCTCTCTCACATCCAGGATCCTTGCCTGATCCCGGTCTCCTTGGGAAGGTTTCAAATGCCCTTTCCTGCTTCCAGCCTTAGCTTGACTCCCGCCTGTACTCACTCTTGGTCAGCACATAATAAATCACTTTAACCTGTTTCTGAAACAAGGTCAGATTGTGCTGTAACTTTTAAAAAGGCATTTAAAAAAAATCTCTATGTAGGTGCAATTCTCATGGCAGACTTTATGGCCAAAAGAAGAACAGCGAGAGGATCTCTGGGGGGAGATGTGCACATGTGTGTGTATCGGGAGAAATGAGTGCACAGGGAAGGGAGGGGAGGGAATGTACTCTTGCTTTGGCTGAAGAATCTTTGCAGTGTTTGAGTGGGCCTCCACGCCATAAACATTGAGGGCATTTAACATATCAAACGCAAATAAAAATGACACGCAGATGGCTCACTTCTGAGGCAGCCTTGTGCAGTTTTGGGAATCCTCCATCACTGCGGTTTTCCGAAATATTGTAAGTATATATTCCCGATTAAACTCGCTGTTTTCCTCTCCATGCATTGCCTTTCAGCCAGAAACTGCCCAGGCCGGCCTGAAGTCTCAGGTCCTATCAGCGAAATCAAAGGCCAGCCCCCAGCTCAAGAGTCATTTAAGATTTTCTGTGGTGCAATTAAGCATGTGCAGTGCCCCACAGCCACCGAGGCGCTGTTTATTCAGCGAAAGTGCTCTGTAATTTATTTAAAATAATCCATCTTTCACAAATAAAGGGGCCATTGATGGGCCCCCAACTGCAGACCTCTGCTGAAAGGCCCCCTCTTGATGGTCTGTTTTGCTGGTCACAGCTAAATACCTGACAAAAGTGATTCAAGCTTTTACAATTTTTGCCTCTCTCTTAGCTCTCACGTGTTTTTAAAATGAGATTTTACTAAACCTGCTTATTTTCTTTTACACCAATAATCAGATGAGGCTCTCTTTCCTCCCCCACCCGCCCACATTTTTTTTCTCCTTTTTAAAATTAAAAAAACACCGATTGGCTATTAAAAATGATTAAGGCCAGCCAATTTGATAAGCGCCGAGTGGAAGGTGCCAGCCATTTTGGGATTTAGTGCAGCCTCAGAACCAGCTTCTTTATAGCCCTTGGCTAATGAGGAATCACATTAGGCTTTTTACTGTATATGAATTGATTACCTGAAAATGAGATTACATCCACGGCGTAACCTTGGTGACAAAGAGCTCTTTCTTTTCAAACACTTTCCAGTGCCAGGTCACGGCTTGAATTTTAAAATGTTCTCTTTCCCTGGTTTTCCAGAAAAATATTGGATGAGCTCAGTTGTGGCTTCCACAGAAATGGAGTTATCTATGAAGATCTCCAAAACAAACAAACACAAAAATATGATGTTGACAAGGACTCACACTCAGAGCTGTGGATTTGACGGGCTGAGGAAGCAGGCAGAGGGGCAAAGGACGTGGGCTTTGGAGTTAAACTTGCCTCATTGGGAAGCTGGTCTCTGCCACTCACTGGGTCCAATGTGGGACTCACCATGTAACCTGTTGGAGCTGTACTCTCCTCATCAGTGCAATGTGGATAACACATATTTTATAAGCTTATTAGGATTAAATTACATAATATGTGTAAAACATTTAACACAGGGCCTGCCATGTAGAAAGTACTTTAAGGCCTGACTTATCTCTTTCTCCCCCTTCTCCCTCTTCCATTCTCCTACATCCTCCCTTCTCTTCTCCCTTCTTCCTACCTCCCTTCCATCCCTCTTTCTTTCTTCCCTTCCCTCCCTCCCTTCCTCCCTTCCATCTTTTGTTCCTCCCTTACTTCTAAATGAATAGTAGCTATTAAACTTACTTATTAAGCTTACTTAGAAAGGAAACAGAAACAGCACCTGAAACTGTTGGCGCAACTGCCAGCGTTCTACCCTGGAAATAACGATTCAGTTTAGGCTGAGACAAGAGAGGCCCCTGAGTTATATTGTAAGCACTGGCAAACTTTACACCCTTCTTCCTCTGCCTGTATTTGTGTTGTTCAAATACAAACTTTACACAAATTAAATTTCACAGAGGTTAATTGAGCAAAAAACAATTCACTAGTGGGGGACCCCAAACCTGAAGGGGTTCAGAGTGAATCCAGCACAGCCACTTAGTGGTGGAAGATTTCCAGATAGAAAAAGGAAAGTGAGTGCAGAGAATGGAGGTACAGAGACAGCAAGATTGGTGACAGCTCAGCTTTTGCTTATTTGAACACAGTTTGAAGAGTTGGCAACTTTTGACAGACAATCAGTGACTGACGCAAGAGTAGGTTACAGCCCATCTATACATCCAGTGAAGCAGGGAAGAAACCTTTAGGCATGATTTAATTTAGCTCTGTGTCTCCACCCAAATCTCATCTCCAATTGTAATCCCCAGGTGTTGAGGGAAGAATCTGTAATCCCCATGTGTCTAGAGAGGGAGTCAATTAGATCATGGGGATGGTTTCCCCATGCTGTTCTCATTATAGTGAGGGAGCTCTCATGGGATCTGATGGTTTTACAAGTGGTGGTTTCCCTTGTGCTTGGTCTCTCTCTCCCCTGCCACCATGTAAGATGTGCCTGTTCCCACTTCACCTTCCACCATGATTGTAAGTTTCCTGAGGTCCCCCTAGCCATGTGCTACTGTCAGTCAATTAAACCTCTTTCTTTTGTAAATTACCCAGTCTTGGATAATAGCAACATGAAACAGACTAAATCAGTAAATTAGTACTGTGGAGAGTGGGGTACTGCTATAAAGATAATCTGAAAATGTGGAAGTGACTTTGGAATTGGGTCACAGGCAGAGGCTGGAACAGTTTGGAGGGCCCAGAAGAAGACAGCAAGATTTGGGAAAGTTTGGAACTTCCTAGAGACTTGTTGAATGGTTTTGACCAAAATGGTAATAATGATATGGACAGTGAAGTCCTAGGTGAGGTAGTCTCAGATGGAAATGAAAAATCTTGGGAACTGGAGAAAATGTCATTCTTGCTATGTGTTAGAAAAGAGACTGGCTGCATTTTGTCCCTGCCCTACAGATCTGTGGAACTTTGAACTTGAGAGAGATGATCTGAAATTGGAACTAATGTTTAAAAAGGAAGCAGAGCATAAAAGTTTGGAAAATTTGCAGCCTGACCATAAAGTAGAAAAGAAAAACCCATTTTCTAGGGAGAAATTCAAGCTGGCTACAGAGATTTGTGTGAGTAATAAGAAGCCAAATGTTAATAGCCAAAATGATGGGGAAAATGCCTCCAGAACATGTCAGAGATCTTCATGGCAGTCCCTCCCATCATAAGCCAGAGGCCTAGGAGGAAAATATAGTTTAATGGGCCAGATCCAGGGCCCTGCTGCTGTACGCAGCTTTGGAATTTGGAGTCCTGTATCCCAGCCGCTCCAGCTCCAACCACAGCTAAAAGGGGCCAAGGTTTTGCTGAGGCTGTTGCTTTAGAGGGTGCAAGCCCAAAGCCTTGGTGGCTTCCATGTGATGTTGGCCTACAGGTGCACAGAAGTTACGAACTGAGGTTTGGGAACCTCTACCTAGATTTCAGAGGATCTATTGAAATGCCTAGCTGTCCAGGCAGATGTCTGCCACAAAGGCAGAGCCATCATGGACAAGTTCTGCTTGTGCAGAAGGGAAATGTGGGTTAGAGCCCCCACACAGAATCCCCCCTGGGGCACTGCCTAGTGGAGCTGTGAGAAGAGGGCCACTGTCCTCCAGACCCCAGAATGGTAGATCCACTGAGAGCTTGCTCAGTGCATCTGGAAAATCTGCAAGCACTCAATGCCAGCCCTTGAAGGAGCTGCCCAAGGCCGTGGAAGTCCACATCTTGCATCAGCATGCCCTGAATGTGAGATATGAAGTCAAACGAGATCATTTTGAAGATTTAAAATTTAATGACTGTCTCGCTGGTTTTTGGACTTGCATGGTCCCTTTGTTTTGGCCAATTTCTCCCATTTGGAAAGGGAACATTTACCCAATACCTGTAGCTCCATTGTATCTTTAAGGAGCTCACTTGCTTTTGGTTTTACAGACTCATAAGAGGAACGGACTTGCCTTGTCTCAGATGAGACCTTGGACTTGGACTTTTGAGTTAACGCTGAAATGAGTTAAGACTTTGGGGGGCGGTTGGAAATGTATAATTATGGTTTGAAATATGAAAAGACATGATATTTGGGAGGAACCAGGGGCAGAATGATATGGATTGGCTCTGTGTCCCCGCCCAAAATCTCATCTCCAATTGTAATTCCCACATGTTGAGGGAAGGACCTGTAATACCCATGTGTCTAGAGAGGGAGGTGTTTACATCATTGGGGCAGTTTCTCCTGTGCTGTTCTCATAATAGTGAGTTCTCATGAGATCTGATGGTTTAATGTGTTTGAAAGTTTCTCATTTGTGCTTCTCTCAACTGTTCTGCCATGGTAAGACATGCTTGCTTTCTCTTCACCTTTTGCCATGATTGTAAGTTTCCTGAGGACTCCCCAGGCATGTGGAACTTAGAGTCAATTAAACCTCTTTCCTTTATAAATTACCCAGTCTCTGATAGTATCTGTATAGCAGTGTAAAAATGGACTAACACAAAGAAAAACTTAAAATATATAAGGAAGCACCTTTAGGCTAAACTTAATGTAATAGTATGGTTCATTAGCTAATGCTATGAACTTAATATCTGTGTACCCCCAAAATTCATATGTGGTAACCATGACCTTCAGTGTGATAGGATTAGGAGGTGGGCCTTTCAGAAGTGATTAGGTCATAAGGGTGGAGACCTTGTGTATCAGTCAGTTCTCATACTGCTAAAAAAGACACACCTGAGACTGAGTAATTTATAAAGAACAAAAAGTTTAAGGGACTCCCAGTTCCACATGGGTGGGGAGGCCTCACAATCATGATGGAAGGCAAAGGAGGAGAAAGACACGTCTTACATGGTGGTAGGCAAGAGATCATGTGTGGGGGAGCTGCCCTTTATAAAACCATCATATCTCATGAGATTTATTTAATCTCATGAGAACAGCACAGAAAAAGCCTGCTCTCGTGATTCAATTACCTTTCACCAGGTCTCTCCCATGACACATTGGGTTTATTACAATGCAAGGTGAGATTTGGGTGGGGACACAGCCAAATCATATATCATCTTGTGAATGGGATGAGTACCCTTGGGAGAAGAGACACCAGAGAGCTTGCTGTTTCATGTGAGAATAAGAGAAGATGACCATCTGTAAACCAGGAAGTGGGCCTTGACCAGAACCTGACCATGCTGATATCCTGATCTTGGGCTTCTCAGCCTCCAAAACTGTGAGAAACAAGTATCTGTGTTTAAGCTACTCAGCTTATGGTATTCTGTTAGCAGAATATGCTATCTGTTAGGAGAATAATAGCAAAAAATGATCTTCATATTTTAAAATGGTTGAAAAAAATCAAACGAAGAATTCATTTTCAGAGATGAAATATATAAAATGTCACCACAAGTAAGCATTCGTAGCTGATCATTTGCAATCAATTTTGATGGTAGGGAACACTAAATTTGACCCCCGAGTTAAGCAAAATGTTACCCCTCAAAAAAGAAATACATTTTTTCTCATACAGTAATATAAAAACATGCTCAATTATTATGTTTTGAATTTAATCCACAAACAACTTGTGAAAATTTTTTTTCTCACTTGTGATAAATGTCCCTACATAATATCTTTGATTTTATTCCATAGCTGGCAAAGCCTAAAATATTTACTATTTGACCTTCTACAGAAAGAGTTGGCTGCCCTTACTACAGGGAAGTTTCCTGTCTAGTTAGCAGTTGATATTTCCTTTTGGGGAAATTAGTTATTAGTATGTGTGTTGAGGGCAGGGAACAGAGGGTTGTGGGGTTCTAAACTCAAATGCAAAGTTGAAAAGATACATTTGTATGCTGAGCATATTGGCTGCTCTCTGCCATTTCTTAATGCTACCCTTGTTCTGTAAATATAAATAGAAAGTGCTTCTAGCTGTCCTTAGTGGGAGGCAGAAATAGTGACTGAAAACAGGGGGAGGAAATACAATAGGAGAAAACAAATAATTGTGCCCTAGTTGATTCCATGGCTCTTCCTTCCCATAGGTAAAATTTACAAAGCATTTGTAATGCGCTTACAGTATAGACAGGGTACACACATTTCCCATTGGAATATAAACTGTCCTGTTTTCTGCTATATTCTTGGACACTGGAGTAGTACCTAGCACTTTAGCAAATATGTGATGAAACGTATGTTAAATTTTCTCATTTATTTCCACCTGTTTCCCTTCCTTCTCCAATTTCTGGGATTGAAACACAGAGGCTGAGTCTTGCTTTCCCAGAGAAGGGAGGAGGCAGTATTGGGGTCCCTTGTGCCCCTGTGAAGAAGGCAGCATCGTTTGTTTTTTACGCACAAATTAACTCTATTCAGTGATGGAGCTGGTCTAACATTCAAATCCCCTTAAGCACTTAAGCCAAAAAGAATCCACTTCAGCAGAGATAGGTGGCCCTTGCCTGAGTTGGTAACTGCAACATTTTCCCATTGATGTCTTTACCACCATATTCTGTCTCCCCACTTCCAATGCTGCCTTTTTGGAAGTGGAGCCTCACCACCTTCTCAGATTCTAGCCTGATAAAAGATCTTGGAATGAGAAGTTAGAAAGAGTTTGCAGTTTTAGCCCTGACGCTTCCTATCTGAGAGGCTTTGGACAACTCCCTCTACCTGAGGTCAACCTTTGTTCTCTTTCCAAAAATTACAATAATAATCTCTATCTTGGCTCCTCACACACTTTCAAGCTGGGCTTTGCAAGGTAGTCAGATAACAAAGGGAGGTAGTTATTTTAGTTTGTCCTGTGTTGCTATAACATAATACCAGAGGCTGAATAATTTATAATAAAAAATGTATTTCTCATGGTCCTGGAGGCTGGAAAGTCCAAGGTCGAGGGCCTGCATCTGGTGAGGGCCATCTTGCAGCATCATCCCCCAGTGAGAGGCATAGGGTAAGAGAGTGCACATGACAGGAAAAGGAATCTTCTCATTAGGAACCCAATGTTGATAACTAACCTGCTCCTGTAATAAGGATATCAATTCAGTCAAAAGAGCAGAGCTCCTGTGATCTAATCACTGGGTGAAGACCCTACCTCTCAATACTGTTGCATTGTCATTAAGTTCTCCAACACATGAAATCTGGGGGACACATCCAAAATACAACAATGTTCTTTATTGAGTAGCACTGTGCACAGATACACACAGTGATATACAGGCAAACACATACACAGAAACACACAGACATACAGGTGTAGACACAAATACACACAGATAAACATACACAGACACACACATAGAGTCATACACAAACTCATACACAGACATAGATACACACAAACACACAGACACATACAAAAGCAAACACACACACAAACTCATAAACAGACACAAATATAGACAAAGATACATGCAGGCACAGAGACAGGCACAAACTCACATACAGGCACACATGTACATGGACAAACACATAGAGACATACACAAACACACAGGCACAGACAAACACTCAGAAAAACACACACACAGATATACATAGGCAAACACAAACACACACACACAAACACACCCATACAAACATATATATATAGACACACAAACAGACATACACAAACTTACACACAGGGACACACACTCAGATAAACACACACACAGATATACACAGGCAAACACAGACACACAGACAACAAACACACAGACAGAAGCATACAAATGATGTGCCAGCTTTTGTTTCTGGCCCTTCTAATTTCCCCACAAAGGTGGTGAAGTGGACAACCATAAGACTTAAGATAAGGTGGTAAGCAGCACTGTGAGTGTCTTTTTCTTTTTTCAAATATATATTTGATTGCACTTTAGGTTCTGGGGTACATGTGAAGAACACACAGGATTGTTGCATAGGTACATACATGGCAATGTGGTTTGCTGCCTCCATTCCTATCACCTATATCTGGCATTTCTCCCCATGTTATCCCTCCCCAACTCCCTACCCCTTGTTGGCCCTCCCTTAGTCCTCCGCAACGGACCCCAGTGTGTGATGCTCCCCTTGCTGTAACCATGTATTCTCATTGTTCAACACCCGCCTATGAGTGGGAGCATGTGTTTTTTGATTTTCTGTCCTTGTGTCAGTTTGCTGAGAATTATGGATCCAAGGTTCATCCATGTCCCTACAAAGGACACGAACTCATCCTTTTTTATGGCTACATAGTATTCCATGGTGTATATGTGCCACATTTTCCCTGTCCAGTCTATCATTGATGGGCATTTGGGTTGGCTCCAGGTCTTTGCTATTGTAAACAGTGCCACAATGAACATACATTTGCATGTGTCTTTATAATAGAACGATTTACAATCCTTTGGATATATACTCAGTAATGGGATTGCTGGGTCAAATGGATTTTTATTTCTAGGTCCTTGAGGACCACACTGTCTTCCACAATGGTTGAACTAATTTACACTCCCACCAACAGTGTGAAAGTGTTCCTATTTCTCCACATCCTCTCCAGCATCTGTTGTCTCCAGATTTTTTAATGATCACCATTCTAACTGGTGTGAGGTGGTATCTCAATGTGGTTTTGATTTGCATTTCTCTAATGACTAGTGATGATGAGTGTGTTTTCATATGTTTGTTGGCCTCATGTATGTCTTCTTTTGAAAAGTTTCTGTTCATATCCTTCACCCACTTTTGAATGGGTTTGTCTGTTTTTTTCTTGTAAATCTGTTTTAGTTCTTGTAGATTCTAGATATTAGCCCTTTGTTAGATGGGTAGATTGCAAAACTTTTTTCCCATTCTGTTTGTTGCCAGTTCACTCTAATGGTTGTTCCTTTGCTGTGCAGAAGCTCTGGAGTTTAATTAGATCCTATTTTTCTATTTTGGCTTTTGTTGCCAATGCTTTTGGTGTTTTCATCATGAAGTGCTTGCCTATGCCTATGTCCTGAATGGTTTTTCCTAGGTTTTCTTCTAGGATTTTTATGATGTTAGGTCTTATGTTTAAGTCTTTAATCCATCTGGAGTTAATTTTAGTGTAAGGTGTCAGGAAGGGGTCCAGTTTCTGCTTTCTGCACATGGCTAGCCAGTTTTTCCAGTACCATTTATTAAACAAGGAATCCTTTCCCCATTGTTTGTTTTTGTCAGGTTTGTCAAAGATCAGATGGTTGTATATGTGTGGCATTGCCTCTGAGGCATCCGTTCTGTTCCATTGGTCTATGTCTCTGTTTTGGTACTGTACCATGCTGTTTTGATTACTATAGCTTTGTAGTATAGTTTGAAGTCAGGTGGTGTGATGCCTCCAGCTTTGTTCTTTTTGCTTAGAATTGACTTGGCTATGTGGACTCTCTTTTGGTTCCATATGAAGTTTAAGGTGGTTTTTTTCAGTTCTATGAAGAGGATCATAGGTAGCTTGATGGGGATAGCGTTGAATCTATAAATTACTTCGTTCAGTATGGCCATTTTTACAATATTGATTCTTCCTAACCATGAGCATGGAATGTTTTTCCATCTGTTTGTGTCCTCTCTTATTTTGTTGAGCAGTGGTTTGTAGTTCTTCTTGAAGAGGTTCTTTACATCCTTTGTTAGTTGTATTCCTAAATATTTTATTCTCTTTGTAGCAATTGTGAATGGCAGTTCATTCTTGATTCGGCTCTCTTTAAGCCTGTTATTGATGTATAGGAATGCTTGTAATTTCTGCACATTGTTTTTTTATCCTGAGACTTTGCTGAAGTTGCTTATCAGTTTCAGGAGATTTTGGGCTGAGACAATGGGGTCTCTAAATATACTATCATGTTGTCTGGAAATAGAGACAATTTGACTTCCTCCTTTCCTAATTGAATACCCTTTATTTCTTTTTCTTGCCTGATTGCTCTGGCTAGAACTTCCAATGCTACATTGACTAGGAGTAGTGAGAGAGGGCATCCTTGTCTAGTGCCAAATTTCAAAGGGAATGCTTCCAGGTTTTGCCCATTCAGTATGATATTGGTTGTTGGTCTCTCGTAAATAACTTTTATTATTTTGAGATATGTTCCACCGATACCTATTTTATTGCGAGTTTTTAGCATAAAGAGCTGTTGAATTTTGTTGAAGGCCTTCTCTGCATCTATTGGGATAATCTGTGGTTTTTGTCTTTGGTTCTGTTTATGTGGCAAATTACGTTTATAGGCTAGTGTATGTTGAAGCAGGCTTGCATTCCCGGGATGAAGCCTACTTGATCATGGTGGATAAGCATTTTGATGTGCAATTGCAATTAGTTTGCCAGTATTTTATTGAAGATTTTTGCATCTATGTTCATCATGGATATTGGCCTGAAGTTTTCTTTTCTTTCGGAGTTTCTGCTGGAATTTGGTATCAGGATGATGTTGGTCTCAATAAATGATTTGGGAAGGATTCCCTCTTTTTGGATTGTTTGGAATAGTTTCGGAAGGAGTGGTACCAGCTCCTCTTTGTATGTCTGGTAGAATTTGGCTGTGAAGCCATCTGGACCTGGACTTTTTTTGGTTCGTAGGCTCCTAATTATTGCCTCAACTTGTCAGCTCTTGTTATTGATCTGTTCAGAGTTTCGACTTCTTCCTGATATAGGCTTTGGGAGGGTGCAAGTGTCCAGGAATTTATCCATTTCTTCCAGGTTTACTGGTTTATGTGCATAGAGTTGTCACTGATGGTAGTTTGTATTTCTGTTTAATTGGTGATGATATCCCCTTTATCTTTTTTATTGCATCTATTTGATTCTTCTCTCTTATCTTAATCTGGCTAGTGGTCTGTCTATTTTGTTGATCTTTTCTAAAAAGCAGCTCCTGGATTTATTGATTTTTTGAAGGCTTTTTTTGTGTCTCTATCTCCTTCAGTTCTGCTCTGATCTTAGTTATTTCTTGTCTTCTGCTAGCTTTTGAGTTTTTTTGATCTTGCTCCTCTAGCTCTTTCAATTTTGATGATAGGGTGTTGTGTCTATTTTAAATATTTCCTTCCATCTCATGTGGGCATTTATTGCTATAAATTTTCCTCTAGACACTGCTTTAAATGTGTCCAAGAGATTCTGGTATGTTTTGTCTTCATTTTCGCTGGTTTTGAAGAACATCTTTATTTCTGCCTTCATTTCATTATTTATCCAGTCAACATTCAAGAGCCAATTGTTCAGTTTCCATGAAGTTGTGCAGTTCTGAGTTAGTTTCTTAATCTTGAGCTCTAATTTGATTGCACAGTGGATGGAGAGACTGTTAGAATTTCCATTCTTTTGCATTTGCTGAGGAGTGATTTACTTCCAATTATGTGGTCAATTTTAGAGTAGGCGTGATGTGGTTCTGAGAAGAGTGTATATTCTGTGGATTTGGGGTAGAGAATTCTGTAAATGTCTATTAGGTCTACTTGGTCCAGATCTGAGTTCAAGTCCTGGATATTCTTATTAATTTTCTGTCTTGTTGATCTGTCTAATATTAACAGTGGAGTGTTAAATTCTCCCACTATTATTGTGTGGCAGTTTAAGTCTCATGCAAGTCATTCAGAACTTGCTTTATGTATCTGGGTGCTCCTGTATTGGGTGCATATATATTTAGGATCATTAGCTCTTCTTGTTGCATTGATTCTTTTAACATTATGTAATGCCCTTCTTTGTCTCTTTTGATCTTTGTTGGTTTAAAGTCTATTTTGTCAGAGACTAGGATTGCAGCTCTTGCTTTTTTTTTTTTTTTTTTGCTCTCCATTTGCTTGGTAAATCTTCCCCCATCCCTTTATTTTGAGCCTATGTGTAACCTTGCATGTGAGATGGGTTTCCTAGATACAGCACACCAATGGATTTTGACTTTTTATCCAATTTGCCAGTCTCTGTCTTTTGATTGGGCATTTAGCCCATTTACATTTAAGGTTAATATTATTATGTGTGAATTTGATCCTGCCATTTTGATGCTAGCTGGTTTTTTTGCCCATTAGTTGATGCAGTTTCTTCATTGTGTTGATGATCTTTACCATTTGGTATATTTTTGGAGTGGCTAGTACTGGTCAGACCTTTCTATGCTTAGTGCTGCTTTCAGTAGCTGTTGTAAGGCAGGCCTGATGGTGATGAAATCTCTGAGCAATTGAGTGTTTGTAAAGCATTTTATTTCTCCTTCACTTATGAAGCTTAGTTTGGCTGCATATGAAATTCTAGGTTGAAAGTTCTTTTTTTTTAAAGGATGTTGAATATTGGCCCCCACTCTCTTCTGGCTTGTAGGGTTTCTGCCCAGAGATCTGCTGTGAGTCTGATGGGCTTCCCTTTGTGGGTGACCCGATCTTTCTCTCTGGCTGCCCTTAGCATTTTTTCCTTCATTTCTACTCTGGTAAATGTGATGATTATGTGCCTTGGGGTTGCTCTGCTTGGTTGATTTGGCTATTGAAACTTGTTTATGCTCCATGGAGTTCTCGTATTGTGTTTTTCAGCTCCATCAATTAATTTAAATTTATCTCTAAGCTGATTATTCTCTTCAGCATTTCATCAAACCTTTTTTCAAGGTTCTTAGTTTCTTCGCATTGGGTTAGAACATGTTCTTTTAGCTCAGAGAAGTTTGTTATTACCCATTTTCTGAAGCCTGTTTCTGTCAATTCATTTGACTCATTCTCCATCTAGCCTTGTTCCCTTGCTGGCAAGGAGTTGTGATCCTTGGAGGAAGAGAGGCATTCTGGTTTGGGGTGTTTTCATCCTTTTTACACTGGTTTCTTCCCATCTTTTTGGATTTATGTACCTGTGGTCTTTGTAGTTGGTGACTTTTGGATTTGGTCTCTGAGTGGACATTGTTTTTGTTGATGGTGAAGTTATTTCTTTCTGTTTTTTAGTTTTTCTTCTGGCAGTCAGGCCCCTCTGCTGTAGGACTGCTGGAGGTCCACTCCAGACCCTACTTCCCTGAGGATCACCTGCGGCAGCTGCAGAACAGCAAAGGTTTCTGCCAGTTTCTTCTTCTGTTATCTTTGTCCCTAAAGGCTACCTGTTAGATGTCATCCTGAGCTCTCCTTTATGAGGTGTCTCTTTTGATATATGCTGGTTGGGGAGCTGCTTGAGGAGACAGTGTGTCCTTTACAGGAGCTGAAGGGCTGAGCTATGAGCTCTGTTCTGTTCAGAGCTGCTGGGCAGGTACGTTTATGTCTGCTGCAGCAGAACGCATACTGCCTTTCTTCCCCAGGTGCTCTGTCCTCAGAAGATGGGGCTTTATTTATAAGTTCCTGATATGCTGCTGCCCTTTTTCAGAGATGTCCTGCCCAGCGAGGAGGTAGCCTAGTCACAGTCTGCCAGCAGAGGCATTGCTGAGCTGAGTTGCTCTGCTCAGCTGCTGTGTGAACTTCCTTACAGTTTTGTTTATAGAGGTATAGTTAGAACTGCCTTGGTAATGGCGGTCTGCCTCAGTAATGGTGAACTCTCTGTAATGGTAGACTACCTCAGTAATGGTGGATGGCCTCAGTAATGGTGGACTGCCTCAGTAGTGGTAGACTGCCTTAGTAATGCTGGATGCCCTTCCCCCTACTGAGCTGGACTGTCCCGGGTCCAGCTGTGCTTGCTATGAAACTCTCAATCCAGAGAATTTTAGATTGCTGATCTTTGTTGGTGTGGGACCCACCAAGCCAGATCTCCTGGCTCCCTGTTTCAGCCTCCTTTTTATAAGTTGAATGGGTGACTCTATTTCCCAGGCATTCCAGGCAGCAGTTGAAACAGTGCTCAGATTTTTGTGAGTTTTTGTGTGGAGACCTATTGTGCTGGCTCAAATAGCCATGCTGGAGGCTCATGGTGCTTTTCTACCTGGGAATCTCCTGGTCTGTGGACAGTAAAAAATCATTTGAAAATGCGGTGATGACTCACCCTCTGTGTTTTCATCGGGAACTGCACTCCAGAGCTCTTCCTATTTAGCCATCTTCAAAAAATGTCACCATGAGTGTCTTTTATATGCCTGAGCCTTCACATATGGGACCGATGGTCCTCATAGTAATCCCATGAGGAAGACTCCATCAGCTACATCACAGGTGAGGGTACTGAGATGCTGAACATTAGGCAATCTGCCTGGGCCACACATCCTGTTCTTGGAGGAGTAAGGATCTGGACCCAGATCTTTCTGACCTTGAAGCTGACACTCTTCTCTGGCCATGATACCATACTGCCTTCCTGGTTTTCCCCAGTGCTCTTTTATCCCTTTTGTTTCCTGCTCTGACACCCAGGCTGTCAAAAGGACCCAGCCCCAAGACACTGCAGCCATTAAGCACCCATGTCCAACAGGATCTGGCTCATGATAGCTGATTAATCTGAGACGTGAATAGCTACTGATAGACTCTGTCTCCCCAATCGTCAGATAAGAATTAGGAGGTTTGAGTGTTGAAATACAAACATTCACATTATACTGTTCAGGACATCACCTCACGGATTTGATGTCTTTCTTTTCTCTTGAAATTAATTTATGTTTCCTCCAATCTTGTAAACTTTTTTAACTTCTCTAAGAACCTGTGTTTCTTCATTGTAAAATACACACAGACATACACACATACATGCACACAGATGTAAACACAAACTCACATACAGGCACATATACCCCAAAAAATAATATCTGCAAAGGCTACAGGTGGGTGTAAAAGTCTCATGCAGCAATGTTTGTGAGGGAGCTGGGCAGTTAGCAAATGCTCAAAAAGTCCTAATGAGGGGAAGCCATCCACAGAGGTTTAACTGTCAGCTCTTTCTAGTCATCTGACCGCTAAAGAAAATATCATTGCTTCCTCTCCTGGGGATTTTGTTGAATCCTTTCCTTCCTAACTCTATCTGCTCAACATTTCTCTCTTTCTTATTAGAGCAGTAACTTATTATATGATCTTTCTATTTTCAGGTGGAATTCATTCTATTTCTGTTACTCTCCACTCTAGAATATTAATTCTCTATTCTAAGATTCTCAGTCTGATAATAAAACCTTCTTTCCCCATACTTGTTTCTCCCTTCCTCAACCTGCTGACCCTTGACCAAGCAGAAACTAGACATACTGAGAGACATCATAACAGAGTGGTTAGCCATCCTGGCTCACAGGTAAACTCTGATGATTGAAGTTTTAGCTATCCTATGTAACATGTTTGCGATCAGCTTTTCTATATGTTCAGTGGGGCTGATAATTGTACACATTCAGTGGGATGTTGTAAGAATAAATGAGAAAATAATTTAGTAAATGTTTTAACACAGTGTGTGGCAACGAGACAGCCTTCACTAAATTGGTGGATATTGTTATAATTACCTTATTCTAAGTTCAGTTGCTGTATTTTATGTTGAGGTCCCTAGTTTTCTAGAAGAAAACTTGAAACCGTGAAGGTGATATTGGGAACCTTAGGGTCTCGTAAGTGAATACTGAATGTAAGAGCAAGGGATTGGGTAGGGGACAGGACACATGCTTTCCCCAAATTTATTTCTATGTTTTATTTTGCTTTTTTGCCACGTTCCAGACTAGGAACTTTCCCCAGATTTATTTATTTCTTGACATTCTACTCTATGTCGGGCATGGTGCTAGGTGTTGAAAGTACACATCAAATAGAGCTCCTGGCTTCAAGGAACCTGTTGTCTACTAAAGGAGAAAAATGTGCAAGCAAATTACATCAAGATAGCATCATGGGGCAGTATGGGGTGGTGTAAAGAGCTGGTTTTGGGTGGCGACTCAAAGTATTAAGGCATATCTGGGGAAGGGTGGGCATGAGGTGTGGAGGGTCTACATGAGTGAGTGAGGCAGAGGGAGCTGGAGTCAAGAGCTGAGTCCTGGAGAAGAGCTGGAAATGTCATGCCATAGAGTTTACTTCATTCCAGTGAGCCCTGGGGCACTATTGATGGGTTTTAAGTAGGGGCAAGTGACAGGTTTCCTTGGGCTTTCACTAGCCTAGCTTCTCCCATGAATATTTTACTAGGAGCACTTTAAATGCACTCCCCAGTCTTTGAAAAACTGAGCCTCTGAATTTAGCTCTAAATGCTCCCATTTCAGGTCTGAACAGAACACTCAGTTCTATACTACAGCAGATGTAGCTCCCACGTGAGTGATGCCCCATACAATCTTCCTTCACTTATCTCACTAATGCCATATACAATTAGATGGACAAATAATAAAACAGAAAGGGGAGATTGTATTAGTTTGTTCTCACACTGCTGTAAAAAACTACCTGAGACTGGATAATTTATGAAGAAAAGAATTTTAATTGACTCACAGTGCCACAGGCTGTACAGGAAGCATGGCTGGGAGGCCTCAGGAAACTTACACTCATGGCAGAAGGTGAAGGGGAAGCAAGCACATCTCACTATGGCAAAGCAGGAGAGAGAGAGCAAGGGGGGAAGTGACACACACTTTTAAGCCATCAGATCTCATGAAAACTCACTCACTATCACGAAGAACAGAATGTAGAAAATCTGCCTGCATGATCCAGTCATCTCCCTCCGGGTACCTCTCCTGACATGTGGGGATTACAATTTGACATGAGACACGGAAGCAAACCATTTCAGAGATAAATTACAGGAAGGAGCCAAAGCAGTGGAAAACTTTTGCAAGTAAGAATTGGCCTCTGCTTTGAACTTCTCCGTAATTAAAATAAAGGGAAAAATCCAAGATATTAAGTAAAAATCTGATGATCTAATCAAATAAACCTGTTTCACTCATCATGCTTTTAGAAATATTCAAGAAACAGGGAGAATGAAACTAAGTTCTAGAAGTTCTGTAGGTAAAATACTCAGAATTAAAGTTTTCAAGTGCAGGAGAAATTCTCAAGAGGGTATATATAGGTGGTTGGGTACAGAATTGGGGATTGCAGTCAGGTGATTAGGGGTTGGGGCAAATAATCATGCTGCTCCTAAATATAGCAAAGACACTTACCTTGTGCAGTTCTCATTTCCAGCTAGGAGAAATTATGTTGTTGATGATATGGGTAAACCCTGGAGATAAAAAGTAGACTTTAGTGGTTAAGAGCCCAGACATTTAAGCCAAATGGCCTGCATTCAAATTTTGGCTCTGCCACTTACACGCAGTAGAGACCAGTATAGATTACTCCATATTACTTAATTTCTTCGTATTTGTTTTCTCATCTATAATATAGGAATAGTAATAGAGTTATTTTGAAGATTAAACAAATTAATACACAAAATACGCTTAGCATAGAGCCTGGCTTGTAAGAAGCATTTTTTTTTCTTTATTTCTTCTTATAAAATGGGACACATGTGCAGAATTGCAGGATTGTTACACAGCTATACGTGTGCCATGGTGGTTTGCTGCACCTATTGACCTGTCCTCTAAGTTCCCTCCCTTCACTTCTCACCCCACAACAGGCCCTGGTGTGTGTTGTTCCCCTCCTGTTTCCATGTGTTCCCAATATTCAACTCCCACCTATCAGAGAATATGTGAGTGTTTGGTTTTTCGTGCCTGTGCTAGTTTGTTGAAAATGATGGCTTCCAACTTCATCTATGTACCTGCAAAGTACATGATCTCATCCCTTTTTATGGCTGCATAGTACTCCACGACACCACATTTTCTTTATCCAGTCTGTTATTGATGGGCATTTGGATTGGTTCCAAGTCTTTGCTATTATAAATAATGCTGCAGTAAACACATGTGTTTATGTGTCTTTATAGAAGAATGATTTATATTCCTTTGGGTATGTACCCAGTAATGGGATTGCCAAGTCAAATGGTATTTCTGGTTCTAGATTCTTGAAGAGTCACCATAATGTCTTCCACAATGTTTGAACTAATTTTCACTCCCACCAACAGTGTAAAAGCATTCCTGTTTCTCCACAGCCTTGCTAGCATCTATTATTTCCTGACTTTTTAATAATCACCATGCTGACTGACATGAGAAGATATCTCATTGTGGTTTCAATTTGCATTTCTCTGAAGATCAGTGATGTTGAGCTTTTTTTATGTTTGTTGGCCACATAAATGTTTTTTGTTGAGAAGTGTCTGTTCATATCTTTTGCCCACTTTTTGATGCAGTTGTTTGTTTGTTTGTTTTTTTCTTGTAAATATGTTTAAGTTCCTTGTAAATTCTGGGCATTAGACCTTTGTAAGACAGATTGTAAAAACTTTCTCCCACTCTGTAGGTTGCCTGTTCACTCTGATGATAGTTTATTTTGCTGCTCAGAAGCTCTTTGGTTTAATTAGATCCCATTTGTCAATTTTGATTTTTGTTGCAATTGCTTTTAGTATTTTAATCACAAAGTCTTTGCCCATGCCTATGTCCTGAAAGGTATTGCCTAGGTTTTCTTTAGAGTTTTATAGTTTTAGGTTTTAGATTTAAGTCTTTAATCTATCTTGAGTTAATTTTTGTATAAGGTGTAAGGAAAGGGTTCAGTTTCAGTTTTCTGCATGTGGCTAGCTAGTTTTCCCAGCACCATTTACTGAGTAGGATATCCTTTCCCCGTTGCTTGTTTTTGTCAGGTTTGTTGAAGATCAGATGTTTGTAGATATCTCGTATTGTTTCTGAGGTCTCTATTCTGCTTTATTGGTCTATATGCCTGTTTTGGTAGCAGTACCAAGCTGTTTTGGTTATTGCAGCCTTGTAATATAATTTGAAGTCAGGTTGCCTAATGCCTCCAGCTTTGTTCTTTTCGCTTAGAATTGTTTTGGCTATTTGAGGTCTTCACCAATTCCACATGAAATTTAACATAGTTTTTTTTTTTTCTAATTTTATGAAGAATGCCAATGGTAGTTTCATGGAAATAGCATTGAATCAATAAATTACTTTGGGCAGTATGGCCATTTTAATAATATAAATTTTTCTATCCATGATGATGGAATGTTTCTCCATTTATTTGTTTTCTCTCTTATTTCCTTGATCAGTGGTTTGTAGCTCTCCTTGAAGAGGTGCTTCACATCCCTTGTTAGCTGTGTTCCTAGGTATTTTATTCTCTTTGTAGCAATTATGAATGGGAGTTCATTCATGATTTGACTTTCTGCTTGCATATTGTTGGCATAAAGAAATGATTGAGATTTTTGCCAATTGATTTTGTGTCCTGAAACTTGGCTGAAGTTGCTTATCAGTTCAAAAAGTTTTTGGGCTGAGATGATGGGGTTTTCTAAATGTAAAATCACGTCATATGCAAACAGAGACAACTTGACTTCCTTCCACTCTTCCTATTTGAATACCCTTTATTTCTTGCTCCTGCCTGATTGCCCTGGCCAGAACTTCCAATACTATGTTGAATAGGAGTGGTGAGAGAGGGCATCCTTGTCTTGTATTGTCAAAGGGAATGCTTCCAGTTGTTGGCCATTCAATATGATATAGGGTATGGGATTGTCATAAATAGTTCTTATTATTTTGAGATATGTTCCATCAATACCTAGTTTATTGAGAGTTTTAAACATAAGAGATGTTAAATTTTATCAAAGGCCTTTTCTACATCTATTGAGATAATCATATGGTTTTCGTATTTGGTTCTGTTTATGTGATGGCTTATGTTTATGATTTGTGTACATTGAACCAGTGTTGCATCCCAGGATGAAGCCTACTCGTCATGGTGGATAAGTTTTTTGATGTGCTGCTGGATTCAGTTTGCCAGTATTGTATTGAAGATTTTTGCATAGGTGTTCATCAGGGATATTGGCTTGAAGTTTTCCTTTTGTGTCATGTCTCTTCCTGGATTTGGTATTGGGATAATGCTGGCTTCATAAAATGAATCAGGGAGGAATCCCTCCTTTTCAATTGTTTGGAATAGTTTCAGAAGAAATGGTACCAACTCCTCTTTGTATTCTGGTAGAATTCAGCTGTGAACCTGTCTGGTCCTGAGTTTTTATGGTTGATATGCTATTAACTACTGTGTCAATTTCAGAGCTTGTTATTGTTCTATTCAGGGATTCAGCTTTTACCTGGTTTAGTCTTGGTAGGATTTATGCATATAAGAATTTATCCATTTCTTTTAGACTTTCTAGTTTATTTTGAAGAGGTGTTTATAGTATTCTCTTAAGGTAGTTTGTCTTTCTGTGGGGTCAGTGGTGATAACCTCTTTATCATTTCTTATTGTGTCTATTTGATTCTTCTCTCTCTTCTTAATTAGTCTAGCTAGTGGTTTATTTTGTTTGTTAGTTTTTTTTTTTTTTTTTTTTTTTTTTTTTTTTTTTTTTTTTTCAAAAAAACAACTCTTGGATTTGTTGATTTTTTTTGGAGATTTTTTTGTATCTCTGTCTCCTTCAGTTCTGTTCTGATCTTAGTTATTTCTTGTCTTCTTCTAGGTTTTGGATTAGTTTGCTTTTGCCTCTCTAGGTCTTTAGTCGTGATGTTCTGGTGTTGATTTGAGATCTTTCTAGCTTTCTGATGTGGACATTTAGTTCTATAAATTTCCCTTTTTTTTTTTTTTTTTTTTTTTTTTTTTTTTGAGACGGAGTTTCACTCTTGTTACCCAGGCTGGAGTGCAATGGCACGATCTCGGCTCACCGCAACCTCCACCTCCTGGGTTCAAGCAATTCTCCTGCCTCAGCCTCCTGAGTAGCTGGGATTACAGGCACACGCCACCATGCCCAGCTAATTTTTTGTATTTTTAGTAGAGACGGGGTTTCACTATGTTGACCAGGATGGTCTCGATCTCTTGACCTCGTGATCCACCCGCCTTGGCCTCCCAAAGTGCTGGGATTACAGGCTTGAGCCACCGTGCCCGGCCTCCTATAAATTTCCCTTTTAACACTGCTTTACCTGTGTCCCAGAGATTCTGGTATGTGTATCTTTGTTCTCATTGGTTTCAAAAAACTTCATTTCTTTCTTAATTTTATTATTCACCCAGGAGCAGGGTGTTTAATTTTTAGGTAGTTGTGCAGTTTTGAGTGAGTTTCTTAATCCTGAATTCTAATTTAATTGCTCTGTGTTCTGAGAAACTTTTTGTTATTGTTTCAGTTCTTTTGCTATTTTCTGAGGAGTGTTTTTCTTCCAGTTATTTGTTCAATTTTATAATAAGTGCCATGTTGCACTGAGAAGAATGTATAATCTGTTGATTTAGGGTACAGAGTTCTGTAGACATCTACTAGGTCCACTTGATCCAGATCTGAGTTCAAGTCCTAAATATCCTTGTTAATTTTCTCTCTCACTGATCAGTTTAATATTGACAGTGAAGTGTTAAAGTCTCCTGATATTATTGTGTGGGAGTCTAAGTCTCTTTGTCAGTCTCTAAGAACTTGTTTCATGGGTGCTCCTGTATTGGTTGCATATATATTTAGAATAGTTAGCCCTTCTTGTTGAATTCTTCTCTTTACCATTATGTAATGCCCTTCTTTGTCTTTTTAAAAATCTTTGTTGTTTTAAAGTCTATTTTGTCAGAGAGTAGAATTGCAATCCTTGCATTTTTTTCTTTCTGTTTCGTAAAATTTTCTCTATCCCTTTACTTTGAGCCTGTGTGTGTCTTTGCACATAATATGGGTCTCCTGAATACAGTACACCAATGGGTCTTGACTCCTTATCCAATTTGCCAGTCTGTGTCTTTTAATTGGGACATTTAGCCCATTTACATTTAAGGCTAGTATTGTTATGTGTGAATCTGATCCTGTCATCATGATGCTGTTTGGTTGCTTTGTACACTAGTTGATAGAGTTTATTCACGGTATCATTCATCTTCATATTTTGGTGTGTTTTTGCAGTGGTTAGTACCAGTTTTTCCTTTCCATATTTAGTTCTTCTTTCAGGAGCTCTTGCAGGGCAGGCTGAGTGGTAACAAAATCCCTCAGCATTTGCTTGTCTGGAAAGGATTTTATTCCTCTTTTGCTTATGAAGCTTAGTTTAGCTGGATATGAAATTCTGGGTTGAAAATTCTTTTCTTAAGAATGTTGGAATGCTGGGAAGATGGCCGCCTAAGAACAGCTCAGGACTTCAGCTCCCAGTGAAGGTGCAGAGGGTGAGTGGACGCCGCATTTCCAGACAAACTCTTATTGCTCACAGACCAGGAGATACCCAGGCAGAGGGGTCGCCAGCGTCGCAGTCCCAGCCGGTGCGGATGTTTTGGCCCCTGTGGGGCTGATTCCGCCCGCGTGGCTGCTGTGACCACGCCCTGTTGCTGCGGTTCTCCGTACAAAAGCCACTGGTCTGGGAGCCCTCTTAGCTGGCGAGCAGAGCCCTGAGACGGCAGAGTTGCCCATTCATCTGAAATAGCGAGTCAGACCAGGAGATTCCTAGGCAAAAAATCCACCAGGAGCCGGCGCCGCAGTTCGAGCCAACTCCCTGAGTTGCAGCACGGGAGATCCCGGCGCCTTTTCAGCAGGCGACCCGAATGCGGGGTCCTTCAACTTAAAAGAAAAGACTCTGAGTCAGGGAGCCAGGTGATCAGGCTCGGTTGGTCCCACCCCTCCACCCCCAACAACAACAAAAACAAAAACAGTAATTGGAAACCCTCTGGGTTGAGCCCTCCAAACCAAGCACAGCTGAACCAGGACCTCCGGCTCCATGGGGGAGGGGCTTCCGCCATTACTGAGACTCTCCACCGCTACCGAGGCAGGCTGCCATTGCCGAGGCAACCCGCCGGGTGCCGAGGCAAACTGCCACAACAGAGAGAGTCCGCCATAACAGAGGCGGGGCCACGGTTGCCGCGACAGTTCTAACTACGCCCATATAAAAAGGACTACAGAGAAGAGCTCAGGGCAGCTGGGCGGAGCCCACAGCAGCTCAGCAAAGCCCCTGCAGGCAGGCAGTGGCTAGGCGTGCTGCTAGCTGGGGGGGTCAGACCTGAAAGAAAAATCAAAAAAGGCAGTAGTGCAACGGAAACTCATAAAGCTCCAACTCCCTGGGACAGAGAGAGACAACAGGTGGATAAACCCACAAAAATGGGAAGAAACCAGTGCAAAAAGGATGAAAACTCCCGAAACCAGAACACCTCTCCTCCTAAAAGGGATCACAACTCCTCACCAGCAAGGGAACCAGACTGGATGGAGAAGGAGGGTGATGAAATGACAGAATCAGACTTCAGAAGGTGGGTAGTAAGAAACTACAATGAGCTAAAAGAACACGTTCTAACCGAACGCAAAGAAAATAGGAACCTTGAAAAAAGATTGGATGAACTGCTGACAAGAATGGACAGCATAGAGAGGAGTATAAGTGAATTCATGGAGCTGAAAAACGCAACACGAGAACTTCGTGAAGCATGCACAAGCTTCAACAGCCGAATTGACCAAGCAGAAGAAAGGATATCAGAGGTCGAAGGTCAACTCAATGAAATAAAAAGAGAAGGCAAGAACAGAGAAAAAAGCGCAAAAAGGAATGAAAAAAAAATCTTCAAGAAATGTGGGACTATGTGAAAAGACCTAATCTACGTCTGATAGGTGTACCTGAATGTGATGAAGAGAATGAATCCAAGCTGGAAAATACTCTTCAGGATATTATCCAGGAAAACTTCCCCAACCTAGCAAGGCAGACCAATATTCAAATCCAGGAAATACAGAGAACACCACAGAGATATTCCTCAAGAAGAGCAACCCCAAGGCACATAATCGTCAGATTCACCAGGGTTGAAATGAAAGAGAAAATGCTAAGGGCAGCCAGAGAGAAAGGTCGGGTTACCCACAAAGGGAAGCCCATTAGACTCACAGCAGATCTCTCAGCAGAAACCCTACAAGCCAGAAGAGATTGGGGGCCAATATTCAACATCCTTAAAGAAAAGAACTTTCAACCCAGAATCTCCTATCCAGCCAAACTAAGCTTCATAAGTGAAGGAAAAATAAAATCCTTTGTGAACAAGCAAGCACTCAGAGATTTCATCACCACCAAACCTGCTCTACAAGAACTCCTGAAAGAGGCTCTACACCTATAAAGGAACAACCAGTACCAGCCACTCCAAAAACACACCAAATGGTAAAAGAGCATCAACACAATCAAGAATCTGCATCCACTAACCAACAAAACAGCCAGGTAGCATCAAAATGACAGTATCAAATTCACACATAACAATACTATCCCTAAATGTCAATGGACTAAATGCACCAATCAAAAGACACAGACTGGCAAATTGGATAAAAAGCCAAAACCCATCAGTGTGCTGTATCCAGGAAACCCATCTTACATGCAAGGATACACAAAGGCTCAAAATAAAGGGATGGAGGAAGATCTACCAAGCAAATGGAGAGCAAAAAAAGGCAGGAGTTGCAATTCTCATCTCTGATAAAATAGACTTTAAAGCAACAAAGATCAAAAGAGACAAAGAAGGACATTACATAATGGTAAAAGGATCACTGCAACAAGAAGAGCTAACGATCCTAAATATATATGCACCCAATACAGGAGCACCCAGATACATAAGGCCAGTTCTTAATGACTTACAAAGAGACTTAGACTCCCACACAATAATAGTGGGAGACTTTAACACCCCATTGTCAATATTAGACAGATCAACCAGACAGAAAATCAACAAGGATATCCAGGACCTGAATACAGACCTGGAACAAGCAAACCTAATAGACATTTACAGAACTCTCCACCCCAAATCCACAGAATATACATTCTTCTCAGCACCACATCACCCCTACTCTAAAATTGACCACATAATTGGCAATAAATCACTCCTCAGCAAATGCAAAAGAACAGAAATCATAACAAACAGTCTCTCAGACCACAGTGCAATCGAGTTAGAACTCAGAATGCAGAAACTAACTCAGAACCGCACAGCTTCATGGAAACTGAACAACTTGCTCTTGAATGTTGACTGGATAAACAATGAAATGAAGGCAGAAATAAAGATGTTCTTCGAAACCAATGAGAACGAAGACACAACATACCAGAATCTCTGGGACACATTTAAAGCAGTCTCTAGAGGAAAATATATAGCAATGAGTGCCCACATGAGAAAAAGGAGAGATCTAAAATTGACACCCTATCATCAAAATTGAAAGAGCTAGAGGAGCAAGATCAAAAAAACTCAAAACCTAGCAGAAGACAGGAAATAACTAAGATCAGAGCAGAACTGAAGGAAATAGAGACACAAAAAACTCTTCAAAAAATCAATAAATCCAGGAGCTGGTTTTTTTAAAAGATCAACAAAATAGACAGACCACTAGCCAGATTAATAAAAAAGAAAAGAGAGAATAACCAAATTGATGCAATAAAAAACGATAAAGGGGATATCACCACAGATTCCACAGAAATCCAAACCATCATCAGAGATTATTACAAACAACTCTATGCACATAAACTAGTTAATCTGGAAGAAATGGATAAATTCCTGGACACCTGCATCCTCCCAAGCCTAAACCTGGAAGAAGCCGAAACCCTGAATAGACCAATAACATGGTCTGAAGTCGAGGCAGCAATAAAGAGCCTACCACCCAAAAAAAGCCCAGGTCCAGATGGGTTCACAGCTGAATTCTACCAGACATACAAAGAGGAGCTGATACCATTCCCTCTGAAACTATTCCAGACAATCCAAAAAGAGGGAATTCTTCCCAAATCATTTTATGAGACAAACATCATCCTGATACCCAAACCCGGCAGAGACTCAACAAGAAAAGAAAATTTCAGGCCAATATCCATGATGAACATAGATGCAAAAATCTTCAATAAAATACTGGCAAACCGATTGCAACAGCATATCAAAAAGCTCATCCACCATGATCAAGTAGGATTCATCCCGGGGATGCAAGGCTGGTTCAACATACGCAAGTCCATAAACGTAATTCACCACATAAATAGAACAAAAGACAAAAACCACATGATTATCTCGATTGATGCAGAGAAGGCTTTTGACAAAATTCAACAACCCTTTATGCTAAAAACCCTCAATAAACTAGGTATTGATGGAACGTATCTCAAAACAATAAAAGCTATTTACGACAAACCAACAGCCAATATCATACTGAATGGGCAAACACTGGAAGCATTCCCTTTGAAATCTGGCACTAGACAAGATTACCCTCTCTCACCACTCCTATTCAATATAGTACTGGAAGTTCTAGCCAGAGCAATCAGGCAAGAAAAAGAAATAAAGGGTATCCAAATTGGAAAGGAGGAAATCAAATTGTCTCTATTTGCAGATGACATGATTGTATATCTGGAAGACCCCATCATCTCAGCCCAAAATCTCCTGAAACTGATAAACAACTTCAGCAAAGTCTCAGGATACAAAATCACCGTGCAAAAATCACAAGCATTCCTATACACCAGTAATAGACTTCAAAGAGCCAAATCAAGAACGAACTGCCATTCACAATTGCTACAAAGAGAATAAAGTACCTAGGAATACAACTAACAAGGAACGTAAAGGACCTCTTCAAGGAGAACTACAAGCCATTGCTCAACGAAATAAGAGAGGATACAAACAGATGGAGAAACATTCCATGTTCATGGTTAGGAAGAATCAACATCGTGAAAATGGCCATACTGCCCAAAGTAATTTACAGATTCAACGCTATTCCCATCAAGCTACCAATGACCTTCTTCACAGAACTGGAAAAAAACACCTTAAACTTCATATGGAACCAAAAGAGAGCCCGCATAGCCAAGTCAATTCTAAGCAAAAAGAACAAAGCAGGAGGCATCACACTACCGGACTTCAAACTATATTACATGGCTACAGTAATCAAAACAGCATGGTACTGGTACCAAAACAGAGATATAGACCAATGGAACAGAACAGAGGTCTCAGAGGAAATACAACATACCCACAACCATCTGATCTTCGACAAACCTGACAAAAACAAGCAATGGGGAAAGGACTCCCTGTTTAATAAGTGGTGTTGGGAAAACTGGCTAGCCATGTGCAGAAAGCAGAAACAGGACTCCTTCCTGACACCTTACACCAAAATTAACTCCAGATGGATTAAAGACTTAAACATCAGACCTAATACCATAAAAACCTTAGAAGAAAATCTAGGCAAAACCTTTCGGGACATAGGTGTAGGCAAGGACCTCATGACCAAAACGCCAAAGGCAATGGCAACAAAAGCCAAAATAGACAAATGGGACCTAATCAAACTCCACAGCTTCTGCACGGCAAAAGAAACAGTCAGTAGAGTGAATCGGCAACCAACAGAATGGGAAAAAATTTTTGCAGCCTACCCATCTGACAAGGGGCTGATATCCAGAATTTACAAAGAACTAAAGCAGATCTACAAGAAAAAAACAAACAAGCCCATTCAAAAATGGGCGAAGGATATGAACAGATACTTTACAAAAGAAGACATACAGGAAGCCAACAAACATATGAAAAAATGCTCATCATCACTGGTCATCAGAGAAATGCAAATCAAAACCACATTGAGATACCATCTCACACCAGTTAGAATGGTGATCATTAAAAAATCGGGAAACAACAGATGCTGGAGAGGATGTGGAGAAACAGGAACACTTTTACACTGTTGGTGGGAATGTAAATTAATTCAACCATTGTGGAAGACAGTGTGGCGATTCCTCAAGGACTTAAAAATAGAAATCTCATTTGACCCAGCAATCCCATTACTGGGTATATATCCAAAGGATTATAAATCATTCTACTACAAGGACACGTGCACACAAATGTTCATTGCAGCACTGTTTACAATAGCAAAGACCTGGAACCAACTCAAATGCCCAACGATGATAGACTGGATAGGGAAAATATGGTACATATACACCATGGAATATTACGCAGCCATCAAAAACGATGAGTTCACATCCTTTGTAGGGACATGGATGAACCTGGAAACCATCATTCTCAGCAAACTGACACAAGAGCAAAAAATCAAACACCGTATATTCTCACTCATAGGTGGGTGTTGAACAATGAGAACACATGGACACAGGGATGGGAGCACTACACACTGGGGTCCGTTAAGGGGAAATGGGGGAGGGGCGGGGGGTGGGGAGGTGGGAAGAGATAGCATGGGGAGAAATGACAGATACAGGTGAGGGGACGGAAGGCAGCAAACCACACTGCCAAGTGTGTACCTATGCAACAATCTTGCATGTTCATCACATGTACCCCCAAACCTAAAATGCAATTAAAAAAAAAAAAAAGAAATGAAATAAAAATACTAATAAATTCGTAAAAAAAAAAAAAAGAATGTTGAATATTGGCCCCCAGTCTTTTTTGGCTTGTAGAGTTTCTGCTGAGAGGTCCACTATTAGTCTGATGGGCTTCCCTTTGTAGGTGACCTGGCCTTTCTCTCTGGCTGCCCTTAACAGTTTTCCCTTCATTTTGACATTGGAGAATCTGAGGATTATGTGTCTTGGGGTTGATCTTCTCATGGAGTATAATAATGGTTTTCTCCATATTTCTTGAATTTGCATGTTGGCCTGTCTTGCTAGGTTGGAGAAGTTCTCCTGGATAATATTGTGAAGTGTGTTTTCCAGCTTGTTTCCATTCTCCCTGTCTCCTTCTGGTACTCCAATCAATCATAGTTTTTTTAAATTTTTATTATTTTTTTTAATGAAGTCTACTCTTTCTTGCAGACTTTGTTTATTCCTTTTCAATCTTTTTTCTATATTCTTGCCTGCATGTCCTATTTTAGTAAGGCAGTCTTCAAACTCTGATATCCTTTCTTCCACTTGGTCAATTTGGCTGTTATTTGCATATACCTCACAAAATTCTCATGCTCTGTTTTTCAGCTCCATCAGGTCATTTATATTTCTCTTTAAACTGGTTATTCTAGTTAGCAATTCCTTAACCTTTATCAAGGTTCTTAACTTCTTTATATTGTGTTAGAACATGCTCCTTTAGCTCATAGTTTTTTATTACCCATTGTCTGAAGCCTACTTCTGTCAATTCATCCATCTTGTCCTCTGTCCACTTCTGTGCCCTTGATGGAGAAATGTCATGATCATTTGGAGGAGAAGAGGCGCTCTGGCCTTTTGGGTTTTGGGTTTTCAGCATTTTTTCATTTATTCTTTCTCATCTTCATGAGTTTGTAGTTTGTCTTGTTTTGTTTTTTGAGGCTGCTGGCCCTTGGATGTGGAGGCCTTTTTGTTGTTGGTGTTGATGCTGTTGTTCTTGCTTTCTGCTTGCTTGTTTTTCTTTCAATAGTCAAGTACCTCTTCTGTAGGGCTGCTGCAGTTTGCTGGGGCTTCACTTTAGGCCCCATTTATCTGATTTGCTCCCATTCCTGGAGATGTCACTGAAGGAGGCTGGAGAGCACCAAGAATGTCTGCCTCTTCTTTATTCTAGGACCTCTAACCTCTAAGGGCACTAACCTGATGCCAGCAGGATTGCTCCATATAGAGCGTCTGACAACCTCTGTTGGAGGCTCTCACCCAGTTGGGTGGCATGGGGAGCAGAATCTGTTTAACAAAGCACTTTGTTCCTTGGTGGAGACGGTGTGTTTCACCATGGGGAACTCACTTCCCTGGGCTGCCCGGATTCCTTAGAACTGAAAGGACAGGCTAAGTCTGCTGGTCCACAGAGACTGCAGCCAACCCTTCCTCTAGGGGTTCAGGCCCAGGGAGATCCAAATTGTGTCCCTGAGCCTCTGGCTAGAGTTATTGGAGATCCTGCAGGGAAGCCCTGCCCACTGAGGAAGAAGGGGTCAGGTTGGGCCTAAAAAGGCACTCTGGCCGCAGACTGCCACAGCCAGTGTGTTGGGCTGTGGGGACAAGTCTGGGACCAAGCTGTCCCACCTCCTGGGCTCCAGCAGGGGAAAGGCACAGCCTGGAGCTATAGGAATGGGTGCTGCCTTTTCTCTGCCCAAAGAGCTTAGCATTTTAGGCAGTTTCAAATCCCAGTGCTGGCTGCTGCCCCTCCCCCAAGGAGCTCCCCTGGTTTAGGCAGCAAGCAGCTTCAGCTAGTGCTGTTTGCGAGCCTCCCCACCCCACCCCTCAGAGTTCCCTAGCCTTAAGCCGATTCCAGCTGAGAGGCTGTAGGAATCTGCACATTCCAGGATTAGGACGATAGGCCCCAGTGGTGTGGGTTCACAAGTTGGATCTTCTGATCCATGGGTTGCACAGTTTCATGGAAAAAGCATAGTTTTCCTTGTTGGGTAGCCTACTCACCATCTCCCTTGGTTTGGGGGAGAGGGTTCCTCTTCTTGGGTGGCTCTCAGGTAGGCTGCTGCACCACACTGCTCTTCCTTCTCTCCCTGGTCATGCCAGTATTCTAGTCAACTTTGATGAGATAACCTGGATACCTCGGTTGCCAGTGAAGGATTCACTCACTTATTATGGTTTTTTTCAACGTGAGCCTCCAAAAGCCTCTGCTTCTAGTTGGCCATGCTGGTCCCACCCCTGTAATGAGCTTTTAATAAGCATGTTGATGTTCTTATTTTTACCATCAGGTTACCTGTATTTCAGTTCTGGCTGGGTCCAGCTGTGTGGCTATAGGGAAGTGAGTTACCCTTCACGGTTCCAAGTTTCCTCACCTGTAAACATGGGAATAACAACAGCATCCCCAACAAGCTTTTTGAGAATGTGACAACTAGGTAAGCACCGAGTAAGCATTCCATGGCAACATGGCAATCAGCTGCTGTTGTCTTTCTGTCTTGTTCCACAAAAGCATTTAGTTCATGTCTCTATCTCAGAGTCACTGGAGAATCTGAATTTTCTGTGTAGAATTACCTTTAAAATCAGTTTTATTGGAGCACTTCTATTCTCGAAAGGGAGATACCTTAGTTCATTTCATAAGGCTCTTTTTCCCCCCTCTATCCTTACTTGTTTCACTTAAAAGCAACCTTGTTGAAGGACCACGAATTGTTGAGGAAAAGCTTGGATGCTGTAGTCAGTCCATGTTGAACTTGATTTTCTTCTCTACCTCACATGGGTTAGGGAGTCTTGGAAAGTTACTTCTCTCCCTAACCCTCAGTTTCTTCGTCTGTAAAATAGAGATCATGAGATGAAGTATAGGGACATCCCTTCTAAGAACTTGCCACAAAATTGTACAAAAGAGTGCTTACTTCCTTGTTTGCATAGACATTTCAACTGTCTATTTCTATCACCTTCTTTTCCTCCACATGTAGTACCATAATCCCGTAAGCATTTGTGAATTCTGCTAGTTAATTAGTTTCATACAGTGTTGCTGGGTGGCTTAATACCCTTTTCTAGCACTCCTGAGACTATAGAAAATACAAGACATACATTCTTACCATAAAGTTATATTGAGAAATTTAATGAACAGAAAATGCCATATACCCTCTGTATCAAAATTAAGTATGTAGCTTGAATATAGACACAATTCCTGGGCAACCTTGTTCTGTTAAACCTGTTTTTGCTGCCTGCCCAAGACTCTTGGAAGTGTGAGATGTTTCCTGATATTGGCTTTGTGGATTACATGCTGTTAGAGAATGCTACTGAATGAAGGGACTTTAATCTGCCCAGAGCACACATTAATAGTGGACGTCGCATTAGCCATTATCTAGGCATAGTATCTTATTTTTGAATAAAGGGAGGCTGGTGGTGAAAAAAGTGATCTTCTTGTGTGTTGGGAAAAAAATGCAGCAGTGTTTTGAACTCATGATATGGTCTTGACTGCAGTGGGAATGCAGTTCTACCTTCTGTGGAGACTGTGATAATTAATGACACATAATCCATATAAAGGACTAAGAGCACTGTGATAATTAATGAGTAAATCCCCATAAAGCACTCAGAGCACTTCTTGTGCATAGCAAGTCCTGGGCATGAATTCATTACTCTTATGCTCACTCTCCTCATCAGCATTACCATCAGAAAGTTCTCATCTCCCCTCCCCATGCATACTTGTTGCAGGAAATCTCAGAGGAAGTTGGAATAACTCTTCTTGGAGTCACCATTTAAGGGCTCCTGCCAGATCACTTCCTGGGGATGTGGATAAAATTTGCGCAATTGCCATCTTCTGGGAATTTGTACCCCTTGCCATTGGCTTGGGCTTAGGCAACAGGTAGTTCAGTTGGCCTTAGGCAACAGGTAGTCCTGGTTAACTTCTTGCTGATTTTATGGGTGGGGAGAGCAAAAAGGAGACCTTAACCAGCTTTTGAGAAGAGGTCACCAATTTAAACCTTTCCCATTCCTTTATTTTGTTTGAGGGTTGTTTTCAATCTCCATTGGGTTCTCTGTTCTCCAGTTAGTCTGCCAAAGATTCTTAGGCTACTCAGGTTCTTCATTCATTCATTCATTCATTCATTCATTCACAGTCATCACAAAAGCACTCATTGAGTGTCTGCTGTGTACTGGGCTTTGGTGCGGAATATATCAGTGGACAGAAGACACACAAGTCTTCCTCCTGATGAGTCTTGCATTCTAACATTGTGGCTGTGTCAGGAATAGGGTGGGGACTGACAAACATAAATACAACTATAATCATGCTACATCATGAATGCCACAGTAAAAATAAAAAACTAGGCATAATATGCTAGATGTGCTAGAGATTGCAGGGCACTGTAGTTTAAAAAAAATGATTGACTCTCACGGCAGTTTTAGTTTTATAGATAAACTGAACAGAGATTATGAGAATTTCCATATATCTCTTCTTCCCCTGAAGGGTTTTTCCTATTACTAACACTTGCATTTGTGTGTTACATGTGCTACAATTGATGAATCAATATTGGTACATTATTATTAAAGCCCATAATTTAAGGTTAGGGTTCACTGTGTGTAGTTCTATTTATTTATTTTTGAGATGACATCTCACTCTGTCGCCCAGGCTGGAGGATGGTGGCATGATCTCGGCTCACTGCAACCTCCGCCTCCCGGGTTCAAGCGATCCTCCTGCCTCAGCTTCCCAAGTAACTGGGACTACAGGCATACGCCACCATGCTCAGCTAATTTTTATATTTTTAGTAGAGACAGGGTTTCACCATGTTGGCCAGAGTGGCCTCCATCTCTTGACCTCATGATCTGCCCTCCTCAGCCTCCCAAAATGCTGGGGGTACAAGTGTGAGCCACTGCACCCGGCTAATCGGTGGGTTTTTAAAGGGTGATGTAACAGACACCTCCTGTGTCTGCCTGGGATTATCTCATCTTCCCTTTCTATTCCACTTTAATTGAGCTGTGGCTTCTCTGCCTGCTGCCTGAGGTACCTGCCTGGCACCACTCAGCCATTCTGATGAGGGCATGTGCAAACCTGGATGTGCAAGCATCTCACAGGGAAACTCTCCACCCATGGAGGGTGAAAGTTGGTGGATTACAGCCCCCTCTTCTGTCCCTTGAGTGACAACTCTGAGGTGCATTCTACCCAGGTGCTCAGAGGGGACCTAGCAGAGTCCACCCAGGTGCTTTCATCCCTGTTGCTCTGCTTACAGTTCCACTAGCCAGCAAATTTCTTGTAATCACTTATCCAAATAAATTGCCTCCAAGGAAGCTCTTGTTTCAGGTTCTGCTTTTTGGAGGACCTGTGCTAAGTCAGCTCCATTTCATATTCATAAAATGAAAGCAATGATTACACTTTGCTGGTAGGACAAAGATCTATTTTTTTTTAAATTGCATTTCAGGTTTTGGGGTACATGTGAAGAACATGCAAGATTTTTATAGGTAAATTTAGATTAGTGCCAGGCTCATCGTAAGCCTTCATTAAATATTAGTTATCATGATGAGAATCTATTATATTTGTATATGTGTTGTTTATGGAGCCTGTCCATATATATTATTTTATTTTTAGCCTCATATTAACCCTGTGAAATAGGTAATGATAATTATATCTATCTTACAGATGATGAAACTGTAAATTAGCACAGGGAGATGACTTGGTCAAGGTTATGTGATTGAGAAGTGGAAAAGCCAGGCTTGGTGGATGCCTCAAACCATAGAACACATGGGCTGAAATGGAGCTGATGTTTTCACTGAACATATGATGACACAGGCACAGAGAGGTCAACTGATTTCTCAGGGTCACACAGCTCTCCTGCAAAGATTCTGAGGCTAAGATCCTAGGCCTTCAGGCTTCTAGTACAGAGCTTTGTTGGGGAGGGGGGAAATAATAGAAATAGAGCATACTGTCTCTGTGTTTCAGCTGAATGCACAAATCAGGGATAATAATTCTGTTCTCCCATCCTCCTGCCTCAGTTTGCATAATTTTTCCTTGTTATTTTTGCTAAGCAATGTATTCAAACTTTTATAAAAGGAAAAGAAATGCCTGCTTTTAAAAGAGCAGTTTCCAATGACTCATTTAGGAGGAAATCTGCTTATGAACCAGGATATTGGAAGATTGAATAATTTGAATGATGTTTGTTTTTCTGTCCTAGATTTAGCTCTTGTGAAGGTTTCTGCATCAATAGCTCAGGAGATTGAAGTCTTATTTTCTTTCCTTTATATCCCCCAGCGAAGGTCGCAAGGATTGACCTTCCATCACTCTGGGATGCCACAGCATGACTTGAAGGTGACCCAGACTGACCACAGCTCGGGGTTTCTTGAGCCTTTCGGTTTCCATATTCATTTAGTCACTGGGCTTTTTATGTGTGATTTTTGGTGACCATGAAATTGAGAGATGAAGAGGCCTGCCTGCTGCCAAAGGCTGTGTGGCGAAGGCTCTGTGTGAGTTCCTCTCGCGCTGCCAGCACACTTTATTCCTCACTTTGGGCTTGCCTCCTGCTCTTGTCCTCAGCCTTCCCAAGTGGCACCGGCAATGCCTAACAAGGCCGAATTGATTTGCGACGTCCAAGTGTCACGGGTTTTAGCAAATAGGCAGAACAACCATCTTCTCATGTGACCAAAAGTATGTGTTAAAGTGGTTGATTTTTAAAATCACTCTTTTATTTTAAAATCCAGAAACAAGACAGAAAGAGTTAATACTACGACCTCCACAAATCATTTCTTAACTTTCATAATGTAATAGGAAGTAACTTTTACATGGAGCTTACATGGATCAGGCCCTCTTCTAAGTATTATGTATATAACATATCATTTAGTCGTCACCACAACCCTTCACCACAACCTGAAGGCCTAGGATCTTAGCCTCAGAATCTTTGCAGGAGAGCTTTGTGACCCTGAAAAATCAGTTGACCTCTCTGTGCCTGTGTCATCATATGTTCAGTGAAAACATCAGCTCCATTTCAGCCCATGTATTCTATGGTTTGAGGCATGATAGATAGGCAGTATCTGTCATCATCCTCAAAGTCTTTCTCATTATGGTTGTTGTTATTTAATAAAGAAATAAACCAATAAACTGAAGCACATAAAGGTGAATTGACAAACCCAAGGTCACATTCTAGTAAGTAAATGGCTGGGATTTGAACAGTCTGGCTCCAGAGCCCATGCTCTAAGCCATTACCTGGAAAATTAGAAGGGAAAGGAATCATCACAGCCAACATTCTCATTTACTCATGTGGAAATTTACTCACGCACACAGACAGGGAAGTTATCGCTTCTGAAATCACACAGCATGTTAATGGCTGCTCAATTCCAGTCTGAAGTTCTTTTGCCTTCTGTAGAATGAATCTCTATCTCCGAAGTTTAGAGAGGAAGCCTAGTGCATTAGACACAGAGATTGAAGCAGCTATTACATGACTTTTTCTTTGAGGTAGTGTAAGCAGCCTGCATAGAAAGGCAAGAAGGAGGTGGTAGCACAAGTGGGGAGTATGTGTGTGGGGGAAGAAGGATACTGAATTTAGAAATTGTGTTGCATTAGGCTCTGGCCATGTTCCAAATATTTTTATTCGTTATTATTATTTTTATGGGAAAAGGAACCTGCAAAAGTTTAGGCTCGGCTATGTGCCCTCAGGCACTGGTTTGTCAAATTTGGATCCCATGCCAGGTCAGCACAGTGGGTGTTCATGGGTGGTGTGTTTATGTGTGTGTGTCCATGTGCTCAGGTGTTCGCATGTGCCTTTCTCCGTGTGTGTCCATGGCGTTGGCGCGAAAAGCAGTACATCCTAAGACTTACTCGCTGTTTCTTACCTCCAGCCCACCTCCCTAATGTGTCAAGAATTATAAATTAATCACCTGGCTGGTTTGCACTGAACTTACTAGTGTTTATGAAAGGGAATTCATTGGATATGCCTGTTAATGGAACACGTGTAATAATACTAAAGCCTGTGATTAAAAAGAAATTTAAGACCCATGAGTTTTTAATAGAAAAACATGTCATTTGAGTGTTTATTTGCTGGTGTAAAATGGGTGATTTTTAAGGTGGGGAGGTTGCCTATTTCAATTTTTGGAGGACTGTGCTATTCATACAGAAAGCTGGCAATGCATATACAGAAGTCCTTTTAGATTGTGTTTAGTACAGGACTCTTTCGATAAAGTAGAAGCTGTTTATTGCTTCATTCTTCGATGGAAAAATGAATTGCAGAATATTTCTGCTCGTGTGTTTTATTCATTCATTTACCCAAAATTTATTTCATACCTATCACTTATCAAGCACAGGGCTAGGGTGTGATTGAGAGATCAATATACTCGGTCCTTGAATACATGTGGTCCTCAGATGGCCCACAGTTTGATGAAGAGCAGACATATGAAAAAAAAATGATTCCAAATTTGCTCTGAGGGGAGTGTGGAAAGGGTAATGTGAAAGTCGGAGGCTTCCCAGAGAAGGCAGAACTTAAGCTGAGACCTATCCAGTTAATCAAGACAGGGAAGGCCATTCTAAAACGAAGAATTGCATTGCAAATTTATGAGGTCTTGGGAGAAAAATGTGCTTGGGGAGAACTATAAGTTGTTTCTACACATGGAGAGTAAGTTCTGGTTACCTAAAATATAACTGTTGCTTGAATTCTCTCATTCATTCCCTTATTCATTCAGTTGCATGAAGATACAATTCTCATTCATGTCTGTGTGTTTGTAGACACGCATGCATATATTTATTTCTTGGTGAAATATGGTTCCTTGATTTTGTTACATTTTAGTGAGATTTAATCATCCACATTATCTTATAGTGAAGTGTAGAAAGTTCTGCATGAAAATGAAACTAGCTGATTTTGGCCTTAAGGAAGTTTGCCTGTGGGTTTTTAAAAAATCGTTTTATTTTCCAGGGAAAGTTCACATAATTTCTCCACAAATCTTATTTATCTTTTGAAATGCCAAGGAGAACAGACTGCTTTGGGTTTCATGGTACTGGAAGACATTGCAAAATCTCTACATATTTTTGGGACATCTGAGTACAGGTTTAGAAGTCTAGATGGCTTTAGGAGAAAAGTTGTTTTAGTTTCACTTTTTATTTTTAGCTTTTCTAGTAGATTTTGGAAAAGTGGAAATAAGGCCCTGTGTTTTTGGAGTTTCTAAAATTCAAGCAAATAAACCTTCATTAATTGCTCATTCACTACATGTTGACTGAGAGTTAAGCGAGGGCATGGGATGAAATCAACCCAATCTGCTCTCACAAAGTTCACGATCTGTTGAGGGAAGACTGGGCTGACAGAGATAGTGGAGGTTGTTGTGAAATAAAAATCTTGGAAAAAAACTAGAAATGAGCTAAGTCTTGAAGAACTGGAGGGCAGAAGCTGGGAGTGACATTCAAGGCACAGGAATAATCATGGCTCAAGACAGAGAAGAGAGACTGGGCCACCATGTGCTTTTGAAGGGTGGGTGACAGAAAGAGATGCTAATTTTTTGCTTTGAGACCACTTGACTTTTCTGCTTCCCAGATGTAGAAATGGTAGATGAAATATAATAAAAGGGAAGAAACCCACAGTGATTCAAAAATAAAATAAACATTTCTCTGGTTCAGAAAATGAAAAGAAATATGAAGCTGATTGGGTCAGGGAGCCCTGCTGGTCTCTGAATTTCCAAAGAGGTAGGAGAGCTTGAAGTCAGACCCTAGTGGGTAGCTGGGACTAAATCACCTGAATGGTCCAGGATAACTACTCCTCAACAGTGCTGGGATGTGGTTCTTCCTGCTGATGGAACTGCTATCTTTTAGTTTGTATGAAGTTATAGACATTTTAATTATGGGCCAAGCACATCTCCTGGCTAAGCGACTATATCTGTGAGTGTTTTTGGAGGCCTGGACTCCTAGCTCCTATATAAGAATTAGTTCTGGATGGAGGCTCCCAGGATCCCAAATGAAAGGAGATAAAGCTGGACATGGAGGGATAAATGAAAATGCAGCAAATGCCTTCTTTTCCTCCCACAGAGAGAAATAACACCTCTCATCCAAAATGCACCTATAAACAAAAGTTACAAAACACAGAAAAAGAAATTAAAGGGGGTAAATAAAATTCATGGTTGGGTGTGTCATGGAAAATGAAATAAAAATAATAAAACAGTCTTTAAAAATTCAAAAATTAAGTAGGAGATAATAAAGAATCCGTAAAGAAATATATCATGAACCAAAACTGGCTACTGGTTAAACAAGAATGTGTGTATATTTTAAAACTTGAAAAGTTAAAATGGAAATTAAAGATTTAATCATAGAAATAAAAGCAAGTAATTGATGGAATATACTCTAAACCAAATAAGGCAGAAATAATAAATTGGAAGATAATACTAATTTGCATATAGAAAAAGCTATAAAAGTTTATGAAAATAGTAGAAAAGAGGTTTTTGAAAGTACAATGGCTGTAAATTTCAGAGTTGAAGAAAGACAGGAGAACTCAATCAGATAAATAAAAAGAAAGCTAACTATCATAGCGATCCATAGCGATTAAAATGGTAGATATTAAGTCTAAAAATTAAAAAAAAATCTTTAAACTAAAACAGAGAAGAGGTAGATTAACAAAAAAGTTATTACAAAAATACAAAGATTTCTCCTTATCAGAATGGATGCTGGAAGGCAGTAGGGCAATGTCTTCAAAGTAATGAAAGAAAATAACTGTCAATTTATAATTTTAATTTTATACCCAGGTAAATTATCATTTGAGAGAGGGTGAACTAAAAAAAATTTCAGACAAGCAAATATTAAGGGAATTTACCTTCCACAGCTCTCATTAAAAAAGCTAATGAAGAATATACTCAAAATGAAGAAAAGTAAACACAGTAAGAAGAAATAGTTGCAAGGAAAAATTGTGAGCACAGAAATGAGCAGAATATCTTGTTTTATTAAAGATGAAAAACATAAAAAAAGAAAAATACAAAACTAAATGTCAAAGTAACAACAAAAAAGAAGACACTGGGCTTTAAATGGATAATTAAAACCTGATATACTTCTTGGTTTGTTTGGAGGAGGATAAAAATAGTAACTTTAGATTTGTTAGAAAATTATAGAAGTTTAGTGCTAGGCACTAATATTGAAACACAATATAGAGATTGCCAATAATTAGGGTGAGGAAGGAGTATAAAGGGGCTTCAATTCTATCTGTACTGCTTTGCTTTTTTACAGTCACCCATGAAGTACATGCAATCTGGGTGATGGGTACAAAGATATAATAATTTTCTGTATTTTTACATTTAAAAAATATCGTGTACAGAGCATTTCGTTAGTGTGAGAACCGCTTGGCAAATGTCTCTTTTCACTGCTCCCTAGCTGTGATTTTATGCCATGGTGGAACATCTGTAGAATCCTTCATCTATGCCAGTCTGCCTCATTCACTTGCCTGTTAGGTCTCAGTCACCTAAAAGAGAAAAAGGTTTTTAAAAATTGTTACTTTCATGCATCAAATTGACCAACTTCTAAATAAGATCTTACTTTCTATAAGCACCTAAAGAAGACCTTATATATTAAATATTGTCCTCAATATCTATCATTTTTAAATGGCCAATAAACTCCATAAAGGTTGAGACTCTGCCAGCCTTGTTCAACTTTGTGTTATCAGAGCTGGTGACCTGGCACAAATAACGGTTTAATAAATCTACAGACAAAAGGAAGAACTGCTGGATTTACTGAATAGCCGGTTCTCCAGTATGCCCAACTCCTCCATGACTCTGTGCCTTTGCACCAGCTATTCTTTCTACCATCTAGAAATGACTTTTACTTCCTAGTTCACTAGGAAAGTTTCTCTTCCTAATATTTCTGTTCCTAGTAGACTAGAAGTTCTATTAGGGCAGAAACCTTGTCTTTCTCCAGTGCCGAACATTGATTACCTGTCGCGTATGTAGAATAAACATTTTCTTATTTATGAGCCCAGAGTGGACATCACCTCTTCTTAAAGCCTTTCTTGACACAGTTTCCATTACCTCCATAGTTTCTATACCAGACAGAGTTAATAATGACATTTTAAAAAATGATATATACCTAGTATATATTTCCGCAGCAGCGGTTAGTATGTTGTATTTTAAGCAATTGTCTCCCTCATTGCATATTAATTCTTCAAGTACCAGTTTTATATATTTTTATCTCCGCAGTCCTATGTTGCTTGTCCAGTGTGCAGAACGGAACAAGCTTTCTAACTTTACTAGCTGAATTGAATTATATCCATTCACAAGCAGGGGTCTACGTATTCCCTGAAATACTTAAAATCCTCCTGATGGTGCTTTTCCTCTCCAAGAGATGGCAAAGTGGTCCCACCACACAGTTAAATCATTTGCTGCATCTGAGGGAGCATGGAATTAGTCATTTAAGATAGATGCCTAGGAAAGGTTAAGATAATGTGAAAAGTGGGGAGGACAATTGGTGATTAACCTCATCTTATCTACTCAGGTCAGGGACCAAGGAGTCACTGAGGATCCACACAAGCCCTCCTGCAGGGAGGACTCTTTTGCTCTCTCAGTCCCCTACGGCTGCCATCTGTTGATAATTACTGTCCAGTCTCTGCTGAGAATGTGTGATATTTAATATTTCCTCACCACTTGAATAAACATGTGGCAATAACAGCAAGGTACTTGGCCGCAGATGAATTGGCATGAAAGAGTCAGTGTACACCTTGGGCCAAGCAAACAACTGCCTTCTCTTTGCAAAGTTACAAGAAGTCCCCATGTTTGAGAACCTGGAGAATAGGTACATTGAATTAAGTAGTATTTTTGGAAGAAAACTCTTAAAATCCAAAATATCAAGAAGATTGGAAAACAAAACAGAACAGCCTCCTTTTATAACTAATGTGATTTTCTCTTAATGTGCAATCCTGAAATTTTCCCAGGTAACTTTTCAGCATTTTAGAGAAAGTTGGGGTTCTTGCCACACAGCTGGGAAAGAAGAAAAGCATTTTGCATACTTGAAAAAAAGTTCTTCTAGTGAAAAAGCCCCTTTTATCACCTTAGTCCTTTCGGAGGTTTGGAGAGAAATTTCTAGGTTCATTTGCATGTGGGAAAGTTCAACTTCCTGTTTCAAAATAACAAGAGGAGTCCACAAGGGATAAACTCTGTCCTGCTTTGCTCAAGCGATAACCTCTACATTACTACATTACTGATGAGGATTAGAAAGAGACTGATTGGGTTCACTCAGCATTTGGATCTGAGACAGAGTAAGGTGGGGTCAGCAATGGCATGCAGGTAGATACACGCAGTCCATTGGCCATCTTTAGTGAGGTTTGTGGAGTGAGGCAGGAGTGGGCAATGTTGCTAGCACTACAAAAGAAAATAAGTCATTCCCTGATCTTGTTTCTTCTTATCATGCATTTCCATTTGAAAGCAAGCAATACTTGTCATGAACATTTTCTTTTCTCCTTAACATTTATTATGAAAATTTGCAGACATGCAGAAAAGTTGAATACATTTTAGAGTGAACACAGCACCAATGTACCTACCACCTAGATTCTATCATGAGCATTTTACTCTACTTGCTATATCATGTCTATCTCTTACCCTTATAGCCTTTAATCAAATTACATTATTTTTTGATGCATTTAAAAATACATTGCAGGCCTGAATGCCTTTGCCATGTACTGTCATTCAAAATAGAATCTGCTATGTTAGATTCTCTTTTCTTTATTGCAAAGGTCTGCAGTGGTGATTGTAGCAGGAATTGTTATTCTTTACCTTACTATCTCCAAAATGACCAATCCATAAAAGTTACTAGCCGTTTGGAAGATGATAAGGTAAGACATAATTAAGACAAATATATACACAATTATACATCCTGATCAGAATCATGAAAGAAAAAGCAGAATAAAATGAGGTTTCCAAGATGGCTTTTTCTCCTTCAATCCATCACCTTCTAAAGTGCCACCAAAACAAAACATTGGAGTACAGCTTGGATCATGTCACTGACTTTACATGTCTGACAGGATAAACCCAAAGACTATTAGCAGGACACACATGTACTTTCATGATATGGCTAGACAAACTTTATTTCCATTCAAGAAGTATTTATTGGCTCTCTATAATATGCTGAGTGCATTATGATAGATGTTGCACATTATGGCCCCTACCCTTGAAAAATCAGGTTGAAGAAACAGATAATTTCAGTATAATGCTTAAAATGCTATGCAAGCATAAAGGGGTGACACAAGCTATAAATTTACTAAAGCGTACATTGTAAAGTCAAGTGGATAGTGATGAGTCTTGAAGGCTGGTTTACAGAGGGACAGAATAATGGGTAAAGAAGGTGGATGCTTTGCTGTAGGGAAAGAGGAACCACCGAGGCAGCTGGAAATATAAGGCAAAGGATGGGTTGGAGGAGTAGGCCACACTGTAAGCAGGAAAAGAATTCTAGGAGCAGTGGAGTAATGCATATAAAATGAGCTGATGTCACTGATTGTAAAAATGAAGAAGGGACTAGTTTAAAGTAGGCTTAGGGGGTAAAGTCAGAAGCTTTTAAAAATAGAATGGCTGAGCTCAGAACTGGGGCAAAAGGGGAAAGCCAAGAAGGAATCTTGATTTTCTGACTTGGGTGGTTGAGCGAATGGTGCAGCCAAGGATTGGGATTGAAAATAATAAGAAAGAGAAAAATACCACTTTAGATTTGAAGGTTAAATTTAAAGTGCCTGGAAGACATCCAAGTAGAGATGCCTACGACATGGTGGACATGTGAATTTGAAGCTCAAGAAAGAATTGAAGCATCTAAGTGGATTCTGGTTATAAGCATAAAAATGGGTGGAACACCTGAGTTATGACACATAAGAGCTGAGAAATTTCGAGTAATTTTATACCACCTCTCAATGGTCATTGATGAGGCGTCCCGGAAGTGGAGCGTGTTACACACATCTAGCCTACCTTTACACTTAGCCACAAGAAAATAACAAGTTCAAATTCCTTTATTTTACTAAGTTGACTTGTTTAGAACCCTGCTCTATTGATTTTTATTTTCGTTATTTTTCCTTTGTGATCATCTCCACTCCATTCTCAGCGGTACACTGCCCATCCATTTCTCCTTCCAGTCATGCATTCCCTAAACAAGAATCTATTAGGTATTTCCAACACTCCAGGCAGGACTAGGCGCCGTCTCTGGAAGTGTTGGCAATGGAACCTTCCACATAGGCATTTTTGAAGGACCTCAACTTCACTCACTTCCAGTTGTCTTCACTTCCTGAAAGAGGGATTGTGTTTAGGCTTAGCAGAGGACCTGAAGGGTGGGAAAGCTGGAATGATGCCTCTCAAGGGCCCTGGGGCTTGAGTGACACGGTGTCGAGGTGATGTGGAAAACGATCCCTCTCTGAGAGAGCAGGAACTACTTCAGCTTAGGCAAACTATAAAGAACTCCCTGTCTATATTTGGGAAAGGAAAATTCATGTTTCCTATGGCCTTTAACTCCTAATCTTTACTGGTTACAAGAGGGTATTCCAGGCAGTGGAGTGCTTAATAAATACTATATTGTTTGCTAATGGCAATGCTGTTTGGGGTGATATTTCCTTCTGAATGTGCTAGCCTGGTTTAACAAATCTGCTGCGTGTAGTTTTACCTTTCATTGTGTTGGTTGAGATGTCTCAGGGGCGCCTTCAACAGGGGCTGAGAAACAGCTCAGAAATGCAGAAGTAAATGAGTCTGCTGGATGCCTTAATAGTTTTTGTCTGTGTGACTTCCCCTCTGTTGAAGGAATGTAACAAATACCAAGGGGCTCTGCTATGTTAAGTAAATGTTTGTGTGCATTCTCACTGTGAAGATGTGTGATGCTTGGAGGGCCTGCGGAGTATTTCTCTGTGCAACTATTTTGTTTTAATGCACTTTTGTATGCAATTATGGTCAGTCCTGACCTCACTCATCCCTTATCTAAACTCAGCTTTTTAGAAATGCTTTATTTGGACAAGGTGTAGTGGTTCACACCTGTATTCACAGCACTTTGGGAGGCCTAAGTGGCAGGATCACTTGAGGTCAGGAGTTCAAGATCAGCCTGGCAAACATGGTGAAACCCTGCCTCTACTAAAAATATAAAAGTTATCTGAGCATGGTGGCACACGCCTGTAGTCCAGCTATTCAGGAGGCTGAGGCAGGAGAATTGCTCGAACCCAGGAGGTGGAGGTTGCAGAAGTTTTGGTGAGCTGGGATTGTGCCACTGCACTCCAGCCTGGGCAACAGAGCTAGACTCTGTCTAAAAGAAAAGAAGCATCATTCTCAGCAAACTGACACAAGAACAGAAAACCAAACACCACATGTTTTCACTCAGGCGGGTGATGAGCAATGAGAACACTTGGGCACAGGGAAGGGAACAACACTCACTGGGCTAGGTGGGGGGATAGAGGGGAAGGACAGCAGGGGTCAGGGAGGATGGGGAGGGATAACACTGAGAGAAATGCCTGATGTAGGTGATGGGGTTGGGGGGCTGTGGGGGGGCAGCTGAAGACAGCAAACCACCATGGCATGTATGTACTTATGCAACAATCCTGCAGGATGCAGGATGTGCACATGTACCCCAGAGACCAAAGTACAATTAAAAAAACAAAGAGAGAAAGAAACTTCCCGTGGCCCCCCGAAAAAAAGAAAAGAAAAAGAGATAATTTATTTGGACACATGACAAATGGTATGGGGGTATCCTTTTCTAATCTGCCTATGCTCTCAAAGAACTGAATGCCACTCCTGGATAATTGTTACCTGTGAGGTGCTAAGGCACAGGATTTATGAGTGTGGTATGTGGTGAACCCAAACAGACTGGATTTAGAATTCTATTTCTTCCAGTAGCTCTTCTCTCTCAACCTCAGTTTCCTCGTCTGACACATGGGGTTTGTTATATGAAGAACAAATGAGATAACTACCAGCACCTGGTGTAAATGCTTAGCACTTAATTAAACCCTTCCTCCCTTACTTTCTCTCTCCCTTCTTTCCTTCTCTCTTTTTTTCCCCTTCCATTGTATGTTGAATCGTTTTCTTTTTGGTCATTTTTATGAACTTTTCAATACATGCACGAGGAAATTCATCTTAAAACAAAAACAGAAAAATGTTTTTTGACACCATGTCTTTCTGCTGCTATCTCATTTTGCTTATGCTGTGATAGTCAAATTTCTTCAAAAGTTATGTATATTTGGTGTCTATAATTCCTAATTTTCCATATATTTTTAGCCTTCTGTAGCTTACCTACTGTTCCTATTATTTCACTGAAAATGCTCTCATCAAGGTGGAAATATCCTCCTAGTAAAAATATTTTCTGTAGATCCATTAACTATCATGTTGCCCTTACTGAGGCACCTTTGACTTGATAGCATTTTTTCCTTTTTTTGGTTTTATGCTGCTGGTTCAGTTCTTGGGAGGAAACTTATTTTTTGCTGAATATTCTGCATGTAATGTCGGTAAACTCTCTTGTCTTAGATAGGCTACTAGTTACTGTTCTGGAATATGAACCTGTGAGAGTATCAGAATCATGGCGAATGGGGAAATAAATAAGCCTGCTTCAACACTCAGCTGTACTTTTTATAAAAAAGTAAGAATAGCATATTAAAGGGTCTAAGCACTAATCACATAACATTAGCGCAAACAATAGATTTAAGTAGAACACCAAACTAAAAACAAAATATAAAGGAAAATACACTTTTGCAGAATAATGAGTTGTTTTCACTGATCCTTTAGCATTCTCCATCATTGTTTAGTCTAGCTCAGGTTTTCAGTTTGACTTAATTAATTATTTACTATGAATGTTTCCTTCAACGATCACAGACTATTTATACTTCTTAGTGAAAAGCTCTGCTTGAATATATAAACATGTGTCCCTTTATAGGCAGGACTTTTTGAGTGTACAGCAAGAGGTCATGAGGAGAAATTGTCTGTGAACTCATCTGGTTGACTCTCCAGTTAATCCAATCTATTCATTTCAGATCTCCTTGGATTTAGCAAACATAAGAGCTCTAACTGCTTCCTTACAGCATTTGGAGCAAGGCTCTCAGTTTTCCTTCAAACTGCTCTTCTTACTTGTTTTTATCTTTAATTTATTTTTGTCTTTATGACAGTTATGTGGAAAACACCATTTGAAGATGCAAGTGGCTGAATGGGATGAGAACAATATATTATTTCTCCCTTACCCTGCCTACTGCCCATGTTTACTGGACCCCGCTCCCAAAGCAGTAGCTCTCATTATTTTTGTTGTTCCTTTCAACATTTGCCTGGATATTTTTAGGTAACATGTTTATTCTGCTATTTCTGGACTTGTCAGTTTCAGGCCTTACTGACTGATTTCCTCCTATGGAAGATAAGGAATTAGCTGTCTTTTATCATATCCTTGGCCAATATGTATAGGGCTCACTGAACCCTAACTCCAACTTACTGTTATATTAGGTAGAACTCTATGAAATTACCATTGTTCTTAGTCAAAAGTGTTTGAATGTTGGTAATTTTATAATGTATAGTTACGCTATAATTTTTGTTAAAATAATTTAGTATTTATAGTAGCTGAGCTATGTAGCATATTATCAATACTTTCTATTGCAAAACTTTTAATTTTGTTTATTTGATCGATTGGATGTTTAGTTTTCAATTTTTTAGAAAATGTAAACTTTTTATTTTTATAGATTAAGGGGATACAAGGGCAGTTTTGTTACATGGATATATGACATAGTGATGAAGTCTGAGCTTTTAGTGTACTCATCGCTCAAATAGTGTACATTATTCCCAATAGGTAATTTCTCATCCCTCACCATCCCCCTCACCCTATCACCTTTCAGGGTCTCTGATATCTACTATTCCATTTATATGTCCATGTGTACAATTGTATAGCTCCCACTTATAAGCGAGAACGTGGTATTTGACTTTCTGTTTCAAGTTGTTTCACTTAAGATAATGACCTCTAGTTTAATTTTTGTTGCACAAAAGACATTACTTTATTCTTTTCTATGACTGAGTAGTATGCCATGGTAATACCCCTCCACCCACACACACTGCATTTTCTTTATCCAGTCATTCACTGACGGACACTTAGGTTGATTGCATAACATTGCTATTGTGAATAGCGCTGCCATAGAAGTACAGGTGTCTTTTTAATATAATGATTTATTTTCTTTGGGTAGATACTCAATAATGGAATTGCTGGGTTGAATAGTATTCCAATTTTTTAGCTCTCTGAGAAATCACCATACTCTTTTCTGTAGAGCTTGTACTAATTTATGTTCCCACCAACAGGTTATAAGTGTTCCTTTTCTCTGCATTCTCACCAACATATGTGGTTTTGTTCCTTTCCCATAATAGCCATTCTGACTGGTATAAGATAGTAACTCACCAATGTTTTAATTTGCATTTCTCTGATGATTAGTGATGTTTTTCATATGTTTGCTGGTTGCTCATATGTCTTCTTGGAAAAAGTGTTCAAGTTTTTTGTCCATTTTTTAATGGGGTTACTTGGTTTCTTGTTGAGTTGTGTGAGTTCCTTAAAGATTCTGTATATGAGTCCTTCATCAGATGCATAGTTTGAAAATATTTTTCCCATTCTATAGGTTTTCTGTTTACTCTGTTGATTATTCTTTTGCTATGCAGAAGTTTTTTAGTTTAATTATGTCTCATTAATCTATTTTTGTTTTTGTTGCATTTTTTGGGGGGGTCTTAGTCATAAATTCTTTTTCTAGTCCAATGTCCAGAAATGTTTTTCTTAGATTTTATTCTAGAATATTTATAGTTTCAGGTTGTATATTTAAATTTTTAAGCCATCTCAAGTTAGTTTTTGTATACAGTGAGAGGTAGGGATCCAGTTTCATTTTTCCACATGTGGCTATCCAACTTTCCCAGCAGCATTTATTGAATAGGATATCCTATCCCCTGTGTATATCTTTGTTGACTTTTTTGAAGATAAGTTAGTTGTAGGTATAGGGCTTTATTTCTTGATTATCTATCCTGTACCACTGAACTATGTGTCTATATTTATACCAAAACCATGCTGTTTAGGATTGTAGTATAATTTGCAGCCAAATAATGTGATGTCTCCTTTTTCTAAAAGCAATCCTTTTATTTAGGATTGCTTTAGCTATTCAGGCTTTTTTGGTTCCACATGAATTTTAGGATTTTTTTTTTTTAATTCTGTGAAGAATGACATTAGTAATTTGGTAGGAAGAACACTGAACTTATAATTACCTTGGGTAGTATGGTCATTTTAACAGTATTGATTATTCCAATTCATGAGCATGGCATGTTTTTCTATTTGTTTGTATTATCTGTAGTTTTTTTTTTTTTTTAATCATTGTTTTGTAGTTCTCCGTGTAGAGATCTTTCACCTCCTTCTTTAAATGAATTCCTAGCTATTTTATTTATTTTTTGTAAGTATTGTAAATGAGATTGAGTTCTAGATTTGATTCTCAGCTTGACTATTATTAGTATATAGACATGGTACTGATTTTTGTATGTTGATTTTGTATCCTGAAACTTTACTGAAATCATTTATTAAATCTAGGAGTCTTTTGGAGTCTTTAGGGTTTTTAGGTGTAAGATTAGATTATATCCACAGCAAACAATCTTTTGATTTTCTCTTTTCTTATTTGAATACCTTCTATTTTTTTCTCTTGTTTGATTGCTCTAGCTGGAACTTCCAGTACTATGTTTAATAGGATTGGTGAAAGTGGGCATCCCTGCCTTGTCTTGTTTCAGTTCTTAGGAGGAATGCTTTCAACTTTTTCCCATTTTGTATGATGTTGGCTGTAGGTTTGCTGCATTAGGTTGGTGCAAAAGTAATTGTGGTTTTTGCTATTACTTTTAATTACTTTTAATGGCAAAAACTGCAATTACTTTTGTACCAATCTAATATAGACTGTTTATTGTATGTTATTTTGGATTATGTTCCTTCTATGCCTAGTTTGTTGAGGGATTTTATCATGAAGAGATGCTCAACTTTATGAAATGCTTTATCTCCATCTACCAAGATAATCATATAATTTTTCCTTTTAATTCTGTTTGGTGAATTACAGTTTTTGACTTGTGAATGTTGAACCATCCTTGTATCCCTGGAATAAAAACACTTGACTGCAATGTATTATCTTTTTGATATGCTTTTTACTAGTATTTTATTGAAGATTTTTGCATCTATATTCCTCAGGGATATTAGTTTGTAATTTTCATTATTTTATTGTGTCTTTGCATGGCTTTGGTATCAGGGTGATGCTCGCTTTGTAGAATGAGTTTGGAAGAATTCTTGCCTTCATTTTTTGGGAACAGTTTCAGTGTATTATTACCAGTACTTCTTTGTATGTCTGATATAATTTGGCTTTGAATCTATCTGGTCCTGGGCTCTTTTTTGGGTGGGGAGATGTTTTCTATTACTCATTCAATCTCACTATTCATTATTTATCTGTTCAGGATTTTTAGCTCTTTGTGGTTTAATCTTGGGAGGTTGCGTGTTTTTAGGAATTTATCCATATCCTCTTGGTTTTCTTGTTTGTGAGCATAGATGCATTCGTAGTAGTCTAATGATCTTTTGTATTTCTGTGGTATCAGTTTTAATGCCTCCTTTTTTATTTCTGTGTGTGCTTATTTGAATTTTTTTGTTTTTTTTTTCTTGGCTATTCCAATATCAATTTTCATTCTTCTATCAATTTTGTTTATTTTTTTTTAAAGACCATCTTTTCATTTTGTTTTTCCCTTATGTTGTTTTTTTTGTCTCAATTTTATTTAGTTCTGCTCTGATTTTTGTTGTCTTTTTTTCTTTTTTCTGCTGCTAGATTTGGGCTTAGTTTGTTCTTGCTTTCCTAGTTCATGACGTTAGGTTGTTAACTTGTGATCTTTTCTTTTTTATGTAGGCATTTAATGCTATAAAATTCCTTGTTTGCACTGCTTTTGCTGTATTCTGGATTTTTTTTTTTTCTGTTTTCATGTAATCCAAAGAATTCTTAAATTTCCATCTGAATTTCATCATTAACCCAAAAATCATTCAGGAGTGGTTTGTAAATTTTCATTATTTGCATAGCTTTGAGACTTCCTCTTGGTATTGATTTCTAGTTTTATTCCACTGTGGCCCATGGACATACTTAATATGTTCTTTTTTAAAAAATTTTTGAAGGCTTGTGTTGTGGCCTAAACATGGTCTATTTTAGAGGATGTTCTATGTGCTGATGAAAATAATGCATATTCTATGATTGTTGGGTAAAGTGTTCCATAAATATATGTTAGCTTCCTTTGGTCTAGAGTCTAATTTTAAATTTCAGTTTTCTATGTTGATTTTCTGCCTCAATGGTCTGTCTAGTGCTCAGTGGTGTGTTGATGTCCCCTACTATTATTTCTTTGCTATATATCTTTTTTCTTAGGGTTAGTAATATTTGTTTCATGAATCTGGGTGCTCCAGTGTTGGTGCATATATATTTGGACTTGTTATATCTTTTTGTTGAACTATTCTCATTATCATCGTATAATAACCATTTTCATCTTTTTTCTTTTTATGCTTTTGATTTAAAGTCTCTTTTATTTGATATCGATATAGCTACTCCTGTTAACTTTTGGTTTTCATTTGCAAGGAGTATCTTTTTCCACTCCCTTACTTTGAGTTTGTGTCACATCAGTCTGGCGGATTTCTTATAAGCACTTGGATCCTCTTTTTGAAATCCATTCTACCAATCTTTATATTTTAGGTTGAGTATTTCATCCATTTGTTTTCAAATGGACTTTATCCACATATTCATAGATAAATATATAGATTCAATTAACATTATGACAGGAACAAACCCTCACAAAATATTGATATGTCATAATGTGAATTGTTATCTATATGCTTTGTAGACTCAATTATGTAATTGCTATATAAAACCTGCAAGTTACATACTTTCATGTGTTTGTATGGTTTTAAAATATACTTTCTTGCTAATTTTTTCACAAATTATCTCCCAATTTGCTAAAATATCTTCTCAATAAAAATAAATCTAAAATTGGATTTGTATTGCCTTGGAGCCATTTCTCTTGGAGCCTTCTGATTTAATCTACAAGACTAGCTTTTCTTTAGCATCGCTGCTGGGATTCCCCTAAACCATCATTCTAGGGATACTCTTGTCTCTTGTGTAGGAACCTGTTTTCTAGATTCTATTGCTTTTGCATTTTTAATCTGTTCTTCTTGGTGGAGCCCCCACTTTTTAAGTTTTCTAACAAAGGGAGAAAATGAGGTAGGTTTTTTTTTTTTTTGACTTGAAATGTCATTATTCCCTGTTCACACAGAGTTGACATTTCACTAGTTTAGTTGATGTATTAGTCAGCGTTCTCCAGAGAAACAGAATCAACAGTATTTATTTATTTATTTATTTTTATGGGAATTGGCTCACACAGTTATAGAGTCTGGCAAGTTCCAAGTTCTGCAGATTGAGCTGGCAAACTGGAGAACCAGAAAAGCCAAAGGTTTACTTCCTGTTTGAGTCTGAATGCCTAAGAACCAGTAGAGTCTATGGTGTAGTTGTCATTTGAAAGTCTCAGTCTTGGCTGGGCGTGGTGGCTCAAGCCTGTAATCCCAGCACTTTGGGAGGCCAAGGCGGGTGGCTCACGAGGTCAGGAAATCGAGACAATCATGGTCAACATGGTGAAACCCCGTCTCTACTAAAAATACAAAAATTAGCTGGGCATGGTGGTGTGTGCCTGTAGTCCCAGCTACTCGGGAGGCTGAGGAAGGAGAATTGCCTGAACCCGGGAGGCGGAGGTTGCGGTGAGCCGAGATCGCGCCATTGCACTCCAGCCTGGGTAACAAGAGCGAAACTCCGTCTCAAAAAAAAAAAAAAAAAAAAAAAAAAAAGAAAGTCTCAGTGTTAGAAATCATGAAGAATCAATGGTCCTGTTGAGGTCTAAGGCAAGAAAAACTCCAATGTTAGCAATTCAAAAGTAGTTAGGCAGAGTATTTTCTCTTACTCAGATTAACAGTCAGCCTTTTTGTTCTATTCAGGCCTTCCCCTGGATGGCTGAGGCACACCCACGTTTGTAAGGGCAATCCACTTTACTCAGTCTACTGATTCAAATGTTAATCACATTCAGGAACACCTCAAAACATACCCAGAATAATGTTTGATCAACTATCTGGGCACTCTGAGCCCTAATCAAGTCAACACATAAAATTAATCTTTGATAGAACAACAGAGTGACTATAGTCAACAATAATTTATTGTACATTTTTTTTTTATTGCATTTTAGGTTTTGGGGTACATGTGATGAACATGCAAGATTGTTGCATAGGTACACACATGGCAGTGTGCTTTGCTGCCTTCCGTCCCCTCACCTGTATCTGTCATTTCTCCCCATGCTATCTCTTCCCACCTCCCCACCCCCCGCCCCTCCCCCATTTCCCCCCAACAGACCCCAGTGTGTAGTGCTCCCCTCCCTGTGTCCATGTGTTCTCATTGTTCAACACCTGCCTATGAGCGAGAATATACAGTGTTTGATTTTCTGCTCTTGTGTCAGTTTGCTGAGAATGATGGTTTCCAGGTTCATCCATGTCCCTATAAAGGACGTGAACTCATCGTTTTTGATGGCTGCATAATATTCCATGGTGTATATGTACCACATTTTCCCTATCCAGTCTATCATCGTTGGGCATTTGGGTTGGTTCCAGGTCTTTGCTATTGTAAACAGTGCTGCAACAGAATGGGAAAAAATTTTTGCAGTCTACCCATCTGACAAGGGGCTGATATCCAGAATTTACAAAGAACTAAAGCAGATCTACAAGAAAAAAACAAACAAGCCCATTCAAAAATGGGCAAAGGATATGAACAGATACTTTACAAAAGAAGACATACAGGAGGCCAACAAACATATGAAAAAATGCTCATCATCACTGGTCATCAGAGAAATGCAAATCAAAACCACATTGAGATACCATCTCACACCAGTTAGAATGGCGATCATTAAAAAATCGGGAAACAACAGATGCTGGAGAGGATGTGGAGAAATAGGAACACTTTTACACTGTTGGTGGGAATGTAAATTAATTCAACCATTGTGGAAGACAGTGTGGCGATTCCTCAAGGACTTAAAAATAGAAATCCCATTTGACCCAGCAATCCCATTACTGGGTATATATCCAAAGGATTATAAATCATTCTACTACAAGGACACGTGCACACGAATTTATTGTACATTTTAAAACAACTAAGAGGCTGGGTGTGATGGCTCATGCCTACAATTCCAGCACTTTTGGAGGCTAAGGAAGGAGGGTCCCTTGAGCCCATGAGTTTGACACCAACTTGGGTAACACAGTGAGACCCCCATCTCTGCAAAAAAATTTACAAATTAGCTGGGCATGGTGGTACATGCCTGCAGTCTCAGCCACGGGAGGAGTAGGGCAGAGACAGGGGGAGGGGGGCCTAAGGTGGGAGGATCGCCTAAGAGTTCAAGGCTGCAGTGAGCTATGATTGTGCCACCACACTGCAGCCTGGACAATAGAGTGAGACCCTGTATCTAAATAAATAAATAAATATAAATGAAATGAAATAACTTAACAAATATAATTGGATTATTTGTAACACAAAGAAAGGATAAATGCTTGAAGTGATAGATACCTCATTTACCCTGATGTGATTATGCATTGTATACCTGTATCAGAATATCTAATGTACCCCATAAATATGCCTACTATGTACCCATAAAAATTAAAAATTAAAAAAATAGAAAAAATAATTAATCATTACTAATAAACGAAGACAGAAAATTTCTAAAGGAAAGTTAGAAATAACTTTCCCTAAGTAATTTGAAGGCATTTCTTTTGTCTTTCAGCTTTAAGAGTCCCTCTTGAGAAGTTGGATGCCTAGTTCACACTCGGATGCAATTTTAAGCATATGACTGGAATGTTTGGCACTGGGCTTCATTGTCAGGTGCTGTAGCTAGAATAAATTGTAAGAAGATCCCTGATTATAAGTATCTTTAGGTTATTTCTCTTCAAATGGCCAGATTTTTCTGGGGAAGAATTTTCTAGTATACTGGTTTGTACAGACTTGGGAATCAAGGAGATATAAACATTTAGAACATAAGCTTCATTCAACTTCTTGTAATTAGCACAACAGACATAGCTTTATTCAGTGTCTTCAAGTGCATAGATCCTCTATTTTACCTTTCTTAGACTGTACAACTGTATTTGCAGCCAGAGTTGAAGTGATGGACAGAATATGGAGATCCAATGACTTATAAAGAGGTAATCTAACTGCATACCCATTTTCATCTCTACATTTATGCCCAGCTTCATGAGATCCTGAGGATGCTAATGCCTGAACCTTAGGGAGGTACCATAGTGCAAGCTGGAAAGCTTTTATCTCTTTGGTGCCTTCCAGTTCAATTACACTTGTCTTTCTTCTTCTTAGCTTTAAACATTCTGTTGTTACTGTCTCCTTTTCAATGATTTTTGTGCTTAGTGTTTGCTCTGGTTTAATATGCCCCTTAAAGTTTATGTGTTGGACACTTAATCTCCACTATAACAGTTTTAAGAGGTGGAGCCTTTAAGAGCAATTAGACCATGAGATTGCTGCCCTCATGAATGGGTTAATAATGTTATTGAGAAAATTGGTTTGCAGGAGTGTGTTCTTAATAAAAAAAAATGAGTTTGAATCTGAATGCCTAAGAACCAGGAGAGAAACAGAGATAGAAACAGAGATTTTCTATCTCTGTTTCAACTGCTCACTTGCACCTTGTGTTGTCTGCCACGGGATTATGCAGCAAGAAGGTCCTCATCAGATGCTGACACCATGCTCTTGGACTCCTCAGTTTTCAGAACTGTGAGAAATGTTTTTCTTCTTTATAAATTACCCAGTGTGTGGTATTATAATAGCAGAAAATAGACTAAAACAAAAAATTGATACCAAGAGGGGGTTGTTGCCATAATGAATACCTGAAAATGTAGAAGCAGTTTTGGAATTGGGTAAAGGGCAGAGGCTGAAAGAATTTGGAGGAGCAAAGAAGCAGAAACCTGTACTGCCATGAACAGGGCATTAAGGGTGATTCTGCTGAAGGTTCAGAAGAAGAAGGAAGCTGTGAAAAACATTTAAATCTTCTTAGAGATTACCCAAGTTGCTGTGACCAAAATGTTGGTAGAAATATGGATAGCAAGTTGAGATTTCTTGATGAAAGCTCAGAGGGATGTGATGAACAAGGTCTTGAAAATTAGAGTGAAGGTCACCCTTGTTATAAAGTAGCAAATACCTTGGGTGAATTGTGTCCATATCCTAGGGTTTCATGAAATACAGAACTCAAAAAGCATTGAAATATGGTGGAAAAAATATCTAAGTAGCAAGGCATTCAAATAGCAACATGGCTACTTTTAACCATGTACAGTGAGATGCAAGAGCAAGAAAAGAATTAAAGATAGAATTTACAATTAAAAGAGGAGCAGAGTGGAAAAAAAAATGCAGCCTCGTCACACTAAGGGTGTGACCAAGTGACCACTTCATAGAAATTATGATGGATGAGAAAAAAACCCAAAGATATTTCAGAGATCCTTGAGGCCACCATAGTTAACACAGGCCTAGAGCTCTAGGAGAGTAGAATGGTTTCTGGGCATGGGCCTAGAGTGTCCTCCATGGGTCCACTGCCCAGGTTTCTACCTCAGGACTCTGCTCCCTGCATTCTAGTGTAGCATGCCTCCGCTCGCCCAGCTATGCCTCACACAACCCAAGTGCTTCTCTACCTATCATTTTGGAAAGTACAAGTGGTAAACCTTGGTATCATCCACGTGGTGCTAATTCTGCAGGCATGCAGAATGCCAAGTTATAGAGACATGGCTTCATCCACTTAGCCTTCAAAAGATGCCTTGGACCACCTGGATGCCCAGGGAGAAACCTGCCACAGAGGCAAAGTTGACTCATAGTCCTTCGTAGGGTAATACCTAGTGAAGGTGTAGGAGTAGTGGCCATCCCCAAGAACATAGAACTGTAGGGCCATCAGAGTGCAACCCACCCTAGATAGCCAAAGCATGGATTAAGCTCAGCAAAGATATATGAAGTAGGATGCCCCAGGATTTGCCTCCACTCCCACTTTCCAGGGTGCTCAGTTGCAGGACATGGAGTCAAAGGAGATTATTCTCCAGCTTCAAGATTCAATGTTTTTTTTGTTGTTGTTAGGTTTTAGACTTACTTAGGACAAGCTACCTCTTTCTATTTTTCTATTTCTCCCTTTGAAATGGGAATGTTTATCTTATGCCCACCGTTGTATTTTGGAGGTAGTTAACTAGTTTTGATTTTACAAGCTCACCTGGAAGGATTTGCCTTTGGAAAAGTCATGCTGTGACTCTCATCCATATCTTATTTAGATCAGAGTTCAGACTTTAGACTTTTAAATTGTTGCTGGAATAAGTTAAGACATTGGGGCCACTGGGATGGAATAAATATATTTGGGCATGGTGAGAAGAGCATAAAGTTTGGGGTTCAGAGGCAGAATGTTATGGTTTGCTTGTGTCCTCCACATTTCATGAATTGGAAAATTAATTCTTATTATAACAATATTAAGAAGTGAGGACTTTAAGAAGTGATTAGGCCATGAAAACATTATTTTCATGAATGGGTTAAAGCCATTATTATAGGAGAGGATTATTTCAAAAGTGGTCTTGGCCTGATTTTCTCTCTGTCTCATGGGCTCATTTCTTTTTTCTTTTTGAGATGGAATCTTACTCTGTTGCCTAGGCTAGAGTGCAGTGGAGAAATCTCAGCTCACTGAAACCTCTGCCTCCCTGGTTCAGGTGATTCTCCTTCCTCAACCAGAGTATCTAGGACTATAGGTGTGTACCACCAGGCCAGGCTAATTTTTTCTTTTTTGTAGTATTAGTAGAGACGGGTTTTTCCATGTTGGCCAGGCTGGTCTTGAACTCCTGATCTCAGGTATTCTGCCTGGTTTGGCCTCCCAAAGTGCTGGGATTACAGATGTGAGCCACCATGTCTGGCCTCATGTGCTCACCTTTGCTTTTTGCCATAGGATAGCACAGCAAGAAGACTCTCACAAGATGCCAGCACCATGCTCTTGGACTTCCAAGCCTCTAGAACTGTGTTTCATGCCTTAAAACATTCCTTTACTGGTATTTCAGTGAGGTCTTCAGATGGAGATATGCTAATTAATTTGTTCAGTCTGCATCTTCATTTGAAAACTAGAGCTTACTTCTTTCCTTAGTCTCTGGCCAGTGGATGGGAAGTGGGATAAAATTAATGTGATGTTGCTAAAATTCAGAATTACTGTCTTTCTCTTAATCAAAATGAATAATTTTTGCTTTTCATCACCTATTTAAATAACTCCATCATTTGAACTGGATGTTTATAAGAAAAAACATTTAGATTTCCTTATTAAATAATGGACTCTACAATATAATCATAACTTTTATAGCTAACCCCAAAACCATTTTCTAAAAATTCATCATGAACAAAACTTTGTTATCTAGCTATATTCTCAAGGATTTTGTGATCTGTGAAAAACTGGACTGTAAAGTTAAAAAGATATTAGGAATTAATAATATAAGCAGTTTTATTAATTTCTGCATTACTGCATTCCACGTGCCAAAATGTAAACAAAATGTCCTTTATGAAATCATGTGATGACCTTCTCAGATTCTGATTCACTCACACACCTGAAAGAAAGGATATTTCATAATGATCAAACACTTGCTTAGTGTGTATTTGTGATTTCTGCTTCTTTAGAGCTCTTTAAATGAAAATGGTGTCATCTCTCAGGAATGAATAAAGTGTGGCCCAATCTAGAAGTGATGGGGTTTTTAGAGACAATTTTCAGTATAATTAGGTTCATCTACATGTGACAAATAACCTCAAATTCCTAAACACGGTGATTGTATTGAGATAGAGCAGACTTTCTTATTTAGGTAAACTAAGTGTCTGGTCACTCATTGTGCCATAATTATCAAGCAGCAGGATCCTCCTGTCTTACCTCTTCATGATACTTAGAATGCCACCTTACTGTCCAGGATGACAAGAACATCTCCAGGCACTACTGCTCTATTCCAGACAACAGTAAAGAGAAAGAGCAAAGAAAGGGCTACATCTTCACATTGGGGACACTTCCAAGAAATGTGCATATTGGGGATACTTTCATTCATTGGTTAATACTTGGTCACATGGTCATGCTTACTGGCAAAAAATGGTGGAAAATGCATCTATTTCAGCCATGTACTGACTAACTCTCAGAGTTTGTATTTTTAAGGAAGAAAAGAAGAAGAGATATTAGGTGATAAAGAACGTGTTTTTTTTAACAGGGGCAATTACGTATACCCAGCTTGTTATTCCATATTTTTTTTGTAATCTGTAAAACACAGAAAGGACAAACAGTTGATGGCAAGTGACCTGAGTGATGGACATCATATCAATGGCAGAACAACAATCAGATCTTGTTTCATGGCTACTGATCCTATGCTTATATCCAGCCTGGAAGTGAATAAATACTATTAAAAATTAATCATTTTAGTTATAAGATATCTCAAACACAGAAAAGGCTGAAATCTATAATCTACCACTCAATTTTATTAATGTTGCCACATTTGCTTCAGATATGTCTTTTGTCCCCATAAGAAATGGAAGTACCATCACCTTATCTGTTCCTTTCTAAGTGTTGAATCTTTACCAGTGGTGAGGGCTAGTCACACTGAAATAGAGTTTATTTTACTCTCAGCACCTTGTAGGTGCCATATGGTGACTGGGACTAGCTTGGCTAATAGGGAACCAAAAAACAATATTTTATTTTACTAATCTTAAGAAGACGTAATCTAGTTAGTGAAGTTTATTTCTATTAAAAATATCTTTTTTAGATTAAAAAACTAGAATACTGCATATACACATATTTGAAGGATATGACCTATAATTTAAAGAAAAATAAACATTAGTTTTATATCTATAATACAATATATTTATTTATTTATTAAGTAATCTACTTGACTACATTTTTACTCTTCTGAATCACTGCATATTGCATTTAATATTTTCTGTTCAAAATAGTAACGACAGACCTTATAGTTCTAAGTGGCACAGCCTCACCCACCTGACTTAGGTCAGATTCTGAGGAAATAGATTCTGAGCCTCTGTGGTTTTGCATGCAGGTGATTCCTTGGGGAGTGTGAGGGAGTAGGGGAAGACAAATTGAGCAGAAGGGAAAATTAGGCTGAAATGCAGTTGCAAATATTCTCAGCTCATATCACAGGGGCTCTGGAGCTGGGATGCGGAGATGAGTTTTTCCCTTGAAGCTACTGTACCCTTGCAGAGGCCAGTGATGAGACATTGGAACACAGCTGCCCCTGGGAAGGAGGTGTAACCGTGGTGGAGGGGGCTCTCTTCCACAAAAGCTGTGGGATCTCAGAGTCAACACTTCTTCAACCTGAGAACAGCATTTAGCAGCACATGGCCTTCTCTACTTCTGAGTGGGGAGCATTCCCAGTTAATATGCTTTAGCCAACAAGGCTCTTTTTATATTCTGCTAATGTTGGCCATTTCTAAGTCAACCAACTCACTCCAAAAAGATGGTTCATTTCATTTTCACTGAGCACATGTCAGTGTAATATTGTCCAAACTTCTTTGAATAGAAACCTGATAAATTCCATTTAAAAATAGACAAAGGAGATGAATTATTTATGACTGATTTGAAACATTTTTATCGTTTGGTAGGAAACACTACTGTTTCTGGTATTCTTAAAACATCTTGAAATGGGCAAGATTCTGAAACTCTGGTGTGTTGGAAAGAGCCTACTGTTGGAATCAGATGTACCTGAATTTGAATCTAGACTTCCACAGTTACTAGCTGTATGACTTAGGCAAATCATACAACCTCTCTGAATCTCAGTTTTCCAAACATAAAACATCACTTCTTCCAAGTTTCCTTTGGACTCTGTGATCCCCCTGATTTATGAGGAAATGTAGCCAGTGCCACCAGTAGAGTGAATCTAAAAACCACAGTAGGCCTGACCAATTTCCTGGCCATCTGTCAATAGAATTAACTTATCATCGAAGTTTCTTTCCTTCATGAGGAAACTCTCACACTAGCAGTGCCCTTGGGAGGCTGTTGAACGTGACTTCATGTTCGGGCTGCCCCATGGACAAGCTTGCCTTAGGAGAGGCTTAATTCTTTGGCTCAGCCTGAAGTAGGGAGCAAGAGGGAGACCTCAGAGGAGCACGAGCAGGTGCCAGCAGCAGGAGGTGCAACTTCAAAACCTGGATCAGGACCACATTGTAAGCATAGGGATTTGTGTAATCAAACTGCCATTTGCCCAGCACACACCCACCCTGGTTGTCTCTCTAGAGTGGCCCCCTCGCTCCTTCGATGTGGGGGCATAGGAGAATTTAATTAAGACAGAGGGACTGCCCACAGGGTTGGAATCTGTTCAGCTTCTGAGCTCAGTAAGCATGACTCATCCCCCCCATGGAGTTGGGGGTCGTCACTTTGAGACTTGAGTCCTTGCCATCAGGTTTCCTCACACATATACTTGCCTTTATTTCTTTCCATTTCTAATTGAGAGAAGATATGCTTTATTTGAAGTGAGAATTCCCCTGTGTCCATGAATGTCCTCCACTCCTGAAAATTATTGCAAAGGGAATAATAATTCAAATAGTCCAGACAGAAGGCAGTTCGGTGATCTCATAGAGGAGTCCACCAAGCAAAGCAGGGGCCAGGGGAATTAGGATAACTTGGCTGCAGAACACTGATTGCTGAGTGGTACAAATGTTCTTCTCCACACTTAGAGTGAGAAGAAGACTGTCCCACACTCTCTCTCGGGGCTCTGGGGCAGGCACATGGCATGTTAGACATAAAAGGGATCTCAGCCCATGGAAACTCAAGATCAATCAATCTGTCAACAAATCAATGGGATATTTATTGAACATCTGATAAATGAGTGAGGGAAAACCAATATATATTATGATTCATTATTTTAAAATATTTCAAACATTAAGAGGGAAAAAGAAAATAATTTGGCTGTTTTTAAAACTGGCAAAGTTGAGAATATGAAATTGATTGGAAATGTGCTTATGTGTCGTGTGACAAAGCAACATCTTACACTTTGTTTTTTTGTTTGTTGTTTGTTTTCCTGAAGTAGCATTTTAATGTATTTATTCAGGCATTTATAGAACACTTAACTATGAGTAGTGACTGAGTTGGGTGCAGTGTCTTCATCAGTACCATCCTGATCTCTTATCTCTACATCTTACTGGACTGCAGGGCCCAGCAGCCCTCTGACTCCTCTGCCTCAGTGTTTGTCCAGGCTCTGTACCACAAAGACAAAATAGAGGTTGGCAGGTATGCACTGCTCATTCTGTGAACTCATATCCACCAATCCCTTGGTCTTCTCGATCTGAAGTAAAAAAAGGTGTTCTTCCTTCTGGCCAAGGCTAACTCTACTCAGGGCTGGTGACATTTTGCAGAGTCCCTGGAGAAATGAAAGTACCAGTAAAGGAAGTCGATCTTTCTCCTATGGCCTGCTGCCTCAATCCACAATGGACAGGCGACCCTCTAGTGATTGTAACCTGCACGGTGCAATGCACTAGGAACCTGGGTCGAGGATGAGTGAGAAGCCTTCTGTCTTGCCCACTGAGCCCCTGTGCTGCCATGCTCTGCCCCAAGATGCTGTAAGGCAGGCGCCTAACCCTGAACTTTTCCATGCTCAGGCCCCCAGTGAGACAAAAGGGTGATGACAAACAGGGCTTTCCTCTATCAACACAACCTGGTCCCTGCCTTGTCAGAGGGTGAAAGTGGCTGTCAAATGGGTGGCGAATGCCAGGAGGGCTCTAGGCCCTGGCGGGTAGCTAGAAACATATTCCAAAAAGTGGGGAGGCAGGATCACTCATTTTCCAATGCTCCATGTCCCCAGCCCATGCTCCAATAGCCCACTGGACTTTACTTGCAAGACAGAAAATAGAATTATGAAAAATCTTGAGACAGCAATCACAAATCTTTAAACCAAGTACAAGGCTCTTCTGAGTGAAGGTCTCTGTGAGACTGCATGGATCGCCTGCTCATGAAGCCAGTCCTGACCATACGTCTCCTCTGGAAACTATCCACCCACATATTCCTCAAGGGGTCACTGTGTCAACAATACCCTCTTTTTCCTGTACCTGACTCCATTGCCCTCCACTTATTTTTCATCCTTAGGATACATGGTAACGTTCTACCTCTTCTTTAGCCTTTCATCCACTTTTCTCTCCATTTCCTTTTTGAAGTTGCCTATCTCTCTTTGTAGGTAGACTTATTGAAAGAGGAGTCAGCATTTATTGAGTGCTCTGTTTCATGTCTCATTCACCTTTAGTTGCTTCCAATAAGGCAGATCTATCTCTTACTCCACTAAGGAGCCCCTTGCAAAGGTCATCATCAAATTCCTTACTGTGGTCATCTCTCTTCTGTTTCCTTCTCCTCACTTTACTCTTAAGATTTTCATCTCCTGGGAATGTTCTCACTCTCTGGACCCCATTCTGCTGACTCTATCTACACATTTGGCTATGATAGCAATCCTAAATTTGCTTTTCTCACTTGGCCATCAACATCAGGCTCAGATATTCAACTATCTAGGAATACATTCATTTCAAAGAGTCACCTTAAATGCTTTACCCTGAAGTTTGTTTTCACTTTTTAAAAATAATTTGCTGTTTGTGATTCCTTAATACATCATGTTGCTTAATTTACTACTGTTGTTAATAATAGTATTTTTTTTTTTATTGCATTTTAGGTTTTGGGGTACATGTGATGAACATGCAAGATTGTTGCATAGGTACACACATGGCAGTGTGCTTTGCTGCCTTCCGTCCCCTCACCTGTATCTGTCATTTCTCCCCATGCTATCTCTTCCCACCTCCACACCCCCCGCCCCTCCCCCATTTCCCCCCAACAGACCCCAGTGTGTAGTGCTCCCCTCCCTGTGTCCATGTGTTCTCATTGTTCAACACCCACCTATGAGCGAGAATATACGGTGTTTGATTTTCTGCTCTTGTGTCAGTTTGCTGAGAATGATGGTTTCCAGGTTCATCCATGTCCCTATAAAGGACGTGAACTCATCGTTTTTGATGGCTGCATAATATTCCATGGTGTATATGTACCACATTTTCCCTATCCAGTCTATCATCGTTGGGCATTTGGGTTGGTTCCAGGTCTTTGCTATTGTAAACAGTGCTGCAATGAACATTCGTGTGCACGTGTCCTTGTAGTAGAATGATTTATAATCCTTTGGATATATACCCAGTAATGGGATTGCTGGGTCAAATGGGATTTCTATTTTTAAGTCCTTGAGGAATCGCCACACTGTCTTTCACAATGGTTGAATTAATTTACATTCCCACCAACAGTGTAAAAGTGTTCCTATTTCTCCACATCCTCTCCAGCATCTGTTGTTTCCAGATTTTTTAATGATCGCCATTCTAACTGGTGTGAGATGGTATCTCAATGTGGTTTTGATTTGCATTTCTCTGATGACCAGTGATGATGAGCATTTTTTCATATGTTTGTTGGCCTCCTGTATGTCTTCTTTTGTAAAGTATCTGTTCATATCCTTTGCCCATTTTTGAATGGGCTTGTTTGTTTTTTTCTTGTAGATCTGTTTTAGTTCTTTGTAAATTCTGGATATCAGCCCCTTGTCAGATGGGTAGACTGCAAAAATTTTTTCCCATTCTGTTGGTTGCCGATTCACTCTACTGACTGTTTCTTTTGCCGTGCAGAAGCTGTGGAGTTTGATTAGGTCCCATTTGTCTATTTTGGCTTTTGTTGCCATTGTTTTGGCGTTTTGGTCATGAAGTCCTTGCCTACACCTATGTCCTGAATGGTTTTGCCTAGATTTTCTTCTAAGGTTTTTATGGTATTAGGTCTGATGTTTAAGTCTTTAATCCATCTGGAGTTAATTTTGGTGTAAGGTGTCAGGAAGGGGTCCTGTTTCTGCTTTCTGCACATGGCTAGCCAGTTTTCCCAACACCATTTATTAAACAGGGAGTCCTTTCCCCATTGCTTGTTTTTGTCAGGTTTGTCGAAGATCAGATGGTTGTGGGTATGTTGTATTTCCTGTGAGGCCTCTGTTCTGTTCCATTGGTCTATATCTCTGTTTTGGTACCAGTACCATGCTGTTTTGATTACTGTAGCCTTGTAGTATAGTTTGAAGTCCGGTAGTGTGATGCCTCCTGCTTTGTTCTTTTTGCTTAGAATTGACTTGGCTATGCGGGCTCTCTTTTGGTTCCATATGAAGTTTAAGGTGTTTTTTTCCAGTTCTGTGAAGAAGGTCACTGGTAGCTTGATGGGAATAGCATTGAATCTGTAAATTACTTTGGGCAGTATGGCCATTTTCACGATGTTGATTCTTCCTAACCATGAACATGGAATGTTTCTCCATCTGTTGGTATCCTCTCTTATTTCGTTGAGCAATGGCTTGTAGTTCTCCTTGAAGAGGTCCTTTACGTTCCTTGCTAGTTGTATTCCTAGGTACTTTATTCTCTTTGTAGCAATTGTAAATGGCAGTTCGTTCTTGATTTGGCTCTCTTGAAGTCTATTACTGGTGTATAGGAATGCTTGTGATTTTTGCACGTTGATTTTGTATCCTGAGACTTTGCTGAAGTTGTTTATCAGTTTCAGGAGATTTTGGGCTGAGATGATGGGGTCTTCCAGATATACAATCATGTCATCTGCAAATAGAGACAATTTGATTTCCTCCTTTCCAATTTGGATACCCTTTATTTCTTTTTCTTGCCTGATTGCTCTGGCTAGAACTTCCAGTACTATATTGAATAGGAGTGGTGAGAGAGGGCATCCTTGTCTAGTGCCAGATTTCAAAGGGAATGCTTCCAGTTTTTGCCCATTCAGTATGATATTGGCTGTTGGTTTGTCGTAAATAGCTTTTATTGTTTTGAGATACGTTCCGTCAATACCTAGTTTATTGAGGGTTTTTAGCATAAAGGGTTGTTGAATTTTGTCAAAAGCCTTCTCTGCATCAATCGAGATAATCATGTGGTTTTTGTCTTTGGTTCTGTTTATGCGGTGAATTACGTTTATGGACTTGCGTATGTTGAACCAGCCTTGCATCCCTGGGATGAATCCTACTTGATCATGGTGGATGAGCTTTTTGATATGCTGTTGCAATTGGTTTGCCAGTATTTTATTGAAGATTTTTGCATCTATGTTCATCATGGATATTGGCCTGAAATTTTCTTTTCTTGTTGAGTCTCTGCCGGGTTTTGGTATCAGGATGATGTTTGTCTCGTAAAATGATTTGGGAAGGATTCCCTCTTTTTGGATTGTCTGGAATAGTTTCAGAAGGAATGGTATCAGCTCCTCCTTGTATGTCTGGTAGAATTCAGCTGTGAACCCATCTGGACCTGGGCTTTTTTTGGGTGGTAGGCTCTTTATTGCTGCCTCGACTTCAGACCATGTTATTGGTCTATTCAGGGTTTCGGCTTCTTCCAGGTTTAGGCTTGGGAGGTTGCAGGTGTCCAGGAATTTATCCATTTCTTCCAGGTTTACTAGTTTATGTGCATAGAGTTGTTTGTAATAATCTCTGATGATGGTTTGGATTTCTGTGGAATCTGTGGTGATATCCCCTTTATCGTTTTTTATTGCATCAATTTGGTTATTCTCTCTTTTCTTTTTTATTAATCTGGCTAGTGGTCTGTCTATTTTGTTGATCTTTTCAAAAAACCAGCTCCTGGATTTATTGATTTTTTGAAGAGTTTTTTGTGTCTCTATTTCCTTCAGTTCTGCTCTGATCTTAGTTATTTCCTGTCTTCTGCTAGGTTTTGAGTTTTTTTGATCTTGCTCCTCTAGCTCTTTCAATTTTGATGATAGGGTGTCAATTTTAGATCTCTCCTTTCTTCTCATGTGGGCACTCATTGCTATATATTTTCCTCTAGAGACTGCTTTAAATGTGTCCCAGAGATTCTGGTATGTTGTGTCTTCGTTCTCATTGGTTTCGAAGAACATCTTTATTTCTGCCTTCATTTCATTGTTTATCCAGTCAACATTCAAGAGCAAGTTGTTCAGTTTCCATGAAGCTGTGCGGTTCTGAGTTAGTTTCTGCATTCTGAGTTCTAACTCGATTGCACTGTGGTCTGAGAGACTGTTTGTTATGATTTCTGTTCTTTTGCATTTGCTGAGGAGTGATTTATTGCCAATTATGTGGTCAATTTTAGAGTAGGTGTGATGTGGTGCTGAGAAGAATGTATATTCTGTGGATTTGGGGTGGAGAGTTCTGTAAATGTCTATTAGGTTTGCTCGTTCCAGGTCTGTGTTCAGGTCCTGGATATCCTTGTTGATTTTCTGTCTGGTTGATCTGTCTAATATTGACAATGGGGTGTTAAAGTCTCCCACTATTATTGTGTGAGAGTCTAAGTCTCTTTGTAAGTCATTAAGAACTTGCCTTATGTATCTGGGTGCTCCTGTATTGGGTGCATATATATTTAGGATCGTTAGCTCTTCTTGTTGCAGTGATCCTTTTACCATTATGTAATGTCCTTCTTTGTCTCTTTTGATCTTTGTTGCTTTAAAGTCTATTTTATCAGAGATGAGAATTGCAACTCCTGCCTTTTTTTGCTCTCCATTTGCTTGGTAGATCTTCCTCCATCCCTTTATTTTGAGCCTTTGTGTATCCTTGCATGTAAGATGGGTTTCCTGGATACAGCACACTGATGGGTTTTGGCTTTTTATCCAATTTGCCAGTCTGTGTCTTTTGATTGGGGCATTTAGTCCATTGACATTTAGGGATAGTATTGTTATGTGTGAATTTGATGCTGTCATTTTGATGCTACCTGGCTGTTTTGTTGGTTAGTTGATGCAGATTCTTGATTGTGTTGCTGCTTTTTTACCATTTGGTGTGTTTTTGGAGTGGCTGGTACTGGTTGTTCCTTTATATGTGTAGAGCCTCTTTCAGGAGTTCTTGTAGAGCAGGTTTGGTGGTGATGAAATCTCTGAGTGCTTGCTTGTTCACAAAGGATTTTATTTTTCCTTCACTTATGAAGCTGAGTTTGGCTGGATAGGAGATTCTGGGTTGAAAGTTCTTTTCTTTAAGGATGTTGAATATTGGCCCCCAGTCTCTTCTGGCTTGTAGGGTTTCTGCTGAGAGATCTGCTGTGAGTCTCATGGGCTTCCCTTTGTGGGTAACCCGACCTTTCTCTCTGGCTGCCCTTAGCATTTTCTCTTTCATTTCAACCCTGGTGAATCTGACGATTATGTGCCTTGGGGTTGCTCTTCTTGAGGAATATCTCTGTGGTGTTCTCTGTATTTCCTGGATTTGAATATTGGTCTGCCTTGCTAGGTTGGGGAAGTTTTCCTGGATAATATCCTGAAGAGTATTTTCCAGCTTGGATTCATTCTCTTCATCACATTCAGGTACACCTATCAGACGTAGATTAGGTCTTTTCACATAGTCCCACATTTCTTGAAGATTTTGTTCATTCCTTTTTGCGCTTTTTTCTCTGTTCTTGCCTTCTCTTTTTATTTCATTGAGTTGGTCTTCGACCTCTGATATCCTTTCTTCTGCTTGGTCAATTCGGCTGTTGAAGCTTGTGCATGCTTCACGAAGTTCTCGTCTTGCGTTTTTCAGCTCCATCAATTCACTTATTCTCCTCTCTATGCTGTCCATTCTCGTCAGCAGTTCGTCCAATCTTTTTTCAAGGTTCCTATTTTCTTTGCGATGGGTTAGAACATGTTCTTTTAGCTCATTGTAGTTTCTTACTACCCATCTTCTGAAGTCTGATTCTGTCATTTCATCACCCTCCTTCTCCATCCGGTCTGGTTCCCTTGCTGGTGAGGAGTTGTGATCACTTTTAGGAGGTGAGGTGTTCTGGTTTCGGGAGTTTTCATCCTTTTTACGCTGGTTTCTACCCATTTTTGTGGGTTTATCCACCTGTTGTCTGTCTCTGTCCCAGAGAGTTGGAGCTTTATGAGTTTCCGTTGCACTACTGCCTTTTTTGATTTTTTTTTTGTTTTTCAGGTCGGGCCCGCCCAGCTAGCAGCAGGCCTAGCCTCTGCCTGCCCGCAGGGGCTTTGCTGAGCTGCTGTGGGCTCCGCCCAGCTGCCCTGAGCTCTTCCCTGTAGTCCTTTTTATATGGGCGTAGTTAGAACTGTCTGGGCAATGGTGGCCCCGCCTCTGTTATGGCGGACTCTCTCTGTTGTGGCAGGTTGCCTCGGCAACGGCGGGTTGCCTCGGCAATGTAGCGGTGGAGAGTCTCAGTAATGGCGGAAGCCCCTCCCCCACGGAGCCGGACCGTCCTGGTTCAGCTGTGCTTGGTTTGAAGGGCTCAACCCAGAGGGTTTCCAATTACTGTTTTTGTTTCCGTTGTTGTTGGGGGTGGAGGGGTGGGACCAACCGAGCCTGATCACCTGGCTCCCTGACTCAGAGTCTTTTCTTTTAAGTTGAACGACCCCGCGTTCCGGTCGCTTGTTGAAAAGGCGCCGGGATCTCCCGCTGCGACTCACGGAGTCGGCTCGAACCGCGGCGCCGGCTCCTGGCGGATTTTTTGCCTAGGAATCTCCTGGCCTGACTCGCTATTTCAGATGAATGGGCTATTCTGCCGTCTCAAGGCTCTGCTCGCCAGCTAAGAGGGCTCCCAGACCAGTGGCTTTTGTACGGAGAACCGCAGCAACAGGGAGTGGTCACAGCAGCCACGAGGGCGGAATCAGCCCCTCGGGGGCCAAAACAGCCGCACCGGCTGGGACTGCGACGCTGGCGACCCCTCTGCCTGGGTATCTCCTGGTCTGTGGGCAATAAGAGTTAGTCTGTAAATGCGGCGTCCACTCACCCTCTGCACTTTCACTGGGAGCTGAAGTCCTGAGCTGTTCTTAGGCGGCCATCTTGAAAGTCGGATCTAATAATAGTATTAACAAGCATTTACTGAAGGTTGATTACAGCAGGTGCTGAGACAGAGTTTCTGTTTTATTTAACAACTTCTTTCTTAGCTTTTACTATTAGACAGATATTGACCTAAGCACTTAACATACACTAATTTATAGAATTCCTACAATAATTCTATGTGATTATTTCAATATGTAATCAAAACAATCCTATGGGATAGATATTATATCTCTTTTACAGATAAGGAAACTGAAGCACAGGAATGACGAGAAATGTATCCAAGGCCACATAGCAAAGAGTTCTGTTGGAATTGAGCCTATGTTCTTCTATTTCCATATTTGTGAGTCTTTTCTTAAGTATTTGAAGCATTCTAGATAGTTTGTTCTCTTATCACTTACATCCAATCAGTTACCAAATCCAGGAAATCCTACTTTATAAATATCTCTTGAAGCTGCCATTTTGTCTCCCTCCCATTGCTACAGTTGGCATTGAAGACCTCACTGTTTACCTGGAATGGGTCACCTGTCTTGTCCTGACCCATTTACCTTTGAAAAATTAAGGTCAAAATGTCAATGCTTGGTGAATAGATGGCTGCTTGGGTCTTTGGAAATAACTGTAGCATCCCTGATCTTCATGATTCTGGTTTACTAGTTCAAAACTGCTGATTCTGAGATTGAGTCCAAATGTCTTGTTATATTATGTGATATGTTTGGGATCTGTGCCCCACTCAGATATGTTGAATTGTAATCCCCAGTGTTGGAAGACGGGCCTGGTTGGAAGTGATTGAATCATGGGGTGGACTTCCCCCTTGCTGTTCTTGTGATAGTTCTCATGAGATCTGGTTCTTTAAAAATGTGGCATCTCCCTCCTAACTTCCTTCCTTCCTCCTGCTTCAGCCATGTGGAATGTGTGGGCTTCCCCTTCACCTTCTGCCATGATTGTAAGTTTTCTGAAGCCTCCCCAGCCATGCTTCCTGTACATCCTGCAGAACCATATGGCAATTTCTTTATAAATTACCCAGTCTCAGGTAGTTCTTTATAGCAATGTAAGATGGGACTAATACAGCATACAAGGTATATTATAAGCCATATTGATCATCTGGCTTCCATCTCTGGTTTATTTTTACCTTGTCTCATTCCTCCAAGGTGAGTGATTTGGGAGCTAAGAAATCAGATGAAAATTCTATTATACTCAGCCCATATTCAAAGTCAAGTAGGGGATATAAGGGCCAAAAATACAAATAACTGTCATACAAAGAACAAAGTACTCATTTATGTAAAAGAGGCATTGGCAAAGAATACTAATGGAATCCAGAGGCAGAAGTCAATTTTTTATTGTTTAAATTGGGAAGGATAATAGAACTCTATCAAGAAGGTGGTATTTGGGCTTAAGATTGAAATATGGGTATACCATGTAACTATGAACATTTTAGATATTTGTGGGAAGACATTTAGGCCAAAAAAGAGATGCAGAAAGTATGAAGCTATGTGGAAAACACTAAACTCACTTTGGCTTTTCTTGGGCTACAGGATCAGCAGTGGGGATGTCAGCTTGAGTCAGCTCATAAAATACCTCAAATGTTGGTTTCGAGTGTGGGATTCATCTCATAAGTAATGGGGAACAAAGTCTGGATTTTAAAACAGGAAGAATTTGGTGCAAATAGATAGAAAGAAACTTCCTTACTGGAAAAATGTTATTTTGATGAGTGTGCTGAGATGGCCACTTGGAGCCCCACGTTTCCCACACAGTCCTAATGGTTTCTGAGGCCCGACTGCAACATGGGCTCTGAGACTGGACAGTACCCAGACTGGACAGTCAGCGCATTGGTATTGTATCCCCTCTTGCTCCTGCTGGCTTCAGGGGTAAATCCTTGACTAAATTAGGCCAATCACAGCTGAAGTTTCAGTTCTGGGATCTTTAAACTCTCAGGGAAGCACTTTTTATTTTTATTTTTTTATGATGAACTTAGCCCAATACTGTGGGCCTGGAGGTTCCATGTGGTGCTCAGAATGAAGCCAGAAGAGTGGAAGGCAGGGCTGTGATGGAGAGAAATGGGTTCTGCACGTCACTGTTTCAGCCCACATTCAGCTGTGCCAAGTCCCTGCACTTTTCTCTTAGGAAAGCAGTATGTTCCCACATGCTTAGACAAATTACAGTTGGCATTTCTGCCCCTTACATTCAAAAGAGGCTTATTCATGGATGGACACAGTGGTCCCACCTGTAATCCCAGAGGCAGGTGGATCACTAGAGTCCAGGAATTCGAGATCAGCCTGGACAACATGGTGAAACCCTGTCCTTACCAAAAAAAATACAAAAATTAAATTACCTGGCTATGGTGGTGTACACCTGTATTCTCAGGTACTTTGGGAGGCTGAGGTGGGGAGATTGCTTGACCTCAGGAGGTCAAGACTGCAGAGAAACCAGATTACACTGCTGCACTCCAGCCTTGGAGACAGAGCAAGACTCTGTCTCAATTTAAAGAAAAGAAAACACACAAAAAGAGGCTTAATTGACACAAGCTATCCAAGCTCTATTGGGGCAGACATCTCTTGGGTCTAAAATAGGTGTATGAAGGAAAGAAAGGCATTTTAAGCAAAAAGCAAGGTTCTCTTTTAAGGAAGGGTAAGAACCACTGATTTTTCAAGTTTTACTTTTTCAGTACTCTCAGTAGGACAGTCAGCATTCTCAGCAGGCATTTAATGAAGGTGAAAAGGAAGAGACATCAGCCATTCTCAGGCCAGGTTTGAGGCTTTTGACTCCTGAGGTACTGCACTGAGAAAGAGGTTAAGGTCTTGTACAAAAGCACTTTGTATAAGTTAGGTCAGCATTCTGTTTCTGAATCAGAAGCTAGATTCATAAAAGCCAAAGGACACACACAAAACAATTCAAATACTACTCATATCTTCAGCAAACATGTTTAAATGTGGCCTCTTTTTTTTACTTTATTATTTTATTTTATTTTGATTCAGGGAGTAACACGTACAAGGTTTATTACATGGTTATGTTGCACAGGGGTCCTGGTTCTCTCTAATGGAGGCAGAGTCAAGCAGGTAATTGCAGTGTGGAGGGAGAATGCAATGACAGAGCACCCCAAATGATAGAACTCCCCAAAGAGGAGTGACATGGTTTGGCTGTGTCCCCACCTAGATCTCATCTTGAACTGTAGCTCCCATAATTCCCATGTGTTGTGAGAGAAACCCAGTAGGAGATAATTGAATCATGAAGGTGGTTTCCCCCATACTGTTCTCATGGTAGTGAATAACTCTTACATGATAAGATCTGATGGTTTTATAAGGAGAAAGCCCTTTCACTTGGTTCTCATTATCTCTTTGCCTGCTGCCATGTAAGACATGCGTTTTGCCTCTGGCCATGACTGTGAGGCCTCCCCAGCCATGTAGAACTGTGAGTCAATTAAACCTCTTTTCTTTACAAATTACCCAGTCTTGGATATGCCTTTGTCAGTAGTGTGAAAATGGACAATATACAGAGGACAAGTAATTTTTGGTGATATGAGACATTCAAGGCAGGGGGAGAAAAGGCCCAACAGGGGCCGAGAACGCTGACCTGTTCATGAAACTGCAGATAAGCTGGTGGTAGCCATGTTGAGGATAGAAAGAGGAGGGTTATGGGTCAGCAGGAGCTAGAATGTGAAGGAGTTGAAATGTCGGGCAAAGCTTCTGGGGCTTGGTTCTTGGGATATTATGCAAATTCATCTATTGGCTGCTAGTAACTTTATAATACTTCAATATTTTCTACTAGGTTGGTGAAAAAGTCATTGCAGTTTTTGGCATAGAAAGTGATGACCAAAACTGCAGTAAATTTGCACCTACCTAGTAATAATGATATATTACATTTATTCAGGGGTTCATAGCAGTGAATATTTTGAACCAATAAAAAGTTGAAAATAAAATCCAGCACTGGCATTATGTGGACACCATGACTTTATCTCATTTAAAAGAAGAAGTAAAAAAAAAAATTTAAGATGGCATGTCTGGGTCTTGTGGACTAGTACAAAGTTTCCTTTTGATACATGTACTTTGAGCCTAAACATACTCAATGCTGAGTACAGTTGTGACTTCTAGCTCCCAAAGTGAAAAAAACTCCTTCAGAGGAAAGTTCTCACACACACGCTGAAAACTTTTCATTTTTTTCATCATAATCTTCGACACAATATAACCCCATCCACCCTACTGGGGAGGAGCCTCCCTTACATGTGGCAGGGAGTTCCTAGAGCTGAGTGGAAGGTACTCTTAAGCTGTCCTACAGGCTGTTTCCACAAATGCCAGCAAAGAGTGAATCCAGACTTCCAAAAAAAAAGATCTTCAAGAGCCTCCAGTGCTCCACTGTAGGCCTACTGCATACAATTAACTCTCCACTGTAAGTATGAGGAACATGTGCCTTCAAGTTATTATTCTGTAGGCCTACTGCATACAATTAACTCTCCACTGTAAGTATGAAGAACATGTGCCTTCAAGTTTTTAGGTCTGGAGGTGGAACACATTCAAGGGAATGCAAGTCTATTTGCATAACTAAGTGGGACTGTATCAAATGGTGTTTTTAAATCCCAGAACAGAGCGAGAATTTGCCTCAAAAATAAAGTTGAGATTGTATTTCTAAGAGGGAAGGAAATTATTTGCAATTTATTTGAGACAAGGTCTCTCTATATTGCTCAGGCTGGATTTGAACTCCTAGGCACAAACATTTTTTATGCCTCAGCCTCCAGAGTAGCTAGGATGTTTGCAACTTTTAAATCACAGTTTTCTTAGAAAAACAAAATTACAACAAAATCTGAGAATCCTCCTGGTATGGTTTGGATCTGTGTCACATCCAAATGTCATGTTGAATTGTAAATCTCCAATGTTAGAAGTGGAGCCTGGTGGGAGGTAATTGGATCATGGGAGTGGATTTCTCATGAATGGTTTAGTATCATGCCCTTGGTACTATTCTCTCCATAGTGAATTCTTGTAATATCTGGTCATTTAAAAGTGTGTGGCACCTTCCCCTTTGCTCTCTTGCTCCATGTGATGTGCCTGCTCCTTCTTCACCTTCTGCCATGATTACAAGTTTCCTGAGGCCTCCCCCAGATGCCAGCACCATTCTTCCTGTACAGCCTGCAGAACTTCGACTGAATTAAACCTATTTTCTTATGATCACCCAGTCTCATGTATTTCTCTGTAGCAACGCAAGATCAGACTAACATATCTTTTCATCCACAGCCCATTTGTAACATACACACCCCTATATACATATATAAAGACATGGTTTATATGTGGCATTTTATATTTTTCCCTCTTTTAGAAGTTTAACTGTGTGCTGTAGAAGCTCCATTTTGGAGTCTTTGCTCTGCCACTTCTATGGTCTGATTATTTATCTCCTCCATAGTCGTATGATGAAACCCAATCCCCATTGCAATAGTATTGAGAGGTGGACCCCTTAGGAGCAGATTAGATCAAGAGAATGGAGTCCCCATCAATGGGATTAGTGCCCTTATAAAGGAGGCCTGAGGGAGCATGTTTGCCCCTTCTACTCTGTAATGATATAGCTAGAAATTGCCATCTGTGAGCAACAGACCCTTACCAGACACTGAGTCTACTGGAACCTTGATATGGGACTTCCCATCTTCCAGTATTGTGAGCAACACATTTCTGTGGTTTATAAATTACGTATTTTACAGGATTTCACCACAGCAGCCTGGATGGACTAAGATGACCCACTCAACTGGCAAGTAATAGAAAATCTCTGAGACTCAATTTTTTCCATCTGGAAAATAGGCATATAAGATACTTCCCTTGCGTCAAGATAGTTATGAAATCACAGGTGGAGGTTGTTTGTAGAGTGGACAGTGAAAGTACTATCGCGTATTGGTTTCCTAGTGCTGCTGTAGCAGAGTACCTTAAACTCGTGGCTTAAAACAGCAGACATTCATTCTCTCACTGGTCTGGAGGCCAGAGTTTAAAACAAGGAGTCAGTATGACCTTGCTTCCTTCCTTAGCTCTTCAGGCTTTTGGTGGCTTGGGCGTTCTTTGGCTTGTGTCAGCATAATGCTAATCCCTGCCTCTGTCTTCACTTGGTCACCCTCCCTGCATGTGCCCCTGTCTCTTCATATAGCATTCTTTTGACCAGGACACCAGCCCTGTTGGATTACATACCCACGCTACTCCAATATGACCTCATCTACCTTAATTAATTACATCTGAAGTGACTCTAGTTCTCAATAAAATCACATTCTGAAGTCCTGGAGGTTAAAATGTCAACATGTCTTTTTTGGGAGGACATGGTTCACAAATTCTCTATCCACTCATTGATAGATGAGCATTTGGGTTGGTTCCATGTTTTTGCAATTGCAAATGACTTCTTCTTTTTCTCTGGGTAGATGCCTAGTAGTGAGATTGCTGGATTAATTGTTAGTTCTACTTTTAGTTCTTTTCTTCTTTTTAAAAATGTGTCAAATATACTGAAAGCTCTAATTTCAGGATTGACTCACTTTCTTTTTTAAAAATTAAAAATTTTTTTATTATACTTTAAGTTCTGGGATACATGTGTAGAACAGACAGGTTTGTTATAGGTGTACACATGCCACGGTGGTTTGCTGCATCCATCCACCCATCATTTATAGTAAATATTTCTCCTAATGTTATTGCTCCCCAATCCCCCAACCCCCTTTTCTCCCTCCTGTAGTTCTCCCACCTCCCGACAGGCCCCATGTGTGATGTTCCCCTCCCTGTGTCGATGTGTTCTCACTGTTCAACACCCACTTATGAGTGAGAACATGCGACATTTGGTTTTCTCTTCTTGTGTCAGTTTGCTGAGAATGATAGTTTTCAGCTTCATCCATGTCCCAGCAAAGGACATGAACTCATTCTTTTTTATGGCTGCATAGTATTCCATGGTGTATATGTGCCACATTTTCTTTATCCAGTCTATCGTTTATGGGTATTTGGGTTAGTTCCAAGTCTTTGCTATTGTAAACAGTGCTGCAATAAACCTATGTGTGTATATGTCTTTATAAACGAAAGATTTGTAATTCTTTGTGTATATACCCAGTAATGGGATTGCTGGGTCAAATGGTGTGTCTATTTCTAGATCCTTGAGGAATCGCCACACTGTCTTCCACACTGTTTTCCATAGTGGTTGTACTAGTTTACATTCCCACCAGCAGTGTAGAAGTGTTCCCTGTTCACTGCATTCATGCCAAAATCTACGATTTTTTTATTTTTTTGATTATGGCTATTCTTGCAGGAGTAAGGTGGTATCACATTGTGGTTTTGATTTGCACTTTCCTGATCATTAGTGATGCTGAACATTTTTTTCATAAGTTTCTTGGTTATTTTTATATCTTCTTTTAAGAATTGTCTATTCGTGTCCTTAGCCCACTTTTTGATGAAATTGTTTGTTTTTGTCTTGTTGATCATTTGAGTAATGTCCATTTTAAATTATTTATTTGACAAATATTTACTGTATACTAACTGTATACCAGGCCTTGTATTTAGTAGTGTGGAAAAATAAAGACCTGTAGATCTAAAATTTTAGCTAGAGTTTTAAATTGGGACTATAGCTAGTGCCCTGGACACATTGCTTTTTCTCAGAGAGGAGCCTCTTTTATGCTTTTATTTTTTTTTCATTTTACTTTGCTAACAACTCTATTTCCTTCTGGAAAGTCTTATCTAAATTGTTTTGGTTTGAGTTCATTGTGTTTTCCACATGTTCCCAGAATACCTGGAGTTATCACTGCAGGCTATAGTCCTTGATATACTGTGGATATTTTGTGATCCAGTGTTATAATATTTTATTATGCTTAGTATTCTAGTAGCTAGCACGAGGGTCAGTGTACAACTAGTATGTTTAGATTGAATGTGAAATGAAATTACACCTGGTCAGACAATGGCCAGATTTGAAAAGTTATATTCTTTTATCCCTATGGCATTCTACTTTTCTTCTTTCTCTTTTCTTTTCTAAATAATTTTTGAAATTAAAAAAAAAAACATACATGTTTCTTAAAGAAGATTTTAAATAAAGAACAGATTAAGAAGATTAAACTCTATTTGCAATCCCACCACCCAAACACAATGATAACATTTCCTTATCTCTATGTTTTTATGCATGCCTTTTAAAACCTATTATATATTAATATATTGTTATGTGCTGTAATAAAGTAGCACCCAAATATAAACAGGTTAACCAGTAGAATTTACACTTCCCTGAAATAAAGTTCAAATGAGTGACTGTGATGTCAGGATGTCTCACTTCTCAGCAATAGTTCGGAAACCCAGGCTTTTGCCACCTTGCAACTCTGTCATCTTTAATCCAGGGCTTCCAAAATTGTTGATGTAGGGAAAAGGGCTGTAGGATCTTCAAGGAAACATTTTATGGGTGGAGCTGAAAGGATTCACAGCGCTTTCTTTCTTAGTTCATTGCCTACTACTTAGTAGTAGGTTGGTAGCACGTTAAGTAGTAAGTTGATAACATGGTCATCACTAACTTCAAGAAAGACTGAGCCATATAGGGTGACTGAGAGCAAAGAAGAAAAGGGACATGGGTCTAATGAACTTCTAGCAGCCCTTCCACAAAGTAAAATAATTCTCTGTGTACATTAATTATAGGTTATGTTTTTTTATTAAAAAATATTGCAAGCTTTTGTCCATATTATTATATAATTCTCCTAAACAGCAGATAAAATTAGGGTCCTAATGTTCCAAATGCAGACTGAGTGATGTAATAACTTCCCTGAGACCCTTCAGCCAATGCCTTGCAGAGCTGGTCCTCAGCCCTTAATTCCCTGACTTCTTTTGCAGTGCTTTGTAACAACAGGCATTTGGAACTGCAAAGGGAAGGAAAAAAAAAAAAACACTGTCATGCCAGAAACCAGGAAGATAATCCAGAAAGCATCTTAAAGCTTGATTAAGAGAGACCACTGCTCAGATATTTCAAAATGGAAAAAGATAAACAAAAAACTTTCAAAAATGCAATATGGATGAGGCTTGGTGGGTTGCAAGTGTTTAGAGAGCTCATCACTTAAAGTAAGTGGTTGGTTTGGCCCATGGCCACTGTTCTTTGAGTTAGCTTTGACCCTTAACAACTTAGTTGACTGATTGGCTAGCATGCCAGGACATTAAACCAAGCCTGAGATTTACAAGAGAAGAGAACTGGCCTCTCCTGTTTGTGAATACCAACATTGACTCTTGGAACCAAGAAAATGTTTTGTTAGGCTATTTCTTTTTCTCACAATATCCCATTGAGGGTCATGAGTTCCTGAGGTGTGAAAATAACTGGGAAAATTCAGAATTCAGCTAATATCTATTTGCTGAATTCTGAGCACACATCAGGCTTGTAGAAGCCAAGAACATGTTTATCAACGCACAGAGCAAAGTTTCAAGCTTCCTGTATAATGACCTCTCGATGTGATATGTGTATGTCGAGTGCCCTACTGTGACTAAGAGCTATCTAAAAAGGAAAAAAAATATAGCCACCTCCTGAAGCATGTATAAATTGCTTTTTTAGACCCTATAAAATTTTAGCTAGCACCAAACATAGAACTTCATTCATCATCCTGCAAGTGAGGACTGCCAAGGGAAGCCAGTTCTTCCTGAGCCGAAAGTGGCAACACTCCAGGATTGGCAGAAATCAAATGAATCATTTCCTGCTTTTAGTTTTAGATAAATAATCAGAAAAGATTGTCTAGATTATGGTCCAAAAGACACTTTTCATAACTCTGAGGACCCAGAATCTTTAAGAACTTCATGTGGAAACCCCCTATTTCGAATTATTTTATTGTACAGTACTGAAGCAATGGTAGATAAATCCATGAAATTCAAACTAAAATTTTAATACAGTGAATACTTACAAAACCCAGGGTGGTGAATATATTGAGCCTGTCTCTTTATTTTCTGTATTTTAATGCTTCGACATCTGAGCCTTGCTGACACTGGAGGGACTGCTCCTCCCGGGGTTAGCTAATTCCTAGAGACAGTAAACTTGCCTGAGAGCCTGTTCGTCAAGCACAAACCAACCAATCTAGAGTCCACCTCTTCAACCACCTTTTCTATCCAGCTCTCACACTCTGGGCCACTATCCACCTGCCCTTTTCACCCCAAAGCAGGTACCGGACAACTAGGGATATCCCCTATGCCCCAGAGCCCACTGAAATTATTCAAAATAGCCAATCCTAAGTCTGCTTACCCTCCCTAACTCATTTCTTCCTCCAGAAATCACAGTAAAGGTTCTTGTCTACATTTTCCCCTATGCCTTCAGTGTCCTGACCCATACTGGTGCCTTCTCTTGTGACTCCCCTGTGCTATGACATGCCCCTTCCTCTTGGGAATCTATGAGCACAACAAACTCTCTTTTCAATGGTAGTTGTCTCCTTAACTGTTGGCCTTGTCATCCCTGAATAATAATAAGACCTACATTTTCAAACAGTGAAATGAAAGAACATGAAAATAAGAATTGAGGACATGGGTCCAGTCCTGATTGTGTCACTACTTTCCTGGGAGCAAATTTCCTAACTTATTTGGGTCTCAGTTTTCTTGTCTCTGAACTGAGGCAGCTGGATTTCTCTAGATTTGAATCTTAAAATGTCTTTAAATGTTCAAATTTTATGAACTTAGTCTTTTAGCAGGTAGATATGCTGTTTATTATGGAGACTTCCAAATAATGCGATATTTTCATGAAGCATTTACTGAGTACGTATTTGACAGGCATTGAGCTAGGCACTAGGAATCCAAAGACCATTAAGAAAAATTTCCTGCTTTTTAAAATTTCCTGCTTTTAAATGCATAATGCTGTTTTCACATCTATTATGTTGCTTGTAGAGATTTACGAAACATGTCTACTAGCTTTCCTTAGAAGCCTGCCATGAGCCAAAGACACTGAAAAGCACTCGTGTTAAAAGATTAAGTATAAGCTGAGGAAATATAAAATTGATGTTAAATATACAGAGTAATGTATACAAATATCATGATGAAATGCCTCCAAAATGCCCTTTCCCATTGCCTATGTGCAGACATTTATAAACTGCATAATTAAGCAAGAAGGAAGGCAGTCATCTGGCCCCAGAGGCTGCATGTTGCTTAAGCTATTCCTGAACTTCTGTTTGATCTTGGAACTTCCTCCTGAATGACTGATTCTTTATCATTGTACTTATTGCTCAAGCACTCTAGGTTCCTTGGGAAAATGCTTTTCATGCCATAACACCTTTTATTTTATTGCATCTACAAAGGTGTCAAATGCTCTCTTAACACTGTAGTAGAAGAAATCTTCCAGAATTTCTAGCTTTAATAATTTTTGGTTAGAGGAGGACAAGTTCCATTCTGAATTCTACTTTTCAAAGCCTTTGTCCATGACTTTTCTGTCCCCTGATTTTATATTTTCTTTAATTTTTTCAGCCTCCCTACCAGCATTAGCCACAGTTAAAACTTTCTACTGCTGTCTCACTGGGGTTTTGCTGTTCCCCCTTTTCAGGTATACTTGTCTGTGTTTGCAGCAGGGATAATATTTTCAAAAAATATTAAAACAAGGTATTTTTCCTTCCCCATAAACTATGTTGCCTAGCAGTTTCCTCTACTCAATGAATCAATGCCATTCATTGCTTTCAGGAGATTGTGGCTACCAAGTAGAACAAAGAATTCATTGCTCAATTTTGAGCTTCAAATTAGATTTTTAAGTGCATAGCGATATAATAGTCTTGACAGCCTACTTTCCATAAAGCAAGACTATTTTTCTTAAACTTGCCAACTTTATGTATAAAAGACAAGGCTGAATTTCCAAGCTATGTTTGCCTTTAGTCATTGCGTAGGGATAAGAAAGAATATGCATGTTTATTTCAACTAGAAAAGGAAAATCCATGCTAATTTGGAGAAGAGAGGCAGAAGATGGGATAAAGATGCTGCCTAGGGCTGCCTAAAGCAACATTCACTCCCTGGATTTCTAATCAAGTTGGGGAACACGTTGGACATATTATTGATAGGCTGAGAGAGAGCCTGAAAGGAAAACAGCTTGCCTCAATTTCTTTTTGAAATTTTAGAAAGAGGATGACTGAGTGTCCAAAATGCACAAAGGAGATAGCAGTCAAGTAAAAGTGGGTTCAGTTGAGGCTAAAGAGGGGATCTACAAGGTCATCTCCAATTTTCCTCAAAGACAGAGGGTGACTTAGAAGGAATCTCTGAGTTTGGAAGTGACTCTGTTTGGGACAAGGAAGATAGTGAGAAGTGAGAGATTGGACTCCATGTTCAAGAAGCATGGGGCAAGGGCCCTCTGTAGAGGAGGCTACAGGATGGAAAAGCCTAAAGAATCCAGTCAGATGAACAATGCAGGGATGTCAGAGAGTTCATAAAGGTGGCAAGAACAGAGATGGAGAATCTACGCATCGGGGGAAGATGGCTGAGCTTCTGGGAGAAGTCACTGCAAGGAACTTCCCATGTGGAAACTCTGAGAGTAGAAACCAAGAATTAGAATTTATAATAGCTTAGACCAGGAAGTATGAGCTACCCTTAGGCCAGAAGTTAGTGGGAACCAGCAAAGAAGCTAACACACAGCCCAGACTCCCACTCCTGTTTTCATACTGAGTTAAGCTTTCTGCTATTATCCAGCTGTGTGGAGAGATGGAAATGGATGGGCTCTGGGGAGAAGCACTAAAAACTGAACGTTTACCTTGAAAAGTCCAGATTTGCCTATGTAATGTCTGTGTTACATTCATTAATTTATTACCATTTGTAGCACAAACACTGTTTTTGAGATGGAGTCTAGCTCTGTTGCCCAGGCTGGAGTGCAGTGGCCTGATCTCAGCTCACTGCAGCCTCTGTCTCCTGGGTTCAAGCAATTCTCCTGCCTTAGCCTCCTGAGTAGCTGGGTCTACAGGAGCGTACTGCCATGCCCGGCTAATTTTTGTATTTTTAGTAGAGACGGTTTCACCATGTTGGCCAAGATGGTCTTCATCGCCTGACCTCATGATCTGCTTGCCTCAGCCTCCCAAAGTGCTGGCATTACAGGTGTGAGCCACCACATCCAGTCACACAAACACTTTTTGAAAAACCTTATGCAGCCGTGCCATGGAGATATGGCATGTTTAGCTCTAGACCACCGCAATAAAGTGAGTATCTCGGTGAAGCAAGTCACACACATTTTTGATTCCTCAGTGCACATGCAAGTAATGTTTACACTATACTATAGTCTGTTAAGTGTGCAATAACATCAAGTATTAAAAACAATCTATATATGTTAATTTTAAAATACATTAGTACAAAACATAATGCCGGCACAGAGACACAAAGTGAGCACATGCTGGTAGTACGATGGTGTTGATAGGCTTGCTTGATGCAGCGTTGCTACCAACCTTCAATTTTTAAAAAGTGCAGTCTGGGTGCATTGGCTCATGCCTGTAATCCCAGCACTTTGGGAGGTAAAGGAGAGTATATTGCGAGGTCAGGAGTTCAAGACCAGCCTGGCCAATATGATGAAACCTCGTCTCTACTAAAAATACAAAAATTAGCTGGGCATGGTGGCAGGCAACTCCCCAGGAGGATGAGGCAGGAGAATTACTTGAACTTGGCAGGCAAAGGTTGCAGTGGGCCAAGATCGTGCCGTTACACTCCTGCCTGGATGACAAGAGCAAGACTCCATCTGAATAATAATAAAAAAACCCCAAAAATGCAATATCTGTGCAATGTGCAATAAAATGGGGCATGCCAGTATTTAGTGAAGGAGATAAGGGTCTTAACATACACATAAGAATCCAAATGTGTATGAAAATGCACAACTATACAATATATAAGTGTAATGAGACCTTATTATCCATAAACATCACTGTATAGCCATGAAATCTGTCGGCATGACTGGTTCTAGGTCATAGAGCTAGTTCACAGTGACTCCAAGACTAGACTCAGATGATGAGGCAAGAAGCAAGGGGCTGGGAATCTTGCTATGGCATCAGCCTCATCTGAAATAGTTTACATGCTTATTTTGGTTTTGGCAGGTTTTCTTTCATTCTCGTAAGATTTTATAAATCCTTACAATGTTTTATAGCATTTTTCCCCCTAGTTTTACTCCTTAGGGAATACTAGACTTACTTAAAATGAAAACACTTTATTGTCATAATAGTGTTCAAAGTGTAGTTCCCGGACCAGCAGAATTGGCATCACCTGCATATATGTTAGAAATTAAAATGATCAGACTCTACCACAACACTACTACTGAATAAGAAACTGAGGGGTTGATGAGCCCCAGAAATTTATTTTAGCAAGGCCTCCAGGTGATTCTGAAGCATAATGTAATTTGAAATCTCCCATGCTAGCATATTGTAATTACCAGTGTACCCAGAAAGTTATCTATTTCTTCTTACTAAAGGCTCATAAATAAAACTTACATAAATACATTTAAAACAGAGATACGACTGCCTGTTAAATTCAGTAGCTAAAAGAGCATTTCTCTCTTTATCTTTTTTTTTTTTCAACACCCACTGGAAATAATAAAAGAAGGTAAAACAGAGGGAAATAATAGAAACTTAGGTGGAAGCATATATGCTAAATGCTGGAAAATGTGAGTTGGGTCAAAGGAGTTATTGAGTTAAGCCATATTTGATCTCGTTCTTTGAGTAAGACACAGACTTCTCTAAAGGTGAGTGTCAAAGTCTTGGAAAATCTAGTCAGTGAATTTATCCTGAGTGCTGTAAGTCTTGGATAAAGAAGGTCCCTCTTTGACACTAATGTGATAATGGAATGAAACTGACAAAAGTCAATGAATTCATTATCTAGTGAGAAGAGAGAGAAAGGAAACAAATTGAATAAATAGATATTATAAGACATTAGAAAATGAGAGATGTGGTGAAGAAAAATAAAAAAAGAGAGAAAGAAAGTATTAGGGTTGAGAAATTACCAAATTTCACATGGGTGATCAAGTGATATCTTCACTAAAGAGCTTTTATTTGAATAAAGACTAAAAGAGGGCAAGCAAATGAGCCATCCAGATACTTGGGCAATGAAAGTATCAGCAAGAATAAACAGCAGAAGCAAATGGCCTATGGTCAGAGCACACCTGGTATATTTTGGATGCTGTAGGAAGGGCAGTGGCACCAGGTGGGTAAGTGAGAAAGACAGAGTTTCAAAAAGTCATAGAAATGAAAGACAAGGTACAGTAGGTCCTGCAGCACCCTGTAAGGACTTTGGCATGTACTGAATAACAGGATTACCAAGAGGGCATTGAGCAGAAGGACACCTACTGAGTTGAGAAGAGTCTGCACAGATGAACTTGGTGGCCTTTGCAACAATTCATGTAAGATATAATGGTGTGAGTGGCGGAGGTGAACACTCAATATTTCCCCACAGTAGGACTATTCAGTTTATAAGTTTTCATGATAAAAGCTCTTCCAAAGGGATCTCATTTTTTACATAGCTCCCTTTCTTAGGCGTATAACAACTCTTACTTAAAAAACAAGCTAAAACATGCTGTAAATAGTTAGATTGCAACGTTACACTTTTAGGCAAATATGTGTTCCACAGTTTACTCAACCTAATAGCTAATAGCTTTTAATCAGACTATATCATATGAAAAAATTAGGATTGCACTGCAGGGGCCAAAAATGTTTTGTGAGTGAAATAAAGAGGTTGGTATCTTTTAGGCTTCTTAGTCTCTTGTGTGCACACTTTATGTGCAAGTGTTTCTAAGAAACTTCAAATGTATCCTTACTTTGCTCTGAAATGGTCCCTCAGTCCAAGTTTATTGTTTTGTTAATTAAAAAAAGGATACTTTGGAGACTGAGGAAGGGGAATTGCTTAAACCAGGGAGGTGAAGGTTGCAATGAGCTGAGATCACACCACTGCACTCCAGCCTGGGTGACAGAGCAAGACACCATCTCCAAAAAAAAAAAAAAAAAAAAATGGAGATGAAGGTCTCACTGGGTTGTTGAGTGAGGCTGGTCTCAATCTCCTGGGTTCAAGTGATCCTCCTGGCTTGGCCTCCCAAAGTGCTGAGATCACAGGTCTGAACCACCATGCCTGGCCTATCATTTTATTTTCAAAAGCAGTTTAAGTTCAAGAGCACCGAAATGTTGAAACATTAAAGTACATGAGGAAAATAATGGCAAAGAGGAACAAACTTTCTAAAGAAGGACATCCTCACACCTTCACATGCTGCCACCACACCGTCAAGATTTTTATTCCCTTTTCGGGGAGTTCGATAAGCTATGTGTATGTCTTGGTTGCGTTAACAGTTTGTATTAGCAGATCGTGACTGACATGTTTGGCCCCCACCCAAATCTCATCTCAAATTGTAACCTACACATGTCAATGGAGGGACCTGGTGGGAGATTGACTCATGGGGGTGGTTGCCCACATGGTGTTCTTGTGATAGTGAGGAAGTTCTCATGAGATCTGATGGTCTAAAAGTGGCAGTTTCTGCTGTGCTCTCCCTCTCTTTCCTGCCACCTTGCAAAGAATGTGCCTTGCTTTCCTTTCACTTTCTGCTGTGATTGTAAGTTACCTGAGGCCTCCTCAGCCATGTAGAACTGTGAGTCAATCAAACCTCTATCCTTTATAAATTACCCAGACTCAGCAAAGTTCTTTACAGCAGTGGGAAAACAGACTAATACCGTAAATGGGTACTGAGAGTGGGGTGTTACTGTATAATGATAACCTGAAAATGTGGAAGTGACTTTGGAACTCGGTAATGGGCAGAGGTTGGAACAGTTTGGAGAGCTCAGAAGACAGGAAGATGTGGGAAAGTTTGGAACTTCCTAAAGACTTGTTGAATGATTTTAACCAAAATGCTGATTGTAATTTGGACAATGAAGTCCAGAGTGAGGTGGTCTCAGACAGAGATGAGGAACTTCTTGGGAACTGGAATAAAGGTCACCCATGCTATGCTCTAGCAAAGAGACTGGTGGCATTTTGCCCCTGCCCTAGATATCTGTGAAACATTGAACTGGAGAAAAATGATTTAGAGTATCTGGTAGAAGAAATTTCTAAGAAGCAAAGCATTCAAGAGCTGACCTGGCTGATTCTGAAAGTGTTCAGTAACATGCATTCACAAAGAGATTATCTGAAACTAGAGCTTTAATTTAAAAGGAAATTAGAGCATAAAAGTTTGGAAAATTTACAGTCTGACGTAATGTAGAAAAGAAGAACCCATTTTCTGGGGAATAATTCAAGCCTGCTGGAGAAATTTGCATAAGTAATGAGGATCTGAATGGTAATTCAAAACAATGGTAAAACTGTCTCCTGGGCATTTTAGAGATCTGTGTGGCAGCCCTTTTCATCACAGGCCCAGAGGCCTAGGAGGATAAAATGGTTCCCTGGGCCAGGCCCAGGTCCCTGCTGCTCTGTGCAGCCTCAGGACTTGCTACCCTGCTTCCCAGCCACTCTAGCTCCAGCCATGGTTAAAGGGGCCAATGTAGAGCTTAGGCTATGACTTCAGAGAGTGCAAATCCCAGGCATTGGCAGCTTCCATGTAGTGTTGGGCACACATTTCATGGGTACACAGAAGACAAGGATTGAGCTTTGGGAACCTCCATTTAGATTTGAAACATCTTCATGTCTTGGCAGAAGGTTACTGCAGGGCAGGAACTCTCATGGAGAACCTCTAGTAGGGTAAAGCAGAGGGGAAACGTGGGGTTGGTAACCTACACAGAGTCCTTACTGGGGCACTGCCTAGTGGAGCTGTGGGAAGAAGGCCACCACCCTCCAGACCCCAGAATTGTAGCTCTACTGACAGCTTTCACTGTGCACCTGGAAAACCCACAGGTACTCAACACCACACCATGAAAGCAGCCATGGGAGCTATGCTCTTCCAAGTCACAGGGGTGGAACTATGAAAGGCTTTGGGGGCCCATCCCTTGCATCAGCATGCACTGGATATGAGACATGGAGTCAGATGAGATTATTTTGAAGCTTAAACATTTAATAAATCCCCTGCCAGAATTCAGACTTGACTGGGGCCTGCAGCCCCTTTGTTTTGGCCAATTTCTCCCATTTGGAATGGGTACATTTACCCAATGCCTGTATCCCCATTGCATCTTGAAAGTAATAAACTTGCTTTTGATTTTACAGGGTTATAGGTAGAAGGAACTTGCCTTGTCTCAGATGAGATTTTGGGCTTGGACCTTTGAATTAATGTTGGAATGAGTTAAGATTTTGGGGGACTATTGGGAAAGCATGATTGTTTTTGAAATATGAAAAGGACATGAGATTTGGGAAGGTCCAGGGGCAAAATAACATGGTTAGGCTTTGTGTCTCCACCCAAATTTAATCTTGAATTGTAATCCCTATATGTTGAAGGAAGGACCTAGTGAGAGGTGATTGCATTATGGGATGATTTCTCCCACACTCTTCTAGTGATAGTGAGTGAGTTCTCATGAGATCTGATGGTCTGTCACCTTGTGAAGAATGTGCCTTGCTTGCCCTTCACTTTCTGCCATGATTGTTTCCTAAGGCCTTCCCAACTATGCAGAACTGTGTCAATTAAACCTCTCTTCTTTACACATTACCTAGTCTCAGCTAGTTCTTTATAGCAGTGTGAAAAAGAACTAAAAAGTAACCACATGTCAAAACTCATAACAAATTACAGCATAAAGAGTGAATTTTATTGTATGTGAATTATTAATAAGAGATTATGTGAATGGTAGACATATATATATATATATATATATATATATATATATATATATATAAAATCTGGAGAAGAAGACCTAGAGACAGAATTGATAGAATTGATACTTCTTCTAAGGGGATATGTTCCAAAGGTGAGCAGAGATATGAAGTCAAAGCTTGAAAATAAACAGATTTTACTTTTTTAATTAGATAAAGCAAGGCTATGGAAGAATTCCAGGGTGAAAGGTAGAATCTAATGTAGTGGAGGGGTTGATGATGTAGGAGAGAGAAGGAAGAATTGCTAGAGAAAGGTAATGTCCTTCAGTATGCTGGAGGGGGTGTGGTGCAGGGCCCGGGAGGAGGCCAGCCTTAGAAAAGAGCACTAGTTCAACCATCAAAACAAGTGGTGGTGGTTGGGTAGAGGTAGGGGTGGGGGGAGCATGTATGGGTTCTCTTCTGACTGATTTCATTTTCTCAATGGAACAGAAAGCCAGAGAGAGGAAGCCAGAAGGTGTTGGGTTGTGAGGAGAAAAGAGAATGTAAGAAACAGTTGTCTTGAAGGGTGTGAGATGGATGGCAGAAAACGTAGTGTGATCCGAAGAAATTGGAACTATGAGTTAAAGTGCATTCAGAGAACATGTATTTATGGTTTCCTTCAGCTTCAGAGGAAAAGGTAAGCTGGATATTACCTTGGATGGGTTTATCATCAGAGTACAACAGATGGCAAGAATGGCAAGATGGGGACAGTGACTTTGAGAAGGTGATTTTAATGACTTGGCTGACCTCACTAGTTCCAACTGGAGAAATCCCTTGCTATGGACTGAATTATGTCCCCCAAATTCATATTGAACCCCTAATCCCCAGTGTGATGATATTTGATGAGGAGGCCTTTGGAGGTAATTAGGATTACATTAGGTCATGGAGGTGTGGTTCTCCTGATGAAATTAGTGCCCTTATAGGAAGAGACAGCAGAGCACTTGCTCTGCACACCAAGCAAAAGCCATGTGAGGATACGGTGAGAAGCCATGAGGATGGCCTTTACCAGAAACCAAGTCTGGCAGGAATTTGATCTTCAGCTTCCCAGTCTCCAGAACTGTTGAGAAAATAAATGTCTGTTGTTTAAGCTAGGTTATAATATTTTGTTATAGCTGTGCAAGATGATAGAGACATCACCCTCTTATTTACCAAACACGTTGAATATACTCCCTCTCATGACATCTGTTTTTTTCTTGCTCTTTTGCCTGAAAATACTTCTGAGTATGTGCATCTTCAAGTTTGTGCTCAAATGTTACATTTTCAATTAGGTCTTTGCTAGTCACCTATTTGAAGTTTCAATTCCTTCACTATATAACACCCTTATATTCTCTGCCTCCCTTTCCTGCCTTATTTTTTTTATCATACTATGTAAACTTTTTAATGTTCTGCATACCTTACTTATTTAATTTGTATTGTCTGTCTCTTCCCATTAGATTGTAAACCTTACGAGGGCAAAGATTTTTGTCTTTAGCTCACTTCTATGTCTACAATGCCTCTTAAAGTCCTTGGAGCATAACAGGAACTCAGTAAATATTTGTTGAGCCAATGAATGAAGTCAGAACATTTTTACTATTTGACATTATGTCTGAATTAGAAATCAACATTCAAACATTTCGCACTGTTGTCAATGCCTCTGTTGAATTTCAGTTTCTCTTCTTGGGTCCTGAAGTTTCCCTTGACTTTGTGGCTAAGTCTTCTAGGTATGATTTTAGGTCCAGCCCAACTAATTTCTTAAGACCGTGTATTAGGACAGTATAATATGTGGTTCCTGTACAGAACGCTCGTTAGAAAGAGTATCCAGGGTTCAGTTGATTCCAGTTCCATTTTAATCTGTGGTTCTTTCTTGCAATTCCAAACTTGAGGTTGACTTTGGAACATCATCTTTCTTGAGTTCCCACAATATTTGCTCTAGACTAATGAAAAAATGAATGATCATAAATATAATTACTCTGAAGGTCTGAGGATATTTTTGGTACACTTGGAAGGAAGATGGATTTGAAAGAAAAGCAATTGACTGCAGAAGACTTTAGGTATTTTTCTCTGTTAAAGTTTAGGGGTACCAGAAATAAATAGCTCTTCTTATCCCCATTTGGGTTCTGAACAAATGGAGAATAAAAAATGTCATTTTAATTAAAGCTGAAGATGAGGAGACGGCTCAGGGTGAGGGCCAAAGGACCTGTTTCCAGGAAAAGGTAGATGCCACTACTCTACCACTGCCATAGGCAGAGCATTTTGACTGTTGGTGGGGGTAGTACTGTCCTCATAACAGAGGTCATTGGCTTCTCACAGTCAGCCTGCTTCAAAGAGGGAAAATTGGAAAGGCCAGAACTATAGTCAAGGAGCTCACATGAGGTTTCTCTCTTGCAAAGAGAGTATTTCCTAAACGTATCTGTTCATGGAATCTGTATCAGTAGGAGTTTGTGGCACTTTGAGAAATGCTGGCATGAATCGTTGAGATGCATTTCACCTCTAATATTCCCTGAAATGACACAAGTATCAGTTCTCTTTGTGAAGTTCTATTGATTCCTTTCATTGGCATACATTTGATAAACCCCCATAATATGCCAGTCACTGTGTAAGACATCGGATGAGCAGGAACAGAAAAGAGAGACAAAGACAAGAAAGATAAGTCCTTGCTTTAAAAAAACTTATGGGTATGATGCATTTTAATGAACATTTGTGGATATAGTTAGAAAAGGTATTACAACAGCATATTGTGAAGGATGCGTCAGAACACAGGGTCATTGATTAGGTGACTTGAACAAGGGGTTTTTGAGTTTGGTTCTTGATATGATCTCAATTCTAAGAATGAAAAGTAACAGAAAAAAATGCTGTTTTTTTTAGCTGTACCATTGAGTTGAATTTTACTTGCTTCAGATTTTTACCAGATTAAAATATAAGTAAGTGGAAACATCAAGTCACACATCAGCTCAAATCATTTGCAACCTGAGGGCCTCAGTGATGTAGACTCAACAAAGGGATGTGAGTTCAAAACTCATTGTGATAAGTAAGTGGCTGCATGAAGTTAGACAAACCATTCACCCTTTCCAGAAACTTTGCTTATCCATTGGCAAGGTGACGCTAACTATGACAGGAGCATTCTTACCTTCTAGCACTCTGAAAAACAGGTGGAAGAGAGATGTGAAAATCATTTGCAACTGTGTTAATGATAAGCTAAACAAATATAGTTACATCATTACATGCTTATGAAGTTTTCTGGGACTATCTAAGAGGTAGCCAGAGACTTATGTAATATCCTTGATTCTGAATTTTAATACAATCTAGAAATATACAGATAATATTCACATCAAACAGTTTCATTTTCTGTCCTAAATCTTGGGTTTTTTAAAGAAGATGCTTTTAATATGTGAATTATTTAAAAAGCATAGAAAGGGTTGCATTAACATCCTGTAAGAGAAATCTTTGTTTAATAATCAATTTCACAAAGTCAATTCTTTAATTGTATTAATACTAAAAAATAAACCACCGATAACTGAAAAAGTCTTCTCGAAAGAAAGGTATTTTAACTGTAAGATCAGCATGAAGATAGTTTTATGGTTAGGTAAAAAAATCTCTTAAATTAGGGGCTGTAATGGAAAGTTTGACAGGCTCAAAGAAGGCAGTTCAAAAATATATTCTTAACACTTAACACATACTGTACATTAAGTGTATTTTTAACATGCTATAGGTTTATTGCAGATTAAATACTTAAAAATGAAAAAACAGCCCAAATGTTTGTTCAATATTTGCTTAATATAGTCAGAACACATCAGGAATTATGAGCATGAAGAGTCCATGTTAAGTGTTTAACTAACATCAAATGCAATAAAATGTTTCGTTTGAAATGTTAAGCAGGCGATAAAAGTGTCATGTGAGACGACATAGCACAGTTTCACACAAAATTCTCTCTAATTAAGGTGAAACTATGGAGAGACTCTTGATGGCTCCAAGTTGTGATCTTGTGAATACTCCTGTCTGATGGGTGCCTGGATCCATTTTCCCTACAAGTTGTCTGTTTCTAAGGGCATCTGAAATGGGGTTTTCTTCAAGATGTCACCTCTTCTTTGAAGCCCTTCATGACCGCTTTCAGAAAAATTTGGGAGCACCTCTTTTCTGCACCTGCGCCAACATTCATGCCATTAAAACCATTCATTTTATTGTATGGTTAGACATCATCAATTTTTGGCAACTCTTTTGTTACTAACTGTGTGACCTTGGGCAAGTTACTTATTAACCTCTCTGTGGCCCAGATACTCCTTCTGTAAAAGGGAGGTGATCATAGAACTTAGTTCATTGGATTCAGTGGAAATTAAATGAGTTAAAATCTGTAATATGCTTAGAATAGGCCCCAGAACAAAGTGGTAGTTGAACTCTTATTAGGTACACTTTATTCTTAAAATTTGTGATGTGTTTGGGAAGCTGAGGTGGATGTATCACCTGACGTCAGGAGTTCGAGAGCAGCCTGGTCAATGTGGTGAAACCCTGTCTCTACTAAAAGTACAAAAATTAGCCAGGTGTAGTGGCACACACCTGTAATCCCAGCTACCTTGGAGGCTGAGGCAGGAGAATTGCTTGAGTCCAGAAGGCAGAGGTTGTAGTGAGCCAAGATAGTGCCAATCCTCTCCAGCCTGGGTGACAGAGTGAGACTCCATCTCAAAATAAACAAACAAAAATTATGATGTGTTCTGGATATATTAGGCAAATATTTAAGAAGCATGTGAGGTTTTTCCCTCATTTTAAAGTACTTACAATGCAATAAACATATAACATGTTAAAATAATTTTCCTGTATATGTCAAGTATTTGTTTTTTAACTGTTTGGGATTTTTAGTTTATGTCCCCCACAGGACCATCATTTTCAGCGTATTTTCTGCCCATTTCCACTGTTGGCCTGTTATAGGGGCTTATAATTGTTTATTGGATAAATAAGTGAATTGTAGACACCTTACCAGATCACCAGATGTTTGACTTATCGATCTGATTAGGTTATCTCTTTCTCTGTCTTAATAGTTTCTAGAACTTCAGAAATTAGTAGTTAAATGCCATTAATTAGGAAAACCACTTCTAAATCCCAAAAGTCTTGCCTTTTGAGCTGAAAAAACACCTTGCAATTAATTTGTTCATAAATTATTATCTCAAGGAGAAGGAAATGAGCTTTGGCAATTTCTGCAAACATTAGAAAAGCACCTTGAAATTCTGTGAGTGTGGTTAGTTATGTAAACTCTCTGTGACTTAATTTCCTTATCTGCACAGTGGGAATAATAACATATGTACTACACAGGCTAAATGAGTTAACACTGGGAAAGTGCTTGGAACAGTGCCTGGCACATAGTATGTTCTCAATAAATGTGAGTTATTTTTACCATATTATTATTATATTTTAACATTAAAGTCATTATAATTATATAAGGTATATTCACAATAAAATATATAACTATATCATTGCATAGTGTTGCCATTATTATTTAGCATACTGAAGATATTCCATGTTGTTTTTGCCCCTGTATTTTTTCATTTTTGTTTTTCATTTCTATGTTTGTCAACAAACCTGGAAGAAGAGGGTTTATGTGCTTTAGTTCCATTGTCTCTCATCAAAGTTCCTCCCCACGATTCTGATTGGCATAAGTTTCTGAAATATAATATACTTTCCCCACCCCCTGCCCCTGACAAATGTTGCCACAGGACAAGGGTGGAAATCTGCTACAAATAAAAGCAGACATTACCAAGCAGCCAGAGTGTCAATTTCTTAGATGAAAAAAGCTTATTAAGATAACTGATCAAAAATCTTCCTCCTTCTTTAAAAAAAAATATTGGTGGCTTTAAAACAAAAGTGAAACAAGTAATTGAGTCCAGCTGCCTCAGCTGCAAACAAAAGTCTGTCTCCTAGAGTCACTGTGGCTCAGGGCACTGGGAAATTAATGGTGTGAAGTTATTTGAAGTTACAGCAATTTTGTGCACTAGTGCTTTTAATTCTGATCTCAGATTTGATTGTTGGGTTACCTCTGATGTCAGTTTTTAATCTGTGAATCATTAATAGGCCTATTATTATATTTAGAAAATTTTCAGGATTTATCTTGATTTTTGATAAGTTATCACAGTTTATAATGGAATCCTTTCTTTTCTCAAATTCCTGTGTTATTATTTAACTTTAAGAAGATTTTCTATACCTTTATTTCTTTACCCTAAACATGTGAGTGATGGGTAAAAACTACTACCCATCTGGAACTGTGGGCAAGAAGTCATACAGTTTCTGAAATCCAGCTAATAATTCCTCAGAATGCTTTGCTTTTAAGGCAGAGAAGGAAGTGGATTTCTTGACTTTTAGGCACTTTCCCTAATATACACTTGACAAAACTTAGGAAGGAGATTTGGGAACTGTGCATCACTATACACATGTAACAGATTTTTAAAAATAACAGCTTTATTGAGATATAATCACATACTATAAAATTCACCCTTTTAAAGGCGTACAGTTTAGTGGTTTTTAGTGCATTTATAGAGTGCTGCAACCATTACCATTATCTAATTTCAGAACATTTCATCACTCCCCAAAGAAACGTGATATCCATTAGCAATCACTCTCCATTTGCTCCTTCCCCAACTTCTGGCAACCACTAACTTATTTTCCATTTTTATAGATTTCCTATGAATTTATATAGATTCTGGACATTTCATGTGAATTGAATCATATGATATATGATCTTTTGTGTCCGGCATCTTTTACTTAGAATGTTTCATGCATCCAAGTTGTAGTGTGTGTCAGTAACTCAATTACTCAATATTATTTCACTATAATATTCTATTATATGTCTATAACAAGTTTTCTTTATCCATTCATTAGTTGAGGGTTATTTGGGTTGTTTCCATTTTATTTTTTAGCTATTGTGAATTGTGGTGCTATAAACATTTATATGCAGGTTTTTGTGTGGACTTGCGTTTTCATTTCTCTTAGGTAATTACTAAGGAGTGGATTTGCTAGGTCGTATGCCCATTCTGTATTTACTGTTTTAAGGAAATGCCAAACTGTTTTCCAAAAGGGCTCTCAAGTCACAGATTTTAATTCTTCTTTGTCTTCTTATCACTGCTGTAAGTGAGGGGCCAAAAAGAGAGAACGCAAAAGAATGCAGATATGACCCTGAGTTCGCTGAAGTAGATGGTTTCATTGTGGTATAGTACATTAACACTGTGAGTAACATAAGAGGAAGAACTGGTTTCAAAAAATAAGTGGGATCTTTGGTTTTGGAAGGCATAAAGTCATAGTTGGGTTCTTGGGGAGCCTCAGGTAGGATTTTTTCTTTTTCTTTCCTTTTTTTTTTTTTTTTTTTTTTTTTTTTATGGAGTATTGCTCTGTCACCCAGGCTGGAATGCAATGGCATGATCTTGGCTCACTGCAACCTCCACCTCCCGGTTTCAAGATTCTCCTGCCTCAGACTTCAGAGTAGCTGAGACATGAGCCACTATGCCTGGTTAATTTTTGCATTTTTAGTAGATGGGGTTTCACCATGTTGGCCAAGCTGGTCTTGAACTCCTGATCTCAAGTAATCTGCCTGCCTTGGCCTCCCAAATGTATATGTAGAGGTTTTTAGGAGTTAGTTGAACATTCAGGATTGGAGTTCAGGAAAATAATCTAATCTAGAAACTGGATTATGGAGATAATCTAATTATTATCTGGTATTTCTTTCTTAAATCACATTTGCTTTTCCAAATTCATTCCTCTGTCTCCTCACACCTCTATTAAGGTTCTTCCTTTTTGAAGTTCATGCTTCCCATCAAGTTTCTCCAGCAATATACTTTCTTCTTGGCTCATTAATAAATTTATCATCTTTTATTTTTAATAACTAAATACTGGTAGAGTGATTTGTAGGTTTTCCTGGGAAAAATCTGGGTGATAGGATAATAAACTAGGAAGATTCTGTGGCATGTGGGAAGTCAGGAGATACCAACAGCACCTGATTTCTTCTGGTAGAATGAACTCATTACCGTCTTCAAAAAATTGATAGCTGTTTGTTTGTTTAAAATTGTTAAGACTGGGCTGGGTGCGGTGGCTCAAGCCTGTCCCAGCACTTTGGGAGGCCGAGGCGGGTGGATCACGAGGTCAAGAGATCGAGACCATCCTGGTCAACAAGGTGAAACTCCGTCTCTACTAAAAATACAAAAAATTAGCTGGGCGTGGTGGTGCGTGCCTGTGATCCCAGCTACTCAGGAGGCTGAGGCAGGAGAATTGCCTGAACCCAGGAGGCGGAGGTTGCGGTGAGCCGAGATCGCGCCATTGCACTCCAGCCTGGGTAACAAGAGCAAAACTCCGTCTCAAAACAAAACAAAACAAAAAAAAACAAACAAAAAAAACACACACACAAAGAAATTATTAAGACTGACAACATGACAGATGCTTGAAAACTATCCCGCATTTCAGCCTCATGATAGCTGTGAGATGTATGTATTTTTATGCATTTTATAGTAGGGTTTTTAGGTCTTTTCTTGTCCATTGATATATCCCAAGTGATTATAACGATGCCTGGAACATAGCAAGTGCTAAAAAAGTTTTGTTGCAAGAGGACACAGCTCCAAGAGGTAAACTTAGATTTATTTGCATCGAACTCCTAGATGGTAGAGAAGAAACCCAGCATCGGGTCATGTTAATTTCAAAGGCTGTGTGTGTTGCACTGTTACACATTACGTCAAGTTTCCTTATCTCTCTAATGAGGGGAATATACCAGATCGGAGTTTCTGATATTCAACATGCACAACTTGATTTATCTCTAGATTCAAGACTTTGCTCAAATAAGTTGAGAAATGCTGAGTGATTCAAAAGCAATCAGTTTCTTTACTTTAGGGCTTCCCAAAGTCTTTAATATGTTAAGGTCCGTTGTGAATCATTGAAGGGAACAAGAAGTATGTTTGTCTACAGGTTTGTCCCATACCCTCTACACATGTGTGTGTGTGTGTGTGTGTGTGTGTGTGTGCATGCACGTGTGCATGTGTACATGAAGCATTTTTTAAAATATCTCCAAGGAATGCAGTTTAGAGTAGATGATCTCAGTTTCTTGAGTGCTTTTTATGTTTGACTTCTTCTAGAACTATAGTTCATTAATTTGAATTGTGGCAAGAGAACAAATTAAGGTGAAATATTATTACAGCAAATATGGTTACAAAAATATTACTATAACAATAATATTTTAAAGACCTGGCTGTAAGCCTAGAGTAATAGAGGCTTGCTGATTTCTTTTGAGTAAAAATCACTGCTCCAAATAATTGAGACTACAATAAATGCTTTTCTTCTGCTTCATTTTTACAATAGAGATGGAAAAAAAATCCCTAGAACCTTACTATGAGTTATTTACCCTTCCAAAAAATATTCACTGACTGCTTCTGAAGCACTGCAGTTCCCCATGGGGAATACCAAGACATTCCTAGCTGGGGATTCCAGATCTTCAGGTATTCATAATTTGTTGAGGTGATAAGAAAAAATATGGAATCACAGAGTTAGTGGCAGAGCAGGTAATAAATTCTCCTGTATAGGAGACACAGAATACATTAAGAAATTGTTGAAGACAACAAATGAAAAGATACAACAAGATTGTTTAGATTGCAAGGGGAAATAGACTAGGTTATAAGCTTTCTGAGGGCAGCACTGATGTGTTGTGTCATCTCTGAGCTTGGCCAGGAGTCTGCAGAGAGTGGGTTGGAGGGAGACAGCACTGCATAGGTGGCCACCTGCTAGCTGCATAATTCCTCTTTCAGCTGTGCAGGGCTCTTCACAGCTGAGTCTGCTGATAGGCCCCAGTGAAGATCCAGTCCTGCTTCAGCTTCTGATCAAACACCTTCAACTTCTGTTCTTCTCCCGGTCCTGAGGCTTGAGGAAAGTCAAGTGGATGGGCTCTGCACACCAAAACAACAGGGCATCAATCTTGGTGCCACAAGATTTTCTCTCAGCCTTCCTAAACTTCTCTTTCTTTTACTGTGAACTATATGTAACAAGTTTTATGGCAATGATTAAACGAGATGATGCATGAAAAGCGCACAGTCCAGTGCCTGTCCATGAGTGACAGCAGATTTTGCTGTGAGGTTATACCTTTAGACTCCACCATGGGTGCTGGGCTCCTCTCTGTCCAGTTTCCTTTCCTGTCTACCTGCTGTGGCGGAGCAGGAGTGTGGGCACTGGCACCTTGGAATTGCAGCCCTTCTTTTTCCCTTCTGGTTGAGTCATTTTGGTGAGCCAGACTTATGTCTGCCTTTCCTGGTTTAGTTTCTTTGCAGTTACCCTGCTAGGACCCTAGCTCCTCCAAACTAGGGTTCTCTACAAGTGTGTGTAGGATTATTTATAATGGGCAGTACTTTTTGTTGCAAGCAATGGAAACCACTCAAATTAGCTTAAGAAGATAGTAGTTATAGACTGGGTGTGGTGGCTCATGCCTGTAATCCCAGCACTTTGAGAGGCTGAGGCAGGTGGATCACCTGAGGTTAGGAGTTCAAGACCAGCCTGAGCCAACATGGTAAAATCCTGTCTCTACTAAAAATACAAAAATCAGCCAGGTGTGGTGGTAGGCACCTGTAATCTCAGCTACTCGAGAGGCTGAGGCAAGTTAATCACTTGAACTTGGGAGATGGAGGTTGCAGTGAGCCAAGACTCTGTCATTGTACTCCAGCCTGGGCAACAAGAGTGAAACTCTGTGTCACGAAAAAGAAGAGAAAAGAAAATTGTAGTCATAGTAACAATGCTGCTGCTGCTGCTGCTGCTGCTGCTGCTGCTGCTGCTGATACTAATAGCAAAGTTTAGACTTGTGAAAATGGGAAATCATGGCTACATTGTGGGTTGCAAATGTACTGGAAGACTCAGTTGTTCTCCACTTTGTAGCTCTGCTTTGTTCTGTGTTGGCTTTCTGCTTTGAGCTGCTCTTTCTCCCATGACAGCAAAGATCATTTCTGATAGCTCCAAGCTTATAACATTTCAACTAGTAATAATCCCAAAGAAAAGAATATAACTGTCTTTTCCCCATCACCTGTATCAGTACCCTAAAACTAACTCTAATTGGCTCAACTTGGGTCACTGTTTCATTAAATTATCAAGCCTGTCTAGGACCCAATATATGTAAGGAATGCTGTCCTAGAAGTGGCTCTCCATATGAATTCATCAGTACAATGTGCTAAGTTTGTTCTGAGGCACTGGGGTGCAATGTGACACAAGGCAATACTTGAGGGTTCTCAGCATGGGGTATCTTTTCTCTCCCAGCTGGATCCCTGCTGCCAGTGGGAAACTTGAAGGCAAAGTTGGCTTTACAGAGGCAGAAGTGAATTTTTCCAAAGGATAGAAGGCCCACTGGGACTTCGTAGAAAAAGGAGACAACAAATGAAACAAATAAATGAAAGGTTGAGTGTGGTGGTGGCAGGGTGTGGGGGTGGGGGAGCGCTGAAGACATGATGCTGTAGGGAAGGGGAGGTGGATTTTGGTTTTATTGTGAAGACTTGACTGCCTGACAAAGCACTCTTGGGATCACAGAACATCAGAGCTATGAAGATCTTTAGACATCACACAGAGGAAGGCACTAAGGTGCTAAAAGGTGCAATGACTTACTCAGGACCTACAGGGCTAAGAAGAAAGAAATCAAACCAGAATTCTTATTTCTTCCAGTCCAGCAGCTCTCTTTGTGCTGTGTGATGCTGCATTGTGTCTCTTGGCAAAGGTTTTTGCAACCTTTGCGTGCCTGGTGAAATACCATTGTTTTTTGCTTCTTTTGCATTAGTCTTCTATGTGCCTAGCTCCAGAAAGAATGGGTGGATTCAGTAGAAACAAATAACCGGGAGTGAAGAGCGTAGATGTCACTGAGAAGCTGACCAGGATACCCAGGACTCAGTGAGGCTGGACCACCATCTCCTGGCTCCTTCTGCAGGTCTCCCATTTGGCAAGCCTCCCTATTGCCCCTCCGATTGAGGGAGAACCTCTCTGGGCACATTTTCTTCAGGTTCCTCCAAGAGAGTCAGAGAGAAACAGCATGCACTTTTGATAGTCCTGGTCTTATTCCAAATGAGAATGCCTGCTGTAGAGAAATGCAGATGCTTTCTCTGTCTATTTGTGCCAAAAAGGTACTCTCCTTCTACAAAATTACAGAATTATTAGTTCCTGAAAAGGCATGACTTCTACCCCTTCCACTGAAATTTAATCCAACTCAATTAAAACACCGTGGCAGCCTCTACAGGGGCACAGATGCCCTGGAAAATCATTTTGGGGGTGTTTTCCCTGGCTGTGAGTGGTTCCTCAATGTGGAGGCGACCACCCATGTGCTTAAAAATGAAAACAGTCCTGATGGTAATGGAGCAATTCAATAATATTAACTTGCATTTACACAGCAACCTTCTTTTTAAGGTTACGTTTTGGTTGGGTTGATCATGAGTAGAATATAGCCTGGGCTTTGTCTCAGCTATAAGGTCTCATTCTGTTTGCTCATTCTTCTTTTCCTGATGCAAGATTGTCTGCCTCTGTTTGCTCTGTTTCTCTCTTGCTCCTTAAGGTCTACGTGCAGGTGACTCACGAAGTAGCCAAAATGACTGATGCTGTAGAAATTCTCTGTCCAGCCAGTGTTTCAGAAGTGCAATAGGCAATGTTGGTGACCTCACACTGGTGTCTACCCCAAGACCCATTGAATTAAAGCTCTATCTTTTTAATAGGCTGACCTACTTATCACAGAGCAGAGTGCCAATCCTTAACTGGGAATTTTGGATCCTCCACACTGACACTTAGCCATCTAACTTCTGGCATCTCACCATTTTAATCAAATCTGGCCTTTCATGCGTTTACCCTGGAATCAGAGCCTAAATAGCAACATAGTTTCCTCCCGCTGACCACGACTTTATGTCTTCACTTTTTTCCCTTCCTGGAGCCCTTTGTGAAGTTACTATAATTTCTTACCATCTATTACCTACTGCTCCATACTACTGGACTTGTACTATGTGAGAGTGTATTTTGCTTTCAGCAGGGCATAAGATACTTGAGTTAGGGATAATTTGTTATATGGACTGATATTCTTCTTCATTATGTTTCATGAACATTAGGTGCTGAATAGCTATTTGTTGATTCCTTGGTATTTTATAAACTCAGTAGTCAAAGCTTTTTGGAAGTAGATCACACATGAGGTTCTGTGATTTAATTAAAAACTCGCAAGACCAAAAACCCAGTTGGAGGGCATGGGGTCTTGGAATCTGCAGGTTGGGGTTTATAGATGGGCTCTGACGCAAATTAGCATGGGATTCTGGTGAATGCACTGCTCTTTGAACATATTTTCTCACCTATAAAATGAAATAAAAATCACAACAGCACAGTTTACAAGAGCAAAGACCTGGAACCAAACCCAAATGCCCATCGATGATAGACTGGACAGGGAAAATATGGCACATATACACCATGGAGTATTATGCAGCCATCAAAAATGATGAGTTCATGTCCTTTGTAGGGACATGGATGAACCTGAAAACCATCATTCTCAGCAAACTGACACAAGAGCAGAAAATCAAACACCACATGTTCTCACTCATAGGTGGGTGTTGAACAATGAGAACACATGGACACAGGGAGGGGAGCATCACACACTGGGGTCTGGTGGGGGAAAACAGGGGAGGGACAGCAGGGGATGGGAAGTTGGGGAGAGATAGCATGGGGAGAAATGCCAGATATAGGTGAAGGGGAGGAAGGCAGCAAATCATCCTGCCATGTGTGTACCTATGCAACAATCTTGCATGTTCTTCACATGTTCCCCCAAACCTAAAATGCAATTAAAAAAAGACGCATTGTGAAAAAATCATGAGAGAAATAAGATCATAATAAAGAAGGTTACCTAGCAAAAACAAAAACAAAACAAATAAACAAAAAAACCCACAACAAAAAATTCCTACCCTGGGTTGATGACGAGGATATAATGAAAGCATAAAGCAGTGCTCTCAAGAAAGCATGGGGTCTGGAGTTCACTCCCTAAGATCATCTCTGCCGCTTTCTAGCTGTGTGACCTTGGGTAAGTTACTTAACCTCTTTGTGTCATAGTTTCTTTATTTGCAAAATATCTTGCTTTTAAGATTTTTATGAATATTGAATGACAATAATTTGTAAAATGATTAGAATGTTGCTTGGCATATTGCTTGTTAAATAAATAAACAACTAATTAAAAATAAAACATAAAATAAAGCACATGGTTTAGTGCTCAGTTACTTGTGGGCTCTGCTACTTTTATAAGGAAAGCTGCTGCTGCTGGTACCACTGCACACAAGTGTTTGGCAGGCAGACACATTTGCCTGCTGACATTGGTCTTGGTAGTGGAAACTAAAGTTATATTGTAATCCAATTCTAGCCCAGCCCAATCAGCTGTAGCCTCAGCTTAGTACAACCTGCACAAGGATCTAGAGTAAGACTTGTCTATTTGTTCCAACAGAACAAATATGCTGGCCTCTGTCCTCCATCCCACAAAGGTTCCTCAAGGGGCTCTGAATCTCAGCTTTACTCCTATTTAGCTGTGGTCTGTGAACAGTCCTGCCCTCATAGGAAACTACTGGGAGTCTTGTCTGCTAGTACCACCAAGTTGGGCTTGCCAATATCAGTCCCATAGCATCTTCAGAATTAGCCCTCAAGCTCAGTTTCAGTCCCTTCCATCTGTGGTCTGGGAACCATTCTGCCCAGCTTAAGTCCCACTGAAAGATGCACTCATGGGTCTCTGTGACAGGCTTGCAAGACTCTTTACCTCAGTGTATCCTTAAATGGCTCTGGATCTTGGTCTCACCCCCTCTCAGTTATAGACAGACCCATTCTGCCTGCCTGCAGGTGTGGAAAGAGTCATATCCTGCAGGCTGATGCCCTGATCTCAGTTCCACTGTGGATCTTAAAACAGCCTTATTAATTGGCGCTATTCCTCCTGAAACAGCCTGAGATCAGTTCTTCTCAATCAGGAACTTACTGGGAGACATGAATGTTTGCAACCCAGGAGTCAAGCCTGCAGATCTTGGTCTCAGCTGTGGACCTGAAAAAACCTTGTATCTCTGTTCCAGTCCCTCTCAGCCACAAACCAGGCAGTACAGCCCAGGGATCCATTCTGTGATCCAACAGGAATACTCTCAGAGATGCTGATGAAGCTACGTCTGACATTGCACATGGAAACAGGCCCACTCCCTGTGAACCCTGAAGCAGACCCTCATCACAGCCCCACAGACTAAGATCCTGGAGACAGTTACGTCCACTTAGGGTTCAGATAGGCCCCATATCCACTAGTGCCCCTGAGAATAGGCCAAACAAATGTGGTCTTCACTGCAGACAAAGCATCAACCATATGATGTGGATCTAACCCCATTCAACTGCAATTCCAGAGGCAATCCCATTATCCCAGAGAACTAACAGGAAAATACTTCACCTTCCTGAAACTAGTCTGTAATGACTGAAAGAGGTGTTTGCGTCTTCAAATTCATTAACACCAATGCAGCACTATGTGGATAGCAAAGAATCAAGTAAACATGACACCAGCAGACAGACTTTATAAAGCTCCAATCAACTCAAAAGAAGACATGAAAAGATACTAATTGCCTACAAAAAATTCAAAATAATTATCTTAAAGAAGTTTAACGAGATGTGAGAAAATACAGGTAGAGAGCTAAATAAACTCAGAAACATGATGCATGAACAAAATGAGAAGTTTGATGAAGAAATAGGAATATAAAAATGAATCAAACAGAAATCTTAGAGCTGAGTAATATCAAGACAGAACAGAAAAATTAAAAAGTTTCAACAGCAGACTTGATTATGCAGAAGAAATAGTGAACTTGAAGAAAAGTTATTTGAAATTACATAATTAGAAGGACAAAAAGAAAACAAGATTGAGAAAGAGTGAAAGAAGCATAAGAGATCTTTGGGATGTCACAAAACATATGAATATATGAACTACAGGAACAGCTGAAGGGGAAAAGCGGAAGAAATCTTACTTTAAAAAATTGTCTGAAAACTTCTCAGATCTTGAGAGAGATGTGAAAATTCAGGTTCAGGAAGCTCAAAGGATTCCTAGCAACATAATCCAAAAAAGAATGCTCTGAGACACATTAAAATCAAATTTTCAAAAGTCAAAGACAAAGAGATAATCTCAAAAGAAGAAAAAGAAAAGAATCTCATTATATATAGAGGACTTCCCACAGGGCTATCAGTGGACTTCTCAACAGAAACCTTGCAAACCAGAAAGGAGTTGGATGACACATTTAGAATGCTAAAAAACATTCTGCTAAGCGTATAAATTTTATTTATTCAGTAAAGCTACCCTACAGAAATGAAGAGTTAAAGACATTCCAAGATAAACAATAGCTAAGGGAGTTTATTACCATGGTACTGGTTTTGCAAGAAATGCTAAAGGATGAAACAAAAAGATGACAACAGTATAAAAACATATAATGGTATAAAACTCCTTGCTAAAGGTAAATATATAGTTAAATTCAGAATAATACTGTAAATATGGTATGTAAATCATTCTTAAGTCAAGCAAATGAGTTAAAAGACAAATATGTTAAAAACAAGTATACCTATAAACAATTGGTTAATAAATACACAATAAAAACAGATGCAAATCATAACATCAATAGTATAAAATACAGGGGCAGAAAGAAGTAAAAGTTTAAAGTCTTTGTATGCAACTGAAGTTAAGGCACTATCATCTTATGTATAGCCTCATGGAAACAACAAAGGAAAAAAACCTTGAGTAAAGACACAAAAGGTAAAGAAGAAGAAATCAAGGCGTACCTTTGCAAAATAATGCAGCGAGTCACAAAGAAAGACAATAAAATTAGAAGACAGGAACAAAATAACTACAAAGCAATCATAAAAATCTAACAAAATTCTGGCAGTAAGTCCTTACCTATCAGTAATAACTTTAAAGTAAATGGATTTAAGCTTCCAATCAAACAGAGTGGCTGGATGGATTAAAAAAAAAAAAGTAAAAACAAGATCCAACTCTATGCCTTCTACCAGAGCCTTACTTTAGCCTTAGTAACACAGACTGAGATTAAACTGCTGGAAAAAGATATTTCAGGCAAATGGTAACCAAAAGAGAGCAGAAGTAGCTAAACCTCCATCAGATAAAATAATCTTAGGTCAAAATGTAAAAATGACAAGGAAGATTATTATATTATGATAAAGAAAACAGTTCATCAAAAGGATATACATTGTTAAATACATAGTCTCAATATTGGAGCATATAAATACATAAAGCAAATGTTAATAGTTCTAAATGGTGAGATAGATTGTAATGCAATAATATAGAACATTCCATCCAGTAGCAGCAGAATGTACATTCTTCTCAAGCAAATAAGGAACATTTTTCAGGATAGAGATAATATGTTAAGCCACAAAACAAATTTTAAACAATTTAAGAGAATGAAGGTGTATAAAGTATATTCTCTGATCAAAATGGAATGAGACTAGAAATTAATAAAAGGATAAATTTCAGAAAATTCACAAATATATGGATATTAAATATGCTTCTGAAGAATGGATCAAATGCTAAATTAAAAGAGAAATTTTAGGCCGGGCACGGTGGCTCAAGCCTGTAATCCCAGCACTTTGTGAGGCCGAGGCGGGTGGATCACGAGGTCAAGAGATCGAGACCATCCTGGTCAACATAGTGAAATCCCGTCTCTACTAAAAATACAAAAAACTAGCTGCGCATGGTGGCACGTGCCTGTAATCCCAGCTACTCAGGAGGCTGAGGCAGGAGAACTGCCTGAGCCCAGGAGGCGGAGGTTGCGGTGAGCCGAGATCGCGCCATTGCACTCCAGCCTGGGTAACAAGAGCGAAACTCCGTCTCAAAAAAAAAAAAAAAAAAAAAAAAAAAAAGAGAAATTTTAAAAGTATAATACCTTGAGACAAATGGAAATGCCAACACAACTTTGGGATGAAGCAAAACCAGTTTTCGAAAACTGCTTTTTAAGCAGTTCTAAAAGGGAGGTTGATAGCAATATATACCTACGTCAAAAAAGGAGATCTCAAAGAATCAACTAAATGTTTTACCTCAAGGAACTATAAAAAGAACAAACTAAGCCCAAAATCAGCAGAAAGGAGGAAAGAATAAAGATCAGAGCAGAAATAAAAAAGATAGAAACTAGAAAGACAATAGAAATGATCAATGAAACTAAGTTTTTCTCTTTTAAATACAAAATTGACAAACTCTTAGCCAGACTAATGAAGAAAATGAGGTAAGACTCAAATAGATAAAACGTAAAACAAAAGAGGATATATTACAACTGATACCACAGAAATAAAAAGGATCATGAGAGACTAATGTGAACAATTATATGCTAAAAAATTGGATTCCCTAACACAAGTAATTTATGTAAACATACAACTGACCAAGACTGAATCAAGCAAAATAAAAATTTTGAACAGACTAATAAGAGGTAAGGAGATTGAATCAGTAATAGAAAATATCTTATCAAAGAAAAGCCCAGGACTAGATGGCTTCACAGTGGAACTGTACCACATATTAAAAAACAAAACAAAACAAAACACGAAACTAATAAAGACGTGTCAAACTCTTCCAAGAAAATTGAAGAAGAAAAAATACTTCCAAGTAATTTTACAAGGTATCATGTGGCTGATAACAAAGCCAGCCACAGACACTAGAATAAACAAAAATTATCCTGAATAATATCCGTGAAGAATGTAGATGCAAAAGTTCTATTTAACAAATGGAATCCCACAGCACATCAAAAGGATAATACACCATGATCAAGTGAGACATATCCCAGTGAAGCAAGGTTGGTTCAACATATAAAAAGCAATGTCACATCACATTAACAGAAAAAGAACAAAAATCATATGGTAATCTCAATAGATACAGAAAAAAACATTTGACAAAATTCAACAACCTTTCATGGTAAAATCTTCCGACAAGTTAGCCATAGAAAGACTGTATCTTGACACAATAAAGTCCATCTATGAAAAGTTCACTGCTAACATTACACGCAACAATGAAATGCTGAAAACCTTTTTTCTAAGATCAAACACCAGACAAGAATGCTCACTCTCACCTCTTCTATTTAACATAGCACTAGCAGTTCTAAAAGAGCAATTAAATAAAAAAAAGAAAGTAAAGGCGTCAAAATAAAAAAAGAAAAAGTAAAATTTTCTGTTTATTGAGGACATGTTCTTATATATAGAAAACTCTAAAGATTCCAGCAAGAACTGTTATAACTAACACACAAATTCAATTCGTATGGTACAAATAAAATTATTTGTACAAAATAAACATGCAAAATCAGCAGCATTTTTACACTAATAATTAACTATCTGAAAAAGAAATTAAAAATAAACCTCATTCAAAATAGCATCAAAAATTAAAATAAAATTCTTTTATTTTTTTCTTTCTTTCTTTCTTTTTTTTTTTTTTTGAGATGGAGTTTCATTCTTGTTATCCAGGCTGGAGTGCAATGGTGCGATCTCGGCTCACCGCAACCTCCGCCTCCTGGGTTCAGGCAATTCTCCTGCCTCAGCCTCCTGAGTAGCTGGGATCACAGGCACGTGCCACCATGCCCAGCTAATTTTTAGTAGACACGGTGTTTCACCTTGTTGACCAGGATGGTCTTGATCTCTTGACCTCGTGATCCACCTGTCTCGGCCTCCCAAAGTGCTCGGATTACAGGCATGAGCCACTGTGCCCGGCCCAGATAAAATTCTTAGGAGCAAATTTAACCAAGGATATGAAAAATCTGTTTGCTGAAAACTGTAACATGGATAAAAAAAATTTTTGATGAAAATGGAATTTTAGAAGAAAATGTATATATACACAATGGAGTACCTTTACTTACACAGTGGAAACCTTAAACAAGTGGAAAATCCTTTAATTTGTGACAACATGGATGAATCTGGAGGACATTATACTAAGTGAAATAAGCCAGGCACAGAAAGAAAAATACTTATTGACTGTCTACATTATGTTAGATGCTACAGAGCACTAGAGACACACCAGTGAACGCCATGGTTCCATGTTCTACATTGTAGTCCAGCCAGTCAGTAACTATGAAAGATATGCATCTGATTGTACGTCGACAGGAAAGAGAGAAAGCAACGCACAGGGACAGGAGAGTCAGGAACGTGTGGCTTTAGTGAGCCTATAACATTGAAATGATTGGAAGTGGTGAGGGAGTAAGCCATGGCCTTTCTTTGTGGAAGAGCCAGAAGTAATTGCAAGTGCAAAGGTCCTGAGACCAGAGTTTGCCTAGTGTGATTGGAGATCAGCAGAGATTCCCGTTTGGCTGAACAGAGGGCTTGACGGTGGGAGTGGAAAGAGGTTAGGTGCGAGAAGGAAGAGAGTTGAAAGGTGCACTTTTTCAGCCACAGAAGGAGCTTTGGCTTTTATTAAGACTGTGATGGAAGGCATTGAGAAAGTTGTTAGAGGAAGCATGGATGATCTCACTTGGCTTTAACAGAATCTCTTTGGTCCCAGCATTGAGCATAGACTGTGAGGGAAGCAAGAGTGGAGGCAGGCAGAAAGATTAAGCTTTGCGTTTGCATTAATCCTGTTGCAGATGGTGATAGATTGGACAAGAATGGAGGAGAGGCAGGTTATGTGAAGGAGGCTGCTTCTGGGAATTTTCTTATAGTGTGCCCGAGAGCTCTGTCTTTGTCCTCACTAACACTGACATCAGCAGCAGAAAATCTGTAAACATACAGGTTCACAAGTCCTCAGGAGGATATGGTATAAGTTGGAAGGCTGAATGACAGAACAGGGATCTGTTATTTTTAAAACAAGCTGGAGCAGTGGACCCAGGATAGATTATTCTGTAGCAAATACCTGGCTTACCCAAACCAACCATATAGATAGATGAATTACATCATCGAACTGGCAGTCTGACAAATTTATATTAGTAGTAAGCTCAGTAGGTATGATGTTCCTCTCAAGAAGTGAATGTGAATGCTGGCCAGGCATGGTGGCTCACGCCTGTAATCCCAGCACTTTGGGAGGCTGAAGTGGGTGGATCACTTGAGGTCAGGAGTGAGACCAGCCTGGATAGCATGGTGAAACTTCATCTCTACTAAAAATACAAAAATTAGCTGGGTGTGGTGGCACGTGCCTGTAGTCCCAACTACTCAGGAGACTGAGGCAGAACTGCTTGAGCCTGGGAGGTGGAGGTTACAGTGAGCTGAGACCACACCACTGCACTCCAGCCTGGGCCACAGAACAAGACTCTGTCTAAAAAAAGAAGAAGAAGAAGAAGAGGAGGAGGAGGAGGAGGAGGAGGAGGAGGAAGAAGAATAAGAAGAATAAGAAGAAGATAAAGAAGCAGAAGCAGAAGCAATGAATGCTGTTAATATTGTGCTTAAGAAAAGGGAGGAGAAAGCTCATTTTTTTTCTACTCTGATTAAACCATGTCTCATATATTGACATTGTAATGATTTTCATGTTCTCAAACGGATAGGCAAACTGAACAGAATTAAGGCAAATATAAACAGAGTGATTATAATTATCATATAGTTATAATCAACTGTGTAACATAAAATATGATTCAAAGAATTAGAGATATCACATCTGAAAGAGAGAAGTATTTTGCAGGGTTAGGGAGGGTAATAAATAGTTTTAAATAATTGGCTCCTCTACCTACGGGGGAGTCATTCTTTCATTCCTTTACTTTCTTAATAAACTTGATTTCACGTAAGAAATTGATGTCTGGCATGACTAGCAGAGAACACTTGGATTTTCCTATGAGATTCCAGTGTGGACATACTGGCAGAAACCACAAATACATAGCTTTCAATTTTATGTAAAAAAAAAAAAGTCCACCATCCATTTCAAAGATGAAATGGTTTAATGTAAACAGTTGTGAGTTGTCTATCACTGGAGGTGCTCAAGATTAGACTATTGCACTGGATGATCATACAGCAGTCTTCCAGTCTAGAGATCCTATTTTTCTATGCTTCTACTTTGCTGGAACTACAGCACTTGTATCTTATTTCCTTAGTTTGATTGTAAATTCCATAGAGGCAGAACACATTATTCATCTTTTTTTTTTTTCTGCAGTACCCAGAACAATGTTTTACTTATTTTTGATGCTAAAAGAATTCTTGGAGAAAGGACAAGCACGTGGTTTGTGAAACTGTTACAGATTTGATTTCAGCACTATTTTAGACACACACTGGATTTGTCAAGAGGTAGTATAGGAATATACTACTTCTATTTTTGACTGACATATTCCAGGAAGGGGAAACACGGTTCATTTTTAATGTTAATCTCATAGTTGAATTTTTAAGCCTCTATTTGCTTTCTTTTTGACCACAGCCCTGCTTTGGGAGGCTGTGTCCAAACAGAGAGCCAGATAACCAAGGAGCTAGTGTGAGGGTGTGATGGTCTCACCAAGGCAGCCAGAAGCTTGGAGGAGCCAGCAACAGTGCTCAAGCTGCAGTTCTTCGGGCCTGCAAAGGGTCAAAACTGCATGCATTTAAGTCAAGGGCCCAATTTATGAAGGTAGAGCAGGGCTCTAGCTAGAAGATAGGTCCTAGTGTGATGTGCCAGGTAGACCTTGCTCAGAAAAAGAACAAGCTAAAGTAAAGGATCTCCAATTGCTGCAAACAGCTGTCAGTGGTGTATGGGGAATCTGAATAACTTTTAACTTATGGCACGAGACATCCTTGGTAGAAGCTACTTTGCCTAGTCAATTTATGACCATGGACCTGGAATGAACTTGTGGTCCTCATAATGGGACACAGGTCTTTTTCTGTTTTCTTTCCATCTTGCTATTTCTTCCAGGAAGCAATAAAAGAGGAACAATTCTGCAATTGTCTTTTTCTAGTTAAGAGGGAGGACAGATACAATGCCATATCCAAGATCCAAAATAATGTTCTTTTGTGTTTCTCTCTTCTTTTGTTCATGAGCATGATGAGAATCAGGGACAATGGGAAGACAGTCTTCTTGGTTCTATCTTGCCAGGGCTTATACCTAAGCTTGCACATTCACCACACTCACTGCAATCCAGGCATCTGCTGTTCATTAGAATTATTTAAATGAGCATCTCCAAAGTTTTGGGGCCATGTCTTCTCAGCCCCCATAGGGTACCTGGAAAAGAATCATTTCTGGGTCAGTGTTATTGATGAGGCTGGAGGTTGAGGGTCACAGCCAGGTGTCCAGAGCCTCGTTATCACCACAGACCGTGTCTGCCATCAGGGAACATTCTGTTTATTTTTCACTGAGTGGGCTTGAATGATCCCCTTCCGCTGTTGTGCCATTTCCCTTAAGTTAAATGATGGACTCTGAGAAGGCCTACTATTCATCCAACATCTGTTTCTCTGATTTTCTAGGCTCCTTGTTGTTTTGAAGTGCTCAGAATCAGTGTTTTAAGTGCATGTGGGCATAATATTTAGTATATTAATACACACTAGAGACAGTTCTGCCTACTAGAAAGCCAGGTACTAGAGGGTTATAAAAGTTATTTGATACCTTGTAAAGCCTAAGAAACTTCGCCAATGCCCAGGCCTCATTTCTTGATGTAGTCAGGTGATAACACGTGTACACTTGTACAGCCTTCTCCAGCAAGTGCCAAAAGTTCATGGTAAGTACTACATAAATTGTCACCTAATTAAGTACTGTTATGGTTTGGATCGGGGGGAAGTGTAAACTCGATTCTCCTTGGAGAGCAATATGCAGAAATATGATGTGGAATTAATTGTATGGGTCCAGGTCAAAGATCAAAGTACAAGTGGAATTGCCTTTGCAAAGGGAGAATTTGTAAAAGATTTTTCTTGGCGTCTCAATAATTTCATTTTTTATTCTTTGATTCCTGCCAGCCTACAACCGTTTCCATGTCGTTAAATCTTTCCTTCTTTATCTTTCCAAACTACTTTATATAGCATTTTGCATGCTAATAATGTCAATTGTCTGGCAGACGCTAAGCTATTGTGTACAATTCTCTCTCACCATGAAATTTTCTTAGTTTCTCAAATGTAATTTAATGCCTTGCAATTCAGAGCCTTTGCTTTTGTACATTTTCTTCTTTCAAATAGAAACCTCATTTTCTCCTTCTCTGGCTGGCATCTGGGGACATTCTTAATGTTCAATTGAAAGGTCTTTTTACCTGCAAATCATTTTCTTAGTAGCTTGAGATCTGAGGCAACACCTTCGCATTTCCAAAACACAGTGTGTTCTCTCTGATCTATCATTTCTACAAGTTCAATGTAGCATATATTACAGTTTATCATATATTATTATATGCTCCCTGACTCACTTGTTAACTCCTCTGTGTAACACACTGTTTGGGAGTAAAGATTTTGTGTTTCTGGCACTAAATATGCTAATTGGCACCCAGTGACACTAGCACATATTTGTGGAATAAATAACTAAATTAATGCATGAATAAATGAAGTTATATCCAGGGACCATGCTGAGTAGAGATAAGATTCCTTTTCCCAGTCTGAATCTTTCTATCAACAGGATTCATCTGTTGTGTTGTAGTACTTTTCTCATTTTCAAATTCAGCTCCACTAAAAAAATTATATGTGGAGGAAGGAATGATGGGAAAAAAAGAGAAACAATTATATGTATACATGTCAGTCTGACTCACCTTATTTGCTATAATGTCCTCAGGGACAGTGGTGGAAATATTTCACTCAACTTGGCAGAGCAAGAAGAATGAGTTTGGAGAACACATCAAACATCAGCAGCTCAGCTGAGGGAGCTGGAGTCTTTATTTCCAGTCCAAGAACTGGATATGTTCTCATGGTGAGAAGAACAGAGTGTAATAATTTTGTGTGAGACTCTCAGCTGGCAACACTCATGAGAAAACGCCTTGCTCAGGTTTGAATGGCGTGAACTCAGGAAAGGCCCTATGAGGCTGAGTCTGTTTTAAATATCTCTCTACTTGAATCATCTTGGTACCAGATTTTTCAAACTCATGGTGCTTTGGATAGCTTCCTCTCTCTGGAATTAAGTGTGTATGTTGGCCAGGGCAAGCGAGGCAATGGCAATCCTGGCTTAACTGATTCCTGGAGGAATGTTATAGTTAATTGGGTAACAAAGTTTAAAGGAGTGACTCAGAACAAGACATTGCCTTCAAGCAAGTTACCTTCAAATAATGTTACCATCATTTACCTAGAAGCCATCTTTCAAGTTCTTGAAAGAAGCTTAGGCTGAGGTATATAGTCCAGAAGAAATCCTACAGCCTATTATAGAAAAACGAAATCTGGAGGGGAGTCTTAGGGTTTACAAGATGGGAAAGAGCCATAAATACTGCCTTGTTCTCCTGCTCTGGTTTCCTTATCTGGGCCAAGAAATAAGATAAAAGAGTAAAACAAATAGTCAGTGAAGGACATGGCTCAGTGAGACAGAAAGACTGCCCAAGTCATAGAAAATACATAGGATTTCAAAACTTGTGGTGAAGAGTGACCAAGAAAAAACAAGTATACCCTAAGGGCAACCTGTTCCCAAGAGGGAGGGAGAAGTAGCCACTGGTATAGACATGCTTCCCTTTATTTTCTGTAAAATTAACCCATTAGACATAATAGACATGTCTTTCCTCTTCTGCTAAGATGTAGGGTGTAAGAGAACAGTGAGACCAAGAATATTCTGTTGACAGGTCTCCTTCCAAGTGGAAGAAACAATCAGAAATGGGACAAAACATCGCAGCAGCAACACCCACCATGTGTCCCACATGTTGCTTGCATGAGCCCATGTGGCCCTCACTACAAGCCAATATGTGCAAGGTACTGTTCATATGCTCAGACTCAGGCACACATCTGGATCCAGATTATCTGGGCTTGTAATTTAACTTCCGTATTTGCTAGCCTTGTGACTATTGCCAATGACACAGCTCCCTGTGACTGAGATTCTGAAAGGGCAAAATGGAGACAATGGAAGTGCTTCTCTCATAGGTGTCATGGAGATTAATCAATTAGGGCATGCATTCTAGAACTATGTGTCAAACTGAATTTGACAAGCAGTGTAAGTGTGTGGTATTATTATATTCATAGATTGAAAAGTAAAAGCAAAACCACAGAGTAATGTATTCACAGAGCCACAGATAACAAAGGATATTGGAGAGGTTATTTGAATTTGGATCTCTCTGGCCGTGGTGCCTATGCTTTATGCTGCCTCATTATGCATCTCTCAAATGGTTATGAGCATGTGAGGTAAGAGTGAAGTCCACATGAGATAGATATGCTAATGCTTAAACTGATTAAATTGATCCTCCATCCACACCCATGGAGATCAATGTCATCTTCATTAACTCTGAGGAGTGTACTGGAGTACACACATTATGTCCTTTTAATAACTCTTTCTATATGCCATCTTAGCAGAAGAAATTCCAGAAGCCACAGTGCCTAACAGGCTTTTATGAGACCCTTCAATTAAAAATTATTAAATCTACTTTCTTTTTTTGGGCCCATCTATGTCTTGAAATAATTACCCTTAATATTTTTGTGTCCTGGAACCATAGGGAATGTGTTGGTAGCTATGGTCATTCTTCTACATGCATATCAAAAGGTGCATACATACTGGGAAGAATTCAAGAACCCCCAGGGTTAAAAATCATGTTTATACATGTTCCTTTCTTTTTCTCTGCGCTTTGTTCTCTCCTCAGTTAACCCAAATGATATCTAAACTATCATGTCCCATCAGCTCAGGTTCTCCAGGAAATTCTCTGCCATCATTCAGGCGACTGTGGTCTCCTCAATCCCTGTTGTCTGGAAGCTCAAGAAGTATGTATCACAGGATTTGGCCATTGTCTTGTCTTCTTGTCCAAGCTGCCATGTTTTGTTTACTCACTTCTCCTTGGAGGCAGCTTTAGAATTTCTTTCTCTGCTAAAGCAAATAATTAGTGCCACAAACATGGTAGGCACTGAAAATGTGAATGTGGAGTGAACAAGTAAATGTATTATGAAACTGGCCGGGTGCAGTGGCTCATGCTTGTAATCCCCACACTTTGGGAGACCAAGGTGGTTGGGTCACCTGAGATCAGGAGTTTGAGACCAGATTGGCTAATATGGTGAAATGCTATCTCTACTAAAAATACAAAATTAGCCAGGCATGGTGGCACACACCTGTAATCCCAGCTACTTGGGAAGCTGAGGCAGGAGAATCACTTGAACCTGGGAGGTGGAGATTGCAGTGAGCTGAGATCAGGCAGTTGCACTCCAGCATGAATGACAAGAGCAAACTTTGGCTCAGAAAAAAAAAATATTATGAAACAATTTAAAAAGAAAGGTGGAATGTATAACATATTAGTGCAAGGTGTTTCGTGTTCTTTCCTTTTTGGAAACTATTTTAATATTTGTATCTCTTGCCCCTGTATCTACTAACCTATCAAACTTTACATCAACCTGCTTCTCTCCCTTGAATAGCACTAGGACTTACTTACCAGATCATCATGTGGAGAAATGAGGTCACATTAACATTGATAAGCACATTTCATTGGTTTAAAATGCCAACTTCATACCTTCATAGCTGTAGATTCCTACTCTGGAGCCTCTCAGTTCCTCCCAGCAGTCATGATAGGTAATGAAATGTGTGCTCATAAACACACCTCTACATGATCCTTGTCTCCATCTTCTTTTTGGGGTCTGATGAGGGACACACCACACCACTGTTCTGCTGGAAGTGTGTTGATGAGACTGCAGTGGACTAGGTGCCACCGCACGGCACTTCTCTGCTGGTGACCACTCTTCAAGGTAAGAATGAACTTACCCCAACTCTGTTTCCTGCTTCAACTCCTGAACCCTAGAATAGCACCTTAGGGTCTCAGAGAATCTCCCTAAACAACCACTCCTCCTCCTCCTCCTCCTTCTCCTCCTCCTCCTCCTCTTCCTCCTTCTCCTCTTCTCCTCCTCTCCTCTTTTTCCTTCTCTTCCTTCTCCTCCTCCTCCTGCTCCTCTTCCTCCTTTTCCTCCTCCTCATGTGGACAAATGAGGTCACATTAACATCCTGCTCCTCCTCTTCCTCCTTTTTCCCCTCCTCCTCCTCCTTCTTCTTCTTCCTTCTCTCTCTTTTAATACAGAAAACTTTATACAAATTTGCATGTCATCATGGAAATGGTGCATGGTGGGCCATGCTATTCCTCTCTGGATCAGATTTGCACAGAGGCCATGCTGTTCTTTTCTGGATCACTCCAGTTTTAGCATATGTGCTACAGAAGTGAGAATCCCCTAAACCATTTCTTAGTCTTCTGGCTCTGGTCGAACTTTATATAGATGCTATGATTTGGTTTCCAGGGTTGATTGAGAAACAGATGACTTTTTATTCTCGTCTTACTTATCACCTCTCCTTCAGGTGCCCATGGTCAATATTCTTTCCTTCTTTCTCAGAAATACATAAGCAGTGATGGCAGCTAATGTTTAGTGACTGTTAAGTATAGCCAGATTTTTTTTGTGTTTTCATGTATTAAAAAGTGTATTATCCTTACAGCTTTTTGAAGTAAATAATATTATTTTTCCTTGTTTTATGAAGAAGGTAATTGAGGCATAGAAATATTACGAAACTTGCCCAAAGTCTCGTAGCTAGTAAGCTGTGGAGCTGAAATATCAACCTAGGCAATTTGGCAGGTTGCAAGGTGTTAACTACTGGCTACATTATCTCTCATAGAAACTAACTTGAGGCTTGCTAGCACGTTCTTGGGTCCCAAATGTACATCTTCAGTTCATCTTTAGTTCTCAATTCCATGTACAGTCTTCTACTGTACAGATCCAGATCCAGATTTCATCCTTGTCTCTAGACTTTCCTGCCTCTGTCAACCAGGTTTGACTACTTCTTTCTTTGTGCCACTGTCCCTCCTGTCAATCATTTCAGTTATAACACTTTTATTACCTGGTACATTTTTTATTAATAAAATGTCATATTTTACTGAGGTATATGTTATATTCAACAAAAGGTAAAGATCTTAGGTGTACAGTTTAATCAGTTTTGATAAGTGCATATAATCCATGTAACTCATATCCCTATGAGATATGGAATTCCATCACCCCAGGATGTTTTCTCACGCCACTTCCAGCCAACTTCCACACATCCTTCTCTCTTAAACCAACTGGTGTTCTGATTTTTTTTACCAAATGTTTAGTTTTGCCTAGAACTTCATATAAGTGAAATCACATATTACATACCTGTGCATGAATTATTTTTATTTCACTCAGCACACTCTATTTGAGATTCATTCACATTGTTGCATGTATCAGTAGTGTATTTCTTTTATTACTGCTATGAAGTAGTATTCCATTATATGCATATATCAGAATTTATTTATTCAATGAATATCATGAAATTTATATTTCTGTTGGAACATTTTTTTTTTAAGTTTTTGGCTTTTATGAATAAAGAGTTCAGAATAGTATGAAAAAATATCTTTGTGGACACAGAACTTAAGTTTTTATTTCTCTTAGGAAAATGCAGAGAAGTGAAATTCATGGATTATAGGGTAGAGTATATATTTAGTTTTCTAAGCACCTGTCAAATCATTTTCCAAAATGGTTTTACTATTTTACATGCTCACCAACCATGTTTGAGGGCTCCAGTTGCTTTTCATCTTCATCAACTCTTGTTATTTTCAGTTTAAAACACTTTAGCCATTTTAGTAGGTATGTAGTAGATATCACCATGTGGTTTTAATTTGCATTTTCCTGATGACTAATGATGTTGAGCACTTTGTTACAGGCTTTAGCCATTCACGTATTTTCCTCTGTGAGATATCTGCTCCAGTATTTCACTCTCTACCTTTCTCCACACTGCCATTTTTCTGCAGTTTGTTTGGCTTTTTATTTTGGGGTTGTAGGTGTTCTTTATGTATTCTGGGTACAATCCTTTGTCATATTTATCCTGCAAATATTTTTCTCCCACTGTGTGCCTTGCTTAGTCATTTTTAATTTTTTTTTTTGGTGGATAAAAGTTTTAATTTTGATAAAATCCAATTTATCAGTTCTTTTCTTTTTTGACTAATATTTTCTGGGTTCTGCCCAGAAAATCTTGCCTATACCAAGGTCATGAAGATATTCTCTTATACTTTATAATCTGTCTCCTACTTTTAGGCCTACGATCTATTTTTTGTGTGTAATGTGAAGTAAGAGTTTATTTTTTATGTATACATATATGATATATATTTTATAATACATATAAATTCTTACCTTATGTATATTGTTATTTCAACACAATTTATTGAAAATACTTTCTTTCCTTATTAAATTACTTTGACTATTTCATCAAAAATCAATCGACAGTAAGAGTGAGAGTTTATTACTTACCTTATTCCCATTCTTAAAGGAAAAACTTTACATTGATTGAATTTTGAATGTTAAATCAACCTTGTTTTTCTTAAATGAACCTCGATTACACTGTTGATTATGATGCATTTTCTTCTAATATATGACTTTTGAATTGCTTATTTTTTATAAAAATAATTTTTCTATTTTTATGTGCAATATTGATCATTGGTTTTCTTGTAATTTTTTTGAGTGATTTGGGGATAATGATTATGCTTGGCTCATAAAATAATCATGAAAGATTGGTATTATTTCTTATTTGATAGAATTCACTAGTGGCAACATATGACTTCAGAGCTTTCCTTGTGGTATGTTTTTAAATTGCTAATTCAATTTTATTAATAGGACTACTCAGATTTTCTATCTCTTTGGGTCTATAGAATCAATGATGATGCTCTCTCATTTTCATTTCTGACACTAATAATTTGTGTTTTCTCTCTCTTTTCCTTGATTAATAGAGATTTAACAATATTATTAATCTTTTCAAAAAGCCAAAATGTAGTAAAGTTTATTGATTTGCTCTATACTTATGTTTATTTTATTAATTTCTATAATTTTGATTTCTTTCTTGTGCTAAGTTCAGGCTTAATTTTCTTTTCTTTTTCTAGCATTTATGGTGAAAACTTAGATCATTTATTTTAAACCTTTATTCTTTTCCAAGATAAACTTATAGATCTTTCAAGTTTCCCCTCTGCAGTGCTTTAGTTGTATCCTAGTGCATAGATAGGTCTTAATTATCATTCAGTTCAAAATATTTTCTAATTTTGCTTGCTATTGCTTCTTTGACATTGGTAAATTTGTTGTGTGTTTCTTAATTATCAAGTATCTGAAATTATCCAGGTATCGTTTTTGGCAATAGTTTTGTTTTTAATTTTATTGTATTTAGAGAATATACTCTGTATGAATTCAATCATTTCAAATTTATTGATACTTGTTGTAGCCTATCAAATGTTTTATCGTGGTAAATATTCTACTGACAGGCAAAAAGAATGTGTATTTTGAAGTTAATGAGTCCAGTATTCTATAAATAAATAGTCAAGTCAATTTAGTGGTTAGTGTTGTTCAGATCCTCTGGATAATTCCTAAATTTTTTTGCCTGCTTTTGTATCATATACTGATAAAGTAGTGTTCAGAATTTCAGCAATTATTTTGTTTTTATTTACTTATTCTTTTAGTTCTTTAGTTTTTTCTTTGTGTATTGTAAAGCCTTCTTATGTGGTGAGTATACATTTAATATGGTTATTTCTTCTTGATAAATTGATCATGCTGTCATTTAAAAATATCTTTTATTAACCTCTAATATTACTCCTTGTCCTAAAGTATATTTTATCTAATATTAATATAGGGTTTTGACTGTATTATGATTAGTATTAGAATATTACACTTTTTATTCTTTAATGCAATTTGTCTTTCAATTTAAAGTGCATCTAAAAATATACAGCATATAATTGAGTCTTGTTTCTTTTAATTCAATCTGACAATATACAGCATATAATTGAATCTTGTTTCTTTTTTTAATTCAATCTGATAATTCCTGCTTTTCTGAAGTGTTTTTACACTGTTTACATGATTGCTGATATTTTATTTTATCACTTTGCTATTTGTTTTCTGTTTGTCTGCTGTGAACTATGTCCCTCAACCGAAGAGACTTACAAAAGCATATTTACATTTTTCCTTCTCACCTTTTGTGCTATTTTCTCTTTATACTTTACTTTTTAAATGGTTAGTTTTTTCCTTCTCACCTTTTGTGCTATTTTCTCTTTATATTTTACTTTTTAAATGGTTAGTTTTTCCTATAAGTCAAATTTTTAAAAATAAGAAACAAAAACAAAATTATTTTATATTTATTCATATATTTATCATTTCTTTTACTCTTTTGCATACTCTTTTTTGACACTTTTCTTGTGTGAGTGTACACAAGTATGTGTTTTCTTTTGTTTGTTCTTTCTGTTTTTGGTAGAATTTTCTCTTTTTTTGGTGGTAAGAACACAACAGAGATCTATCCACTTAAAATTTTAAGTGTGTGATATAGTATTGCTGACTGTAGGCAAAATGTGGTACAACAGATCTCTAAACATTATTCATCTTGCCTAACCCGAGACTTTCTATCCATTGCACAGCAACTCTTTCCTTCCACCTCCTCTCAGCCCCCAGCAACCACTGTTCTCTTCTCTATTTTGAGTTTGACTATTTTAGATACTTACACAAGTGGAAACATACAGTATATACCCTTCTGTGACTGCTTATTTTACTTAGCATAATAAACTTTGGTTCTTTTATATTGCCACATATAACGGGATTTCTTTCTGTTTTAAGCCTGATAATATTCCATTGTATGTATATTCCACATTTTCTTTTTCCATTTATCTGTCAACGGGCATTTGTTTGCATATTGTGAATATTGCTGCAGTGAACATTGGAGTACAGATATCTCTTTGAGTTCTTGATGTTATTTCCGTAGATATATATCCAGAATGATTCATGCATCAATTCAATGTATAATATTAAAAAAAATCTTCACAATTTTTTCCATTATGGCTATCTCAATTCTACATTTACACCAACAATGCACAAGAGTTTTAATATCTCTACATCCTCACCAACACTCATTTTTTTCTTTTATTTTTGATACTATTACCTGTTACACAGGTATGAGATGGTACCTCACTGTGGTTTTGATTTACATTTTCTTGATGATTAGTGATATTGAGCATTTAAAAAATATATCTGTTGGTCATTTGCATGCCTTTGGAGAAATGCCTATTCAAGCCCTTTGCTCATTTTAAAATTGTTTTTTTCATTCTTGAGTTGTAGTAGTTTTTTATATATATTTAGTATATTAATCACTTATCAAATATATAGTTTGCAAATATTTTATCCTATTCTGTACCTTGCCTCTTTTTTTTCTTGTTTCCTTTGCTGTGCAGAAGCTTTTTTAGTTTGAGGTAATCACGCTTGCCTATTTTTACTTTTGTTGGTTATGGTAATGGTGTTATATTCAAGAATTTATTGCCAAGGCCAATATTATGCAGCTTTTTCCTTATGTTTTCTCTAGGAGCTTTACAGTTTTAAATATTATGTTTAAACTTTTCATCTATTTTGAGTTTTTTCTTGGTATAATTTAAGGTAAGGGTCCAATTTTATTCATTTATATTTGCATAGCCAGTTTTTCCTAACACTATTTCTTGAAATGGCTGTCCTTCCTCATTGTATGTACATTCCTAGTATCCTTGTCAAAGATGAGTTAACTGAATATGCATAAGTTTTTCTGTTTCAATGGCCCATGTGCACATTTTTATGGCACAACAATACTACTGTGATTCCTCTAGTATTGTAGTATAGATGGAAATCAGGAAGTGTGATGCTCCCATCTTTATCCTTCTTGCCCCACATTGCTTTGATTCTTCAGGGTCTTATGTAGTTATATGTAGGTTTTATGTTGTTCTTTTCCTATTTCTTTCCTTTTTTCACATGGCTTGCTACCATTATTTATTTATTTATTTATTTATTTATTTATTTATTTATTTTAGATATGTTATTGCACTTTAGGTTCTGGCATACATGTGCAGAACATGCAGTATTGTTGCATAGGTACATTCATGGCAATGTGGTTTGCTGCCTCCATCCCTGTCACCTATATCTGGTATTTCTCCCCATGTTATCTCTTCCCAACTCCCCACCCCTGGCTGTCCTTCCCCTAGTCCCCCCAACAGACCCCAGTGTGTGATGCTCCCCTCCCTGTGTCCATGTGTTCTCATTGTTCAACACTTGCCTATGAGTGAGAACACGGGGTGTTTGATTTTCTGTCCTTGTGTCAGTTTGCTGAGAATGATGGTTTCCAGATTCATCCATGTCCTATAAAGGACATGAACTCATCATTTTTTATGACTGCATAGTATTCCATGGTGTATATGTGCCACAGTTTCCTTGTCTAGTCTATCTTCGATGGGCATTTGGGTTGGTTCCAGGTCTTTGCTATTGTAAACAGTGCCACAATGAACATATATGTGCATGTATCTTTATAATAGAACAATTTGTAATCCTTTGGATATATACCCAGTAATGGGATTGCTGGGTCAAAGGGAATTTCTATTTCTCGGTCCTTGAGGAACTGCCACACTGTCTTCCACAATGGTTGAACTAATTTGCACTCTCACCAACAGTGTAAAAGTGTTCCTATTTTTCCACATCCTCTCCAGCATCTGTTGTCTCCAGATTTTTTAATGATCGCCATTCTAACTGACGTGAGATGGTATCTCAAATTGATTATTTTTTGTCTTTTTCTGTTTTTATTTTTATAGATTTTGGGGGTACAAGTGTAGGCTTCTTACATGCATTTCTTGTGTCATGGTGAAATCTGTGATTTTAGAATTCTTTTTTTTTTTTTTTTTTGCACTTTAGGTTTTGGGGTACATGTGAAGAATCAATATTGTGAAAAATGGCCATACTGAACAAAGTAATTTATAGATTCAAAGCTATCCCCATCAAGCTACCTATGACCCTCTTCACAGAACTGGAAAAAAATACCTTAAACTTCTATGGAACCAAAAGAGAGCCCACATAGCCAAGTCAATTCTAAGCAAAAAGAACAAAGCTGGAGGCATACACTACCTGACTTCAAACTATACTACAAAGCTACAGTAATCAAAACAGCATGGTATTGGGTCCAAAACAGAGATATAGACCAATGGAACAGAACAGAGGCCTCAAAGGCAGCACCATACATCTCCAACCATCTGATCTTTGACAAACCTGACAAAAACAAACAATGGGGAAAGAATTCCCTGTTTAATAAATGCTGTTGGAAAAACTGTCTAGTCATGTGCAGAAAGCAGAAACTGGACCCCTTCCTGACACCTTACACTAAAATTAACTCCAGATGGATTAAAGACTTAAACATAAGACCTAACACCATAAAAACCCTAAAAGACGACCTAGGCAAAACCATTCAGGACATAGGCATAAGCAAGGACTTCATGACTAAAACACCAAAAGCATTGGCAACAAAAGCCAAAATAGACAAGTGGATTCTAATTAAACTCTAGAGCTTCTGTATAGCAAAAGAAACAATCATTAGAGTGAACCGGCAACCAGCAGAATGGGAAAAAATTTTTGCAAACTACCTATCTGACATAGGGATAATATGCAGGATCTACAAGGAACTAAAACAGATTTACAAAAAAACAAACAAACCCATTCAAAAGTGGGCAAAGGATATGAACAAAAACTTTTCAAAAGAAGACATATATGAGGCCAAAAAACATGAAAAAAATGCTCATCATCACTGGTCATTAGAGAAATGCAAATGAAAACCACATTGAGATACCATCTCACACCAGTTAGAATGGCAATCATTAAAAAATCTGGAGACAACAGATGCTGGAGAGGATGTGGAGAAATAGGAACACTTTCACACTGTTGGTAGGAGTGTAAATTAGTTCAGCCATTGTGGAAGACAGTGTGGCAATTCCTCAATGACCTAAAAATAGAAATCCCATTTGACCCAGCAATCCCATTACTGGGTATATATCCAAAGGATTATAAATCATTCTACTATAAGGACACATGCACACAAATGTTTATTGCAGCACTGTTTGCAATAGCAAAGACCTGGAACCAACCCAAATGCCCATCGATGATAGACTGGATAGGGAAAATGTGGCACATATACACCATGGAATATTATGCAGCCATCAAAAACGATGAGTTCGTGTCCTTTGTAGGGACATGGATGAACCTGGAAACCATCATTCTCAGCAAACTGACACAAGAGCAGAAAATCAAACAACGCATATTCTCGCTCATAGGTGGGTGTTGAACAATGAGAACACATGGACACAGGGAGGGGAGCACTACACACTGGGGTCTGTTGGAGGGAAATGGGGGAGGGATGGGGGTGTGGAGAGGTGGGAAGAGATAGCATGGGGAGAAATGACAGATACAGGTGAGGGGAAGGAAGGCAGCAAACCACACTGCCATGTGTGTACCTATGCAACAATCTTGCATGTTCTGTAAATGTCTATTAGGTTTGCTTGGTCCAGATCTGAGTTCAAGTCCTGAATATCCTTGTGAATTTTCTGTCTTGTTGATCTGTCTAATATTGACAGTGGAGTGTTAAAGTCTCCCAGGATTATTGTGTGGTAATCTAAGTCTCTTTTTAAGTTGTTAAGAACTTGCTTTATGTATCTGGGTGCTCCTGTATTGGGTGCATATATACTTAGGATTGTTAGCTCTTCTTGTTGCATTGATCCTTTTACCATTATGTAATGTCCTTCTTTGTCTCTTTTGATCTTTGTTGGTTTAAATTCTATTTTATCAGAGACTAGGATTGCAACTCCTCCTTTTCTTTTCTGTTTTTTTTTTTTCTTTTTCTTTTGCTCTCCATTTGCTTGACAAATCTTCCTACATCCCTTTATTTTAAGCCTGTGTGTATCCTTGCATGTGAGATGGGTTTTTGGATACAGCACACAGGTGAGTTTTGACTTTTTATCCAATTTGCCAGTCTATGTCTTTTATTGGGGCATTTAATCCATTTACATTTAAAGTTAATAGTGTTATGTGTGAATTTGATCCTGTGATTTTGATGCTAGCTGGTTGTTTTGCCCATTCATTGATGCAGTTTCTTCATTGTGTCAATGATCTTTACCATTTGGTAGGTTTTTGCAGTGGCTGGTATTGGTTGTTCCTTTCTATGTTTAGTGCTTCTTTCAGGCGCTCTTATAAGGCAGGCCTGGTGATGAAGTCTCTGAGCCATTGCTTGTTCATAAAGGATTTTATTTCTTCTTTGCTTATGAAGCTTAGTTTGACTGGATATGAAATTCTAGGTTGAAAGTTCTTTTCTTTAAGGTTGTTGAATATTGGCCTCCACTCTCTTCTGGCTCGTAGGGTTTCTGCTGAGAGATCTACTGTGAGTCTGATGGGCTTCTGTTTGTGGGTAACCCAACCTTTCTATCTAGCTGCCCTTAGCCTTTTCTCCTTCATTTCATCCCTGGTGAATCTGGTGATTATGTGCCTTGGAGTTGCTCTTCTTGAGGAATATCTTTGTGGTGTTCTCTCTGTTTCCTGGACTTGAATATTGGCCTGCCTTGCTAGGTTGAGGAAGTTTTCCTGGATAATACCCTGAAGAGTGTTTTCCAGCTTGGATTCATTCTATCCATCATATTCAGGTACATGTATCAAACGTAGATAGGTCTTTTCAAAAACCCCACATTTCTTGGAGACTTTGTTTATTTCTTTTTTCTCTTTCTGTCTCTAATCTTGCCTTTTCATTTTATTTCATTGAGTTGATCTTCAATCTCTGATATCCTTTCTTCTGTTTGGTTGATTCAGCTAATGAAACTTGGGTATGCTTTGTGAAGTCCTTGTGTTGTGTTTTTCAGCTCTATCAATTCATTTATATTCTCTAAGCTGTTTATTTTCATGAGCATTTCATCAAACCCTTTTTCAAGGTTCTTAGTTTCTTTGCATTGGGTTAGAATATGTTCTTTTAGCTCAGAGAAGTTTGTTATTACCCACTTTTTGAAGCCTGTTTCTGCAGTTCATCAGACTCATTCTCCATCCAGCCTTGTTCCCTTGCTGTTGAGAAGTTGTGATCCCTTGGAGAAGGAAAGCCTTCTGGTTTTGGATGTTTTCATCCTTTTTACCCTGGTTTCTTCCCATCTTTGTGGATTTATGTACCTGTGGTCTTTGTAGTTGGTGGCTTTTGGATGGAGTCTCTGAATGGATGTCCGTTTTGTTGATGATGAAATTATTTCTCTCTGTTTTTAGTTTTCCTTCTAGCAGTCAGGCCCCGCTGCTGTAGGACTGCTGGAGGTCCACTCCAGACCCTGCTTGGGCTTGGGGATCACCTGTGTCAGCTGCAGAACATTAAGAGTTGCTGCCAATTTCTTCTTCTGTTATCTTTGTCTTAGAAGGATACTCACCAGGTATCAGCCTGAGCTCTGCTTTATGAGGTGTCTCTTTGGATATATGGGGGTTGGGGAGCTGCTTGAGGAGACAGTCTGTCCCTTATAGGAGCTCAAGTGCTGAGCTGTGAGCTCTATTGTTCCATGCAGAGATACTGGGCAGTTACATTTAAGTCTGCTGCAGCACAACTTATATCCACCTTTTTCTCCCAGGTGCTCTGTCCTGGGAAGGTGGGGCTTTATTTATAAGTTCCTGAGATGCTGCTGCCTTTTTTCAGAGATGCCCTGCCCAATGAGGAGGTAGACTAGTCACAGTCTGCCAGCAGAGTCATTGCTGAGCTGCTGTGGGCTCTTCCCAGTTGCTGTGTAAACTTCCTTGCAGTTTTGTTTACAGAGGTATAGTTAGAACTGCCTTGGTAATGGCAGTCTGTCTCAGTAATGGTGGACTGACTCTGTAAAGGTGGACTGTCTCTTTAATGGTGGACTGCCTCTGTAGTGGTGGATCGAGTCAGTCTTCTTTTCCTATTTCTGCAAAAGAATGCCATTGGGGTTTTGATAGAAATTAAGTTGAATTTGTAGATCATTTTAGAAAGCATAGACATTTTAACAATATTATGTTTTTGAATCCATAAACAGACATATTTTAATTTAATAATGTCTTTATTTTTGCTAATGTTATATAATTTCCACATGCAAGTCTTTAACCTCTTTGTTTAGATTTATTCCTAAATATTTTATTATTTTTGAAGCTATCACAAATGAAATTGTTTTCCTAATTTTCTTTTTGGGTAGTTTGATGTTAATGTGTTAAAACATAAATGATTTTCATGTTTTTTTGTGATTTTCTACTGAAACCTCTTAATTGGAACCCTTATCTATCATAAAGATATTTTGGTGCTCATATAATTGTCAAATTGGTGTTTCTGTGAGAAGACTAAGGCAGGAATTTTTTATTTTGCTGATTTGCTAATCACTTTTCCCTTTAATGTTTGTGAGTTTGGGTCTGTTAGTAATGAATGCTCTCAATTTTGTTTATCAAAAAAGTCCATACTTTAACCTTTATGTTTGAAACATAATTTGTGGATATAAAATTCTAGGGTCAAAAAATTAAGTATCTTGAGCATGTTCTCTAATTGTTTCCTGGCTAGCTTTGTTTCTGATAAGACTTCAACAGTTATTGTTCTCTTGTAGGTAATGCGTTCTATTTCTACAGCTAATTTTTTTTTTTTTTTGAGATGGAGTATAGGTTCAAGTGATTCTCATGTCTCAGCCTCCTGAGTAGCAGGAACTACAGGTGTGTGCCACTATACCCAGCTAATTTTTACATTTTTAGTAGAGATGGGGTTTTGCCATGTTGATCAGGCTGGTCTTGAACTCCTGACCTTAGGTGATCTGACTGCTTCGGCCTCCTAAAGTGCTGGAATTACAGGTCTGAGCCACTGTGCCTGGCCTCTACAGCTAATTTTAAGACATTCTTTTGGCCTTTGATTTTTTAGCTTTTGATCGTTACATGTCTAGGCATATTTATCCTTCATGAGGTCTGATGCTATATTGACTTTATATCTATGTTAGTCTGTTTGTGCTGCTATAACTAAATACCTAACAATGAGAAATTTATTTTAAAAAAACACAGAAATTTATTTCTCACAGTTCTGCCGGTTTGGAGTCTAAGATTAAAGCACTGTCAGGCTCAATTTCTGATGAGTGCCTGGTCTGTACTTCCAAGATAGTGTCTTGTTGCTAATTTTTTCAGAGGGAAGGAAGGCTGTTCCTCACATGGCAGAATGCACAGAAGGGGCAAAAAAAGACAATACCTCTCAGTCAAATCCTTTTGGATGCTAATGCTAATCCCACTCATGAGGGTGAAATCCTCAAGACTCAATTGCTTCTCAAAGGCCACACCTTCCAATGCTATTGTATTGGGGATTAAGTCTTAACAAAAATTTTGGAGAGAAAAAACCATTCAAAACATAGCACTAATTTTTCATCAAATTTGAAAAATATGGGGCCAATAGTTTTTAAATGTTTTTGTACAACTTCAACCCTTTTTTGTGGACTCTAATAAAACATTTCTTAGACTACTTTTCATTGTCTTACTGAGATTCTGCTTTTTTTTTTTTTTTTTTTTTTTTGCAGTCACCGATTTATTCTCTGGAAGTACACAGTTTTTTAAAATTAAATTACTTTATTGAACTTATAACTTCAAATATGACACTTTTTACATCTAGAATTTTTAGGTAGTTTTTATAACTTTCATTCAGCTTTTTATTATCTCATTTCTGCTACCTTGCCATGTTGTGTTTCCTTTAATATTTTGAATGTATTTTACAATGGTTGTTTTAATATCCAGTTTAAACTCAGCTAAATCCAACATTGCTTGGGGGCCCACTTCTATTTACTTGTTTTCCTCTTGTTTGTGAGTTACATTTTCTGACTTTTCTGCATTTATAGCAACATTTTATTTTGAATTTTAGATTGAAATTCTATGTAGTTGAATGTCTGCATTTTCTGGTCTTCCTGTAAGGATGGTTGAGTTCTGCTTTAGTAACCAGTTAATTTACTTGTTGGTTTGCCTGATCATTTCTGAGAATTTGCTTTTAGCTTTGTTAGAGTAAGTGAGAGGAGTTCAGACTCTAGGCTTGGTGGAGAACTACTCTCAGCCATTGCCTTTCTGGTGTTTCAGCTGAAGGCCCAGCTTGCTTAGCAATTTCTCTACACTGTATTCTTGGAATTCCAACATGTCTTAGGTCTTTGCTATCCCTGGAATTTGTTCTATTCACAATTCTCTAGTCACTATTACTTGTTAAATGTCATGGGTTGCATAACATGCCCCTCTCTCAAATCTATATGTTCAAGTGTTAACCTCCAGTATCTCAGCATGTGACCTTATTTGAAAATAGGGTCATTTGCATTGGTAATTAGCTAAGCTAAGATGACTGGAGTCAGATGGACCCCTAATCCAACATGACTGGTATCTTTATTTTTTTAAAAAGGAAATTTGGGTGTAGACATGTACACAGAGAGAATATCATGTTATGATGAAGGCAGAGATTGGGGTGATGTGTTTACAAGCCAAAGAATGCCAGAAATTACCAGTAGCTAGTAGAGAGGTCTGGAACATTCTTCCAGATCTTCAGAAGGTACTATTTGTTTCCATGCCTTGATCTTGGCTTCTAGTCCCCAAGACTAAGATAAATTTCTGTTGTTTAAGCCACTCAGTTTGTGGTACTTTGTCATGGCAGACTTAGGAAATGAATGTACCAGGATCCACAGGCATTGCCCTTGTGAATAACATAGTTTTCAGCCCAGGAATCAAGAAGACCTCTAAGAATCTTTCTATATCTCTTCTTTGCATAATTTCCTCCATTTTGATATTCTACCTCACAAATTTCAGCTGCCTCATCTGTCTTGTTTATCTCATCTACCTTTAGTGCAGGCTACAAAATTCCTCCAGAAAGAAAGCTGTATATCTATCTATGTGTGTGTGTGTGTGTGTGTGTGTGTATGAGGCTACCCTTTTACATGGATAACTATATGAAAAATGATAACATGTTATGTTCCCTTCTTTCAATGTTGTCCAATATTGTCCAACACAGGAAGCATGCATTGGTTCAATTAGTTCTTCTTTCCTTCATTATGTCCTTGACCCTGCTAGGTATTTAGAGAAGAAAATCATATATGTTATTTTCTACTGAAAAATGCAGATAAATGAAATTATGATTGCGATACAGCTTAATAAGTACCTACCACAGGCATTTGGTACTCAGCAAGGGCTCAACGAATGCTTGTTAAGTTAAAGTGCAAATGCTATAACTTGTTCTATAGGATTTCAGTGCACATAATTAATTTATTAATTTAACAAATATTTACTCAATACCTACTATATGATAAGCTTTATTCCAAGAATACAGAAAACAGCTATTTACAAGAAAAAAAGTGTTTTTAAAACAAATCTATAAATGTGAAATACCTTATTAATAAATTCATTTTACAGACATTTATTAAGTGCCTGCTATGTTGTAGGCACAGTTATAAAAGTTTTACTTATTCTTTAAAGCAATTAGAAAAATATTCTAGCACTGAAATTATGTGGAAACAGCATTTTAGAACTCGAGTTCTGATTGAGGCACACAAATGTGATAAATGTGGTAGATTTGAGGTAACAAAGCGAATTAGAGGCAGATCACCCTGGGCAGCTCTTCAAAGGGGATGACCAGGATCCAATTCTATGAATCTTATATTCTGTCACTGACTTTAATAATATAGAAGGTTCAAGAAAATGGAGAGAAAGAATTACAAAGGTTTTTCTTTGTAAAGAGTTTTCCTGAATGTGAATCTCAATCCCTTCCCCTGCTAAGAATTAAGGTTTTAGATGTTACGTTTTTCTCATGCCTGGAGGAGTTCAGTCATAAAACTTCAATTATGTTCCCTGAAGTTGGTAGATACCAAAAGCTGAGACAGATTAGCATCTCAGAAAAGCAACCATTATCTTTGACAAGTCAGGGAATAGAATACAGTGCTTAGGATATAACCAATGAAGGAACAAGAACCACAGGGGCATATTTCGTGGACCAGATGGTGGCAGAACCAGGCTGGAGCCATTTCAGGTCCTACCCATGACTGCCTGGGAGTACATTTAGACTCAAATGACACCATAGACTCATAGATCAATCTCTGGGGAATTTAGCATCAGGGAAGTGACTAGCCAAAGCAGAAGCATTGCCCATGTCAGGAGAGTTGAGTAGGAAACACCAGCAGGGCAGTTTCTAAATAATCTTCACAGAGCCCATGAAAAAGAATAAGCTGTACCATTTTCCACGTTCAGAGAGCATAAAGTCACCCACACAAGCAAAATTGCCATTTCTCTTCTCCTCCTTGGAGGCCCTGTCTTTGACCACTATGGGGTATAGAATAGTAGCCAGTGAGTAGGAGATGAGATGAAAGAGAAAGAGAATAGAAGCAAAAAACATCCTTCTCCAAGAACAATGGCTCACCCAGCCTAAGGTGGGAGGTGAGAAGTAGAAGAAGTCTCAGCATGAATGAGGATTGAACTATTGAAGGGTAACTTGACCAGATACGTTCAGTAACTGAATGAAGGTTGTTTTGTGGCTTAATATAACTGGAGGACAATAAGGATAAAATAAAAAGTTATATTTCTTAACAACTTTTTATCTTCTTTTCCTGAATACATTTGAAAAAGGCGATAAAAGGTAAAAATTTAATGTTTAAAAAAATCATATCCAATGAGTTGTGCTTGTCTAATTGACTGGTTGCACTTTGTAAATGCTCTTTAATTACTAATAGCAATTTCATAGATTTCCTATCCAGTTTTCAGACCCGATAAATTCAATTCAAAATCATCAATAGATCAACACAAGTTTGAAGTCTGTGTCACTTAGGAAGTCGAAAATTTTGCAATCTATTTGCCAAGGTTGTCCCATGACTCAAGCCTGTGTGTTGAGGAACCTGGGTGTCAAGGAATCACTCCCTCTGCTCTAAGATTTTTGGTCAGAGATCTTGAGAAGACTTACTATACTGGTTTGGTGCGGGGTTCACTTAAATGACTTTGAAGTTTCCTTGTGATGTTGAATATTTTATTCTGCAAAGGCAGGGATGGGAAACGGGAGCAGTAACTAAAGAGCCCACTAATGAAGATGGACAGGTAGGCTTGAAGGCTACATTAGAAGCTATTTTTGGTGACTTCTGCTGCACAAACTGCCTCTTTTGGCTATTTCTTGGGTAAATCTCTCCAGTTCCACTTGGAAAGGCAAACAGCATTAAAACTAAAGAAAATTCCATAGTTGACTCTATGAGCATTAGAATTATCACCCAACAAAATTGCTATCTGTGGCCAAAAGACACCTTGTCATAATGTCGGAGCAAGTGTGGCCAAAGCCATGCTGGGGAAAAAGAGAAGTCTGTCTAGACAGATTGGAACAGCTGGTGTGCCTAATTAAACAGTCCCTTTCACACAGCCAGTGCTGTGTGAAAAGTTTGCTTGTTTATTAATTACTTGTGGAACACACCTTTAAAGAAGTGCCATGCACTTCATCCCCTTCCACAGATTCATGGAAATAGGGGGCTCAAAATGGCTGTAGAAATCAAATAATCCAATCTTGTAAGTTTCCAGAAGAAAAACTGAAGATAAAAGAGATAACATAACAAGGCTGAGTGATGAGTTTATGGCAATGACAGCACTGGAATCCAGGTTTCTGACATTTGATCCAGAGCTCTTTCTGCCATGCCAGTCTGCTTGCTATGTAGATAGATGATGTGTCCACTCCCAGAGATGCTTCTGTATGGGCCCTTTATTGCAATGTATTCCCCCTCCACTGGACTATCTTATTTATTAACATTCTCTCATTCTCCGGTTCTCAGACAAGATAAATTCTGTCAATATTAACTATAAATCAACACAAATTTAAAGTCCATTGCACTTAAGAAGTCAAAGGTTTTTTTTTTTTTTTTAATTCTATGTTAGGTTCTAGGGTACATGTGCAGATCACGCAGGATTGTTGCATAGATACTTACGTGGAAAGAAAAAGAAATATCCTAAGAAAGACACATCTAGAAAGATAAAAGAAGTCAAATATTTTATAATCTGTTTGCCAACGTTGTCACATGACTCAAATCTGGATCTTCATGAATTTGGTTTATTCCTTTGGGCTGTTACTCCGCCTTGTCTGCTTTAAACAGTTAAACACACCTGAATGGCATAACAGAACTTAGGCTTAGATTCTACTAGAAGCAAACCCTGAGATGAGGATTTGGATGCAAGCAGTTTATTGTAGAAGTAATCCTGGGAAAACATGTGTCTTCGTTCATTTGTGCTACTATAACAAAATACGTGGGGCAAGGTATTTTATGAATAATGCACATTTATGTCTCAAACTTCTAGAGGCTAAGCTTGAGATCATGGTGCCAGCATGTTTGGTATATGGTAAGGACCCTTGTTTTCTCTCCTCAGTCACATGGAGAAAGGCAGAAGGGCAGAGAGGACCTATGCTGGTTCTTCCCAGCACTTTTATAAGCATTAATTCATTCATGAAGGTGAAGTCCTCGTGATTTAATCACTTCCCAAAAGGCCTCTTAATAGCACCTCTTAATATCCTCAAAATGGCAATTAAATTTCAACATGAATTTTGGAGGGAACTTATTTAAACCATAGCCACTGGCATGGAAGTGGAAAAGAGACAGGAGAGACAAGGAAACCAAGGAGGTGTATGCAGTTGAAAAGGTGACTGCCGTGGGCAACCAAGGTGCAATCCCGAGAGACGTGTTGACTACACTATAGAATTGCCCATTCGAAGAGTGAGAAAATTATGGTACTTACTCTCAACTATCACCTGCCATTGGTTCAGAGCTACTTTCAAGGACATTAACACTGTCTTCCCTTCTTCTGTGATTGGGATTTCAGGCAGTCTCTAGTCTTTGTGGTAGGTCTCCATGAATGTGTCCTGGAACAGGATGGGGTTAAGGTACAGAGAACATCTGCTACAGCGTTTCTATCAGTCAGTCCTTCCCACCTTGCCATAAAGTAGACTGTCTGAATGCTTGCTTTAGCCAATGATATTTAATTGATGATAGGGTAGTAAGGAAAATGATAGACTTTTTTTGAAAGTGGCAGGAGTTGTGATGAAAGGTTTGAGTAAACAGAATGTTGCCTGGAGAATAGCAGGTACACACAGCTTGAGATGAGTTTGCAATTCTATGCTCTGAAGATTTCACCTGTTGATAGTTGCTTCCCACAGCTTAATGAATTACAGCCAGCAGTGGGCAGTCAGCAGCCTCCCCTCTAGCCTCCTCTCTATTTCTCACACTCCCCATTTCACACAAAGCTCAGGAAGTAAAAGACACCAGAAAACTTAGTCCAATTTAAATGATTTCAATCTAATTTAATTCCATCCGACCATTTCCATTCCATTATATTTCATGTGATTTAATTAAATAAAATTAAAAATTTATTGCTTATCTTTTATGTGCTCAATAAATGTGTCTTCTATGATTTTTCTTGGAGTAAATTGCCTTGAGATAGCTTTGTTAAAAGACTAGGTCATCTTGGGTCTCTCACCTGATTTCAAACTTCAGTTACGCTCCCAGCCTGTTCATCAATCAGGATTGCTTAGAGGAAAGCAAATTGGACTTGAAATCAACTTTAATCCTGAGGGGTTACTCAGTGCCTACTTAGTAAGTCAGTCATTGGGTAAGTCAGTCTGCATTGCTGAATCCTTTTTTTCTGAAAAATGGGATAGTCCCTTCTACTACAACATATACCTCTCTGTATCCTGTGAAGGATAAATAAAATAATAAATAAGAAAGCATTTTTGTAGCTTATAAAGCCCTCATACTTATTCTAAAAACATTTACTTAGTGTCTGCCATACACTAGGCACTTGTATGTGGTATATCACATGTGGCATATGTGACAGTTGCTGAATATGCGGTGATACACTGATCTTTATCATCGTGGGGCTTACAGTCGAGATATTAATTGTTACTGCTAAGTTTATGACACAGTGGGGGAGGCACAAAATTATGTAACATATTTTCTCTGTTTTCATAGAGTTTAAAATCTAAGAAAGTAGAGGGAAAATTAATGAAGGACAACAAGGCTGTGTACATGGTTCTAGTATAGTACTAAGGCACATAGAGAAAGAATTATGTGAATGATGATAGGATTTCAATAAAATAAACTGGTAAAAATCTGATGTATAATGGCAGACACTGCTGGATCTTCACTCAGGTCTCCTTGGTTCTCTATTACTGGCTCTCCACGCCTCTGTCTCGACTTCCATGCTCTTTTGGCTCTAAAGCCAACACCTGTGTCTCTTCTGTGGCAGCCTACCCTTGGCACTACCCACACTTGTGGACAGCTGCAAGTAACTAAGAGTTGACATCCCTGGGGCAGCCCTTAGTCAACAACTAATTAGTATGGGAGTACCAAAGCTCAACTCTCTTAGCCTGGTATTGGGACAAATTTGGAGGGATAATTTACTTAAAATGTCCCCAGTGGGATTAAGCTGGGGTTACCGTCTCTGAGACTTTGCCTGAAATCACAACTTTGCTTTACTTCTTCTCCTGTCTATCATGCTGCCCACTCTTCCCTGGTTTCTCTTGGGTGTAGTGTCTTAATAAATTGCTTGCTCACAAATTCTTGTCTTAGATTCAGCTTCAGAGAAATGCAATCTAAGAGGCACAGGATTTTAGATGGAATTAACAGCTTGGGCCAAACTGTGAGTTTGAGAAAGTGGAAGCGGTGATTGGGGAACAGAAAATTTCATGGTTTATGGCTTGTGGGTAGAAGTTATAAACTTAACATTGAAACATGTCAAATTTATTCATTCAAGAAACATTTATTGGGCAACTATCCTGTACCAAGCACTAGATTTAATCTTTGAGATATGTAAGTGGGAAAAAATAAATAAAATAAAATTTCTGCCCTGATAGAGCTTCTATTCTAATGGGAAGAAAAGAAGATAACAAATAAATATGGTATGTGGGTTTTATATGCAATGTGTTAAAAGATAAGGGCAGCATGGGTAATATGGAGAATCACTGCTTTTATACAACTTTGGGGAAAATTTTGCCAATCAGTCGTGGTAAGGTGATTTGTGATCTCTGCTTTTCAATTGTTCTTTATCAATGATTTTATTTCAATGGCTGAACTTTTGAGGTATGACTTATGATATGGTTTGGCTGTATTCCCACCCAAATCTGATCTTGAATTACAGCTCCCATAGTCCCCACATGTCATGGGAGGAACCTGGTGGGATGTAATTAAATCATGGGGGTGGGTTTTTCCTGTGCTGTTCCTGTGATAGTGAATAAGTCTCATGAGATCTGATGGTTTTATAAAGGCAGTTCCCCTGATTACACTCTATTGCCTGCCACCATGTAGGATATGCCTTTGGCCCTTCTTCACCTTCTGCCATGATTGTAAGGCCTTGGCCTTCCCAGCCATGTGTGAACTCCCCAGTTCACATGTGGAACTGTGAGTCCATTAAACCTCTTTTTCTTTATAAATTACCCAGTCTCAGATATTTCTCCACAGCAGTTTGAAAATTGACTAATACATTTTACCAATGACTTAGGAGAAACTGTCTTAAAGTTGGGAGGATGATTATTGTCTTCTTTGTGTGTTGTTGTACAACAAATAATCCCCAAACTTAGCAACTTGAAAGAGCAGTTATCATTTCATAGTTTCTGTGGATGAGTAAATGTGGATGGGATTTAGCTACATTCTCTGGGTCAGGGTTTCTCATGGGCTGGCTCAGGGTCCTATGGCTGGGGCTGGGGCTGCAGTCTTTTGACTGAGTTGTTTGAGTTGGGGAGAGTCTGCCTCCAAGTTCACTCACTTACTGCCTGTTGGTAGCTCTCACTGGCTGTTGGCCAGAGAGATCAGTTTCTTATCCTGTGGCTCTAGCCATAGAAGCAACTCAGAACATGGCTGCTTATATCTTCAGAGTGAGTTTTCCAGAGAGAGAGAGAGAGAGAGAGAGAGAGAGAGAGAGAGAGAGAAACAGAGAGAGAGAAAGAAGAAGTGAGAGAGAGGGAGAGAGAGAAAGAGAGAGAAAAGAAAAGAAGGAAGAAGGAGAAGGAGAAGGAGAAGCAAGAGAGAAGAGAAGGAGAAGAGAAAGAAGGAAGGGGATGGGGAAGGAAGGGAAGGGAAGGGAGATGAAGAAAGGAGGGACAAGATGGAAGTTATAGTTTCTTGTACCTAATCTACGAATGACATCCTATCACATTTACTTTATGCTATTCAGTACAGGCAAATAATTAGGCATAGCCATCCACAAAGAATTATGCAAAAAGGTGAATGCCGGGAGGCAGACATCCCTGGGGGCCATATTATAGGCCACCTACCATAATGATACTTTGTTGATAGTTGGAGAATTAGAACATTTGCTGGCTCCTTGCTTTCTGAGAAATGGGTACATCATGTCAGGGGATCTCCAACATATCACTTGACAGAACCTTGACACGGAGGATGCAAGGCAAATTATCACAATTTAAATTATCTATCTTATAATATGATAATACGAAATTCCAGAAAAAAATCTATTTTATTCTCTAAATATTTCTTATAGAGATACACCTTTGCATGTGTTAAGACCGAAAAGTTGAATGGTTAACTTAGAAGTTTAAAAATTATAGTATATTATCTTGGGGAATTCTTTAGTGTGGGCTGAAGCTGGTGCTGCTTCTGAAAAATCAGAGAATAAAAAGTTTAGACTAAAAGTGGGTGCATTATTTCTTAACGACTATTGCTGTTCTTTGGGATCTTATGCCCTGATGTTTCGATGAGGTCAGTGTTTCAGTGAGGCCACCTTCCCTGCCTCCTCTGAATTGTTTGTTTTGATAACAAAGTTGGTGTGAGCTTTAACCTCATGACTGGCATTTGTTCCAGCTATTAGGTGGTTTTCAAAAGGTGAATTTGGGTCATTTCTGTTAAATTCTTATTTATAATGAAAAGTATCGTAAAAGCTAAGGATTTAAAAATAAGGATCCCACAATCTTGCTTTGAGACTTATAAAAGCTTAATAGTAAACATTTTCCTGAACCTTGTACCCTGGCATGAGTTCTGGATTTTGGCTTATCATTGTTAGGGCCCTCACAGTAAAGATGGTGTGTCACAGCTTGTTGCTCTAGAATGCTTGGTTTATTGCTATTATCACTGTATACTGCAAGTACTAATTTAAACATGTCCTTCCCAGGAAAGCCCTTCTGGATTTCCCACTGACAAAACCAGTCATTAATTTCTGTGTCCCCTTAGTTCTTAGTAGAGTATCTGCATTGCAATATCTCAACAAATACACTTAACAAAATATAAAATAAACAGACGTGTCAAAAAGGGACCCAGGAGATCACTAGGTAGGTGTGCTTGGTTACCATACAGAATTCATCTGGTAGGGAAAAAGGGAATAGGGAGAAGTCCAAGGAAGCTATAACAAAACGGATTTATGTATCAGGATCCCTCTGCCTTCTCTTTCCCATTGATAAAAGTTCTTCCCCAAGGGTAGCTAACTCTTCCTCTTCCATGTTGAGTCATCTATACTGCTGGTGGCTGATCAGATCTCATGTCCCTAGTGTGGAATTTTATCAGAATCCAGAAGTGGAGGCGTAACTGTTCCATCAGGAGCTCTACCTAAAAGAGAGGAAGAAGGAGGTGGTGAAAGAACTCTGAGAATGTGTACACAGTGTGTATTTCATGCAACATTTCTTTTCCTTAAAATCTTATTTAGCCACAGCATAAGTGGGTTTTTTTTTTCTTTTTCTTTCTATTATTATTATTATTTTTGTTATGGAGTCTCACTCTTGATGCCAAAGCTGGAGTGCAATGGTGCAATCTCAGCTCACTTCAACCTCTGCCTCCTGGGTTCAAGCCATTCTCCTGCCTCAGCCTCCTGAGTAGCTGGGATTACAGGCACATATCACCATGCACAGCTAATTTTTTTTTTTTTAATTTTTAGTAGAGGTGGGGTTTCACTATGTTGGCCAGGCTGGTCTCGAACTCCTGACCTCAGGCAATCCACCCACCTCAGCCTCTCAAAGCACTGGGATTACAAGTGTGAGACACCATGCCCAGCCGTAAGTGGGATTTTCTCCTGAACTTTCCCCAGGATATTTTTCCATGTGCCTACTGGTTTCTTTGGCTCCCTCCCTGTTCATGCCATTTAGGAGCCTAGTACCACTCCATTACCTATCTCAGGAATAGCAATTACCTGCTTCTCTGAGGTTTAGGGATTTGGAAACTTCTTTGCTGTACAGGGTCTCCCCTGTCCCACATGGATGATTAGGGTATTCTTCCTAAATAAAACATTTTGTCTTTAAGATAAAAAAAAAGTTGTCCATGAAGAAAATATGCTTATCCCTACCTCATCACCCAAGCGACCTGTCCTGCGCTGGTTCCTTTTACTTTGTAAAAAATCTTGTCTTAAATTTCTATCTCTCCCTCCCTTCCTCACATATCCACAGATATAAATAACTTTAAACTGTGTAGCAGCTCTGAGGCACAGATTTTGGAAGGAGGAATTGAGACTGGGAGTTATTTTTCAACCTAACCTTTCTCTTAATGAACACACATTTGGAACTAGTGGCCAGTTGAGGGGTTGTGTAAATGAATGTGGAACATCAGGGTAGGCAAGGAAAACATGGCAACATGAAGCAGAAAGGCAGGGAGCATTTCTGAAGGGAGAATATAAATCAAGGGCTTCTTTTTTTTTTCCTGTGAAGAGAGGCCATCCGGATGGACAGAGTGCCAACACCGGCCATGATGTTGTGAGAAATAACAATGGAGGCTGCAGGATGTCATAAGACAAACACTGTCTCAAACAGGGGGACGGCTTCCTCTGAGCCCGTCCTCACAACCTGCCCTCTCCTGCTCCCTGCCCCCTCACTGTCCTCTTCCCTTCTCCCTACACTCACCCCTTGCTGGTTTCTTCACATGATCTGGGTTGAGCCTGGATGGTCCCAAACACCTGGTGGAACAATAAACATGAATGACTGGTGGTCCTGTCAGCCCCAGCTCTTTGTAAAAAAACTGCTGATATACCGCCCTGGCTGGAATTGATGTCCCAGACGATTCTATGTCTTTTCATTGACAGGCATTGAAATCTGCCTAACACTGTCCTCCTCCTCCTGATTGTGAGATCTTAAGTAGCCAAGAGTTGTGAGGAGCACTTCTCAACATTGCCCCTGGAGTCAGTTACAAATCAAACACTGTGCTTACACACTCTTACATTTTGAAATGAACACTTTGCAGTGATTAAATATTTATGCATGGCACACAGTTGTGACCTTGATGATGTATTTGGACTTTATAACTTGTAGTAAAATGTAAATTCTTTCCCAGCATGACATATATATATATGTGTGTGTGTGTGTGTGTGTATAAATACACACGCATATATATATATATATATATATATATATATATATATATACACACACACACATGATCTGGGTTGGAAGACACACATGCACACACACACACACACACACACACATAGATAGATATACATATATAATATATTTATATATAATCTCTTTCCCCTGCATATGGGACATCCAGCATATACTGGATGAAAAACATAAAAACATGCATCTGTTTTCTTGTGTGTGTGTGTGTGTGTGTGTGTGTGTGTGTTTGTGTGTTTTCTGTGAGTGGTGTCCTTAAATCTAGGGGAGCTCCTTCTTGGACTACTAGCTTCTTTCAATAGAAGCATGTTTTCACTGGGATTTCCACATTCATAATTATTCCTCTTATTTCTCTGCCATGAGAAGACAAGCTGGTATTTCATTGCATTGGGGAAGTTAATAATATGGTAGGCAAAACATCAGGAAAAATTATAATGAATGAAGCTATACAAATCGGAGGGAAACACATGTTGCTGTTCTAAAATGTTCCTGTCGTAAATCCTGGAAATTTCACTATAGTCACAAGCAAATAACTCCTTAATGCATAAACACTCAATTAATTAAATGTAATATGCCATAGAAGCTTGAATGGTTCTAAATAGAAAAGTGGTCAAATAATAGTACTGGAGACCACTGACTAATAGGTGTTCATCTCAGCCATCCAAAATTTCTCAATTTCTCAGACTAAAATGAGCCCCGTCCATGGCCCCCTTTAAAGGAACTATATGTTCTCTATATAAAGGTAATATTAACTCCTTGTTTAGTACATAATGATTGAGCCTCACACCCAGACTTTTTAAAAAATCTTGTCTTAAATTTCTATCTCTCGGGATGTCTCTAGAGCAGTTGTTTGAAGAGCTCTGTTTTCTCCATTATTTCCAATTTATGGAAGCCTGGGTTTTATTATCCTCCTGCCCCTCTTAAGTTTCTTGAACCATTTTTATATGGTGCTTAAGGGGACACATCTCACCTGACTGATATTTTGTAATCCCTAAATAGCTACTCCTCAACTGTGACTCTGAAAATACTTCTAATAGATGTGCAAATATTTTGAGAAGTGAAAGCCTTTTCCAACACCAGGTTGGGTCAAGTAGCCAACTTGAGTTCTTATATCTATAGGTTTTTATATCACCCCATGCCTTTCTCTGTTTCTGTTGCTGTACTCACTGTATTTTATTGAAGGTAACTGAGATTGTATCTTTTCCATCTTTGGGATCTTAGTGGCTAACACTAAGATTTTCAGCCCGAAGCATAGTGGTGTTCAGTATTTGTTTCCTGCATTTACTCACTCACTCACTCACTCACTCAGCAAACCTTTGTTGAACACCTATTCCATGCCTGGTACTGAGCCAGACATTGGAAAGCTACAATAAACCAGGCACAAAGGATCCTTTGGAATTTAGGGTTCACTATGTTTTTATATGTTTAGGCAAACTAAAATGAAATAATTTTATAAAAGGAAAGGACTTTGGAGATTTGCTTTTCAGTGTTTTCATTGTATAACAGATATACTTAAACCTGAGTAAGAATAGGTCTTATTTTTCATTTCAGAGCTGACTAAACCTAGAATTTCATTCTTTTTCAGTGTTTTTTCCTCCAAGCCATGTGGCCTCTACTTAATATCATTTGATAGTAACAAAATAATGTAACTGTTTTTGAATAGATGGGAGAAACAGCAAGCCTCTTTTAGAAAGAGTTGTTGAGCCACTTTTCTTTTCAGAGAAACTGAAAAAATCAGACTCATTTTTACAGAGGCATTGACTAAACCTTAAACTTTTTAATTTTTAAAATTAATTATAGAAGTGATAGTTCTTTATATTAAGCTTAATGCATAATATGGTATAGAATTGGGGGAAGTATAAAATATATTTTATAAGACAGAGAGAAAGGAGGATTTGTATGATGTAGTTTTGCTGCATTTACAAGCGCCCCTACCCAAGTCTCAAATGCCATAAGGACAATCTTTTATTTTCTACATATTGACATCTGTGGGTCAGCTGCCATCCTGAAACCAGGATGAAGAAGCAATTCTTACCAAGGTCCTGCTTTTTTTTGTGGAAAAAAGGAAAGTATAAAAAAGAGCTTGTAGAAATATATGCAGTGGTTTCTAAATCTTCTTAGACATAGTATCAGGTCAGTTTGCGAGTAACATGACTGAACCCAACATCAATGGTGTTGGGGAAACTTACCACTTCACAGGAGACACTGTATCATGGACCCCGGTGGTAATGTCTAATTCACCTGCAGAAATGGATAGAAACTTCGAATGTTAGGACAATAAGAAGAGCATTATATTGTTAGGAAGAATAATAAAATCTACCCACAAAGGTGATATTTGTGAGGTGGAGTGATGTGAGTATTCATTTGCCCTTTCAATGCCCTGAATTGCCTCAGGCCCTCTTCTAACTGGTAAACTCCTGCTCATCTTTAGGACAAATATGGGCATCTGTGGAAACAGGACTAGTCTCTCATTCTTTGGGGTGCTTGGGTCCTGACCTTTCTTGTGAAATTTATTATAATATATAGTCTAGAGAAGGAGCTCTGTTTTATTCTGTTTCCCAAGAGCTTAGCACTGTCTCAAATATAATACATGATCTCCTGTATTAGGCCCTTCTGGGATTGCAATAAGAAAATACCTGAGACTGAGAATAAGAATACCTGGGCTCCTGTGAGAGGCTCACCAGTGCTGTGCTTGCTCATGGTTTGTGCCAGGCTTGGATGTGTTTTCTGCTTGTTCACATGGAAGAGGAGCTCCATGGGAAAGGGGTGTGAGTATTTACTTCACTTTTCTGTCCCCAAACACAGCACAGCACAACCTAATAAAATGTGCTTAATAAATACTTGTTGAAAGTGTAAATATGAAGAAAAAATATTTAAACGTGATTTCTTATGAAACTTTTAAAATGTATTACTAATGGAATGAGATCAAATCTCCTAGTAATACTTTTTTTATTTTTATTTTTTTATGAATAGAGGTGATCATTACTTGGTGAAATTCAGTGTTTTAAGTTTATTAACCTTGAATACACATATACATGCATTTCCCAATGTTAATGTATGGGAAGCCCAAGCCATGGAGAGGCCCCGGGCAGGTGCTCTGATCAACAGCTTGAGGCAAATGTCCAACTGACACCAGCATCTGTGGCCAGCCACGTGAGTGAAACCTCACTGATGTCCAGTCCCATCAACTCTACAGACGTCCTCAGCACAGACAGAGACCTCTATGTAAAAACTACGCAGCTGAGTCCCAGCAGAAAATGAGAAAGATGTTTCTTTCAAGCTGCTGGGTTTCTGGATGGTTCGACAGCAAGAGAGAACCAGAACAGTCTGCTCACCGCACCTGCCCCCTCAGTGTTCCCCTGTGTCCAAACACTCCATTGGGCAAGCTTCGTCACCCAAACCCTGGATGCAGTCACTTCCTCAGGGTTTCTAACCACAGGGTCTTGACTTAGGGTGGCTGACATGTTAGTCTCTGCCAAGATGCTCACTTCTTCACCTTCCTGTACTGACTGCTGCTCTGGCTGATGTGTGCATTCCCTTTCTTCTGGAAGCCCTCCCTAATGAACTCCCTCTCTCTAACAGCTGCAACTCCTTGAGGTCAGGGCCTGTCTCTTCCACTGTGATGAGCTGCACATAGCGGGTGCTGCATAAATTCAAGTTATATCAAATGTAGATCCCAGTCGGTACAATAAATTTAGCTTTGGACTCTCCCAAACCTTCTTGCTACCACACTGGCTATTTTCATTACAAAATTCAAAGAATTTCGCTGCAAATGCCACATCTGTCATTTTAGGTCAGAAAGTGTGAAATTTTAGCAACTACTCAGGAGGGACTCAGGAGAGTATGGCATGACACGTGGTCCAATCCAAGTGGACCAGGTCAGAGCCTGCTGGAGGCTTTGTGAGCTGAGACTCCACTGTTTGCCTGGTTACCCTCCACTGGGATATGGAGTCTATTCACTAAATATTCCCATTTATTGTTTATATTTCTTGAGTGGAGAGATGAGATTGTTGAAAACACACAGGTGATGGAACTATGTGCTTTTTTAACCAGTACAATGTGGGAAGTTTTTTCTATGTATTAAGAAATTAATCAGGGATAAGGCAGCTTGGTTTCAATGCAGCCATAGATCCTCATTCCTGGTTCACTGGTTCTCCACCTTCCAAAGCCAGCACACCACCTTTGAAGCCCAGCCTCTCACCCTGAAGTTTATCCCTTGTCCCTTGAGGATCCAAAAACAGCCTTGACAAGGTACTAGTGCCCTGTCTTGCCTCCACTGCAGAGACCATGTGTTCCCTTTGTCCTCATAGGTCATTTGTCAAATTTTTCTCCAATCAAAGATTGGGTCTGACATAGCCCCTGGGCAACTGACATGAGGTCTACATATCTGTAAGTAGAAGAGCGAACAGGCCACCCACTCTTCCTCCTAGTGAACCACTTACAGCAGTTACATCTTTGGAGCCCAATTACACAACTGACTACACTACCGAACATCAGTGCATCATTCACTCCATCTGAAATTAAGTTTTATTTAAACAGGTCAAACTTTATCCATCCTTTTAAAGCTAAAAATCTAAAATCATTCAATGAATCAAAATAATGCAATTATAACAGTAATCAAAATAGTGGTAACATTTCCCAGTATGAAAAAGTCACAGAATTGAAATCACACTTGGATCTTCAGTGATTCCGGTGTGCATCCCCCACACAGCAGGGGCTAGTAGATTGAAGATGAATCCCTCCCATGCACGTGCCATCCCAGTCAAGTCCTTCCTCTTCACTGTCCATCAGCTCATGCAATGGGAAGGCTGGCAGGCTTGGTGATTCTGTTGTTGATTTTTCAGTCTTTGGCCATCTTTTATGCAGCCACGCATGCTCCCGTCTTCACTCCATCTGAAAGAAAAGCAGGTTTTCTGTTTCAGTGAAAGAATAAAGTCCATCAGCCTATTAATAGGAAGACCCAACTTAAACAGTGTGCCAGAGGCCACAGGTTTAACAGAAAGAATCAGGAGAGGCCAGTGTTTTTGTTCATTCTTTACACATTCTTGAGTCTTAACCTACACGTAACTTCCATCCAAGATTCAAAACTGTGACCTTCTGCATAACTGCACAATCAGAGGTGGAAAAATAATTTGATGTTTTCCAGCGAGATACGCTTCAAGATTAAGAAAAATTTCAGAATTTAGCAATGCAAAGGTAAAAATACTGATACCACTTGTGACGATATCCTAACGATATAATCACGTTACTATTCTGTGTTTAATCTAAATAGGAGAAATAATCTAAGACCTATATCCAGAATACTGATTCTAAACAAGAATTCCCTTTTGAATTTCAAACAGAAGTATTTTTAGCAATTTATACCTGTTCTTCACCAGCCAATATTTATTTATATCCAATTTTGCTCCTTCATAGCCATGGCCAAACGCCAAAAGAGCGAACTCCATTTTTATACGGCTGCACTTCGGTTCAGAATAAATGCCTGGGAGAGTAATGCACAGGAAGCTAGAGGGTCTCTGCCTGTGGGTTCCGTCCTCACCCGAACAACCTCAGGCCCGCAGTGATAGCTGTTGGAGCAAAGCGGAAGCTCCTTCTTCCCAGGCTCCAGCAGTCAGTGGCTGAGCTGGGCCATTGGGAGGGATAGTAAGGACCCCACCTGCCAGGGCACAGCTGGCCATGCCATCCCATCCACCCACAAGCTGGCCACGCCATCCCATCCACTCACCATCATCTCTAGAGCACCTGGTGATGGCTATGCTAAGCACGCAGTTCCTCAGGAGCACCCCAAGCTCACATAGACTGCCCTCCTGTCATAGACTCCTCCTGATGCCACCTTCCAAGCAGGGCCAGCCCCTGCACCAGCACAGCCCCACCTTCCTCCCAGCCCCAGGGTCCAGGCTGCCAGGGGTGCCAAAAGTGTGGTGCTGCAAATGGAGATAGGAAAGGATGGGCATGTGGGCCACACTCTCAGAAGCATCTTAGGGACCTCTCCATTCCCCTCACATGCAGAGCCTCAGAGCAGGTCCGTGTCTCTGATACAGTTATCTCAGGTGATGACTACTATAGGGTGTGTGTGTGTGTGCGTGTGTGTGTGTGTGTGTATGTATGTGTAAGACTGAAGAAGAAACAGAGGAGAGAAGGACAGGAGGGAGAGAGAGACCTGGAAAGAGGGAGAACCAGAGGAAGGGATGAGAAGGGGAAGGAGGAGGAGAGAAGAAAGAAAGGAGAGAGCAACGGGGAGAGGAGGGGATGGACCCAATTAGGGAGAGAAAGAAAGAGAAGAGAAACAGAGAGGGAGTGGGAGAAACAGAAGGTGAGAGAGAGAAAGGGATGAGAAGAAGGAGGAGAAACTTCCTCGCAGCTTTCTCCACCATCTCGTCCCTGGGGTGTAGTGCTCCCCTCCCTGTGTCCATGTGTTCTCATTGTTCAACAACTGCCTATGAGTGAGAACATGTGGTGTTTGATTTTTGGCTCTTATGTCAGTTTGGGGTCTGTTGGGGGGTGGGGAGGTGGGCAGAGATAGCATGGGGAGAAATGCCAGATATAGGTGAAGGGGAGGAAGGCAGCAAATCATACTGCCATGTGTGTACCTATGCAACAATCTTGCATGTTCTTCACATGTACCCCAAAACCTAAAATGCAATAATAAAAAAAGAAATGTCTCTGGGGCTGCCTCTGCTGAAGAGGATGCTGCCAGCCAGTGGAGAGAGTGAGGGTGAAGGGCAGGGGAAGGTGAGACAGAAGTGGCTGAGAATCAGAATGTTCTACAATAGCAGCTTCAGCAGTGTGCCTAGAATAGGGCCCAGAGCATGGCAGGCACTCTGTGAAGATCTGTTGGTCATCAATGAATTGAACAAGTGAAGGTTGGATGAATGAATTTGGTGGGGAGTAGAATGCTTCTACCTACATAGACCTTCACTCCTGGCAGCTGGGCATGGACCTGGGGCTGCCAGCTTCCAGTGCCTGTGGGCATCAGTGGGCAAGAGTGGTTGCTGAGACCTGTCCCCCTGTCCCATGTCACCCAGATTATAGCCATGTACAGGCCTCCACAAGGGGCATCCAGGGCCCAACTCTGAGAACCTGCCCTCATTTCCCTGGCTTTTGAGGAACCATCCTTGAGTGATCCTGGAAGAAAGGGCTGGATGCAGTGCCCACAGCGGCACAGAAGAGGCTGCATTAGGAGTAAATGCTCACCCACCACCAGGTTAGAGATGTTCCACCCTGAGTAAAAATGGGCCCAGCTTCAAAGCCAGGATCTAAGGGGAGGAGGATGGCTACAGAGAGGGTGTGCCTGATGATGACGGGGTTGACAGGGCAACCATGGCGACCAGCCAGAGGAAGTGCTTTCCCTGACAAGGAAGGGCAGGTGCAGGACCCCGACAATGACACAGTGAATGCTCCTATGAAGCCCTGGCCAAGCCCCTACCATCAGGGGCTCATGGCATCCAGTGCCCAGTGCAGGTGTTTTTCTTGCCCTTCTACTCTATCCCCTCAACCTCCCACTGCTAAACTTGTAGGGATCAGAAGCCCAGATCAGTGAGCATGGCTGGTTAGAAGATGTTCAGGCATCAGGTGCTAATGGTGGAGGCCTCAGAGGCAGGTCTCTGGGAGCAATCTCATGTGAGGCCTCTGTGTGGTCTGAGGTGAGTTCTGCAGGGAACTCTCTAGAAGTCTGTAGAGCTCTGGGCCAGGCTTCTGTGAGGAGGTCTGTGGGTCTGTTTGCAGGAAATGGTATGGGAGGCCACTGTGAGAGCACCTGGTGACAGTGTGTGGTCTCTGGGAGGTCACTGCCTGGTGTCTCTGTGCAAGGTCTCTGGGGAGGTCTCTGTGTGTCTCTCATGTGAGGATTCCCTGTGAGGTCTCTAAGGGAGCCTGTGAGGTTTCTGGAAGGTCCAGGAGGCTGTGTGATGTCTCCCTAAGAGAGCTCTGGGTGATGCCTGAGTGATGCAGAGAGACGACCTCTCAGGGAGGTCTCTGCATGGAAGACATTGTGCTCACCTTTAGGTCTCCTGGGAGGAAGTCCTTGGGGAGCTCTCAGTGCTAGGTCTCTGAGTTCTCTCTTGGTTTAAGTGTCAGTCAGAGGTCTTTCAATGTGAGTCTCTGTGGAGATGTCTCTCAAAGGTCTCTCTGTGGGTCCCTGTGGGGTTCTCTGTGGAGGTAGCTGGATAGATCTCAGGGAGATTTCTGTAGAGGGGGTCCCTGTGTAAGTCCCTGGGGGTCTCTCTCAAGTCTCTGTGTGGGTCTCTGTAGGGACCTCTCTCAAAAATCTCTACGGGTCTCAGGAAGTCACTGTGTGGGTTTCTGTGAGGGAATCTCTGTAGGGGTCTCTGGTATGATCTTTCCATGGGTCTCTGTGTGGAGCTCTGTGGAGATCTGTGCGTGGGTCACTGGTGGGTCTCTGTGTGAGTGTCTGGGCATCTCTGTTTGGGTCTCTTGAGGGGGTCTCTCCCAAAGCTCTCTGTGTGGATTTCTGTGGGGTCTCTGGAGGTTTGTGTGGGTCTCCATGGGGATCTCTGTGGAGGTCTCTGTGGGTCTGGGTCTCTGGGGCTCTCTCTCTTTGAGGTCTCTGTAGATTTTTGGAGGGATTGCTGAGGGAGGTCTCTGTTGGGGGACTCTCTCAAAGGCCTCCAACCCTAATAGGGCCTTGCCTGGAAAAACTATGCCTAGGTTCACAGAAACTCAAGGTACCTCTATGTTACTTGAACCTGAACAGGAGTTTTATCCAAAATAGTTCTGCTCTCCAGAGATCTGCCATATTATAAAAGAGTTAGACGTGAAGGTAGATGATTCTGCCACCAAGCCCATGCCACTAAGTGAATTAACAGAAGTAACAAGGGGAAATGGAATGACACACATGTGGAAACTTACTCTGTAGGGTTCACTGAAATTCTCCAAAAGGACATTTTTAGGAACTGGACTTTGAATCATGGTGCTGAATGTGTGTGCTCCTCTAAATTTGTTTTGAAATCCTAACCCCCAAGGGGATGGTAACTAGAAGATGTAGCCTTTGGGAAGTGATTAGAGCCTGAGGGTAGAGCCCTCACGAACAGGTTTGTGCCCCTCTGAAAGAAGCCCAGGGGAGCTCAGTTATTTCTTCTTCACATAAGGACACATTGAAAAGTCGGTCATCTCTGAACCAGAAAGCAGGCCCCCACCAGACGCTGAACCTCCTGGTGCCTTGATCCTGGACCTCTCAGTCTCCATAGCAGTGATAAATACATGTCTGTTGTTTGTAAGTCACCCTGTTGATCCCTCCCTATAAACTTTATGAAATTAATTAGGGAGGAGGGGAGGGGGAGAAATGAAAATACACTAAGCTTGCAGCATGTTCGGCATGAACCATGAGGGCAGCTGCTCTCTGACCCGCTTCCTCATCGTCATTTATTTCATGCCAATTGCCTCAGAATCTCATAGACCTCATCAAAAGATTACATTTAATGGGGTGGTTTGTGTTTTTGTTTGTTTGTTTGTTTTTGTTTTTGTAAATTTGTTTAAGCAGAGTATAGCTGGAACATTTGTAATTAGGAAATGGCTTTAAAATAAGCATATTGTAGTTTAGGGGATAGAAACAACGTGTATAGGTGATTTTAGAAACAACGACTCGTATTTTATAGTTCTCTGTGCTAGAAAAGTTTCCTTTGTGACTGTCTTTTTGTAATTCCTCTTTTGCTAGGAATATAAGCACTAGAGAAACAGGATTTTTGTTCTTCAGATGTATTTCTATCATGTCAAGTTAATATCCAAATAACCTGAAGTAGTCAAAGAAAAGTCACCCCCAGGGACTTATCATGGAACCTTGAACAAAATAGGTCCTTCAGAGAATTTTAAAACGGATTTGCATATGATAAGGAAAAGGAAGAAACCAGAGTTTTAGTAATGGATTTTGTGGTAGGGACTGAAACATTTTTTGGCAGAAGGAGGTAAGAAGTTATAGGCATTTCTGAGGCCACTTTTTCCTAAAAAATGGGAAAGAAGGAAAAGGAGGAGGAGAAGAAGGAGAAAAGGAAGAGGGCATTGCATGGGAAAGGTCTGAAAGTTTAGTAATTAACAGATCATTGAGATGTATTGTAGATACAAAGCATATTCTGAGCATCCGAGTGACTGAATTTAAAAACATGGGTTTTCATGGATCTGTCTTTCCGATTTTCTAATAGGGAGTTATTCCAGGGTTCTTCAGCGAGCACGATGATGCAAGTCCTGTCTATGATTGGCCCCATGCTCTGTTTACTGAATTCATCTCAACTCCTGCTGAAATTCCTTCTAGACAAACCTCTATGGGCAAATATTTTTCCTCATGTCATAAGTGCTTTGCAGTCTGAAGGGATGCTGTCTTAGGAGGAAAAAAGCAAGTAAATAAGACAAAGTAAAGAGGTGAAGAGATGGGAAGGAAAGAGCATACCGGGATAGAAAGAGAAAAGAGGATACCATCACAAAGAAAAAAGATGAAGATGCTGATTTTGAATTCAGTGAATGAAGTTCTAAACACTGATATACGTGTGCATCTGCTGTGTATAGAGGGGAGAGGAGAGGAAGAGAGAGACAAAGGTATGGGAGGAGACTGAGAAATGAGGCAACGGAACCAGTTCTTCCGGAAATTTACCCCTTCCCAGATGTTAGGACAATGAAAGAAACAAAACTTCCATTTATCAAAAGACTTCCTGCATTCCAAATAATTTTCTAAAGGTTTTACATCAATTACCTTATTGAAATTCTATTCTCTGATGTAAGTATGACGATTCCCTTCTAGAGGTGAAGAAACTGTGGCTCAGGGAACATGAATGACTAGATTGGCAGGGTGAGTGAATGAACTCATAGATATTTTTCCCATTGCCTTGGGGCTTAAACTCAAGTAATGGCCTCATTAAATAGACATATTGTACATTATTTAGATAAGTGTATAGACCTGAAAAGCAGGGAAGAGACCCTAACAGTATGATATCTTTTGCTGTCTGGTTTCAGATCTGCTCTACACTCTTCCCCTAGTTGGCTTTGCACCACAGAGAGTGACCTTTGCAACTTACATGGCCAGGAAACCTTTATCAATTGACCAAATGGAAGGCCCTTTCAATAAGCTGGCAACAGGGAAAGGGACAATGCCAGGGTCTTTCTGCCTGCCTCTTTGTGCTTCAAGAAGCATCTCTGGCCATAGTCGCAGCTTCCCCTACTGTTCTAACTCCTGCTGGCAGCCCCTCACTTCAGAGTAGCTGTAGGTCCTGAGCTCTGGTCATGCCTCCACCATTTGATGCTCTGTCCACAGCAGGGATAGTGGCTTCCTGCTTTTGCTAATCCCTGGGTGGTCTCACCATCTCCTGTTTGCCCTTTTAGCCCTCCCTGTGCTGTTGTAACTAGTTCCCATATTAAATTACCTCTAGTGTACTCTCTGGCACAGCTTCCCTTTTCGGATTGAACCCAGAATGATATACCATCTGAATGAGATGTCTTAATAAAAGACACCAGATAGGATGGGGGCAGGTCAGAAAGGTCTTTATAATAAAGGTGACTAGAAACTATCCTTTGAGTGACCAGCATTGACCACACAAAGAAAAAAAAACGGCATTCTAAAGAAAACTAATAGTAAGTGTATTTTGCCTTTCCTTTAGTGCTCATTGAGTAGAATTGCTTCGATAGGAATGCTGGATCCAGGCAGTGGATGCATATGATATATGCATATGATATATGTCCAGTACATGCATATGATATATGTCCAGTTATAGTTTGTATGTACTCTAGGTACAGTGAGAGAGCTAAAATATCAGGGAAGCAGGAAAAGGTGAACTCAATGGACAATAAACAAATGTGTCTAACTGGAGCAAAGGGAACAGCCAGAAACAGAAAAGGCACATGAATTTTAAACAGGCTTTTGAAGACCAGAGCCAATAGTATTCTATTTATATTGCTCTATTATTGCTTTTAGAGGGTTCATGTATCTACTGTCATATATAACATGCTTGTTAGATTATTTATTCTTTTATTTAGCCAACATTTGCTAAGCCCTGGTACTATGTCAGGATCTGTGCTAGCCATGGGGCACCCAGAGACAAACGAGACCCCAGCCCTGCCTTTCAGTGCTTGGAGCCTAGTGGGAGAGTTAGAAAAATGAAGAGGAAAATGAAAAGCAGCACATCATGATGCAGTAGCATGAACATGCTGACAAGGGAGGTAGACCAGGAGCTTCCAGGGCAGTTTTAAGAAGCATGCAGATGGAATTGGCAAGACCTGGTGATCAGTTTGGGGTTAATGAATAAGAAAGAATTGGAATTAATGTTTCACAGTTGGAGGACTGCCATGTTTTGGGAGGAGAGTGGCATGTGGCAATCCTAGGACAACTATTGGATCATTGAGCAACTGAGGCAAGGCTGGAATTCAAACCAAGAGACAAAGCATGGACCACTAGTCTTTTTTTAAAAAATTCATTTTTTGTTTTGTTTATCTTATAGATTATCTGGAGTGGGAAAGGGATGGAGACTCAAGGACATTGGCTCTTGAAAAAAAAATATTCTCTTTTTAAAGGGCAAGAGCTTTGGTGTCTTATCAAGTTGGTGTTAAAGTTCAGTTCACTCACTTAATTATTATGTGGCTTCGAGTAAATTGCTTCTCAGCTCTGACTACCTGGCCTCTGAAAGGCAGTATCACTGGAGCCGATGACAGCTCTCCAACTTTGGATCGCTGAGCTGTTGGAATGGAAAAGCCCTCGTCACCTGTCTGGCACATAAAAGAAGCTCCCAAAATATCATTCCACACACTCTTTGTTTTTTTAATCTCTGATGTAAGGTTCAGTATCTTAAAATGTCAAATCGTTATTTTTGCTTTCTTGAAGATGTACAACTATTCTTCTCATAAACAGGTTGATTGGGGAGATAAATTTTACATTATAAATGAAAAAAAACAAAGTACCAGATAACTAGGCATAATAAGAAATTTTAAAGACTAGAATTAATGTTAAAAATACTCAATAGGTCCCTTAAATACTTGGAGATATTTTCAGGTATTTTGGGTTCTTTCATCTATGGAATATACAGTGTTTTTGTAATGCTGGTAATTTGGTGACAGATGCTGCTGAGATTCAATGTAATGGAGTATGTAAAAATGAGGAAGCAATTAAGTCATTTTTTAGTTCCCTCTGAGGCTTGCAAAAATTGCTTAAATGTAGCTATCCAAAACAACATACATTTTTTATCAAAGTCAAATTTGAATGTTATTTAATGCTCAACCTTTGGCCAGGAATAGATGTCAAGTTTTTCTTTTTATTGTTATTTTTAATTTAAACAAATGTTGCCTTGGATTGCTTTCCCTTTAGCAGAATGTTTGTGAGTCTCAGAGGAAACTCCTAGAATGCTTTTTTCCTTGGTTTAACATTTACAAAGCATATTGGCTCTCTGGCTGAAGGGAACGGTGCAAATACCAAATTCATGGCATAGCAAATGACTTGATCATTTCCCACTTTCTTTCCCTTCATGTTCCTGCCATTTGGAATCCCACCCACATTTTAAAGCCCAGCTCACAAGCTTTGTAGTGGAAAGAGCCTACACTTTGCTGCCAGGGGAAAAAAAAAATTGTGACGGTGATGTTCTTGGGCTCCAAACTCAGGCAAGTACTCCATTCAAATCTTTCGGACGGGTTGCTGAAACTTGCCAAGACTCACCCTTCCCTTCCACTGAATGGAAGTCCTGGTACTTTACAACATTGCTGAAAAGAGACCATTTGTAACAGTCAGCTGTTGTCACACTGCCCACCATCCATGGCACTTTCTTCTGGTAACAGCAGTCCAAATGCACTTTGGATATTCCCATAGTGAGATGCTGATGAGAGCCATGGGACCAAGGAAACGTCAGAGTCCCTCTCCTGGAATTTGAGCCTCTGGGGAGGGGAGGAATACCAAGATGGAATGCTGCGGAGCTCCTCACTTTTTGTGCATGTAGCCTCCAGTCACTAGTACTCATTGCCTGGGTTTTCAGAAACTGCCTCGGGTCTTGCTCTTTGAAAACTGGTTCTTAAGTTTTCTCTACCATTTGGTGAGTACTTCTTGTATTCCCAGTATTTTTTTTCTTAAATTCTGCATAGCTGATTTCTGTTGCTTACAATGAAAGAATTGCCAATAAACATTAGAAATATTAGATCCTTCACCATTTTCTTACCAACTCAAACTCTACGTGTTCTTCTCCAAAGTCAGAGGTCTGTTTTCTTCCCCAAGGTTAGGTAGCATTGTTTATATCACTGTGTGACAGTTAATATTAGGTGTCAACTTTTGGATTGAAGGATGCCTAGACAGCTGCTAACATATTGTTTTGGGGTGTGTCTGTAATGGTGTTGCCAGAGAGGCTGAAATTTGTCAGTGGATTGGGAGAGGAAGACCTACCCTCAGTGTGGGTGGCCACCATTCAACTGGCTGATGGTGCGGCTAAACAAAGCAGGTGGAAGAGCTGGAATAAGCTTGCTTGCAGGGTCTTCCAGCTTTCATCTTCCTCCTATGCTGAACGCTTCCTGACCTTGGACATCAGACTCCAGGTTCTTTGGCACCGTTGGATGCTTTAACTTATACTGATTGTTTGCTGAGGGTTCTTGGGCTTCTGGCACAGACTGAAGGCTGCATGCACCATCAGCTTCCCTACTTTTGAGGCTTTTGGACTTAGATTGAGCTGCTACTGGCTTCCTACCCTCCCATCTTGCAGATGGCCTATCGTGGGACTTCACCCTGTGATTCTGCGAGTCAATGCTCCTTAATAAACACCCTTTCTTTTGTACATACATCCTATTAGTTCTGCCCCTCTGGAGAACACTGACTAATACAGACTGCTAATGATTTATAGCCCTTCATGCCTTGTAGGGGTATTCACCTGTGACCCTGCTTCCTCCAAAGACTCTGTTCCTTGTGAGCAGAGAGTCATGTACCCCATTAAGACTCTGTGCCTGATGGAGCCTTTGTCTTGCTGCCTTGCTCATCCACGCAGGAGTGTGGCCCTTCAGGAGACCACACTTCTTTCAGGGCTTTTTCTCCAACAGAATGGTATCTAGGACCAATGTGTTTGAGAAATTCTGCATTCTGCTGACACTCAGGCTGAGAAATCCTATGAGAAAGGCAAGTCAAATCAAACCAAAATGAAGCATTTAAAAATCAGGATTTTCTAAATAAATTTGACAGTAGACACTAACCTCTACATTTAGTATTTGTTCATGCAGGGGTATGGTCGAGGGGTAGGGAGAGTAGGTTGAGTGAGAACACATAGCTACAGCCATGACATTTTGTGGCTTTTTGGAACCTAGGATTTTCTAAGCCAGTGTTTTTGATCACCCCAGTTTTCTCAATAGCATCCAATTTGATTCATTATCATTTCATTCAAGTATCTAATCAACAAATATTTATTGAGGATCACTTTTATTCAACAACTATTTTGTACCAGGCCTGCACTTGGATCCTGGGATACAAGGAAGAATAAAATGCTGCTTCTACTCCTAGGGGCCTACACAGGGGGAAGCCTGAGAAACGGGTGTGATTGCCACCATGTCAGGCAAGGCTGTGACACAGCAGATATGAGGTGTTTTGGGGGCACAGGAGAAGTGCTGTTCCACTTGGGTAGCCGTGGTTAGGAGAAGGGGTTCTGAATGACTCCGCACCTGAGCTCATTCTTGAGGGATGAATAGAAGTTATTTGTCTTTAGTAATAATATTGTCAGAGTTTGGCTAGTGTTACAAAGTGTTTATACTGAGAGAGGTCCTTTAAATTTAATCCTAGGCTGGGTAGGGTGGCTCATCCCTGTACTCCTAGCACTTTGGGAGGCCAAGGCAGGTGGATCACCTGAGGTTAGGAGTTCATGACCAGCCTGGCCAACATGGCGAAACCCTGTCTTTACTAAAAATACCAAAATGAGTCAGGCATGGTGGCACATGCCTGTGATCCCGGCTACTTGGGACACTGAGGCAGGAGAATTGCTTGAGCCTGGGAGGCAGAGGCTGTAGTGAGTCGAGATCGCACCACTGCACATCAGCCGGGGAAACAGAGTGAGACTGTCTCAAAAAAAATTAATCCTCACAGTGACCTCACAATAGGAATTGTTGGTATTCTCATGTCACTCCTGTGGAAAATGAGGTGCAGGGTGAAATTCGTATCTGAGCTGCATTCCCCAGGCCTAAGAAAAAGTTAGATTTTTTCCTTTCATAGCACTTCATACTCATCATGCTATGGCTCTCCTCTTATGGCATTAAGAAAGTTTTTCTCTTTAGCAGAATGTTTGTGGTTTGTGTAGATTGTAGAAATAATTCTGAAAAAGAGTGCTGTTTATTCTTTGAGTATTTGCAACAGTAAGTACACTGCTTGACACTTACTAGGCTGTTCATAGTTACTTGCTTAATTATTTTCTACCTTGTAAAAATTTGTTTTATAGTGGAGTTAACGTGTTTACATGTCCCAGCTCCTGGATTAGGCTAGATTCTCCATATTTGAAGATCTTACCTGGATTGACATTTAGCCAAGTTTCAGGTATAGTTAAAGGCTTCTGGAAGATTTTTTGGAGGAAGTCAGAAGTAAGACATAGAAATCCAGATGTGCCACATATCCAGAGAGAAGAGGGGTCTCTGGTCAAAGCAGAGGATGGCATGTGAGGTTCTGAGGCAAGGGCAGCACTAGGGCTCGCGTGCTGCCATGATCCAGAATCCCACTGGAGGCTGGGAGGGTCTGGCGTTGCCTCTGTTGTGAAGATTTGAAGTCCAGTTTTCATGCCCAGTACTATAGACAGTAGCATACATTTCTGTTTGAGATTACCTGTAAAATATCTTACCTTTAATAACAGACCAGGTGTGGTGGCTCACATCTGTAATCCCAGCAGTTTGAGAGGCTGAGGAAGGTGCATCACCTGAAGTCAGGAGTTCCAGACCAGCCTGACCAACTTGGCAAAACCGTGTCTCTACTAAAAATACAAAAATTAGCCAGGTGTGGTGGTGGGTGCCTCTAATCCCAGCTACTTGGGAAGCTGAGACAGGAGAACTGCTTAAACCAGAGGCAGAGGTTGCAGTGAGCCGAGATCACCCCATTGCACTCTAGCCTGGGCAACAAAAGTGAAACTCCACCTCAAAATAAATAAACAAGTAAATAAATAAAAAAATAAAATATCTTACCTTTAATAAATATGAGGACTTATATTGTAGTAATTGTGGTTTCCTTTTTCTAATTAGATTGCTTAATCAAGGATACTGAGATTTAGAAAAGCTAATTGACTTTCTTGATAAAATGTTGATATATTGTGATTTGGAAGAACTTCTCTCTCTTGATATTTATGTTGTACAGTTTATTACCTGACACATACTCTAGAAAATTGCAAAGGCAGAGCAAGCAGCTGAGAGTGTGCTGCAGCAGCTAAGCTTCAGCCCAGGAAAATTTGGGAATGGAGCCTACGCTTCTCATGCTGGCACTCTTTGATGTTGTAGTGCATTGGACATGAAGAATCTCAACTCTTAAGTCACACAACTTAAAAGAAAGTTCACATATTCTCTGTCCCTCTCCAGTGTCTTGGGTTTCTAACATTCATAATGTACTGCAGTCTTGGATTGTAATTACCAAGATAAATGACGAACATATTTTTTAAAAAATATATTCCCTGGCAAAGCAGTCTGACAGACTGCTTTGGTCTGTTTCCATGTGTCCTCGATGAGGTGCACTGGCAAGAACTTCTGATGAAACTTTCATCTCTCCTGATCCTGATCATGATTTTCTGCAAAATGTCTCTACAAATTCCATATGGGGTTTTCACATTTTCTGCAGCTTCCTGGGGCCAAAGTAGTACAAGTCTAAAACCTGGATTAGCATTTTTACCTGAGATGTTGGTACTACCATCAACATAGGATACAACCTTCTCTTTATCCTTGTTCACTTTTTCTGCACATCCAGACACACATACACATATACACATCCCCAGAATGATAGTGTTCCTGGAAAGTCACAAGGGAAGTCGAGTTTAATGTCTAAATTCTTGGACGAGTAGTAATACGTTCTTGGACGGGTAGTAATATGTTCTTGAACATCAGGTAATGTTTATCCATTCTACCCACTAGGCAACCTAAAAAAAGACTTTACCTATAAATATTTGATCTGACAAAGACAGATGTTGAAACCAAATACTCCTTGCCCTTTTCTCAAGGTCCTCCATGGACCCTTTCCTAGGCCACAGGGAGCACAAGCTATAGGAAAGAGCACAAGAGTCGCCAACTCAGTCCCTACATGGCTCCCTAAAGTGCCTGTGGCCTTAGACACATCCTTTAATCCCCCTGTTTTATCAGTTTTTTTCAGCTTTAAAAGAGCCCTTGTTCAGCCTTTTCCTAAGTTGTAGCATTAAGATGCAAATGCTTGGCTCCACCGGCTGGGCTCACACCTGTCATTCCAGGAGTTTGGTAGCCTGAGGCAGGTAGATTACCTGTGGTCAGGAGTTCCAGACCAGCTTGGCCAGCATGGAGAAACCCCTTCTCTACCAAAAATACAAAAATTAGCTTGGCATGGTGGTGCACACCTGTAGTCTCAGCTACTTGGGAGGCTGAGGCAAGAGAATTGTTTGAACCCGGGAGGCAGAGGTTGCAGTGAGCTGAGATCATACCATTGCACTCTAGATGAGGCAGCAAGAGCAAAACTCTATCTCAGAAAAAATGCAGATTCTCTTGGGAAATGTTACATACTACACCTTAACAATTGCACTTTACTCTGAGCAAGTAATCATTTAAGAGGTCTTGCTTATCAAAAAGGGAAATTTCCATCTTCTTCTCATTGTATTCTATCAACAGATGAAGAGAAAATAATTCCTTTTAAATGGTGCAGCAAAAACAGCTATTTTTATACACCTATCGACCTTCTGTTATGAAAACACAAATAAGTCTAAAAGTGCCAAGTAAATAATAAAATAGAGAAACATGTTGGTTTAAACTCCTCCTTAAAGTAACTGTAATACCCTTGCCTCCATCCTTTTTGATTTACTTACTGTTTACATAGTCAGTGTGTATAGATTTTAAATGTGTTCTTGACTTTACGTGGTATGCGGGAAAGTGGCCTGGGTGGATTTTATGTTTTCTTACTGAGTGCCTGGATTAATTGGCTAGTCTGACTGGCTAGGAAAAGGCCTGCTTCATTGACGGTGGTGACGTGCCTCATTGCAAAGCATTGTAGGCCAGTCAAATAGCATATGAATGCAACATGTTGTCCAGTGGGCTAGACTCCTAGTGCAATCGTCTGCTTTTTGCCCAGAGTCATCAAACTAGAGTCTACACTGGTGTTCCTCCAAGAACAATTTTCTTTTGGAACAACTTCCTTTTAATAGCAGATTGAATAATAATGTTTGTTATTGGGTAACTTGTGACTCCCCAAAACTTATCGGTTGAAGTGAATCTTCCCATTCCTCAGAATGTGACATTACTTAGAAATAGGATCTTTGCAGAAGTAATTAAATTAAAAAGAGATCATTAAGGCGGGCCCAAAATCCAACATAACTATTGTCTTCATAAAAGGAGAAAATTTGGACACAGAGAAACACGTGAACAGAAGACAACATAAAGAGACATAGGGAGAAGATGGCCATCTACAAGCCAAGAAGAGAGTCCAGAAACAGATCTTTTCCTATCAGCCTTCAGAAGGAATCAATGCTGCTGATATGTTGACATTGGACCTGTAGCCTCTAGAACTGTGAGACGATAAATTTCTGCTGTTTAAGTCACCTAGTTCATGTCATTTTGTTAGCGCAGCCACAGCAAATTAATACAGTATAAATAGCAATATAACTAATATTGATGGTCAGTTCTAGCTAATGGGTATGGAGTAACCACTACATTTCAGGTCCACCATGTACATCACTGTCACTGTGTTTCACTTAGCCCATGAAAGTCCCCATCAGAGTGTGGCTATAGAGATAAATTCTGGATAATGAAAGGATGCTACCTTTTTGGATGATGGGGAGAAAGAACAATCATAGCAGAGGGAGTAGTAAATTCAGAGGCTTTGAAGGGGTATTAACAGAAAGGCCAATGTGGTTTGATAAACTGATTGAGGAGGAGAGGGATACCAGTGGTCTAGGTTAGAGATAAACTCTTTCAAAATCATGTAGGCCCACTCAGGTGTTCTAAAATATACACTGCTTAGCTCACTGGTATCAGCTTACATATGGAGGACCTTTTTCTAGAGTATGTTTTTCATATTGACACATTGCTACAAAGCACTGGGTTTAAATTTGGAGAACAATATTTGCTTAAGGGGAAGCCTTTTGCATCCAATACCTCAATAGCTGTTTTTCTCAAGCCTTATAACAAATTAGGGGGAAGTCAAGAAAAGAATCCAGAAGAATGGGACGATTATTCTTTCAAATGAGAAAATCAAGGCCCAGGTAATTTAGACATATATGTAGAGAGAGACTGAGCAAGGCCTGAAACCTGTAAGTCCTCAGATTCATGTGACTGTCTTTCCTACTTTTATAGATAAGAACAACACTAAGGATTTAGCAGAATGTGACCTGCATCGAAAATGTCCAGCTATTGAACTCTTATTTATTCTTTAAGGCTCCAGCACTATGCTACTTCATCCAGAAAAGCTTCCTGTTTTTCTACTAAATCCAATTTCACCCTCCTCCAAAATCTACCTTTCTAGGACACCACTTTCTACCTTTCTATGTGCATGTTTCATTTCTCCCACCAGACAGTAAGCTTCATTCACGTAATATCCTTCCACAGGGCACAACTGCCTTATATAGAGTATATAGCCAATGAATTAATTACTATGGAAGGATTGAATAAAAACATTAAACAGACCAGCAATTCCTCTCCTCCTTCTTGGATCCATTTCCATACCCAAGAGGAATGGAAACATATATCTGCACACAGACTTGAGTGTTCATAGCAATTTTATTTATAGTAACCCTTAAACTGGAAGCAGTGTGATGTCCATTGTGTGGTAAGTGAACAGACAAATGTGTCATTGCCATGTAATGAAATAAAAAGGAATAAACTACTGCTGGACATTGTATTCTGAACGAAACTCAAAAACGTTATGTCAAATGAAGGAACCTAGGCATGAGTGATTACATATTATATGATTCCACTTAGATGAAATGTCTCAAAAAGGAAAATTTATAGAGACATAAAGTAGATTAGTTTTTGCCTGGTGCTAGGGCTGGATTGGGGATTATTGTAGATGGGTGTGAAAGATCTCATTGGGGATAAAAATGTCCTAAAGCTGATTTATGATAACAGCAACATTTATTTTACTTAATAAATTAAGTAAAAAAAATCATTAAATTGTACATATGAATTGGGTGGGTTTTATGATATTTAAATATGCCTCAATATAGCTGTTAAAAAAAGAATAAAAATAGTATTCAAGTAGATTGAGAGGTGGTATGAAGGTGAAGACGGAAGGGAACATATCTCTCTTCCCTCCCCAAATGCACCCACATCATCTAAAGATCCCGACACAACACCCCAATATCCTAGATTTTAAAAATTACAGAACAGTCTTGTATTTCATCACTATCAGTATCTGAAATCATTTTTACAAATGTAAGTCTATTTTGTCTGTGGTGGGATAATATTTATGTTTCCTCCTCTTAATATAAAAAATAAAGACATCACACCACCTCCATGTGATCAATGGTTTCCTTACAGGGTAATTTTTTTTAACCTGAAGGTAAAAGCGATGAGTCTTGATAGCACTTAAATGAAGAGATTAAGTCTACCAATAAGAAGGCCCATTGGATAAGATGGTATTGGATCTGGCATCTTTGCTCTGAATTTATTTATTGAATGCTTTTATTTAATTAATTAATTATTTTTTTTTACTTTAGTTTATCTTAATTTTCTTTCTTTTTTATTTTATTTTATTTTGTTTTTATTGCATTTTAGGTTTTGGGGTACATGTGAAGAACATGCAAGATTGTTGCATAGGTACACACGTGGCAGTGTGTTTTGCTGCCTTCCTCCCCTTCACCTGTATCTGGCATTTCTCCCCATGCTATCCCTCCCCACCCCCCATCCCTCCCCCATTTCCCCCAACAGACCCCAGTGTGTTGTGCTCCCCTCCCTGTATCCATGTGTTCTCATTGTTCAACACCCACCTATTAGTGGGAACATGCGGTGTTTGATTTTCTGCTCTTGTGTCAGTTTGCTGAGAATAATGGTTTCCAGGTTCATCCATGTCCCTAAAAAGGACACAAACTCATCGTTTTTGATGGCTGCATAATATTCCATGGTGTATATGTGCCACATTTTCCTTGTCCAGTCTATCATCGATGGGCATTTGGGTTGGTTCCAGGTCTTTGCTATTGTAAACAGTGCTGCAATGAACATTCATGTGCATGTGTCCTTATAGTAGAACGATTTATAATCCTTTGGATATATACCCAATAATGGAATTGCTGGGTCAAATGGAATTTCTATTTCTAGGTCCTTAAGGAATCGCCACACTGCCTTCCACAATGGTTGAACTAATTTACACTCCCACCAACAGTGTAAAGTGTTCCTATTTCTCCACATCCTCTCCAGCATCTGTTGTCTCCAGATTTTTTAATGATCGCCATTCTAACTGGTGTGAGATGGTATCTCAATATAGTTTTGGTTTGCATTTCTCTAATGACCAGTGATGTTGAGCATATTTTCATATGTTTGTTGGCCTCCTGTATGTCTTCTTTTTTAAAGTGTCTGTTAATATCCTTTGCCCACTTTTGAATGGGCTTGTTTGTTTTTTTTCTTGTAGATCTGTCTTAGTTCTTTGTAAATTCTGGATATCAGCCCCTTGTCAGATGGGTAGACTGCAAAAATTTTTTCCCATTCTGTTGGTTGCCAATTCACTCTAATGACTGTTTCTTTTGCCGTGCAGAAGCTGTGGAGTTTGATTAGGTCCTATTGGTCTATTTTGGCTTTTGTTGCCAATGCTTGTGGTGTTTTAGTCATGAAGTCCTTGCCTACACCTATGTCCTGAATGGTTTTGCCTAGATTTTCTTCTAGGGTTTTTATGGTGTTAGGTCTGATGTTTAAGTCTTTAATTCATCTGGAGTTAATTTATAATGAACACTGTATGTGGTATGTCTTTTTTACAAATAGCTCATTAAGGCTTTTGCATAATGGTTGGTGAGGTAGTTTTGCAAAAGAAAACATAATTAGTCATGCAATCTCATCTTTCAACCTGAATGACAGGACCATTCCTTAAAAAACAGGGCCATTTAAATAGCATTCGGTGCACTCTTTTCTAGTAGAAAGGAAAGTTGAACTTTCCAACTAGTGGGTTTTGACAACCAAAGTCAGAATTCTCTTAGATTCCAAGAATTGCCCCCCAAATCTACAAACTTTCTATCATGTTAGATTTTGGGCTATTTAAAAAAGGAAATGCTTTCAGCCAACTGCAAAGAAAACCAACCAAACAATGCAAGCTGTTCACTACTATCAGGTAGATAAACTTACTGTTTGAGAGTATCAGCAGCACTCTGTGCTGTGGTTTACCAGCCAGCTTCCCTGCGATACTGAAGGAATGCTTCCAGCAAGTTTCTGAGTCTTTTGCACACTTTGACCCAGCCAGGTGTACTTGCAGTGTTGACAGAGCCCAGGGATCGAAAGCATTTTCTGATTTTGTCTTTTTCTGCGGTGTTTATGACACCGTAACATCAACTAGTTCCAAAAGAGTTGAGAAAATCTTTTTTATAATTTGAAATTTAAATGTTACATATATACTTCTACTTACTGATTGTGCTGGGAATTGTGCTATATGGATTATGAGCAACCAGAATGAAACCTCTTGTCAAAGCAAACTAAATATGGCCTGATAAGGACTCTGTACTTCTATATTTCAGTCCTTGTGGATGAATTGTAACTTAATAGGAAGATAAGATTCAAAACCTAACTTAGGAGTATGTGTCTGTAACAATAGCTGAGTTGTGGCTAATCCCAGAGCCACCCTTCAGCCACTCATACATGGCCAGGTGTTCAAGCTGTGTTCAATAAGGCAAATGCCAACCTGTAACCAACCCAGCTGTTTCTGTACCTCACTTCCTATTTCTGTACGTCACCTCCCTTTTTCATCTATAAATTTGTTCCAACGTGAGGCATCCCTGGAGTCTCTCTGTACCTGCTGTGATTCTGGGGCTGCCTGATTCATGAGTTGCTCATTGCACAACTAAACTTCTTTACATTTAATTTGGCTGAAGTTTTACTTTTAACACTATGTTAATAACATTTGTAAGTTGTGGAAGGCAAGAGCTGTTTTTAAAGTCGGGTTTTGGATATCTAAACATAACTCTTTCATTTCAGAAAGAAAACTTGAGGCCTGGAGAAAGTGACTGCTTTCCTAAGGTCGTATATGTCTTGTTAGTGGCAAAGCCAGTACTAGTATGAAATTCTCTAGACTTTCAGTTCAGTTCTTTTTCTGCCACACCAAACATCCTGTACCTCTACTCCTTCTCAGCAGTCTTCCCCCAGGAGACAAGGCAATAGCTTCTAATAAAATTTGTATCCACTAACCCATTGATTTGTCTATATATTTATTCAATAAAGATGTCTGCAGTGATGGCTATGAGATGGATGTGGTATTAAGGTGTACCTATAGACACTTTAAAGTAATAGTAAAGGCAAGCATTTGTCCTTTGCCAAATAGCTTTTCATGGGAGACATTGGAACCGTTCATTTTACGTAGGAATCTCAAGGATGGTTCCTTGGATTCAGTACATTGCTCAATTATGATTAAAGAATGTCTAATTCTCCTTAAGGAAAACTTAGAGAAATTACCCAGGTCATACATTAAATGTTTTTTTCAAACACTGCTTCAGTGTTGGGTAAGTTCCCACATGAAACACTATTGTCAAAAGCACTTTTTAATTATAGCTTTTATGAGGGACTAACATGGCTGGAATGGAGGCAATTGCCTGAAGTAGGAGTCTACAAGAGTGATCACATGGAGCACTGCTGATTACAAGCATACTGATGACTAGGATCACAGCTTATTCATCTTTCAGTCCCCTGTACTTATCGGAGTGCCAAGGATCTACAAGTTTGTTGTGTTGAATAGAATCCAGAATCCAGAGATGTAAAGATGACTTCTACATGAGATTCCTTGACATTGGTGCTCAGTAGGATAACCTGTGATTTCAGAGTTAGCAAGCCAGAATTGGCATAAAGAAATTATTTGTGGGAGGGGACTTGCATAGTTGTTTTTTCAATTTAAGCTTTCATTTTAGACACAGGCGGTACACATGTAGGATTGTTACATAGTTATATGTAACAATATGTAACAGGTAATGAGCATAATATCCGATAGGTAATTTCTCAGCCCATTCGCCCTCTTCTGGTAGTCCTCAGTGTCTATAGTTCCCATGTTTATGTCCCTGTGTGCTCAATGTTTCGCTTCCACTTATAAGCAAGAACATGCAGTATTTTATTTTATTTTTTTGTTCCTGTGTTAATTCACATGGTATTATGGCCTCTAGCTCCCTCCATGTTGCTGCAAAGGACATGGTTTTAGTATTTTTAATGGCTGCATAGTATTCCATTGTGTATCTGTACCACATTTTCTTTATTCAATCCAGCATTAATGGGCATCTAGGTTGATTCTATGTCTTTGCTATTGTGAATAGTGCAGTGATGAATATACAAAGGAATGTTTCTTTTTGGTATAATCTATATTCTTTGGGATATACCTAGCAATGAGATTGCTGGAAAAATAAGGACATAAACAGACACTTCTAAAAGAAGACATCCAAGCAGCCAACCAACATACAAAAAATGTTTAATATCACTGAAATGAGAAATGCAAATCAAACTCTAGTGAGATACCATCTCACACCAGGCAGAATGGCTGTTATTAAAAAGTCAAAAAACAACAGATGCTGGCAAGACTGTGGAGAAAAGGGAAGGCTTATGCACTGTGGTGGGAATGTGAATTAGTTCAGCTACTATGAAAAGCTGATGTTTCTCAAATAACTTTCATAGATTTATTTTTATTATTATACTTTAAGTTCTGGGATACATGTGCAAAATGTGCAGGTTTGTTACTTAGGTATACATGTGCCATGGTGATTTGCTGCACCCATTAACCTGTCATCTACATTAGGTATTTCTCCTAATGTTATCCCTCCCCTATCATCCACCCACCGACAGGCCCTGATGTGTGATGTTCCTCTCTCTGCATCCATGTGTTCTCATTGTTCAACTCCCACTTATGAGTGGGAACATGTGGTGTTTAGTTTTCTGTTCTTGTGTTAGTTTTCTGAGAATGATGGTTGCAGCTTCATCCATGTCCCTGCAAGGGCATGAACTTCATCCTTTTTTATGGCTGCATAGTATTCCATGGTGTATATGTGCCACATTTTCATTATCTAGTCTATCATTAATGGACATTTGGGTTGGTTCCAAGACTTGGCATAGATTTTTTAAAAGCATAGCAGAGTTGTCTCTTTACAGAATGACTTATTTTAAGAAATTTAGTTTACATTTTCAATCAACTTAAAGTACTTGTAATTTTCTATAGTCACCAGAACAAATTATAAAGAACAAATTGAGGCTCATAACATACAATATTTGTATGCATTTACATAAAAGATACTTTAAAATGCATTTTATGGGCCACCATGCTACAGTCTAGGGACAGAATGGAGTGAGAAAGCAAATGAGGTTCCTCTGCATCTTGTTCCTACTTTAGGGAGTTTGGTGGAAGAGATTAACTTTAAGATAACTACACAAGTAAATGAAACATTGCAACTGTGGTACATTTCCTAAGGAGAGTTTAGGTTGCTCTGGATCTCTGAAAGGTACAGGTGCTATAAGAGCTGATGATGAGATATTTGACCTGGTGAGGGATGCCAGAGGTGTTTTCCCTGATGCAGAGATAACTGAGCTGAAAAGTAGGAGTTCACAGTTTGCATCAATTGCAAAGGTTCTGTTGTGAATAAGCCAGTGATCTTAAGCATGAAGAAGAGAGTGATGTAAGAGGAAGCCTAAAACATTGCAGGACTTTTCATTAAAAGAATTGTGGGAAAACATTAAAGGATTTTGGTCATGAGCATGGAATAATTAAAATTAGCTGCTTTCAGATTGAAGCACAATGGTTTATGCCTATAGCCTTAGCACTTTGGGTGGCCAAAGCAAGAGGATCTTTTGAGCCTAGGAGTTTGAGACTAGCTGAGGCAACATAGGGACACCTTGTCTCCATTAAAAATTAACAAAATATTAACTGGGAATGGTGGCCTGCAGCTATAGTCACAGATACTCTGGAGGCTGAAGTGGAAGAACAACTTGAGTCCAGGAGGTCCAGACTGCAGTGAGCCAAGATCATGCTACTGCATTCCAGCCTGGGCAACAGAGTGATACCCTGTCTCAAAAATAAATAAAATCATAAAAAATTACAAAAATAAGATTGGCTGCTTCCTAAAGAGTGATTGTAAAAGAGCAACAGTGGATGTGAATAGATCACTTAAGAACTTTTTGTAGTATTTTAGGCAAGAGATCATGGTAACTTGGTCTTAAACATGGTATATATGGGGGAGAGTGAAGAGTGAAGAAATATTTAAGAGTTACTGCAATAGGGACAAATAATAGTGGGATTTGACAGGCGATGGAGAGGGAGGGGTGTAAGAGAAATTCTAAGCGTCTGGCTTATGTTCTTTGGTGAGTCATAGTATTATTCATTGCAACCATGAGCACTGGAAAATGATGACTTTGAGCCAAAGAGTTGGCCAAAGGCAGTGGGACATAGGAGACTGTAGATACATATTGTCTCTCTTTCCAAGGTGGGCAAGGTATTGATGATGGGCTCCCAAGATTTATATCTTATGCTACTTTCCAGCAGAGAGAGTATTCCTGATGTTTCTGATCCCAAGACCAAAATCCTTGGTGAAGTTTCTTGTTGAACTCACTTGAATCAGGTGCCCATATTTGATCAAAACAGTTATAATAGGAAGCAGGTGTAGATAGGGTGGTGGAATGACTGGCAACTTCCATGAGAGTTACATAGGTTTTGGAAAGGGGCAATTGTCAAAAGGAGGGTAAGAAAGAAGACAGATAATATTACAAAATTCCACTGCAGTGGTGCTATACTGATTAAATGTGTGAAATTAATTTTGTTGTAGTCTACATTTCTAGTATTTTAGCTACTTCCAAGAGCTCTGAGATATGTGGAATGGGAGGACAAGATGTTGAATAGTGGTGGTAAAGGCAGCCTAGGAAAATATACAAAGAAATGCTCTACCATGAGTATCAAATTACATGATACTATCATTATATATTTATGCACCAGTCTACTTTAACAGGCTACAAAATTCCTAAAGGCTGAGAGTATTTCCTATTAATTCCTGTGCTTCAACTGAGTAGAAGATAGCAGTCATTCTGAGGGCTATCCATGCTCAAACATTCTCAATGACTTAGTTGAATAAATGCATTCATAAATGTGCATACTAAAAACTTGGCAATAGTATGACTTTGAACTAGCTCCTTAGCCTTCCTAGACCTGAGTTTTACATCTGTATAATGGACTTCTTGGTATCTATTCTATGTTATAGTTCTAAAATCCTATGTGTTCTATTAAACCATGTTTTTGTGGAATTTTAAACTTTTAGTTATCTGCACAGATATTGTGTAAGTAATTGATAATTTCAAATTCTGTTAGTTTTCTGTTCTCCTATATATTGTAAACTGAGGTACTGGAAAAAACACATGGGCTTTTGCATCAGGTACCTATTAGTTCAACTTACAGCTTCTCTGCTGACCAACTCTGTGCCTCTTGGTAATTCATTAAACATTTATAAAACTTAGTGTGAGTTTTTCATTTCTAAAATAAGATTAATGATGTCTAAATTCCAAGTCTTCATGATGATTGGCGAAATGGATTTATATATACAGAAACAGATAATGCTTCTAATACATGTGGGTTATTGTTTTTTATACTTTTGTTCCTTGGTGCAAGTGCACATTGGGTTTGGGTTGTAGTAATAAGAATATATTTGCTTATCAACTTTTGTTAAATTAATTATGTGAAGGAGAGAGATCCAAGATGGCTGATTAGCAGCAGCTCAGGATTGCAGCCCCCAGTGAAGGTGCAGGGAGTGAGTGGACACCACACTTTCAGATGAATTTTTGTTGTCCATGGACCAGAAGATTCCCGGCAGAGGAACCCTATGGGTCGCCAGCATGACTCTTTTTGCCAGCATGGCTGTTTTGCCAGTGCCCTGGCATGGCAGTTCTCAGTGCAGAGTATGTGGGACTGGGTGCCCTTTTAGTTGGCATTTGGAGCTCCAGGAAGGCAGAGTCACCCATTCAGCTGATTGAAAAGGGGACTGAAACAGGGAGCCAGGTCAGGAGATTCCCAGGAAAGAAAGAGCCACAAATCTCAGCGCCACTGTTTCAGCCAGCTTGGTCGCCGTATGGGAAATTGCATAGATCCCGGCGCCTTTTTGGCTGGCTACTGGGGCACCTGGGAGAGAATTGACCATTCAATTAGGAAAAAAAAAATGGGGTCTCTGAGGCAGGGAGCCAGGTGATTGGTCCCACCCCCACCAAAAAAACAGCAATTGGAAACTCTGACAGTTGAGTTTCACAGCAAAAACAGCTGAACCTGGGAAGGTCCAGCTCTGTGGGGGAGGGGCATCTGCCAAAGGAAAACAAAGAAACAGAAACAACATCATCACCAACATCTGGATGTCCACTCAGAGACCAAATCTGAAGTCAGCAATTACAAAGACGAAGGTTGATAAATCCACAAAGATGGGAAGAAACCAGTGCAAAAAGGCTGAAAACACCCGAAATCAGAATGCCTCTCCTCCTTCAGAATTGCAGCTCCTCATCAGCAAGGGAAAAAGGCCTGATGGAGAATGAGTGTGATGAATTGACAGAATCAGGCTTCAGAAGATGGCTAATAAGAAATTTCTGTGTGCTAAAAGAACATGTTCTAACCCAATGCAAAGAAATTAAGAACATTGAAAAAAGTTTGATGAAATGCTAATGAGAATAGACAATTTAAAGAGGAATATAAGTGAATTAATGGAGCTGTAAAACACAATAAGAGAACTTTGTGAAGTATGCACAAGTTTTAGTAGTTGAATTGACCAAGCAGAAGAAAGGGTATCAGAGGTCAAAGGCCAGCTCAATGAAATAAAACGAGAAGACAAGATAGAGAAAAAAGGCTAAAAAGAAATGAGCAAAGTCTCCAAGAAATATGGGACTATGTGAAAAGACTTAATCTGCGTTTGATAGGTGTATCTGAATGTGATGAAGAAAATGAATCCAAGCTGGAAAATATTCTTCAGGATATTATCCAGGAAAACTTTTCCAATCTTGCAAAGCAGCACAATATTCAACTCCAGGTAATACAGAGAACACCACAAAGATATTCCTCAAGAAGAGCAACCCCAAGGCACATAATTGTCAGATTCACCAGGGTTGAAATGAAGGAAAAAATGAAAAGAGCAGCCAGAGAGAAAGATCAGGTAACCCACAAAGGGAAGCCTATCAGACTCACAGCAGATCTCTCAGCAGAAACCCTATAAGCCAGAAGAGAGTGGGGACCAGTACCATGCTGTTTTGATTACTGTAGCCTTGTAGTATAGTTTGAAGTCCAAGGTACCAAAACAGAGATATAGACCAATGGAACAGGACAGAGGCCTCAGAGGAAATACAACATATCTACAACCATCCGATCTTCGACAAACCTGACAAAAACAAGCAATGGGGAAAGGATTCCCTGTTTAATAAATGGTGTTGGAAAAACTGGCTAGCCATGTGCAGAAAGCAGAAACAGGACCCCTTCCTGACACATTACACCAAAATTAACTCCAGATGGATTAAAGACTTAAACATCAGACCTAACACCATAAAAACCCTAGAAGAAAATCTAGGCAAAACCATTCAGGACATAGGCATAGGCAAGGACTTCATGACCAAAATGCCAAAAGCAATGGCAACAAAAGCCAAAATAGACAAATGGGACCTAATCAAACTCCACAGCTTCTGCACGGCAAAAGAAACAGTCATTAGAGTGAATTGGCCACCAACAGAATGGGAAAAAATTTTTGCAGTCTACCCATCTGATAAGGGGCTGATATCCAGAATTTACAAAGAACTAAAACAGATCTACAAGAAAAAAAACAAACAAGCCCATTCAAAAATGGGCAAAGGATATGAACAGACACTTTACAAAAGAAGACATACAGGAGGCCAACAAACATATGAAAAAATGCTCATTATCACTGGTCATTAGAGAAATGCAAATCAAAACCACATTGAGATACCATCTCACGCCAGTTAGAATGGTGATCATTAAAAAATCTGGAGACAACAGATGCTGGAGAGGGTGTGGACAAATAGGAACACTTTTACACTGCTGGTGGGAGTGTAAATTAATTCAACCATTGTGGAAGACAGTGTGGCAATTCCTCAATGACCTAAAAATAGAAATCCCATTTGACCCAGCAATCCCATTACTGGGTATATATCCAAAGGATTATAAATCATTCTACTATAAGGACACATGCACACGAATGTTCATTGCAGCACTGTTTACAATAGCAAAGACCTGGAACCAACCCAAATGTCCATCAATGATAGACTGGATAGGGAAAATGTGGTACATAGACACCATGGAATATTACACAGCCATCAAAAACGATGAGTTTGTGTCCTTTGTAGGGACATGGATGAACCTGGAAACCATCATTCTCAGCAAACTGACACAAGAGCAGAAAATCAAACACCGAATGTTCTCACTCATAGGCGGGTGTTGAACAATGAGAACATATGGACACAGGGAGGGGAGCACTACACACTGGGGTCTGTTGGGGGGAAATGGAGGAGGGACGGGGAGGTGGGGAGGTGGGAAGAGGTAGCATGGGGAGAAATGACAGATACAGGTGAGGGGAAGGAAGGCAGCAAACCACACTGCCATGTGTGTACCTATGCAACAATCTTGCATGTTCTTCACATGTACCCCCAAATCTAAAATGCATTAAAAGAAAGAAAGAAAAAAAAAAGAGGGGATCAATATTCAACATTCTTAAGGAAAAGAACATTCAATCCAGAATTTCATATCCAACCAAATTAAGCTTTGTAACTGAAGGAAAAATAAAATATTTTTTGAATAAGCAAGTACTCAGAGATTTAATCACCACCAGGCTGGTTTTACAAGAGCTTCTGAAAGAAGCAGTACACATAGAAAGGAACAACCAGTATCAACCATTCCAAAACTATACCAAAAGGTAAAGAGCATCAACATAATGAAGAATCTACATCAACTAATGGGCAAAACAGACAGCTAGGATTAAATGACAGTATTAAACTCACATATATTAATATTAATCCTAAATTTAAATGGACTAAATGCCCTAATCAAAAGACACAGACAGGCAAATTGGATAAAAAGCTAAAACCCATTGGTATGCTGCATCCAGACCCATCTCACATGTAAGGATACACAAAGACTCAAAACAAAGGGATGGAGGAAGATTTACCAACCAAATGGAGAGAGAGAGAAAAAAAGCAGAAGTTGTAATTCTTGCCTCTGATAAAATAGACTTTAAAGCAACAAAGATCAAAAGAGGCAAAGAAGTACATTACATAATGTAAAACAATCAATGTAACAAGAAGAGCTAATGATCCTAAATATATACGCACCCAATACAGGAGTACCCAGACATATAAGGCAAGTTCTTAATGACTTACAAAGAGACTTAGACTCCCACACAATAATAGTGGGAGACTTTAACATCACATTGTCAATATTAGACAGATCAACGAGACAGAAAATTAACAAGGATATCCAGGACTTGAACTCAGACCTGGAACAACTTAAAAAATATTTACAGAACTCTCCACCCCAAATCCACAAAACATACATTCTTCTCAGTACCACATCGCACCTACTTTGAAAGTGACTACATAATTGGAAGTAAATCACTTCTCAGTAATTGCACAGCATTTCACAGGTTTAAATGAAATATTGGTTGGCTGCTTGTTTGTTATTTTCCTCCCTTATTCCTTCCTGTCTCCATTGTTAAGCACAATTATTGTCATAAAAGAGGTTTTTAATACCCATTTTTAGAATGCATTCTAGCCTGGGCAATAGAGCGAGATTCCCACTGTCTCTCACTTTTTCTCTTCCTCTCTCTTTCTCTCTTTCATTCTTTTCTTTCTCTCTTTCTTTCTTTCTTTCTGTTTTTCTTTCTTTTTTTTAAAAAAAAGTGCCAGTGATAATCACATTGAAAATCTTGTATTATGTGGTGGTTTTCTCTCTTTTTTTTTTTTTTTTTTGAGACGGAGTTTCGCTCTTGTTACCCAGGCTGGAGTGCAATGGCGCGATCTCGGCTCACGGCAACCTCCGCCTCCTGGGTTCAGGCAATTCTCCTGCCTCAGCCTCCTGAGTAGCTGGGATTACAGGCACGTGCCACCATGCCCAGCTAATTTTTTGTATTTTTTTTAGTAGAGACGGGGTTTCACCATGTTGACCAGGATGGTCTCGATCTGTCGACCTCGTGATCCATCCGCCTCGGCCTCCCAAAGTGCTGGCATTACAGGCTTGAGCCACCGCGCCCGGCTGGCTGTTTTCTCTTACATAAGCCTTTCAGTTTGCTGAAACTATAAATTCTAAGTTGCTCTATCAAAGTTTTCATTAGAAAATGTGATGTACTTGGTGTATAAGTTTTAGAAAATTTCTTTGGTTAGTCTTGTGAATTTGATTGCATATGTATATTATTTTCAAAAGTGTAAAATGAATTATGTGGATTGAATGTTTATATATGTATATATGAAATATGACTTGGAATTATAGAGTAGGCATAGCTCATGGCAAGGCAAAAAAAAAATGTTAATTATGCTTCATGTTTTTACCTGCTCTGTGTAGTTTTGAGTATTTCCAACCAATTCTTAATCAGTATTTCCACAGCATAGCAGTATTCTACAAACCAGACTGATAATGTCAAATAAAACTGATCTTTTCCCAATGATTGGGAAAATATTATGGTTTTCCCCCACCCATTTTATTGAGTTGTGATTGACATAAAAATTTATGTGTTTAAGATATTTTATGTCATGGCATTTTTATATATGTGTACATTATTAAATAATTACCATAATCAATCTAATTAACATATCCATCACCTCATGTAGTTACGTTTCTTGCGTGTGTGGTGAAAACACTTGATGTCTACCTTCTTAACGTATTTCAAGTGTATAAAACAATTTTATTAACTGTAGTCACCATGTACATTAGGTGTTCAGAACTTATTTTTCTTATAACAAAAAGTTTGCACCCTTTGACCAACATCTCCCTCCCTCTGCCATCCTTCATCTCCAAGTAACTACCACAATACTCTTTGTTAAGATAAGTTTAACTATTTTTCAGCTTTTGTATAAATGTGATCATACAGTATTTGGCTTTCTGTGGCTGGCTGATTTCATTTAGTGTAATGGCCTCCAAGTTCATTCACGTTTTTGGAAATGGCAAGATTTCCTTTCTTTTTTAAGGCTAAATAGTATTTAATTGTGAATTTTTACCACATTCCTCTTTATTCATTCCTCTGCTGATGGACACTGAGGTGATTTCTGTATCTTGGCTATTGTGAATAATACTGCAGTGAACATGGCACTAGAGATATCTTTTTTACACACTGATTTTATTTCCTTTGCATGTATACTAGTTGCAGTTGGACTACTGGATTATAAGGTATTTTTATTTTTTTGAGAGCGCTGCATACTGTTTTTCATAAAGGCTGTACCTATTTACATTTCCACCAGCAGTGCACAAGGGTTTCCTTTTCTCCACATTCTCACTGACACCTGTTATTGCTTGTCTTTTCAATAATATTCATTCTAATAGATTTTAGATTGTATCTCACTTTGATTTAATTTACATTTCTCTAATAATTAATAATGTTGAGCATTTTTTCATATGCCTATTATTCATTTGTTGTCTTTGGAAAAATGTCTGTTCGGGTCTCTTGCCCATTTTCTAATTGGCTTAATTTGTTGTTGGTGTTGCTTTTGCTATTGAGTTGTAGGAATTTCTTATTTATTTTGTGTATTAAACTTCTATCAGAGAGATGGTTTGCAAATATTTTCTCCCATTCTGTAAACTGTGTTTTAATTTTGCTTACTGTTTCCTTTGCTATGCAGAAACCTTTTAGTTGGATGTACTCTTACTTGTTTATTTTGCTTTTGTTGCCTGTGCTTTACTTATTTTCTTCTAAGAGTTTTATGGTTCTAGGCCTATTTTGAGTTCATTTTTGTGTATGGGGTGAGATTAGGTCAAATTTTATTTTCCTGCCTGGATCTCCAGTTTCCCCATACCATTTATTAGTGGGACTATCTTTTTTTCCATTGCATATTCTTGGTACATTTGTTGAAAATTACTTGATTATATATGTACAGTTTTATTTCTGGGCTCTCTATTCACGTTCATTGCTCTATATGTCTGATTTTATGCTAGAACCATAGTCTTTTGATTGCTATAACTTTGTGATATAATTTGGCATCAGGAAGTGTTATACAGCTTTGTTTTCTTTTTGCTCAAGATTGCTTTGGTGGTTTGGAGTCTTTTGTGGTTATATACAAAGTTTAGGATTATTTTTTCTATTTCTTTGACAAGTATCATTGGGATTTTGATAGAGATTTATGGAATCTGTAGATGGCTTTGGGTTGTATGAAAATTTTAACAACATTAATTCTTCCAATCAATGAATATAAAATATTTTTATATGTGTCTTCTTGAATGTATTTAATTATTAGCTTATAGGTTTTAGTATACAGATCTTTCATATCTTTTGTTAAATTTATTCATATTTTGTTTTTCTGATGCTATTGTAAATGAAATAGTTTTCCTAATTTCTTTTTTGGACAGTTTGTTGTTAGCCTATACAAACACAACAGATTTTTGTATGTTGATTTTGTATATTAAAACTTTACTGAATTTTCTTATTTAATAGTATTTAAATACTTTGGTTTAAATAAAGGATTTGGGGGTTAAATTAAGGAATTTCCATACATAAAATTATGTCATTTGCAAAGAGGAGGAATAAGAAACACTTCCAAACTCATGTAACAAGGTCAGTATTACCCTGATACTAAAACCACCAGACAAGGACGATACATAAAAATAAAATTATAGGCCAATATCTCTGATGAAGACAGACGTAAAAATTCTCAACAAAGTACTAGTAAATAAAATTCAATAGCACTTTAAAAGGATTATACACCATGATAAGTGGAATTTTTGTAAGGATGCAAGGACGGTTCAACATATGCAAATCACTGAACATAATAAAACATATTAACAAAATAAAGAATAAAAATCATTATCATCTCAATAGATATAAAAAAAAGCTTTGACAAAATTTAACCTTTTTTCATGACAAAAATTCTTAAAAAAATTAAATATAGAAGAAATGAACCTCAACACAATAAAAGCCATATATAACAAGCCCATGGCTAACATTAGTCTCAATGATGAAAAGCTGACAGCTTCTTTCTTTAATATCAGGAACAAGATAAAGATGCCCACTCTCATCATGTTTATTCGATATAGTACTGGAAGTTCTAGCCAGACAAGTTAGGCAAGAAAAAGAAATAAATGTCATTCAAATCAGAAAAGAAGAAGGAAAATTGTCTCTCTTACTGTTGTCTTTTGTGATTTGATAATTTTCTATAGAGATATGCTTTGATTAATTTATCTTTATCTTTTGTTTATTATAAACTTTTGCTTTATGGTTATCATAAGGTTTGCATAAAATATTTTATAGAGATAACCGTCTATTTTAAGCTGATAACAATTTTAGCTTTTATCACATACAAAAACTGCACTTCAACTACTTGCTCCAGTTTGCCAGCCTTTTAAGTTTTTTATGTCACTGATGCGAAGCAGTGGGAGCTAGCAGCAGTGCTTGCAGTTAACTGCATGCATGCCCATGGCTGTGGGGTTAGCTACAGGTGTGCATGTAGCAGTGGGTTTTGGAGCCAGTGGCAGAGGTTTGAGCCATCTGCAGGCATGTGCACAATGACTGAGCTCCGTCCTGGGACTGAACCCTCATTGTTGGTGACAACTAGGATGACTCTAGTAGGAGGAGGGAGACTGGTGGTGGCTCCAGCAACTGAATTTGGTGAGGATGAAAAACTGTGGGACCCTTAGCAGGGAGACTGTGAGGAGTCCATGGTGAGTGTGCTAGCTTCTGGTTTCCTCAGTGATGAATGCTGCTAGGGTCCTCTGTGGAGCAGGCTACTGGGGTCCATGACTGTAAACACTGGGATCATCAATGGTGAAAGCTGTAAGAGGTCCATTGTGGTTGCACAGACTATTGAGGACCTCGACAGAAAAGGTTCCGGGGTCCTCTGTAGAGCTGGTCACTGGAGACCACTATGGTTTCCACCACTGCTTGATAGTGAAAACTCCCTCTCTTCTTTGTTCCAACCTGTCTCCAGACATCTCAGCTACGCCATTAGTCTTAGTGTTCTGGGTGGCATGAAACTGAAAGGGAACCTTGGGTGGTTCCTAAAAGGCTGGAAAAGCTGGTATTTCACCCTGCTCTTCTTTTCCCTGTCAGGGGAAATCAAGGGCAGGGGAGTTCTTTCTCACTGCTAAGCGGCTCTGGCCTGGGAGATGGAATGATGCAGGTAAAACCAAACTTTGCTTTCTATTATATTTTTCTCTGTGTGTGATTATCCTGTCATGGTTTGTCCTGTTGCGTTAGTACAGCTTCTTAACTGGGTTTCTGAGTTCTCCCTTATGGGGATCAAAGGCTGAGATTTCCTGCTTCACCATTGATATGGTTTGGCTGTGTCCCAAATCAAAATCTCATCTTGAATTATAATCCTCATAATCCCCACACATCAAAGGAAAGACCAGGTGGAGGTAAGTGAATCATGGAGGCAGTTTCCCCATGCTGTTCTCATGATAGTGAGTTCTCATGAGATCTAAAAAGTGGTAGTTTCTCCTGCATTCACTGTCCTTCCTGCCAGGGTGTGAAGAATGTGCCTTGCTTCCCCTTCACCTTCCATCAAGATTGTAAGTTTCCTGAGGCCTCCCAACCATGCTGAACTGTGAGTCAATTAAACCTCTTTCCTTTATAAATTGCCCAGCCTTGGGCAGTTCTTTATATTGGTGTGAAAATGGACTGATACAACTATCTTGCTCAAATAAAGATTTTTTGTTTCTTAAATTTCAAGTTCTTATTTTACGTATTTTTCTTTAAAAAAATTGGGACTTCTTAAAACAACCAATCAAGGCTAACTGAAAGTCTTGTTTTTGTGGGTTTGTGTTTTATTCTACAAGACATTTCTGAGTGCCTGCAACATAGTGGCACTGTGATATGTGACTGCAGATGTGAACATGCATAAAACTTGGCTTCTTTCTTTAGGTTTACCATAACTGAGTGTAGGGTGGAGGCATGAGTAGAGAAGAATTTTTTGAAGTGACAGGGGACCTGTGTTGAGTTTTGAAGGTAGATCTAAGTTATATGGGTGAAGATGTGGGTGCAGAACATGTCAGGAAAGGGTCAAGTAAGGAGGCAGGGAGGTGTGAGTCACTCTCTCTAGTCATGGTGGTAGCTTTAGGTTACAAACATATAGACATTTGCTGCCAATACAATTAGGGTATTGGTAGTTTTCAGGGCAGGTCAAATAGACAATGCTATTCCTAAATGGGACCAAGTAAGAACCATAGCTTAAATCATATCACTCCTAGGTGAGTTTACAAAAATTTCATTTGTAATGTGCCTGATACTTTGGCATCTTCTTCCCAAAGCTGCAATTTTCTGTAGTATCATAGCATTGCTTTGATGCAACATGATGTAATCTGATGTATTATCCTTGGCTTTCTGTGTGCCTTTGGTTACTGTGAGAATTCATAAGTTAATACAAAGATTTCTATGATCTTTACTCTCTCTAATAATTCAAAACAAGATAAAACATATGGAAACTCACGATAACTGCAGAGGGCCAGAATCAGATTGAAAACACAAACAAAGGGAAGCTAGATTAGAACACATTCTAGAAAATATATAGACATTAAAGTTATAAAGAAAATACATATTGATAGTCTCTTTGTGTCAGACTTTGTATCACTTGATAGACATCTTAACTCTGTGCAGTGAGTACCTGTGTTCTTTCCTCTTTGGAGTTGAAAAATTGAGACACAGACAAGTTAAGTAACTTGTCCTATGTGGCATAGATCATGAGTGTTAGAGCTAGAATTTAAAATAAGTCATGTTTCAGATCCTATGCTTTTAATCCCTAATTATATACATTCTCACTTTATTTGAGGTTAATAACACTTTCTGCTTTCATTAATTAATTGATTAGTGTGATAATTAGCTCAGAATTCCCTGAACACCATTCATGTGTCAGTTACTGAACTACAGGTTGGACCAGGGCAGGTCATGCTCTCTGTTCTCAAGGAGCTCATTCTAGCTAGGCAGGTAAAAAAAATGTTTACAAGATATTTTATATCCACGTTATGTTACATGAGCTGTACAGGTGGTCAGCTCATGTAACATGAATGAGAATGGTATCCATTTCCTTTTTGATATTATTTCTAAGGGAAGAAGCTGAGGCTGAAAGAAGCCATATGACTTACAAGAGTTTCCAGCAGTTAAGTGTCAGGGTTAAAATCTAGCTTTTCTAACAAGGAGTTGATGTTGTTGAACGTTTCGAGCAAGTAAAATGGTACTTGTGGGTCATAACTGAACTACTGGGTGATCTTGAATAAGTAATATAATTTTTGGGAGCTCAGCTTTCCCTTCTATAAAATGAGAGGCTTAATGACATGATTTGAGTTTTTTCCTGTTCTAATTTATTACAGTTATGGTTACAGGCATACTCATAATTCAGGATGGTCTTATTGATGATGATTTGATGTGTGGTTTTGTTTTGATATGTTACATTACTAGCTTGCCAATTCAGTGTATTTTAAAGTCAACAAGAGCATCTCCACAAAAAGATAAGAAAGAAAAGTAAGTCTCTGGTTGCAAGGATCTGAGTGTTATGGGAGTGAGAGATGCAAAATAGCTAACTGTACCTTGAATCCAGGTTTGAGCCTATATGTGAATATTTTTAGAAATAAAAAGACTGGTGACATGCTAGTGAACTTCTAGGTGAGATGGCTAGAAATTTTCAGAAATGAGGGACTGAGGTATCTTTAAGGGAAGGAAATATTCTTCCCATTTCAGCTTGATGACAAACCCATAGCAATCAGAGTCTAATGAAGTTCTACTGATCAGTCAACTCATGGCCTATATCTAAGTCTTAGGGAAATGGGAGCTACCAGTAGAAACTGAAAGAACCTTGGCATCCCATCTGTAATTAAAACTCTGAGACATTGGTGAACAAGGCAGCACTGCTTTAGAACCTGCTGTTACAGGGTAGCATAAATGGGAGAATGATTCTAGTTGTTCACATTAGCATAGAGGACATTGTAGTAGGCCTAAAAATACCTCCAAAAAGATATGTTTAAGTTCCATTTCCTGGAACATGTGAATGTTGTCTATTTGAGAAAAGGATTTTTGCAAATGTAAAATGTTAAGGATCTTGAAAACAAGAGATCATTCTGAATTATCAGGATTGGCCCCAAATCCAATGGCAAAGTGTTTTTTTTTTTTTTTTTTTTTTTTTTTTTTTACAAAAACACATATAGAGGAGAAGGCAATGTGAGGATGAGGACAGAGATAGAAGGCAAGAAAGTGGGGGAATCCCAGCAGCCACCAGAGTTGAAGAGGCTAGGAAGGACGCTTCTCTAGAACTCCCAGAGGAGTGCAGCCTTGAGGACACCTTGGTTTTGGACTTCCACCCTCCAAAATTGTGAGAAAATCAATTCTGGTTGTTTTAAGCCACCCAATTTATGGTAATATTTTTACAGCAGCCATAGGAAATTAATATAGACATCCAGACCTTGGGCAAACGTGGTGCCCCGTAGATATGGGAAAGACCAGTAGAAGTAAAGGTGGTGCTCATTTGAGGAGGCTACGGTCACCACCATGGTGACTTTTCTAGTGAATATTTCATGGTAACTATAAATAGGGAAAACACTCCTTGGAAGACCAAGCACACCCTAATGGGAAGGTGCGAAGGACCTCTGTTCAAGTGAGGACTGTGAATGTTTCTACAATTGTACCAAGGGATTGGCAAAGGCTGGAAATCTCTGGGAAACCTTTTTTGAACACAAAGCAAAGTGAACGCTGAAGTGTGGTTTCATAGAAAGGTACAGGTCATGAACACAAAAGACTGTTTGTAGCAAACAACTCCCACATCCTTAATATTCATATTGTATTGCAATATTTAATCTCTTACTGGCACATAATTCAATGAAGGCGAACTTGCTCTACTCCATCTGGTATCACATTACCCTGTACACATTTTCCAGGGTCTCTGTAGCTGAAGAAGAGAGAGATGAAGGAAGCATGTAGACTCTCAACTTCCTTTAACTGAAAGTAATACACATCAGTTCTGATTAGGGTCCATTGACCAGAACCAGTCAAATGACGCCAAGCTAACAGCAGGGGAAGCTAGGAGATGCTGGAGAAACCATGTGTATTTGGTAAGATTAGTGGTCTTTGCCACATATAGGCATGCATTGTTGATCCTGATTGATTTAATTTTCCACAGTAAGACCTGGGTTGCTGTTGGGCCCACAATGATTACTTCTTGACCTAATTGGTTCAAGTGTAAAATTGTGCGACTTTATATTAAAGTTGAGTCCTGGGACAGTGGCTCACTCCTCTAACCCCAGCATTTTGGGAGGCTGAGGTAGGAGGATTTCTTGAAGCCAGGAGGTCAAGAGCAGCCTGAGCAACATTGTGAGAACTTGTCCCTACAAAGAAAAAAAGAAGTTGAACTCATGGTCTAACTAAAAGTCTGACATGAAGCTTTAAATTTTCTTAAATTCAGCTTAAATTCAAATTACTTTCATAGATGAGGCCATTTAAAAAGACAGCATTATCAAGGGTTGTAAGAACAGTGATACAAGAAAAAGCATGGCTCACTCTTTTGCGAAGCACATTCCATGCAGTAGGCTCAGCGCTGGTCCACTGGAAACAAAAAATGCAAATTTGCTGTCTGTCAAAAAGATAAGGGAAGAAAAAAATGACCATTTTCTGTGTTGTCAACTGATAGAAAGCACTGTTGCTGGGCACTTTGTATTTAATTATTCTGTTTTGTGATCATACCAGTCCTGTTTGGTAGGCATCATTCTCCCTAAAATGCAACTGAAGAAACTGAGGCACAGAGGTTATAAATAGCTAGGAAATAGAAGACCAAGTCCTGAAAACTGATCTCTCTATATTTGATTTCTAATTTTTTCCTCCAATAGCTCCTTGCCTCTCTAGTTACAAAACCAATCTCTTGCACTTCACTGGCCATGGGTGCTGTTGGGAGAGTGGGGTTGCTATTGTTTCAGCACTTTTCGATGGCAAAAATGAATCTCAGATCATAAACTGCAGAAAAATCTGACCCCCCCCCCCCTTGGAGGGTCTTTTACAAATAAGCTATTTGTTTTTGTCAAGGACAGGTTTTGGTTTCATGGAATACGGCTTTGTTTTCAACGACTCATTAAAGAAAGATGACTTACTGCCCTGTTTTCTAAATCTATCACAGACCACAATCACTTGCAGGAAATGGAATGTTTACTTGAGTTTATTATACAAGGCTCTGGATATGAGCTGTGGGATTTTTACACCTCATAGCAACGGTATTACAATTTATTTACAACTTCATGTTGGCAGCTGCACAAACTCTTATGAAAAAGGACAATCACACCTTGGGGACCAGTAATTATAGCCAAAGGTATAAATTGGGCAAAGCAGCATAAGCATTTGGCACTTAAGTTGAAGAGAATAGAAATGGCTCTGGAAATTGGACAGAAAGCCAGTCTCTTGTTCGTTATGAGGCCATGAACTAATTAAACTGAACTTGTCAGAATAGACAGATGAATAGATTGAACTGAATTTTGGCACTGGCTGGTCCCACACTCATGAAAACCAAGTTGTTTTAGTGATGTCATCATTTGGAACTTCTAACTATGATATCACTTTTGACAGAATTAATGTGGAATTAATACCATATGTACAAGCATTAATAGGAATTGACTTTGAACACTGAGTGGTTATTTGAAGTTGATTGCCAAAGGGAAACTTAGAGATAGGTCTTCCTTGCATCCCCAGTTATCAGCTATCAAACCGACATTTGATGTAGACTTCCATATGTTTATTAGAATTCCTCTGAGACAAATCCATATATGTATTTCTAAAAAATATTTTATAGGAACATGGGTTAAAACATGTTTTATTTGTAATAATATTAAGCCCGGGGATGAAGGGATTTAAAATGAAATTCACAGTTAACTTAAAAGGAATTGCCCAGAGGGTCTTTTTCAATGAAACATTTGGATTTTAGGTAAACTTAAACCTAAGGCATGAGATGCTCTTCTTAATCAAGGTAATGGCTGTGATTTCTAGTTTTTCAGAGCAAGTGGACTCACTCTCTCCCTTTTCTCACACTCACTGTTTGGGTAACATCTTTTTTTTGTATCATTATGACTGGTTCTTTGGAATTTGGGGAGTGGTATAGGGTAGAGCCACTCTCATTCAGCAAGCAAATAGTTATTTAAGGCCTTCTGTGTTATGAAAAATTATTTATGTATCTTTATATTCAGTTAATTGCTTGCATTTTTAGAACTGGAGATCTTGAAAATGTTATTGCATTCTTTGCTGTATGACTACCTAATTAACAAGTAAGCAAAGGAAGTTTTAGTAAGCTCAAAATGGCATGTCTAATAAATGATGGAGGTAGAATTGGGCCAGGTCTTTTTAAAATTGATACAACTAATTTAGCAGAATTTTCTGTGGATTACTCCTTATAGTTTATCTCATTAATACTCACAACAATCTACTTTAAAGTGAAATAGATTTCTGGTCTGACAAATTCAGATAATTGAATGAATATCAGCTCAACTACTAAAGCCATGCTTTTTCTAATAGAATCCTCTATCAAGTGCTTTTTCTGTGTTCTGTGTTCCAGGTAAGGAACAGATGTGTCAGATGCAGAAGAAGCAGGTAAGGTGTGCGTTTAGGACAGGAGAACAATGCAGTGGATCCAGTTCTGGCATGGCCACGTGCTTAATGATTGATCTTGGTAAATCCTGCAGCCTCTTCAACTGTGTTCCTCAGCTGAGATCTGAGATACCAATGCCTGTTCACAGGGATTCCTGTGAAAACCTGAACCAACATCAGTAAGTGCTATGGAATACAATTTAAACATTTGTCATTATTATTGAAGTGTTAATGATGTTTTTCATTGGGCAAGCCAATAGTCTTTGTTGGCATAAATGAGCATCCTATAAATTAGACATGATTTCTGAGAAAGTTCAGTTATCTAGTACAAAATCATTATGAGGAGCATCCTTTCTCTTTATAAAAATTAGAAAGAAGGTGGAAAATGGAACTTACATAGCCCAGCACCATGAATTTTGGAATAAGGCTGTTCCACTAAATTCGCCAATCACTAGCTGTGGTTCCTTATGAAAGAAAATCAAATTTTCTAATGGTGAGTTTTAGAAAGTGTGGAATACCTCACTCTTTGGGTTGTTGTATTACTTTGCTAGAGCTGTCATAAGAAAGTATCCTAAACTCGGTGGCTTAAACAACAAAAATGTATTGTTTTACTGTTTTGGAAGCTGGAAGTCTATGGTCAGATTATCAGCAGGGTTGCTTCCTTTCTGGGCTGTGAGGGAGAATCTGTGCTGTGCTTTTCTCCTAGATTTGGTGGTTGCTGGCAACTTTTGGCATTCTTTGGCTTATAGAAGCCTCACCTGGATCTCTGTCTTCATTGTCGCATGACGTTCTCCCTGTATACATGTCTGTCCAAATTTCCCTTTCTTAAAGGACACCATTCATATTGGATTAGCACCCACCCTAATGACCTAATCTTAAACTAATTGCATCTACAGGATTCTTTATCCAAATACGGTCACATTCTGAGGTACTAAGCTTCAATATATGAACTTTTAGGGGAAACAATTCAACCCATAATTGTTGTTTGTGGATGAAAGGTGAGGTAATGTGTACAAAATGTCTTCCACTCTTAACTTATAGCTGGAGCTCTGCTTTGCTCCTGTTGGTTTGGAATTAGGTGAAGAATTTAAAACGTTGAATTGATCTCTTTATGGCTCTCCACAGAAGACGAGGACTGGAAGCACAGAGTTAGTAGTCATTAATTACTGTTTTCTCACAGTTCCCTTGGACTTTTCCCTTAGTTTGTGAACTTTCGAGGGAAGTCCAACTCTTCAAACAGACTAATATGTCCTGCCTAACCACCTGCTTTGAATTCAAGTCTTTTTTCTTTTTTTCTCCCCAGAGGTTTTGTAACATATGTGTAAAATGTTCCAGGCTACCTTTTCATCATTTATATTAAAATTTTAAAAAATCTACACAAAAAGTTTTCCCTGATGCTTCCTATACAAAGGGCATGTTAGTGTTTCATTAGAGAGAACACATTAAGATTTACAAAGGAATTAATAAATAGATATAGATAATAACCACATAAATAACTATTTATTAGACATCTCATCCAGGCATGCAAATATACTGAGTTATTCACACAAAAGCTATAGAAGGAGGTACAATTATTTTTTTTTTATTTTTATTTTTTAATTGAGATGGACTTTCACTCTGTCACCCAGGCTGAAGTGCAGTGGCTCGATCTCAGCTCACTGCAACCTCTGCCTCCTGGATTCAAACTATTCTTCTGCCTCAGCCTCCTGAGTAGCAGGAACTACAGATGCTTACTACCACACCTGGCTAATTTTTTATATTTTTAGTAGAGACGGGGTTTTGCCATTTTGGCCAGACTGGTACGTGTATGTGTGTGTATTATATAGATGTATAAAATGAGATTATTATAGGGTATTTGATCATATAATTACGGAAGCTGGGAAGTTCATTGATCTGCCAAAGGCATGCTGGGGACTTAGGAAAGCCAGTGGTATAGTTTGAAGGCCTGAGAGCCAGAGGGTTGATATAGATACCAATCTGTGTTTGAAGTCCTGAGGACCAGGAGCTCCAAAGACGGGATCAGTGTCTTAGCTCAAGCAGTCAGGTAGAAAGCAAATTAAACCTAGCTCCATCTTTCTGTTGTAGTTATGTCCCCAGCAAATTGGATGATGTCCACTCACATTAGTTAGAGTGGCTCTTCTTTAGTACTTAGTCTTCAAATGCGAATCTTTTCCAGAAACTCTCACACAAATACACCCAGAAATAATGTTTACCCAGATATCTGGGCATCTTATGATCCAGTTAAGTTGAAATATAAAACTAGCCATCACAATTAGCCTCATATCATCTTTGCACTTGTTTTTACTTTGTTCTTGTAGTAGAGAAACCATCCAGTTAGGGAATAACGAGCAGATCCAGGAAAAGAAAATCATTAGCTGAATTAGATGTGTGTGAGGTGGTTTATCTGTGCATCTCATTTAATCTTTAGAAGAACTCTTGAAAGATATTAGTGTCATACCCATTGTAGAGATGAGAGACTGAAGACCTAAGTGGTACCCAAAGAAATGCAAAGAAAGTAATGAAGCCAAGATATGAACCCAGGTTTTGCAACTTCCTAAGCCTTTGCTAATAGAATTAGCATTCATTTTCCTTTTCTTTCACTGGATTGCTCTTAAGAAACCATATTAAAAACATCTTGTATTAAAAGAATTATTTAGGAGAAGAAAAATGACCTAGGAAAAACCATGATATGTTGGGGTCATCAGTGGGTAGAACTATCTAAGGATCTCTGGCTGGGTTCTATGTCCATCTGAATGGCCTACACACACCTCAGTCTTATGTATCTCAGCAACAGAAGGAGATAATAATATTACCTAGCATTTAGGGTTATTTGTGAGAGTTAAATTATGATTCCTAGAAAGCAGTTAAGCTAGTGCTTGACACATATTATACATTGCAGAGGTAGCAACTTATATTACTCTCATTATCCCAATCTTACTCTATATCTCACCCAGGAGAGTTTATTTTTGCTTAAAAGAAAGTACTGTATATTTTAAAATAGCTATCTGAGATGTTTTTGAATGTTCTCATTACAAAGAAACGATAAATGATGAATGCATGGAGTGACAGACATGCAAAATACTCTTATTTGATCATTATGCACACATATAAGTATCAAAACATCAAATTGTGCCATGTAAATATTTACAATGATAATGTTTCAGTTAAAAATTAACTAATTAATTTTTAAAAGGATGAGATATGATGATAGTACCAATTGTTTCTCGTTTATAGACGACATAAAGAAGCCAGTTCCAAAGGGAGATGGTCTTGCTTTGCTCTCCCAGCATCAGTGATGGAGAAACCCAGCATTGCAGGCAGCACAGGCACTCCCTCTTGCAGCCTCCAACTCCAACTCAGCTCCCAGGTTTTATCACTGCCATCTTGTGTCATTGTATCTATGTACATTTATCTTTCTTAGTATTATAATCTTAATAAAATGATATATCATATTTCTTCTCATATGCTGAATTGAAAACTATGTTGTCTTGAATTCATTCATTTATCCAGTGTTTGTGGGATAAACATTACACATCAGAAACTGCTCAGCACTAGGCAGGAGGAAAGAGACCCAATGTGTACATCTGCTGTCATAAATTTTACAGTATTGATATTCATTGAAAAATGAAAAGAAAGAATGAATAAAAGTAATGAAAAATGTCTAGAGAACAGAAAGAGGCAACATACCTAATTTTTATTATCTCATGATTGTGATAAACTATGGATTGAGTTTGGACAATAGAAAGTATTAACAAATATTTGTTTCTTTCCCTAGCAAACAGAAGAGCTGTTTAGGCAAGTGATTTCCTGAAGCAAATGACCCTGGGGAGCTCAGTGATGTGGTTTTAAAAAAAAAAGACCATTTGTATTGTGATCTGATCAGAAGGATGCAACCTTATTCCTTAGTTAACAACCTGTAAAATAGGGTCTTAATTCTCTCTGCCATTACACAGCTGTATAAAGTCCAAATTAAAATATAATATTAAATGAACTAAATTTAGCTTCTAACACCAGCTGTTTCACTATCTTTCCTGTCTTCAGTTTCCTCATCCGTAATGTAAACACAGGATTAATGATTTCTAAGGATTCCTTTCAATGTAACATTTTTCGCTTTGCTATATGACTAGTGTCTAGAAGATTCTTCTGAGAATTTTCAGCTGTCAAGAAGTAATATCATAGTTACATTGCTAATTTTTAAAATGTCAAAATTACTAAGACTTTTTGGAGAGGAGACAAAGGCTACATGGAAGTAAACAATCTTTTAGTAGAGTAGCATAATAGTCCGGTTCTTCTCACCCCCAGATCCATGTCATGTAACTTTACAGTGTGTACCACCTGACTCAGGTCTTGCTTTGGGACAGTGCGATGTTGTTGAGTGTGATACAAGCAGAGACTTAAAAACTTTTGCACAATTGGAATTGATTACCTTGCCCTTTACCAAACTCATCCAACAGTATTCCTGGAGTTCTGACAAGAACTATGCAAATAAATGCCAGTTTCAGAGTGAAAAGATGATGACTTGTTCACATTCAGATTGCCTCCAAGTAGGTCTAGAATACATACAAACTATGTAATCCAAGATTTTACTCACCTGAGAGGAAAAATATTTTTGCTGGCCCCAGTTAACCTTCTTTCACACATTCTATAATATGAGATATTTTAATCAATGTAAATCTGCTACCCTTTCAGAACAGAGGCTTTGGAAATCCTTAATACCTTTTTCTTTCAGTTGCCTTGTTAGCATTTAATTCTACAAATAAGATAAATGCTCCTTTCTTCACCGTATGCAATGTAATAAATTAAACACTAATCAAAGAAGGTCTTGAAAATTTAGACCTGCACTTAATGCATGCATCTCCAAAAAACAAGGAAGGAAATTTTGCCACTGAACACAAAAAGGTATGTCAATACTATGCATGAATATAAACTAGGCTATGAAAATAATAGGGAGGATGACAGTAAGAATAGAAAAAATAAATTATGTGGTTGGCAGGGCTTGGGGTAAAGACAGGGAGAATAGAAAAGAGGACATCCGATTTCTAAAGGAAGACCCTGACCTTCCTTCCAGGCAAAGCCCTGCTAAGGAGGTTCTACCCTTGCCCCCCACTCTACCCTTTACCACAGGATGTGGCTATTACTACTCAGCCCTCCCACTCAGCCCCTTCCCAATGAGAGGAATCCTATCCCTCCTTATACCCCTAGTGAGTGCCAGAGGATGGGCACTTTTATTTTAAATCATCAACACAAAATGGGTCTTGTTACAGCCCTCTCTTCTAGACAATAAGATATTTTGCTCTTAAATTTACCTTTCTGAGAGAAGCCACCCTTAAAGATGTTAGGGTGCATTAACCTTTCTGAGGGAGGCAATGATGGATGGAGTGATATTAGGGAGAAGGTTGGAAGGGAGAGAATTGGGGTAGAGAAGTTAGGGTGAGTGTTGGTACAAAGGAGGGACATGTCTTTAAGACAGAAGGGAAGGCAGAAGACAAATGGAGATATAGAACAATGAGGTAGAGAGTCAAGTTAGATATTACTTTTTGTGTAATTATTTTAGGTGCACTAAACAAATGTTAAAATAGTGTACTTAGGTTCAGATTCGTATCAGCTGCTAAAATAATGCTGTGTAACAAATAACCCCAAAACTCAGTTTTATGAAACAATAAATATTTATTTCTAGCACATCAGCAGGGATCAGATCATGTAGGATGGGCTTGGCAGGTCTTGGCTGGGCTCACTCATGTGTCTACAGTGTGGCTGAGTTTGCTCGTGTGTCTGTGGGTTGACTCTGCTCCACATATCCCACTCCTCTTCTGAGGCTAGTGGGATAACTTGAATGTCTTTTGTGTGGTTTTGGTAGAAGGTGAGAAAAGCAATTCTAATCATGCAAGAATTTTTGAGTCTCTACTTGTATCATGCTCACCAACATCACATTGTCCCAAAGGAAGGCCTGAGTCAGAGTGCGACACACTATAAAGCTACATGGTATAGGGCTGAGAGTGGGAAGAACTGGGACCATTATGCTACTCTTCCAAAAGATTGTTTACTTTTATGTAGCCTCTACCTTTATCTCCAAAAAGTCTTAGTAATCTTGATACACAAAAAATTAGCAATGCAACTACTGTGATATTAATTTTTAGGACATGAAAATTCTCAGAATAATCCTCTAGTTACTAATCATATAGAAAAGTTAAAAATGTTATATTTAGAGGTCCTTTGCGATCATTTATTCCTATTTGTTTATGTTACAGAAAGGGAAACTGAGGACAGGAGAGACATTTAGTGATAAAAACCAGTATTAGAAGTTGAATTCCAATCCATAGAATTTATGCAGCTATGTAATGGCAGAGCGAATTAGGACCCCATTTTACAGATTGTTAACTAAGAGATGAAGTTACATCCTTGTGGTCAGATGACAATTCAGGACCTCTCTTTTAGTTGGCCAACTGTAACATTCCACTCTCCCTCTCTCACCATAGAGTACCCAACTAATTTTGAAAGAGGAAGAAGTGAATGCTCACTTGGAAGCCACAATGCTGTGAAACTGAGGTGTGATACAGAACTTACAAATTAGATATTAACTCGTAATGTGATCTGGCCATGAGGAAAGCCGACCCGGCTAGGGTTGGCCTGTGCGAGGAGTCAAGCTGCAGGAAGGGGAATAATCCCCATTTATACGACACTGGTGAGACCGCACCTGGAAAACAGGCCCCTGTTCCAAGCCTCGGTACCCAGGCCATGTGGACAGGGAGGAGGAAACCGTATGATTCATTCGTAGCTGGAGGAAATGACCTAGAGGGGAGAGATTAAACAGCTTAATGAGCTTGCTTTCCTCCCCTCTAAAGGGACCCTTGACAGCTGAGAGGTGCCTTGGCTGGCCCACTGTATTGAGTTCTCTGGTTCTTGAAATAGGAGGCTCTACAATATCTGGCTCTGTTGTTCCAGAGCCATCTCATGTCCTCTGCCCCCTCCACATTAGTTTCCATTCACTTCTATGGGCTCTTGTCTTCTCAGATTTTTAAATAAGTCTTTCCCACCTTTGAGCTTCTGTACCTGTACGGCCTTTTGCTTCACAGCTGCTTCCTGTCTTCACTTGTAGATGACAGCCTCAATGTCACTTTCGTGGTATTTCCCTAATTCCCTGCTGGTGCTGGGTACTCCTGTTACCTGTTCCCTTAACACTTGCATATCTCTTGTATAACCTTCAGTGGCTTGCTCAGTGATTTCACTATGGCATCAGAAATTGTTTCTATTTTATTCACTGCTGTATTATATCCTGGCACATTACAGGAGTCAACAAATTCTGCCAAAGGAAAGAAAAACACCCAACAGTTGCACCTGGTGGCAGTGCAGCAGGCCTCAGGTTTGTGCTCCTCTTGTGCCACCTTCCAGGGATGCTCTGTGTCTTTTCTGGTCTTGTCTAGATGCAGCAGGAAGGGTGATGGACTAGAATGCCAGCAATGTGGATTTTAGTCCAGCTTTCCTCCTTATTAGCCACATGATTGGAAGGAAATCACTGACATTCTTTGAGTCTCCATCTCCTGGTTGGTAAAATGGAGATATGCATGCTTTTCCTGCAAGGATGCTGTGAGAATCAAATGAAAGTCTCTTCCTTACGATTGCATGTTCACAAACCCAAGGCCAATCAGATCTTCAGTCTGACCTTTGCTCTTTACTAGTCATATTACTCAATTTCTCCAAGTGTTTTGTTTCTCTTTTGGGATATGAAATCATCATGTCTGTCCCATATCCAGAGCTACAGGGATATAGGAGAGATGGAAGATGGTGGTGAAGCTATAGTTAGCATAGGTAGAGGTAGTCATACCCTCCCCACCAGCTCTATGCCTAACCCTTTTATATGCTCTGGAAGGCTGTTACAAAGACCTGTGCACTGAAACAAGCTCAAGTTACTTGAAATTTACAAGCATTTCTGGGCTGGAATCATGGCCACTGCCCCTGTGATTGTTAGCCCAGAGCACCACTTTTAGTATTCTCAGAAAGAGCTAGGCCTGGAGGTTTCCTCTTATTGGACTGATATGACTGCTGAGGTACAGAAATCTCCATGTGCTTGTATGCGTATTTAATTAAACTTTATTCTCTTCAACTGAGTACATAGGGTATAGGAGGGTCTTGGAGTCAGTAACTTTCATCATTTGCACAGCTGCTGATTACTCACATGCCTGGTAACTGTCTTCATTTCCCTCCCTGTGTGCCACTACCCTTGGCAGTGCCTTGCCTTGCACATAGTAACTGTCATCTGTATTTGGCAAGAAGAAAGAAAGAATTGCCATTTTAAACAAAAACTGATTCTAGACTCTTTCTGTTCCTCAGGGAGTATTTGAATTAATTTAAGCTCATGCATATGATTCTTTTATTTAGAAAACACACTGATAGGTGGGCCTGGCTCAGGAAGAGATCTGAAGACTTGTCTTGCAAGGTGGCTGAGAGCAAGAACTTAGAATCACATGGCTGGGGATTAAATGCTGATGTCACCTTTGGGCAGCAAGGCACTTTCTTCATCTGCAGTTACCTTATTTATAATATAGAGGTGAAAAATGTGCCTACTTCTGTAGGTTCTTTTGAGGATTATATAGGGTTAATATCTAAAGAGTGTAGAATACGGCTTGGCATGCAGTGATTGAACAGTAGATGTTAACTATTATTATTGTCTTTATAGCCAACCCTTGTTATTCATGGATTACGTATTTATGAATTCACCTGTGCTATGGTTTGGTTTGTTTTATCCCTCCATATCTTATGTTGAAATTTGATCCCCAGTGTTGGAGATGGGACCTAATTGGAGGTGTTTGGGTCATAGGGTGGATGTCCCATGAGTGGCTTGAGAGCTGTCTTTGCAGAAATGAGTAAGTTCTTAAATTGTTAGTTCCTGTGAGGTCTGGATGAGCCTAGAATCTCCCTTCCCTCTCTTTCTCTTTTTCTCTCTCTTTCTCTTTCTTTCTCTTGCTCATTCTCTCTCCCTTGCTTCTTCTCTCACCATGTAACCTCTGCATGTGCTAGCTCCCATTTGCCTTCTGTCATGAGTGGAAGCAGGAAGTCAAGCAGATGCTTGTGACATGCTTCTTGTACAGCCTGAAAAATCACAAACCAAATTAACTGATTTTCTTTATAAATTCCTCAGTCTGAGGTATTACTTTATAGCAATGCAAATGGACAAAGACAGGAAATTCATATTGAGGATTGAAGCATTGCTGTAAAGATACCTGAAAATACAGACGCAGCCCTGGAACTGTGTGGTGAGCGGAGGCTGAAAGCACTTGGAGGGCACAGAAGTGGACAGGAGAATGAGGTAAAGTCTGGAATTTATTAGAGGCTGCTTAAGTGGTTGTGACCAAAATGTTGATAGAAATATTGACAATAAAGACCATGCTGAAAAGGTATCAGATGAAAATGACAAACTGATTGTAAAGTGGAGCAAAGATTATCACTTTTTAACCCCTAGTAATGAACTTGGCTACATTCCGTCCATGCCTTTGGGCTTTATGGAAGGCTGAAGGATGATGACCTAGGGTATCTAGTAGAATAAATTTATAAACAGTAAAGCATTCAAGAAGTGACGTGGCTGCTTCTGATAGCTTACAATCAGATACGGTAGCAAAGGAATTATTTAAAGATGAAATTAATAAAGAAGAAGGAGATAGAGAAATTTGAAAAATTTGCAACCTGTCCATATGATAGAGAAGGAAATTGTTTTGAGGAGAGAAAAAAGGGTGCTGCTGAGAAACCATTTGCTAAAGTGATTAGCCTGACTAAAAGGAAGCCAAGTGCTAACAGTCAGGACAATGGGGGAAAGGCCCTGAAAGTATTTCCAAAATCTTCAAGACTGCCCTCCCATCACACCTAGAGGCCTAGGAGGACAGAATGGTTTGGGGGACACATCCAGGGCACTTTTGCCCTGTGCCATCTGGGAACGATGCTTCCCACATCCTAGCTACTCCAGCTCCAGCTGTGGTTAATAGGGCCCTGGGTACTGCTCTGCCTCAGTGCAAGTGGTAAGCTTTGGCAGCTTCTATATGATTTTAAGTCTGCAGGTGCACAGAATGCAAGAGTCATGGAAGCTTTTTAGCTTCCACTTAGATTTCAGAGGATATACTGGAAAGCATGAGAACCCAGGCAAAAGACTGCAACTGACGTGGAGCTACCACAGACCAGGGAGTGTCTAGTGGAGCCATAGGAGCAAAGCTGACAGCCACAAGGTACCAGAATTATAGGACAACCATAAACATAAAACTTCAGCCTGACAAAGCCTCTGGCATTTGACTACAACTTGTGAGAGTAGCCATGTGGTCTGTGCCTAGGAAAACCAGGGGGCTGGGGCTGCTCAAGGCCTTGGGAACCCAGTTCTCAAACCAGTGTACCCAGAGTATAGAGCCCAGAGTCAAGAAAACTAATTTTGGAGCTTTAAGATCTAATGTTTAGCTTGCTAGATTTCAGACTTGTGTGGGGCCTGCTACCCTTTTCTTTTGGCTGGGAGTGAAGTATAACATTCCCATTTCAAATATAATTATGCCCCATGAAATGAGAATGTTTTCCTAATTTCAGAGGCTGTAAGCCTTTGGAGGGCTCAGAAGAAGATAGGAAGTCTCCATTTGAAATGGGAATGTTTACCCAATTCCTGTACAACCCTAATATCTTGGAATTACATAATTTTTGTTTGTTTGTTTGTTTTACAGTCTCATAGCTGGAAGAAACTTGCCTGAGTCTCAGATGAGACTTTGGACTTTTAAGTTCATGCTAGAACAAGTTGAGACTTTGGAGGACTGTTGGGAAGGGATGGTTATATTTTGCATGCAAGAAGGATGTGAGAGTTGGGGGACTAGGAGATGAATGCCATAGCGGTTTTCATGAGAGTTGGTTGTTAAAAAGAGCCTCTCCCCTTACACAGTTCTCTCTCACCATGTGATCTCTGCACATGCTCAGTCCCTTTGCCTTCCGCCATGAGTGGAAGCAGCCTGGGGGCCTCATCAGAAGCTGAAGGTTTTGCCTACTTGTAAAAATTTATCATAATCCTCAAATAAATAATCATGGTACTTTCATAGTCATTTGTGGACATGAGCACAGGGGTGAAAATTTGAGTCACCTGATGGACACATTTCCAGCTGAAATCAAACAGAGTAAAGGCCTGCCTCGTACTGTAAACAAGTGTGCTTTCATGGTTTATTGAGTGCTATGTTTTTTTACTTTTGTGCCTTTTTGTTACTTTAGCTATTTGAATGGCCCTCAAGTGTAGTGCTGAAGTGCACCTAGTGTTTCCAAAGACAAGAGGACTATAATGTGCGTCACAAAGAAAACAGTCATGTCATTTAGTAATAGGGATATATTCTGAGACACACATCATGAGACAATTTTATTGTTGTATGAACATCACAGAGTATGCTTATATAAAACTAGATGCTATAGCCTACTAAATACCTAGGCTGTATGGTCTAGCCTGTTTTTCCTAGGCTACAAACCTGGACAGTACTTTACTGTATTAAATACTGTAAGGCAACTGCAAAATAATGGTATCTGTGTATCTAAACATAGAAATGGTACTCATAGAAATAATACTCATAGAAATGGTACTAATAGAATTGGTACTCATGAAAATGATTTTGTGGTTGAGGTTTAGAACAATGAGAAAGATATAAAAGTGGTATCTCCCTCTCTCTGTGTGTTTTTTTAAGATGGAGTCTTGCTCTGTCACTGAGGCTACAGTGCAATGGTGCAATATTGGCTCACTGCAACCTCCACCTCCCGGATTCAAGCAAGTCTTGTGCCTTGGCCTCCCAAGTAGCTGGGGCTACAGCTGCCTGCCACGAAGCCCAGGTAATTATTGTAGTTTTAGTAGAGATGGGATTTCACCATGTTGGTCAGGCTGGTCATGAACTCCTGACCTCAAGTAATCTGCCTGCCTCAGACTCCCAAAGTGCTGGGATTACAGGCATAAGCCACCACACCCAGCAAAGAGTAGTATCTCTTAATATCTCTTTCTCTCCCTCTCTTCCTCTCTCTCTCTCTCTCTCTCTCTATCTCTCTCTCTCTCTCTCTCTCTCTCGTGTGTGTGTGTGTGTGTGTGTGTGTGTGTGTGTGTGTGTGTATCTCTATTCTGAATTAATGGGAGGCAGAAACCCACAGAAGTTTTCAGATTATAAAAATTCTTCCTGGCCGGGCGCGGTGGCTCAAGCCTGTAATCCCAGCACTTTGGGAGGCCGAGGCGGGTGGATCACGAGGTTGAGAGATCGAGACCATCCTGGTCAACATGGTTAAACCCCGTCTCTACTAAAAATACAAAACATTAGCTGGGCGTGGTGGCGCGTGCCTGTAATCCCAGCTACTCAGGAGGCTGAGGCAGGAGAATTGCCTGAGCCCAGGAGGTGGAGGTTGCGGTGAGCCGAGATCGCGCCATTGCACTCCAGCCTGGGTAACAAGAGCGAAACTCCGTCTCAAAAAAAAAAAAAAAAAAAAAATTCTTCCTGCCTGTGAATAGCACATATATGCATATCTGAAAAGAAGAAGTCTCATTATCTTGGTAAGGTGGATATCAGTGAGTTCTGACCAGGAGCCGTTCCTTCTGGCACCTTATCTGTGGTCAGAAATCAGCCCATTTCTCCTGAAAAGTAAGTGCACCACATAGGTTTGCATTTGACCCAGTACTGATGTTATGCTGCTTTCCTAATGTTTATATAGTCTGATCCATACTCATGACTTGTGTTGGAGAACTAGGGAAAATGAAAGCAAATTTTGCCTGCATATTCTTAAATTGGCTTTTGTATCTAAGAGGTAAAATTACTGCATTCATGCCAATTCTTTATCAGTTTCCAATTGGATAACACAAGTCCCTTCAGTTAAACTAAAGAACAGCTCCGTGTCTTGTTTTTGTTTAATACTGCAATGTGGGGTTGTTTTCTGAAGACAGTGGTGAGCCTCTAGGAATTTCTGTCTAAAGACTGCGGTGTGGGATACAGATTCTAAGATGACTGGGGGTACTTTAAAAGAAAGTGTGACACTAAAAGCTGATATGTCTTAGGGTCATTCATATTGGGCCTGTTTTATTGGGACCATCTTGGTTACTACATATGCTGTTTCGTGTAATATGTATGATTATGATTTTTGGATTTGAGTCCAGCCACAGAAATAAACATGCTGGGGTCCTAAGTTAATCTTAGTTCCCAATTTTCCTCTACCATCTTTCCTTTGTCTTCCATTGTGTGCTTATCACAGCTTTTACTTCATTCATTTCTGAGTATTTACCATATAGAAGGGTTTTTAAACTGCTAGGTTCTGAAGGGACAATGTCTTGTCTTTTGGAGACAGTTCTATTCAGTACAATTATTTTCTCTTGACTATTAGAAATTTCCTTAATTTTTTCATCTATTATGTATCCTTCCCCTTCGATTTCATTTAACAACCATTTTCCAACTGTTAGAGAAAGGAAGTTAGAGAACTAAATATAATGAGATTGGGAGAGAAGGATTAGACTAAAACTCAATGACAGTCTCTGTCTTCAAGTAATTTATAATCTCATGAGTTTGCATCTTATTCCCCCAGGATACACTTTAGTGCTTTATTCTTCTTACATTTGCATCTTTGTGTATGTGCATTGCCTAAATTTTTGTCATTCTCTCTCATCTCCTTTTCTTCTACTCCCTGCTTAGGCAATTTAATTTAACTTCCATGGTATGCATTATCAGCCTTTTAATTATGACCCAAAATACTTCTTTAAGCCTGACCCCTCTGTCTTTGCCAAGGTCTGGACCTTTATTTCCATCTATCTATTGTGCATTCTCCCTGGACCTTTATTTCCATCTGTCTATTGTGCATTCTCCCTTGGATAAAACCGCTGAATTCTCACATGCTGCATTGCTTATGAAGACATGGCTGGGGAAGGAGCCTATTAATTGAATGACAAACCAAGTTCTTGATACATTACGTCAAGGACTCAAGGAAACTTACCAATTCAAAAACTCTGCATTACTTCAAGGACTCAAGGAAACTTACCAATCCAAAAACTCTGCATTGTTTTTTTTTAACAATAAATATTGCAGTAATGGCAACACTTGAGAAGACACTGTAAAACATGAATTAAAATGAGATTTTTATGATGAACAATGGAAAAATTGCTCATGCTTTGGTTTTTATTAAACATAATTACTCTAAGTCAAATAAGTTGAGAACAAATAATAAAAAATTGGAACACAGAGTTACTTTCAAAATAAAAATGCAAACTTTAACATGAGTACATTAAAGTCCTCCTTTGTGTATGAAGTATATTTCTAAAATCCTACAATCAGAGAGCTTATAATAAATGTTCCTGTTAGAGCTAAAGATTTCAAGTAGGCTAGGTATGGTGGTTCATGCCTGAAATCCCAGTACTTTGGGAGGTCAAGGTGGGCTTATCACCTGAAGTCAGGAGTTCGAGACCAGCCTGTCCAACATGGCAAAACCTCATTTCTACTAAAAAATACAAAAATTAGGTGGGCATGGTGACATGTTCCTATAATTGCAGCTACTCAGAAGGCTAAGGCCAGGAGAATCACTTGAACCTGGAAGGCAGAGGTTGCAGCGAGCCGAGATCATACCATTGCACTTTAGCCTGGGCAACAAGATCAAAACTGTGTCTCAAAAAAAGAAGAAAAAAGATTTCAAGTAAATTACTCAACATGTTTAAACTGAAATCTTAACCTGCCCTGCCTTACATACACATACACACAGCTGTTTTGCCTCTTCTTATAGTATTAGTTGATGGCATCATAAAAATAATATAGGCACATTCTTTGAATAATTGACAGTAGTAAGTAAAAAATTAACATTTTTTATTCCCTATTCATACCTTCTTTCATGAGTCCCATTTCTTTTTTTTTTCTTTTTCTTTTTGTCGTTTTCTGTTTTTATTTTTATAGATTTTGGGGGTACAAGTGTAGGCTTCTTACATGCATTTCTTGTGTCATGGTGAAATCTGTGCTTTTAGAATTCTTTATTTTTTTATTGCATTTTAGGTTTTGGGGTACATGTGAAGAACATGCAAGATTGTTGCATAGGTACACACATGGCAGTGTGGTTTGCTGCCTTCCTTCCCCTCATCTGTCTCTGTCATTTCTCCCCATGCTATCTCTTCCCACCTCCCCACCCCTGTCCCTCCCCCATTTCCCCCTAACGGACCCCAGTGTGTTGTGCTCCCCTCCCTGTGTCCATGTGTTCTCATTGTTGAACACCCACCTATGAGTGAGAACATGCGGTGTTTGATTTTCTGCTCTTGTGTCAGTTTGCTGAGAATGATGGTTTCCAGGTTCATCCATGTCCCTACAAAGGACACGAACTCATCGTTTTTGTCAGGTTTGTCGAAGATCAGATGGTTGTGGGCATGTTGTATTTCCTCTGAGGCCTCTGTTCTGTTCCATTGGTCTATATCTCTGTTTTGGTACCAGTACCATGCTGTTTTGATTACTGTAGCCTTGTAGTATAGTTTGAAGTCCGGTAGTGTGATGCCTCCTGCTTTGTTCTTTTTGCTTAGAATCGACTTGGCTCTGCGGGCTCTCTTTTGGTTCCATATGAAGTTTAAGGTGTTCTTTTCCAGTTCTGTGAAGAAGGTCATTGGTAGCTTGATGGGAATAGCATTGAATTTGTAAATTACTTTGGACAGTATGGCCATATTCATGATGTTGATTCTTCCTAACCATGAGCATGGAATGTTTCTCCACCTGTTTGTGTCCTCTCTTATTTCGTTGAGCAGTGGCTTGTAGTTCTCCTTGAAGAGGTCCTTTACGTTCCTTGTTATTTGTATTCCTAGGTATTTTATTCTCTTTGTAGCAATTGTGAATGACAGTTCGTTCTTGATTTGGCTCTCTTTAAGTCTGTTACTGGTGTATAGGAATGCTTGTGATTTTTGCACGTTGATTTTGTATCCTGAGGCTTTGCTGAAGTTGTTTATCAGTTTCAGGAGATTTTGGGCTGAGACGATGGGGTCTTCTAGATGTACAATCATGTCATCTGCAAATGGAGACAATTTGATTTCCTCCTTTCCTATTTGAATACACTTTATTTCTTTTTCTTGCCTGATTGCTCTGGCTAGAACTTCCAGTACTATATTGAATAGGAGTGGTGAGAGAGGGCATCCTTGTCTAGTGCCAGATTTCAAAGGGAATGCTTCCAGTTTTTGCCCATTCAGTATGATATTGGCTGTTGGTTTGTCGTAAATAGCTTTTATTATTTTTATATACATTCCATCAATACCTAGTTTATTGAGGGCTTTTAGCATAAAGGGCTGTTGAATTTTGTCAAAGGCCTTCTCTGCATCAATTGAGATAATCATGTGGTTTTTGTCTTTGGTTCTGTTTATGTGATGAATTACGTTTATGGTGAGTCCCATTTCTTGGTGGGATTATGTATGCTTTTATTTCTTCTCATGGTTGCTAAGATAATATTAAACAGTATATTATTGCATATTTTTTGATGTATCTGTTGACTCTTTGCTGTGACAAATAGGACTGGGCTCACATACACTGCTTCCAAGTTTTGTTAAATCATATATTTAAAATTGTGTTTCTTGTTCCATCAGATTTAGAGAGTAGGTCTGGATTCCCCATTATTTGCAATAATAGATAAATTCTATTTTGTGATTATATTTGTTTTATTTTTTGCTTTTTAGAAAAAGATGCTAAAAGTTTAAAAGCAAACAGTCTTTATAATATGATGATGATGTCAATGTAATAATAGTAAAGATGATTTAGGAGCAAGTGGTGGGTTTGCACTCACAGTGAAAGATATGTAATCCTGTGTTCTTTAGAATGGACAGAGACTGTTTCCAATGTTCATAACTTTAAGTGGATTCTTCTTTCCTCTAATTGCCCAATATCATGTCACATTTTAGTGTGCTTTTTACTGGAATAATGATGTTCTTATACATCCTTTAATTTTTCTTGTTGATTCTGACTGCTGTTTTTCAGTTGCTAACCAAAGAAACACACTTTTTCTAAGTCTATAGGATTTCCTGGCTTTTCAATTCGATTATGAAATATTTAATAGTCTTCTTCCTTCTTAGAGATTAAACCATTAAGGTGCCCTGAATTGTGTTCAAATTTGGACTTAGTGCTTTATGAGCCTGCTGCAGAGCTATCTTTCCAGAATCTCTTCCCATTTTATTGTTTATTAATCAGGCTATTCTAAATGTTGTAACATCTCCAAATTTCAGATGCTTAATTTTATAAGTCTATTTTTCCATTCATATCCCAATCCACCTAGAAACAGAAGAGAGTTCCACTCTATTCAGACACTCAGAAGCAGAGATTTCCATCAGATGAGTGAGCTGTCTTCTAAGTCCTCCTTCTCCTCTGTAATCAGCCAGCGGCCAAGAGAGGCAACAGAGAAAGCACATATGTTCTTAATCTTCTTGGGCCAGAAGTGGCACTCATGACTTCTGATCATATTCCATTGGTATATATATATATATATATATATATATATATATATATATATATATATATTTTATATATATATATATAATAGATATATAAAAATATGTATATATATTATGTATTATATATTATATAATTATATATTATTATATATATTATTTTTTATATATATATAATATATAATTGCATTTTAGATTTTGGGGTACATGTACAGATCATGCAGGATTGTTGCATAGGTACATACATGACAATGTGATTTGCTGCCTCCATCCCCATCACCTATCTCTGGCATCTCTCCCCATGTTATTCCTCCCCAACTCCCTACTCCCCACTGTCCCTCCCCTAGTCTCCACCAACAGACCTCAGTATGGGATGCTCCCCTCCCTGTGTCCATGTGTTCTCATTGTTCAACAACACGTGGTGTTTGATTTTCTGTTCTTGTGTCAGTTTGCTGAGAATGATGGTTTTCAGGTTCATCCATGTCCCTACAAAGGACATAAACTCATTGTTTTTTATGGCTGCATAGTAATCCATAGTGTATATGTGCCACATTTTTCCTATCCAGTCTACCATCAATGGGCATTTTGTTGGTTCCAAGTCTTTGCTATCATAAGTAGTGTTGCAATGAACATATGCATGCATGTGTCCTTATAATAGAACCATATTCCATTGTTAAGAGCAGTAACATGGTCTACCCTGATGGAGAGATCACAAAAAATGGATCCACTGTTTGCTTCAGAAGAGGTAAAGGCCAAAGGCTCTACTCAGACTCCTGAGTCAGTCCTATGGGTTGCTCTTTTCATATTTTCTTTTGTTGGGTTAGAACACATTATTAAGAGTATTTTTTCCTCAGAAGGCTGCATGAAGACAAATGACCTGAGTTCTTTTGTGTCTGGGAATTTCTTTATTAACTCATATACTTAGTATTGTGTCTGAGTGTGGAAATCTGGATTAAAGATAATATTTTCCTTAAAGTGTTATACTTAATGCTCTGCTGTCTTATGGAATCTCCCTCATATTGTCTGTTCTCTAAAACTCCTTTGGATAGATGATGATACTGAAACTGGCCCAATTGTCCATAGAACTAATATTTACATTTTTTTAAATAAACATACACATTGAAACTCCTTGTTTTAAAACTTGAAACTCATTTTTGTCTCATCTGAGTTCCTTCCTCAGGAAACCAACACTCAAGCAAGGAATTGAAACTCTTCAAATCATCATATCCAGACAATGAGGTGCTAGACCTCCATCCATCATGATCACTTCCTTACCCCTCTTTAATTCTTGTTTTCCTGCCTTCTCTGCTATGCCCTCTCAGTTTTTGCCAATTGGGAAGAGGGATTTGAGACTTCATCTCTCATTATCCTCAGTTGCAGCACCCACTTTAAGACTTCTTCCCTGGCAATACTCATTGCCTCAGTGATTGGCTTTCTGTGTAGTGAGTGGCAGGTCCTAGACCAAATTCCTGACATTTTGGTAGTAATTATTCTGGAATAACCCTTTCAGACTTTACTTTTATATTTTCTTTATTTTTCTGTTACTAATTCTTAAATAAATTTCAGCTTTCATATTTTTAATTTCCGTTAATGTGTTGTCTCCTAATCCTTTTATATCAACATATTAATATTATTTTATCTGTTCTGAAAGTCTCTGAGAAGTCTCATTAAATTTTTTTTGAGAGGGCCAGGCATAGTGGCTCATACCTATAATCACAGAACTTTGGGAGGGCAAGGTGAGAAGATCACTTAAGGTCAGGAGTTCATGACCAGCCTGGCCATTGTGGTGAAATTATCTCTACTAAAAATACAAAAATTAGCTGGGCATGGTGGCACATACTTATAATCCTGGCTACTCAGGAGGCTGACGAAAAGAATCACTTGAACTCAGGAGGCAGAGATTGCCATGAGCAGAGATTGCACAACAGCACTCCAGCCTGGGTGATGGAGTGAGACTGTTTCAAAAAAAAAAAAAATTAAAAAAAATAAAAGAAAAAGAAAAAAAGGAATAGTTTTAGGAGATCTCATATTCTGTAGATTATCTATGTACTCCAATATTAGGCATTTGTGTGTGTGTGTGTGTGTGTGTATCTTGATTTTTCTATCCTGTCCGCTTTTTCAATCAAATGTTTGGAGACAACTGATTAAAAGAAGTAATTTAAATGAGTTTTCCTTATGGTTAAAGTCTGCTTATCTTATTTCTTAAAGGTTCCTTATATAATTCTGTGTATAAAGGAGACATTTTTCAATAGGAAGACTTTTTATATAGATCTAGTGATGTAAGAAAAAATATATTTGGTGTTTACTCCAGGTTCTTGTCGAAGAACTCTTGAAGCTGAGATAAGAGAGTCAATGGTAGCTTGATGAGAATGGGCTTGAATCTATAAATTACTTTGGGCAGTATGGCCAGTTTCATGATATTGATTCTTCCTATCTTTGTGGATGGAATGTTTTTCCATTTGTTTGTGTCTTCTCTTATTTCCTTGAGCGGTGGTTTACAGTTCTCCTTGAAGAGGTCCTTCACGTTCCTTGTAAGTTTTATTCCTAGGTATTTTATTCGCTTTGTAGCAATGGTAAATGGGAGTTCACTCATGATTTGGCTCTTTGTTTTTCTATTATTGGTGTATAGGAATGCTTGTGATTTTGTATCCTGAGACTTTGTTGAAGTTGCTTATCAGCTTAAGGAGTATTTGGACTGAGACAATGGGATTTTCTAAGTGTACAATCATGTCATCTGCAAACAGAGATAATTTAACTTCCTCTCTTCCTATTTGAATACCATTTATTTCTTTCTCTTCCTGGTTGCCCTGGCCAGAACTTCCAATACTATGTTAAATAGGAGTGGCTAGAGAGGGCATCCTTGTCTTGTGTGGTTTTCAAAGGAAATGCTTCCAGCCTTTGCCCATTCTGTATGATATTGGTGATAGGTTTGTCATAGATACCTCTTATTATTTTGAGACATGTTCCAACAATACCTAGTTTATTGAGTGTTTTTTTTTCTTTTTTCTTTCTTTCTTTCTTTTTTTTTTTTTTCTTTTTTTTTTTTTGCATGAAGGGGTTTTAAATTTTATGAAAGGCCTTGTCTGCATCTGTTGAGATAATCATGTGGTTTTTGTCGTTGGTTCTGTTTATGTGATGGATTATGTTTATGGATTTGCCTATGGTGAACCAGCCTTGCACCCCAGGAGTAAAGCCAACTTGACTGTGGTGGATAAGCTTTTTGATGTGCTGCTAGATTTGGTTTGCCAGTATTTCATTGAAGATTTTTACACTGATGTTCATCAGGGATGTTAGCCTGAAATTTTCTTTTTTTGTTGTTCTTGTGTTTCTGCCAGTTTTGGCAGCTACCATTGACTTTCTTCACAGAATTAGAAAAAAAAACTACTTTAAATTTCACCAGAAACCAAAAAAAAAAAAAAAGCCCATATAGGCAAGACAATCGCAAGCAAAAAGAACAAAGCTGGAGGCATCATGCTATCTGATTTCAAACTGTACTACAAGGCTGCAGTAATCAAAACAGCATGGTACTGGTACCAAAACAGACATATAGACCCGTGGAACAGCACAGAGGCCTCAGAAATAACAACACATATCTATAACCATCTGATCTTTGACAAACCTGACAAAAACAAAAAATGGAAAAAAGATTCCCTATTTAATAAAAGATGTTGGGAAAACTGTCTAGCTATATGTAGAAAACTGAAACTAGACCCTTTCCTTACACCTTATATAAAAATTAACTCAAGATGCATTAAAGACTTAAATGTAAGACCTAAAAACCATAAAAACCCTTGAAGAAAACCTAGGCAATACCATTCAGGACATAAGCATGAGCAAAGACTTCATGACTAAAACACCAAAAGAAATTGCAGCAAAAGCCGAAATTGACAAATAAGATCTAATAAACTAAAGAGCTTCTGTGCAGCAAAACAAAACAAAATAAAAAAACAACTATCATCACAGTGAATAGGCAACCTACAGAATGGGAGAAAATTTTTGCAACTATCCATCTGACAAAGGGCTAACATATAGAATCTGTAAGGGACTGAAACAAACTTACAAGAAAAAAAAATCACATCAAAAAGTGAGGGAAGGATACGAACAGATACTTCTCAAAAGAAGACATTTATGCAGCCAATAAACATATGAAAAAACTCATCATTACTGGTCATTAGAGAAATGCAAATCAAAACCACAATGAGATAATATCTCACACCAGTTTGAATGGTGATAATTAAAAAGTCAGGAGACAACAGATGCTAAAAAGGATGTGGAGAAATAGGAACACTTTTATACTGTTGGTGGAAGTGTAAATTAGTTCAACCATTGTGGAAGACAGTGTAGTGATTCCTCAAGGATCTAGAACCAGAAATACCATTTGACCCAGCAATCCCATTACTGGGTATATACTCAAAGATTATAAATCATTCTACTATAAGGAAATATGCACACATATGTTTACTGCAGCACTGTTCACAATAGCAAAGACTTGGAACTAACCCAAATGCCCATCAATGATAGACTGGATGAAGAAAATGTGGCACATATACACCATAGATTACTATGCAGCCTTAAAAAAGGAGGAGTTCATGTCCTTTGTAGGGACATGGATGAAACTGGAAACCATCATTCTCAGCAAACTAACACAAGAACAGAAAACCAAACACCACATGTTCTCACTCATAAGTGGATGTTGAATGATGAGAACACATGGACACATCAAGGAGAACATCACATGCTGGGGCCTGTCAGGGGGTGGGGGCAAGGGGAAGGACAGCATTAGGAGAAATAACCAATGCATGGATGGCTTAAAACCTAGATGATGGGTTGATGGGTGCAGCAAAACAGCATGGCACATATATACCTATGTAACAAACCTGCATGCTCTGTATTTGTATCCCAGAACTTAAAGTATATTTTTTTAAAAAAACCTAAGATAAGTATTTCTTTTGTATGCTAATAAGATAACTCATGGTGAGGGTCTGTAGATAGCTTCAGATGGGGATTTTTTGCCAAGAAAAATCAAATGTGTGATTACAGGGTTAGGACTTTCAGCCCTTTTCTGAAAACAAGGGGCTGGAGATTGAGTTTAATCAACAATAGTAATAATTTAATCAATTCTACCCACTTTAATGAAACCTTTATCAGCATTCAGGGGCTTTCTGGTTATTGATGTGCTGGGAGGGTAGCCCTCCCTGTTTCTGCAGAGACAGATGTTCTTGCACTCAGAACTCTTCTGAACCATGCCTCATGTGCCTCTTTATCTCTGATGCTTATTTGTATCCTTTAAAATAAATGGTAATAGTAAGTTTAGCACTTTTCTGAGTTTTATAAGTTGTTCTAGAGAATCGTAAAACTTCAGAGGGCATCACACTCACAAATTTGTAGTTGTTTGAGCAGAAGCTTGGGTTACCTGGGGACATCATTTGAAGCTGGCATCTGAAGTAGGGACAGTCTTGCGAGACTGAGCCCCTAACTCATGGGGTCTGTGCTAACTTTGGGTAGTTAGTGTCAGAATTAAATTTTGTGATAGAATAGCCACTGGTGTGGAAGAACTGAATTGATTGGAGCTGGAAAAATAAAACACAGTTGTGTAGAGTAGAAAGTTAGCCTGAGCTCTTCTCTTAATATTCTGTGGAACTAACACACTAACAGCCTTAACTTTTCCCTAAAACATCTATCCATTTTCCTCAAAAGCAAAGCTCATCCTATTTGGTGTCAGTGGTAGGCAGAATAATGATCTCCCAAAGATGCCTGCTTTCTAATCTCTTGTTGCATGGGGCAAGGTGGAAATTAAGGGTGCAGATGGAAGTAAGATTGCTAATCTGCTTACCTTGAGATAAGGAGATTTTCCTGGGATATCCAGGTGGGCCCAATATAATCACAAAAGCCTTATATGTGAAAGAGGAAGGTAGAAAAGTCAGTATTAGTGCCTGTATTAGTCTGTAGATGTACCCAAGGCTGGGCAATTTGCAAAAGAAGGATATTTAATGGACTTACAGTTTCATGTGGCTGGGAAGGCCTCACAACCATGGTGGAAGGAAAGTAGGAGCAAGTCATGTCTCACATGGATGGCAGCAGGCAAAGAGAGAGGCTTTACAATGAAACTCATTTTAAAAACCATCAGATCTCATGAAACTTGTTCACTATCATGAGAAGAGCAAGGCAAAGACCCACCTCCATGATTCAGTTTTCTTCCACTGGTTCCCTTACACAACATATGGGAATTATGGGAGATACAAGATGAGATTTGGGTGGGGACACAGAGCCAAACCGTCAATGACCAAGAGAGATTTGAAGTTGCTACACTGTTGGCTTTAAAGATTAAGAAGGGACCATGAGGCAAGAAATGATGGTAGTTTCTGGAAGCTGAGAAAAATTAGAAAACTGCCATTCCCCTAAAGCTTCCAGACTTCCAGAGGAAACACATTCATGCTGACACTTTAACTCATTGAGGCCTATTTCATACTTACAATATCTATTACTGTAAAATACATTCCTGTAGTTTCAAAGTCCCTAAGTTTGTGGTAATTTGTTACAGCAGCAGTAGAAAACTAATATAGTCTTCTATCAGTGTTTGACTCAGTTGAGTATTTGCTGTGTATTTTTAAAAAATCTCCTTTCCTGGATGCTATGCTCCCATGCCTTTCTGTTTTCTTGCCTTCTTTCTGGTTCATCCTTCTCTGTCTTTGAAATTTCCTTCTCATAACCTGTAAATGTTAAATAATTCCATGTTTGTGATACAGGCACTTTTGTATTTGTCTTTCTATGTAATCTTCCTAGGCACCCTTTTTAAGTATAATCTTTATGCTGGCAACTCCAGAAGTTTCTCTTGAGTTGAGCCCTCCTCTGTACATTTATGGAATTGTGTATACAGTTGCTTACTTGATATCCTCACTTGGGTGTTTCACAGTTCTCTTAAATTTGACATTTGGATATTGGACTTACGATTTTCTTTTGAATTTTGTGATGCCTGCCTTGCTTAATGTCTTACTTCATTCAGTAAGTAATGTCTTACTTCATTTCCTCTAAAGGAATACCTGAGGCTGAGTGATTTAGAAGAAAAAAAGGTTTATTTGGCTATGGTTCTGCAGACTATACAAGAAGCAGGCATCTTCATCTGTTTCTGGTGAGGCCTCCACTTACACTGATGGCAGAAGTTAAAGGGGCGCCTTTGTCTGCAGAGATGGCATGGTGGGGGAGGAAGCAAGAGAGCAAATGGAGAGATGCCAGAGTTGTTGTTGTTGTTGTTTTTTAAACAATCAGCTATTGTAGAAACTAATAGAGCAATAATTCACCCATTAATGCAAGGACGACACCAAGCCATTCATGTAAAATCTGCCCCACACATCTCCCACTAGGCCCACCTCCAACACTGCTACACTGGGGATTACAGTTCAACATGATATTTGGAATGATCAAATATCCAAACCACTGAAGTCAGGTATGGCCATGGTAAGGCTGCATGATAAACTGCCCCCAAATTTAGTAACAGTACATGTTTATTCTGACATAACCAGGTCTGTGGAGGCTTGGTCATTGTGAATCTGGATATAGACCAACAGTCCAACTCACCTGCCCTTCTAGAGATTTTCTTTTCCTAGGAAATGCCTTTGCCAATTACCTTGTTGCTCAAGCCAGAAATGAGGGTGCTGATCTTTTGTTCTCTCCATCTTCACATCCATTTGCTCTATAAGTCCTTTATTTTTGCCTCCAGAATATATCTCAGATCTGCCTACTTTCCTGCTATCTCCACTTTCCCACTATATCCAAGCTACTGTAATATTTTCTTCTGCAGTACAGTTATCTTCACTCATTCTTTTTTCATCAATAAATATGTATCAATTGACTATCTTTTCAGTGCCACATAGAGTAATTTTCTTATTGATCCTAAATAAGGTGTTGCCTTTATTCACCATCAGAACTTGCTAATTTCTTGGGATATCTTTGTTTTAAGAAACAGAAATATTTTGAATAAAACTGAGGCAACTCTTTGCCTTCATGGGGCTTATAATCTAAGGACGGGAGGAAAATGTTTTGCCTATTTTTCTTGCCTCCTCTTATGCCTTCCACCATTCCATCTACTTCACTGAAGCCAGAGTAATTTTAATAGTGAGAGAAGTGATGTTATCCTCTTGCTTGGACTCTTTTTTTTTTTTTTTTTTTTTTTTCCTTTTTTTTTCTTTTTTTTTTTTATTGCATTTTAGGTTTTGGGGTACATGTGATGAACATGCAAGATTGTTGCATAGGTACACACATGGCAGTGTGCTTTGCTGCCTTCCGTCCCCTCACCTGTATCTGTCATTTCTCCCCATGCTATCTCTTCCCACCTCCCCACCCCCCGCCCCTCCCCCATTTCCCCCCAACAGACCCCAGTGTGTAGTGCTCCCCTCCCTGTGTCCATGTGTTCTCATTGTTCAACACCCGCCTATGAGCGAGAATATACGGTGTTTGATTTTCTGCTCTTGTGTCAGTTTGCTGAGAATGATGGTTTCCAGGTTCATCCATGTCCCTATAAAGGACGTGAACTCATCGTTTTTGATGGCTGCATAATATTCCATGGTGTATATGTACCACATTTTCCCTATCCAGTCTATCATCGTTGGGCATTTGGGTTGGTTCCAGGTCTTTGCTATTGTAAACAGTGCTGCAATGAACATTCGTGTGCACGTGTCCTTGTAGTAGAATGATTTATAATCCTTTGGATATATACCCAGTAATGGGATTGCTGGGTCAAATGGGATTTCTATTTTTAGGTCCTTGAGGAATCGCCACACTGTCTTCCACAATGGTTGAATTAATTTACATTCCCACCAACAGTGTAAAAGTGTTCCTATTTCTCCACATCCTCTCCAGCATCTGTTGTTTCCCGATTTTTTAATGATCGCCATTCTAACTGGTGTGAGATGGTATCTCAATGTGGTTTTGATTTGCATTTCTCTGATGACCAGTGATGATGAGCATTTTTTCATATGTTTGTTGGCCTCCTGTATGTCTTCTTTTGTAAAGTATCTGTTCATATCCTTCTCCCATTTTTGAATGGGCTTGTTTGTTTTTTTCTTGTAGATCTGCTTTAGTTCTTTGTAAATTCTGGATATCGGCCCCTTGTCAGATGGGTAGACTGCAAAAATTTTTTCCCATTCTGTTGGTTGCCGATTCACTCTGCTGACTGTTTCTTTTGCCGTGCAGAAGCTGTGGAGTTTGATTAGGTCCCATTTGTCTATTTTGGCTTTTGTTGCCATTGCTTTTGGCGTTTTGGTCATGAAGTCCTTGCCTACACCTATGTCCTGAATGGTTTTGCCTAGATTTTCTTCTAAGGTTTTTATGGTATTAGGTCTGATGTTTAAGTCTTTAATCCATCTGGAGTTAATTTTGGTGTAAGGTGTCAGGAAGGGGTCCTGTTTCTGCTTTCTGCACATGGCTAGCCAGTTTTCCCAACACCATTTATTAAACAGGGTGTCCTTTCCCCATTGCTTGTTTTTGTCAGGTTTGTCGAATATCAGATGGTTGTGGGTATGTTGTATTTCCTGTGAGGCCTCTGTTCTGTTCCATTGGTCTATATCTCTGTTTTGGTACCAGTACCATGCTGTTTTGATTACTGTAGCCTTGTAGTATAGTTTGAAGTCCGGTAGTGTGATGCCTCCCGCTTTGTTCTTTTGGCTTAGAATTGACTTGGCTATGCGGGCTCTCTTTTGGTTCCATATGAAGTTTAAGGTGTTTTTTTCCAGTTCTGTGAAGAAGGTCATTGGTAGCTTGATGGGAATAGCGTTGAATCTGTAAATTACTTTGGGCAGTATGGCCATTTTCACGATGTTGATTCTTCCTAACCATGAACATGGAATGTTTCTCCATCTGTTTGTATCCTCTCTTATTTCGTTGAGCAATGGCTTGTAGTTCTCCTTGAAGAGGTCCTTTACGTTCCTTGTTAGTTGTATTCCTAGGTACTTTATTCTCTTTGTAGCAATTGTGAATGGCAGTTCGTTCTTGATTTGGCTCTCTTGAAGTCTATTACTGGTGTATAGGAATGCTTGTGATTTTTGCACGTTGATTTTGTATCCTGAGACTTTGCTGAAGTTGTTTATCAGTTTCAGGAGATTTTGGGCTGAGATGATGGGGTCTTCCAGATATACAATCATGTCATCTGCAAATAGAGACAATTTGATTTCCTCCTTTCCAATTTGGATACCCTTTATTTCTTTTTCTTGCCTGATTGCTCTGGCTAGAACTTCCAGTACTATATTGAATAGGAGTGGTGAGAGAGGGCATCCTTGTCTAGTGCCAGATTTCAAAGGGAATGCTTCCAGTTTTTGCCCATTCAGTATGATATTGGCTGTTGGTTTGTCGTAAATAGCTTTTATTGTTTTGAGATACGTTCCGTCAATACCTAGTTTATTGAGGGTTTTTAGCATAAAGGTTGTTGAATTTTGTCAAAAGCCTTCTCTGCATCAATCGAGATAATCATGTGGTTTTTGTCTTTGGTTCTGTTTATGTGGTGAATTACGTTTATGGACTTGCGTATGTTGAACCAGCCTTGCATCCCCGGGATGAATCCTACTTGATCATGGTGGATGAGCTTTTTGATATGCTGTTGCAATCGGTTTGCCAGTATTTTATTGAAGATTTTTGCATCTATGTTCATCATGGATATTGGCCTGAAATTTTCTTTTCTTGTTGAGTCTCTGCCGGGTTTTGGTATCAGGATGATGTTTGTCTCGTAAAATGATTTGGGAAGGATTCCCTCTTTTTGGATTGTCTGGAATAGTTTCAGAAGGAATGGTATCAGCTCCTCCTTGTATGTCTGGTAGAATTCAGCTGTGAACCCATCTGGACCTGGGCTTTTTTTGGGTGGTAGGCTCTTTATTGCTGCCTCGACTTCAGACCATGTTATTGGTCTATTCAGGGTTTCGGCTTCTTCCAGGTTTAGGCTTGGGAGGTTGCAGGTGTCCAGGAATTTATCCATTTCTTCCAGGTTTACTAGTTTATGTGCATAGAGTTGTTTGTAATAATCTCTGATGATGGTTTGGATTTCTGTGGAATCTGTGGTGATATCCCCTTTATCGTTTTTTATTGCATCAATTTGGTTATTCTCTCTTTTCTTTTTTATTAATCTGGCTAGTGGTCTGTCTATTTTGTTGATCTTTTCAAAAAACCAGCTCCTGGATTTATTGATTTTTTGAAGAGTTTTTTGTGTCTCTATTTCCTTCAGTTCTGCTCTGATCTTAGTTATTTCCTGTCTTCTGCTAGGTTTTGAGTTTTTTTGATCTTGCTCCTCTAGCTCTTTCAATTTTGATGATAGGGTGTCAATTTTAGATCTCTCCTTTCTTCTCATGTGGGCACTCATTGCTATATATTTTCCTCTAGAGACTGCTTTAAATGTGTCCCAGAGATTCTGGTATGTTGTGTCTTCGTTCTCATTGGTTTCGAAGAACATCTTTATTTCTGCCTTCATTTCATTGTTTATCCAGTCAACATTCAAGAGCAAGTTGTTCAGTTTCCATGAAGCTGTGTGATTCTGAGTTAGTTTCTGCATTCTGAGTTCTAACTCGATTGCACTGTGGTCTGAGAGACTGTTTGTTATGATTTCTGTTCTTTTGCATTTGCTGAGGAGTGATTTATTGCCAATTATGTGGTCAATTTTAGAGTAGGTGTGATGTGGTGCTGAGAAGAATGTATATTCTGTGGATTTGGGGTGGAGAGTTCTGTAAATGTCTTTTAGGTTTGCTCGTTCCAGGTCTGTGTTCAGGTCCTGGATATCCTTGTTGATTTTCTGTCTGGTTGATCTGTCTAATATTGACAATGGGGTGTTAAAGTCTCCCACTATTATTGTGTGGGAGTCTAAGTCTCTTTGTAAGTCATTAAGAACTTGCCTTATGTATCTGGGTGCTCCTGTATTGGGTGCATATATATTTAGGATCGTTAGCTCTTCTTGTTGCAGTGATCCTTTTACCATTATGTAATGTCCTTCTTTGTCTCTTTTGATCTTTGTTGCTTTAAAGTCTATTTTATCAGAGATGAGAATTGCAACTCCTGCCTTTTTTGGCTCTCCATTTGCTTGGTAGATCTTCCTCCATCCCTTTATTTTGAGCCTTTGTGTATCCTTGCATGTAAGATGGGTTTCCTGGATACAGCACACTGATGGGTTTTGGCTTTTTATCCAATTTGCCAGTCTGTGTCTTTTGATTGGGGCATTTAGTCCATTGACATTTAGGGATAGTATTGTTATGTGTGAATTTGATGCTGTCATTTTGATGCTACCTGGCTGTTTTGTTGGTTAGTTGATGCAGATTCTTGATTGTGTTGCTGCTTTTTTACCATTTGGTGTGTTTTTGGAGTGGCTGGTACTGGTTGTTCCTTTATATGTGTAGAGCCTCTTTCAGGAGTTCTTGTAGAGCAGGTTTGGTGGTGATGAAATCTCTGAGTGCTTGCTTGTTCACAAAGGATTTTATTTTTCCTTCACTTATGAAGCTGAGTTTGGCTGGATAGGAGATTCTGAGTTGAAAGTTCTTTTCTTTAAGGATGTTGAATATTGGCCCCCAGTCTCTTCTGGCTTGTAGGGTTTCTGCTGAGAGATCTGCTGTGAGTCTAATGGGCTTCCCTTTGTGGGTAACCCGACCTTTCTCTCTGGCTGCCCTTAGAATTTTCTCTTTCATTTCAACCCTGGTGAATCTGACGATTATGTGCCTTGGGGTTGCTCTTCTTGAGGAATATCTCTGTGGTGTTCTCTGTATTTCCTGGATTTGAATATTGGTCTGCCTTGCTAGGTTGGGGAAGTTTTCCTGGATAATATCCTGAAGAGTATTTTCCAGCTTGGATTCATTCTCTTCATCACATTCAGGTACACCTATCAGACGTAGATTAGGTCTTTTCACATAGTCCCACATTTCTTGAAGATTTTGTTCATTCCTTTTTGCGCTTTTTTCTCTGTTCTTGCCTTCTCTTTTTATTTCATTGAGTTGGTCTTCGACCTCTGATATCCTTTCTTCTGCTTGGTCAATTCGGCTGTTGAAGCTTGTGCATGCTTCACGAAGTTCTCGTGTTGCGTTTTTCAGCTCCATCAATTCACTTATTCTCCTCTCTATGCTGTCCATTCTCGTCAGCAGTTCGTCCAATCTTTTTTCAAGGTTCCTATTTTCTTTGCGATGGGTTAGAACATGTTCTTTTAGCTCATTGTAGTTTCTTACTACCCATCTTCTGAAGTCTGATTCTGTCATTTCATCACCTTCCTTCTCCATCCAGTCTGGTTCCCTTGCTGGTGAGGAGTTGTGATCACTTTTAGGAGGAGAGGTGTTCTGGTTTCGGGAGTTTTCATCCTTTTTATGCTGGTTTCTACCCATTTTTGTGGGTTTATCCACCTGTTGTCTGTCTCTGTCCCAGGGAGTTGGAGCTTTATGAGTTTCCGTTGCACTACTGCCTTTTTTGATTTTTTTTTTTTTCAGGTCGGACCCGCCCAGCTAGCAGCACGCCTAGCCTCTGCCTGCCCGCAGGGGCTTTGCAGAGCTGCTGTGGGCTCCGCCCAGCTGCCCTGAGCTCTTCCCTGTAGTCCTTTTTATATGGGCGTAGTTAGAACTGTCTCGGCAATGGTGGCCCCGCCTCTGTTATGGCGGACTCTCTCTGTTGTGGCAGGTTGCCTTGGCAACGGCGGGTTGCCTTGGCAACGGCAGCCTGCCTCCGTAGTGGTGGAGAGTCTCAGTAATGGCGGAAGCCCCTCCCCCACGGAGCCGGACCGTCCTGGTTCAGCTGTGCTTGGTTTGAAGGGCTCAACCCAGAGGGTTTCCAATTACTGTTTTTGTTTTCGTTGTTGTTGGAGGTGGAGGGGTGGGACCAACCGAGCCTGATCACCTGGCTCCCTGACTCAGAGTCTTTTCTTTTAAGTTGAACGACCCCGCGTTCTGGTCGCTTGTTGAAAAGGCGCCGGGATCTCCCGTGCTGCGACTCACGGAGTCGGCTCGAACCGCGGCGCCGGCTCCTGGCGGATTTTTTGCCTAGGAATCTCCTGGCCTGACTCGCTATTTCAGATGAATGGGCTATTCTGCCGTCTCAAGGCTCTGCTCGCCAGCTAAGAGGGCTCCCAGACCAGTGGCTTTTTTACGGAGAACCGCAGCAACAGGGAGTGGTCACAGCAGCCGCGCGGGCGGAATCAGCCCCGCGGGGGCCAAAACAGCCGCACAGGCTGGGACTGCGACGCTGGCGACCCCTCTGCCTGGGTATCTCCTGGTCTGTGGGCAATAAGAGTTCGTCTGGAAATGCGGCGTCCACTCACCCTCTGCACTTTCACTGGGAGCTGAAGTCCTGAGCTGTTCTTAGGCGGCCATCTTGAAAGTCGGGATTCTTGCTTGGACTCTTTAATGGCTACATATTGTGGGTGAATCAACATCCTGATTCCTTTTTGGGGCCTACCAAACCCCATGTGATCTCTGCTTGAGCACCTCTCACCTCATCTCAGCCCCTTTCCATCTCACATACTGTGCCCCAGCTACAACGAGCTCCTTTTCAACTTCTAAAATCCATCAAGCTCCCATCTAGCCTAGAGGATGCATGCAAGTTTCCAGCTTAGAATATTATGTTCCTGGATCTTTGCAGATTTCTGCTTTAAGATTACCTTTTCAGTGGCTTTTCTAATGACCTTAATTAAGACTCAGATTTCTAATTTCTTAGAGTATTTTGTTCACTGAACTTACAGTGCATGTATGTGTGTGTATATATATATTTATAAATACATATATATGTGTGTGCGTGTGCGTGTGCGTGTGCGTGCGTGTGTGTGTGTGTATTTACCTATTTAGTGTGTTTTGGTCAGCTAGATTCTGCATAGGGTCTATGCTTGTTTTACTTACCTCTGTATACTTAGTTCCTAGTATGACATCTGGCATAAAGTAGGCACTCAAAACATGCCTGTAGATTAAATATTCTCAGGAATGGTGGTGTTTCAGGTATGGGTTAAAAGTAAATGGGGAGATGTTAATATCATGGAGCTGGGCCTAAAGTCCCAGTGGTGCCATCTTAGCATCCCTCAGACCATAGAATGTAGGCTTACTGTGTAACTCGGCAGATCTGAGTAGCAAGCTTGGCCTCGTTAAAATAAATTATTTTATAATTAGGCAATATTAGAGTTGGGCTGGGTGAATGACTTGTTTAGGGTAATACAGGAAAATCTCTGTGGAGCTGGGTGAGAGCCAGCAGCCCAGGCCCATCCACTGGAGGCCAGGTCCTCACATATAGTTTCCAATATAGGCCCTGTGGGATAACTCAGCTTCCCAACCCCACTGTGCCCCACTCACCCACGAGGGAAGGCTCACACCAAGCTTGAGGGTTTCCAGGCCGCACTGCTTATGATTTGGCTTATGGTTCCTGCTTCTCTTCTTTAATGCTCCTTGGGCTCCTGACCTTAAATCAAACTCCCGGGCTTCCCTTCTGCTCAGAATGAGCTGGTAACTGGTGACTTTTAATTGTACTTTTCCACTCAGGGTCTTCGAAATCTGCATTGCTTTGCACTTGTGGGTTTAGCGTGACCTTTAATGTTCTCTTGGCAGATTTCTGTTATTGGAAGGGATGGGATTTTTGATTTGTTAGGAAGAATGGAGTCTAAGCTTTGGACTTCAGACCGTAAGCTTTCTGTTATAAACGGAGAGATGACTAATAACTATTTAGCATGTAATGATGGCTTAGCAGTATTTGCCACTGATTTAGGTTCTCTGGCTCCATTGCAATGAATATTGTTGTGACTTAAACGTTTCTCAGTTCTTTAGCCAGCAGCTATTCACATATTTTAAGTCCCCAAACCTCCAGAAATTATGATTTCACATTTCTAATAGGCTCCTTTTACTTTTCAATCAAAAAGTACTCTTGTTCCTTGTAGTATGTGTCCCAAAGTGAATTTCATACAAATCGCAAGTGGAGAAAACAAAGGTTAAAGCCTAAATTTTCCCTAATGGGACCCACACCCAGCACCACTGTCCTTTACTCTTGGCTATGCCTGAAGTAGGTGGGTGAAAGAAATAAGAGATAAGCACAGAGAAACACACACACACAGACACAAACACACACACAGACACACACACACACACACACACACACACACACACACACACACAAAGCAGCAGCTCTCAATGGAGTAGGAACGTGTGATTGAATCTTCCTCACCTTCATCAGCTGCTGGATTCTCTTTCTCAGTGGGAGAGGGGAGATGCCCACATAAGAACTCAAAGGTAATTATTCCCTTAGGTTACTATTTCAAACTAATGCCTTAGAATAGCAATTATTTGTTATTGAGACATTCAGGAAATATGAATTGATTTGTGTGTGTAAAGATAAGAGAGCCAGTCCCTGGTCTCAGGGGCACGTGTGTGTGTGTGTGTGTGTGTGTGTGTGTGTGTGTGTTTTAAGTTTATAAAGGCAGGCAGGAGTGAAGAAAACACTGAAGGTTCAGAATTTTGAGGTTATAATAATAGTTATCACAACAATAAATAATTCTATAATACGTACCATGTGAAGTGAGGTTTCTGTGTGATAGAAACTATGCTAATTGCTTTACCACACTAAATTCTCTTTACAAGCAGAAGAGGTAGGCACTTCTGGGACCTCTATAAAACAGATACAAAAACTAGAATCAGCAAGATTTTTAATTTGCTTGTGGTCACAAAGCCCAAAATTGATAGATTTTAATCCAGATCTTTCTGAACTTTTATTTTATGCTTTTCACCATAATATTGGTGGAAATTCTGGAGGGGTAAAGATTGGAATTTTCAGTGACTGCTCTAACTTCATAACTCTATGACTCTGTGATATATAGAACTCAGGGATTATCAGTGGAGACTCTGAGAGATGACACAGGTTCTGGGCATCAGGCCTGAGAGGCTGCACGGTAAGAAAAACAGAGCTCTTGGGGTTAGAGGGCTGTAATTTTGGTACTGACTCTACTTCTTTGTTGCTGTAAGACCTTGATTTCTTCTCCTTTAAAGTTATAGTTGTCACACCAACTCTTACTACTCTTGAGCAATGGTGAAATAGGAAAATGAGCTAATGGTTATGGAAATATTTTGAAAGTGTATGGAGTTTGCAGTTGTAGGGAAAGACCCATCATTACACTCATAGAAGACACTGTTAGATGTGGCTTCTGGTTCCATGGACAAATAAAATTATAAAGTTATGATGGCTGCCATCCATTGACTCCATACTGTGTGTTAGGAAATTGACCTGTTACTCAGTGTTTTAATTTGATCTTGGAAGTTCTTCAAGCTACATATTATACACCCGTTACAGAGAAACACACAAGCTTATTGAGGCCAAGTAACCAGGCTATTAGAATGAGACAGCGGATAAGTTAGGATTCAAACTCAGGTCAGCCTGATTAACACAGTCATTGATCTACTATGCTGCTTTTCTTGGCTGGACTAGTTTTATCTTCTTTCATTAATTTCCTTTTATTGGTTGATCAAGTTAGTTTTAAAGATACACTGAATGATAGAACTGGAAGCTATCTCAGAGATTGTTAAGTCTGTCAAAACACTTGCTACAATTTATTAAAAAAACATATTCAAGGCCCATTGCTTGTCTTTAGTGTATAATTCACAGATCTTCTGGTTTCAAATAGTAGAATCCCAATAAAAGTTGGCTTTTCCAGAAATGAAGAAGTCTTTCAGGCCTGGCTGGATCAAAGGACTCAGTCTATATCATCAGGATTCATATCTTCCTTTGTGTTGGCTTGCTTTCATGTTCCATGTGATGACCCTTAGTAGTTCCAGGTTTACATCAGCCTTGCTATGGGTAGCACCAGGAGTAGTTTCTCTCCAACCTTGATCTAATTCTTACGAGCTTCAGATGGATCACGCCCCCATCACTGAGTCAGTAACCATATTCAGAGGAAAGACCATGTGGTTGGTTGAGGCTTGACTCCCATTTCCACTCCAAAACTATGTGTACCACGTGTAGGGGAGAAATTGTTCCCCCCAAAAAGTTGGACTGCTGTTTCTGGAGGAAGTGAGTATGAATGGTGAATGAACAAAAACAACTCCCATGCCTATGAAGGTACAAATTTATGTGAACATGTCATTCAGTTTACTTCCTTGCTTGACATCTATCTTGAAATTTCCTCTTGACATCTCACAGGTAGATTCCATGGCTCTTATTTTGGCATAGTGCTTGCTACCTGATGCCTCCTTACTCACACACAGTATAGTACCTGTGAATGTTGGTATCCCAAGCATAAGAAAGATTTCTGTATATGGACTAGTGATAAGGCAAGGCAGACATGTAAGAGTAGGAGAAACATTAAGCATTCATTAACCATACATTCCTAGCTGATATTGTTAGGCAATGACAATTACTGATAATGGTGACATAGAAACTGAGGAAGAGTGAAGATGCTCTTTCCGTTTAGACTACTGAATATCTCCAGGTCAAAAGCACTTATACTATTTTCAATCTTATAAATCCTAATTTATGTGAAGCTCTAGAGATATTAGTTGGAAGAGCCCTATAGAGAAACCTAGCTTAACTCACTGTTTGGATTTTTGACCAACTGAGTGACATGGTTTGGCTGTGTCCCCACCCAAATCTCATCTTGAATTGTAACTCCCACAATCCCACAGGTCATGGGAGGAAACCAGTGAGAGGTAATTGAATCATGGGGTCGAGTCTTTCCCGTGCTGTTTTCCTGATAGTTAGTAAGTCTTATGAGATCTGATGGTTTTAAAAATGGGAGATTCCCTGTACAAGCTCTCTCTCTATGTCTGCTGCCATCCACATAAGATGTGACTTGCTCCTGGCTTTCTGCTATAATTATGAGGCCTCCCCAGTCATGCAGAGCTGTAAATCCATTAAACTTTTTTTTCTGTATAAATTACCCAGTCTTGGGTATGTCTTTATTAACAGCAGGAAAGCGGACTAATACTCTGGTACTCAGTGAACTAAAGTGGCTTCCCTAACATCACACAACTAGCGAAAAACACAGCTTAGCCCAGAACTAAAAGCTCTTGACTCGATACTCACTGAAGGACAACTGGCTACTGCAGGTCCTCTACAGCACATCATATATGAACATATATGAATAGGTGAAAAGCTATACCCAGCAAGGATGGCAGTGTCCACTAAGACTCACATGTTCTTTCTTTCTTGGCCTTGAATGTTCCCATAAGCATTTCAGTGTTGGAGGAATGGTTACAGACCCAGACCTCAATGTTTGTGCTCCTGTTCTGCCTTAGATTAAGTTAAATATTGTTTGTAGATGATACAGATAAATTGGCTCAATTGTGAGCCTGTCTAGATGGTTTAAAAGGAAGCTGTTTATTTCTCTAAGGAGGTTGCCCAGCTGAGTAAGAGGGCTGTTGGATTCTTGCCTTATTTTATGCACAGCCTTGCTATTTACCTCAGGACTTCCCTTCAGAGAGTGCACTTCACTAGTCTGCCTGGTTGTCATCTGTCATGCTTCTATTGGACTCAAGTGCCCCAATTCCAATGACTTTGTCATCTTCCACCCTCCTGATCACTGCCCGGCAGCACCAAGAATGGTGCCAGCAATGCTGTTTCATCAATGAAAATTAAATGTAGTGTATATAAGACGGTGATTGCTTAATTACAAAATTAGAAGCGGTTCTCAGGCTTCAGGTGTCTGAAAGTATGATAGACGAGTGATGGGAAACAGTTGGTCCCTGTGTCCATTCAGGCAAAGAAGACATCTATGAGGCCAAAAAACATAAAAAAATGCTCATCATCACTGGTCATTAGAGAAATGCAAATGAAAACTACATTGAGATACCATCTCACTCCAGTTAGAATGGCGATCATTAAAAAATCTGGAGACAACAGATACTAGAGAGGATGTGGAGAAATAGGAACACTTTTACACTGTTGGTGGAGGTGTAAATTAGTTCAGCCATTGTGGAAGACAGTGTGGTGATTCCTCAAGGACCTAGAAATAGAAATTCCCATAGCAATCCCATTACTGGGTATATATCCAAAGGATTATAAATCATTCCATTATAAGGACACATGCACACGAATGTTCATTGCAGCACTGTTTACAATAGCAAAGGCTTGGAACCAACCCAAATGCCCATCAATGATAGATTGGACAGGGAAAATGTGGCACATATACACCATGGAATACTATGCAGCCATCAAAAATGATGAGTTCATGTCCTTCGTAGGGACATGGATAAACCTGGAAACCATCATTCTCAGCAAACAGACAAACGAACAGAAAATCAAACACCACATGTTCTCACTCAAAGGGGTGTGTTGAACAATGAGAACACATGGACACAGGGAGGGGAGCATCACACACTGGGGTCTGTGTGTGGGAACTAGGGAAGGCACAGCAGGGGGTGGGGAGCTGGGGAGGGATAACATGGGGAGAAATGACAGATATAGGTGATGGGGAGGAAGGCAGCAAACCATATTGCCATGTATGTACCTATGCAACAGTCTTGCATGTTCTTCACATGTACCCCCAAACCTAAAATGGAATAAAATATATATTTTAAAAAGAGAGATTTATATAAAGCAGTTGGAATGTGAATCAGCCATTAGGAAGGATGCACTGGCAATGATTATGAAACTAACTGAAATACTTTTGGTTGTTGTAAGGAGACCAGATTTAAGAACCTGCTTTGCTTGTATTAGAAGTACGCCATTTGCAAAAATCACTGGCCACCTCATCTTCTCTATAGAGTGGTTTGAGAAGAAAACTAAACTGATGAGGCTGTTACAGTAATCAAAATCAGATGATGTATAAAGATTCCCACCCAGGGTTCATACCTATAGTTGGTTTAGGTGTTAGCTTCCATCTTTTTCTTTTCTTTTTAAATAGTTAATATATTTTATTCAAATAAAATAGGCTTTTAAATAAGAAAGTAAAAGATTATGAAGGCTTGGCAGAAGGCTGCATAAATCAAGAGGGAGAAGATGGCAAGGATTGAAAAGCAATAAGAAAGTTGGGTTGACCAGATTTGATGTGTGAAGGGATGTGGAAGTTAATGGAGAAGAAATGTCAGTGTCATTCCTAAAGATGATGTCCTGGCTGTAGGGATGGTGTGAGACGCTATCCAGGTTTACTGACAAAATAATAAGCATACAGTCAAAGAAAGGATCTATCTTTTCATGCGTGAGATCAAATCATCTTATAGTCCCTTTTGCATACTGAGGAGCCTCACCCAAAAGTGAAAAGATTTTTATCTCCCATCCCCCGACACCCCAATCCACATGCAGTGATGCTCTACTGCAGTGATTTCCACTCCTGGATGTGATTCTTCAATGTACAGTTTCTGGGCTCTGCTTCCATAGATTCTGATTCAGTGGCCTTGGGTGATTTCTTGTCATTTGCATTTATACATAAGGTGATAGGAGTTCACAGCTAGGAATGAAAAATAGGAACAGGAGATACAGAGTTCACTGTCAACGTTCTGTCAACCCAAGCCTATTGCCTGTAAAGCACTCCAGGGTACTATAAGAAAGTGAATTCCCCTAATTTGCACCTGTCTTTTTGATGACTGTGTGGCTGAGTTAAGTCACTTTTCATTTCTCTGTTCCCAGTCTCTGGGCCTGGATTCCCTTGGTCCTCCTGGGTTGGAGCATCACTGATGGAAAGGATAGGAGGAGATTGCTCATTCATCAGTTTCTTTAGTACTGACACAGAAGCCAGGAGCTTCTCTTTTGGTCATCTCCAGACCTGAGACCAAGTGAACACCCGTAATTATACTTTTATTAAAGCACTCAAAAATTTCTGTTCTGTTCACAAAGTATTGCTGTGCATATTTTATGGATGAGAAAACTGAGCCTAAGAGAGTTCAGTAACTGTCCCAAGGTAATCCAACAATAAAATCGGAGTCCATATTTACATCCGTGCTTCCTTACTTCTCTTCCCTCCCTTCCCATCCCCTCCCCTCCTCCCCTCTTCTCCTCTCCCCTTCCTTCCCTTTCCTCCCCTCCCCTTCACTTCCCTTCCCCTTTTTCTCTTGTTTTCCTCTTCTTGTCACATCATCCATCTACTTCTTGTACCACATTAGATTTTTGAAGAGAGGGCTCATATATTCAGCTATGTTTTCCTTTCATACCTACACCATACTTTGCACATAATATTTATCAAATGTATGATAAATAAGTAAATAGTTCATTTTCTTTTCTTAATAAATTTTGAAGAATATATTATATGTTTTATATAATATATTCTTACATATATATTGAAATATATAGTATTTTATTTATGTGTTCATGTATGTATGTATTTATTTCTTTTTAGAGATGATATTCACATTGAATATTTACTAATCAAAATGAAACTCCCAAGAGGACAAGGATGTTCTTGTATACTTCTTGGTTTTACCAGTGTGTATACTTGAAAAATTGTACAATTAATATCAAATGTTCAGAAATACTTGTGAGATGAATATAAAAAGAATATCTGGCAAAAAAAAGTTATCAGGTTCTATTCCCCATAAAAGCCTTAGTTCAGTTCTCTATTGGCTTAACACAAACACTAAGTGGGGTCTGGGATCCCTGCCTGCCTGAGGGTTGTCAATTGCCAAGACTCTCATGATTTCCTTTTGTGCTCAGAAGCTATCAAAGATTGTAATGATGGAAGTCATCCCCAGTTCAAAGGCGGTCTGCCTCACAGTCAAGGATTGCTCCTCCTGAGTCTACTCTGTCTCCACAAAGTCTTGATCTCTCCTCTGGCCTCAGAATGCATGCTTGGTGCCTACAAGGAAAATGGTGGAGCATGAAGGAGACTGAGTCTTGCTCTCTGCCCAGGGAACAGCATGGAGCTAATGGAGCTAATGCCTGTGCCAGCCTGAGTGGCATCATTCTGCATACAGACCTTGAGTTACAGCTTTCATAGCCATACCAATCCCAGCTCATTGTGCAAAGGTTGCTTGTGAAAAATAATTCAGTATTAAGCACACAGATCTCTCTCAATTGTGATTCTATCAATCTCTGTAAGGCACTTCCATCAATAAAATGTGAACCAAATATGATCTCCAAAACACTTTAGGCATTAAAACTCTTTTAGAATGGACCTAGCCCTTGGGATTTTCTTAGGTGGGCTCTATCTTTCTCATTAGCTTCCATCATGTATAATATATATGCAAATGCCTTTGCCATAGTCTACCCAGAATTATTTAGGTCCCTTATCTTAGACCTTATAATCTATGAGTTGTAAATGGACAAATGAGTACAATAATACTTTGCAAAATGATGGATTTCTATTATCATTAATATTTTGATAAAATATATAGTATTTTATGTATGTGTTTATATAAGTATTTATTTCTTTCTTTTTAGAGATGATGGCTTGCTTATGTTGTTTAGGCTGGACTTGAACTCCTGGGCTCAAGCAATTCTCCTGCCTTAGCCTCCTGAGTGGCTAGTACTACAGACCCAAGCAACCATGCTCGGGTAAAGCATATAGGATTAAATATATATTTCAAGAGCAAATATTGAATGTACACTCTGAAATTGTGTTCTTTGGGATTGAATCCTCAATCTGCTATCTGTTAGCTTAGTATTTCTCAACCTCAGCAGGATGGACATTTTGGGCCACATAGTTCTATGTTGTGGTGGAGGGGCCTGTCTTACACACCATAGGATATATGATGACATCCTGGGGTTCTACCTTCTTAATGAGAATAGAGGTTGAATTGGCACCTGCCAATAGTATTGAACTGGCACCTGCCCAGTTACAACAATTCTCAGTGCCCCCAGACATTACTAAATATCTCCTGGCTTGGAGTGGGGTGGGAGTAGGGGGTGGAAAGGGTATGATAGCCCTGGTTAGAGAGTCCCTACCTGAGGTGATGACCTTGGGAATGTTTAGATCCTTCTGGGATTTGATTCTTTTTACCTGTAAATGCTGTATAACAAAACCTAACTTACACTTTTGGATGTAAGCACAGGAATTCATTAGCATACACTTGGTAGAGGGAAGAACACAAAAGATATTAGTTATTTATCAGACATTTACTAATGTTTTATGAAAAATACATACTGTAGCTAGATCATACAGGTCTCTGTATGTATGTATCTGAACCCAAGATAAAACCTTTAAGTTGTTTTTCCTAAATTTATGTAGGAAGTTTGAATCACAATCAGATTTAGAACAATAAAATATACATTTTTGACAGGAAACAAAGCCATAGAGTGGATGTGCCTTTCACTGAAAAAGTTTCTTTGGCCTCTGAAAGCACCTCTCAGAAAGTACCCAGTGGGAGTAAAAGGATGATGTTGACCATAACCCTGTTGCTTTGATTTGGGGAAAACTCATAAAACATGAATTTCCTGCTTTTGGTAGTCCCTCAGAACCCAATAATTTAGAAACTGTTCCTTTTTCCCCAAAGAGTAAGTGGTGCATTGAAATTAAAAAAAAAAAAAAAAAAGAGGAAGAAGTGTTCGCTTTGGCAGCACATATACTGTAAAAAAGAAGAAGAAGAAAAAGAATTCAAATCTCAGAGGCAAATTAAGTTCAGTGGTGAAACCTTAGAAGACATAATATTGTTTTTCTTAAGAAAATGAAGTGAGAAAATAATTAGTTCCTATTTAAGAATCAATTACTGTTAATTAATACATTAGTCTTATCCTTGATTATAACAGTATTATATTTATTTTTTGTTATTAATGCTATCATAAAGATCATGCTGGGAAAACAGAAAAATAATTTCCAGAGGCTTATTCTTTAGTCTTATAGAGAGAATAATTTACTTAGGCATTCTGGATTATTGCTAGTATGTCATCAGGCTCTGTCTATAAGACATAAAGTAAGGTAAAGCTGAAAGTAAAGTTTACCTCTGGCTTGTGGTAGCTAGACAAAACCAGAGAATCCAGAAATCTACAAGAAACAATTGCTGGTTGAATAATACACAATGGTGAGGGCATAACAGGTAACTTTGATTGAAATTACAGCAAGGCATGCATCATTTCAATTAAAAGATTTTAATAATTCCATTGTTCAACAATGGTAGGGTAACCCAACACCCCTGTTAGTTTACTCAGGACTCAGGGCATGCCCAGGATGTGAGATTTTCAGCTTTAAAACCAGAAAAGCTCTGGGGAAATCAGACCGGATTGACTATGCTAACAATAGATTGAGAAAGCTTTTGAAGTAGTGAGTCCTCCATCACTAGAGGTGTTCAAGCAGAGGCTGACTGATCAATTCTCAGGGATGTGTCAGAGTAGTCTTCTTTCAATGAAGGAGAGAGTGAGCTCAACAACTTCTGCAGAAGCCATCCAAGTCTGAGACACTGAGGTGTCTACAAAGAAAAACAATCTGTGCTAGATCCAGCCTCGTTGCTAAATCCTCTGGATTTATAAATCCTTCCATATTTAGAATTCAAGCAAATTGAGTTTTCCAAGAAGCACCTTAATCCTTTGGAGAAATTTCTGCAAAAATCGGCAAATCATTAAAGTATTTTCTACAGAGGCAGACATTCAGAATATTACAATGAGAAAAGCAAAGGATTTGGAATCAAAAGATTCATGCTTTAATTCTAAGTCTAATGCTACTAGATTGTGACAATTTATTTAATTTCCCTGATCACTGATCTTCTCACCTCTGAAATCAAAATAATAATGTTTACCCTGACTATCTCTTGTGGCTGTTGGAAGGACCATAACTAGTGTATATCAAAGCATTGTGAACTGCAAAACACACTCATGTTAATTGCAGATTTTTTGACATGATCCTCTTTATCATTCTAAGATGTTGATAAAGCTTGTATTGTGCTCATAAGCCAAATAGATGTGTACAAGTTGTGTTACTTAAAATAGGCTAAACTATGTCACCAAAATAATGATGTAATATATAACATATCAATCCCAATGCAGGTATTTCTGGTTGGCATTGATTATTTATCACAGTAATTCATAGGCCTAAAGATTGTCTGTGAATTACTGTGTCTTAGAAACTTTCTAGTTTTGGCTCTGGCATTTCCTACAGTTCTACTACTATCATCACTGCTGATAGGACAATGAAAAGAGAATATGGAAATGGAATGCTTCTCAAGAGCTATAGGCAGAACTGGAGCCCATAAGCTCAATTACATCTACTGGCTAGAATTCATTCACTTCACTAAACCATTCAGGGGAAGAATCTATGCTAATATGTGTTCAGGACTGTTGGAAGGACGATAGGAAGTAGGACACATCAAACTATTTTTAGCTGTGATGTTCGTGCACATAGGTTTTAGATTTATTCGTTGTGACTCTTCCTGCTATCCTGGGAAGCTGAATAAAGATTTTAATTTTAATGAACAATCACCAGTCTCTGCTTCAAAATTTCCATGGCTAGACCACATTTGCAGCTATTGCTTAACCAGTTTTCATGTTTGGTTTTAGTTCCTGGTACCAACATAGCCTCATATACAAACATGCCATAAGCAACTGGAAAATGCCTATATGAGTCTGAGAATAAATATTAATTTCTAGATATCTTCTGTCTTTCGATTAATTAGTTCTGCATTTACAGAGTACCTACCATGTGTCAGGCATGTTGCTAGGGATTGGATACCCAAATAGGGCAAAACATGGTACTTGCTCTCAAGAAGCTCATAGGCATTGATTTATTTACTTTTCCTTCCCCAGGGAAAAATTTCTTTCTCCCACCTTGCCCACTATGCATAAATATTTAAAATTTTCACTTAAACTTGGGGAAGAAGAGTTTAGCTTTATCTTACAAAACCAGCCCATGTTTCTATTCCATCATATTTCTTGGTCCTTCTCTACCCAATGAATATCTCTTGCTTTAAGAAACAAGTTTCAGTTCAGTGACAGGTACAAAGCAATGTGTACAAGAAATGCTCAGGGGGTAGCAATTGTGAGTTAGGCTCTAAGGTTTCTTTCTACCTTCCAGTAGATGCTTCAGCTGGGATGCTTAGCTCACCGCTAAAGAAAATTCTTTACTCAACTTACCCAGGAAGTAAGCAAAAACTGATATTTTCTCTAAAGAGGAGGAGGACACAGTAGGGCTTGGGCAATTCAGTGATGTAACTTTGATATCAAGGATGAAAGATGTTTGTGTCAACCTTGTCACACCATGTTCTTTTAGAGTCACAGATGACTTCTTTAGTTCTAGTTATCTAGAAAGAATATCTAAGATAAGTAGGAAGGCCATCTCATCACAGCTATACCATTACTGGAGCAGGAAAATTCTCTACAGAAGCCCTCTTTCAGATTTCCCCTTTGGTCACGATGGCATCATATTCTTATATTGCAAGGGGGATGGAATTCCTATGACTAACCTGGTTAAAACAAGGCTGGATGGAGGAGAGTGTGTTTTCCAAACAAAATATTTCTGTTAACAAGAAAAAAGGATGGTATGCACATTTGGTTCAGAAAATAGCACTGCTGGTTGTACCCTCAATACCCAGTTTCATCCTTGGTGGTCTCATTATTTACTCTGTCTTTATTTTCTATTCCCTTCCTGTATTGCGGCTTGGTGATTCTCTCATTTCTCTTTTCCATATTATTTACCTTCTATCTCCTTGCTATACTTCCTGCCTTGAACTATTTAGACTGGGCTATCTCACTTTACTGGGACATAAAAGCAAGACACAGAAAGTGTTCACAGACAGCACATCACATACTCTGCTGAGATAGATATTGTGGCATTTGTGAAGAGTAATGAGTCACATGGACGTGAAAGGTGACAGAGCATTGCCTTAAATAAAACAAGCTCTGAGTTCTGTGGATAGAATTCCTCATTCAGGAGCTTTAGTGTCTCCCTTTTGACATGTACCACCACAGAATACCGTATCATGGAATCTTAATTCCACAGTTGAGAATTGGTGTTTTTCTTGGGAGTTCCACAGAATTGTAGCAAGGGCCTCCATAGGAATAGGTGGATTTGAGCAGAAGGGCTAGAGTGTTCCTCATGCATTCAGTTCTGTCTCATGTTTTACCTAGAATAGCTCTGCTTAATCTGTCAAATATATATGTCTAATTATATGTATACAATTAGACTACTATATTGTACTTCTTTTGAACAAAAAATGACTCTTAAAGACAATCATTTAGGAGTTCCTCATTCCTTCTGGCCTCAACCTGTTTGTACTATATCTTTTTTCTCCCAAACTCTTGTCTCCATAGGCTACCTTTGATCTTATCTTCAGACTCTTGAAATTTTAATACATGTCCTGATTTTGCCTCTTGGCTCTTCACATAGGATTTCTCTTAGTAGGCAATCATCCTTCTCTCCCTACCATCTCCCAAAGGCCAAATATCCTCTGTTATCTGTGTTAAGAACCTACCGAGGCCGGGCATGGTGGCTCACGCCTGTAATCCCAGCAGTTTGGGAAGCTAAGGTGGGCAGGTCATTTGAGGTCGGGAGTTTGAGACCAGGCTGGACAACATGGCGAAACCCCATCTCTACTAAAAATATAAACAAAATTAGCCAGGCTTGGTGGTGCAAGCCTGTGGTCCCAGCTACTTGGGAGGCTGAGGCATGAGAATTGCTTGAACCTGGGAGGCAGAGGTTGCAGTGAGCCGAGATTGCACTACTGTACTCCACCCTGGATGACAAAGTCTCACTCTGTCTCAAATAAATAAATTAATAAACCTGTTCTAGTATCCTCTGTGGTGTGGGTAGAAGATTTGAACACCGACAGAGAATTTTTCTAGACTGATTCTAGAAGCTCCCTTAAAAACAATTCTGAGGCTCTCTTAAGTCTTTGTTAACAGCTCATAGCAATTCTTCTTTCCATCTTAATTGTGATTTTCCCACTGCCTCAAGCTGTCTTTTACTGAGATAATTTTTCAAAGGCTGAATACAGTTTTTTTTTTTTACTGACTGAAATCTCTACTATATCTACTTTTGGCTTTTTAAATATGGTAAATATCTCACTTCCAGAATCTGTGGAATTTTTGTCTCTTGAGACATGTGAAATTGAACTGGACTTGGTCCTCAAAAAGATGATTGTTGTGTAGGTAAGAGGATAGAAGGGATGACCTGGGAAGGTCTACTTCAGCTCTGATTCTGACGATGTGATTCTAACCAGATGGGGCCAATGGCGTATGAGACGTCTATTGATGCTACCTTTGTGCTTTTCATCCTGGGTTTATTCTTCTGGTAACTGTATATTTTTCTTGGCCAGGCTCTCCATTTGTGATACACAGCCTGTGCGTCACAAAAGCTCTTTATGTCCCACATGGAGCAGCCTGCAAGGATCTTGTGAAGGAACTGAGCAAATCAGATGTCTGCATCTACATTTTCGTTTTCTTACGGAAACCCTGCGATCCTTCACAGATTGCGGCTTTTAGTGTATATTATTTATTTGAATACGGCCAAAGACATGACTTCTTAATGTTATGGTGTCATGTCTGTGTCTGAATAAAAATAATAAACCATAACACAATATCACATTGCTTATGATTTTTCCTTAATAAGAGCACAGGGTAGTTATTGAACAGTAATTTAAAGACAGTTGGATAGTCATTAGATAAATATAACTTGTTTGGAGACCAAATCTTTTATGACTTTAGCAATTATATTTTAGGCATTACGTATTCTTGGAAAAATGTATACTTCTGTAGAGTTTTTTTTTTTTTAATTCATCTACTCATGCTACATTGGGAAAATAAGTGGAAAAGAAGATGAAATCTATTGATGTTAATAGCTGAAGGATTTTTTTGTAGCATGTTGTATAGGTCATAACTACACATCATTGTGTTTCATCATGGACCCCATAAAACAGAACCTGAAGGCTGGCTCTAGAGGTGAAAGCATTTGTGTTTAGAGAGAACTGTTCCAGTTAACATGAGACATCTCTTATGGTAAGAAAAATCTTATCTATCCTATTTATTTTCCATGTTGAGAAGCAACCCATGGCACTCACTTGTCTGGCCATCTTTTTGTACTAGAACTTCCTGCCTCACCACTTCATATAGGATAAAATTAAAATTTCTTACCTGAACACATCATGTTTTTCTTCATTTTACCTCCATTTATTTTTTGTAGTCTCACTATCTTGATAATTTCTCCCTAAATGGTAAGCTAAAAAACCTAAAACTGTTTGTCATTCCAAAACACTTTCTAGCACATCTCAAGGCTTTGGTCTACATTTTTTTTTTAAGGTTTCTCACCCTAGTCATCTGCTTTTAGGGAAGGCCTCCTATTCATCCTTTAAAACATAACCTAAATTCCCTTCTGTTTCATTCAAAATATTCATCGGACATCCTGTATGTGCTGTATGCTAGGGATGTCCCTGCTCTCACAGAGCTGGTTTAATTAGGTAGAAAATATAGGAGACTTAATAAGCAATTGTAGCACAGAATGTACTTTATGATGAATTATCTGTGCTGCTCTGAGAGGACATAAGAGTGTAACATGGTTTTGTAAAATGCTGGCTCAATTTAGTTTTGAAATCCCAACTGGAGGTTGGTCAGTTCCTTTTCTTGAACAGCTAATGAAGTCCATATCCCCAACCATTTGCTCATCAGGCTTTCACCAGCCTGAACAGTATCCACCAGCCTAACAGACCCAGGGCCAGATACTATACAATCAGGGATGACCCAATGCCTCAGAGCCTGCTGAAGGTATTTAAACACGCTAACTCTGAGCCCGCCTACTCTGTCTTGCCTGTTTCTTCCCATGGAAACCACCATAAAGGTACTTGCCCATGATTTTCCTTTCTCCTCTGCTTTGACCCTGAGAGACATGTAGTAATCTTCCCACATCCTTTAATGTACACAGGAAAAGAGTAGTCAAGAGATCACAACTTTCTCTTTAAAGTTATGTCATCACTGCCCTGAATTCTTGATTCCTTTGTCTTGTCTGCCATATTACGAACTCCTCTGGGCAGAGACTTTATTCTTTATCTTTATGCTCTGAGACTGCACAGAGCCTGGAATATAGTAGGTGTGCAATAAATATCAAATAGTAATAAGGCAATAGAGTAAGTGAATGAATGAATACCATGAAATGGCACAATTTTTTTGGCCTTGTCTTTTTGAGAGTTGTCTTATATCCCATTCTGCACCATGTTGATTTTCTCAGTTACATGAAATTTAATTTAATAAACTGTTTTTTTTTCCAAGTTTAAATCATTTCCACACAACCAGTAATTACTTCTTAGGAATAATGCCCAACTAGTCTGACTTTTCCTCTCTATCCGGAAAGTGAAAATTATCAGTGGATGAGTTAAGAATTCATTGCATGCTTTTCTCTTAACTGAATGAGATTTCTAGCAGATGTTTGGACTAGTAACAGTTTTTGCCATGACCATATCAAACCTAACTTCAAGAAGCCTCTGATAAATTTCTCACCCATTTCTTTTCTCTGGCTGGGGGCTGCGGCATGCTCTCACAGGTTTTCACTTCATTGTGATTTGTACCTTTCCAACATAATTTTATGTCCAACAATGAAATGAACTTCCTTGGAAGTACTGATGTCCACTGCTGGATGTATGAAGCAACAGTGGTTCGCTTCTGTCAGGGTATCTTTCATTAGCAGAAAGATTGACACTTAAAAAAATTTTTTTTCTATATATAAAACTTGAGCAATTCTTGACACTTTGAGGGAGGATGAACTCTTCTCAGAATGCGTTAGTCAAAAGCTGAATAAGACCTCATACTGGAATTCAGGAAAATATTTAAATGATTCCCTTCTAGTTATTTTAGCAATAATGGAATTCAGTTCAGGAAGTTTATGTTAAATGTAATCTCACTGGAGTTTTCGGTGAGCTTTTCACCTTGCCTGATGGATGATAAAGAGTCAAGGCCTCTTTGAGCTGAACTGTGGTCTTTTTTTATTACCCTCTCCCCTATTCTGACTAAGGAGCACATTTCATGTAAATGGAGAGCTTCATTTAAGACAGATCACAATACAATTTGAATTCTTCTTATCAGATTGTACTACTCAAAAATGGTGCAGGAGGGGATTCAAACCTTGATTGCTCGCAAGGTTAATATTTACAAATACTGACTTCCGTTGAGCCCTGTGGAACTTAAAAATGTAGTCTCTTGTTTCTCAGTGATAACACAGAAGGGTTTTATTTAGTGCACAATTTTATATTGTTACTTTAAAAGCTGGTTTGCAAGGAGGTACACAAATATTATTTGTCAAATTATTAGAATTTTTTGCAATGTAACTTATGTTTTTATGATGACACTAGATTAAGAAGAATGAAAGAATTTAGCTGCAAATCTAAGCATTGTACTCCCAATCTTATGTTGGAATAGTAAATTCAGTTTAGCCATAACTTACTGAATATGTCTTATATTTCTAAAAATGTCTAAGATACTACTAAATATGTCATAAAAGAAATATGGAGAAATGGAAACTAGAATGATCAGAATGATTTGTGTGATTCTAGGTAAGTCTTGTAATCTTACTGTTCCTCCTTTTTTTCTCTGTTAAATTAAGAAAACAATTTCTGCCTTGTTAGTTCTATAAAGGTAATATAAACATCACATATGACAGTGAATGTTGAAGTGACATGCAATTTGGAAAATAATTCAGGCTTATTCACTCTGAAGTTAAGAGAGAAAGAGATGTGGGAAGCATGATCTGATTCAAAGTGATATTTCTACTCAAACTGATTAATCAACAATAAGGTATATTTGATTTAACAATCAGCATTAAAGAATGTGCAAATCCATACCATTGTTTGGGGCTTTTCTTTTCCATTTCGTATTTAAGAAATTTCCATCTTGGGTCACATTTTTTTGGGGGAAATTTAACTAATCAAGTAAACTTATTTAGGCTGAAGCATTAATGCATGGTGGTGATTGAATGCTATGTATTTTCGTCTGTACACAGGGATGGTGAAGCCTTCAGAAGAGCTATACACACACACACACACACACACACACACACACAAACACACATCCATATATGTCCATACATGTACACATATTTAATTTAATTCATAGATATTAAAAAATAAAAGTTTTATGTTAAAATCAATATGGACAACTTTTAAATTATCTCCATAATTTAAAAAAAATTCACATGAAATTTTAGGATTAAGAAAACCTTTAAATGAATTTCATGCTTTTGTGGGATGCTGTGGTTGTGTTTCCACAACTTCCAGGGTCACAAGTAACTTTTTTCTGTCATTAGACTTCAAGGAAAATGTTTTACAAATACTGGCTTCAGAATTGACTCCTTAAAAATAATCTATTTATAGAAGGAGAATCCTAGAAGCCTTGTCTTCACAAGTGAGGACTCATACAAAGTTTAGTGACAAGATGCTGCTATTTTAGAGTATGTATATAAATTACAAAGAAACAGAGATGCAGAAATAGATACTAAGAAATCGAAAGAGAAATGGGGAGAGGGAGTTGGGAGAGAGAACTTTCAGATCCATTCAAACTACATTAATCTTGAAAATCATTTGACTAGCTTTTTAATTTTTTGTCCAGACTTTCTAGAATAAAATTAACCAAGATTGAGCCCTTTCCAGAGTTGACTTTATAATTTGTGTAAGAAGAGGCTTGGTGGGATAAATCTGTTGAAACCAGTGCTTTAAGCTGAGATTACATGAAGGTGGAAGGGAGATGATGAGGGGGATATTTAAAGTGTTTCAGCGGTTTGTCTTTCTTGAGGCTGTTTTGAAGCTCTTGGATATTTTAATACTTTGGATATCTCTGGAAGGTAGAAGGGTGCAGCAGGTGATTCAAACCTTGCTCTCTCACAAAAACCACCTCATGTGATTGCTAAAATCTCACAAACTTAACTCAGACTTATCCTGATGAGATCTCTAGACAGAGGCATGCAAATCTATATTTTTATCAAGTGCTTCAGGTGATTTTTCTGAATCAGAAATACATAGGAAATACTGAATTATTAGTAAAAGACAGAGGCTTGGAGCCAAACAGACCAAAATAAGCATCTCAGCCACTTACTAGCTATGTGACTGTAACTAAACCAGTTTATATTTCTCTAGAATGAAAATCATAGTGATCCCTTTATTATAGGATTGAATCAAGTCATAGAAAAGCATCCTGCAGACAAACCCTGACACAAAGTTGACATGCAATACACGTTTGTTTTCCTTTCGCTCTTCCAGGAACCTGATGTGTGTTTTCTGTTTCCCTTCTGCGCTGGCTGCTCAGCACCATGCCATAACTCATAGGAAGACCCTGCCCTTTCTTTTCAGTGAACACAGATGGATGTTCAGGCAGCATCAGCATGCACAGTGAGTGAAGCAGAGATTCCCTGAGTTCAGTAGAATTTTATCTTAGGCAAATGTCTACACTTATTTATTTATTTATTTTTGTATATTATCTTTGCTGGGATGTTTTTGGCAATTAAAAAATATTTTAGTATTAAAATCTCAAGTAGATCTTCCCCAATAAAACAAATTTAAAAAGCCTCAACCCAAAAGACAAACCTCTGTCCATGCTAACCACACCTTATTTCCTCATTCTTTTGTAAAAGATTCAAAGTTAAAGATGATAAACAATGGCCACTAGAGAGAAATGCAGCAAGAGGGATGAATATTTATATAGTAATAAAATAAAGTGGATATCATTGTTCTATTGGCAAGATGATATTTTTAAAATGGAAAGATCAGTTGTGTATTCAACACATGCTTCATAAACGGCTATTGAATATCACTGTGTAGCAGGCACTGCTGAATGCTAGGAATAGACATAGTTTCTTCAAGGATTTTACAAACCAGTAGAGGAGACAAATGTGTAAAAGTAAATGTATGATAGAATATATTAGTTCTGTGAGTAGTTTTAACAAGACTTTATTTTCATAGGTTCATACTAACTCAAGAGTTTAGATTCCAGAAAACTTTTAGAAGCTAAAGTCTTTTGCATAGATATGCTGCCATTATAATCAATATCATTTGCATTCCTCTCAGTCAAACCAAATTATATCCACATTATTAGTGTTCTACAAAAATGCATTAAAGTTCTTAACTTACTTTGCCAATACATTTTACATAGCAGCAGCTGTTATTAACTCACCACTCTCTGCCAGCCCTTATTAAATACTTGTTCATAAATAGATTGCAAAGGTCTTCTGTACCCTAAGGTAAAAGAAGGAATTAACATTTATTGAACATCAACTAGGTGCCAAGTTTATTACACTTATTTTCCATACTCAAGGCTGCAGCAAGCTGTCTTCTAAGGACCTTGGAACAAGGAACACAAGATTACCTTCTGAAGTCTCAACTACAAAGTCAGCACGTGGTGGAGGAAATTAGTCAACCCTAAAAGAATCAGGCTAAAATATCATAGTGGAAATGCCTCAAGAGGTTATTCAATCTTGAGGTAGCTCTGGACCTAGAAAGGCTAGGCTATACCTACTCAATAAGGGTGAATCATAGACAATGCTACTAATAAAATCCAAGAGAGAAAACATTGGTCTGAATATGTGTAGTTAGTAAATCAAAGAGAATGTAGATAAAGACATGGTCAATTTATTCTAGCACTGCCTGAGACAAGGAATCTTGGTCAACAGATGTTGGGTAGGTCATTCTTAAATTGCCAAAGTCATCCCCATTTTATAAACATATAGAAGACATATTAGAGGATACTTCTTTCCAAGATTATTACATGTCTCTAATTTTGACTTTCTACTCACCTTAAGTAAATTTCTGATTAGGATTTAGCTTCCTAAGGAGCATGATGGCAGAAAGTATGCATTCATCATGAATATTTCAAACAATTGAATTCCTGGAATACATTTTTTGTTCCTTACTAAAGTTTTACACTTACATCTACCCCTTAGAATCTAGATAAGATTGTTTAAGTCTCCCATTTCATGCTTCATTTAAAGTTTAATGGTGTTTCCAATATTTTGGTGAGTTCATACTGGGACAGAGAGGGCAGGTTTACATTCAGGGGATTCTCTTTGGTTCTAATTTACTAAATTTACCCATTTTTGATCTTCTAGTTGTTTCTTTACATCTTCTCAGCTGTTGATCCTGGAAACTCAACATCTTTTCTTTATAAATGCACAAAAATGTCCAATATATATAAGGCCAGAGTATGGATGAGATCTCCCCTGAAGTTTTGAGATAGTGGAACTTCAGGGAAGTTCAAATAACATTACACTGAACCTTAGGTATCCTTGTTTCCTTTCACTATCCTAGTCCTTTCTTCTTTGAAATCCACTTCCCCCATTCTCTACTCCTTCAGTCTTAGACCTGCCCACATACCTATCTGGAAATACACACACACACACACACACACACACACACACACACACTTTCCCATTTTCTTGAGAAGATATTTTAGCTCTCTCCAGCACCTACCTAGAATCTAATTGAAATTCTTAAATAACTACCAATGCAGATATTTTTAAAAATCAGTCCCCTTTTACAACCCAGTTTTGAGATATGATCCAAGATCAGATTTCCAGTTACAGTAGCATTCTGTTGTCTGCCTCCCTCTTCTGTGTGTTTTGATGTATTGCTCATAAAGTGATCACCTCTAGGGCTGTGATAGACTGGATCATTGGGCTTTTGGGATTTGACGTCCAACTCAGCCTTGGCTAGATTATCTGCCATTCACAGTACAGGCTCTCTTCTGTCATCGTTCCTTATGCTTATAGTTTTGGTTATCTCTAAGGCTCTGGTTTCCAAGGCAAGTAGCATAGATAATGACTTGAATAATTATACCTTCTCTAATGTCTACAAATGCTAGAAATTATTACTATCCTCAGGTTACAGCTGATTGAACTGAGGCTTAGTGGAGTTTAGGAACTTGCCCAAAGCTGCACAGCATGTAGCAAAGCTGGAACTTATCTTCAGGCCTAGCTTCATCCTTGTGATCTTTCTGTAGCACCAATGAAGCTTGCATTTTACTGATGCCCTGTTTCTGTGTCTAGTGGCGCAAATATTCCTTAAATTAAAGTGCAAATGATCTTTTACAAAGTCCCTCTATAACTCTGATATTACTCTAATGTGGCATATTTAAAATTGTTCTTCAGAAGTTCAAAGAGACATCCTTTGTCAAAAGGACTCGCAATAAACTACCTTCACTTTTCTATCACTTCCAAGACACAGAGTGCAAATACACTGAGCCCAGTTGTCCCATTTTCCCAGAGCAGAAGGTCAGCTACATGTGGTTTTTTGGAGTTAACGTGTCACAAACTAGAACATCATAGTTGTGTGCAGACATATATAGCTCAGCCCAAAGACATCCACTTCAGCTGGACTTAATGCTTTCAAGAACAATTTGAGAAAACTGAGCTGAAACTAGAAAGTACAATGCATAGAAGATCTTTGGCAGCATTTATTTAAAATTATTTGAATTGCTATACTCAATCATATCTATGGCTATGGTTCCAAATGCAAATTTCTTGATAAATACTCAAACTACATTTGAAGAGAGGAATAATGGCACATTTTTAGGGATGTGGTCAGTGTTCACTGCCCCTCTAAAGAGACAGCTCTTTCTAGTTTAAGCTTGGAACAAGCTTATTTGTAAAAAATAAATTATGGATACCCAAGTCCTTGCCTGGCAAGTAATGGTTGCCCCACTGAAGGGTTACATCCATTGAAGGATCTACATGGTGTTGGAGCCAGGAGTAAGAATGACATGCAGGCAGGCTAGATCATTGTGTTTATTGTGACAATAACAATTATCTTAATAATAATATTATAAAATACGTATTGAACACTTGCTATGTACCAGGTACTATTCTAAATACTTTACATGCATTGACCCATTTGACTTTTATGACAGTTCTATGCAGTATACATTATTATCACTCTTTTGCAGGTGGGAAAACTGCCGCAAAGAGAGGCTAAGGAACTTGGCCAATATCAGACACCCAGCAAATGGTAGAGCCAGGATTTAGGGCACCCTGCCTTCATACCTCCTCTCCCAGTCACTGCCTTATACCATGTTATGTTTGGATAGTGGCTTCTAGCAAAATATGTGACCACATAGAAAGTATTCTGTTAATATTTATTTAATATGTGGATTCAGGATCTACACTGAAGGTAATCTTTTGAGATAAGCACACATTGCTTCATTTTATAGTTGGGTACACTGAGGCTCAGTTTGCCTAAATAACTTATAAAGGCCACAGATACAGTAAGTTGTGGAGCTGTGCCAGGAAATCAGGTTTCCTCAACTCTGGTCCAGACTTGCCTCTCTTGCTTAGGATTGGAGAGCACCTGAAAAATACACTCTCAATCAAAGAGAGAAGCTTCTTTGGTCCTTGGCTTGTGGTGGCTTATATTTTTCATAATCAGAAACAATCATTTGGGACACTTGAGATTTTGTGAGGTACTGCCTTCACTTATAATTGCAGAAGAAGGTAAGAAAGCATTAGTTATTAATAATACTACTTTTATTATATGTGAGTGGCACTTTACAGTTCACAAGATGTTTTTGCAAACATTTTCATTTAATCTTTATCATTGCCTGTACTGACCCTGGACTTGTCACTGGGTTGATTCTTAGACAAGCATACCCCTGTAAACAAATATCCATTACAAACAAATATTCAATGCTACTACACGTCTACAGTTTGAGGCAATACATTTGGTCCTTTCCTCTCTTTCTCAGCTTCTCACATTACTTGTGGTTTGATTTTACCTTCTTAGTGCTTACTTTTATTCCATCTCCATCCCATCCAAAAATACCTCTTTCCCTGACTTAGTGCCTAGCATTTGGACTGCCGTTCTCCTGATTGGGTTCTAGTTGAATCTGTACTTTGTGTCTCAGAAGTTCACATATTAAAAGAATAAAGTCCCTGATTCAGGAACCATCTGTCCCAAAGCTGGTGATGAGTCAGGCCAGCCTCAGCCCTGATCAAGGACCAGCTTGTGGGGTTAAAATTCATGTATTCGCAGATGAAGAAACAGGCTCAGCAAGATCATGCAACTTGCTTGAGATTGTAGCAGTGCTTTTTGGTTGTCTCTCAAAATCCATTTTTTTTTTTCATTATTCTGTATTATATGACTTGTGATTTTTAGCTGGGCACATGCCTGAAATAAGACCTAGCCTCCCTTGAAGTTAGCTGTGGTCACATGGCCAAGTTCTAAGGAATATTTTGCAAGTGGCAGGTGGATGTGGTGGCACAGGGAACAGCTACCCTGCACACTCTGCTTCCTTTCTGATGGCTGGAATGTGGGCAGGGTGGCCTGGAGTCCAAGCAACTATCTTAAGACATAAGGTGGAGGCTGCATGTTGAGAATCGGGGCAATAGTGATGCAAATATTCTGTGCACTAAAATACAAATGCTCTTTCACAAAATCCTTTCCACATCTCTGCTAAGATATTATCTAAGAAAATGTAAGGAGCGAAATCCCTTATGATCATCCAGTCACCTTACCTTGGATAGCCTACTTCTGGACTCTGATGTAAGATCGCACAGCTATTTAACAGTAGAGCTGTACTTAAAATTCAGTTCTTTTGACTCCAAATTCAGTTGTTTTTATTTTACCCTATGGAAACTGAAACCTTCATCCACCTCACTTTCAGGAGCTCCTGTGAAGATGAAATAAGGAAACAGGTAAGAGAGCTCTTTGTAAACTGTGAGGCCTCATTTATATGCTAGCAGAAGCAACATTTTGCATCTGTGGAGAACCGTGGAAAAATACTTAATGTCTCAGCTTGCTTGTTGGTTGAACAGGTAGGGAAAAACATTTAAAAAGCAAAAAGCCATGTTGTGCTGAAAACCTGGATTCCAAATGAACCGGAAACTCCTTTGGCTGATTCTTGGGCAAAAGATGCCTTTCAAGTGGGGAAGGATGAGTTACTCCTGAGCATCCAGGACCTCTCTGACTAGCTGTGGTTTAATGCTGCCCAAACTTTTGTGTAAATACACCTACAGCTTAAGTAAAATAGGAAGGATTGGGAATCTGAATTGCCCTGGTTGGGATATTCTCTGTGTCCAACATCTGCTTATGAAGGAAATTGTATTAGTAATAAGTGAAATTCCTAGTGTTGGAAGTTGTGTAGCTTCAGTAGTGAGTGGCCAGGCTTTCAGAGGCTTGTTTGCTTCATGAAGAGTATTGAGGCAGTCTTTGCTGGCCAGTAGTCTCTCACCAAAGACCGATTTTCACACAGGGCTTTTCATAGTTTTTGCCTTGAGCCAGGTTCAAATACCAAGTAGTCTCTTGGGGATATTTTTGAAAGTTTGCTCTTTTTCCTTTTGCAATTGGCAAAGGGCAACAAAAGCCAATGCTTAGAAGGCAAGCATATGCCCCGAACACTTTGTTGGTCTCCTTTGAAAGGTGTTGGGTTGCGTCTCAAAGCAAACCACTGTTTTGGAATATGCTGAAGTTGTTTTCCGTCTTCATTGCATAATTCAGGACTGGCGTTACCCCAGTGTGAAGAGATAGGGCAAAATACAGTCACGACACAAGAGATAGGACAAGGAATACAGAGACATAAAACAAGGTGAAGAAATCATGGTGATAATAATATGTAACATTCACCGAGTATATTTTTGCACCAGGCATTGTACTGGCACTTTACATATTAGTACATTTAATTAGTACATTTACTTAGTACATTTACTGTACTAATTAATCCTCCTAATGATGTCACATGCCAGAATAATATTTAAGAACAAGTAGAACATAGATAGCATCAATGGGTGAAAATAAGTGTTGCCTTAGTGCTGGGTCTGGGTCCTGGAAGCTCCATGCCACAGCAAATACTAGCAATATAGTGCCTGGAATGTGGAGGAGAGAATTAGAGTGAGAAGGAGAGCATGCTTACTGTGCCCATCCTCCCTGCTGCTCTTATCCCATCTGTTCTTTTTTTCTACTTCCCATTGGTTTCTTTTTTTTTTTTTTTTTTTTTTTTTTGAGACGGAGTTTCGCTCTTGTTACTCAGGCTGGAGTGCAATGGCGCGATCTCGGCTCACCGCAACCTCTGCCTCCTGGGTTCAAGCAATTCTCCTGCCTCAGCCTCCTGAGGAGCTGGGATTACAGGCATGCGCCACCATGCCCAGCTAAGTTTTGTAGTAGAGTTTTTAGTAGAGACGGGGTTTCACTATGTTGACCAGGATGGTCTCGATCTCTTGACCTTGTGATCCACCCGCCTCGGCCTCCCAAAGTGCTGGGATTACAGGCTTGAGCCACCGCGCCCGGCCCTTCCCATTGCTTTCTAATCAAGCATTCTGGAGAGTGAAAGAGCAGTTCTCCCACACCTGAACTATACTAGCAGGGATTTCCAGCTATGATTTTGAAATAGAGTATGAACCTAACTTAAAGCAAGCTGGATTCAAAGAGCAGGGGAAAGGAGCATAAAAGGATTGTCAATGATTTTCAGATCAACAGCTCTCAAACTTTTTGATCTCAAGATTCCTTTTAGTTTGAAAAATATTGAGGACCTCAAAAGATGTTTTTATATATATTGTTATATATTAAAAGTTCTTGAAATTTTCCTAACACATTTGAAAGTAACAATTATAAATTACAAAGTGTGGTCATAGTTCTATTAAAAATCATTGTTTTATATTTTTGCAAACCTTTTACTTTTTTTCATTGCAAACATTTTAAATATTTGATTTAATAGAAGACAGCTCCTCTCCTATCTGCCTCTGCATTAAGTCAATGTGATACCTTATTTTGTTTGAAATATATGTAGAAAATTCAGTGACACACACACACACACACACACACACACACACACATACACACACACACAGTTGAACTTATAATCAGCTTTTCAAATAATTATTGATGTTCTTCTTTGGTACTATATCAAACTTGCCAAGGATAATTTGTAAAAGATTAGTGTGAAATCTGAAATGGTATTTATAAACTTTTGATTTTCTATTACACTAAAAGCCATTGTTTATCTTGATTTTTGCATGGATCTTTTATCTTGATTTTGTAATATTGTGCAATACTTGAAAAAATTGGTTATTTGAAGTATTCGGATTTTCTAAATTAACCCTCAGACTTATATTTGTTAATATCACTACCAACCTCAACAGAAAATTTAGTAAGTATTTAGAAGCTGTCAATCTCATGGTGAAGGATACAGGGTTTCCAAAATTCTAATTTTGACATGAAAGTTGAATTTTATTATTGACAACAAATACTGTCATTTGTTTGCCTTGACTTGACAGCTTCACTTCATTCGCTTTCAGGAAAATGTTTGCCAGACATCCATGTCTGATTAAATATAATTTGTCAGTTTTTCTTTCGAATAAAAATGGCACTCTGTGAAAAACAAGAAACAAAACCAAAAAAAGCAGTATTTCAGCATGCAATTCAAATAACTGCACCAGTGTTTGTCCTGGAGACAACCATCAGGCTTAGTTCTGTAGCCAGAATGTTTTATGCATACTTCACATTTTACCACACAAAATATTAAAACGTGGCTTGTAATCAAGAATTGAGATTTAATAAAATTAATGTTTTAGTGCTTTTCCTAGGCTATTCTTAAGTGACACTGGCTTCTTTTCCTCTTTTAAAATTTCTTGCAAATATATATTCGTGAAAATAGCTACTAAAATATGCAATAAAGATATTCACTCAGTTTTTTTGACAGAGTCTCGTTCTGTTGCCCAAGCTGGAGCGCAGTGGTGGAGTGATATTGGCTCACTGCAACCTGTGCTTCCCAGGCTCAAGGGATTTTCCTGCCTCAGCCTCCCGAGTAGCTGGGATTATAGGCACACACCACCATGCCTGACTAATTTTTGTATTTTTAGTAGAGATGGGGTTTCATAATGTTGGCCCAGCTAGTCTCGAACTCCTGACCCCACGTGATCAGTCCGTCGGCCTCCCAAAGGGCTGGGATTACAGGTGTGAGCCACTATGCCTGGCCTGATTCAGTTTTCATATTGGCAACTGCACCTTGAATTTTATAAGTTACTGTAACTTGTAAAAGTGGTGGTGCTGTGATTTATTTTACTGACTTTTCATTCACTAAGGATTTGTAAATGTCAACTCTACATGGTTTTATTAAGCTTAGTTATTGAGTGTCCTCCTTTAGCCAATGCAATATATAATTTATCCTATAAGATGGGTCAATTGTTTGTTTGTTTGTCTGTTTGTTTGTTTCTGAGATAAATGAGGTCTTGCTGTGTTGCCCAGGCTGGTCTCAATCTCCTGGGCTTAAGCGGAACCTCCCAGATAGAGTAGGTGGCACCACAGGCACGCACCACTGCACCTGGCTCAGCTTTTTCATATTAGTTTAAAAAACTGTAACAGACAGATATTGGTTTAAGGAACTCATTTAACATTCATTTAAAATACTTAGTTTTCCTTTCTTAAATTCTGAATGATTGATATCTAAATGACACCTCAGTTTAACTAGCACCATGATACTATTAAAAAATGATGTGTTGCATAAGTCACAATAAAATAAAACACTTTTTGTCATAGTATCACTTTTTATTTATAGTTTTATAAATGTAATTTCTTTATATTATAGTTTTTGCCGTGTTTTTGGTGTGCATTGCATTGGTCAGAGAACTCTCTGAAAAATCATTTTAACTTTTTTCAGTATGTTTAGATGTAGATGATATAGCTGTGGATTGAAATAGTCTTTTAATCTTCCTTTTTAAGCAAAGGATTTATCTTCAAATACAAGTGTAAGTAAGTACATAAACGTGTACTATTTCTTGTTGAGTTTTATGCAATTACGAGAAAAATTTTGGAATTTTCAACAAATGATTTTTTTACAATAGTAAGGTTATAAAGATTTTAGCAGTTACAGGCAAGTACAGCTAATAGGAGCATAATGGAGGTTCTAGAACAAATCTGTATTTATCTCTGAAAATGTATAAATTTATCCTGTAGAATTACATCAGAAAATTCTAGAAAATATAATACACAAATGCACATTCCATTAGCCACCAGAGTGACAATATGATTACATATTATGAAAAATTTGAAAAAGGATCACTGTAATAGTTGCCCAAAACTGAGAATAAAAAGGTCAAATAACTTAATATTACTACAAAAATAGTTTTGGCTTTACAGATCTCCTGAAAGGGTATCACAGAACATGGGACTACATTGTGTTTGAAAGTATCGCTAGCATTTAAGGTTCAAGTATTTTTTATAGACTGAAAGAAACCTGATATATGCATTGATCAGTGTTACTAACTGCATTTTATCTCTCCCCAAAAGATATGCTGAAGTCCTATCCTCTAGTTCCTCAGAATGCAGCCTTATTTGGAAATAGGGTCATTGCCGATGTAATTAGTTAAGAAGAAGTCGTACTAGAATAGGGTGATCCTACTCTGATATGTTTGGTGTCCTCATAAGAAGAGGAGAGAATCACACTGGAAAAGACTGCCATGGGACAACAGAGACAGAGATTTTAGGGTTTCAGCTGCAAGCCAAAGAATGCCAAAGATTGCCAACCACCACCAGAAACCAGGAGAGTGGCATGGAACAGACTCCTCAAGCCCTCCTTAGGAACCAACCAAGCCTGCCAACCCGGGATTCAGCCCTCTAGCCTCCAGAACTTCAAGACAATAAACATCTGTTGTTTTAAGCCAACAAGTTGCTGGCACTTTGTTGTAACAACGCTAGGAAACTGATACAATTAGAACACAATTTGCTTGCCCTAAGGAGCCATAGGTGAGACAGATACTCAGGATTTGGAAGTCCATCCTCATTATCCAGCAACCCTCGGTCTTCCAACAACAGATGTTACCACATCTAGGGCCCTGGGCTCTTTGGAGTCCTGGGGCTGTTTAAAAGAAGGAACAGACCTCCCCTGCTCACAGAAACCTTAACTAGTATACTGATGTTCTCTTGATGGCTGTCTTGATAGTATGGGACCAAGACATAGGGTCCGAGGCATGTTTTTTTCTGTAGCCTAGCTTCAAAGTGGATATTCTGAATAATGCTTAAGGCAGAAATAAAAAAATAGCATTCACTTTCATCCTTGTGCGGAGACCATCCTGAACCCCTGTGTTTGCCTCAGGAGATCTTTTTATAGTCTCCTTAGAAATCTTCCATACTTGGTGACATTCAGTTTGACAGTTTTGGGTTTGGTTTTCTCCCCTGTGTCTAACATTCATTGATTATATCAAAATCAGTCTATCAATTTACCAATCACTAAAGGGAACAGTTAAGGCAAATTTCCCTTAGGAAAAGTGGGGCAGATGATCACAAGCTGGCTGTGTTTAATAGATAGGCAAACTCAAATGACAGAGAAACACACTTACGTTGATTAATACTGGAGCACAAAGAGAAAATAAATACTATCCAGAAAAGCATTGACTTCCAGTCCCTATTGCTTTAACCAGCAGCCCCTCCTCCCTCCCATAAAACAACCTCATTTCTATTGAAGCTGTGTTCAACCTGAGACCTCCCAATGACTTCAACTTCAGAGGTTAGGAGCTTTCCCCTGCAACAAAACACAGCCTCATGCCCTTTTCTCTCCTTTTTTTTTTTTTTTTTTAACTAATTCATGGTCACTACATGTGGGTTACCCTGGTATTACTCTTTCAGTACAGACACAAACTATTTTGCCACAATTAATGTTTTGGTCAACAATGTGCAGACTTAAAGCCCTGAGTTATATGACTAAGCAAATAAAACCAGACCACAAAATTTGGTCTACCCCGGCTGGCTATGATTCACCAATATGGGCAAGCCAGCAGCAGCCTTGCTGCTATTCCAACAACCCCAGGAAAATCAGACTGTCATATTATACTTCTTTGTCCCTTCATACAGATGCAGAGTCAGTCTGCTGAAACTGTGGAGCTCAAATATTTAACTTGTGTAATGCAGTGGAACAATTTCAACAGGTAGAGATTAGTCAAGTATCAAAACTGAAAAACATTCACACATCACTTAGAAGTGTGAGGTTCTGGCCATTATCGCAGGAAGGGAGCAGCTTGGGAATCCATGATATTTATGGATTCCAAAAAATTAGTTATAATAGGTTCTCTTCTTTTTGAGGGGCTCAAACTGAAAACTGAAAATTACTGATTTTATGAATAAATATATTTTCTTAAATGATTTAGAAAGCTCTGTTTATTCATTTACCGACAGTGTTTAGAATATATAGTAGCCGGTATGTCTGCAGATATATTTATGTTGGACTGTTTGGCTTGGCTTCACCTCTGTAATAATTTATAACAGTTTCAATGTAAACCCACCACTGAACAGGTCAAGAAGGTCCCGGATTTTAACCATCGTCGTTGTAGATAAACCCCCAGCACTGTTCCCACCACAGAGTTCCAGCTCATCCTTCACTATCAGGCCTGTGAAAAGTTTTCACTTAGAGTTTAAATGTTAAGGTATTTTCATTCATTTTCTTGTTTTGCATTTTTGTGTTCCTTTTTAAAAGCAGGTTATATTTAGTTTTAAGAAGTAGATTTTTAGAGGCTCTCATTGAATTAAAAATTTTATTTTGTTATATTCCTTAAATAGATGAAAAGACTAATCTTTATGCATTTACTTACACTGCATATGCATAATTGACAGATACTGGCATTAAAAAATGAGAAAATAACTGACTTTTAGGCATTCTCTTAATATGTATCATATTCAGTCAACTCATGAGACACATCAGTGTTTCAATTATAGTTTTGCCAACATTTTCTAGATATTTTATATTAGATTTGTGTATATTTCTATATATACTATTGACAGACTCTCACTGTCAAAACATCTGTACTGCTAATGTGTTATATGTCAGTTATGAAATCAGTAAAACCCCTTTAATAAAATTTAAAAATGTTTGTTTTTTAACTACCCATACAATATATGTATTATTTTGGCAAGTAGAAAAAATAGTATTTTTTCCCAACGTAGAAAATCCAACTTTTTAAATAGTTTACAATATGCATTTGAGACAGATGAACATTTTTGAGGGAGATTAAACTGGTAAGAAAGGACCACTTAGCAGTGAGCAAAATGCGTATAGTCCTAGAGCTTATGTGAATAATCCATGTAAAAGATGTTTCATAATTAGGAACCTTTTACATCAGTAGTGTGTTGGATAAACTGGTTATCACACTTTAGTAATAGTAGCTAACATTTATTGGTACTACATTTGTTCATCTACTTATTCAAAAAGTATATGTTAAGCAGGTATTCTAGCTCATGTTTTCTTTTGGCATGATTTTGGAAAGTAGGTGTTACCTCAGTTTTTCAAAGAATGAAGATCAGAGAGATCACTTAAGTTGCTCAATATTCACACACGTAAGACATAGCAAAGTTGAGACTTGAGCCAGTACAGGCGATTTGTTGTTTCCAGAACAATGCTGGGTGATGGTCAAGCTGGGTTTGGAATTAAATTGATTAGTACGTGAATACTGGTGAGTCTACTCATCAACAATGTGACCTTGGTCTAAGTTGTCCAGACTCTTAAGATCAGTTTTCTCCTGTTTACATTTGCATTCACTTGTTTCCCAATCAGCTTGTTAAGATCCAGAAAGCTAGGCTGAGCACGGTCGCTCATGCCTGTAATTCCAGCACTTTGGGAGGCCGAGGCAGGTAGATCACTTGAGGTTCGGAGTTCGAGATCAGCCTAGCCAACACAGTGAAACCCCATCTCTACTAAACATATAAAAATTAGCCAGTGTGGTGGTGGCTACCTTTAATCCCAGCTACTTGGGAGGCTGAGGTAGAATTTCTTGAACCTGGGAGGCAGAGGTTGCAGTGAGCCGAGATCACACCATTGCATTCAGCCTGGGAGCGAGACTCCATCTCAAAAAAATAAAAAAAAAATCCAAAAAACTGTATTTTGAGTGTGTGGTGGGATCTAGGAGCCTTTAACTCTGGGCATTAAACTTGAGAGGCAAAAGAAAGTTCATGATTACTGACTGATTCACCAGGATAAGATATTCCTTAAGAATTTAAAATTTAAAAACAAAAACTATGACATTAAAATGAATTAGGTTTGTAATACTTCACAAAATTAACCAAAAAGAAAAACATAATAATAATAAACTAGTTTTCCACTTTTTCCCACTGTCAAGTATCGAAACTGAATACTTTCCCACTGTTGACTTCTAATATTTTCCACTAACTATCCTCTCTCTATATATGTAGACGCCTGTGTGTGTGTGCATTTACACAAGTAGAATCACATTTCAATTTCCATAAAAACTGTGATACAGATATAGTATTTTCAAATGCATAATTTTAATGGCTATATAACATTAGCTATATGAATGGACCACTCTATTTAATGAATATCAAATTGATAAACCTTTAACTGCCAGGAACATTCTTACATATTTTCTTACTTATACGTTAAGTATCACAGGAATACATCTTGGAAATGAGATGTCTGAATCAATGTGTATGCCTCATCAAACTATTAATGCAAAATGCTCTTTAGAAAAATTGTGTGAACTTATTCTAAGTATCCATTTTCTATTAACACTAAGTTTCTGCTCCTTTAAAAACCTGTTGCCAGTATAATATGGGAAAAATTATAACTTAAAAAAAAGCTATTTACTTAGCACGATGAGAATGACTATCTTTTAAAAACATGCTTTTTATTTTAGAACAGTTTTAGATTTACAGAAAAATATTTAAAATAGAGAATTCCCAGACACCCATTCCTCCTATTATTAACATCTGACATTAGTATGGTACAGTTGTTAAAACTACTGATACATTATTAAGAACTGGAGCCTGTGCTTTTTTTCAGATGTTCTTCGTTTTTGCCTAGTGCCCATTTTCCATCCAGGACACCATGTTACCCTCAGTAGTCATGTCTCCTTAGGCTCCTCCTCATCTTAACAGTTTCTTAGACTTTTGTTGTTTTTGATGACCTTGACAGTTTTGAGGCATATTTGTCAGATTTTTGCAAAATATCTCTTCACTGGGATTTGCTTGATATTTTTCTTTTTACAGTTAGATTGCGTGCCCAACAAGAGAGGTGAAGTGCCATATTCATTGCAGTATACACATGGCACATGCTGTCAACATGACTTACGAGTGCTGGTGTTAACCTTGTTCGCCTGGCAGAGGTAATGTTAGTCAGGTTTCTGCACTATAAAGTTACTCTGTTTTTCTCCATTTCCATACTGTCTTTTTGAAATGAATTCAATATGAATGGCCACACATTTAGGGAGAGAGAAGTTACCCTTCATCTACCTGAGAGCTAGGTATCTACCTAAATTATTAGGAATTCTTCTGAAAGAGGGATTTGTTTATAATACATTTATTTATTCATTCATCCATTCATCCATTCATTTAAATGTTTATACCGTTATGGCCTCATGGATATTTATTCTATGCTTTATGTTATAATCTGATTCTATTTTATTTATATTTTGCTCAAATTGTTTCAACTTTGGCTATTGGGAGCTCTTTCAGTTGGCTCCAATGTCATATTAACATGCCCTCATCTTCCTTCCTTCCTTCCTTCCTTCCTTCCTTCCTTCATTTGAACATTTGTTTTTATTCACTGGCACTACGAGTTGCTCCAGGCTCATCCTTGTATATTTCCTGTCCAGAATGGATATATTTTAATGTGTCATTCTGGTCTTACTAGGTTTTTTTTTTTTAAGTTTTTCCATTTATTTTATTTGCTTATTTTTCCCTAAGATATCTGTCTGTTTATTCATTGACTTTAAAGATTTTTAGAAACACTTTTAAGGCAACTAAATGGCCTTAAATGAAAAGATGCAATATACTTGTTAAACTCCTACACTAGGATAGTAATAATAGTGGTAGTTGTGGGTGGATGGGTAAGGGAGAGGAGATGAGATAAAGAGAGAAAGAGAAATTTTCTTTCTTAAACTATTAATCTGTAGGTAATTTTCTGCTTTTATTATGCCTTTATCATCTAATACAATTATTTGTTGGTTTTCTACATTTATGAAGTATTGCTCTTTCTGTTACAATGTTAAAAATATGTTTTTATTTATTTTCTCTAGGTATAATGAAAAGTACCCTGCATTCACAGCCATCACTTGTTGGAATATCTATTTTTCACTAAATAGAATGCTGGGCCTTTTATATATATTGTTTGTAAACCTCATAAGAACTCTGAAAGGTATGTGCACAGTTAGCTTTGCTACACAAATGAGAAAACCAGGTATTCAAGAGGATGCATTGCACAAGATCAAACTTTCACAGTATTGCAGATTTGGGATATAAACCAATGACACCCTGACTGATCTAACTATGCTGTTTATTTTTTTCTGGGCTAATTATCAGAAAATATATATTTTTAAATTTTAGTAGGAAACATTCAATCTGCTTCAACATCAGGAATTCATTAGTCATTGTCAGTTTCTTTATTACGAAATGGAGGCAGTTTTTTTTTTAATCAGACAGTGTTTGATCACAGAAATAGAACTACTAGAAATGATACAGAATATAGTGTTTTTCATTGAGGTGTAAAGTTATGCAATTGGTAAACCGGCCATACACTTTACACACAATGTTGCTTCTGTGTCTGGTGCCAGGACTGAATTCAGCAGAGAAGAAATGAAGGGCCCAGCTGTTGCCCCATGGTTACAAAGCAAGTGAGCAAACCAGTGACAACTGACACAATGGTACCTGGTGCCCTGCCCTGACCAGCAATCCCATTACTGGGTATGTACCCAAAGGATTATAACTCATTCTACTATAAAGACACATGCACACATTCATTGCAGCACTATTTACAATAGCTAAGACTTGGAACCAACCCAAATGCCCATCAGTGATAGACTGCATAAAGAAAATGTGGTACATATACACCATGGAATACTATGCAGCCATAAAAAAGGATGGGTTTATGTTCTTTGCAGGGGCATGATTAAAGTTGGAAGCTATCATACTCAGCAAACCAACACATGGACAGAAAACCAAATAGCGCACATTCAAACTAAGTGGGAGTTGAACAATGAGAACACATGGGCACAGAAAGAGGAACATCGCACACCAGGGCCTATCAGCTGGGGCAGGGGAGGGGAGGGAGAGTATTAGGACAAATACGTAGTGCATCTGGGGCTTAAAACCTAAATGACAGATTGATAGGTGCAGCAAACCACCATGGCACACGTATACCTGTGTAACAAACCTGCACGTTCAGCACACGTATCCCAGAATTTAAAGTAAAATAAAATAAAATAAAAATATGGCTGAAGCTTTACTTTTGCCTTCAAACTTGGTTCAAAATTCTGTCATGACCACCCTAGCCCAGACCCTCAAAAGTAAGGAGATTCTGTTAAACATAGCTCCTGCTTAACTGAGTTGACACAATACAAATTCACTCTTTTGTTTTGCATTCTTTGAAGCAGAAACCATGGGACAACTGCTCACTATTCATCTTCTCTCTGTCCACACCAATAGATCCCTGATTTTTATTCAGAGCAATAACGTTTACATCTAAAATCAAATAAGAAAAATAAAACATCATCCTCCTTTGCAGATGGACATGATTGGCGGTGGTAATTTGTGGTAATGGAAATGAGTTCTGGTCAATGAAATGTAACCAGAAATCACTATGGAAAACTTATACTAGAGCTGAGGCTCATGTGGTTCATGCCTTTTGTCCTTTGCCTCTCCTATTTCTGTTTGGAAGACTGATGCAATGTTGGAGGCAAAACAGTCATTTTCAGCCCTTTTGCAACCTCAGTGAGATAAGCATGAAAACAAAAGTCACATACAGAATGATGAAGCAGAAAGGCCATGGATCATGTGTCCTTGATGAAGTAGTAAAGCTGCTGAACCAGCTGTCAAATGCAGTATACCTACCGCCTTGTTCTGTGCAAAATTTTAAAACTCTATTTGGCTAAGTGGATGTAGTGGTTTTTTTTTTTTTTTTCCCTGAAAAATGGCACTGATCATATACCTCATTGACACACCATTGTAGATAAGAAAGAAACAGAACTATTAATAATATGGCATGAGATAATAAGGAATATTAGAATATTTGGACTTTGATGGGCTATACAGTATTTTTTCATTGGGAAATGCTGGAAGGGGCCATTCTACATACAGAAGCAGAAATACAAAGAAGTTTCTCTAGTTCAGCTTAACTAGAGAAGAAAGTATTGGTGATGGAATTGAAATACTATAGTAGGAGAAACTATTAGATAATGTTTTGATTATTGGAATGGGGAAATCAGGCATTTTAAGTCTGCACAGATTACCTTTGATAATGAGGTATAATTTACAGACATTCATAAGAATATGAGAGAAATAAGGGATATCATCTCTTTAGCTCTTCAGATACTCTGGGCTCTGTGTTTGCAGACTGGAATATATGAAAGATACGAAGAACTGAAATAGCACATCCATATTAATTGATTCATGCTCTGCATTCAAGTCACCTTACTTCTCTTTGTTTACTTAATGTTTATTCTTTGCAAAAGGTTTGATTTCATCAGGCATGTTTGTCACTGTCCTATACAAATGCCCTTATTGGAATGAGATTAGCATCAAGTCATTTCAGATACAACTGACCTTTGTCTTGTCCACCTCTACCTAGTTAAATTTAGTTCACTTATGGCTTCAATCACTTGTGGACAGGGTAGCAAAATTGTTTTCTTTCATAAGTGTCATAAGCCTTAAAATTTATCAGAGTTAATTATGCCTATTTTCTTTGAAAAAAAAAAAATAGTAGTCTTGGTTGTGGTAATCTCCTGAGTTCCATAATATCTGCCTACAGTGGGTGAAGTACAAGGATATTGTAAGGTGATAGGGAGAGTCAGTAGAGAAAGAGTGAGTACAAATTCAGAAGCAGGTGAATGACTGAGAGAATAATAGCTTAGAGGAGGCAAGAAGTGATGGGATCAGGCACTCAGATGAGTGGGGTGGCTGGAGCTTACATCTAGTTGAGAGTGTAGTTGGTCTGGAAGCCAGTCTCTAAGATGGCCCAAATGATATTGACATCTCAGTACCAAGTCTCTAGTATATCCCCACTGGAATCACACCAGGGTTGATCTGTGTGGCCAGTAGTATGTGGTAGAAGTTGTAGTATGTCGTTTCCATGATTGGTTGATGAAATACAGTAGTCCCCTCTTGGTTGTACTCTCTCTCTCATCACTTTGTTAGGTCAGGCATGCTAGTGCTTCTTCCCCTTCTTATAAGGACGTTAGTCATACTGGATTATGACTTCACCTTTCTGACTTAACTCAACCTCCATTACATTTTTAAAGGCTGGATCTTAAAATTTATTCATGTTGGAAGTTAGGAGTTCAGTATAAGTTTTGGAAGGGGATGCAATTTCCATAACACTTCGGAGAAATCCAGCAACCATTTCATGAGAATACTTAGACTAGGGAGAGGCCTATATTGTGAAAACCAGAGGTCAATAGCCCAGCCAAGAGCTCTGACTTGACAGCAACCACATGAGAGATCTTGGAAGAGGCTCAGAAGTTCAGAAGCAGGTGAATGACTGAGAGAACAATAGCTTAGAGGAGGGAAGAAGTGATGGGATCAGCCTCTCAGATGAGTCTGGTGGCTGGAGCTCACATCTAGTTGAGAGTGTAGATGGTGTCAAAGCCAGCCAAGACTTCACCTAACTGCAGTCCCAGTTGATCACTTGACTGCAACACCATGGCAGACTCTGTCTACCCATATCCAATATCATCCAACTAAGCCAGTCCTGGATTTCTGTCCCTAAAACTATGAGATAAATGCTTGTCGTTTTAATCTTCTAAGTTTTTGGGTAATTTGTTGCATTGAAGCAAATAACTGATACCAGCAGGTATGGGAAAAATAGACATATAGATGAGAATAATATTGGTTAATTAATGCTAGTTGGTCCCAGATTTTCCATTAGAGGAGAGTGATTTTAGTAGAAGGACTAGAACTGAATGATGAGTTTGGAGTTAGCATAATGAAAAGAGCAGCAAAACAGAAGAGTGAAAAAAAGATCCCTATGGCTGGGCGCGGTGACTCACATCTGTAATCCCAGCACTTTGGAAGGCCGAGGCAGGTGGATCACGAGGTCAGGAGATCAAGACCATCCTGACTAACATGGTGAAACCCCGTCTCTACTAAAAATACAAAAGAATTAGCTGGGTGTGGTGGCACATGCCTGTAATCCCAGCTACTCAGGAGGTTGAGGCAGGAAAATCGCTTGAATCTGGAAGTTGGCAGTTGTAGTGAGTCAAGATTATGCCACTGCACTCCAACCTGGTGACAGAGGGAAGCTCCATTTCAAAAAAAAAAAAAAAGAAAAAGAAAAAAAGATCCCTGTGGGTTCAGCTGATGTTGCAGACCATGCTTCAGTGTCCAGCCACCTAGATGTAGAGTTAGGGTTTTGTGTTTTAGGTGTGGTAGAAGGCAGAGAACACAAGAGGGCTGAGGATATTGGTGAACAAGAACTGTAATCCACCATGGATACTCTGCTAAACTTTTGCTGAAGATTTATCTGCAGTTTGCCATGTGTACATCTTATGCATACCTGCTTCACTTTGACACAGTGGTATGGGCTCATCTGGACACTTGTCTCTCCTTGAGGGTACCATATTACTTTTATGTTCTGGTCTCTGTCATCCTGGGCTTATCACTGCTTCCTGAACTCCCATTCTAACAGCACTCTCAACAATCCTGTGAGATCTGCAAGTCATGGACTGTTTTCCTGAGCTGAAGTCCAGGAAGGCTAAGGGATTAATCCAGACTCCCACAGCTAGCCAGTGGCAGAGCCAGGCTCAAGACTTGGAACTTCTGGCTCCTTGTCTTATACCATGGTTTTAAAATTTCTTTTTAACGTTTTACTTATTCTCACTATAGAAGACCGGACCTAACAGGTACATTGGGAGCAGGCCATTGAAAGATGAGCGAATTGAGCTGCATTTAGGATTTGTGCATCCTAATATCATAAAATATTTTTCTAACATTTTGGGTTTGGCATAGCACATTGTGCCAACATTCCTTTCCTTTCATTTTTAAACCCACATGTATTTTCAGGGAAATTAACCTCATATGTTTCTGATTCATTTACTGTATAACTCATCAAAATATTGTTTTATAACAGTTCTTGGCAGTCCATGAAACCATTTAAAATATAGACTTTTCCCCTCCTGCTACCATAGAAGCCATGTTTTACCAAGAGCACAGGACAAATTAACTCCAAAAGGTTTCCCGGATAACCTTTACATGAACACTTAAAGACTTCATTGCGTTTTCTGTGACCACCTAGAATGCAAGTCAACACATATCCACTGAACATGCACTATGTATATGTCAAATGTGTTGGGATCTAAAGGCATAATGATAAATGAGAGATGGCCCTGGATTTTCAATGACTGCAGTGATGGAGTTAGAGAATGGTGACAGTCAAAATATTTGTTAAGCACTTTGAATGTGCTTGCAACTGGGGTAAGCCCTTTATAAACATCTCATGTAATCCTCTAAACCACTATATGTGTTGCTATCCCTATTTTACACATAAGGGAACTGAGGCTTAGGGAGTTTATCAAGTCCTACAGTTGGTTGGCAGTGGATCCGGATACAATCTCTGGCAGTTTGGTTGTAGAGTTCAGTCTTAAGCTGTTATTTAGATTAAGAAAGGAAGACCAGAGAGGCTGAGCTTCATGCCTAACTTGTTGGAGGTAGAGATGGAACTTCAGTGAGTTTCATTACCATTAATGACATATAATTTACTTCTCTTTAAACTTTAATTTTGACCACAAGCTAATTTCCTTCTGGGTTCTGTGTTTGCATTGGAGGAATTCTTAGGTAAAGATCATTATCATGCAACAAGAAGTACTGCTCATGCCTTGTATGTGGCTTACCTGATATGTCGGCTCCATAATCATGTGAGTAAGTGAGCCTTCTTGAGTAATGAGGCCCTGTAAGAAAAACTGTCACCGGGCGCGGTGGCTCAAGCCTGTAATCCCAGCACTTTGGGAGGCCGAGGCGGGTGGATCACGAGGTCAAGAGATCGAGACCATTCTGGTCAACATGGTGAAACCCCTGCTCTACTAAAAATACAAAAAATTAGCTGGGCATGGTGGCTCGTGCCTGTAATCCCAGCTACTCAGGAGGCTGAGGCAGGAGAATTGCCTAAACCCAGGAGACGGAGGTTGCAGTGAGCCGAGATCGCACCATTGCACTCCAGCCTGGGTAACAAGAGTGAAACTCCGCCTCAAAAAAAAAAAAAAAAAAAAAAAAAAAAAAGAAAAAGAAAAGAAAAAAGAAAAACTGTCATGTGCACACTTTAGAGAAGAATCACATTGTATTCTCTCTAAATTAATTCCTGTATGAAAAACATCATTATTTATATTCATATTATACTAAGAAGATTTTGAATGTTTTTATATATTTTGAATGTTTCTGTATGCCAGACATTGTTAAATGCTTTCTTTAAATTGCCCAGGTTTATCCTCACAAGAGCCCCCCATGGGGTACATAATGTTAGTCCCTCATTTTTCAGAGGAACAGAGGGATAGAGCAGTGAAGTAATCATTAAGAAGTAGTAGTCTCCTATACTCAATAGCATGGGATTTGAAAATGAATGAATGAGAAAACATGATTAGGAATAATCTGGCTATTTATGGTATGGAATTATGCATTTTTAGAATACTGGAGTTTTACACAGTGATGAGATATTTGAGATGAAAAAGACCTACATTAGGGAACTCATGCTTCTCAATAGCCAATCTGAGAACTAGTAGTATAAAAATAAGAAAAATTATATATATGTGTGTGTATATGTATATATGTATGTATAACTTACATAAAATTTATAAGATATATATATGTGAATATACGTATGTGTGCATACATGTGTGTGTGTATATATATATATGATCTGATGATGCATAATAATTAAATAAACACCAGTTAATCCAAGATCTAACACATTAACAAAGCCTTCCATGCACCTGTGGGTCCCTGTCCTGACTCAGCTCCATGCTAACCAAGCCCAGGTAATCACTATGTTTATCCTTTTTCTTCCTTTCTCATAAAATAATATAATGCCATTATATATATATATATATATATATATATATATATATATATATATATAATGTGTTGTCTAATGTCACTTATTTTTGAGTTTTTTATAAATAGATATTCCGTGTATTACGTGTATTAGTGACTTCTTTACTCAAGACTGTATTTCCAAGATTAAACTATATTGGTGCAAGGAGTTATATTTTAGTCATTTTCACTGTCTTAAAATATTTTAATTAGAGAATATATAGATATTATATATATATATATATATATATATGATTTGCCATCTTTATTATTGGTAATGGTCATTATGGTCATTAGGATTATCTACTTTATTTGTATTTTGTTATTACCAACTTTTAAAAAATATACTAATTATTGTAAAGGACTTTGTTTCTTGAGGGTGTGTGTTTCTCTTAGTAATACAATTTAAACCTGCTGGTTATGCAAAGGTCCACAGAAATCAAGTAATGCTAAATCATTTTTCAAACTAAACTTGTTCTTTTAATTTACACTTCCAGTAGAAGAATATAAGGGTTTCTTCATTCTTGAAGCTATGTGAACTATTATTTACTTTGTGTCAATTTGGTTGCTGTATTGTCTTAATTTTTATTTCCTTCTGATATTATTGAAGCTGGACACCTTTTCAATCTTATTGGACATTTCTGTTTTAGTCAAGATCTAATGAAAAATACAAAAGTGACTTCAAGTATTTAAGCAGCGGATATCGTTGTAGAGCATTGGTTAGGTAGGCAACAGCGTTGCAAAGAGTTGAACAAGAGATTAACAACGTCACAAAGCACTGTCACCCCTAGGCTGGCTGGCAGACAAAGGCAGGAAGTCTTGTCATCAGCACCAATGACCGGGGCCTGAACTGAATCTCTGGCTTGATGTTGACTTTGGGGTTCAGCTCTCCTAACTGTCCTAAGGATAGAGGAATGCTAAAGGACAGTGAGAAAGTGGTGAGTTCCACAGTGTGGAGATCTCCTGAGGGTAGAGAACTGATGCGAGGGTCATTAGAGCAAGGACACCCAAGGATGGAAATGGGGATAAGAAAATTCAATATTTAAATGAAAGATTTTGAATGAAGTGCAGGTCCTGGTGACAACACTGTGCTTATGACCCACAGGAGTGAATATGTAAAGTCAGGTGGAAAGAAAACTCACTGGAGATTAGGAAAGTGAGTAATGGGGAGGTGAACAGGGCCACAGTGCTGTGCAACTCTAGGGAGAGCCCTTCACTTAGTCAGCCCGACCCTGTTCAGGCTAAGACACAAAGGTCCTCTCCCATATACACACAAATACGTGAAAGTAGAAATCTTTCCTTTTTTTTTTTTCTTGTTCAACACTGTATCCCTAGCAACTAGAACATGGTCTTCAACAGGTGAATAAACTAAGGCTGATGTCAGTGAGAATGAGAACGAGATAATTAAATTCACAGCTAAAGGCTTTAATAAATGAAGGAAGTTGACTTGGAGGTCAGTAAATGACTGTAACAAATTGGCAATGATGGAGCTAAAACAGAATGGCCTGACTTTTATAAGCAATGGGGGTTCCTTTGCTTTTACGGTATATGAGGTGCATAATGACCTAGAAGCTGAAATGACAAGCCAGCCTTCTCCTAAGCCACATGAGATGTGAGTTAAAAGATGGTTCACTTGAAAACACTGTAGGAGAAATGAACTGAGGACTCAGGTAGATTTTTAGATAAGATGGTCTGGGAGGAGACCAAGGATCAAGTAGAATTTGCTGATTATAGACAGGTAGTTCCTAGGCCCCTCGGACAGAAATAGAAGGGAAGATGTGTTAATCAGAGTCCTGACAGAAACGCAAATTCCACTCAAATTGTTCAACTTTAGAGATTTTTAATGAAGGAGGACCATTTGGCCATGTGTAGGCTGGGTTAAGGAAACTGGCAAGAAAAGTGAAGGCATCCTTAGGCTAGCAGTGATTGACAGCCGTTACTCTCCAAGAGTCTGCAATGGCAAGGACAGGAAACTGTGAAGGAGCCCGGTGAGAGCCGGGAATCGTATCTAAGGGAGCAGAAGACTAGAGCCACTGCCTGGACCACATCAGAGAGCCAGGGAGGAAGCAGGGGAAAATAAGGACCCCCTCTATTCTCTCTACGTAACCTAAGATTTTCTGCTTGAATCTTTCAATGGCTGTACTTACCTGCAAATTAGAGGACGGGGAGCCTGGAAGCTGCCATTCATAGGAGTTTGCTTCTAGGGCAAAAGTGGGTAGATAAGGGCAAAGCATGCCTTTGGGGTGTGGGTGGTGGGAGAATGTAGACTAACCAGCAAAGATGGAAAGGAAGGAGGGCTGAGTAAGAGGAGGGATAAATAAAGAACACTAGAACACTAGAGATCAGAGTCTGGGTGGTAATAAGGGGCAGAGTTAAAGTTGTGTGGGGAACGAGATGGTTTGGAGTACACACTAAATGTGCTAGAGAGGGTGCAAGCACTCCCCTCCTTGCACTAATAAAATCTGGCTCACTATGAGGAGTCTACCTTTTACTTCATGTTCTTGTGATGTGTTCACTGGGAGCACATGCTTTCTTAAGCATTCATTAGAAACACGTGCTATAGTGGAGGCTTTGGAGCTGGGACATGGTCATGCTCTGCTGTTCCTGGACAAGAACAGAAATGGGTAAAGGCAAGGCCATGCTGATTAGAGACAGAGGTTCCAAATTGCTCCAATTGCTTCCCAATTGTACCTCCAGGGTGCTGCAGGGACCTTGCAATATGCTTCCATCTGGAAATAACAGGAGCAATTTGGCCTAGCTAAGCATGATCACTTCGTGAGTCTTTTCCATGTTGAAAACTTAGTTTTGTTCACCATCACAATACCTTCTTCAATCTATCATCACCTCTTAAAATAAAATATGTCCTTTAATATGCCCCAGATTACCATCTATTTCAAGAAGTTTTCCTATTAAAATTCCCAAATAGAAATGGACCTGTGTTGAGTTGCTTTTAATTAGGATCTTGTCTGTAATTAATGAAATTAAAAATTAAGTAATTGATTGTTAGAGAATGTATAATAAGAAGAACACACTGCAGAATGTAGAACACCCAAGTTCTGCTCTGGAAAGCGAGGAATCCGTGTATGTGTCTACACAATGATCTTTGTGTAAAAGAGATTATTATCCTGGTGAGAAGAGAAATGTCAAGGCACTTATAATGATGGTGTCATTGGGGAAAGGGCAGAACATGTAATATTATTCACTGATAGATTCCATTCCAAAGGCTTATACTTGAACTTGGAGTTTTCTTATCTGTAAGAGGAATGTAATAGTATCTATAATGCTTAGGATTGTAGTGCCACTTTCTCTAAGCAGCCTTACCTCATGAAGGGAACATTTGGTAATACATAGGGTGTTTTTTGTTTTTATCAATGATGAGGCATGATGCTGGCATTCAGTGTTTGGGGAAAGCATTAGGCAGCATCCCTCAATGTGATCACAGTCCTGTCCAATGAAGGATGGTTTCACCCAAAATGCTAATAGGACTCCCATTGTGAGATGCTACATCAATTACATGCAAATAAGAGGTTTTATGTCTCCTGGTTCTATGTTTTCCACCCAGAAGTTGCTTCTTCCCATTTCAGGATCTGTGCTCCCACCCTCACTTCTCCTATGGATCCCTGGTCACTTTTCTGTTGGCTGCAGTTCCTTTTGATGGTGTAAGGGGTATATATAGTCTGACCTTTAGAGTTGGAACTATTTGAGTAAAATTTCCAACTCTTCTACTCCTTGGCTGTAGGCCTTTGACAAAATCTATCTAACTATTCTTAGTTTTAAAATACTCCTTCAAAGAAGACACTTAAGTGCATCTTCCTAGTCTTGTATCCTTTGGAAAATCTAGCAAAGTATGCACACATTTAAAATAATTTCTGACCCACAGCGGTCTTACGAAAATTAAACAGATGATATCTGCAAAGAGCTTTATATAGAATATGACACATGGAAGCCATTGGATAAATGGTGATTATTGTTTCCTGTCTGCAGAGTGAATGTAACTGATATTTCATGGCATGATGAAAAACTCAACAGTTAGGTCTTAGAATATCTAGTAGATCCTAGCAACAGAAAATTTTTGGCAGTCAGAGGAGGCAAATATAAGTTAAATTTTATAAATCTGAATAATGAAATCATTTTAGAGGTGGCTAAAGGTTAAGAGGCTGGATTGAGGAGGAAATGTTATTCTATCTGAATGCATTCACCTAATCATGCACATTTTAGGATAATACCAGGTTGTATTCTCCTGAATAGAGAATTTTATGTCTAATTTCCACCACTTGCTTGCAGAGAATGGCATCCTATGTAACAGCTCCACTATGCTATCTGATCCTTGCTGAAAGCTCTAAAGATGGAGCATTCAGGCTTTATTTTGAACTTCCTAGATTGAGAAAACTTTGCCAAGCCCAAATGTTGTTGTACATATTTGAGTGTGGATTTTAACAAAGTACAACTCTTCTGAAATAATTGACCAGCACTAAAATGTTCACTCTTCAAGTTAGACTTTTGTCATTCTTGAAGCAGGAAATGGTTCTCTGCAAATATTTAGAAATGCTGTGGAAACTCTGAAGTTCACAGCCATGGCAACCCTCAGGATTGCAGGCTGTAAAAGGCATCATGTCTTCCTTAACATAATTATTTAATTTCTAAATATTTGTCATAAGTGAAAATATGGGGCTGTCTTAGAAGAGAAAAGCTCTTCCAGTCCATTTTCAGAAGGCCCTGGTTGGCCTCTGACCCCTACAATCCTATAAACAGCAGCAGAAATTCCCTTTCCACTTAAACTGCATCTGCTAGGCAAGGTTTCAATAAAGCAGCAATTCACGAAAAGGTTTCCCCCTTACTGCAAATGTCAAAGTTCTCCTTGTTTAAGCTAACTGTTAGCAAAGTGTGCCTGTCCTCAGCTGTGAACTTTGCCCTGTGGCCTCATTGACAAAAATAGATTTCACATCCAATTGTAGCATGTACCAAAGCTCTACATTTACATGAAGATGATGTGAAATCAAATAGGATGAAAAATTGTATACATTTTATAGGTTCCTGAAATGAATCTGGTCACATATAATCAATTTTATCTGAAAGTTCTTGAAAACTTGTATTTGCCTCTATTTACGTGAGTAAATACACAAAGATGAATGTACCAACAAATACCAAAATAAATGTACAAAGAAAAGCCATTTGGCGTGGAATCAGGAATCTTGGTTCTAAAATACATCTTTGCTTCTTTATTGGCTAGAATTTTATTGATTGACTACATAGGTTAAAGATAACTTCTCTTTTTTTCTTTTTCACTGTGTCATTGAAGAGATAGACCATAGAGCTATTTAAGTCGGAGAATACAGGTGAGAGAGAACTCATTTTTTTGTGAGAAAGATAGTTACTTCAGTTTTGTAATTATATTAAGCTTGAGGTTGAGGCCCCGTGGAATGTTTCTCGTGGAGTTGGGTATGGTCATACGACTTTCAAAAAGGAAATAAAGTTTGGGTATTATTAACATTTAATGAGAGTTGAGGTCTGGGTATGGATGTAGTCACTGAGGGTGGGTTCTTCTTTTCTGAGAAGAGAAGAAGTCTAAGGCTAGCATGTTAGCTTAAGAGGCAATGAAAACAGCAAAGCCAGCAAGGAAGGCTTACCAGGGATGGGTCCCCTATGGGTGGAGAACTGGGAAAGCCTTGTCAAAGGAGACATCCAAGGGGGAATGAATTAAGACTGCTGGATGCATCTGAGGAGTGCAGTGAGGTCAGGGTGGCTGTTTGAGCAGTTTTAGTGAAAGTGGATACCAGGCTGCAGCAGGGTGAAGAATGTAGTCATTTAGCCCAAAGAGAAGAAGGATTATGGCTGCCTTCAAATGTTTGATAACTTCTTGTGGACACTAGCTCTCATCTCTTTACCTTTACAGGACAAAACAACGAGCAATGCAAGGTCAGTTTGGTTTATATTTAAGCAAATATGCCTAGCAGTTAAAATTGCTAAAGAAGTGAAGTAGCGCCTTTAGAAATTGGTAAGGTCCCATTGCAGGAGTCATTTTGGCAGAAAACCAAGAGAGAAATCGAACACAGAGATGGTTCATTGCATTCTGCCTCTTCGATTCTGTGAGTCTATCCTAAAACCATTGAAGAGCAGGGGTGGTGCAGCCTGTTCATTATCCTTGCAACCTTAGGTAGCCAGCAGCTTATACCCTTGTTCATCCTTCCCAGACCACAGAGGCCTGTAAGACTAATTATTATCTTTTCCTGTAATGTCCAATATCAATGGGACAGAATTCATTGTGGTGAGCTGTTGAGTGTTGAGCTCAGACATGAGAAAGCCCAGGACTGTCTCAGACTTTGCCAAGACTCACCAGGGGATTCTCCCAGCAACTCTAACCTCATTTTGCTGCTGCTTTGGGAGAAGACCCTTGGCATTTATGTATGTCTGTGCTGCTTCACTAGTTGATTAAAGGAAAAATAAACACCACTGGGTTGGAGGTCCAACTTTTACTTGGGGCAAGACTACATATAGCTTCTGAGTTTCTCAGTGGGTATCTCAGAAGTGGCTAATCATTGTGCTAGTGCAGAGATTTTTCAGGTTGTGAGAGCTTCTCTTAGTAGGCATTGCAAAAGTACAAATTAGGAGCTTTGACAGCAAAAACAAAACAAAACAAAACAAAAAAGTTAAAAAACTCCAATTCAAAAGAAAAAAGAAGCAGGAACTCATCTAGAAAAAACATGAAGAGACAGCCAAAAGAACTTCAGTGACTATGAGCACCAAAAACATTATGGAGCCCCATTCCCCTTCCTTTGTATGAAACTTATAAATAGTAATTTTAAGAATGTCAAATGAAGTTTTTATTTTTATAATGATGATTCTCATATTTAAAAAACATTCAAAACCTTTAAATAATGATATTCATGCAAGGTTTGCTTGTACCTATTGCTGAAAGTATCCGTGTGTCAATGTGCACCTAACACATGATTGTAAGTTTGCAGACTAGAAATGTAACATCAACTTTAATAAAAAGGAATTATGTATCTTTCAGAATTAATTATGTGATAAATTTAAATACATGAAGTACTAGATGGAGGGATATAGATGTGAAAAAGACAGTCAACATAATTGCCTCAAAAGACTCCCCATCATTTCTCTTTAAGTGACTTTGTGGGTTTTTTTGATATATACAACATATAAGCATATAAAAAATATTTCCTCTTATTACTTCCTTGAGTTTCTGTGAATCTCAGATATTCTTTTGAAATAATTTTAAAATATTAAATTTAAGAGACTGCAATTATATTTCTGATGGCTATTTCAAATAAAGTCAACTCACTAATGTACAAAAAAATCTGGTGGGTAAAGAGTTTCAGAAAATAGCTTATTTAATACAGAAAAATTTTGATGTTTATGTGGGAATATAATACTCAATTTTCCATAAGTCTCCAAGTTTGCCAACACTATCCAAGCTCATAATGTCAACCAAGACACTTGGAAAAATTGACTTGGCACTGTGGCCAAGTGCCTGTAATCCCAGCACTTTAAGAGGCTGAGGTGGGTGGATGTCTTGAGGTCAGGAGTTCAAGACCAGCCTGACCAACATGGCGAAACCCCATCTCTACTAAAAATATTAAAATTAGCTGGCTGTGGTAGTGCACACTTGTAATCGCAGCTACTAGGGGGGCTGAGGCAGGAGAATTGCTTTAACCCACAGGGAATAGGTTGCAGTGAGCCAAGATCATGCCACTACACTCCAGCCTGCAAAACAGAGCAAGGCTCCATCTCAAAAAAAAAAAAAAAAAAAGACATTGAACTAAAATAAGTAGACAAATTAAAATGTCTATGTAGTTATTTATACTTACGTATATTTATGTACTTGTGTGTATACAGGAATAAACTTTATGGAGAACAATGAACCTTAAGTAAACCATGGACATCAGTCAATCCTTCTAATACCTTTTGCTATGAACATAATGTTGTTATCATCCCAAAATTTATATGATAAAGTCCTAATATCCAAAGTATTTGAAGGTGAGGACATTGAAAATAATTAGATCATGAGAGTGAAGCCTTTATGAATGGAATCAGTATGCTTATAAGAAGAGGCATGACAGAGATCATCTCTCTCAGACATGTGAAGACACAGCATGAAGACAATTGTCTTCAAACCAGAAAGATATCCTTCACCAGGCATTGAATCTGCTGGCACCTTGATCTTGCACTTCTCAGCCTCCAGAACTGTGAGAAATAAATGTTGCTTAAACCACCTAGTTTATGCTATTTGTAAGAGCAGCATGAACAAACTAAGAGAATAATTGGTACTGAGAGTGGAGGTGCTGCTGTAACAAATATCTGAAAATGTGGAAGTAGCTTAGGAACTAGGTAAAGGGTAGAGTCTTGAATTTCATGCTATAAAAAGCTGATATTGGCCAGGCGCAGTGGCTCACACCTGTAATCCCAGCACTTTGGGAGGCAGAGGCAGTCAGCTCACGAGGTGAGAAGATTAAGACTATCCTGGCCAACAGGGTGAAACACCATCTCTCCTAAAAATACAAAACTTAGCTGAATGTGGGGGCGTGCACCTGTAGTCCCAGCTACTGGGGAGGCTGAGGCAGGAGAATCTCTTGAACCTGGGAGGCAGAGGTTGCAGTGAGCCGAGATCACACCACTGCACTCCAGCCTGGGCAACAGAGCAAGACTCCATTTCAAAAAAAAAAAAGGTGATACTGCCATGAAGAGACTTTTAATAGCAACTTGGGTTTGGGTAAGGGCTCAGAAAAGAAAGAGGAAAGCTGTTGTGAAAGTTTCACGTAACCATGTCTAGAATGTTGGCAGAAATATGGATAGTAAGGACCGTTCTAATAAGGCCTTAGGTGGAAATGCAGAATGCATTACTGGACAATAGAGAAAAGGTGATCCTTGTTGTAAAGTGGTAAAGAAATTGACTGAAGTGACCGGGTGCAGTGGCTCATGCCTGTAATCCCAGCACTTTGGGAGGCCAAGGTGGGTGGATCACCTGAGGTTGGGAGTTCAAGACCAGCTAAGCAGTATGGAGAAACCCTGTCTCTACTAAAAATACAAAATCAGCCTAGAGTGGTGGTGCATTCCTGTATTCAGGTACTTGGAAGGCTGAGGCAGGAGAATCACTTGAACCTGGGAGGTAGAGGTTGCAGTGAACTGAGATCATTCCATTACTCTCCAGCCTGGGCAATAAGAGCAAAATTTTGTCTCAAAAAAAAAAAAGAAAGAAAGAAAAAATTGGCTGAAGTATGTTTATGTTCTGGTGTTTTGTGGAAGGTAGAAGATATAAGCAATGAAATTGGATGTTTAACTGAAAAGCTTTTCTAGTGTAGTGTTGAAGGAGCTGCTTGGGCCCTCGTGACTGCTCATAGTAAAATGAGAGAAGAGATAAATAAACAGAAGACAAATTTGTTATTCAACAATGGTCCCAAACTAAAAGATTTAGAAACTCCTTAGCTTGTTTATATTATAAAAAAGTGAGAAATTATGTTTGGAAGAAAACACCAAAGACATGGTGGGCCAACCATTGATAAGGAGATTAGTGATGGTGTAAATCAAAGCACTAGTCAGTCACCCCAGCAGAACACTGCCAGTTTAAATGAAAGAACTAAGATGAGACAGAATGGAGGAAGAGAATCAGAATTCTTAGATTTTACAGGAAGGGCTTATAGGGTTATTTGACTGTGAATGTGCACTGTTTTTCAAGACAAAAGGACAACCATCAAAGGTTATTAATAAATAATTAGTGTTACCTCCTTGATTTCAAAAGAGAGAACCATTGTCTTGATTTCAGCAGGCCAGACAGTCTCCACCAAAAGCCCTGGGCTGAGGCTACCCAGGGTCATGAGTGTGGGATGCCCCGTTTCTCACTGGGCAGAGTCCTGGGGACCAGACTCCTACCTCCAGAGATGTAGGACAGAAAATAGAGGCAAGAAAAATTGTTCTTGAGCCTTAAGTATAATGTTTTCCTTGCTACGTTTTGAACTTGCTTGAGACCACTTTCCTATTTATCTTTCTTTCCTGTTTATCAGTTTTGAAATGGGGATGTATATCCTACACTTCTGCCATCGTATTCTGGAAACACATAACTATTTTGGTTTTCTAGGTTCACAAATGGAGAGGAATTTTGACTTCGGGTGAATCAAACCTGAAGTGTCACTTTCATCTGATTTAGATGATATTTACATGAGACTGTAGACTTCAAACCAGAATTCATGCAAAAATGAGTTAAGACTCTTGGGGCTGTTGAGATTGAATGAATGTATTTTGCCTGTAAGAAGAAAATAAATGTTGGGTGGACCTGAGACAGAATGCTATGGGTTAAATATGTGTGTCCTATCAAATTCATATGTTAAAGTGTTAATCCCAGTGTGATGATATTTGGAGGTAAGTCCTCTGGGAGCTAGCTAATTAGATCATGCGGGTGGACCTCTCATAAATGGGATTAATGCCATTGTAAGAAGAGACATAAGAGAGATGTTCTCTCTCTCAGCCATGTAAGGATATAGCAAGAAGGCAACCATCTTCACAAAAAGAGGAGGGCCTTTCTAATACACTGAATTTGCAGGCACATTGATTTTGGATTTTCCAGGCTTTAGAACTGTGATAAATCAATTAAACCAACTTTAAAACAGAAGATAATCAAGAGAACTTTATTCCCTAAGATGTAGAAGACCATTGCACTATGAGCTCTGAGACACCAGGGACTAATTGTGCTCTGTTAATCTTTGCATCTCTGCCTTTGAGCAGAGCTGGCATGCACCTCTCACTCAATAAATATTTGTTGAATAAATATGTTGATCAATTGGTTGGTTATACCAGTTTAACAAGAAATCGGTGGAGTTGTGTAGTAAATTCTCATTAATTACAAAGTATCTGAAAGTAAGATGCTGAGAAGTAGGGCAAGGGATTAGAAATGCAGTGATCCTGGGGGCCAACACTTAGAGGTTCCCAAACTAGTAAGGCTGAAGAGGCATTGTCACATGGAAACAAAAGGAAATACGTATTTTTGTGTGCCTAGTATTTGAGTAGTTTGAAAATCTATGGTATAAACGGCACAGCCTGATAATCTGTTCCCCAACCTCCCTTTTAGTGTCATATCCAAGTATCTTATGAGCTGCTAGAAATGTTTGTAGGAATGTAGGTTTCAGATTGATCATTGTGGTGTTAGAAATAGTGGAGAAGCGAAGAAAGCATTGATAGAACATAATGGAACCTGCCTCCCAAACACCTATATGTGCTATGAATGGCTTCTTCCTAGGCTGGCAGGTGGGCTTGGATTTATTCTGGCTACATGGTTGAAATATCTGTTTCTATCATGAGGGATGCAAATATAAAACTAGAAGCACCATCTCTACCCAAACCTCTTGGGATCTTAAATTAACACAGGAAAGTGTCAAGTTTGTGAGGATTGGTACTGAAAAGCAAAGACAGCATTAATGGAGAGCTAACTATCCCTTCACCTTTCTAATCCCTCCGTTAAGAACACTATTCCTTCACTCCTCTGCTTGATGAGTTACACTTGAAGATGCTGCTCACGTGTCCTAGGTGGCCTTTACACTAATTCCTCAGTTAGAGCTAATTGCTTTTTCCTCTCCATTTTGGAGAGAGGTTTATATTTTCTTTTAGCAAAAACAATTAGGGAAGTTTCTTGTATGGCATCTGTCATACAATTTTTTTTTCTGTGCTCTCAGACAAAGTCACATGGTACATAAAAGAAGGATCCAGTCAACCCTGGTGAATTTACGAGTAAGTGAATCACAACACCATTGTCTTGGTCATCCAGACATTTAGAATCATCTTTGATGGTTTCTTCCTCAACGACGTGACTCATAAATATTTGATGAATTGAATCAAATTGGCACCAAAGTTGTGTGTATACTGAAAAACAAAGAAACATACAGCCCTTTATGATCTGCTGCTAGGAGATGTGTTGGGTTGCATCTCAAGAATTTATCATTCAACATTTATTTAAATAGGTACTTATTGCGCTGGAGATAAAACATGAAAAGAACATAGTATGATTCCTGGCCTTCAGTGTTTTAAAAATATAGGAATACGGCCATACCACCCTGAATGCACCCGATCTCGTCAAAAATGTAGGAATAATGTTGTTGTAATATATCAAAGAGAAATGCTAACAGCGGTGTTTAACTTTGAGGGACAGTGGTATTTTTAATGGATATAATTTGAACATGTAAATATTAGACTGGTATTAAAAAGAAATTCTATCATTTAATAACTCTATGAGAAAAGTCTTGAATGCCATAAAAATCAGGAAATAAACAGAGGATAGAAATACATTTGATTTGGCTTTAACATAAAAACAAAGCATGGGTGCCCTTGACTCTTCCACATCTCTCCCCTTAACACCCTGCTGAGTTATAACTTATATTTCTCGAATTCCCTAGGGCATTGACAGGAAATAATACATATTTTATGAAATGTTTCCAAAGTGCAGCTGGATAAATTTTTTAAGAGTTTAATCATGCTCGCCATCATTTTGAAACTCAGAAGACAAGCAAAGAATAACACAAGACACCTCGAGATGACAGAGTAAAAAGTTATCCGACCTGACTGCATGACCATTGGTTAAATTTCCTAATAGCCACATATTAGGAAATACTTAAGCACTTTCTTTTCACTTCCCTTTTCTTTATATCATGTAGACTCAACAGCCCCAGCTGATAGCTTCATGGAGGTGCTGACAGGCACCCAGCGGTGGTGGGGGGTGATTAACTCAGTGTGCTGCTGCAATTAGCCCATCAAAGTCACTGGGGGATCAGTATTTCTCCCACTGTCACAAGGCAAAACTGAGCTGGCTTGTCAGCCCTTGTCTGGCTGGGGCCCGCTGGAGGTGTGGTGGTGTTACAAAGCGAATGGTCAGTGTGTCTGTAAGCGATGAGAGCAAACAGGGCCCTCAAACAGGTCTCTGCTTGTGAAACGGAGTGCATGCTAAACTAAGCTGTCCTGTACTTGACTTGGAGAAAGGCTCCTTTTCCTGTGTACATTCATTTTATTTTACGGCCATGTAAAAACAACTCTGTGGTGCTGGCTGCAATGGGAAAATCAACAGCAACGCTATAGAGCAATCCACAACCAAAAACAGCTGAAGAAAAGAGAAAACACCAGGAGAAAAATATGGAGGCCGATCTTCCAGTCACCTCCACAAGCAATGGCCATGTCAACAGTGAGAATAATTGATTCTGACAGAGAGGAAAGTAGTAATTGGAATGAAACTTGTTTGAATAACAGCTTAAATGTTTCTTTCCTTGCTCTCCAGATTACATGCACTGTGAAGCCAGATTTCTTTCTCCTGGCTAGTTCACAGAGGACATTCTGTATCCAGGGGGCTTGTGAAAAGAAAGGAAGAAAAAAACTAAACTTGTGAATTTGCCTCTTTCTGCATGACTGTTGGGTTTGGATTTCAGGCTCACATAGACAATTTATTGATGCTTAATCCCAAATTTTATCTGTTACAACGTCCCTTATAGGCTATTTTTAAGAGGTTGAGAGGCTGGATAGTGTCTGGGTCATAGTGTTTCATCCACTCAACTGGCTAAGAAAAACTAAAGTTAGAGCTTTTTCACAATCTGGCTCCTGTATATCAGTATCCAGTTACAGTGAGGGAACTATCATTACAGTTTTCCAGGTGGCATTAGTCAGGATTTTTTAGAGAAACATAAGCAATAGGAGTTTATCTATCTATCTATCTGTCTGTCTGTCTGTCTGTCTGTCTGTCTGTCTGTCTGTCTGTCTATCTATCTATATCTATCTGTCTATCTATCATCTATCCAACTAGCTAGCTAGCTAGTTTTATTATAAGGTATTAGCTCACACAAATATGGAGGTTGAGACATCTTCTATTCTGCCATGGACAAACTGGAGAACAAGGGATACCGGTGGTACAATTCAAAGTCCTGAGAGCTGGAGAGCCAGTGGTGAAGATTCTAGCCTGAGTTAGGCCCATGAACCAGAGAATGTCAAAGGCAGGAAAAGATCAATGTCCTAGCTCAAACTGTTGGACAGAGGCAGGACAAATACAACTTTTCTCTGCCGTTTCATTCTATTTGTGTCCTTAGTAAATCAGATTCTGCCCACTCAAGTTGGGAAGGGCCATCTGCTTGACTCCATGCGCAAAATAAAATGCTAATATCTTCTGGAAAAATCATTAACACACCCAGAAATAATGTTTAACTGGATCTATGGGCATCCTGTGGCCCAGTTCACACAGAAAATTCACTAAACTTCACTGTTCACACAGGTGAAAGTCCAAATCTCGTGGTGAGGCATGTTGGTCCCTTACTGACTTCTACTGACTGGCTACTACTCTAGCTTCTCCACTCTGTGCCTCTACTGTGTCAAACATTTGTAGCATTTACATGATCTGGCCACTTCTCCTCTCTTTGATCATCTCTCTTTCCATCTAACACCCCATTCACAACCTCTAGCCATGTGGGCCATTGACCTATGTCTTGAGTCTTCCAGGTCAGTTCCAGTCTCCGAATGTTTTCTCTCACTGCCAGAGTGTTCAGCACCCTGATCCACATGGATGAATTCTTCCTAACATTTGGGTTTGACTTTCATGGCCAAAATACACATTCTATGATGATGCTCCCATCTCTCAAATAAAATAGTTCTGCTGGAACTATACCATTAGCTCATTTTATTTTCTACATTGTATGTTTGGTTTCTAAAAATACCGTTAACATTGATTTGTTTGTTTATTATCTATGCTTCCTTTCCTCCATAGCCACATGAAATCTTCATGACAGCAGAGACTCTGCTCCACTATTCTCTCTTGTTGCATGTATGCTGGGAATTCAATAAACATGTAAATAACAGGTTTTCCAGACAGGATGTGTTTCACTATGCTTCCTTTTCTTTGCCAAGTCAGTGTTTCTCCCTCCACTCCGTCCACTTGCTCAGTCAACCCTTTTTCCTGCTTCAAAGAGCCAGCTTATATGTTCTCTTTTAGTAGAGCCTTCCTTCACATGGAGGAGCAGGTGTTTCTTCTACATTTGCCTGGTCCCTGGTGTGTCCATTCATTATAGCAATTACCATGTTGCATTTCATGTGTTTATGGATATAGCTTGGCCTGGAAATGCATGTTTTTTGAAGTCAGGAATTATGTCTGTTTCTATGAATTAACACAGGTATTGCAGTGAATGTATATAGTAGATGTTTTAAAATGTTTGCTGAGTAAATTAATAGTCATTACCTCAGTTGACAAGACTTTGAAATTATGGCATCATTTTGAGGCTCTTCTGTGGTTCACAGACTCCGTGATTTGGGTTTTTTTTTTTTCTCGTGTTCTTTCTCTCAGATGTATTCCTATCATTTAAAGCAAAAGCATATTTTGGAAGCTCTTAAACTGGCCAAGTATAATAGTTTCCTAACTCATTTTTTCCTTTTTGGTCTAATTTCCCCTTTCCTCTAGTACCTTCAGTAAGGAAAAATCTCAATTTCTTATCACTGCTGCTGTCCTTTAATTCTCAGATAAGGGAGAAGACATTCTTAATCTGATTGGTTAAATTAGCAAAAACTCATTTAGGCTTTCTCTAATAGATCCCAACTTTCTCTGCCACTCTATCTTACTTTCTGACTCTTCTCTGAAATGGAGAAGTGGCAGAGTGAATGGACTCTGGAATTTCCAATAACCTTTCTCTCCTTTCTGTAGGCCAGAGTGGTAAGATCCCAAGGGTTAGCTGTGACAAGGGCTAGTGAACAGGGGTTTGGCTTTAGCCTTGAGCTTCAGCTTCAGGTGTCTAAAGAATCTTCAGCAGAGCTCTGTCATGAGTTATCAGTTGCTCATTTCACTGTTAATAAAGTAGTATCTGACTCTATGTTTCTGTTACCCTTGTATGTATAATAAGTGACTTTTGTATGCTCTTCATATATTTTTGAAGGAAAAAACTCCTACTATATTTGTCTTTATTTATAGCAGATTACACATTAGGCCATTAACATGTTTACTGAATTTGACTGAAGAAGAGCTGAGTTAATTTTTCCCTCTCTAAGGAGCATAGTGATTGGCATCTGATAGATGCTTAGTAAGTATCTGTTGAGTGAATAGATGGATTAATCAATACCTTCTGACTCTTCCTGAATTGCTAACTTAACTCTGTTTCCATCTCTGCTCCACAGATCAATCTGTTCTGGAGTACTGTGGTCTCTACAGATACACTCCTTAAAACCACAAGACAGGCCCAAGTGCTTGCCTGTGAGGATTGAGTATCGACTTGGATCTTATCATTTTACTGAAACTCTGTAACACCTTCTACCTGACTTACCGAAATTGAAGACATCTGACTTCACATGTAGCAGCTGATAATTTGAGGATTTTTTCTAAATTTATGTAAGAACAAGCCAAAGCAACATTCAAAACTTCTTTTTAAGGGTGAATGGTCACTGATCAAAAATTAGGAAAAACTTATTTTTTTTTTTTTTTTTTTTTGAGATGGAGTTTCGCTCTTGTTACCCAGGCTGGAGTGCAATGGCGCGATCTCGGCTCACCGCAACCTCCGCCTCCTGGGTTCAAGCAATTCTCCTGCCTCAGCCTCCTGAGTAGCTGGGATTACAGGCACGTGCCACCATGCACAGCTAATTTTTTTGTATCTTTAGTAGAGACGGGGTTTCACCATGTTGACCAGGATGGTCTCGATCTCTTGACCTCGTGATCCACCCGCCTCAGCCTCCCAAAGTGCTGGGATTACAGGCTTGAGCCACCGCGCCCGGCTGGAAAAACTTATTACTAACAAGTTGGACTAAGCAAAATCACTTCTGACATAGTCATGACATCCTAGCCAGCAGGAGTGATATTCAAGGAGATTATGAGTGATTTCAACACCACATGACATCAGTTTTGTCATGTTGTGGTAATGTACAGAAGACATCATTCTTGCCTTTTAAAATGACTTGGTAAGAAATAAAAATGCAAGATGACTGAGGTGATTTTTCTACATGTACATATCTGAGCAAGTGGGAAAAACAAAAACCCTCTTTGGGAAATCTTGCCTGCCCTTTAGAAATTAGTTCAAATTATGTTTTGATATACTCTTTGGTCCAATCAAAGTACTTACAGACATGGTACGTTGGAGCTGAAGTGAAAATACAACCAACTTTTCTTTGGATTCTTCAATGTGAGAGGTATTTTTACATTTATTATCTCACCACATTCTCATAGGCACACTGTGATTTCAGTATTATAAGCCACATTTTCATAAAAGAGGAAATAAAAGCTCAGAGGAACAAAGGGACCTCCCTAATATCACATAGCCCAACAGTGAGTGACAACTTGAATGCAGGTTTTTTTGTTTATTTGTTTTGCCCCAAATCCAGTGCTCATGGAACCAAAAGTCATTGCCTTAGAGATCATTCTTGCCAATTCTCCTGTTTATAAATAAAAAATTAAGGTCCAAAGAAGACAAATGCCTCCTGATGCTCTCACTAGTGATGGGCACATTGATTCCATGGAGATTCAGTTTGCAAACCTTAAAGAAGGGTTCAGTTCCTGTTTACAAAATACTTGTTTATGGGGCGCTCCTATGAAAATGCAGAATTTGCAAAAAAAAAAAAAAAAAAAAAAAAAAAAAAAAAACGAAACAGAAAAGGCACCAGTATTGTGATTCACTTGTCTTGGAGTGTCAACAGAATACTTCCTCAATCTATGGGACAAATAATATTATGGAACGTTTTTGTTATCTGATACCCAAAAAGTGACTTATTTGATTCTGCATACTGTTATCCTAAATGTTATACACTCATTATCTTAGTTTGCAGGGCTTTCATAACAAAGTATTATAGACTGGATGTCTTAAACAATAGAAATTTATGTTCTTATACTTCGGGAAGCTAGAAGTTCAAGACCAAGGTGAAAAAGAGTTTTTTTTTTCTTTTTTTTTTTTTTCTCTCTCTCTCTCTGAAGGCTGTGAAGGAAAGAGCTGTTCTAAGCCTCTCTCCTTGGTTTATTGAGAGCCATATTCTCTGTCTTCACATAAGTATTCCTCTGTGTATGTCCATGTTCACATTTCCTTTTCCTATAAGGACAGCACTCATATTGGATTGGGATCCACTCTTATGACCTCATTTTAGTTTAATTATCAATTTAAAGACCCTCTCTCCAAATATGGTCATTTAATGAAATGCTAGGGGACAGGACTACAATATATAAATTCAGGGGGATAGCACAATTTTCTCCACAACACATGCATAGACACACACAGTTAAGCCTCATTAGAGAGAGGTTTTCCGAGCTAGTTATTTGGAAAGTACAACTTTGAGAGGTGGAGTTGAGGATGGTTAATGGGTAAAAAAGAATAATTGGAAAAAATGAATAAGACCTAGTACTTGACAGCACAACAGGGTGACAATAGTTGGTAATAACTTAATTGTATATCTTAAAATAACTAAAATAATATAATTGGATTGTTCGTAACACAAAGGATAAATGCTTGAGAGAATGGATACTCCATTTTCCATGATGTGATTATTACACATTGCATACCCATATCAAAATGTCTCATGTATCTCATAAATATCTAAACATACTATCTACCCACAACAATTAAAAATAAAAAGATAGAAAGTATAACTTTGATTTTCCCAAGTACAATATGTACTATTGTAAATCTTTGAGCTCTTGGTCATGATTCTTTTCATGAGTCAAGACTTTGCTAGGAAAAGAAGTAGAAGTAGAACAAAAAGGAAAACATATAAGAAATTGTATATTTTATCTTATACATGCCAGGCTGTCAAGAAGAGACTTGGGTGTGGAATCCTGCAGTCTGGGCTTGTGCTGGGCTCTGTCACTTGAGGGCTAGATCCTGAGCACCCTGCAAGCTTGCCATTTTTTCTTTCTTCTGGAAAATAATATCTTGACATAACATGGCTGTTGTTAAGAATTAAGTGAGTAAATTTTGTACACTCTATAGAAAAGTTAGAATTTTAAAGATGGGCACGTTTTCTTAACGGCAAACTTAAAGCACAAATATAATATTTTAAGGAAATGAAAGCAAACCTGCCCAGGTCAGAGAAGCAGTGAGGCGTGCAGCTGGAAGGTGGTGCTGAAATCGCTCAGCAAGCCCCACGTCTACTAACTGAAGTTTTGTAGGGTCTTTGGGGCTACTACTGAGCATATTTTTAAAATGATTACTTTAGGGTCCTAAACAAATGTTAGTTATATTTGATTATGATTTTTTTGTTTTTTTTTTTTATTTCTATTTTCACCTCTCTTCTTCCTTATTATTACCTTTTATTGTTTCTTGAAACGTGTGAGGTAGAATCCGCTTCTTGTTTTCAGTTTTTAAATGTGAGGAAGCTAAAATCCAGAGTGGTCAAGTAACTTCTGATATACTGTGTGTGACCTGACATTTCTTAAAATGATCTATAGTGGAATAACATTTTTTTAATTTTCAATTTTCATGAACTGATGCATCTGTAAAACACAGCAAACATAAATTGCTAGACAAAGAAGGCCTGTAAAAAACAAGCCCAATTTTTTATTAGCTTCAACAGACAGAAAATAATTCTGTTGAATTTCTATAAAGGTTTCTATAAGTCTACTTTCATTGCATATGGTTAGTTTGTATGTGACCCATGCTTTGGGTAGCACTGCTGCAAGCAAAACGTGATGGTCCAGGGCTCAAATACATGTTTTGTATTTGGGTCAATATTCTTCTACTTGACATCATCATGTTTTCAGTATAAATGTGTATAAATAATATATAAATATAATGTAAACATATAAATGCATATAAAATGAGCCCCAATTTATATATCTATGAAATTCACATACTAACTCAACTCTTGTGTACCTCATAGGATTTTAAAGACATTTAGAAGACATACATTAAAACTTCAAAAGCTTTAGGAGCAAAACAGTATTAATAGTTTTGGCCTGAAATTTTTGGCTTGAAACTGATATAAGCTGGTATAAGCAATGATACTAAAGAACACTTAGACTTTACACACTACACTATCCTGATAAAATATCTTAAATAAACTATTTGCAAAATAGGCTCCTTGTGAGAGATGTAATTGATTATCCATATGTTAAATTTTTAGCTGCATCTAGGGTATTTACGTCCAGTTTGTCTGGGGAATTCCTGGTCTATGCCTGTTGTCTCATCTAATTATTGTGCATATTTTTCCTCTTAAAACTCTTAGTTTGGGCAAAAAATATTACGTGGTCATCCAGTCAGATGATAGATACTACAAGAATCTATGTTATTAGTAATAGAATGGGTGCTTTGATGGCTTTTAGCCACTGATTTTGGAAGTAATTAGATGCCTACAATCATTTCCCTATGGAAATAGTATCAGGCTGAAAACAAACAAAAAATATTCATATACACTTTATGATATTAAAGCCAGATTTTAAAATTAAATATTTTAGACAAAAAGATAGAGGATAGAGAAAGAGACTAAGAATTCAAAAGGGTAAAAAGGTGAAATCCCAAAGAACTTGTGGTGCATGAATTGCCTTTGGTCAGTTCCAAAATCTATGCTCAGTTGTTTTTGTCTATTTTCTCCCATTTCATTTCCACTTAATATTTAGGTAAATTCAACTTGTCTCAGCTGTGAAAAAAAGGAAGAAAAATATGTTTTGTTGTCCTCCTATGCTTGAACGAAAGGTGGAAAGGGGGAGCTGTTACCCACCGGGGGACCCAGAAGATGTCCCGTCCGTCATACAGAGGGAATTCAGGGAGAGACTGCAAGGAGAAAGCCGAACCTCAGTAGGGTGAGTCAAGGCTTCCGCTAACCTGGGGGCTCTGGCATTTACCATCTCTTGCCAGATGATATAATGACCTCTGAATTGTCTCCTGGCTTCTTTCATTCTTCTCCCTTTGAATTCATTTGCTACAAAATCATCAGATGGATCTATCGCATTATGTCAATCTTCTACTTATAGCTTGTCAATGACTCCCACATTTTCCTAAGTTTTATCCATGTCTCTTCATATGCTAAGTTAGTCCATCTCAAATTTGGTCAGTTCCTTTGTTTTCAGCCTTAAGACCGCTTCCTTTTCTGATTTTCTCTTCCATTGTATCAATAAATATAAAAAATCTCCATGTAAACAGATCAAAAGTAGTCAAATATTAACATCTCATATGGTTTAACCCATTAGAAAGACAGATGGCTTTGCAGTTTTTCAAAAGGGCCATTGATGTCTCACCTTCCCCTGTCACTTGCGTCTGTTCATGTGATTCTTTCAGCATTCACTCACCCTGCAAATATTTATTAAGTGCCTGGTGTTTGCCAGGGTCTCCTCAAAGAGCTGGGAAGGCAGTGACAAATATGATTCATAGAATCCCTGAGATTTTAATTCCTGTGAATGCGTAGACGATAAACACTATGTATATACCATAATATCAGGTAGGTGATAAGAGTTACTAAAAGCAATGGAGGAGGTTGAGGCGATGGAGGATGATGGAAAGGAAGAACAAGTTATAATTCTGTGTCTGAAATTCTTTTTCTTCCACTTTAATTCCTCAGCTTTGTTACATCTTCAACAGTCTACCGAGGCCTTACCTTTTTCATGGGCAGTCCACCCTGACACACCCAGTCATAGTAGTGCCTTCTGGAGGCTCATGTCATGATGTCCTCTAGTTCTTATGTATGGATTTGGATTTAGACATATGCTGTGTCTAATTGTTTCATTTTATCCAAGTCTCAGTGTGCTCCTCTGTATAATTAAGATATTAAAACTCTTTTTGCTTCATAAGGTTTCTGTGAACTTCATATGAATGAAAGCACTTTGAAAATTACAAATTACATTGCTAATTTAAAAGTATTATACAATTTAATCAGCTATTAGTATCATCTTGCTACAGTGATCGACTGATGATAGGTTCAAGAGCAACAAGGTCATTTGAGCTGTAAAGATGCTTTTAACTAAATGATCAGTCATTCATTCAAAAAGCATTGTGCATGTGCTTTGTGGTAGTTTGTGTTCTAGGTATGCAGCACAAAAGCACTTTTCCTTCATGGAGTTTACTTGCACTTTATTTGGATAAAAACCAATTTTAAAATATACAGACTACTATAGTAGATAATGCTAAATGCCGTGCATAATATTTTATAAACTCAATTTGGCCTTCCTCTCACATCAGTAATAATAAATAAATGTTTTTTTCCAATTAAATCTATATGGAACCACCAAGTATTAAATTATATGGCCTCAGGAGATATAAACATAAGTAGTTTAACACCAAAAAAAGCAGAGTAAAAAATAACAAAGAATTATTCCCAGTAATGGTGTCAACTATTCTACAAAGTTAATTAATCACTGCAGATGAATGTGGCTGGAGCAGGTAACAGATTGGTGCTGACTGAAAAGTCACAACTTTGAAAATCCCAAGCAGATAACATAATTTATTGGACATAATCACAAACACACTCATAATTTGTAACTCTTTCAGAGAACATAGGAATTGAATGAAAGAAAAAATTAACATCTAATTTATATGTTGAAAAATCCTTGTTATCTGAACATATGATTCCATGTTTTATAAGGTTTGCTGAATTAGATAATATACCTCAAAATGTTTTCAACATGGAGATTTTTATTTTCCATTTCAAAAAAGTTTTGGAAGAAATGTCTATCAAATTTTGTGGCTCAAACTCCAGCTTCATTTTTAATTGTGCACAAAATTTAGTCCAAGGGACAGTTATTCCAAAATATTAAGAGGATAAAAATGATAATTAAAATAGAAATACACATGAGCTATTATCAGTAATATTCTTCAGTAGTAATATATTTTTCTTCAATATTCCAATCTAGCTAACTATTAATAAAACTTACCTGATAACATCTGTGAGTGGCTCCTTTTGACAAGAGACTAGCATTCCATTGCTGTATTTGTAACTTCTAAAAAAATCTACTAAATAAATGAGATATTTATTTACAGAATCCATGGAAACATGTCAATTCAGTCAATTCTATAGTTATTATATATCTGATTCTTCATAATATAGTGCCAAGAATAAATGATTTAAAATTAGGAGGGCTGTGAGTCTGTAATATTTTACATTCAATACTTGTAAAACATAGATGGTGAAGATGGTAATCATAATCATTTATGCTTTCCCTACTTGACAAAGGTGCTAATTTCCTGTTAAATAAGACATTATTGCCACTGATAAACATGTATGACACTCTTAAACTAAACTTATGATGATGATTATAAACTTGTGATGATAATTCAAAGGTAAAATGCAATAGCTGAACTCAACAAATTTATAGATAGGTAAGAAAGACTGCTAAAAAGAATAATGGAAGAGTTTAATAAGAACTACAAGGGAGGTTTTAGAGTAGCCCAGTGAGGAGAAAATTTAAAAATCAGATTCAAGTATTGAGGGATCACAAACATTTTAATAATGAAAATAACAATGATTTGCCATAAGTTTTAGATTTTCCCCTGGACACCAGGTTGTTTACTTATTGGTCTGTTTTCAAGCTGCGGATAAAGGCATACCTGAGACAATAATTTATGAAGAAAAAGAAGTTCAATGGACTTACAGTTCCAGATGGCTGGGGAGGCCTCACAATCATGTTGGAAGATATGTCTTCTATGGCATCAGACAAGAGAGAGTGAGAATCAGATGAAAGGGGTTTCCTCTTCTGAAACCATCAGATCTCATGAGACTTATTTACTTCATGAGAACAGTGTGGGGGAACCACCCCCATGATTCAATTAACTCCCACTGGGTCACTCCCACAACATGTGGGAATTATGGGAACTACAATTCAAGATGAGATTTGAGCAGAAACACCACCAAACCATATAACTTGACATCTCCACTTCATTAACTAATGAACAATTCAAACTTAACATAGGAAAAAGAGCCACCTAAATATCCTCCAGACTTCCTTATCCTATTAAACAAAACCTAAATTTTTTTTTCAATTACTCAGCCAAAAAAGTAGATGCTCTTTTAAAACTTTATTATATTTTATTTTAAATTCAACATGCAAGACCTTTACTATATATTCTCATTTTGATCACTCCTTAGTGTCTCCAAAGCTACAACCCCAGAGCAAGCTATTTTCTTTCTCAATCACCTGAAAGATTGTGGGAAGCAGTCTCTTTATTACCACTATCTAGTCCTTCCCCTAGATAAAACTGCCTTTTATAAAGGATATGTTAGATCTCCATGCTTCCCTGCTTATAACTCTAATGGCACCTTTTTATGTTAAAAAAAATAAACAATAACAAAAATATCACCAATTCAACCTGGTAAACCCCTGCTCATCTCCTCTGGAACACTTGTATGAACATCAAGAGAACTCAGTGAGTTCCCACCTCCATTCCCTAGTCTGTGCTCCCACGATGTACCATGCATATCACACCCATTGCACTTTCCACACTGTACTGCAATAATCTGTGTATGTTCCTGAAGTGCTGAGAGCTCCTTATGCGTCTAACATGCTGGGAGATTTATGAGGGCAGATATCATGTTATTACTTTGTATTCCTAGTACCAACATAATTTATGAAACCTCTGCTGATTATTATTTCTGCACCTGTATGTTTGTGAAAATTTTAACTTATCTCTGACTAGTCATGATTTCCTTGAATAAAACCCAATAACTCCCCGAATCTCTGTAAAAACTTGGGAGTAAAATTTTTCATCTAACAAGAAGTTATTGTGATGGCTAATTTTATATGTCAACTTGACAGGGTCACAGGATGCCCAGGTAGCTCATTAAACATTATTTCTGGGAATATCTGTGAGGATGTATCTAGAAGATTATTAGCATTTGAATTAGTAAACTGAGCAAAGCAGGTAGGTTTCCCCAGTGTGAGTAGACATTATTGAATTCATTGAGAGACTGACTAGAACAACAAGGTATAGAAGGGCTAAATTAAATCTACCTGACTGATTCAGCTGATTAATTCAGGGCATTGATCTTTTGTCCTCGGTGCTTCTGATTCTCAGGCTTGATACATGAACTGGAATCTACCCCACTGGCTCTACAGCTTTCTGAGTTTTGAACTACACTGCCAGCTTTCCTGAGTGTCCAGCTGGCAAATAGCAGATATTCAGCTACCATAATGCAATTTTCAGCCTCCATAATTATGATTTGAGCCAATGCCTCATCATAAATCTCTTTATAACTGACTCATATTATTACAAAATATCTTTTCCACTGGCTAAGTGCTCATTCCTTACCTCTTTTTGCTTGTTTTTCTCCACTCTAGAAGAAGAAAAATACTTGAATGTCATGCCTCTCTTGCAGCTAAGAGCAACACACAAGTCTAGTCCAAGTGAAAGTGATAGTATGCTAGGGGTGTGGATGACATCAGTTCCTATTCCATAGGAAGATATATATATATATATATATGTATATATATATGCATATTATATATATATATATATGCATGAAGCAAACAGTAATTTGATGCATACTAATTCTGAGTTCAAAGTGCTCTACAATTATTTGAAGGAAGATGCTGTGGCAGATTAAACTAGAAAAATACTCATCAAAGTTCCAGGATATAAGCTGGACTATGAGAGAGATGTGAGAAAATAGGATGGTAGGCATTTTTAAGTCTTCAATTTTTTTAATCTCTGTGACAAGATTGGAGGCATTTCAAATGGGAGTAATGCTTAATCAAAAACAAAACAAGAAAAACAAATAGATGGCAACATAAGTTCAAAATTAACAACCGGGAACACTTACAAAATATGATGTGCTACTATACAAAGCTTCTCTGTTGTAAGCTGTCTCTGGTTTTTGATCTTCTGATTTTTTTTTTTCAGACACTGTCTCAGTTTTTGTTTCCACAGAAGCAGAGCTTGATCCAGGGACTTGGGTATGGGTGGTTTATTTGGGAAATCATTACATGAAGCATGAGTGAGAGCCTGAGGAGACTGAGACCAGAAGGAGGAAAAGCCAGCAGGAGTGGCATTGCTGCCATAGGCCATGGGGGCTTGGTTCTACTGGGACCTCTGAAGAACTGATGCATCCCAGAATTTCTGCCCAAATAATGGGAAAAGGGGGACATTTATCCACTGGCTCCTATACTGTGTTGGTTGAGGGTGTTCTTTGGGGTATGAATAAATCTGCCCTCTGGGCTGCCCTTGTGCATAGGGGTCATTCCTTCAGCCTCAGAAAGGCCCCTTTCTAAGGTGGATAGTGGCAAGACTGGCTGGAGAGGAGAGACTCTGTTGCAGTCTAAGTGTGAGCTCGTGTAGAGCTGTCCATCATGGTAGTGAATGCTGAGTCTGGCCAAGAGGGGTGTGCTGCAGGGCACAAAGAGCATCTGCTACTGGCAGCAATCCCTGCCCTTTGAACGTCACCAAGCTCCTTTCCTCAGTTCTGGCCTCTGCCACTCCCAAAGACATGGGCGGTCCAAAAAACCATTCTGCCCTTCCCACCTGTGGCCTCATAAATTTCCCAAATTACTTCCTCTTGACCTTAAACCCTTCTGCAGGACAGACTCAGTCAGTAGTTGAATGTCACCAGTTCTGAACACTGAGCCCCTGCCACCCTCAAAAGTAGAGGATGAGCTACTAAAGCAACCTGGGACCTGGAGCACTTCCTTTGCCTCACTTCTCGTGCTGGAGAGCTCTGGCTTTTATTATAAACATCATTTACCTAGCACTGCCTGTGTCACTGATGCCAGGTAAAATGATTCATAAACATGGCCTTATTTTATCCTCATATCAGCTATATCAGCCATTATGAAATGGTCATTGTGCTCCCCATTTTATAGCCAAAGAAACTGAATCCAAGAGGGAGATCATGCTGAATTAGTAGGTAGCAGAATGAAAGCTTGAACCCGGTTCATGAAAACTGCACAAATCATAGTCTCAACAATACCACCATGACTGTTTGCACTCTTCGACTCCAAGTCTCACTCCACGCTGCCTTTGCACCTTCAGACTGTGCTCTGCTGTTAACGTTGAGGGCTTGTTATGCTTCGTTCACTGAGGTCCATTAGAATCCTGCTCCTTATTTTCCCCCAGGAGTCCTCTCCCCTGTGACGGATGTATATCTGCTCTCTGCCTTGAATGGCCCCAATTAGAGTGACTTCATGCCTTCTCCTAGCAGTCTGTTCCATTGCCTAACTGCTCCCAGTGGTCTAACATTTTCCCTGATATTTAGCTTCGATACTCCTCACTGCAGCTTACAGCTTGTTAATTCTCATTCTGCCCTTGTTGATTAATAAGAAGACTGATCCCTGCCCTTCTCACAATATCTTTTTATGAATGTGTCGGCAGAATGATGGCTCCCTTCAGCAGCCCTCCCTCAAGCTTGAGCTGCTCCAGCTCTATTAACCTCCCCACAGAGGTCTCACTCTCCAAGCCTGGGACTATTTGAGTCCCTCTACTCTCAACTGTGTCAATTAGCCTATGTCCTTGGATAATTTATAGTGTTCAGAAGGGAGCCCAGGGTTGGAGAGGCAGCCAACTCCAGGCAGAGACAGGCACGATGCTGTTGAAACTCACTTACTCCTTTTGCAAAGTGATATCTTAATTATTTTTTCCCTGAGGCAGGCAGCCAAGATTTCTCCTTCTCAATGTCCTTTTTATGAACTTGGACTAAGAGTGTGTGGAAGCTGGTTGAGACTCCCTGGATCATCTTCTTTATTTGGAAGTGAGTAAATGGACGCTTCGAGAGGGAGTGAGGACGGTGCCCAAGGCCAGTCAGTGGCTCAGTGATCCAGAGAGAATGAGGACCAGCTCTGCAGCTTTCCAGGTCAGTATTCCTTTCATGACATCTATGAGACTGGGCTCCTGAAAACAGGATACAACTGGTTCTACCAAAAGAAAGAGAGCCCAGGAGTGTGGTGTCACTTCAGGCAATGGAGCAAAAAGAGGTGTACGGAGAAGAGCAGTGCCCAAGATCTGAGGTCAAGTGAGGTATAGACTGACAGGGCACCAGTGGATTTGGCAGTGGAGAATCACACGATGCCTTGGGGAGCATATTTTATGAAGACATGGGGACATGTACAAATGGTTTGGATTTGACATGCTAAGGAGTGGAATACTGAGGAAGAGGCATGCAGGCTTTTGACAGGCTTCTTTGAGAAAACATTTTAAGATAATGGTGTAGTATAATCTAATAGTTAAGAAAACAGGCTTTGGATTAGATGGATTTGATTCCATAATCAAATGCTAATTTTTTGGATAAGGTAGATTTGACTTCATAATCTACCATCCACTGTGTATCATTGGTAAATTTATCTAAATTATCAGAGCCTATTTTCTCTTCTGTAAAATAATAGCATAACAAAAGTAAACATCATGTTTACTTTTAAAAATATATTATTTATATATATGATACAATATCCTGTATGTCTATATATGACACATTTATTATGTTACATATAATATGATACTATATAGAATATATTATGTTTTATTCAACATAATATATTATAGTACATATATTTATAATATAAACTAATGACAATTGAAAATAATGAGATCTACTTCTCAGGGCTGATATGATAGCTATACATGATAATAGATCAAAAAAATGCTCAATATTATATATGTGGGTCATGACAAATATTAGCTACAGCCATTAGCATTTATTGTCCTTACTGTCATCATCATCATCATCACTTTCATCACCATTATTCCAGTGCAGGATAACTAACATCTTGACCTCTTTTCTAGAGTCATCTTCCTGACCATCTACCTTCTCACTCCTAGCATATAATTCTTCCTGCCTCCCTTATGTCAAAGAGAGAACAGATCATTAGATACAAAATACTTCACTTTGCTCTTCTTACTACTGACAAATTTACCAAGTCACATGTACCCTTCTACCTTTGTTTATCTTCTTATTGGAATAGCTGTTTTCTTTTTAATGTTTGAGACTGCCCTCCGGCTCACTGCTTTTTCTATGACACTTCATTGCTCTATTATAATGTCCATCTTTAAAATATTATATTGCTGCAACCTGGCCTTCCCCCCAGACTATACATTCCTGACAGTGGATCTCTTTTTGTTTTTATCATCTTTTACAGTGTGGATAGGCTGAGGATTTCCTAAGTCAACAAGTTCTCTTTCCCTTTTGCTAAACAGTTTTTCCTTCAATTTATCTCTTTTCTCTTGCTTTCACTATAAGCAACAAGAAGAAATCAGTCTGGGTCTTCAATACTTTGGTTGGAAACCTCCTCAGCTAAATATCCAAGTTAATCACTTTATCACTTAAAAGTTCTGCTTTCCGCTTGGTTGTAAAACACAATTCAGCTAAGTTTTTTATTCCTATAAACAAAGACTTGTTATTTTTCATTTGTCAGTAACATGTTGCTTATGTCCTTCTGAGCGTTCAACCTTAATGTCTTTACTGTTCTTATTTCCACCAACAGTGTGTTTAAGGCTATCTAGGATTTTATTTTTCTTTAAATTGCATCTCAAAGTTTATATAGCCTTTAGCCATTTCTAATTCTAAAGCCAATTCCACATGTTTAGGTATTTATTATAGCAGCATTCCCCTTGCTAGCACCAATATTGTATTAGTTTCCTGTGGCCATTGTAACAAATTACCATAAGCCTGGTGGCTTAAAACAATAAAAATTAATTCTTTTACAATTCTGGAGGTTAGAAATATAAAATCAATATCATTGGGCCAAAATCAAAGTGTCAGTAGGGCTGTACTTCCTCTAAAGACAGTAGGAAAGAATCAGTTTCCTCCTCCTTTAACTTTCTGGTGGCTGCCTAAATACCTTGGCTTGTGGCCACATCCATCTGTTTCCATGATCACACTGCCGTTCTCCTCTTCTGTATGTATCATATATTTCTGCCTTCCTCTTAAAAGGATGCCGGTGATTATACTCATGGTCGACCCAGGTAATTCGGGATGATCTCTGCATTTCAAGACTCTTAACTGTCATGTTTACAAAGTTATTTTTTCCATACAAGGTAACATTAAAGGTCCAGGGATTTGGATCTGGTGTCTTTGGGATCATTATTTTACCTACTATACAATCTGATCAATTTCTAAAGAAAAAAATCTATTTCTGAAGTTATCCTCATATCACAGTGTATTTTTTAAAATTTGAAATAAAAATGTGTACAGTATTAAGACAATTATTAGCATGAGCACATAAAATTGCTCAAAACTGTGGAAGACGTTGGATATGTATGATCTTGTTTGATTCTTAAAATGATACTTCTTGGTCAGTATTTTTATACCCATTTTTACCCACTTTATAGTTGAAAAGATTGATAAACTGCATAACTAATACATTGTCTACTAGAAGTTAAACTGGAGTTCATCTGATTTTAAAACCTGAGTTCTCCGTAGGCCTACTCTACTCTGCTCTATGCACTTTGGTGTTAGGGCCTTTTGGAGGCTTGAGGTATGTCATCCAGAAAGCAAACAAAGAAGGCTTAGAAGCATAAGTCTCAAGAATGACGTACATTTTTTATTCAGCGTTTTTCAACAGTGGTGCTGCTGTCACTCATCCTTGGCAGTCTATCATACATGTGTGTGGCCACGGGTGTACTTTCAGCTGACCACATTGGTCACCAGGCTGTGACCACACAATTCACGAATGGAGTCAGAAGCTCAAAGAAGTCTTCATACATACAGGGCCTTCTCAGAAATAGTCTCAGTGACCACACCCCATCTATCTTCCCAGGTTTAATGGGCTGAGTTTAGGGAATATCTTGGTGTGGCTATAGCCTTCCATTCCTGCATAATTACCCAGTTTTTTTTTTTTATTTGAGTTGTCCCAAAAAACATGTTATGATCTTGCCAAGGGAAAAGAAAGTATATTCATATTTCCATAAAACAGGAGTAGGAAGTGCTCTCTAAAGAGATAGGTAAAGATGAAGATTTAGAGATAGGTGAAGATGAAGATTTAGAGTACACAGATGAAGCAGATGAGATTTTCAGCTTTTTGGGTAGGTTTCAGAAGGAAATGGTAATTATGGGTAACCTCTAAATATAAGTAATATTTGGCTCCATGAGTATTGTAAGATAAGGGAAAAGCATTTTAGTTAGGTTTAAAGACAAGAATGCATAGTGTCTTGAAGAAAAACATAAATTATTCATTTGACTAGAGCACATGTCAAGAATGAAAGAAGAAAGGGTTAAGGTTAGATACATAGGTTCAGGATTGCCAGACTACCTTTTGGTTTTTAGATTTAATTCTGTTTGAAACACAAATTTGGGGCAGAGTACTCACATCATCAGGGATATTCATAGTGTACCAATATTCTGACAGTTGTTGGTAGAATTCATAAGACAGAAAGGTCTACAGACAAGAGAAAGGGTTAGGAGGCCAAGTTCAGGCAGGAGGTAATGATAAACTAGAGCAGTAGCAGGGAGTGGGAGGAAAGAAAAGAAGACCAAACATACTTTGTAAGTGATGAATAGTGTGGGCTAAGGAAAGGGACCTGAATTTCGAGTTCCAGCTTACTTGACTGAGGTACAGACATTCTACCTAGGGTTATTTACAAGTCACAGAAACATGCACTGGCTCACTCTAACAAAAAGTCTTTTTAAAATGACTTTTAAGGAAGGATTGGAAAGTCACTCAGAGATTAGAAGGACACATTAAAACGAGGCCCCCAAAAGGGACAAAAATGAGAAAACTCTAGTAATTAAAGCATAGTCTACTAAGACTTCACTCTTCAGGATAAATCAGGTTGACTCATTTAGTCTACTTAGTCTAAAGATTGAAATTTCACAGAATAGGAGGAGAGAGACAGAGAGACAGAGAGAGAGAGACAGAGAGAGACAGAGAGACAGAGAGAGACACAGAAAGAGAAAGACAGAGAGACAGAGTGAGAGAGAGAGAGAGAGACAGAGAGAGAGACAGAGAGAGAAGAGAGAGAGAGAGAGAGAGAGAGAGAGAGAGAGAGAGAGAGAGGAACAAGAGAAGAGAAGAGAAGGGAAGTCACGTTGGTTGGTTGCATGCCTACTTCCTGGACAGAGGGCAGAACAGCTTGATTGTTAGGCCGTCAAGATTGCATACAATAGGTGAGAGATTATTTCCCAAAAAAGAACTTGTTAGAAAGTGGAAAGGATGCTAAGTGAAAACTAAGGATATCCACCTCTGAGGGCTAAAAATAATATAGAAGTTTCAGACTTCAGAGTCAGAGCTTGCTCTGTGGGTATCAACTCTTTCTCTTGCCTATTGAGTAACCCTGTGAAAAATCACTTAAGCTATCCTTGTGAAGACCATTAAGAGAAAAATGAACATAATAATAGAGGTATTGTGATTTATCTCCTGTTTGATTTTAAGGAAACTATTTGGTTAGGGTAAATTATATTAAGGAAAAATTCTTCTATTTCTAATAGACTAAAACTTTGTTTTCTGGGTCATGAAATATTGTTAAATATATACCTGACAGTGGTGTATTATTCTTTTACCATACAGTGTGCTAACTATCCTAAAATTTTATAGAGAATGTTGGGATCACAAATCATAAGTGGTAGTTTCTGTAGTTTAATTTTTAAATTTTTTAAATTTTAGACTCACTTTGTTAGGTTTTTGCATCATGATTATACTTGTATATCTTCATGAATTTAGAGGTGTTCTTTGTATTCTCTGAGCCAGTTTAAATGACATATAAACAATCTATAACTTTAACTTGAAAAAGTGTAGTCATGAAACCATGTAAAATTAGAGTCTTTGGGGAAGTAATTTATTCTGTGTTTTAAAAAATTCCATAGTTATTGATAATTTTAGGCTTTCTAAATTTTCATGTGTAAGTTTTATTAATTTAGGTTTTTCTCAGGGAAAACATACATATCATCAAGGTTTACAACACTTTTTGCATGGAGTTATTTAGACATAAAGCAGAAAGAACATTTGAGAAGATATTTGAAAATGTATAGAATTAAGGGAGGGAGTGTCAAATTTGTATATATTTAATGAGATTGGGAAGATCAGAAATAAAAACATGTAGAGGAAGGTGATAAGGTTGAGTAGGAGGCTCCAGAATTTGGGGTTGAAGCACTAAACCAGATGGGTTGCTTGAAATAAACAAAACTAAAGTCAAAATCAAAATCATAGTCAGAAAGAAACACTAAGAATAAAGCCAAGAAATTGAATATTAAATATCATCCTTAAATGCAGTTGAGGAGACCAGAAGGCAGGAAAGTAAAACTGAGTCTGGGCGCAATGAATGGAACTACAGGTGGTCAAGAACCAAGATCCTGGAAGAATTCTTGAGGAATATTTTAATGTCCTGTGATTCTATGGGTTAGAGACATAACCATAGAAGAATGATACATTTATTCATGATTCTTTGGGTTTTAAAAAACAAATCTGCTAGCTTACTCAAAGGAAATGAAATGGCTCATGTGACTCAAAGCTATTTAAGGGTTAAAGCTATCTGCGGGAAAACTCTTCATCCATTGTATCCACTTTCCATTGTGTTGTTTTCAGTCTCGGGCAGATCATCTTTTTGTTGTATTAAAAATTACTCTTGCACTGCCAGGCTCTCTCATTTCATCATTTCTGTGTAATCTCAAAGGTTACAACCATGCCCTTTCCAGATCGTTGCACAAAATTCTCAGGTAAAATTTTGGCTCTGCTTTGGTCAGATTATTATGCTTGAACCAATGCTGTGACAGGGAAATGGATATATGCTAACTGGCCAGGCCTGGAGCACATGCACAACACTGAAGTGGGCAGAACTAACTAGGATAATTAATAATGGGACAGGTCGGTCTCTCAAAGAGATGGGCAGACTTCTCCTCAGATTGTGTGTGTGTGTGTGTGTGTGTGTGTGTGTGTGTGTGTACACAAAGCTTGCTGATTCCAAGCAACTATATATATATACAAATAGGTTGCTGATTCCAACTACACACACACACACACACACACACACACACACACACACACAAACACACACACAGTCAGTTCCTTGGTATCCATGGAGGATTGGTTCCAGGTCCCGCTGGAGATACTGAAATCTGTGAATGGTCATTCTCTTATATTAAGTGGAGTATTTGCATATAAACTAGACATAACTTCTTGTATACTTTAAATCTTCTCTATAAATTACTTATAATACCTTAATACAGTGTCTACACATCACTTTATTAGCATGGATTCAACATAGTTCTTGGTGCACGGCAAATTCAACTTTTACTTTTTGGAACTTGGTAGAATGTTTTTATACAAATATTTTTGATCCTCAGTTGGTTTACTCTATTGGTGTGGACCAACAAATATGAAGGGCTGGCTGTGTGTGTGGGGGGGTGGTGGGGGAGTTTGTGTGTGTGTGTATGATGCTGGAATGTATAGAATAGATAAAACAAAAAGCACCAGGGAAATGGTGTAAATTAATTAGTTAAGGGGTTGACTGAACAAAGGATTCATGAATATGTAGAAGTAGATTAAAACTTACAGTGAAAACAAGTATGGTAGCCAGATTTGTGTGCCATTCATCTCTTTTGCCTGCAAGGAAAACAAACAAAAATAATTTAACAAGTTATTTCTTGCTCTAGATAAACATGAGGCACTAAAAGCAGCAGCTTTAGAGAAGGGTTTAGAATATTTGCATCCACAGATCTGTTCTCTCATGGATTAACTATGTGACTTCAGATAAGTCATTAACCTCTCTGTGTATCAGAGGCATGACAATTCCATATTTTATGGGATTGTTGACAGAATTAAATGAGATGCACTGGTTAATAAAACTGGAGATGCCTAGCACATTGCTGGTACCCAAAATATATTAGTAGATTGAAAGGGGAATTTAAAGATGCTAGTTTATTATTATCATCATTATAAGTCCCAGTTTTAGTAATTACATTGCCAATATATTTTTTATTTAAATTTTTATTTTTTAATCAGCTTTATCCTTTATGGGGAAATATTGGAACCATTTAAAATTAATTCTTCTGACTACCTTTCCATGGCTCCCTTAAGTAGCTGAGTAGAATCTCAGACACATGAAATAATGACCCAATTTAAGTTGCTGTGTTTTTTTAAAGCACTGGAAAAGAGGAAAGCACTTCAAAGTAATTAACATGAACATGCTCAATTACGTTTCTGTATGACATGCCAACACCACTGACTGGAAAGTCTGAAATTAGAAATCTCAGAATCCTCAATTGCTGACACAATGAGGTCCTAAGGTGTCCCCTTCTTTCCTCTCAGGATGGTCTTTTAGAGAATTATTAAGTATTAAAAGGTTAAAAACTAAGAAAACAGTAGCATTAAGGGGTAAAAAAGCTCTCCCATCAGGCTAATGGGTGGAAGGGTAGGGTCACTGAATGTAGCCTTATTTCTGCTGGCTGGCCATGTTTCTTTCCTACCCAAGCTCCAAAGTAAGCGGACTATGTAAGCGGGAATGAAATACACAACCCCCTTGTGACTGTGAGCAGCAAAGCATTCTCCGTTTGTGGTTTTCTTCAAATGAGGCTGCTTGGAATATGTGTTTGAAAACACTGAGACTCTTTATTAATCAAGCACTTCACTCTCCCTGCCAGCATAACGTTTCATTGATGTCAAAACTCCCTTAAAAATGGTTTTGGAGCCACTTCTTGTACACAGACTTCAACAGAAGAAATATTTTTGGAATTGTAAATAGAATAATTGAGGCAAATATTTGCCCATTTGGAAAGCTTCTGTAATGGCTTTAATGTCCGGTTGCATTTTAAATATGCAGATCTGGTTATGGGTGGTAGATACAGGGACGAGGATGAAGTATACCCCAATCTCTGGGTTTGCCTTCGAGAGTTAAATCACAAAATGGGCTGGATGAGAGAAGACATAGGAAAAATCTCTTTGAACAGATAAATTTGTTTCTGGGCAGAAGCAAGCAGTGACTAAATCAGTTAACTGCTTAGAAAGGATATGCCAATCAGATTTGGGCTTGCTGAGCAGAAGCTAAAGAAAAGAGGAGTCATAAAGACATACATTGGCAATGCCCATTCAAGAGCTGCACTGAATAGAGGATGTCTGGTTCTTGAGATACGTGCCAAGACCTAGGAGCAGGTCCATTTTGATGATACAGATGGTCACATAAGGCTACTACTGTTACATAAGCTGAAACATTTGAGTTAGATAGGAAATACCCCTATTCTAATTCCATGTACTTGGAAATCTCTTCCCAAGTCAGTCTTCTTGTAAGAAGATAACGTGCAATTTAGGCCACTTGGAAATTGTGGTATAAATTATGGTAGAGCATCTCTTTGTAAATGAGTAGATAGGCATCTTGTGTTTCATTGATCCCTGTGAACTTGTGAGTATGTGTCTACCAAAACAGATGGATCTGCTCTCCGTGCTGGTAAATCAGGTTTCTGGGCCTGCAGGTTGAGGGCTAGAACTTGGGCAGTGGTAAATCCTTTCAGGTAACTGATTCTCTGTGAGGAATTCTGGCAGAAACAAGATGGGTTTTGCTACTGATGACTTTTGCTAAAGACGGTATAATCTTGAGTAAATTAATCTCTCCAAGGCTTACTCTTCTTATCCTGTGGGAAAGAGATGCTTACTTTTCAAGGACACTGTAAGTTTTGGGGACATTATCAATGGTCCTGATAATGCTCCTGAAGCCTCTTTCTGCTCTAAAGTTATATTATGATGCTCCAGATAGACAAGTTGGGATGTCTACCAGTCTGTGACTCTGCTTTGACAACCTCCACCTCTCATTCCCCAGAGTGATTCCTGCAACAATGTTTTTACTCTCTGACTCTCATTCCCTACAGGTTAGGACACTTGGTTCAGTAGAAGTAACACTGGATCAATCAGTTTATTTCTCCCATAAATATTAGTTGGGCTCCAGTGGCTCTATCCAATCTCTGTTGAATACCTTAACTGGTGGGATATTAGGGTTACCTGCTTCATAGTTATGTGAAAGTTATACACAAAGAAAGATGAAGGGCTCAAGAAGCATCAATAAAACAAAAACAAAAACCACTAACAAAAATCTACGAAGCTGAGAGAAATGGAGAGAACATGGTTCTCAACCTTAAAAATTGTTCTTTTATTGACCTCAGTGACTTATGGGACCCAGCCACATTCTCTGCTTATTTTCCATGAGACATTTCTAATATTATTCCATTACTCTCATCATCCCCCTCAATGAAGTGCAGTTAATTGGAACTGGTTTTATTACATGACAACCTGTGAATCTCTGTTCTTCAATCTCTGATTTGAAACCATGAGATGCAAGGCAAATGTCACACCCTTGGTGTGGAAACTTCTCGAGAAAGCACAGGATAATCTGCTCATGAAAAAGAGCTGACAAGTAGGCCGGGTGCGGTGGCTCATGCCTGTAATCCCAGCACTTTGGGAGGCCGAGGCGGGTGGATCACAAGGTCGAGAGATCGAGACCATCCTGGTCAACATGGTGAAACCCCGTCTCTACTAAAAATACAAAAAATTAGCCGGGCATGGTGGCGCGTGCCTGTAATCCCAGCTACTCAGGAGGCTGAGGCAGGAGAATTGCCTGAACCCAGGAGGCGGAGGTTGCAGTGAGCTGAGATCGTGCCATTGCACTCCAGCCTGGGTAACAAGAGCAAAACTCCGTCTCAAAAAAAAAAAAAAAAAAAAAAAAAAAAAAAAGAGCTGACAAGTAATCTCTTCTTCATGGGAATTCCTGCTGTCTCAGAAGCATCTCTCTTCAAACACATTTCTGAGGAGCAACTGAAAAACACAAGTGTTGGGCTGTGGGTGCCTTAGAAAAAGGTCAGTGTTGTTCTAACAGGCCCAGCTGAAGTTTTTATCCTCATGATGGACAAATTTACTAATTTTCTTCCATCACACTCTACACTAGACTGGGGAGAGGTGCTCTCCTGATTCTTGTTCAGGTGTGTTTCAGCGGAGAAAGACACTCTGAGCCTAGCTGTGCCCTGATGATGCAATGACACCAAGGACCCCCCAGTTGTCAAGGCCCTATGGGAAAGGCCCACCAGCCAGGATCTCTGTGCAGAAAGGAATGAGCTTGTGGCATGAAAATCCCCGGAGTCCTGTACCTAGCACTAGAGAAGGTCTCCAGAGTGAGAGCAACAAGCTCCCTTCCAAGCTTTCATTAGCCTACTTGGTGAGGATCCTATTTAAGACATTCCTTTCAGATATTTCTGTAAAGAGACAACCTTTACAGAAATGAGAGCTGGGCAGACCTGGGTTGAGGTGCTCAACTTATTGGTGGTCTGGCCATGGGCAAGCTGATTAACACCTTCCAGCTTTAATATCCTCATGTGTAAAATGGGGACATGGTGGTGAGGACCAAGTAAGATAATGGAAATGATAAAGAGTAATGGAAATCAAGAGTATGCAATACTCTTCAAATCTCCCTTTGATTACTCTTTTCCTTTCCGATAGTGAGTAGTTGTCCATTGATTTTTCTGCTAGAGAATTTGATTATCTTTGCTGAATCATTGCTGTTTTATAAATATGGTCTCAAAGAGCCTCTGAGGTTTTTGTTTTTATGACCTGGAGTCTGATTCTATGTTTTTTTGTATGGCTCTTGAGGGTACATCTATTTTCTTAATTCTAATTCAGTGTAGATACTGGGATGAGATAATAATTGGTATTATTCATTCAATTTCTACTAGATCCAAGGCATAATGCCTTCATTAATTCTCCCAGCAATACTTTAAAGTAGGTGCTACTGTTATCTGCATTTATGTTTTAATTCAAAAATATACTTAAAAAGCAAGCCACACAATAGGTTAACAACTTGTGTTGAAGCAGAGAGATACTAAGTAGCAAGGATAAGGCTTAAACCAGGGCTATTCAACTCCAAATATCCAACTCACCTCACTATGGCATAAAATATCATGAAATTTTGTCATTATGGGGATATTGACTACATAAAATAATAAGTCAGTGATGCATGATGGTGAAGGGAAATGAGGGTGGGAGAAGGTGAGAGAACAAAATGATGTTGACGACTCAAAAATTGGGTGTTATTGCAAAGCAGAAGTTAGTTTGAAGCACAAGATCCAAAGGCTGTCCCACACTCAGAGGTAGGGCAGTGACTGTATGGGTCTAGCCCAATGCACAGATCATATAAGCAAAAGATACATGGGTGTCACTGGTTAATGTTGTGAGGCAGATCCATGTTGGGGCACTGAGAGATGTGTCCCAGTAGGACATCAGCCAGCAGCTAGGCACATGCAGACATGATTTAGTTCTTTGGGGGAGGTAATAGGGCAACAGCAAAGAGTTGATGGTAATGAAAGGCTCATACAATAGACAATGGGTCCATTGCAGGATAATCGAACAAATTCTAAGGTAATTTAACCTACTGGCCCCATAACAATTCAACCCTTGGAGAGTTTCTTACTATCATTGCTTTCTACCAATAAATGAACTACCACCATTCCTTCTGACTCAGAGAAAACTACTGTGGTGTCTATAAAGAGGGAGTTGGTTGGAAAGTGTAGTTCAATTCAGTTCAACAAATATTTATGGAGCACCCGCTATGTGCCAGGCACCATGCTAGGCACAAGGATACAGAGATGAATAAGATACAGTCCTTGCCAGTAATGGCAAATACACAGCACAAATGTTGCCACTCCCTTGTCCTCCCTGCAGCAGACATCATTAATCAATCACCACATGGTTCCTGCTGATTCTGCATCTGGCCTCCACTCTCCTAAGCAGGCAGCTACTATCCATCAGTAGGCGATGCCAGGTCAGTCAAAACGAGTTGACACTTCTGCTTCAAAAGGTTATTAGTTTTGGTAAGGGAGAGAGATTGAAATGTGTTCTCATGTATATTAATCTGCAGTGTTTGGGTTCAAGGTAATAAAAGGGAAGTTTGGGGAATCCTGAGGTCTTAAAAAATGTTCGAATTTCCTTCATATCTTATTGTTACTATTTTAAAAGATTAGAGTGGCTGGGCAAGGTGGCTCCTATCTGTAATCCTAGCACTTTGGGATACCAAAGCAGGGCAGATCACCTGAGGTCAGGAGTTCGAGACCAGCCTGGCCAACATGGTGAAACCTCATCTCTAACCAAAATACAAAAATTAGCTGGGCATGATGGCACATGCCTGTAATCCCAGCTATTAGGGAGGCTGAGGGAGAAGAATTGCTTGAACCCAGGAGGTGGACGTCGCAGTGAGCCAAGAATGTGCCACTGCACTCCAGCCTGGGAGACAGAGCAGGACTCTATTTCAACAAATAAATAAATAAAAATAAGTAAATAAACAAATAAGGGGATAGAGGGGAGAATTTCTGTTAATAGAGACATGGTGTCTTTAGGGAAGCATTTCTCTTTAAGTGCAGAGTTAGTCTCATCAGAGAGAACTTCTCTTATCATACAGCTCAAGGCAAAATTAAAATCCATAAACAGTTTAAAAGAGTATGAACTCTTGCTAGAACTGCAATGTATCTACCCCAGAGGTCCTAAGAATTTGCTAACCCCTGACTGCCAGTTCTTCTGCAGCCAAGAAAATCAAGCATCTAAGAACTCCTTGGGGAAGGAAGGGTGGTGAATGGAGACCTATTATAAAATATACACCTTCAAGAGAACAAGAATTACAGGTAACCTCCCTCTTCTCCAAAGCTAGTGGTGGTAATAGAACTCCTCTCTGTGGACACTAAGAAGGCTTTGCTTGTTCTGTGGCTTTGACCATTTATATTTAATTTATGTTTTTAATTTTCTGGAAAGAGCCCAAAGGAGCCCACTGCCTGATGGAGTGCATGATACAGGTTTGGTAAATACAAGTTAACATAAAATAAAAATACTCCAGTGCCTTTAGATGTATCTAAAACAACAGAATTAAGAGACTCTAAATGCTAGGGTAATAATTATCTTTCAGTTTATCTTAAGTGACAAAGTGCAAGGGAAGAAAGATGGATAATGAAAGAAATGGAAGGGGGCTTTAAAATGACAGGATATAGCATTAAGCATGGTTGAACTAGACTTAAATGTTGGCTCTACCAGCCTTCCTGAAAATGGAACATTATAGCCTTGCAAAATTGGATTTCACGGGGAGAAAAAAATCAAACATAACACTTCTCACTCTGAATCACTTTACCCAAAAGAGGGTTTTGAATTGAAACCTTCATTACTGCCAATAACTGAGTTTACCTAAATAATCTCTAGCACTTTGGAAAGAGGGTAAGGCCACTGCTGTTTGGCAGATTTAAAAAAGACAGGAGTGGTGTCCTAGAGAAACCTTTTCTTCCCTTGAACTTTTTCAAAAACGCTCTCTTACTTTGGGCCCCCATCTCCAGAGTAATACATTGTGCAAAGTGTAGAATATAGACCCATAGAAATATTGGCTTATTAACATGTATTTTTCTTTGGTATTGTCCATGTAGGCATTATATGCAGACTTTTTTATTCTTTGGAAGGGTAAGGCAAGCTATTTAAGCCTACTTGATTTCAGGAACTACCCAAAGAGACATCCCAGACCCTGAAGAAACTTGCATCTGTGTTCAAACAGTTGAATTTAGACAAACTGATGACATTCTAAATTATATTCTTAGATTCCACACTTAGTAAGCAGCTTCTAAAAGCAAAGTACTATGCTTAATGTACTGTGAAACTTAGTAAGATTTTTATACCTGCAATTCCAAGTCTTTGTGTGCCACTCTTAACCTGATTGGAATTGCGTATGAGTTCCCGGATTGAGACTTTCACTTTGCTTGTACAACAACAGACACGGTCAACAACAAATAATATTCAACAGCCTCTGGGTGCATTGGTGTTTACGTAATTCTAATGATTACAATAAGAGCAGACACTTTAAAAATTCCTACTGTGTGCCATCCTGTGTCCTATGCTCTTTACTTGCACTAATTCACTTGATCCACGTAACAATCTTATGTGGTTGTGATATTAGTTTCCTAGGGCTGTCTTAATCAATTGCCTGAAACTGGGTGGCTTACAACAGAAATTAATATTTTCACAGTTCTGGAAGCCAGAAGTTCAAAATCAAGATGCCAGCAGTGTGAGTCACTTCCTTCTGGAGTCTCAGAGGAAGAATCTGTTCTGTGAGTCTCTCCTTCTTTCTGGGGACTTCCTGGCAATTGTTGGCATTTCTTGGTTTGTAACTGCACCCCAATCTTTGCCTGTCTTAACATGGCCTTTCCCTCCATGTGTCTCTGTGTCTTCTCCTTTTCTGTATCTTAAAGGATATTCATGAGATTTATGGCCACCCCAATACAGAATGATCTTATCTGGATATACTTATCTTAATTATATCTAAAAAGATCCTTATTCAAAATAAGGTCACATTCTCAGGTTTCAGGTGGCACTTATTTTGGGAAGCCACTATTCAACTTACTGTGATCTTCACTGCACAGATGAGGAGGTGGAGTGTCAGTTTAGGTAGGTTGTACAAGGTCACGGAGCAAGTGAGAGGGAAAATCAAGGTTTGAGCCTTGGTGTCTGAGTCCAGAGGCATTGATCTTCACAATCACAGTATCAACCATTCTGCTATGCTATGTTTTTTTTTCTCCTCTACACTTTTCTGTGAGGAAAGAGTCACCCAATATGGTGACTAACTAAATTCCTTCAATCACTGCAGCATGATGAAATGAATTGATGTGGGACCACATAGATCTGAATGGTGCAAAGGGCGGATTGCAATAGATGCTGCTGATCCCACACAGATACACTAATATCCTCTTAACTAGTTTGGTTATTGTGCTCCAAGTTCTGTAGGTGATTCTGCTAATGGCTCACATCTACAGGTTTCTCTGGGAGATTGTCCAGTGATTGAAGCCACATTGCCCAGAGGATGTTAAGCTAAGGCTCCGTCTCCCTGACATACAATAGACTTGACTGGTTGGGGCAGGGGTACAAAAATCTCACTCCCTTATCTCAAGACAGGACTGAATCCTCTAGTGGGCTAGACTTCACCTGGCCTCAGATTCTTGCATCTCTGCATCCCCTTCTCTACCCTGCTACTCTTCTTCTTTCCACGGTTTTCTAAAGAGATCTCCAGGAATAAATCGCAAGGTACCCAAATCTTCACATCAAGCTGCGCTGCATGGATCAGAGAACATTTTTTCTAAGTCACTTCATTTAGTGACAATAACTAGTAGCCTTAACTATCTCTGCTTCAGAGGTCGGGAAATGGAAATTCAGAGAAGTTCAGGGATATGCAGAGGGCTTCATAGGAAGTACGTGATGGAGCTGGGTTTCAAAGTTCGGTTGTCGGCAAGCCCCACTTTCTATTAAACTTTCCTGTCTGCTTAGCAAAATACTCAGGCTCAAGAAAAGCATGCTCTTGGGAATTGTTCTGGTCTAATGAAAGTTTTTTGGGCTTTGGAATCAGTCACAATTGAGCACTTAATAAATAGAGGCTATTAATTTTTTTTTTAAAAAAGTACACATTTGAAACATTTTTTTAAGAAAAGAAATTATTTTCCTGTTTTCTAAGGCTGTGAGAATTGTCTGGGATGATGCACGTTTGCACATTAAGGGCTTTGCATTGCATTTGACACATAGAGCACACTCAGAAAAGGCAAGGAAATTAAATATTGTAAATTTCACTCCTGTCCAATGCCACAGCTTCTGAAACCTGAAGTCTGTGACTCACCAGTTCTGAACCCGAGTCCTGATGCGGCACCTCCAGGAGACACTTCAGCTTCCTAAGTCAGCTGGACCACCCATGACACAACCACTTCGAGGCAGTCATCCATGGAACTGCCAACCTGAATTCAGAGTCAATGATAAGGGAGGCTTCCAAGGCAGAGTGAAAAGCACACACCTGAGAAATGAAAAGAGGTGGCAAAGGTCACAGTTCTCAGGATGAATTGCACTGTGTGTGACACCCTGGCTGAAATCCTATCCCACAGGGCCATCAAGGGAGCAATTTTAAAAAGTGGCTGAAATTGCTTCCATGTTCTTTTTTTTTTCTTCTAAAAATATCTATGCTGAGAGTTTTACCCCGTGTGTGTGTGTGTGTGTGTGTGTGTGTGTGTGTACATGTGTGTGTATACATGTGTGTACCTGCTCATGCTTATGCAGGCCTCTGTGCTGTATTTAGTGTCTTCATTCAGACAGCACTTCTTTAAGGTTTTGCTTGATGTCTGCCTCTCTCTTCCATTGCCTTTTCTCTAATTCACACTCTACATTGCAGCAAGAACGTTATTCCTCTGTTTAATATACTTTCATGGGTCCTCATTTGTCTACACCTCTTCTCATGGGACACATTCACTGCCTTCTACTTTTAACTTATTTAGCTACCTTCTTTTACACAATGACCACTTCTTCCTTAAAGATCCAGTGTTGACATCATCTCTTCCATTCATGGAGGCTTCTCAACTCTTCCAGGCAGAGTGAGTCATCCCCTTCCCTGGGTTCCTCTGGCATCTTATAGAGACTTCTGTTGTGGATGCCTCTGCTCTGTGCCACAATGATGTGTCCACAAGTTTCTCTCTCCCACAACATACACTGTGATATTCTTTAAAACAGAGATGGTGTCATGAATTTCTTCTTTGGCAGGTTTGAAAATATGAAGAACATTATAGTTTTTTTTTAAGAAAATAAAAATGAATAAACAGAAGGATAAAGCATTAGGCTTAAACTCTATGTCTGGAATGCTGTATCTGTAAAAGGAGGATGATAAAGATACCCAGCTGTGGTGGATTAAATGATTGACTGCAATTCTTTACTGTTTCTTTTTGTGCCACATGGGCAGAAGCTTGGGTATGTTACTCATGTTGGCCAAGAACATGTGGGTAGACATGAGAGGGTGCCAGTTCTAAGCCTGTACCTTAAGAGGAATCACAGTGTCTCCTTACCCCTTGCCTTCTTCCATTACCATGAGAAGCATTCTGTCTCGATACCTGCTTTTATTATCTCTACAGCCTGGATTGCAGTATGAAGACATGTGCAGAAGAAATGCTGACGCCGACCTCAGACTCACAGTGAGAAGCAGAACAGCCCAAGGAAGCTCAGCCTAGGGCCACGGAGACAGCCTAGTTAAACTATGGATCTGGGACAATAAATGTTTCTGTTTTTAAACCACTGAGTTCTGAGGGATGATTTGTTACACAACATTATAGTGGCAATAGCTGATACTTCAACCTTATTTAATTTTTGTGGGGGCTAAATTTGATAATTCATGTCAAAAGTCCTAAAACATGGTAAGAACAGATATTAGGATCCACTATTATTAATGTTTGATCTTTATTAGCTTATAAAACTAAATAGTTTTTAGGAAAGACCAGTTGGAAGAAAAAAAAAGAAAGAATCTATTTATCAAATTCAATGAGGTTCTCATAGCTGAACTGGCAATTTCTTTGATATTTGCTAAAAGCTTTCATAGAATGTGAGGCAAGATGATGTGCTGTGCCTGGGAGACCTCAACAGATTCGAATTTAAGCAAAATAAAAACAGTCTTGGCATGGTGGCTCTCCAGCATGGGGGTTACATACTCACTTCTGTCAACATTGGGATGCTCCAACAGCTTTCTTACAACATTTTCATTTTGCAAAGCACTTTATTTGACAATCCCTCATTTAACCATTCCTTGGAGCCAATCTGTACACAAAAATAGGCAATTAATTCTTAGATACTGCCGAAAAGTGAGACTTTTAAAGCTTCAGCCAATAGCCTCTCTTTGTTCATTGATGGGTCCCATATTTCCATCTTCACTCCGAACTGCCCTTCTAATCTCCAAACTAAGATGTCTAATTGCTGCTACTAATCCATGCCATGAGGTCTCAGACTCACATCACACTTAAGATGTCAGAAACAAGAATCCATCATCTTCTCTCTGTATCTTGGCCCTTGGCCCCAAGCTGTGGCTCCAATTGGGTCCTTATCTCAGTACCCAAACCAGAACATGGTGACATCCATGACTCCTCTCTCTCACTTTCCCTTTCTCTATTCCTTTTCCCAGACATCCAAGTTTTAATTATTTCTCAGATCACTTCACCTCCCGTTATCACCTCTTTTATGTCATCTTTTGCCTGGTTAATAGTAAAAACTTCCCTCTATGTCTCCCTGTTTCAACTTCTCTTCTATCATTTCTCTGTCCTCCAAGTTGAGCTCTTTCTGCTTTTTTTTATATTACTTATTATTGATCAACATCTTCTTTTTACTGTGTATATCTGTCTATGTGTGTCTGTATGGGTGTGTGTGCATGTGTGCATGTTTTTCTAAGTATACTTTATTCTCCCTATTGTATTGTAAATTCCTGTCTTCAGGAGTCATGCCCAGAATTTTGTTTACACTCAAGAAAAACTTGGAGACCTAATCAAAATTCACATTAGATATTTAACCAAACTCTCAGGATGTTTCTAATCCTTCATTCCCATTCATATTAGTCCATTCTCACATTGCTAATAACGGCCTTCCTGAAACTGGGAAATTTATAAGGAAAGAGGTGTAATTGACTCACAGTTCCACATGACTGGGAAGGCCTCACAATCATGGTGGAAGGCGAAGGAGGAGCAAAGTCATGTTTTACATGGTGGCAGGCAAGAGAGAGCTTGTGTAGGGGAACTCCCTTTATAAAACCATCAGATCTCCTGAGATTTATTCACTGTCATGAGAATAGCATGGGAAAAACCCACCCCAATGATTCATTTACCTCCCACTGGGTCCCTCCTGTAACACATGGGAATTATGGAAGCTACAATTCAAAATGAGATTTGGGTGGGGACACAGCCAAACCATGCCACCATTTATTAAAGCAGAACTATTTTAAGGGGAAAAGCAGCAATGAGTTCAGAGCAAATATCAGTCTACTAGGGATCAGTTGAATCCCAGTTCAGAGTACAGCTGTCTATAATAGCTTGTGTAGGAAAGTCTCTTGATAGGAGCAAAGGCTGAAAGGGATATCAAAACATAAAGTGAAAGAGTAGTTGGGCATGGTGGGTCACACCTGTAATCCCAACACTTTGGGAGGCTAAGACAGGCAGATCACTTGAGGTCAGCAGTTTGAGACCAGCCTGGCCAAAATGATCAAACCCTGTCTCTACTAAAACTACAGAAATTGGCTGGGCATGGTGGCATATGCCCATAGCCCTAGCTACTTGGGAAGCTGAGGCACGAGAATCACTTGAACCCATGAGATGGAAGTTGCAGTGAGCCAAGATCATGCCACTGCACTTCAGTCTAGGTGACAGAGTGAGACTCTGTCTCAAAAATACTACTACTAATAATAAGGTGAAAGAAGAGGAGATGCTAACATTACAAAACACATGCTGATTCCTAGGTGCTGCTCTGGCTGTTTCTCCCCCTTTATCTGGTTCATGTTCAGCGGGTGGGAGGTAGGAAGAGGGACCAGCAGGAGGTTGAGAGGTGAGGCCATCTGCAAAGCTCTGCATCCACAACATGCTAGCTACATTTTTCACCATGTTTATAATACAGTTCCAACATACATAATATGGGGATGATGGTTAAAGTATTTACCTTTAAAGTCATTTTGAGAAATACATGAAATAAAACCCCGTACAGTCTCATGCAGACCTCAATGCCACTATTTAGAGGTTGTTAATATCCATTTTACAGGCAAGATAAACCCTCTCAGAACAGCTTGGTGATTGATATAAGAAGAGTAAAGTTGAGAATCCAGCCCTTATTGAGCCTAAAGTCCAAGTACCTTCTGCCTTTCCAGTATGCTCTCAGTCTGGGATTAGAGGGACAAGATGGGAGGTGACATGCAGGAACAATCTCTTGGAATTGTCCCTTATTACTCACGACCCTCCCTCTCTCTGAACACCTTTCTCCACACATTTTCCTCTTTCATCTGGCCAAAGGTTTTCCTTTCTTTAAGGACCACCAGAAATAGTGCTTCCATGATGATGTCAGCCAAGCTCATGCTCCTGCCCCGTGGGCTCTACCTCAGACCCTGATTCTGTCATTCTCTTTCCAAACCTTGAGATGACAGTTACTGTGTCAATTGTGATTTTTCTTTTCTTTTTCCTTTTTTTTTTTTTTTTTGGCTGTCAGAAGTCAGAAGTGTTAATTTTCTGAGGACAAAATAATCTTTTCAACCATCTTATTATGCATCATTTTTCAAGGAAGATGTTGGGAATTACAGAGAGTGCACACAAATGAAATGATCTTGGTACTGCTGACAAAGTCTTGGATCTGCTCTGAGTTTAAAGTGAGAAGACGAGGATGCTCCAGGATACCCGAGCAAGCTGACTACCCTAAGGGGGAGAATGGCTGAGTCCTAACTGTCTTTTAGAAGTCAAGTGCATTTTTTCTCCCCTGAGAAAGAGACTGCTTTGTTTATGATGTGGCTTTGGGTGGATTAAGTTGGGCAGGCAGCACACAAAAGAATCCTCTTAAGCCTCATCTCCTCTGAGGCCCCGTTTTCCATTTTCTGACAGCACTGGCTGTGACTTCAGTCTTACTACCTGACTGATCTTTCACCCTAAGACAGAAACAAAGGTGATGAAATTGAAGGCTCAGGAAGGGAGTCTGGCTTTTCACCTTGCAGGTGTAAGGAAGAAAAGGCTGGTGTGGGGGAGGGAACTGTAAGGAATGCCGCTACACTCTGTGGTCAGCTTTTCCAAACACAACCCAAAAAACCGGTATAGAGTCAAACGCAACCCACCCTCTAGCAAAGTGCCACGAGTCAGAGTGAGGGGAGGAACACTTTTGAGAATGCAGCTGGCCGTCATTTTAGCTCTTAGCAGAAGAAAAGGTGCAGACAAAATAAGTTGTCTGGACAAACCACGAGGTGGATTAGTAATGCCTGAACTTGACGAAGAAGCCAGAGCCCAAGGTCAAAGGATAAACTGATTGGTGGGATCTTTTCTGATGCCTGAATTTTAGTGAAGCGATTAATGCCAATTAGAATGACGCTGGAAAAGAGGCTGGAAAGCCGGGGCCTCCGGAGCATGTCAAGAGAAGGGTTTTGTCAGCTGAGGAGCAAGAAAAGATGGGTGATTAGGAAACATAATTTGCTCAATTACTTGTGATTTGGCTCAAGCTGGTTTTTAGGACTATTTTTGTAACCTGAAAATAGGGGCCTTAGAAGCCTTTGAAATGTAGAGTGAAATCATTTCAATCCAGAGCAGACTTTAAGAACATAAAATCTGCCAGGCTAGATTGGCATCACTGTGGGCCCAGGCTGCCATTTTGTCTTTGACAGGGGCACTGGGGCAGGTGGGAGGTGGATAGGAAAAGGGCTGAACCGTCAAACACAAGAATTAAGGAAGTACCCTAGATTTCTCTAGCTGTTGTAGTCCATTTGTATTGCTATAAAGGCATTTCTGATGTTGGGTAATTTATTTTTTTTAAAAAAGGGGTGTATTTGGCTTGCAGTTCTGCCAGCTGTACAAGAAGAGTTATGTCAGCCTTTGCTTCTGTAGAGGGCTTCAGGAAGCTTTCACTCATGATGGAAGGTAAAGCAGAGCTGAGGAGCGCATATCGCATGGAGAAGGGAGAAAAGAGTGAGTTGGAGAAGGTGCTAGACTCTCTTTAACAATCCAACCTCTCAGACACAAACAGAGCAAGAACTCACTCATTGCCTCAAGGACTGGCACCAAGCCATTCATGAGGAATCTGCCCCCGTGACCCAAATACTTCCTACTAGGCCCCACTCTGGGGATTACATTTCAACATGAGATTGGAAGGAGACAAATATCCAAACTATATCAGTAGTCTATCATGGACTGTCACCTAAATCAGCCACTGAAATTATTCCCAAGCTATCATTGTGTTTGGCTTTCCTGCTTTTTGGAGTAAAATGGTGCTATGTTGACCCGACCCCTTACTAGCTGTATGGACTCTGGCAAGCTACTTAAACTCTTAGTATCAATATCCACATTTTAAATATAGGTCAAATAATAGCTATTCTCATAGAATTGTTTTGATCAATAAGTGAGGAAATAATAAAATATGGGTAATAATATTATAGCACTTACAACTTACCACACACTGAACTAAACAACATACACATACGTTAACTGATTCTTCTTCACACACCTATGAATTTGGATTCATAAACCCCATTTCAGAGAATAGGAAATTGTTCCTTCTACACTTGGAATTACCTTGGCCATAGAACTAACAGCTTTGTCTTCCAACCTTTGTATCTCAGGATCTGCTCAACTCACAGAGTAGAAGGTATGAATGAATGAACTGGTTCTTACTTCGGTTTTAGTTGTTTCAGAAATATGCATTCTCTCAGTTGCCTAAAAGATTGGGCAACTCAATGTGATAGAAACTGCGACAGTTGCATGCATATTATCCCAAATAATGAAGAGTCCTTTCTGAGAAATAGAAATAGCTGGCCTCAAACTGTATTTATAATCACTTTCTCCTGGGCTTAGCACCCAGAGTCCAAGAACCACATTAACCAAACTGTATAGAATAAATTAAGATATTTGAGCTTAACAGACAAAATATTGTCTTTTAAAAAAATAACTTGGAATAATACTCACTGGTTGCTTCAGTCTCACTTCGTTTCTTCAAAAAAATATATATACGTTTTGAAGAAAACTGATAAATATATTAAAATATATAAGAAATATGTATTAAATGTATTTGAAATAAATATTAAAAGTACATAAAATATCTATTAAATATATTAAATGTACAAGAAATATATATGAAATATATAAAATGTATATACACATATATACAAAATACATATGAAATGCATACACAAAATGTATGTATAAAATGTATGAGATATACACACAAAATATATACATGAAATACAATATATTTCAACTTCCTTCAGAACAGTATGAGACCTAAAATATAGGGATGTGTAAACTTTTATGTAGTTCTTTCTTCTATGTTTTCCACATGTATGGGAGAAAGTATACGCATTGCAGTAGTAACATTTTATTTCTAGTGATTGCCTATTCTAGACAACTTGATGTTGTCAAGCAGATAGAAGAACTCATTTTAAATAGTGGCAATAGACATGAGTAAGATATCTGTTAAAAAGGCACAGAGAGAACCAAGAACTAAGTTGAACTGTCATCAGCAAAGATGCAAAGTTCATTGAACGTTAAAAGAGTTGGGTTGGCCAACTCTGGTAATCTGACTTGAGTATTAGAAGGATTTAACTATTAAGCTGCATTAGAGTTGCTCAGACTCAGCACTATTGAGATCTTGAACTGGGCGATTCTTTGTTGCAAAGAGCTGTCCTGTGGCTTACAGCATGTTAGCAGCACCCTTGACCCCCTTCCATCAGATGTTAGTGGCATCATCGCCCCTCACTGTTGCAACCCAAAATATTTCTAGACATTGCCAGATGGCTACTATGGAAGCAAAATCACTCCTCTTAAAAATCAGATTTAATTTATATTTGACTTACATTTATACCAGAAATTAGCAATTTTTTTTCATTTTTGCAGAGTAATAGAGTAAATATTTTTGCCTTAAGACCTACTACTATACTAGTCATTATTGTGCAAAAACATATATATATATATATATATATATATATATATATATATATATATATAATATGTAAGTGAAAGAGCATGCAATTGTTCCAAAAAATCTTTATTTAGAAAAAAGCATTAAAAATGTGACTGGTTTTGACCCATGAACTGTAATATGCTGACCTCTGATTTATTTTACTGAGAAATAACAGGGCATAAGATAATATAATGTGTTGCTTGTACTGAGTGAAAAAGAACATTTCCACTCAAGACTCAAATAAATGCACTGGTAGCTCTGTTCACAGATATCTGCTGCAGTCTTCTCAATACACACACACACACACACACACGTGTGTGTGTGCATACATACTTTTTTGTTAAGGACACAAATTTGAAATCTTACTATATAATTATAACTTTGTATCCTAATGTTTACCTCTTGACATTATTTATAATATAAGTAATTTCTGGTGTTGTATATTCTTAATAAACCCAATTTTTAATGACTTGGTAAGTCATTCATTTTACTGATATTCCATAGTTCATTCTTTATTTCCTATAATTAGATATTTGTATTGTTTTTTCATTTTTTCTTATAATGTGATAAAAGTGCAATGAATATTCATTTATCTGATAATTTTTATAGGACAGATTTCTAAAAGAAGACTAAAGAATAAAAATAGTTTTAAATTTTCTTGATCATTTTTAGAAATTGACATTCAGAAATTATCTGATGGCTTATATTCCCATCAGAGAATTAGATATTCTGAATTTAGTGGCATCCTAGATTGTAAACTTCCAGCAGGCAGGGTCACAGCTTTTCTACTTTAACCATTCCCCATAGTACCCTGCACAATGTCTGCTATAACCCTCCATATATAGAGTAGAACGCAGAATTCCAAAATTGAGATATATGCTATTGTAAAAAATGTAAAATTTATTTCCATATCTTCCAAAAAGCTCTGGTTTGCAGTTCATGAGAGTGACCGATTGTACGTGGACTGTCCCTACAAGTATGGGACAAGCAGTAAAGGCAAGAGTCTCAATATTCAAGTTGCATAAATGAACATGTCACAAATTGACTGGGTGTAAAAAAATGACATAGGAGTCACATAGTGGAGTTATTGACATGAAAGGAAGATGAGAAGGGGTCCCATTTCCTTGCACAATTCTAGGGTTTGTGTCCTTTAAATCTGTGGAATATTACCATTAGGAAAATATCATTTATGTGGATCATTGGATTTCCTGTTTTTAATCCCTGCAAGCATTCTGGCAATCTTGAGAGGTAGCAGAAACCACAATCATGCTGTACAGAATCTCCAGCTTGTACAGGCCACCCATTCCTATGGGGAAATTTCTTATAACTGGTTCTTTCTCACAATTCTTGCAGGCCTACGTGAGACAGCTGACCAGACTGCAGACCTGGGCTCTGTGGAAGGAACAAGGGAAGCTAAAATCTAGCACGTCTTGTGTTTTAGCCTCCAAGGGTTGTGTCTAATATGGGATGAGATGTCTGAGCCACACAAATTTTTCCAGAGAAAACTGGAGAGAACTAGTACTTTACCTCCGAGTGCTTATTTCTGTGGCTCTTTGGCAGTATTCCTTGAGCTCATTTCACCAGAACAGACTGTCAGTATTAGACCAGTCCTCCGAAACCTCTCTCTTTCAATCTCAGCAAAGTATATGTATATGCATAGGTATATCTATCTCTGCAAGTGTGTTTGAAAATTTTAAGATCATGATGTAAACGATGAACCCAGTACCCTTTGTTTACAACCTTATCACCCTGATCATGTGCTTTTAAATGTTTAAGTTACAGATTCTTCAGCCAGGAAATCAATGCTGTCTTCAATGATCATTATGCACTATTAGCTCTCAGTGATACTAGTTACTGAACGGGCACAGAGAACAGATTCTGAACGAACTGTGACTGGTTTTGGTGAAAATGAGTAAATGTGACCTAGCATTTTGAAAAGAACACATGTCACCTGTGTCAGGCTCTCTGCTTGGACTGACACTCTTGGCAGCATCTTAAGGCACTTGTAGCCTGTCTTAACCCTTCACTGAGAAGGTGACATATGATTAAAGCCCTCAGTTCCGTTACACACTTACATAAATGCCATATTCCTGGATAAGGGACTTGGTGTTGCTGGAGCTAAAATTGCAGCCCGTAACCCACACTTAGCACTTTCTGTTTTCCTTCTTGGCTTTACTTGCCCCTGTAGGACCAATCACTATTTAACACATAATAGATTGACTTATTTACACTGAGTATTGACTGTCCTCCTCACTGAACTCTAAGCTCAGCAAGGGCAGGTTGTGTGTGCTTGTTTCTGTTTTTATTCACTATGTGGAACCATTAAGTAAAACAGTTGGCAATGTACTTTGATTGCAGAGCACACAACAGTAGCTAGTGGATAGGCTTCCTTCTTGGATAGCTTAGGAGCTTTGAGAGCAGCCATTACGTATAGGAGTAGTGAATGTTTAATTATTGTGGCTATGATAATGGCTTTCTAGGAGAGCCCTGACTGGGGAACATTAAGTTGAGGTACATCAATTAGGTGTGAAATGGGTAAGGCAACACAACAAAACAGAGAATGAAAGAAACATTTGATCACTCACAGGTCCATGAGAGAAGAGGTGTGCCCAGGAGTGCTGACTGGAATTCTGAAGACAGCATGCTGTTCAACCAGTGGGTGGACAGCAGGAGCCAGAAATGACATACAGGATGAGGCCTTCATTAAGGTCCATGTGTATTATCCATCGGGCTTTCCTATAAGGATTGTGGATTGGTCAATTTAAAGAAAACGCTTGTGAATAGGATTGCTTATCTACATGATTCTGACATTGACCACTGAGTTTTATCACGGACAGTAGCTGTGGGATTTTAGGCTAGTGAAATACGAATAAATGGTCCACACTGCAAACAACAACATGGGAAAGAAAAGTTTTAACTAAGCTAAAGGTGAAGGGATATAAACAGGTTTCCAACAATGAATACCAGGTCTAAAAATGGATGCCAAGGCAACAACTATATTAAACAACTTTATGACATGTACATTTGTCATATAAATAGTCAGTCCTTTTGTAAGAAAAGTAACCAAATAGAGTACATTTGTCACATAAATAGTCAATCCTCTTGTACGCAAAGGAAATAATTTAATCAAATAGTCCTTTGTATGCAGAGAGAAAGAATAAAGATTACTACGTAACATCGTTAGATTTTTTGCTTAATGGATCTGCTTTTAAATGAGGAGGTTGCACATAAGCCACACTCTCAGTACTTGCCAACCATTATTTCAACTTTATAATGGCCCTATGAGGTCAGTTTTATCCTTTTTTTTTTTCCAATTAAGAAAATGAAAACTGAGACTACAAGGTGTAAAATGATTGCAAAAATTAGTGAACTGTACAGCTTTTCCACAGTATGAGGGTGGCCCCAAGAATTCCTCAAGAGCTGTGGAGTAGGAGTAGCTTTGCATTTATTACGAAGTCCCACAGGCACAAAAGTGCCCTCTAAAGGCATGATTTTTTTTTTCCTGAAAATTTTTATTGGGTCAAGACACAATAACATGACATTTTTATAGGACTTTCATCTCAGAATCCCAGAGCAATCCCAAAGCACTTAAAACAAATTAATTAGCTCTCACTACTTACAAGGTAGGTAGCAAATTATTTTCGTAGGAAATTAACTATAATAAGGCCAGCAGCAACAACATAACAAGTGCTAGTGAATTGCCTTAAAACAGGCGTCCCCAAACTACGGCCCGCTGGCCGCATGCGGCCCCCTGGGGCATTTATCCGGCCCCCTGCCACACTTCAGGAAGGGGCACCTCTTTCATTGGTGGTCAGTGAGAGGAGCACAATATGTGGTGGCCCTCCAACGGTCTGAAGGACAGTGAACTGGCCCCCTGTGTAAAAAGTTTGGGGATGCCTGCCTTAATACAATGCAAAGGACTCGTCTACATTTCCCACGTTAGAGGAGAGGCTACTTATTAAAGAAAAGTGGAGCAGGAACAAGATTTGAGAAGCTCTAGAATCTCTTTCCATGGATGGATGACTTAGAGGTAGCAATGGTTCTTGTGCTATGATAAGTAGTGAGGTTGACTTTTAAATCTCAACAAACATACGGTCATATATCCAAAAACATATATTTTTGAAAATATAGTTAAAGAGTTATGTGCCTCATTCAGTTCACAATATTTTACACCACTATATAAAGTTTGTAGGGTGATAAGTTTTGGCTATTTTTTAAAACATCATTTTCTGTCTACTCCTGTGCATGGCATCTGAGTAGAAAATGCCAAAATGAGCTTTTCCTATGCCAAGATTCCAAGATATCTCTTTTCTACTGTAATGATAGAAATATTTAGCGGGGCATGATGGCTCACACCTGTAATCCCAGCACTTTGGGAAGCTGAGGCAGGCAGATCACCTGAGGTTGGGTGTTCAAGACCAGCCTGACCATAGAGAAACCCCATCTCTACTAAAAATACAAAAATAGCTAGGTGTGGTGGCACATGCCTGTAATTGCAGCTACTTGGGAGGCTGAGGCATGAGACTTACTTGAACCTGGGAGGCAGAGGTTGCGGTGACCTTAGATCATTCCATTGCACTCCAGCCTGGGCAAAAAAAAAAAAAAAAATTGTGAAACTCCACTCAAAAAAAAATATTTAGCAATATTTATTGCAAGGCAGATTTGTCTTTTCACTTACCTCTTTACTGAAGCCTTGAGAATAATTTCCAAATAGAATCACAAAGTTCCATTAATCTGAGAAACTCTTATGATTTGTCTATTATAACTGGATTATCCCTAGAATAATTAAGAATCATTAATGTAGTCCATGTTGTTAAAGGTGATCCCATGTGGAAGACAGGTGAATTTGCTTGAGTAAAATAGAAGCACATGGAGATAAATGGCTACCAAAGTTACTGCAGCTAAATGCTGGTGAAGATGAGATTCACCTTTGACCTCTGACTCAAATCTGGTGCTCTTTCTCATTTACCCCACTGATAAAGAAAACTGACTTTGATTTTACTTTTTTTTTTCCCCCAATGGCTTAGCCAATTAACTTATTGTGTACAACTGATAGGTACAGGGGTCAGAGAAATTCTAGGCAGAAAAAGGCAGGTCCCTGGTGAAACTCCACCCTGAAGCTGAAAAGCCTGAAACCGTGGTCCAAAGTGAGAACTTATATCTCTGTTTTCTCACTTGAATGTTGCCTTTTCCTAATCTACCCATGACCCTCTTCCATCTCATCGTGTGCCTATAAAACCCCCAGACTCAGCCAGTAGATGAGACTATGGCTGGACATCATAGAGAAGCAACTTGACTTCAGAGAAACAGCTAGACCATGTAACTTTGGAGAATATTTTGGCTGGAGATGGCTGGACTTCAGGGGAAGATTACCTTCCCACTCCATCCCCTTTTCAGCTCCCCTTCTCACTGAGAGCCACTTTCACTGGCAATAAAATCCCCCCTGCATTTACCATCTTTCAATTTGTTCATGTGACCTCATTTTTCCTGGATGCAAGACCTCAGAAGCCATGAATGCATATACAAAAGGCTGTCACACAGGCCTTTTGCCCTTGCTGGCAGAGGGCAAAGCCAGAGGACCCACTGAGCTGTTAACATTTAAGCCAGGCATCCCCAAACTGTGAACCGTGGGCTGCATGCAGCCCCCTTAGGCCATTTATCCGCCCCCCCGCCACACTTCAGGAAGGGGCACCTCTTTCACTGGTGGTCAGTGAGAGGAGCACAGTATGTGGCAGCCCTCCAACAGTCTGAGGGACAGTGAACTGACCCCCTGTGTAAAAAGTTTGGGGACACCTAATTTAAGCTGTCCATGGATGGCAGAGCTAAAAGAGCACTGTAACACACCCTCTGGGGCTTCAGGTGTCACAGGCATCCCTGCCTGGATGTTGCTGTGGAGCCTGCATGGAGTTTTGCTAAAGCATCTGGCTGGTTCCTGTACCTGCTTTCCTGTGTGCTCCCTCCCTCGAGGGGTGGAACACAGTGGGTATGAGTGAGTGGACTTCCATCCCACTGGTGCTAAAGCAGCCAGCCTGTTGAGCTCTCTTTCACTCCAGTTCCCACACTCATTTGGTCACACGCTCTCTCCTGAACCTTGGGACATTATTTACTTGATCTTTCAAAGGGATCACCTGACCTGAGTTTAGAATTTATGTCTGTGGACTCAAGTTGGATGTATTTGTTTCCTAGGGCTGCCATCACAATGTTCCACAGACTGGGTGGCTTAAACCATGGACAGTTATTTTCTGATGGTTAAAATTTGAGATCAAGGTGTCAGCAGTGTTGGTTTCTTACTAGACCACTTGCCTTGGCTTGTAGATGGCCCTCCCCCTGTGTCTTCACATAGCTTCCCTCTGTGTCTGTGTCCTCCTTATCTCTCTTCTCATAACAACATCACTCATACTAAGTTAGAGCCCACCCAGAGGACCTTATTTTAACTTAATTACCTCTTTAAAGACACTGTCTTTAAACACAGTCATATTCTGGGGGGTTAGGACTTCAACAGGACATACATGAGCCCATAACACTGGATGTATGGAAATACTGAGCTCTATAACCTGGAGGTGAGATTATGCCTATCATAATAATAATAGGCATTTTTAATTGTATTTCACCACATACCAGGGAATGTACATGCTTTATATCATCTTGTGTCATTAAAGCCTCACAAATCATGTCTTACTGGGCCTGTTTTCTAGGTTAGGTAGCTATGAGAAGGTAAGTGATTTCCCTGAGGTTACACAGCTAGTAAGTGGCACAGGCTGAGATTCCTGATGACCTCCAAAGCTCCTGTCAGTTTTTCTTGAGCTGGATTCAAATGCTGCAGCACACTCAAGGGGATGCCCTTGCTGAAACACAACACCAGGTCTGTCACTCAGAGCCTGAGTGTTCTTAACCCATGAGAGTGGAAGCCCCAGTAGTGAGGGGAAACAGCCCAGACCAGAAGCACTGCAACTCTCAATGCAACACCAGAAGTCTTTCATGAAAGGTCACTCAGCCAGGCCCAGGAAGGCTGAAAGACATTTAAGTACTTCATGTTCTAGCATGCAGAAAGAAACAGCTCTCTAACAGGCAGGCTTGAAATCAAAAGCCCAATGCTATTGCCTCTCTGAGGGGCAGCCTGTCTCCTAGGAATGTGGCCATGATAAACGAGAAATATGTATAAAGTGTGAGCTCTTGCCCCAAAGGGTGCTGAATAAATGCCGGGTATTATACTATTGTTTATTTGGGCTACCCAAGTGCATTGGACTGAACAAGAGTATTTCTTTCACTGACAACCGTGGTCATTGTGGTGAAAAGATTTATGTTAGGACGTATGAATGATGCCTCTGTGTACATGTGTGTGTTTATGTGTGCGTGTGTGTGCAAGTGTGTGTGAGTGCTGCTAATATTTGGTGTCCTGTGTGGGGTAATGGGGGCTGCATTTATCCTGGAAAATGAGCTAGAAATTTCAGGAAAGTTTTGGTTACCCACAATTCCCATTTGACGGCCTTTCTGAAAGTTTTAGATTTAATCACAGAATCTTTAATTTGAAGAGGAGCTCAGGGATTGCCTAATCCTTGTCTCCACCTAGTTTCAAGGCTTTACTATAACAGTCTGGAGATGTGGTTAAACAACTTCTGATTGAACGCTTCTGCTGATTGTCTGCACACGATCTCTGGAGGGACATTTGTTTCTTTTGCTGACAGATTAAGGGAACAGAGGAAAACAACCTGTATAGGGCACTTTGGATGTTTCAGGCACTGTGCCCAAAGCTTTACATGTGCCATTGCATCTACTTGTCTTCATGACACTTGACGTAGTTTTTACTTCTATTATTATTATTACCAGTAACAAGACTTACTAGGAACTGCATATACTTCTTGGCACTTTATAGACAGTAAGTCATTTAATTTTTTCTAATAACCCTCTGAAGTAGCTGCTTTTATTTGTTTCATTTTATGAATGTTGAAACTGAGGCTCAAAGTGGTTAAACAGCTTGTCTGAGTTCACATAGAAAGTGGATTTTAACACCGGGAGTAGGATCCAGAACTCACACTTACATAGTAACACTCTGCTGCCTCTAATCATCTTTTTTTCTCTTTGGGTAAATGTTAAAGGTTTTCCTATAAAGGTTTTACATATTTTGTTATATTTATTTAAAGAAACTTTACACTTTTAGTTGACGTTGTAAAGGTTATCTTATAATACTGGTTTTGAACATAAGTTTTTTAACATTCTAATATTTTTTGTGTTTTATTTGCATTTTGTTATGTTTGCAATTATGTTTTCACAGTATGTTTTGTGGAATTTTTGCCTTCTGGGAAGGTGCAGCAACTATAGGGGTCTTGAGGTGGGAGTGAATTCTGATGCAGAGAGAGCAGGACTCAGGAACCCTCTCCTCTACACCACCTGGATCTCCTCCATTCTAAGCAAAATTATATATTAGTCATTCATGTTTGAAAACCATGCTACCAGAAAAAGTACTGTCATATATAAAAGTGTGTGTGTGTGTATCTCTCTCTCTCTCTCACACACACACACACACACACAGACTGTAGATAACACTACTTATGGGCTCTGATTACACCATTTTATTTATTTTTGTTTTCTGAAAACTTGAAGAAGTAGCCATCTTTAGTAAGTACTAATCTCTGGTCTACATCATCTTCATCCTCTTTTTTATTTATTTCAGAATTTCTAATCCAATATAATAATATTACTGAATTAGACCCACAAATTAAAATCCATTGTTTGAAAAAAAATAGACACTTTAAAGTGATAGTGATTCACAAAAACAAAAGCTTTACCTCTCACTTATGCCATACATTGATGTCTGTCTGTTGGATCTGGCTTCATATGTATCTTTATTCTGGGATCAGGCTGAAGGAACTTCTCTTGCTTAACTATACCACCCTCATGTCAAAAGAGATTGATGGGTGGACCATGCTATGGCTCTCAATGTTAAGAAGTAGTATACTCCATGTTACACCTGTTCCAGAATTTAAATCAGTTTTTATTTTAATTTTTAAGACATATGTATATATACAGAAGATTTTGCAAAAGTGACTTCAGAAGCAGCAACATATTTTAGTTTTTAAAAAATTTTTGCATAAAAATAGAACAAAAATAGCAAAACCAAATAGGCACAACAATTTTAGTTCCAAGCCAATACCAAGGTATCCCCATGAACCCCAAAATGCAAATGAATGGGGACCTACAGCCACCAACCACAAGATCTGTATAGAATTAGCATCTGTACAGGAGAAGAAGGAAGCAACTGGATGGGGTTGAGAAATCAGAACACAAGAACCTCCGCAATGCTGCAGGTATTCCCTGAAAGCATGGTGACCAAATGAACTGAAGAATGCCAGGGCTCACAGTGGGAGGACGGAGAGGCTGGGGCAATCTGACTGCTATGAACATTCTGAAACTGATTTTCTGAGGTTCCCTTCTAGGGCAGGAGTCCACAGCGAAGGGAAACTTCTGAGAGTGGAATCAAAATTTGTGAAGCTGGAAGCGATACAGACAAAAGAGAAAGTCTAGACCAAAGAAGGCAAGAGGAGGTTAAAAAACAAGGAAATCCAAGGAACCAAGCTACACATTTTAGTGCACTCTGCAGAAACAAAAAGGAACTGAAGAATTTGAAAATATTTCCTGACCACACCTCTTCTTAATTCTAAAAGATCACAGAAATTTATTTCTTATTAAAACATACATCAGGAAGGTACTGAGGTAAAATCTCATACAAAGTTACTATAATAATAAAGTGAGTAAGTAGCAGAATAACAGTCCTACAGAGTGAAAACATGTGAGAAGATAAGTTACAGAATGAAACCTTAACTTATCATTTGAACATGAGTTAAAAATACATTATGAAAAACAGAAGACATGAAAGCATAGTACAAATCAAAATTATAAGAACTAAAATTAGTTGACAGATCTCAGGAAAGAATTAGAAATAGAAGAAAAAAGTTTCAGAATGAAGGTAAACTAGAAGAGAAATTTAACACAAGATAATGCTTGAAGAGAACTAGAGAGTGAAAAATTTTAAAAATGTTAAAAATAAATTCATAAAAGAGGGAAAAGGATTCGGAAACAAAAAAGATCAAAATGCAAATAATCAGAATGCTTGAAAAAAGAAATCAAAACAGGAAGCAAATAAATCATTAAAAAATAATTCTCAAAAATGTTCTGAAAAAATAGAATAAGGCAACATATTGAAAGTTGTACCTGAGACTACAGATCCAGAATGATCAACACCAAAATATTACCTGATCAGATTATTGAACCTGAAGTCATCTTTAGGCATCTAGAATGAAATCACAATTACTTTTAAGGGAATAAAATTGGATTATCCTCAGACTTTTTTAAAACAATACTTTATTCCAGAAAAAAATGAACTAATTTAAGATACTCAGGAAAATAAAATATCTTTACAATAAACCTGACTTCCAGTATAAAGTATTAAAGCTGTACTCAACCTGTAAGCATTCAGGGAATATTCCTCCCATGAGCCTTCTGAGGAATTTACTTGAGAATGAGCATTAGGGAACCAAAATGACTGGAGAAATAATGACATCATAACTGGTGGTGAGTTTTAAATATATCAATATTTGTATAAATAAGGCTAAATGAGAGTTAACAGGGAGAGACACTGTAATAGCTTTATATTCTGGAAATGAAGATGTAGCACAACTTTTTATATATGAGGGGGTAATGGGGATCATATACAACAATCATTTTAAATGGTGTTAGTCATCATAGGTGATACCGGTTTTGTTATTTTGAGACTGTTGCTTGTATAATATGAGATGAAATAAAATCATGCTATGAAGCATTCTAATTTTATTGTTCCCCGTGTCCTGGGAACCAAAATTTTCAAGGTTAAAGACAGGTGTCAGATGTAATGGGGAAGAGGTATGTTAAAGCTATGTAATTCTGATTTTGAATTGAAAGTGTCAATAGGTACTTATGTATCTACATGAACACATATGTGTATCTTCTTTGCTCTGTTCACTAAAAATCCTCAGGACAATTATCAACCCAGTAGCAATAAGCATTCCTAGTGCCCAGATAGTGACTTTATCATATAGTTTTATGCTATATGTCATTATGAAAATTAGAAATACAGCTAATTCTAGGTCTCAGATGAGAAATGTACAAGATGATCATGGAACTATGGAAAACTATTAGGATCATGTTAGAAGACTCAAGATCCAACTTGAATAGATTTTCACTGGCCAAATATGGCATTATTTGAGTTTCTCTAGTAAGAATGATTGCAATGAATGGAAATCCATCAAATATGTTTATATCCATTTGGGAAAAATGATTTTTATAAGAGGGAGAATGAATGATCACCTTATGAAGATGATAAGAAATCAATCCATCATTTTGAAAACTAGTGAAAGGACACTTTAAACATTTATTTTACTTTTCTGTTATGAAAAATATCATTAGGTAACCAAGTAGACAATGAAGGCAAGGGTCTCTTTATAAAAGTATTCAACTAACTACAAAGATAATTTGTTGAATTAGAATTTCAGCAGCTTGCAATGAATTTACAGATACAGCATTATATATCAACAGATGCTAACCACAAAAAGGACACAAGAAGAAAATATCTGTCTCCTATAGTCTTGCTAAACACCAGCAGTCTTTCCAAGGGTATCAAACCTGAGTCTGACCAAGCCTTTGGATCTACTTACCAATTGGCAGGAAACCTGGAGGACAGAGGAACAAGCTGATCTGCACCATGTGTATGCAGTCAACAAGTTCAGTTCAAGTATCTTGGATCCTTCAGCAAATAATGTATAAGGGACATAAAAGGTGGAGAGAAAAAATCTGTGGATAAAAGAAGACTTAAAAGAAACATCAAAATTTAAAAATAAGACAAGCCTAATTATATCTGGTAAACATGGATGTTAGAACTGCTTTTAAAAGCTAGAAAGTCATTACTATAAAAGTCAGGAATGATTACCTGTGTGGGAAAGAAAGGGGTCGTGATTGGACTGACACCTTGGTAGTTTTGGATGGTGGGTAAAGTTTTATTTCTTTACCTGGTAGTGGTTCTGAGGCTGTTTATCTTAAGATAACTCATTATACTACACTTTTATTTTACATGGTTTTGTCTGTGTTTCATCTTTGAACAAAGAGATTATTTTTAGTACTACATTGTCATAGAACGAAATTGAAATATTCTATAATAAAGTGAAATGTAAAACGTTCCTATTGTAGCTAATTTTTAGTTTTACTTTCCAGAAAAAGTCATCAGGATCAGTTGCTCAGAAATCATTTTGAATATTTCATCTATATTTGTTTTACACAAGTGGGATGACATCATTCATATTGTTTCAATATTTAAAAAAATATTTACTGAATCTATACTATTTCCTAGCTGGGCATGGTGGCTTATGCCTGTAATCTCAGCACTTAGGGAGGCCAAGGTGGGCAGATCACCAGGTCATTCTTTCATTCATCAAACATTTATTAAACAACCACATTCTTTTAGGCATTGCAAATACAGAGATAAAAAGAGCAGAGTGCCTAAACGAGACACAGTTAGTTAAAATAGCATTTGTAAATAGTCCAGAACACCATGGGAGTGTAAACAGAAGATGAACACCTACCTCAAACTCAAGCCAATGCTTGTTCTGAATCTTAAAGTGTCAGAGGGAGTCAACTAAGCAAACATAGATGATAGAAGAAGGACATTGAATTATGATGAAATAGTGTGGACATATGCAGATACAACAAAGAGCTTTTGCATTTCACAATTCTAAGAAGTTCCATTCACATTTTATTCTGTGTGCACCTGAATTATTGCAGCACAGCAAGAATGTGGGAAATAGCATAATTTAATTCCATTCGAATTTGGAAAATGAAGGAGCTACAGAAGTAGGCAAAGCCTACTCATAGAAGAATGTTCTGGATTTTAGAATAATTAACACAATGCAGGAGATTCATATATGGGTAGGATGAAGTAAGAACATTCCATCCTAAGTCTTCCATGGAAAGCAGCTGTAAAACCTGGACCAAGTGCATGGAGAAGATACTTTTAGTACTCTAAAAAATAAATAGTAGCAGAAGGTTGGCGAAGATGGCCAAAATTTAAATTATCACTGAATCAGCAGTAAGTTATTAATTCTTTTTCACTCTGGTATCCAGATGGCCTGGTGCAACCCACCCCAAAGTCTGAAAGAGGAGACAGCTTTGGACAAAAAGAACTCAAGAGAAATACTCTAGGTATAGCTTGAGTAGTAAGAACAAATTTCCTAATGGCCAGAAAGAATATGGTAAATGCTTATTCACAAAATATCTTGTATTTCAGCCTGTAGCTTCTCACAAACACCTAGAATTCTGGGGGAGTGGATCCTTCCTATTGGATAAAGAAGCTGTGCTTTGAAGAGGGAGGAGAAAACTCTTATTTTTGTACCCCTACTCCTACCTTTTCTGTCCTCCACAGCCTAACTCCAGAACTGTGCATAGCAAAGGGGAGAATGAAAGACTAGGGTGAATAAATCAGCTTTTGTAATGGTAGACTAAAATGGAGAGTCTTAAGAAATGAAAATATTTTGAAATTTCAGAGAGGGAGGACTTCCAAAAAATCACCTAAAAATTATTTGTGAATTTCTGGACATATCCCAAGCTTTGCATGCATAGATCTACTAATACTAAAAGCTTAAGATTATCCATATGGTTTAAGCAAGACCCAGCATCTCATAAGTTAATATATCTTATGAGATGCTGGGTCTTGCTTAAACCATATGGATAATCTTCAAAATATCTACAACACAATCCAAAAATTACTCAATATATGAAGAATCAGGAAAATCTTAATGGAAACAGAAAATCAACAAATGCTAGTTGGAATTATCTCACAGACTCTAAATGGCTATCTTTAAAATGCTTCAACAAGTTAAGGTAAACACTTTTGAAACAAATGGGAGGGTAGAAAGTCTTAACAAAAACAAATAGAAGACAATAAAAAAAAATGAGTGGAAATTAAAAACAGAAAAACTCATTAACCAAAGTAAACGTATCACAGAAGGGGTTCACTAGCAGAATGAATATGATAGAAGAAAGAGTGAGTGAACTTGAAATATGCCATAGAAATTATTTGATATGAAAAACAGAGAGAGAAAAAATGGAGAAAAAGGAACAGAGTCTCAGAGACTTATGGTAAAACACAAAAATCTAACATTAATGCCAAAGAAGTCCCAGAAGGAGATAAAAAACAGTGTGCAGAGAAAATATTTGAAGAAATATAGTAAGAAAGCCTCTCAAGTGTGACAAAACCCATAAACTTACAGATTTAAGAAGTTCAACAAATTCCAAACAGAAAATAAACAAACAAACAAAGATATTCACACTTGGAGACATCATAAAGCTGCTGGAAAGTAAACAAAAAATATTGAACATGACAGAGAAAATGATTCATTACTTACGAGAGCAACAATTTCAATGACTGTAGATTTCTTATCAGAAAACATGGTAGCCAGAAAGAAGTAAACAAACATTTTTCAAGGGCTTAAAGAAAAACACAGTCAACCACTATCGAGTGAAAAATACCTGCAGAAATGACAGTGAATTAAAGCTGTCTCAGATAAACAGGAACTAAGAGAATTTGATGCCAGCAGACTTCCTCTAAAAATAACTGTTAAAAGAATTTTTTTTTTCCAGAACAAAGCCTTTCTTTTAAGAAGAAAGCTGTGGTTAACACCTAGCTATATTAAGATCAGACAAAGTAGACTTCAGAGCAAAGAACATTAAGAACATTATGTTGGGATAAAGTGAGACATAATGATAAGGTCAATTTCTCAAGAGGACATAAAAGCCCTCAATGTGTAAAATAAATACTGACAATAGGACTTCAAAACATATGAAACAAAATTTGACAGACTGAAAGAAGTATACAAATCCACCATTATATTTAGATATATTACCTCTGCTCTCAGTAATTCAAGCTCTATTCTCAGTAGTTGATAGAATTAATAGGTACTGAGTCTGCAAGGATATAGAAAAACTGAACAGCATCATCAAAACTGGATGTTTTTACACTTAGAGAACACATCAACCAACAACAGAAAATGTACATTCTTGTCTTCAAGTAGACAGAGATCAATCATCAAGATCGAGTATATTCCAGGTCACAAAACTAACTTAAAAATTAAAATCACTTGAAATCATACAAATGTTGCTCTTTCATTCTAATAGGTTAAACTAAAATCAACAATAAAGATTACAGGAGGCTCTCAAACACTTGAAAATTAAACAGTCTGGGTATGGTGGCACATGCCTGTAATCCCAGCACTTTGGGAGGCCGAGGCAGTTGAATCATGAGGTCAAGAGATTGAGACCTGCCTGGCCAACATGGTAAAACCTTGTCTCTGATCAAAATACCAAAATTAGCTGGGCATGGTGGTACACACTTGTAGTCCCAGCTTCTCGGGAGGCTGAGGCAAGGGAATTGCTTGAACCCCGGAGGTAGATGTTGCAGTGAACCAAGATCACACCACCACACTCCAGCCTGGCAAGAGAGCAAGAATCCATCTGAAAAAAAGAAAGAAAGAAAGAAAGAAAGAAAGAAAGAAAGAAAGAAAGAAAGAAAGAAAGAAAGAAAGAAAGAAAGAAAGAAAAAGACAGAAAGAAAATTAAACAGCATGCTTTTAAGTATTTTATGAGGTTTAAAAAACATTGTATGCATCTCAGGTGTAACACATTACGTTGTAATATAAATAGTGAAATACTTGCTATAGCTAAGCAAATTAAGATATCTATCATCTTGCAAAATGATGTATTTTTCATCATAAAATTGTCTAAAGTGCACTCTCTTAGCAAATTTCCTGTATACAATACAATATTATAAATAGAGTTATGTACCGCAAAATAATGTTTTAGTCAATGGCAGACCATGTATATAATTGTGGCTCCATAAAATTATAATGCTTTTTTTTTACTGTACATTTTTTATGTTTAGATACACCATACTTACCATTGTGTTAAAATTGACTGCAATGTTCGGTATGGTAACATACTGCAAGGTTTGTAGCCTGGGAGCAATAGTCTATATCATATAGCGTAGGTGTGTAGTAGGCTGTACCATCTAGGTTTGTATAAGTATATTCTGTAATGTTCACACAATGACATAGTTGTCTAACAACATGTTTATCAGATTATATCCCATTTACTGAGCAACGCATGACTGCATATTCTTCATGTTGCATGTTATATCTCTAGACTCACTCATTCTACATATCTGTAACTTTACATCCTTTGAGCTGCACCATCTCATTTCCTTTCTCTACCTCTATCCCTGGTAACTACCATTTTATTCTCTGTTTCTATGTATTCAATTTTTAGATTCCACGTATAATTGAGATCATGCAGTATCTTTCTTTCTGTGTCTGCCTTATCTCAGCACGATGCCTTCCAGGTCTAGTCAAATGGTAGTAAATGGCTGAATTGCCTTCTTTTTTAAGGCTGAATAATATTCCTATATGTGTGTAAGTGTTTATATAAACACACATATGCACATATATATTTATAGATATAATTTCTTAATCTATTTATCCATCAATGGGTATTTAGGTTGCTTTCATATCTTGTCTATTGTGAATAATGCTGTAATAAATGTAGGTTTGCAGATAGTTCTATGAGGGCTGATTTTATTTCCTTTGGGTAGTAAGGAAGTCCCAAGAAAATTATAACAATATTTGAACTGAATCAAAATGATAATAAAACATGTCAAGATTTAGGAAATGCAGTTAAGGCAGTTTTTAGAGAATAATTTATAGCATCAAGTATTTACATGAAAAAAAAGGAAAAGCTTCAAATCAATAATCTATTCCCACCTTAAGAAACTTAAAAAAGTGAAATACACCCAAGCAAGTAGAAGGAAGGAAATAATTTTAAAAAGACAGAAATCAGTACTTTTTTAAATATAAGAGGAGTAGAAAAATGTTGAATAATAAGTTGGCTTTTCCAAAGATCAACAAAATTGATATACCAAAATAGGCTGGAAAAAGAAAGAAAAAAATTTTGGATAGAACTCACTAATAGATAACACACCTAGCATTTGATAAGGCAACAGGATTACTATAGTCAATAGTAATGTAATTGTATATTTTAAAATAACTAAAAGAATGTAATTGGACTGTAATACAAAGGACAAATGCTTGAGGTGATGGAAACCCTATTTACCCTGATGTAATTATTATGCATTGCATGCCTGTATCAAAACATCTTATGTACTGCATAAACATATATACCTACAATGTACCCCCAAAATAAAAAAATAATAATAAATAAAAACTGAGATATTTCTTCAGAACTCATAAATATTAATAGGATAATAAAAGGTACTATAAACAATATTATGTACATGAATGTTGTAATTTAGATAAAATTACCAGTTCCTCAGAAATCACAACTACTAAAATTCAAGATATCATAAATAACTCAAATACTGCCACAATTATTAAAAATATTGAATTCATAATTTAAAACCTTCCAAAAAAGAAAACCCCAGATCAAATAGATATACTGAATAACTCTACCAAATATGTAAAGGAGTAACACCAATTCCACACAATCTCTTCTAGGAATAGAGAAGGAGTAAGCACTTTTTGATTTAGTTTATGAAGCTACTATTACTCTAATACCAAAGCCAGACAATGTTAGTACCAAATCGAAAAACAAAAGAAAAAAATACCAAGCAAATCCCATATATACATACATACAAATATTGATGAAATACTAGAGAATCAAATCTAGCAATGAATATTAATAAAACTAATACATAAGACCAGGTGGAAATTTTTAGTGAATTCAAGATTGATTCAATATTTGTAAATCAATTAATGTAATTGATTATATTAACAGCCTTTTTTCAGAAAAAAAGTCATAACAATACATGTAGAAAACTCATTTGACAAAATGCATCATCTATGACAAAATTCTCAGATAACTAAAAACAGAAGGAAACTTTCTTAAACCTATAAAAAGCGTCTCCAATGAAACCGAGAGCTAGCATCATACATAATGCTTCTAAAATTATTATACAAAGGTTATGAATGGTAGAATAAAGTTGTAGTACTCATACTAAGTGATTTTAAGACTTACCGTAAAGTTACATCAATGAAAACACAGATTGAAGGGATAGACACATAGATCAATTGAAAGGAAGATAATCTATAAATAAACCCACTCATATGTAGCCAATTGACGAACAATAGATAATCCTTTCGATAAATGGTTTTGGACAAATTGATCATTCAAATACAATGTAATGAGCCTCAACCTCTGTCTCTTACTTAATATAAATATTAACTCAAAATCAATCACAGATTTAAATGTGAAACATTAAATGATAAAGCTTTTTGAAAATCGTTGTGACCTAGGGTTAAGCAAGATATACTTAGATATTATTACCAAAGCACAAATCATAATTATTTTACAAAATATATATTTTTTAGTGAATGCAAGATTGATTCAATATTTGTAAATCAATATATATTTTATTTACATATTTGTATTTATATATTAATATGTATTTATATATTATATTGATATTCATATATTATATATTTACAGATTAATATATAATTTATTATCATATATTAATATATAATTATTAATATATAATAATCATATATTGATATTTAAAAATATTAATATATAATAATCATATATTATATTTATATATTAATATAATATTAATATAATAATATTTTATATATAAATATATAAATACATAAATATTAATATATAATTATATATTAATATATAAATATTAGTATATGATTATTGTATATTATATTTATATATTAACATGTATTTATATATTAATATAAATATATATTAAATATATTTTATATATCAAAATATATATTTGAGTTCCACAATATACATTTTACAAAAATAATAATGATTTGTGCTTTGGTAAAAATATCTAAGAAAAAAATTGGATTTTATCGAAATTCAAAAAGCAAAACACAATGAAACTTTTGCTCTTTGAAAGGTACTGCTTAAAGAGTGAAAAGCAGAGTCACAGACTGGGAGAAAATATTTACAAATCATATGTCTGACAAAAGATTTGCATACAGAATATAATTTAAAATTCATGAAACTCAATAAAAAACAAGATATTTAGAAAAATGGGTAAAATATTTCCATGGACACTTCACTAAAGTAGGCATATAAAATATAAGCACAAAATTAAAAGATGCTCAGCATCCTAATTCAGTAGGGAAATCTGAGCTACAATACAGTAATAGTTCATAAGTATTAGAATGCCTAAAATAGCAAAAAAAAAAAAAAAAGGACGAAGAAAAGACAGAGAAAATTACGAATTACTGTGCTAAACATGTGCAGCAACTGGAGCTCTCATACAATGCAGTTGGGGATGCAAAATGATGTAGCTCCTCTGGAAAATATTTTGGTAGTTTATTGCAAAATAAAACACATTTATCTGATGACCCCTCAGTTGTATGCAAAGGTATTTATCTTACGGTCATGAAAACTTGTGTTCACACAGAAAGCCTGCATGTGAATATTTATTCCAGTCCTATTTGTAATTGCCCTAAACTGAAAACAACTGAAGTGTCTCTCAGCAGGTAAATGGATAAACAAATTATGGTACTTCCATACTGGTGTGGTTTGGCCCTGTCCCACTCAAATCTCATCTTTAATTGTAGTTCCCATTATCCCTACATGTCCTGGGAAGGACTGAGTGGGAGGTAATTTAATAACAGGGACAATGATCCTTATGCTGCTCTCTTTATAGTGAGTCAGTTTTCATGAGATCTGATGGTTTTTATAAGGGACGTTTCCCACTTCTGTTGGGCACTTCTTATTTCTGCTACCATGTGAAGTACATGCTTGCTTCCCCATCCGCCATGACTGTAAGTTTCCTGAGGCCTCTCCAGCCATGCTGAACTGTGAATTAATTAAACTTCTTTCCTTTATAAATTACTCAGTCTCAGTATGTCTTTTTCACAGCAGCGTAAGAACAGACTAATACACATAAAATAAAATAAAATTTTTTTTCAGCAATAAAAATGAACGGACTACAGGCACACCAAAGAACTTGGAGGAACCCCAAAGCATTGTGCTAAGTGAGAGAAGACGGCCTCAAAGTTTATATATTCCGTGTTAGATTTATATAACAGTCTTAGGCCAAAACTGTACTGACGAAGAACAAATCAGTGCTTGCCAGATATAAGAGAGGAGAGAGGTTTGGCTGTTAGGAAATATCAGTTTTTTGAGTGTGGTGAAGCAATCCTGCATCTTGATTGTGGTGGTGGTTACAAGAATTTTTGTTAACACTCACCAAAATAAGGTCATGTGTGCCAGATGCTGTGGCTTGTGCCTGTAATCCTACCTACTAGGGAGACTGAGGTAGAAGGATTGATTGAGCCCAGGAGTTTCAGGCTGCAGTGAGCTATGATAACTCTACTGCACTCCTGCCTGGGCAACAGAGCAAAACCATGTCTATAAATACATGTAGAGGACAGATTGGTTGAGGGGCAAAACATGGGCATTTTAACCCCTACATTTCTAGAATTTCATTGAATGACTTCAAACCTTCCAGTAGGAAGACTGAAAATCTATAGGTATTTTTCATGAAGTGTGCTTTCCTTCTGTGCAAAGGAAATTTCCCTAGCTGTAAACTCCATTATAAAATCCTCCTCTTTGAACATGGTTATTATTTTTAAATAGGAGCTCTTCCTGTCCCTAAGTCCCAGTGCTATAAGGAAAGGTGAGCTAAACAAGCTCAAAGTTCCACGAACAGAGAAGATGAAGACTTGGCTGAGCCCAGAGCAATAAGTGATAAAGACCCCAGGTGTTTTACAAGGCAGTGACGCATCAGCTACATCAGCTCATGAAGCAACACAACACAGTGCACCTAGGAGCCTGCCCACATACACAGTGACAGATTGTGTTGTATGGATGGAGCAAAATGCATTACAAATCTGGGGAGGAAATCAGGAAGAATTAGACATTTGGTTGGATCAACTCTACAATGTTAAGCAAGACCAAGTGGACAAAGATAGCTTTTGTGGCGTTTTTCTAAACTGTATGAATTACAAGATGTGACACATTATGTTTTCTCTACAACTGATTCGTTTGTGAGTCATTTCATATTTAATCACTAACATTTCACGAGCCGGTCCTCTGAACCAGGCACCGTGAGAGACATTGAGAACAGAAAGAAATCAGTCCCTGAAAAAGCTCTGTCTACCAGCCTGATAAATCCTGAAGGATCTCTGTGATCAATGGGACACATCATCTCATCTGACTAAAGGGTGAGATGAGACCACTTCCCCAGGAAGGAGTGGTAGGATTTTCCACATTCACAGATAAATTCCAGGTCTTCCACTGACAGGCGGTAAGCATAATGATTAGTCATGAACTCCAGAGCTACACTGTTTAGTTTCGAATCCCTGCTCTGCGATCACTTCCTGTCTGATTCTGGGCAGGTGACTTAACCTCTCTGTGGCTTAGTTTCTCATCTGTAGAAAGGGGGTAGGTAATAATTGTTTCAACCACACACAGCTCTGATCAGGATAAGAAAAAAGAATGGAGACAACTAAAGTCTCAGCACATGACAGGTATACTCAGCACACAGCAAACATTCAACCAATGCTAATTCTTATTATCGGATCCCTGCTTCATGATCTTGAACTAAAAACCAACTCTTCTGAGATACTCTCTTGTTTGACTCCAGATTTGCCCAGCTTAAGTAAATAAGGAAATTTTGTCTTTAGCATTTGGTTTTCGTGTTTCCTTATCCTATGATGCTGTTCCTCTCTGGGTTTTGGTTTCTTTTGGTGCAGAAAGGGAGAGGTCATAGGAGCTTGACCTAGATGGGTCGCAAGCTCCCCTGTCAGGATGCTACACTCCAGGAAGGGGAAAATGACACAGACCGTGGCTTTATAATTCTTACTCCCTGCATGAGGAAGCTGTTCCCTAGCGTACTGTGACTATTTAGTAAAAAGAGCAACATTTCCCTCTAGTGGTAATTTGGAAGCAGTACCTTACCTTTCAGGAGTGATTCTGTTAAAAAAAAAAAAAAATGCTTTGCAAGGAGGATGAGGAAGACAAAGATGAAGATGAAGAGGATGAGGAGGAAAGGAGGAAGATGAGGGGGAAGATGTCCCAGGGCAGGCCAAGGAAGAGCTCTAGAGGCTTGTCTCCAGGGCTGGACTGAGGCCTGAGCGCTCCTGGACAGAGCTGGCCGCGCCAAATAAGGTCTCTGTAAGACTGGAGAACTTGCATTTTTTTTCCAGGCTGGTTCGGATTTGGAGTGCATTTTTGTTTTTTTCCCCTCCCCACTCCCCCTTCCCGTCTTTTTTTTTTTTAAATTTTATTTTTACTAGTGTTTTATCTTTGATTCTCCTTCAGCACTCACCCACGGTTCTCATCTTTCTTGATCAACATCTTTTCTTGCCTCTGTCCCCTTTTCCCACCATACCTCTTAGCTCTCCTCCATCCTGGGGTGAAGGTGGTGTGGGAAGCCGAAGGCTTCCATCTGCTCTCCTTCCTGGAGCCCAGATGGGGGCAGGAGAAAGGGGTGGCACCTCCAGCCTCCCCAGCACTGAGGAAGAATGGAGCTCTTCTCATTTCACCCACCCCCCGGTTTCTCCCCTGCTCCCAGGACTGGACCACTTCTGGGTGGGGCAGTGGGTCCCAGATCGGCTGGTAAGAACTACAAACAAAATTTCGATTAAATTAAGTTTTGTGTCTCAAAAAAAAAAAAATGCTTTCAGTGTGGGACAACAGGTAGATAACTATAAAGTAAGACGATTTTGAGTGGTACGTCGAGAAGCATTTCTTAATTGTACTATTAATAATTTACATTTAAGGCACATTGAAGAAACAGAAACTGCACCAAACTTAATTGATTGCATGGATGTCATTGTTTGTTCATGGTTTCGGTAGGAAAAAAATGAGGCACTTCAAAAATGGTAACTAGTTCTACAGTTAGTAGATAGGCTAGCTATCTTAAAGAGGAAGTTTGGAAAACACTAATTTGCTTTTTATTTTTATCAAAAGTGAACATGCATATGGTCGAAAAGGATCCGATGCAAGACTTGTTAAGAACAGCAGACCTGCTTCACTTTCTTCCTAGAGACGGCTGCTTGTCACTTTTTCAGTTAATTTCGAATAATTCTGTGATGTTTGCCCTGTATTTCAAATGACATGACTATACTTCTAGATTTTGTTTTAGAAGTTATATACTGACTTCCCCAAACAGAAGATGGGAGTTTGTTCTCTTTCATGCACCATCCACGACCATCATTTTCCCCTTTACGTCTCATTCTTTCTAGTATATTATATTGCTTTATCTTCCCCATATATTTATCTAGCATTTTTGATTAGGTAAATGCTGAGTATGTCCTTATGTTTAGTCTATCAATGCCATTTTTAAATGATCCACATAATGTGATTATACTTAGGGAAAAACCCATGAAGTCAACAATTTGGCTTCTTTCTTTTTTGTTTTTGAGACGGAGTTTCGCTCTTGTTACCCAGGCTGGAGTGCAATGGCGCGATCTCGGCTCACCGCAACCTCCGCCTCCTGGGTTCAGGCAATTCTCCTGCCTCAGCCTCCTGAGTAGCTGGGATTACAGGCACGTGCCACCATGCCCAGCTAATTTTTTTGTATTTTTAGTAGAGACGGGGTTTCACCATGTTGACCAGGGTGGTCTCAATCTCTTGACCGCGTGATCCACCCGCCTCGGCCTCCCAAAGTGCTGGGATTACAGGCTTGAGCCACCGCGCCCGGCTCAATTTGGCTTATTTTCTATGTATTTAATGATTAATTCAACTCTGAATTCTCTTCCAATTGTGTGATTCTCCTTTCAATATATAAAAATACTTTAGACAAATACCTTAGACAATTAAAAAGTGTAATCTTCTTAACGAAATTTCTTCTTGCCTGTGTCTGCCTGTCCAGGTCGCTTTCTGGGACTGCACAGGCAACCCCGTTATTTCCCTCCGCTGTGGAAATCAATTTTGTCTCTATCTTTCGTTGGATCTCCTATTTGGATTTTGGATCCTATTTCCTGGTTTATTTCCTTATTTAGAGAAAAAAAAATCAAGTCTGCCAGGTGGTTTCTGAGAAATAATTGGAAAATTTAAGACCTTGTTTCTCTGAAAATATCTTTATTTTGACTATATATATATATATTTTTTTTTAATTGAGACAAGGTCTTGCTCTCTTGTCCAGGCCATAGTGCATTGGCATGTGGCTCACTACAGCCTTGTTCTCCTGGGCTCAAGAATCCTCCTGCCTCAGCTTCCTGAGTAGCTGGGACCACAGGTGTATACCACCATGCCTGGTTTATTTAAAAATTGTTTTTGTAGACATAGTTCTCACTATGTTTCTAGGCAAGTCTCAAACTCCTTGGTCCAAGCAATCCTCCCACTTTGGCCTCTCAAAGTGCTGAGATCAGGCACAACCTTTATTGTATTTTTATATGAAATTGAGAGCGATCGTCTGTGCTTAGGGGACACATCAGTTTCCCTAGGAATTTTTAACACATTTCCCCATTTCCTTCTAGGTTTATGTGTTGATGATGAGGAGTGCAATATTATTTTGATTCTTGTTCGTGTATGTAAAACATATCTCATTTTCTCTTCAATATTCTGAAAGTTCTTCATGGTATGTCTTGGTGTTGGTTTGCTTCCATGCAGCATGCTAAGCTCTTTGAAATAGAAACTCATGTGACGCAGATTTTGGGAAACTGTGTTCAGTTTTTTTAAATGAAATCTTTATCGCTCAATTTCCTACTGTCTGACTGGAATTAAAAATATATGGATGTTGAATCTCTTGAATGTGTCATAATTTTTTTCCTTGTTGTCATTTATTCATTTATCATTCTGTTCTACTTTTTATATAATGTTTACTGAATTTTATCTTCAGAAGCCTCTGTTGGATTTTTATTTACCTTTTCTTCCAATTTCTAGATTTTTTTAAATTTCTTATAATTCTAGGATTTGTTTTTAAATCTCTTTGAGAATTCCTATTTCAGAGCTTCCTGTTCTTATTTGTAGATGACATATTCTCATATCATCTGAAAGATACTAATGACAGTATTTGTAAATTCTCTCCCATCTGTGTGTGTTTTGTCTTTCTCCTCCGCTCCTCCTTTTCCCACCCTCTTCTATACTTAGTTTCTGACTTTCATATTAGATTTTCTTTTTCAATATCAAATGACCTTGAGTGATTGCCAGTTTCTAAGGATGGGCTCTGATATTTGGTGAGAAATTTCATGTGTGTCAAAGGGGTCTGTCCTTTCGATTTTTCAGAATAGGAGACTTAGCTAGGGGTTTACATTGGGGAGTCCCTGAAGCCAGGCGTTTTCCCTTAGACTAACTCGATGCTTTAGAGAAGATTCTTTCAATCTCCAGGACATGTCTGGCTGCAGGTGCTTTGAAAGCTCCATGTGGAGAAAGGACCGGCAGGTCTCAGCATCTCAACAGTATGCAAACTTTCATCAGTTGTCCATATTTTCACTATGATACTCCCATACTCATATCGAACTATGCCTGTCATCCATCTGTCAATTGGCCCTTTGTTCTACCTTTCCTAAGGAATAAGTCCTCCTTCCATCTGGGTGAGGGGATTACCCTATGAACAAGAGGAGCTATCTAGGGATCTGATTGCCTTTGACAGTGTGTCAACTGCATCTCTTGCGTGTTGCCTCACCTTCTCTCCATACTCAGAAGTACATGATACAACACATTTCGGAGCCTTGAAGGGGCTCAGTGGTGTAAATCAACTTGCTTCTCAGCTTTCCTCACTGCCAGTGAAAGGATCTGTTTGTTGTAGGTCTGCTATGTTAGTTACTACAGATCAGGCATCTGCTTTCCAGCTTTCAAAATTGTAGCTCCATTCTCTCCACTTTGTCCTTATAGATTTATGCCTCTAAAAATAAAAATAATTTGTCTCTTCTTTTAGTGGTTTTCTTTGGGGGTGGGTGTTGGGAGAGGGTAATAGAAGTAAATATGTACATGTGATGTGCGTTCGTGGTTGTATGAACGTGTTCTTTTATCACTGCTTCCGGGATTCCCTTTTCTTTCCTGGGTAAAGCAGTTTTAGTGGCAGTCTTTCTACAGTGTGACTAAAATAAATATCTAAAAGGTAGCGACTGGGTGAAATATCTCTGGGTGTTCTTTGAAAAACACATAACTGTTGGACTCTAGTGTGATTATCACAGCCTCAAAGAGGTTGTAGGAGGAGACAAGGATGTTTTAGAGTCCTCACTATGTGTCTAGCACTATGCTCCACTCCTTAGGATATGCTATCAAATTACATTTTAATGTAGTAAAAATATCAAGAAGCAGATATTATTATCCTTGTTTTACAAAGAAGGAAACAGGAGGTAGCCCGTAGGCTAAAGAAACACGCAGCTATTGAATAAAAAATAAGGACTCAGCTAAGGTCTGCTTGAAACCTATGCCCATAATCTTGCCAATGCAGCAAACTAAATTCATTGTGTGGCTAAAACTCCACAAAGTAATTGAATTGTGCACTGTTACTCACAATTATCAGAATTCTTTCTTGTCACCAACTCATGCTTGACTTAAAAGAGGGAAAGGGATGGCTGAGAATGTGGACTCTGATTGGAAATTCTAACTCATGCTGTGACCTTGGGAACATTGCTTTACTTTCAGGGCCTCCATTTCTACATCAGTAAAACAAGGTCATCAGAATAAATGGTCTGTTACATTCTGATGATCTATCCTGCAGATGGTGAGCTGGAGGTGCTGAGAGCTTCAACAACGCACCCAAGTCAGATGGGAAGTCAAATGCTTGGCCACCCTCAAACTCTCTGTTTATGCTCTGCAAGAAACTTCCCAACAGACAGTTCGACAGCCTCCCAAATGCCAATGGGCATGAAATATGATTTTCTCCCAAGTCCCTCTTCAGAACTGAATCTTTCCATGTCTCCTTCAGGGACTGCAGGGCCTCATCTAAACTTAAGATAAATAAATACTCCAAGATGTGGGATAGAAATGGAAGTCAAAAGGAGAGACTGGGGAAAGGAGTCAGCAAACCTTGGACCTTTTACCATATGGCCTCAGCACTTTTGATTATTTTATGAATGCATGAGGTGACACATTGGTTTCTTTAAAGCCATTTTTACATATACATCCCTTTTAGGGTTATAATTCATGTGAATTTAGATAATCAGGTAATTGGGTTTAATGACTGAAACAGTGACTCAGGGAGGAGAATAACTCAAATTATTTATAATAATAATTTCTTCTTATACTTGTGTGGTATTATCAAGGCAACACTAAAATGGCAATAATTTTCATTTGAGAGATGGAAAGGACTATAGACATAGTTTTCCCAAGTCCCTGTTTCAAATATCTAAGGAACCTAAGACTCAGACAGGCAATGTGACTTCAGCAAAGAATTGACCAAAGCAATGGTGAGTCTTAATTCAATGCTTTCCCCACGACACACCGTTACTTCACTGGGTGTAGTGTCAGCACACCTCCCACTACAAATATCATAGTGTGGATTTGGAACACCATGACTGATGTCTACATGATTGGATACTTCTCAATTTCCTGATTGGTTTGGTTAGTGATGATGTTCTAGGCAAAGTAACTCTTAGATCATTAATAGGGAATACAGATTTAAAAGAAAAAATGTGGTGATAGAATCCTAATTTTAACATCAGAAGATGTCTACCCACCATTGTGATTGTCTTAAAATGAAATAAGACCGTTTTATATTATGATGTAAAATAAACAAGTTTAGTAAAGTTTGTTTTCATTTAGTAATTGCATGCTCTGTAAATACTGTCAGGCATTTTCTATATGCCTTGAATGAATTATCTCATTAAATCTTCATAACACTAAATTAAGTAGGTATAGTTATTACTCCTATTCTCTGGAGCCCAGTGATATGAGTTTCTTAAGGTGCACACCTAGTACTTGGTAGAGTTGCGATATAAACATATACAGACCTACTCTGGAGCTCAGGACCTTTGCATCTGAGCTATCTTCCCACCTCGAGAATTTTACATGAAAAACACTGAAGAAAGATTTTACAAATTGTTAAGGTGGGACATTTTATTACAGTTTTGTCAACTTTATCACCACTATAAAGTCTGAGCCAAATGTTTCATCATATTTGGTGGCTATTTGTTTAGCGGAGTCTTTCTCAGCTCTTTGGTCTCTATTTTCTTCCTGTTTGTCAATGAACCACCTGATGACATCAAAGTGGTCTATGACTTCTTAGGACAGTCATTTATAAATTTGTCAAGAAACATTTTGTTTGTTTGTTTAAGATTAATTACTCTGAATGATGGCTCATTGTCATTTCTTATTGGCATCCCATTATCATAATGTTTTCTGAAATTTTCAATTGTCTTGTGAGAGAGAAGATATCAAAATTCCAACATTTATAAGACTTGTAAAAATAGGCAAATTCTTCAATGTCTTTGTTTCTCAGCTTCACTAGTTGAAAAATAAATAAAATAAGATAAAATGAAATGATGTATTTGTTCTTTTATTCAATAGTTATTATTTGCACAAATAAATGTTTATTGAGTTGTTACATAACCCATTGAGAGAGACATGGGTTTAAATGCTGACTTTGCCCCTTACTAAATGGTTTCATATATGTTTTCTCATTTACAGTTTGTGAAAAGTAGTACTATTTACTATCACTTCCTCCCAGGGTGGCTGTTTAGATGAGATGAGATCACATGTAGGAAGAGTAAACCACAATGCTTATCATATAATTGTTGTTAAAGAATGGTTTCTCATGCATTTACCCAAACGTATTCACGCCCAACACTGCCTCTTTCTGCTGTAAGACCTTGTTACTGACTAAGCAGATTGCTTATACAAGGTAAGCAGCTCCAACATTTGCCTGAAATGTTTTCTTTCTCATTCAACATTGCTTGTTTACATGGTGTCGGATCAAATGGAAGAGAGAAGAAGAACAATGTGATTCACGATCTTCCTCCAAGGAGGCGGCTGCGACATAAAGGATGTCTCAGGAAACAGGATAATCTGTTTATGTGGCCACAACTCTGTGATCCCTGACCTGTCTTAATCCTCAGCAGTGGATATGTGTGGCACATTTGCCTCCAGGTGGAACTGAATGTTGGGGGGGTGTTGGGGGAAACACTCTCTGTGTGGGTACTTTTCTTATATTGTTGCTGATAGCTTGAAAACCTGCAGTCTATGTTTTAAATAATCTTTTTCTTTGTCAGGCTCAAGAGTTCACATCTCCTGCTTTGCAAAAGACACCCAGATTTTCCTGAAATCCCATCTCTCTTGAGGATTTGGGATGCTCTTGGGTATCTGCCGCAGTAAGAAAACAAGCTGAAGGAATGTGGAAATGTGAAGCCATCTGGCTGCTGGTCCACTTTCACACCGGCTCTAGGGGTCACTGAGAGCCCTGCAAGGGCTGTTGAGACCCAGCTTTGACAGGAAACATTTGATCTCATCCTAGCAGTGCCCGGACATGTGTACTCAGATACATGGATTGTCTCCAAACTTGGTGGTGAGAGAAGATTTGAATTGGGGAACTTGAAGGACAACTATCCGAGTCCCAAGTCCCAAGAGGTTTGATTAATATCACATTTCATTACAAGTCCATTTTTGTATCCTTGAATGTATTTCATTGGAAATTGCAAACATTTAGCATAGGAGGGAATTTGCTTAATGGTAGATGCATGACAATGAATGAATGACATACAGTCCCTGCTTTCCAAGGTCCCTGGTAGTAGGCAGACAAATGAGCAGGCATTGAGAATATGGGGTGATGTGTTAAGACAGGTTCTAGCAGAGACAGATTAAGACATGTTCATTCACAGAACAGAGGTGGGTATCTGTTTCACTTTGCAGCATCCAAAATGACTAGACTTGTCATTTATTCAATAAATAATGAATACGTGACTATGTATTGTGCTTGTGTGCAAAGTCCTGGGTGTGCTGTTTTAGTCTGCTTCAGTGGCTATGAGAGAATATCATGGATAGAGTGGCTTGCACAATAGAAACATATCTTTCCCAGTTCAGAGGCTGGGAAGTTCAAGATCAAGGTGCCAGCAAGGAAAATTTCTTCCTGAGGGCTCCTCTCTTGGCTTGTAGGCAGCTGCAGCGTCACTGTGTGCTCATGTGACCTTTCCTTTGTGCAAGTGTTCCATGAGGTGGGGAGGGAGAGAGAACACGCCTTCTGGTCTCTCTCTCTCTTTTTTTTTTTTTTTTTTTTGGTAGGGGGAGGTGGGGAGGCAGAGTCTTTCACCAGGCTGGAGTGCAGTGGCGTGATCTAGGCTTACTGCAGCCTCTGCCTCCCAGGTTCAAGCGATTCTCTTGCCTCCACCTCCTGAGTAGCTGGGACTACAGGTGCATGCCACCAGGCTCAGCTAATTTTTTGTATTTTTAGTAGAGATGGGGTTTCATCATGTTCGCCAGGCTGGTCTCAAACTCCTGACCTCAGGTGATCCACCCACCTTGGCTTCCCAAAGTGCTGGGATTACAGGTGTGAGCCACTGTGCCTGGCCTGGTGTCTCTTCTTATAAAAACTGTAATCTTACTGTATTGGGGTCCTCCTCTTATGGACTAATTTGACCTTACTTACTTCCCTAGAGGAACCTGTCTCCAAACACAGCCGCACTAGGAGTTAATGCTTCAACATGTGAATTAGGAGGGACACAAACATTCAGTGTCTAGGGGTGATAGGAATTTATCTCTATAAAGTGCAGAGACGTGACAAGTGAGAATTTTAAACATAGTATGTGTATATCCACGAGGGACTGGAGTAGGATTGGCAGATAAAGCAGAGGGTACTCAGTTACATTTGAATTCCTGATTAACAACAAATAACATTTTAGCATAAGTGTGTCTCAAATATTACAGAAGGCATACTTATCTTTATAAAAATATTTATCTGAAATCCAAATGTAACTGGGTGTCTGTCTTGTATTTTGATTTGCTAAATCTGACAATTCTTGTCAGGGAATTGTTACCTTCAGGGAACTCCTTATGGCATACTGAAACTGGCACATTATGGAGGACCTAGGAGACACAGTGAGGGCCGTGTTAGTTTGTTAAGGAATGTTGGATCATAAATCGTCACAACATGCCAGCCCCTCTTCTCTCAGACAATTTGGTAAAGTGAATCTCTATTTTCCAATTCTGTGGTTTGTATCATCTCAAAGACCATGTAAAAGTTACCTAGTCATTTTTGTTTAGTTCTGCAGTTATGGGCAGAACTGTGTCTCCCAAAGTTCATATGCTGAAGAGAAGACTGTGTTTAAAGATAGGGTTTTTAGGCCAGGCACAGTGGCTCACGCTTGTAATTCCAGCAGTTTGGGAAGTCAAGGTAGACAAATCATGAGGTCAGGAGTTCAAGACCAGCCTGGCCAACACGGAAAACTCTGTCTCTATTAAAGATATGAAAATTAGCCGGGCATGGGGGCAGTTGCCTGTAATCCCAGCTGCTTGGGAGGCTGGAGCAGGAGAATCACTTGAACCTGGGAGGGGGAGGTTGCAGTGAATGGAGATCACGCCATTGCACTTCAACCTGGGCGACAAGAGCAAGGCTCCATAAAAAAAATAATAATAATATTAATAATAACAAGATAGAGTTTTTAAGGAAATGATTAAATTAAAATCAGGTAATTAGGGCTGTTCCTGATAGAGTAGGACTGGTGTCCTTATAAGAAAGGCCATGTGAAGACATGGGGAAAAGATGGCCACCCATAGGCCTCAGCGACAGGCATAGAACCAGTGCTGCCTTCATGGCCATCAGAAGGAACCAAATTTCTGTCGTCTGATCTTAGACCTCTAGACTTCAGAACTGTGAAGAAATACATTTGTGTCACTTAAGCCACTCTGTCAGTGGTATTTTCTAATTACAGCACAGGAAAACTAATATACCGACTTTTACAAAATAAAATAAGAAGAAATATTGGAGTTCATTTAATGTTAGAAAGTACTTTCTGAACCTCCAGTGGTGAGTTAGGCATCAGTTGCAACAGCTGAAAGGGGTTTTACAAACCATCAAGACTTGCTTTTACTACTTTCACCTGAGCTTCCGCTTTTATGATAAGATAAGAACATCTCTAACTCTGAGGATCACAGAGTTAGAGATTTACCTAAGAGTGTGCCCTAAATTTAGAAAAGAATCTGAAGAACAGGAACATTTATAGATTAGAAATATTAAAATGAATGTGCAAATGGAAGTAAAACTCTTTTCACAGGTGGGTGAGGGAAGTCCCTTAGACCTCTGGCTGTGGTCTGAATGTTTCTGTCCCCTCAAAAGTCATGTGTTGAAATCCTAATCCCCAAGGTAATGATATTAGGAGCTGTGGCCTTTAGGAAGTACTTAGATCATTTGGCTGAAGCCCTCATAAGTGGGATTAGTGTCTTTATAAAATAGGTATATGGGAGATCATTTGCCCTTCCCACCATGTGAAGACATGTTCATCTATGAATCACAAAATGATCTCTCACCAGACTCTATACCTGACAGTGCCATGGACAGTTCTTGGACTTCTTAGTCTCCAGAGCTGTCAGAAATAAAGTAGTTTTTCTACTTAGTTTATAGTATTTTGTTATAGCAGCAAAAATAGACAAAGACAACCTCTAAAGATAGAGTTGAATTTGCAAGCTTAGAGTCAAGAATTAATTCACATTGCTATTAGTTACCTACAATTTATGTAGTTATAAAAGGGCTTGAAGACAAGGAGAGACTAAATCAGGAAGTTTGGAGGGTGAGCTATATGCACAATGTGTAGTTTTCCATTGCCACCTGCATTGTTCTCTACACAAGGATTCCTAGGTCTCATGTAAAATTTGGAAACAAAACTTATTGTGTTCCAGAGCAAAATAATATGCATGATCAGCTGCCCAGAGACCAGCACATGTGAGCATCTAAGGAGAAAGGGAAAAGTCCAGGAAGAAACACATCTCTCTCTCTCTGGCCAGCTTCTATCAGAGAACTGATAGAATCAAAATTAGAGCTGAAAGTATCTGGAATGTTGTTCTATGTGCTCATGTTATGGATGAGGAAAGGGAGGTGCCAATTGTTGAGCTGGCACGGTCCAGTTACATGGGGTGGGACACCTGGGCTGCCAAGACCAGGAAAGATGCTTCTACATGATATTCCAGGGTGTCCGTGTCTGTTACAGCTTCCTACCTTTTTTTTTTTTTTTTTTTTTTTTTTTTTCTGAGTCAGGTTCTCATTCTGTCATACAGGCTGGAGTGCAGTAATCATGGCTCATGGTCATTTCTACCTCCATGAGCTTAGGTGGTCCTTCCACCTCAGCCTCCTGAGAAGCTGGGATTACAGCTGTGTGCCACTACACTCAGCTAATTTTTGTATTTTTTAATAGTGATGGGTTTTGCCATGTTGCTCATGCTGACCACAAACTTCCGGGCTCAAGCTATCTGCCCTCCTTGGCTTCCCAAAGTACAGAGATTACAGGCATGATCCACTATGTCAAGCCCCTGTACCTTCTTTAAAGTTGTGTATACAATAGACTTTTATTTTATTTTTATTGGTGAGATGGAGTCTTGCTCTATCACCCTGGCTGGAGTGCAGTGGAGTGATCTTGCCTCACTGCAACCTCCACCTCCCAGATTCAAATAATTCTGCCTCAGCTTCTGGAGTAGCTGGGACTACAGGCCCCATGCCCCAGTCATGCCTGGCTAATTTTTGTATTTTTAGTAGAAATGGGGTTTCACCATGTTAGTCAGGCTGGTCTTGAACTCCTGACCTCTGGTGGTCTACCCACCTCTGTCTCCCAAAATGCTGGGATTACAGGCACGAACCATCACACCCAGCCCAAAATAGAGTTTTTACATGGAAAAATCAAAGGTGAAACTGGAGCAAAAGTAGAAGTCAAGTGTCCTGGTGTCTGTTTACTTAAGCTGGGAGGCTGCTTCAGGAAGCTCTACTCCATGTGTCTTGAATGCCCAGAGCTTTCTGCTCTTCTATACCTTTACTGTGGTTGTTCTTCCTGCCTGCAATGGGGTGCTTTCCACTGCCACACCATCCCCTTCCCAAATCCACCATTTTCCTCCAAACTCTTATCATTGGCTTTATTTGTGCCTAAGCTCTTTTTTCCTCTATTAGACTCAAAAAAAGTCCTAGAGGGAATGATCCATGTCTTACGAATCTTTCCTTACTTTTTATGTCCAAGGAAAATTGCTCATTTATTCAGTCACTGTGACTGCCTTGCAGGGGCTGGGTCTGTCATGAGCAGTTAATACAGAACAGTCTGGAATAGAGCAGGTATTTGTTAAAGGTTCTTAGAATGAATGACACTCGTGAGTTTTTTATTACATATTTTTCTTCAAAAATTTTGGAAAAACTTGAGATCCTGTTAATGCCTAGTGATGAGTGTGAAGGTGGAGATGGAATATAATGGAGAAAGAATCAGAGAGTAATTTAAGAATTAACTGAATGCTCTCTTTTCTCTGAGCACCCACATCCTTTAGCTGTTCCTCTCTACTAGCAGGGCTCATCGGTGCATAGCTTGCACAGTACTCTACTTAAATTGGATTAATTCACTAAACTAAATCTGTACTAATGTACTTAGACTTTATTTACACTGAACACTTAAATTTATACTCTAGTGAAATAAATGTTTAACCTAAGCACGGAACTCAAATGAAATTAATACCACAATTTTAAATATACTTAATCACAAAGTGAGTATTGTCTTCTCTTTACCAAATGGAAAAGGTCAGCCCTGTGGCTCTTTAGCTACTCATGGAAAATATAGATTTGACCTTGACCATGAGGGGTTGGTCAAGTGAGGAGGATGGAAACGACTCTCCTTCGTGTTTTACATATGTTACATTTAAGATGACACAAGAGACTGATGCTTTTACTTTCATTTTGCACAGAGAGAGTATAGGTGACCTGCCCAAGTTTAGCCCATTGATAAGTGTAGGACACAGATTTAAAGACAGGGCTGTCTGACCCATGTCGCTGTTAATTCTACCACTCTTCATGTCTCCCCAAATCTGATACATTGTCATTGTTTTTTGTCTTGTGTGAAGAGTCTGTGGATTAGCTAAGTTGTTAAATGACTCACAGAGAGAAAAAACAGAAAGGATTCAGCTACTGGGCCCTAGAACAATGAATGACCACATCTAATTTCTCACTGAAAGTTGCTTGTGAAAATTGCCTGAGGTTCAGTACACTTTTACATGTGTACTTCTCCAAAGCATCTAGCAAAGCCAAAGAATAATAGTGTGTGTTGTTTAATGATTTTTATTATATTTATTGATTTATTCTCATCACACTCTGATGAAGATGATTAATCATCCCTGTTTTACAGATCAGGAAGCTGATTCTCAATTATAATGATTATAAAGACAGGATTAGTAATCCTTGTTAACTGTTTCTTGTGGGCCAGGCACTGCTAAGAACACTTTATTGCATCAGGACATGCAATTGCCTATGGGAATAGAGACTATTATTATACTTGCTTCATAGACAAGGAAACCAAGGCATAGAATGGTTACTGGGTTGTCCAAGGCTTCATAGCCAGTGACTGGACCTGGCGGAACAGAAATTGCAGCTCAGGTAGGTGGGCTGAGAGCTCACATTCATAATCACTGTACAAAGATATTGAATGACTTACTTAGGGTAGAAAGGTTGGCACACAGGAAGCCTCAGGGAACAGATCTGAGTCAAGGCTCGGGCTTCAAAGTCCGTATACTTTGTAACATCCTCCCACTGTAGGTTACATAAGAATATGAGTTTGGAGATAGAATTTGGTGTATTACTTTCCTCTGTATGGTCCCAGATGAATGTCATAAGCTCTTTGTGCCCCAGTTTTTTCTCCTGTTAAATGAAAATAATCATCTTCCAGTCTGAATGTTTGTGTTATCTTAAAATTTATATGTTGAAATTCTGACCTACACAGTGATGGATTTAGGAGATGGAGCTTTTGGGGAGGTGATTAGGTCAGGAAAGGAAAGCCCCTGTGAATGAGAGTAGCACCCTTCTAAAAGAGGCCTTAGAAAGCTTGTTAATTCCTTCCACTATCTACAAACCTGTGAGTTCCTTGAACTCCAAATTCTTATTCTCCAAAACTGTGAGAGACAAATTTCTTGGCTGGGCATGGTGGCTCATGCCTGTAATCCCAGCACTTTGGGAGGCCAAGGTGGGCAGATCACAAGGTCAGGAGTTGGATACCAGTCTGGCCAACATAGTGAAACTCCATCTCCACAAAAAGTACAAAAATTAGCTTGGTGTGGTGGCACATGCCTGTAATCCCAGCTACCTGGGAGTCTGAGGCAAGAGAATTGCATGAATCCCACAGACGGAGGATGCGATAAGCTGAGATTGCACCACTGCATTCCAGCCTAGGTGACAGAGCAAGACTCTATCTCAAAAAAGCCAAACAACAACAACAACAACAACAGCAACAACAAAATGATGATCTTGGCAGCCTGTTGGCAGTGCACTCCAGCCCAGGTGACAACACGAGACTGTCTCAAAAAAAAAAAAAAAAAAAAAAAGAAAAGAAAAAAAGATTACACATGGTCATATGTGTGAAGGCTTACTATACCTTCTGCTATATAGAAAACTAATAAATGTCAGCTGCAATGATTTTTTAAAATAATTCGATTATTTTGCAACATTTATTCAACTAATTTTACATTACTGTTTATTGAATCATAGTTATTTTCATTAAAATACAAGGTATCTCCCTGTGATGAAAAGTGTCATGGGAACTGGAAGTCCTGGGCTTGCTCCTGGCTTTGAAAATAATATGTGAAGGAGCCTTATTTTTTTTTATTTAAATAAATGGGAAGCATCAAGAGACTATGTTTCTGGAGGAAGCTAAAACAAAAGCCAGACAGACTATCCAAGGCTCTTGTTGAATGGCAGGGACTGGACAGGGTTAATCCAGGTGCCAGGGGGGTCTGTGAGGTAACCAGGTGAGCGTGGCATGCTCAGAACAGAAGAGAAACGTGAGACTGGAGAAACTGCTTTATCTAACAGGGTAAGCCCAGCTTTCTTGAGGCATTTGTGACTTCTGACAAGGGTGTGGTAAAGGCAGCATTAAAGAAACCTAGCTTCAACAGAAGAGTTTCTTGAGATCTACCTTTCCAAAGTAAGAAGCCATATAGAGATACAGGCAAAGATGTTGGCAGAAATAACAAAGAGGCATTGCCTATTAAGTTTCTTGTGTATGCGTGTATTGAGGAACCAGGAAAGTTGTTTCTATAAATGGCCTCCTCTGATAGTGATATTAACACTAAAAACAGAAATATCCCTAAAGCCAGCTATAATGTTCTAATCTGAATAAACCCAAGTTGGTTCATTTGTAAAGTGGCAATAGTAATGCTTACATTGTGGATTGTTAACAGAGATAAACAGAATGTAAAATTTCAGGGAAGTTGTTGATGCTCAAAAACAATATTGTTATTGTTATTATAACAATTAATTTCTAAGAAATAACCATCTCCAATGTCTCTCATGTGGTTTGCTGTGATAAAACTTGTTGCAGCTTAAACAGATGGATAACCCAATCAAACTCTTGTCAACAAGGGCCAAGATGATAAATTAAGATGAAGCCAGTGGGTCCGGTATGATGGCTTCTTGGGGCTCATCTTGAAGTGCTTTGGTGCAGTCTGTTTTGTTTTACTCTGTTTGGGATCATTTCTTTTGCCACTCCAGCTATGTAAAGATAATAATCGCACCAATAGAACTGGTGACCTTTCACCCTATCTCCCTTTGATAAAGTCTCATTTTCTAGCAAAACTATGACAAATGTCTCTTCCTTCACCTTTAGTAAACTAGTGGATAATCTGTCTATTATACTTAATAGCCTTACCCCCAGAAGTCATTGGTATTTGGTTTGGATTCCTCTGAATGAGGTGAACATTATATCTCTAACCTATGAAAAAGCTTTGCTCCTTTGCAGTGTTGGTGGAGTTAGATTTGTTTTCACAGCTGGTTGTACTTGGAGAAGGGTTAGCTGCCGTCTTGAAGGTTCTACCACACCAGTTCATCACTGAGCCTGCTGTGTGGTGGGGGCTTTGAGCTGTTAACGGGAGGCTTGGAGGGAAGTCTGAATTAATCATTTATGATTTATTTATTCTTTTTTTTCCATCACGGAGTGAAACGAGCAGATGCCAGCATTTCTAGGGCCAGGACTGTCTAGGTGATGTGGTGTTTGATAACTAACTCCTAATATTGATCTGCCAACAGGATCTATCTGTAGGACTAATAACAAAACCATATACTTAAAGACCACTTCATAATTTACAGCTTTGTTTTTCTATTCTTGGTTTCAATGGATTCCTATTAAAAATTCAGTGAATTAGAGGCTGAATTCTTTTATGTCATCATTTTCCATGTGAGGAAACAGAAGCCCAGAGGTGGCTCTGTGGTTTGCCTGAGGTCACGCAACCAGTAAACAGTAGGTAAGTATCTTTAATTTCAGTTACCTAAGCCTAAAGATTTGTACTATTTCCATTTCTGCATTGAAGGGAAAGCACACTGTGGTGACTTTCTCTGCCAGAGAGTTCTATAATCTGAATATCTGTGTCACCCTAAAAGTCATATGTTGAAACGTAACTGCCATGGAGATAGTATTAAGAGGTGGGACTTTTCGGAGATGCTTGGATCAAGGAAACTGTGTCCCTGTAAGCCAGATGATTGACCTTCTAAAAGAAGCCAGAAAGAATGTGTCCTTTCTTCCATGTGAGGATTCAGCAAAAAGAAGCTGTTTTTGAAACGAAGTGTGAGCCCTCACATGACACTGAATCTGCTGGCTGCTTGGTCATGGACTTCCCCGCCTCTGGACTGTGAGCAACAAATTTCTGTTGTTTGAAAATCACTCAGTCTAAAGAATTTTGTTTTAGCATTCTGAACAGACTTAGACATGGAGACAATGATTCTTACTGTACTGTCATTCAGTGCTACTCTTAACTCAAGAATTACAATCAGCCTTTACAAGTACCTGTGATGCATCAGAAACTTGCTGGTACTCAGAGCATTGAGATAAACTGAGACACAGAGACTGTCTTAAAAGAACATTCATGCTAGAGCTGCTTTATCTAATATGGTAGCCATTAGCTACGTGTGGCTACTTAAATTTAAATTATAGTTGATCCTTAAACAAAGTGTGGGGGTGGGTATTAAGGGTACTTCCACATGGCACAGCTAAAAATTTAGGTATAACTTTTGTCTACCCCAAAACTTAGCTGCTAGTAGCCTACTGTTGATCAGAAGGTTTACCAACACACATTTTTTAGGTTATATGTATCATATGCATATTATATGTATTATATTACAATAAAGTAAGCAGGAGAAAGGAAAATGTTAGAAATAAAATAATGAGAAGGAGCCTGGGTGTGGTGGCTTATGCCTGCAATTCCAGCACTTTGGGAGGCAAAGAACAGATCATTTGAGACAAGGAGGTTGAGAACAGCCTGGTCAACATGGTGAAAGCCCGTCTCTACTAAAAATATAAACATTAACTAAGAATGGTGGTGCATGCCTGTAATCCCAGCTACTTGGATGGCTGAATCACAAGAATCACTTGAACCTGGGAGGTGGAGGTTACAGTGAGTTCAGATTGCACTATTGCACTCTAGCCTGGGTGACAGAGCAATATTCTGTCTCAAGAAAATAAAAAAAGAAAGAAAAAAGTAAATCATAAGATAGAGAAAGCATATGTACTATTTATTAAGTGGAAGTGGATCATCAGAAAGGTCTTCATTTCCATCATCTTCACATCGAGTAGGCTAAGAGAAGGAAAAAAAAAAAAAAGAGGGATGGATCTTACTGTCTCAGAGGTCACAGGTGGAAGTCTATATATAAGCAGACCTGCAGTTTAAAACCTGTGTTGTTCGAGGGTCAACTGTAATTAAAATGAAATAAAATTAAATATTTACTTCCACAGCTGCACTAGCCACATATTAAGCACTCATTAGCTACATATAGCTAGTAGCCAGTGTATAGGACATCACAGAAATTTCTTTGGGACAATATTGGCTTAGAATGAAAACAGGTGTGCAGGATCAAGGAGTTGGCTTCTAAGGAAAATAGTCTTGAAAACATTATATTAAGTTTATTTGAAACCTGATAACTTCTCCCACAAATTTTGAAGTTTTTAATCCCTGTACTAGTCAATAAGATGATGTGATTAAGCATTCAATAAACAAGTAGTTGAGTGTCTAGTATTTGCACTGTTTGAGCCACTGTGAACATAATGATGAATAAGGCCAAAAAGGCTCTGCCTTATATCAGAGAAAGTCCCACAATTAAAGGAAAAATGAGCAAGGAAAATACTATATGGTAGTGATTAGAGATAACTTGAAAACTAAAATATGGTGCTTTTTTCTTTTTGAGACAGAGTCTTACTGTGTCATCCACACTGGAGTGTAATGGTACTATCTAGGTTCACTGTAACATCTGCCTTTCAAATTCAAGCAATTCTCCTGCCTCAGCCTCCCGAGTAGCTTGGACTACAGGTACCCGTCACCATGCCTGGCTATATTTTTATTTGTTTGTTTTGTATTTTTAGTAGAGATGGGGTTTCACTACGTTGGCCAGGTTGGTCTTGAACTCCTGACCTCGTGATCTGCACACCTTTGCCTCCCAAAGTCTAAGATTATAGGCATGAGCCACTGTGAATGCTGTTCTAAAGAGTGCCTGTGTAGGACTTTAGATTAGGGTTGTTGAGAAGATATCTCTGGTGAGATAATATTTAAGCTGATACTTAAATGACAATAAGTCAACTATGAAGAGAACAGGGAAGACAAATATAAGTAGTGGGTACAGCCAGGAAGAACATGCTTCGTGAGTTTAAGGGATTATAGAAAAGAAAGCTTGTCTGGAGCATAGATTAAAAGTTGGAAAATAGTTCTTCATGTTGAATAAATAGGCAAGACTAACAAGAGTAAGTAGTTTGTATTTATCCTAATGAGATGGGAAATTTTGGGGCAAAAACCTTAAAGCAAGGATATGGCATAATCTGACTTATTTAAAGTATGGTTGTTATGGTATGTCTGTGTACCCCCCCAAATCTCATCTTGAATTCCTATGTGTTGTGGGAGGGACCTGGTGAGAAGTAACTGAATCATGGGGACAGGTCTTTTCTGTGCTGCTTTCATGATAGTGAGTAAGTTTCAGGAGACCTGTTGGTTATTACAAGGGGAAGTTTTCCTGCACAAGCACTCTCTTTGCCTGCCACAATCTGCCTAAGATGTGACTTGCTTCTGCTTGCCTTCTTACTTGATTGTGAGGCTTCCCCAGCCAGATGAAACTGTCAAATCCAATTAAACCTCTTTTGTAAATTGCCTAGTCTCGGCTATGTTTTTATCAGTAACATGAAAACAGACTAATACAATGGCTCTTCTCACAATATGGAGAACAGATTGTGTGGTGGGGTATGAGGAAAAGAAGGAAAACTATTTTGTGAATTATTACAACAATGCATGTGAGAGAAAATAGTGGTTTGACCAGGAAGCAGCCAGAGAATATTGAGAGAAATAGTCAAGTTTAAAATATGCTTTAGAAAAAGAGTTGACCTGATACACTGAGGAATTGGATATTAGAGAAGACAGGACAGATCCTAGATGTTGGGTCTAAGTAATGGGGCAGATGGTGCTGTAATCAACTGAGACTAAGAAGACTAGTAGATGTACTGAAAGGGAGAAGTGAAGGAAGATTCAAGAGAGAACTGAGTTAATTTTGAGGTACATATCAGAAAACCAGGTAAAGATATCAAACAGTAATTGTATATACACATTTTGGAAATAGCTTAGGACTTGAAACATTTTAGATTCTTCATATGTAAATGGTGTTTAAGGTAAAACATTGGATAAATGTCAGAAGAAATGCCAATGAAAGGTGAAAGCCCAAGAATGAGTTTAGGGTCACAGAGGGAGAAAAGAATCAGCAGAGAATTGCTCCAGGTAAGTAACGGGAAAAATCAGAAACATGGAGTTTCAGTCAAGCCAAAAAAGGTGACAATTTCAGGAAGGATGGAATCATCAACTGTCAAATAATTCTATGAGATCAACTTCCTTAAAAATAAAGTAATAGCAATAGAAGTTTGCAATGTAAAGATCATGTGAAACCTTGCTAATTGCGGTCTTGGTGCTGATTGGGGGTTATAGAGGAGAGAATGCAAGGTGAGTAAGTGGAGACAGTGGCAATTAGCAGTGCTTTTAAGACTTTTTGTTATAAAAGAGAGCAGAGAAATGAAGAAACAATGGATAATAAATTTCATTGAAACACATACATTTGTAATATAATCATTTTAATTTGTAATCAATTTAAAAATTTGTAAGAGAAATTTGCATTTTTTAAATTAAACCAAATCTTTAAAATCTGATGTGTATTTTACACACATGGACATCTTAATTCAGACCAGTCACACTTTAAATACTCAACAGCCACCGTGGCTGTTACCATATTGGACAACAAGGGCATAGGGATCTAGAATTCCTGTTGCAGATGCTGCTGAGGCTGGGGGTAGAGCAAAGACTACCTCATGAGTCTTCTTTTGCTGTTAATAACTTTGTTTTATAGGTGGTGGTGTTCTGTCACATATAATTGCTTCAGAATTGTTTTATTATTTTCAATATCTTTTGTACAATATTTTCTCTCTCAGGTACTCATAGCCTCTGATAATTACATTTTAAAAACAATTGTTAAAAACATTGGAATCCGTGAAATACTAATTCTAAACTTACACATTTAATAGTAGTGCCTGAGAACTTGTTATGTAAAAGAAACAAATAAGATAAACAAGAGCTTCTGTTTTTGGTGTCCATAGCTAAAGGAATGTTGTTTATTGGGAGATGAGGATAAGTAGAATTTGGAGAACACTGAAAGATACAGTGATATGGCGTGTAAAATCTTTTTATAAGTTGGCCATTCTGAATCCTACTCAAATTAGGACAATGGAGATCATCAGAATCTCCCTTTCTAAGTGTCTGGCTGGTCCTAGGAACTTAAAGAGCCTCATTAATATGAGGAGGATTTCAGGTGGCAGCCATAAACACAAGAGCAGATGCAGAAAAAGATGTGCAGCAGTGGTTTATTGAAGTGTGTTGAAGATCCATAAGAAAGAAGAAAAGGCAAATCAATGTTAGACTATTCACCTAATGATTGTATTTGTTCATTTAGACTATTGTGGCATTATTTAATCATTAAACAATTCAATGATTTGGCAAGGGTTTATCAAACACCAGTGAACTAGGTCCTGGGCTAACCTTTGTAAATATGGAAATGCATAACTAATTTTGTCTTCAAACGGTTCTGTATTATCCATTTTCATACTGCTGTAATGACATACCCACCAGACATGGTGGCTCAGCCTGTAATCCTAGCACTATGGGAGGCTGAGGTGGGCAGATCACAAAGTCAAGAGATCAAGACCATCCTGGCCAACCTGGTGAAACCCCATCTCTACTAAAAACACAAAAATTTGCTGGGCATGGTGGCATGTGCCCATTGTCCCAGCTACTCAGGAGTCTGAGTCACTTGAACCCAGGAGGTGGAGGTTGTGGTAAGCCAAGATTGCGCCACTACTCTGCAGCCTGGAGACAGAGTGAGACCTGTCTGAAAAAAAAAAAGACATATTCAAGACTGAGTAATTTACAGAGAAAAGAGTAAAGAGGTTTAATTGACTCACAGTTAGGCATGGCTGGGGAGGCCTCAGGAAACTTACAGTCATGGTTGAAGGGAAGGAGGCATGTCTTACATGGTGATAGGCAAGAGAGAGTGTGGAGTGTGTGTGAAGAGGGAAGAGCCCCTTATAAAACCATCAGATCTCATGAGAACTCACTGAATATCTTGAAAACAGCATGGAGAAAACCACCTCTGTGATCCAATCACCTCCGATGAGGTCCCACCCTTGACACATGGGAATTGTGGGATTAAAATTCAATATGAGATTTTGGTGGTGTATTAGTCAGGGTTTTCTTAGAGGGACAGAACTAATAGGATATATAGATTACACAATCACAGGGTCACATAATGGGCTGTCTACAAGCTGAGCAGCAAGGAATGCCAGTCCCAGTCCCAAAACTGAGGAATACAGAGTCCAGTGTTTGAGGGCAGGAAGTATCCAGCATGGGAGAAAGATGTAGCCTGAAAGATTAGGCTTGTTTCTCTTTTTCATGTCTTCTCCCTATTTTATATTTGCTGGAAGCTGATTAGGTTGTGCCCACAAAATTAAGGGTGGATCTGCCTTGTCAGTCCACTGACTCAAATGTTAATCTTTTTTTGGAAACACCCACACTGACACACCCAGGATTAATACTTTGTATCCCTCAATCCAATCAAGTTGACACTCAGTATTAACTATCACAATGGGGACACCCAAACCATATCAGGCTCCAAAGCTTCTTGGAAAGACTGATGAATAGATGTTTAAGTGAAGATAATAAGTTTCTGGAAAAAAGAAGGCACAGCATATCACAACAGCAGAGAAATTGGTGTAGGTTTTAAATATGGAAGGTTTGGGAAAATGTGGAGTAATGTTTAACAATGTTTCATTGTTGAAAGGAATAGTGAGATTTGAACAAATATTTTGATAATTTGTGAGTGTTTTTATTTTCCTACTCCATTCATCTATGTACCCTTCAGTGTTCACATGGGCTTGAGATTTTGTTGCAACTGAGTAGCTCAATCATTTTATTTCTGTGGATTTGTGCCAAAGTAGTTCTACAGAACTTATCACAGTATGCTGTACCAAAATATTTATATGTCAAGTGATGAGAAAAAATAATCAAGGACAGAATAAAAAGGCAGCTGGTGTGACTAGAATTGAAGCAAGGAAGAGGCCCAGAGGCTGTCTAATGCAGTGGGGCCAAATCACTGCATTGTTTATTGACTAAATAATGCCACCATAGTCACAATGAACATATACAATCCTTAAGTGACTAGTCCAACATTCATTTGCCTCTTTTTCTGAGGTAAACAAGAGGGTCTTCATGCAGTCAAGACCAAGCCAGAGTGCTTATGGTCAGTGTCAAGAACCGGTCTTGCTGAGAGACAAGAAAAATGGAAGATGGGCTTATTACTATTGGAGAAGGAAGTTAGAAATGTGGAACGGGGGAAGGCTAGACCATCCCTAATGTTTAGATTACAATTGTAAGTATTGGAATAAACTCATGATTTTTAATAGATATGTAAATAAATATAAAAACAAATGTATCTATATGATATATATGCATATACCTACATATTTTCTAGCTTTGTCTATTAAGAGGGCGTGACAGCAATAAGACCCAAGTGGCAGGAAGTATATAGAGAGTCCAGGTCTTAGTTTATGAATACCATTGTCTACTAAAAGAAACAAGTATTCCTTACAGACATGATGATTTTGAGTTTGAGACAACAAATAGTACACTGAATGGCTTATTTGGGACTGCTATAAGAAGTTACCATAGACTGGGTGGCTTAAACAATATTTATTTCTCATTTTTCTGGAGGCTAGGAAGTCCAGGGTCAAAGTGCTGGCAGGTCAGTATCTGGCAAGGACTGGTTTTCTTTTGGCAGATGGCCAACTTTTCATTGTATCTTCCTGTAGTGAGGGAGAAGAGAGCTCTGTTCTCTATCTCTTTGCAAAAGTACTAACACCATTAAGGAGGGCTCCATCCTCAAGACCTAATCAACTCTCAAAGGCCCCTCTCAATACTGTTCAATTGGGGGTTTAACATATGAATTTGGCAGGGGGCAGAGGTGGGGAGACACAAACAGTCCACAGCACTGGGCATAAAACAACTTTTTTTTTTTTTTTTGGTCACAAAGAAATGTTTAAAGAGTAATGATGACATGTCAAAAGTATATAGAAGTCAGCTTAAAGGAGCTTCCACTGTCCCAAATCTAGAACAAATGGAGCATCAAAATACTATTACTGAATTTTAATCCACTATTAAAAAAGATATACAGGAGTCTATGTTAATATAAACGCATTAATAGAGAGAAAAGAAAGCTCTAGCAGTAGATTGACAAGTAAAAAACTTATATGGAGTGATAGAGTTATAAAATTACTATTTAATAATCATCATGGGAATAAGTGATTAAAGTATGAATCATCAATGATGTCAAAACTAATTGGTGGTATTTTTGTGAGAAATGGGATATTTTAATAATCTTAAAGTATCTCTCAATAAAATATTAATTACAAAAAAAGACAATTACTTTACAGTGGAGAAACCTAGAAGATGCCAATTTAATCATGTGGTCATTTTTTTATTTGCCAATACTAGAACAAATCAATACCATATACCATCTATTTGGGTACTGAGAACATAGCATCATTTCTGTTATATTGCTGCCTAAAAATGCATGACCTAAACATAATTATGAGAAAGAATTGAGTCAATGCTGATTCTCTGATTTGAGGGCTATAATTGCCAGATTATATTATAGTTTTTGTACTTGTGTGTGTGTGTGTGTGTGTGTGTGTGTGTACTTAAGTATTTAGGATATACTTAAGTCTTTAGGATAGTGATTGTGTGTACAAATTAATGCCAACTCTTTCATTTAAAAATAGTATGTATTAATGCAACATAGAAGAGAGAGAGACTAATGAAATTAATGTGGTAAAATTATTTTTTGAGAAATCTGGGAATTTTATTACAACATTTCTGTTAGTTTGAATTACTTCTTCAGTAAAGTAAATCTGGAAATCAAAACAGAAAAACGAAGACAGTCAACTCTGGTGTTTGTCTAAACCCAAACTAATGTCAATTTTCATTTTGTTTCCTATACCAGAAAACGCTTAACCTAGGAGTAGCAGATAGACAGCTCAGTTGTGGCTTATGAGAGGAGCAATGAGGTTCAGAAGCCTTTGGGGAAAGATTCTCCTCCATAAAAAGAAGCACTGGAGGAAGAAACTTTCTGTTTCATGATCTGCTTGCTCCTTGCCCCCATACCCAAACCTGCCTCTGAATGCGATTGTATAAGTATGTGATGCTTGGAGCCAGAGATAGTCATGAGGTTAAGTGAATCTTAGAGACGCTAACCCAGAGCCCAAATACTTTGACGCTAAACCAAAACATACCTTTCACTATTAGAGAAAAACTAAAACTTGATTTTAGGTGAAGTCATTCCTAACCGGTACAGATAAACTATAGCCACAGCACTAGTGACTTCCAAAAATGACTTGGTGGAAAGATGTAAGCCATCAATCTGGAAAAGCTTAACCTGAGGTAATAGCTAATAAACTGTGTGCAGGATTACCTATGCAGAATGATCGACTTATCTAAAGTGGGGCCTTGTAGACATGCAGATTGGTTAGCGTCTTTAAGAAAACAGCTAGCCATTCTGTCTACATATATCTCATTGCTCTAAAATGCTGTGGGAATTTTGAGTACTTTATTGAAACAATGTGAAGAACACACTGAGCTTTGGGAGGCTGAGGCGGGTGGATCACCTGAGGTCAGGAGTTCGAGGCCAGCCTGGCCAACATGGGAAAACTCTGTCTCTACTAAAATTACAAAGAATTAGCCAGGCATGGTGGCAAACTCTTGTAATCCCAGCTACTAGGGAGACTGAGACATGAGAATTGCTTGAACTTGGGAGGCAGAGGTTGCAGTCAGCTGAGTTTGCGCCACTGCACTCCAGCATGGATGATAGAGCAAGACTCAGTCTTGAAAAAATAAAATAAAACAAAATAAAATAAAATACACTGAAAACGATTGCATGAGGCAAAATTCAACAATCGCAGTGCATGTACCCTGTGCAGGGACTTTGAAGACACACCTCCAACATTTTTGTAGTAGGATCACTACTGCCTGAATATTAGGAATGTGCTTCCATGACAGGAGATGGTCATCTGTTAAGACAAAGATGTCTTTACTGAATTTTTGTGAATTCATTTTTCCTCCCCTCATTTTTGGGTAAACTTTATGTAAACTTAAACTGTCCAGTGTTCTCAAATATCCAGTTAAAACCTAGACCTGACATTATTTATTTTAAGGATTCACATAACCTGTAATAAAAGCCAGCAGCTACTGTGCAGCATCTCGGAATTAGCATAAGAAAACAGAGCAAATATTTCTAGCAGTAGGAGCAAATATTTCTAGTAATAGAACAAATCTGTAATAAACTCTTTAGTTGAGAGGAAAATGTGGCATGACTCCATACAGTAAATTCCCACAGTAAATTCTCTTCATTTTATCTATTTTTATTTTTTTAGCCAAAGCTATTGCATATCAATAAACAAAACTTTTCCCTGGATAATATGGCTGCCACGTGGCATGGCTCACACTCAGACCCGGGGGTTATGATGCTGACTCTGATACTCCTTTGACTTCATAATTATTGACATTTATAATTTATTCATGATCTTTTTCTTGTTTATAAATATAAGTTGTTAATAATTGCTCTATATCATGTGATATACCACTTAATGTTCTATGTATTTGCATATATTGACTTATTAATTGTCACAAAAGCATTTTGCAGTAGCCATCATCATCTCCATTGTATGGATGAAGAGGTTGTTAAATAAAAAAAACTTTAAAACAAATTAAATTTAAGAGTTTAATTTAGCAGCCTCCAAATCAGAATAGATTTCCAGTATAATATTCAGTATTCATAAATACTGAATAACATTTATGGATAGAAAAAAGAAACCATATACAGAAAATGGAAGTGAGATAGAGAGACAGCTGATTCTTGTTATTACAAAAGCAAATTCCTAAGCTGGATTTCCAGTTTGTTTATGTACTAAGTTAGGAGGCAGTTTGTTATGTAGGACTTATATGAAGGCTTCTAAGGTCTAAATTGAGATTTATTTAACAATTATTTCCTTTTGGTCAGGCTCTTAATTTTGAGGGATTGACCAAATCTTCGAGCATCAATACCACTCTCTGTTATTATCATAAATGGACATATTTGGTCTCAGCTCCCAGTGGGTTTTGCATGGTGGCAACAAGAAAATAGAATGATACAAAAGAACAAAAACAAAAAAAGCAAAACAAAACTGATTGGCCAACATAAGGCCACCTCAGGCCATTTCTCTGCAAAGTAAAAGTAGAGGAGGCTCTCTTATGCTCACTCAGGCAGATAGGAATCTCCTATTTTCAGCAAGAAGAAAAAAGATCTGTTTTGAGATCACTCTGCTTTCTTAAAGTTTCAGTTTGATTATGTGGTATTTGGCATGAATGACTTCATTTTTGGTTGATCTAATTTGTTGGGGCTCACTGCAGAAGCTCTGTATAAAATAATGCCTCTCCATAATTTTGATTAACAGTTTCTTTCTTTTGGTCATGTTCTCAGCGATGTGAGATAGTGACCAAATCTTAGGCCATTAATACTACTCTGAGTTACCATAATTTTGGAGTTTTGGTCTCAACATGCCATTCATAGGTGATGGTATTCTCATGATCACATTTTTCTTTGGGATTTTGTCATTCCAGTACCAGAGAGATCATCTGACATTCTACGGATGGCTACAAGCAAACATTAACACTTTTGAGAGAATACAGTGTGCCCAGGGGATTATTATGATTATTTGACCGATAACAACAAGAGTTTGGAATATGCTCCTTAGCTAGGATCTCTGTGAAACAAACCACAAAAAACAAAAAGATAAAAAATGATCCAAAGAGCCTCCCTGTTTTAACCAAGCAGGCTGTTTATTAATCCCCTTCAACCAAGTCTCTGTAATGCCAGACATGCTCATGCATCTGCAGCAAGAAGTGTCAGTAACTACATAGACATTTTTCTATTTAACTGGTAGGTAAGCCAAAGAAATTCTATTATCCAGTACAAGTCTAACAAGAAAATTTTAAAAACCTGTTGTGCAACCATACGTTTGCATTGCAATCTACTGTAGAGCCAGTTGTGAGGAGTAAACTTCTAATCATTGGTTCATTTATATTTACTCCAAACCATGGAGGAGAAGTGACTTAACATCATCTGATGATATAACAAACTGATATCCTTTCAGAAGAATTAATGACCCCCGACAATGCTATTTTTAAGCTCATAAGTTAAGAGAAATGGACCACAGTTCTGTTTCTGATTGATTACAGATTAACAAAGACACCGTTAAAATTCTGAGATCATTGGCCCTTCAGCTTCCATTCATGAAAGCATAAGGTTTTCAATGCATAAGTTTCACTTTGAAATCCTCCACAAATAAAAGTATACCCTATGAGTGCACACAAGGCCTCTTTTTTAGTTCTGTTATTCATGGATACATTGCCTTAAATAGTGAAATCTGCAGTTTCTAGCCAAGAATCTAAGGCAGAGTTATTACAGATTAAAAGAAAACTGTAGTATCCTGAAACATAAGTCAGTTTTCAAAGACACTCCATTTTGCATGTTGGTGCAAATCTGTCTTGTAATATACTTACTTTTATAGGTTTTTGTATAGAATGACTAGGTTAAATTAAAAAAGATTATGAAAACAAGGAGGTCTAGGAATCTAGTACAATTTGAACAACAGTTACATAGAGATGTTGCTGAAGTTACTGGCTGAACTAAACGATTCTTTAGATCATGCACGGATCTAGGTTTAGTGTGACAGATTCAACTCTTCATCAGTTTACCCACAGATGCTAATGATTGCAAAATTCTAATTACAGCATTATCCTACCAAGCCAAAGAGATTGGCATAAGTAAGGAAAAAATTCAGAGGGGCAAGAGTTTGATGATGGCAGAGAAGTTTTGGTCTGTGATCTTGGAAAAGCTGTTCATATCTACAATTCTCTCTGCTTTAGGGAAGAAACTTCCCTGGTTAGCTTTACAGTAAGGTCTCCAACGGATGTACAGTTCCAAGAATCTGGAAACCCTTTAAGTTGTGAGATGCAGACTCAAGATTTGAGGCCCCAAAGGGTTTCGTTTTCTTCAGTTTGTGTGGTGAGAAGACCTTTGTATGGTCCCTTTCAATGGGGTACAAGGGTAGGCTTTTTAAAATGTCATTTACAGAAGACCTAATCTCCAGGTTTAGATCATAAGACATTTGATTGTCCTTGATCAGTAGATCACAGAATGCTTTTCTTACTTCAAGAAAATATTCTTTGGTATAATACAATAAAACCTTAAAGCATTTAGTCATATCAGAATTCAGGAGAGCAGAAGATACATGACGTTCTGTTAGTAGGAACATAGGCCACACAGTGACTATACACAGTCAACTTATATTCTCTATTGGAAATGAATCTTATTTTCATCTATCTGCAGCACCTTTAACCAAGGAAATCCAATTAGTTCAGCTAGATTTACCTAATACTACTGCATTTGTAATTCCTTATTACAAATACTTTTATTGGTGGAGATTTCTCCAGGAATGCCCAATGAGCAAAATATATTTTCTAATAATCATTTAACTACTTTTATAGCATCAGCCTTCATGCATGAAAAAAACTTCTATACAATGGGAAAACATACACTGAAATGGCAATTGAATAGAATCCTTCTATTAATGTTCATGTAACCCATTAGACAGTAGAAATGAACCAAAATTTTTCATTGACTTCCAAGGATTATAGATTTGACAAGCCAAACATGGGTCATAAACCATTTCAGCAATTTTAGAACAGCCATCACACATTTTTTTTTAAATTTTGATAATTTTGTGTCTTCCATGATGAGTCATGAAGTGGAGAGCTTTTAGTAGTGAGAGCTTTAAGAACTCAGTAAGACCAAAAAGCTGTCCAGACTCTTCATGAGTTCACGTTTAACATTTGATTTATGTCATCTTAAATATCAATTTTGTTTCTTTAATTTGGGTACATAAAAGTGTTTATTAAATGAGTTATTATAGGTAATTTGAATTGGATCATGAAGTTTATTCAAATTACTTAAAAACTTCAGTATTGGTGGACTTAGAATAAACATATGCCTATTTCCTTAGTATTTAATTCATTTGTCTTCTGTCTGATGTTGGGTTAGCAGTTTTATAAACAATGTGGTCCCTTCATTAGAGTTCTGGGAAATCTTACCCAATCCAATTGTATAATCTTAATATTATTTTAAAAATGTGTATGTATCAGAGTCCCTTCCATCCTTTCTTTCTATAAATCTCCTTAAACAAGAAGCAATTTTCTTTTTTTTTTTAAATATTTACTTCAAGTTCTGGAGTACATGTGCAGATTTTGCAGGATTGTTATATAGGTATATACATGCCATGGTGGTTTGCTGCCTCCATCCCCCTGTCACACAATTAGGCATTTCTCCTAATGTTATTCTTCCCCACTCTCTCCACCTTGCTATCCTTCCCCTAGACCCCTACCAGATAACAGACCCAGTATGTGATGTTTCCCTCCCTGTGTCCATGTGTTCTCATTGTTCAACACACACTTATGAGTGAGAACCTGTGATATTTGATTTTCTGTTCTTGTGTTAGTTTGCTGAGAATGATGGTTCACAGATTCATCCATGTCCCTGCAAAGGACATGAATCATCCGTATTATGGCTGCATAGTATTCCATGGTGTATATGTATCACATTTTCTTTCTCCAGTCTATCGTTGATGGGCATTTGGGTTGGTTCCAAGTCTTTGCTGTTGTGAACAGTGTGGCAATGAACATATGTGTGAATGTGTCTTACAATAGAATGATTTATAATTCTTTGGATATACGCCCAGTAATGGGATTGCTGGTTCTAGATCCTTGAAGAATTGCTACACTGTCTTTCACAATGGTTGAACTAATTTACACTCCCACCAACAGTGTAAAAGCATTCCTATTTCTTCACATCCTCTCCAGCATCTGTTGTCTCCAGTTTTTTCAATGATCACCATTCTAACTGGTGTGAGATGGTATCTCAGAGTGGTTTTGACTTGCCTTTCTCTAATGACCAGTGTTGATGAGTATGTTTTCATATATTTGTTGGCCACATAAATGTCTTCTTTTGAAAAGTGTCTGTTCATATCCTTTGCCCACTTTTTGAAGGGGTTGTTTGTTTTATTCTTGTATACTTGTTTTAGTTCTTTGTATATTCTAGATATTAGCCCTTTGTCAGATGGGTAGATTGCAAAAGTTTTTTCCCATTCTGTTGGTTGCTGGTTCACTCTGAATGGTATTGCATAGGTTTTCTTCTAGGGTTTTTATGGTGTTAGGTCTTATTTAAATCTTTAATCCATCTGGAGTTAATTTTTGTATAAGTGTAAGGAAGGGGTCCAGTTTCATCTTTCTGAATATAGTTAACCAGTTTTCCCAACACCATTTATTAAACAGGGAATCCTTTCCCCTTTGCTTGTTTTTGTCAGATATGTCAAAGATCAGATTGTTGTAGGTGTGTGGCATTACTTCCAAGGTCTCTGTTGTGCTCCCTTGGTCTATATCTCTGTTTTGTTATTAGTACCATGCTTTTTTTCTTAATGTAGCCTTGTAGTATAGTTTGAAGTCAGGTAGCATGATGTCTTCAGCTTTGTTCTTTTTGCTTAGGATTGTCTTGGTTATGCAGGCTCTTTTAGGGGTTCCATATGAAGTTTAAGGTGTTTTTTTCCAGTTCTGTGAAGAAGGTCATTGGTGTCTTGATGGGGATAGCATTGAATTTATAAATTACTTTGGCAGTATGGCCATTTTCATGATATTGATTCTTCCTAACTATGAGCATGGAATATTTTTCCATTTGTTGTGTCCTCTCTTATTTCCATGAGCAGTGGTTTGTAGTTTTTTTTGAAGAGGTCCTTCACATCCTTTGCTAGTTGTATTCCTAGGTATTTTATTCTCTTTGTAACAATTGTGAATGAGAGTTTGCTCATGATTTGGCTGTCTGCTTATCTGTTATTGGTGCATAAGTGCTTGTGATTTTTGCACATTGATTTTGTATCCTCAGATTTTTGTTGAAGTTGCTTATCATCTTAAGGCGATTTTTGGGCTAAGACAATGGAATTTTCTAAATACACAATCATGTTGTCTGCAAAATCAAAGAGTCAATTTGATTTCCTCTTTTCCTAATTGAATACCCTTTATTTCTTTTTCTTGCCTGATTGCTCTGGCTAGAACTTCGAATGCTATGTTGAATAGGAATTATGAGAGAGGGCACCCTTGTCTAGTGACATTTTTCAAAGAGAATACAAGAAGCTATTTTCAACTGTAGTTGACTGGAAGTGTTTTTACAGAAGAAGCAAAACCACTGTCTGTGGATGACAGTGACTTAGATTGGCCAAGGTTAAAACCTTAGAGTTAATGATAACCACCACTTGACAAGGAAATTTGGTTATTTCTGTGGTAGAAAATATTTTAACATGGTTACCAAACTTATGGCTACGTTAGATTGACAGAAATCTCATAATTTTTTTAGAACACTCATATCAATAATATACCAATAAATAAAATCTTAAAAATTTAGTGTCACTTATCATTTGATGGTGCTTTACATGTAATCTAAAATTTTAAATTACCTTATTTGTTGAGTATCGCTATATCACAAGATGAGAAACACATCTTTCATTCCCTCTGGGGAGCCAACTGTAAAATGCCAAACTCAATTCAAGATCAAGAAAATGGCTTAACTTAGAATTGGATTTTGTGAAGTGTCAAAAAATTAAGTATTTTAAACACTTGGTCAGAGTAGGATCACACATCACTGTGAAATGATACCCATCCATTTAATGAGAGTGATAACAAAAATAGTTAAAAGTAAATACAGAAAGTTACCTTGTGGTAGAAGAACCTTAACTCTTCAACAGTGAGGACTTCGTTTCTTTGCCATCAAAGCCTAATAAAAACAATATAAAGCACAGGAATTTATGTAGATAAAACATAGAATCTTTGTTGCTTTGGCCAGTTACTTAAAATATTAAAAAAGAAAAGTTTCTCTATTTTCTGTGAATAGCAGATCAATACTCCAAGAAAATCTTGTTTTAATAGAGAGAACCAAACTCCAGTTTTGTATTGTATATTTTTGATATTAATGCTCAATTTAAAAAAATTAAATAATTATTTTGCAATTTTAGCGAGCTTAATTACATATAAAATTCCTTTTACAAGTTTCATCTTCTACAAATCTTTTCTCCTTCCTGCTTTGCAACAACCAGTCTATATCAGAACAAAAATTATCTTTATTTTTTTCTAACCAAAAACACCCTACCATGTAAGTTTCATTTAGCCAAAAACACATATTGCTTTCCTCACACAAAGAGTTATGTTTTAATGCTAATAACCTTACTCTCTAGTGAAAACTTAGGAAGCAAAAATTTTGAACTATTCTGTATCAGCATTTTGTAGACAAGAATCATTTTATAACATGTAGAAATATGTTTTTCATAAAATCTATTTTTTCATAGTTATTAACAGACCCAAATATATTCATATTTTCTATATTGAATAAAAACAAGATGTTGATGCTGCAGTTTGAATATTTGTCCCCTAAAACCTCATAATAAAATCTGATTCCCACTTTTGGAGGTGTGGCCTAATGGGAGGTGATTGTGTCATGGGGGTGGATCCCTCATGAATAGCATTGTGTTGTCCTTGTGGAGATGAGTAAGTCTCATGCTATTAATTCCTTTGTGAGCTGGTTGTCATAATACAAAAAGCCTGGCACCTCACAACCCTTTCTCTTGCTTTTTCCCTCATCATGTTACTTCTGCACATGCCAGCTCATCTTCTATCATGAGTGGACTTTCATCCAATGCCCAATATTTCAACCAGTGGAATTACGAGTCAAATAAACTTAAAAAAATTACCCAGTATCAGGTATTCCTTGATAGCAATATAAAATGAACTAAGAGAGTCGAAATAGATATACTTTAAACCTACATTCAACAATTAATATTTTAATATTTTAAACTACTTAGGAATGACTCAGACATTTAATGAGTACCTGTCACTTATTCTAACATAATGTTAAGACTTCAAATTACTGAAATATAATTTTGAAACGACAACATGTTTATCTATAAAATTGTATCTCATTCCAACAAGGACTCAAAAGACTCCTGCCCTTTTCTTGATTAATCTGTGTGACTATAGTTCTAAGCAATTGTTATTTAATTAAATAAACAAAATTGCACATTGTAAGTTCCGCCTTATAATTGCCTTATAATGTAAAGAATTTTTCCAAACTAGAGTAAATAAAATGCACTAGTTTGTGGCCCTGTAATGTTGGAGAACCAGTAGAAAGCTTTCTGATCCATAAAATCTTTGATAGATCTAATCCTTGTTTTTATTAAGTTCTGGGATACATGTGCAGAATGTACAAGTTTGTTACATATGTGTATACATGTCATGGTGTTTGGCTGCATCCATCACCCTGTCATCTACATTAGGTATTTCTCCTAATGCTATACATTAGGTCTTACATTCAAATCTTTAATCCACCTTAAGTTAATTTTTGTATAATGTATAAGGAAGGGATCCAGTTTCAGCTTTCTGTTTATGGCTAGCCATTTTTCCCAAAACCATTTATTAAATAGGGATTCCCTTCCCCATTGCTTGTTTTTGTCAGGTTTGTCAAATATCACATGGTCGTAGGTGTGTGGTGTTATTTCTGAGGTCTCTGTTCTGCTCCATTGGTCTATATATCTGTTTTGGTACCAGTACCATGCTCTTTTGATTACTGTAGGCTTGTGGTATAGTTTGAAGTCAGGTAATGTGATGCCTCCCAGCTTTTTTTTTTTTTTTTTTTTTTCTTAGAATTGTCTTGGCTATGTGAGCTCTTTTTTGGTTCTCTATAAAATTTAAGGTGTTTTTTTCCCCCCAATTCTGTGAAGAAGGTCAATGGTATTTTGATGGGGATAACATTGAATCTGTATATTACTTTGGTCAGTATGTCCATTTTCACAATATTGATTCTTCCTATCCATGAGCATAGAATGTTTTTCCATTTGTTTGTGTCCTCTCTTACTTCCTTGAGCAGTAGTTTGTACTTCTCCTTGAAGAGGATCTTTATGTTCCTTTGAAGTTGTATTCCTAGGTATTTAATTCTTTTTGTAACAATTGTGAATGAAAGTTCACTCATGACTTGGCTCTGTTTGTCTGTTATTGGTGTGTAGGAATGCTTGTGATTTTTGCACATTGATTTTGTATCCTGAGACTTTGTTGAAGTTGTTTATCATCTTCAGGAGATTTTGGGCTGAGATGATAGAGTCTTCTAAACATACAATTATGTCATCTGCAAATAGAGACAATTTGACTTCCTCTTTTCCTATTTGATTACTCTTTATTTTTTTCTCTTGCTTGATTACCCTGTTGTTTTCCAGGTGGCACACTGGCCCTGACTACTCCCTTTAAACTGGCAGTCTCACAAACAAGGTATTCCAGGCCATGCTCTTTCACTCAATCTGGAGGAATTAGAAGACCTACTCCAAGAGGTAACTCTGATCACTATGTTCCTCCCTGTGATCTCTATGGATGGGGTATACTTGGCTAATTTTTCTTCTCAGAGAACTCGAGGAAAGGCAGTGAAGGTGAGATAGCATGGCCATTTCCTAGTCATTTTATTTCACTGTTCCATGGGGTCTGAAAATCTATAAAACTTTTATATAATTTCACAAATATTCCAGGATTACATGCAGATTACCTCTCCTCTAGAGATGCACTGTCCCAAACTATAAAACTGTAAATTATTGACCGTTCCTAATCCCTACATTCTTATAATAGTCAGTGATTCCTTTCCATTCACACATCACCTCATTTCTCCTCTCCACACATCTTGCCTTTTGTCTTCTGAATATTGAATGCATATAACAGTGCATAACAACACTTAATATCTATTGAGTTTCTACTGTGTACTCATAAATGAGTATTAGTAAGTTTAATAACTTGTTAACATTTACACAGCTATTAAATGACAAAATTTGGCAATGGGGTGGCTTCAAAAGGAATAATCCATTGATAAACATTCTTCTTATACTGTCTTCAACAGCTCCTAAGATTTGCAAGCCTTAGGAACTGTGCAATAATCTTCCAAGTACCTGAGTGAGCGTGTAACTTACTGGGTTGGTCATGCCTGGTAAAGCTGTTGGAATGAGTATGTGATTCTTCTTAGTTTGAAAATAAAGATATTTGTACAGACTTGTATTTTCTCTCTGATGGCATTCCCTTAGGAATGCTGTGTCTGTCCAGCATGGCCTGGTTGGGTTTCTAGTCCTCCTTAACCACTTATGTCCCACATGAAAATGTGTAAAATAGGAACACGTGCTCTATTTCCATTTATAGACTTGCTTGGGGTATGGAAGAGGCTATGTGTCTCAGTGCTGTTAAAAGCTCATTTTTTTAAAAAAATGGAATTTGTAAATGGCATGTGTGTAAACTTTAAATATGCAAATAAATATCTATTTAAAAAATAATATTATAATTCTCTTCTTAGAATGTTTTCTGTATTTCCTGCATTTCACAGAATTCAATTATGAAGATACTATTTCAGCTGTAGTTCACTAAGGCTGTTCATTTGTCCTTATTATTTGGAGGTTGGGTTCATTTCCTCTTTGATTCCCAGAGGTGTTCCCAGGAATATTTCTTGGCCATCTTTTAGAAATGTCAGATTCTTAGGGATCTTTTCTATTTAAATGCACTATGGTACTTATTAATCAACCTTCTGAGCACTTCCTATGATTGCTGGATTTGGCATATGGTCCTGCCATTTTCTCTTCAAAGTCTGCTTTTATATCCTTCAAAAGACTCTGAGGAATCTGCCAGCATTGTCACCATTCTTTAATACTTACAGGCAGAGGATTTCTGGCACTCACTGAGATTAAGTGCTCACAAGCTACTCCTTCAGATGAGTCGTGTAAAGTTTAGACCCAGTATAAAAAACAACCACTTAAAAGCACTTGAAAATATCTGATAACAGACAGAAGCCAGTAATTTATTCTTAATATTTAGGAGTTTTTTCCTGAAATATTCCAACTGATAATGGTAATAACTGCAAGTTTGTGCCTTGGTTAGTGCAGGACATACTTCATTACTGTGGCAGCAGAAAATCACAGCCTTACTAGCTTAAGATGTCAAAAAACTAAATCTAGTTTTTGAAGCGAGTTGGCCCTAAAATCTGACTATACAATATGTGTAAAGTCTTGACTGATCTTGCATACTAGTGGGAGACTCAGGAGACTCAATTAAAATGCAATTAAATATAGAAAAGGATCTATCCTTTAAAGACAGAACTGTACTATGTGAAAGCTATGAGTCTGCTAATTTTTTAAAATAAATGCATTTTCCAAACATGTACCTCACTTGGTGAAAATGTGAAGGCTTACTGACTTGAGGGTGTCAGGAGACAGAGACTGAAAAAAAATGAGAGAAGCTGAAAAGTAGTGATGAAGTTTTCAAAACTCCATGGAATTGAGAAAGAATAAACTGAAAAACCTGAGTAGATGCATCATCCAAATCTTTTCTGATGATTTAGCAAATCATAAACATAAAGCAGGGACCTCAAGAGAACCAGGCTAAAATAGCAGCAGGTTGAATCTGGAAGGAGCGTGCAGAGATTTCATCTGCTATGCACCATAGAAGAGATAGAGATTGCAGTCTAGATTCAAGCAAGTTAACTGCCTACTGGAACAAAAACATAAAAATAATAATAAGAAGAACAATATGAGAGAACGCAAAATAGCCATACAATAGCATTTGAACTGTCCAATTTAAAAGCAGAAACAACCAAACAAAAAACAGAAAAAGTGTATGATTCATACACAGTGTGATCTACATGCAGAAAAAAAAAAGGCACAGTCGATAGACAGCAAAACTAAGCATGTCCAGATGTTATATTAAGCAGAGAAAAAAACCCTGCAAACTATATATTGGGAATATATTTTTTAAAAAACATTGCTTTGGCTATTCAGGCTCTCTTTTCATTCTTTGTGAATTTTACAAATGGTTTTTAAAAAATTATGTGAAAAATCGTATTGTTAATTTGACAGGAATTACATTGAATCTGTAGATTGCTTTGGACCATGTGGACATTTTGACAGAATTGACTCTTTCAACCCAGGAGCATTAAATGCTTTTTCATTTGTTTGTGCTGTCTCTGATTTCTTTCAGCAATGTCTTGTCATTATCTTTGTAGAGATCATTTATCTCCTTGTTTAGATATATCTCTAGGTATTTTATTTTTTTTGTGCGTGGCTATTGTCAATGGGACTGTGTTCTTGATTGGGTTCTTAGCTTCAACTTTATTGGTGTATGGAAATGATAATGATTTTTGTAAGTTGATTTTGTATACTGATACTTTGTTGAAGTCACTTACCAGATATGGGAGTCTTTTGCCAGAATCACTGTGGTCTTTGGCATAGAATTATATCATCAGTGAAGAGAGATAATTGATTTATTCTCTTATTTAATTGTTTCTTTTCTTATTTGGAGGCTTCTTATTTTTTTCTCCTGCCTAATTGCTCTATTTTGATTTTCAGTATTATGTTGACTAGGACTGGTGAGCATGTATGTCCTTGTCTTGTTTTAGTTCTTAGGGAGAGTGCTTCTAACATTTCCTATTCATATCTAAGGCAACCCTAAGCAAAAAGAATAAAGTTGGAGGCATCACATTACCTAACTTCAAACTATACTACAAAGCTACAGTGACCAAAATGGCATGGCACTGGTAAAAACACACATATAGGCCCATAGAACAGATTGGAGACACCTAAAACAAAGCTGCACACCTACACCTGACTGATTTTTGACAAGATTGACACAAATAATAAGAAAAAGATATCCTATCAATAAATGGCTCTGGAAAACTGGCCAACCATATGCAGAAAAATGAAACTGGACCATTATCTCCCACTCTGTGCAAAAATTAACTCAAAATGGATCAAAGACTTACATGTAAGACCTCGAGGATAAAAATCCTAGAGAAAAACTTAGGAAATGCTCTTCTGACCTTTGGCCTAGGCAAATAATTGAGGACTAAGTCATGAAAAGCAAATGCAACAAAACCAAAAATTGACAATTGTGACCTAATTAAACTAAAGAGCTTCTGCACAACAGAAGAAACTATCATCAGAGTAAAAATAAACAGACAACCTACCGAATGGGAGAAAATATTTGTAAACTTTACATCTAACAAAGGACTAATATCCAGAATCAATAAATAAAATAAATCCATAAAAAAATCCCAAATAACTCCATTACAAAGTGGACAGAGATCATTAATAGACAGGTCTTGAAAGAAAAGATGTAAGTGGCTGATAAATAATAATAATGGTTATGCACAGAGCAAATAAGGTCCCTAAATGGATCATTAGAGTCAGACAAAGTCCCCTGGTCTTCCATTCTCTACCAAGAACAGGAACTTGGTTAGCAGGAGTCCACTTTTGATTGGCTGTGTGGTTGGAAATGGGGAATTGTGTAATAACACAACAGTGTATACTGGCTTTCTCCACAGTGTATTTTACAATGAGATGTGTGATCTCTTATCAGATGGGGGTGGAAAAATGAAACAGGAAAAACGGAACAGTCTACAAATCCTATAAACTAACCAGGGACAGAGCCCTGGTGTGCTCATTGCATGATCAGATTCCAAAGGCTTCCAGATAATATGAAAACTGGGCCCTATCTCTCACCTTTATAAAAATTAACCCAGGATGAATCCAATGCTTAAACATAAGACCTCAAGGATAAAAATCCTAGAAGAAAACCTGGGAAATTTTCAGCATCACTAATCATCAGAGATACAAATCAAAACCACAATGACATACCATCTCACACCAGTCAGAATGGTTATAATCAAAATACGTTAAAAACACACACACACACACACACACACACACATGCTGACAAATTTGTAGAGAAAAGGAAATACTTATATACTGTTGGTGAGAATGCAAATTAGTTTAGCCCCTATGGAAAGCATTTTGAAGATTTCTCAAAGAACTAAACTCGAATTACCATTTGTTCTCAGCAATCCTGTTACTACATATATAGTCAAAGGAAAAAATAAATCAATCATTCCACTAAAAATACACTTTCACTTCTACATTTACTGCAGGACTGTACATAGTTTGCTGTTCAAAATGACAAAGACATAGATTTGACCCAGTGCTCATAGATAGTGGATTTGATAAAGAAAACATGATAGATATACACCATAGCCATTAACAAGAATTAAATCAAATCCTTTGCAGCAACATGGATGCATCTGGAGGCCATTATCCTAAGTGCATTAATGCAGAAACAGAAAATCAAACATTGTATGTTCTCTCTCATTCACTCATAAGCAAAAGTTAAACACTGGGTACAAAATGGACACAAAGATGGAATAATAGACACTCAAAATTCAAAAAGGGAAAAGTGAAGAAGGGAGACAAGGATTGAAAATACCTATTGGGTACTATGTTTGCTAACTGGGCAACAGAATCATTAGAACTCCAAACCTCAGCATTATGCACCATGCCCATGTAACGAATCTGCATGGCTACTCCCTTAATCGAAAATAAAAAATAAAATAAAATGTAAAGTAATATTAAAGTGGAATCTAAAGTAGTATTGCATGTAGTAGCAACACATTTTTCTATTAGTAAATTTGAGCATTCTTTTATATGTTTCTGGCCATTAATATTTGCAGTTTCATAGTACCTACTCATATTTTTGTCAATTTTTATTTTGAGATATTTGTTTTGTTATCTTTTCTTTATCATTTTTTTCAAACTTGGCAAGATATCTTTGTTTCTGTTTTAGAGTATTGTTCTGTTGCTTAAGCTGGAGTACAGTGTGGCATGATCATTGCTCACTGTAACCTCAAATTCCTGGGCTCAACAATTATTCCACCTTGGCCTCCCAAGTAACTGGGCCTACAGGCATTCCTGGGTAAGTTTAATCATCATACCTGGGCAAGTTAAAAAAGAATTATAGAGATGGAATCTCGATGTGTTGCTCAGGCTGGTCTCAAACTCTTGGCCTCAAGTGATCCTCCTGCTTGCACTTCCCAAAGTGGTGGGATTACTGTGCCCATCCCTAAGCTTATCATAAATATAGATCATAACACACTGTCAAATGAATTTGTAATCCATATTTTCTCTATATTATATAATCCACCATGTCTCCTTCTTTTCTATACATTTTAGAGTTTCCATTTTAATTAGGAAAGTTTTTCTCAAGCCCTGGATTGTATTTTCAGCTTTACAAGTTATTTTTTAATAATTTTCATTGTTCTTTTTGAATACTAACTTTTTAATCCACTTAGAATTGAATTCTAGAGTAATATATAAATTGGAAACCAATCTGAATTCTCTTCAGGTAAAGAGCCAGTTGAACCAATGTCTTTGATTAAATAAATAAACTTCTCTCTACTGAGTGGATAAAAAGAAGTAAAAGATGGGTTAAAAAAATTGAAGAAAAGAATAACTTTAATAAGTGAATGAGATCTCTGCAGAGAAGCAAAACCTATATATAGCCATGAATGGTAACTCTGGAGCTGAAAACTACAAAAAGAAAATAAAATATTTACAAGATAGGATCAATAAAAGGAAATTAGTGAACTTAATAAGTAAAATGAAATTACTTAATCCAAAGAACAGAGAGAAAAAAATGCTAGCTAAGCTGAGTGTGCCCAAGCTTATAGCCATAAAAATAATTCCAAGTGTTACATTTGAAAGGAAAATAAGGTGAATCAAATACACCTGGAAATTAGATAATGGGATGTGTGGTGGAGTTACCCATTTCTGACAAGTTCAGAATAGAATAGCTGTCTAAGCTCCCGGGTGCTATCTGTAAATATACAAATTTTACTGCTCACTGAGCCTCAGTCCACTTACATTAGAAACAGTTTGAACTGGTAGTCTGTGCCATTCAATTGTTTGGAAAGACATAAGGTATTTTATGTGTAAAGATTTAGGAAGTAAATGATAAAGTTAATATTATTCAGTATTGTAGAAATGAGTGTTTGCGTTGTAGAATGTGTTATTGGCCCCAACCTGTCACCTTTCCCTATATCTATGTTCTTTGCTCTTCAGTATTTTAGCATATTTATTCTAAGGAAAATGGATTGGAGGAGTACAATTCTATCCTTAGTCTTGACATGAGATTTATTTTGGCCAAGTAATGTTTACAAAAGTCAAGCAAGCAACGTTGTGTAAAATGTTTGCATATGATGCTTGCTTGCTCTTGTGCTTCTACCATTTCCTTGCAAAGAACATGCCTGAGATGGCTCACGATTACTGGGAGGATGATGAAGGGCACGTGAGCAGAGCTGTCTCAGTTAAGTTGCCCCAGCCAATGCCAATCTAGAGAAGGCTGCAATCCAACTTTCAGATGTATATACGAGTCTGGCCAAAATCAGGTCACCCAGCTGAACGCAGATGAGACTACACTCTGCCATCCCACAGACCTGTAAACTGTAGTAGTAGAGATCTATTGTGTTTATTTCTTTTCCAAAAGTTTTCCTTCCTTCTTTCCTCCCTCCCTCTTTTCCTTCCTCCCTCTCTCTATTCCTTCCTTCCTTTCTTCCCTCCTTTCTTTCTTCCTTCCTTCCTTTCTTCCTTCCTTTCTGCTTCCTTCCCTCCCTCCCTCCCTTCCTCCCTTCCTTCCTTCTTTCCCTCCCTTCATTTCTCCCTCCCTCCTTTCTTTCTTCTTTCCTTTTTTCTACCTCATTCTTTCTTTCTCTTTCTTTCTTTCTTTCTTGCTTTCTTTCTTTTCTTTCTTTCTTCTTTATTTTCTTCTTTGTCTCTTTCCTCTTTGCCTCCCTCCCTCCCTCTCTCCCCCTTTCTGTCTTTCTTTTTACTTTCTTTCTTTCCTCTCTTTCTTTCTTAAATCGACAGATAACATGATATGCATTTGCCATGCACAATATAAAGTTTTGAAGTATGTAGACATTATGCAATAGCTAAATCTAGCTAATTAACATATGCATCACCTCACATAGTTATTATTTTGTGATGAGAACACTCCACAACCACTCTTCACAGTTTCCAGGAATACGGTATGTTGTTAACTATAGTCACCATGTTGTACAATGGATATCTTGAACTTATTTCTTCTATCTAACTGTAATTTTGTATCTATAATCAGCATCTCCTGACCCCTCCTCTCCTCCAAACCACTCCACCAACCCTTGTTAACAATTATTTTACTCTGTACTTCTATGAGTTCAAAAACTTTCAGATTTCTATTGTTTTAAGACACTGAATCTTAAGGCAGTTTGTTCCAACAATAGCTACATGATAACAGTATTTAAAATGTGCCAGGCAATGTGCCACATAGTTTACAAATATTATATTGTGTAACATTTTTGAGTATTTTGACATGCTGATGAAGTAGGTGTTATAACTGTTTTTTTAATTTAGCAGTACTGTTTTTTTAATTTAGCAGTTATAACTTTTTTTAATTTAGAGAAATGAGAAATTTCTCATTTCTCAAATGAGAAAATATGGATCTTAAATGCTTTTTTACTTTCCAACATTACAGAGCTCTAAGATTAAAATTTAGGCAGCCTGTGTCAGATATTCTAAGTACATGAGAATTTGTATCAAATTGGTCTTGTCTGTTAGAGATTTTTCTATCTCCAAATTGTCAGGATTGCATGCTGAGATAAAGAACCAAAAATAAACTATGTTGTAGAAATATAGAACATTTCAAAATATGTTGTAATGAGAAATTTCTTTTTAATCTTTCTTTCTTCCTACACCATTGACATATACACAACACCTTAATAAAAATGCTTAAAGTAATGAAATACCAACTTATGTGTTTGCTTACATTCAGAGTTAAAGTATGCCAGGAAAAACATATGCCTGCTGCTGTGGATGGATATTAGTTCCTGGACTTTCAGGATGGCTCCTACTAATTTATTTTCATCACAGGCAGCTTAAATTATATCCTCCCCCCTCTTTTTTTAAAAATCATTTAGCACAACTTACAAAAAGTAGAAGAAAAAAGTAAAAGATTTTGCTTCTAAAATTTCAAACATATGGTTAGATGGAGCAGATTATGTGGGGTTGGATGGCAGGGGACCTGAACTCTTGACTTCTCCTACCACTAGGTAACTATAATTTGTCTGGCAAATCTCTGCACATCTCAGAGCAATGATTTTCTTTTCAGTCAAACGAAGTCATTACTAGCTCTGGGAGTCTATAAAACTCATTTACTTATTCGTTCCTTCAAAACTTGATTGCTATACATTAGCTACATGTCAGGTGCCACACCCTTCATGGGTGATAGATGAAATAAGACAGGTACTTCCAAGAATCCTCAGTCTGGGTAGGGATGGAACCAATAAGTACATAGTTCCTGAAAAATATAGTAAGTGTTTATTATTCTTTCCTTAAAAATAATTGCAACAGAAACAAAAATAGACAAATGAGACCTAATTAAACTAAACATCTTCTGGACAGCAAAAGAAACTATCAACAGAGTAAACAGACAACCTATAGAATCGGAGAAAATATTTGCAAACTATGCATCTAACAAAGGACTGATATCCAGCATTTATAAGAAACTTACACAAATTAGCAAGCAAAGAAACCAAATAACCCCATTAAAAAGTGGGCAAAAGACATGAACAGACATTCCGCCAAAGAATACATACACAAGGCAAACATGTAGAAATAAATACTCAACATTACGAATCATTAGATAAATAGAAATTAATACCACAATGAGACAAATGCTATTTCATACCAGTCAGGATGGCTATTACTATACTAAAGTCAAAAACAACAGATGCTGGGAAGGCTGAAGAGAAAAGGGAATACTTATTTATACAGGGTTGGTGGCAATGTAAATTAGTTCAGCCACTGTGGAAAGCAGTTTGGAGATTTCTCAAAGAACTTAAAGTAGAACATATCATTCAACACACCAATTCCATTGCTGAGTTTATATCTGATATTGTTTGGATATTTGTCCCCTCCACATCTTATGTTGAAATATAATCCCCGTTTTCAGAAGTGGGGCCTCGTAGGAGGTATTTGGGTTATATGGGGGTGGACCCTCATAAATGGTTTGGTGCCTTCCTTATGGCAATGAGAGAGTTCTTCCTCTGAGTTAATGCAAGATACAGTTATTTAAAAGGATGTGGAACCTCCCTGATGCCTTGCTCCCACTGTTGTTCCCTGCTCACCTTCCACCATGATTTCAAGCTTTCTGGGGCGCTCACTGGAAGAAGTTGCTGACACCATGCTTCCAGTACAGCCTGCAGAACCATGAGCCAAACTAAACCTCTGTTTCTTCAAAAATTACTGAGCCTCAGGTATTCCTTTATAGTGATGCAAATGGTCTAATATAATACCCAAAGGAAAATAAATTGTCCTTGATGTGGGCAGAGCCTTCCATGGCAGATGCTCGGTGTTTGTCACAAGTGATAACAAGATGGCATCAGTAAAGAAAGCTGCTCTGAGCTGCTGAAGGCCTGCTGTTTCATGGCCAGAATCCTAAGGTGAGGAATCATAGTAAAACGATGTGCTTATTTTAGGTCCTCATCTAGTTGGATGCAGTCTTTATTATTATTTTTTATTTGTTTATTAAGCAAGACATTTTGTCCTGTTGGCGAAGTGCCCTAAGAAATGTAAAATGAAGTCTTCTTCTAAGTTGGAGTTACTTATGTCAAGGGTGCTCTGTAAAATCAGGGAGGTACAGAACAGCAGGACATAGAATGACATCATAGAGCACAAATAAAAATCATCCTAATGAACATCACAAACTCAAACTTTCCTGCCAGTGGGTATTAATTTCTAGAATGGATTAAATAAAATAAAATGATATTTGATTAGAGAAATACATGTGATCAAATGATTCAGAGAAAAAAAAACCTAAGAAATAATAAACAAGATTATTTTATTTTCACTCTACTTGAAATGTAGGAAAGTAAAGGTGCCAATATTAGTGTTAGATAAATTAGAATTAAATTAAAAGTAGTAATAAAAGGCTTTTTTAAGCTATGATGAAAGATATTTAATTGTAAAGTTGTGACATCAGTAAGCATTAGTTGAATAGTACAAAATCTGAATACATGAGTAAATCATATTAGACATTAGAAGAAACTGACAGAAACAGAACTGTAAAAGGAGATCTTTACTTCGGTATTATTGAATAAAAACAGCCAGTTATACTGAGTTACTTCTCTGTGCCAGTCTTCCCTCTCTTACCACCCGCCCCAGCTATATATGAGTTAGGTCCTTCAATCCTCCCAACAAATTCATGAGATAAATTGTAAACATAAACAATGGGGAAAACCCATATAATTAATAACATTGAACTAATAATGTTTTAAGAAATTCTGTGGCTAAGTAAGAATTCTTATATTCACTTTACAGCTATACACAGATTGGATTATTCATAAAAATTGACCTCAAAAAAACTCAAAATATTCAAAAGGTAGAAATTTTGTAAGTCATTTTGGCTAATGACCAATATGTTTAAACACAAAATAGTCAACATTTAAAAAAGAAATATCATCTCAAAAAAGAAATATGGATTATGTGGGTAAAAGACATAATACAAAAAAACCCTGAAAATAACAAATATGATGCTTTATTTTAATACCAACAGGGAAGACTTACAGAGAAATTAAAATGCAGTTAATAAATTTATTTTCACTATGAAATAAGAAAAACTAAACTTTATTATTTAACTTGTACCATTAGATTAAAACAAAAGTTATGTGTTGTAAGAATGTAAAATGGTGCAACTTCTTTGGAAAATATTCAGCAGTTTCTTAAAACGTTACCATACGATTCAACAGACTCACTCCTACATATAAACTCAAGAAAAATGAACACATATGTCCACACAAACCTTGTACTTAAATGTTCGTAGTTTCATGATTCATAGTAGCCAAAAAGTAGAAACAACCGAAATGTATAAATATATAAACACAATGTGTTTTATCCTTGGAGTAGAATGTTATTACTTGGTCATAAAAAGGAAAAAAAAAGTATTGATATACACTGTAACATAGATGAAATTTGAGAACATTATTCTAACTGAAAGAAACCAGTCACAAAAGATCACATACTGTATAGTTTTATTCATATGAAATGTCCAGATTAGGCAAATCCATAAGATATAAAATAGATTGTTATTTGCCCTGGGCTGGACAGAGGAGAGCAGAATGTGCTTGGGGAATGGCTGATGAAACGTATAGGGTTCTTTTGTGGGTAGTAAAAAATTCTAAAATTAGATTTTGGTGAATATTGTAAAACTTTGTATATATACTTAGAGTCTCTGAATTGTACACTTTACATTGGTGAATTCTAAGGTGTGTAAATTACATCTCATAAAGTTGTAACATAAAAGTTTTGTATCTGTGATTTTCACTTTTGTTATAGGAAAGGATTGCCAAAATAATCCTTAAGTGTAATTCAGTTTACTTTTCAGTGAACAGTGAACATGTCCAATAGAACTTCATCCCATGCCTCACACATGTGCTCAAAACAACTATTTGTTGTTTTATCTTCTCAGATACACTTCTTCAAATATGCTGATTGCCATTTATAATTAAGTGGCTTGGGGCTGATATTTATTTTCATGTGGATTAGAGTAGCTGCACTTCTTCACCCGCCTCCCGAGCTTGTGAGGATTATTGTCTTACTTCTTAAAACATTGGCATAGATATAGATATATAGATATAGACACATACATGCACATATATGTGTGGGTACATTTGTATAAAATAAGGATATATACTTATTTGCTCCTTTGAACAACCATAAAATGGGATATGTCAGGTCAGTGATTGATTTATGTGATCAAACAGACTCAGTGACAGAAGTTGCCTCTTCATGCTGGACAAGAATCCTGGATTTCTTACTCTTTGTTTTGCCTTTTTGTTAAAATGAAATGTCTATAGCACATCCCAGTTTCCTCACTATATACCCCTGTCTTACCCCTCTGTCCCTAAACATAAGAAAATCAGTAAAAATGGTTAATACTTTATTTCCTATGTTAGCTTTTCCCTTCACCTTTATATTCAAACACACACATGGGAACATTACTTTTAGAGAAAATTTTAATTAATTATTATTTTTTTGAGACAGGGTCTCACTCTGTTGCCCAGGATGGAATGCAGTGGTGCCTTTTTGCCTCACTGCAACCTCTGCCTCCCAAGCTCAAGTAATCCTCCCACCTCAGCCTCCCCAGTAGCAGGGACTACAGGCATACACCACCATACTCCTCTGGTAGATGATCATTTATCTACGTTATGCTGTCTATACAAATGCACCCACGTGCCTGACAATAGAATTTCAGTAACATTGATCTAATGGACTTTGTAGTTATCTGTGTTCTACATTAATAAATAGATGAAGTAATTATGTAAAAATAGCACCACTACATTCAGTTGCATGCTCAGTAGCTCCTAATAGATAGTGAAATTTAATTTAATTAAATCAATGTATTAAACATATATAAGATGTTTAACTGAAGACCATGGTGAATACTGTTGTAGTGACAGAAACTAAGATACAATCTTGGCTGAAATCTTAGCATCCTTTCCCATTCTATTGTTTGATGTAGAAATGTCGTGAAAGGAAAATAAAGTATATATATTGGAATGCTTGTGGCAGAAACTAATGGACATTTAAACTGTAATGAACCTGAACATTATAGAAACTTATATGTGCAAGTGAGACAGAATCCAGAGGTGGCATGAACTTTCAGTTTGGTGGGTCCAACAGTTAAAGTCATCAAGGTCAACACCATGTTCATCCTAAGGCCGATTTCATGCCAGTGGCCCAGGGTGCTGAGTTTCCTTATTCATGACTTGTAGGAGGGAGTAAGCCTGGCTTAAATTTACAAAAGCCAGAAAGCTTATCTCTCAGAAACCCTCATCTAGCCCTTCTCATCATCCCCAAATGGCTTTGGCTTGCTTATCCTTGAATGCATGATGAGTGATGGGGCTTAGACTAATCATCTTGTGTGGAACAGATGTTGGGAAGGTAGTACCTCATTAAGAAGACTTCCTGCTAAGGACTGAAGCCTATTTTGATGGACCCAGGCACACATGGCCTTCCTCCTTGATGTCAGCAATGTTCAACTCAGCAGCCCCAGCAATTTGTGTAGCTGGATTATCTATATTCCTCCCTCCAAAGTGACAAATTTAATGTTCTAGAGGAGCAGATGATGGCTAAAGCAAACATTTCTTTGAGTATCTGAGAAAAAGAAAACCATTATTTTTAGATATTGAAGCAATTGAATGTATAGACAGACAGTCACTTAAGGCTATATGTATGTATAAAACCTTTTTGTTTATAGCAAAGTCAGTGCACATTTTCTGATGAAATTTCATCTTATCTTTATCTACCTATACACTTTTTAAAAAGTCTTATTTTATATCCCTTTAAATCATCCCTGAAGACTTTTCCATGCTTGAAGTTTTGGTTAACAGAGATAATGATCCATTGTGTTAAGTTTATAATATGCTTGAACACTTGACCCTTGACCTGGGGAATTTAACATATTGGGCTCCAAGTATGATTTTTTTGATCCCAAGAAAAAGGTATTTTTTTTTCTAATGGGAGAAAACATTTTGGACATAAAGGAAAACAAAGTATATATATTGGGATGCACTTGGCAGAAACTAATGGACATTTAAACTGTAATGAACCTGACCATTATAGAAACTTATATGTGCAAGTGAGACAGAATCTAGAGGTGGCATGAACTTTCAGTTTGGTGGGTCCAACAGTTAAAGTCATCAAGGTTAACACCATGTTCATCCTAAGGCAGTTTTCCTCATAAATACAATATGCCTGCCAGTTGCAAAACCATATCAACAAAATATATGTAAGAATGAAAGGCAAACAATTCTGAAACATAGAGATTGAATTTTCTTGGACATTCATGTGAGTTCAAAATTAAAAGACAAATTGTCCAGAGTGCACTTGGCCAGCCCTAATTTATTTCTTAGGGAGTGAAAATATGTATTTTGCAAACATGTGGTTTCAAAAACAATTTACCAAAGCACATTATTTTTTCTTTTCTGAACTTGTATCAAATAAAGTATATGGTTGGTAGTCATTTTATTTGTAAATCATTCAGATTACAATGTTCAAAATATGAGCTAATTTTGACTGGATTAATGCAAAAGTTGTTCGGGATGAACTTCTGAGGCAGCTCCTTCTAAAAATTACATTGTTTTGTGGAAGATCTAAAAGTAAATAAAATGCACTCTCTCCATCACACCTAGAAAGACATTACAGTGCTCTCTAAAAATCATAAAACAAGATTTAAGGACTTGGTGCATCCAGCAAACTTACCATCTGCAGTTTCTATGCTGGTATTATGGTATTTTTGGTTTAGAGTGGTTTGTCTCTTGTCATTTGTGCTGAGAGACTGAATTTGCTGGTCTGATCCATGATGGATTGTGTTTAGTGCATGAACTGAAGATAGTATCTATGAATAAGAGGGTATCAGAATGATCCGAGGTGGCTTATTGAGGATGACATGTACCTCAAGTACCGGTTTATAGATGGTAATGAACGACATCTTCCTTTTGAGTTGATCAAAGAGAAAGCACTTCCCTTGAGTGCAAGCTGTTGTTGTTTTCAGCAATGTTGAATTGTTCCTACCCTTTATGAAGAACTCCTCTATTTGGCAGTCTTGCTAGCACTGAAACCCAAGTTTCTTTTACCAGTGGAACGGTATATTCACTAACAGTGTTTTCATACATTCCTGCTACAAATTTCTACCACTAAAGGTAAACAGTGCATTTAAAAGTTTAAAAAATTTAATAAAGCTGACTTTCCCATTTGGCTTATTAATTTTTATTTATGTAGAAATAGTTGTAAATTATTAATACATCTTAATATGATATATTGACAATGTTACTAAACAAAACACAAAAGAAAGCTAGCCGATCTCAAGAGCGCTGGGTATGACATGTAGTAGGGGCTTAAAATGCTGGTTAGCATGACCAGACTTTGTCTTTTAATGGTCTTTTCCTTACAAAATCATACAATTAAATTTAAACTTATATGGGAGATCATGTGTTAAATTTAAACTCATAATGCATGGGATTCTTCTTCAAGCAATTTTTTCACCTTTTGAATATACTCACTTCTTAAACATATTTCAAGTGGTTGCTTGTCCCCAGTTCTTCTGAAATGCTTTTCCAAGCCTATTTTGGAACAAGTAATTTTTCTCTTCTAGGAGAGAAACCTGGAATGAATGATAACTAAAGTTGTGCCCAGATGAAAGGCCATGTGGATTATGAGCGTCTGTGACATTATGTGGCCAACATAGGAAAGCATAAGAATATTCTCTCCATACACAACACACAATCTTTGGACTCATTTATATTTTGTGCCTCCTGGCTCTCTCCTTTGTGCTCCTACTTCATATAGAAGTTATCACACTACATTGATATTTTTCATGGATTTTTTCCCCATAGATTGTATAATACTGCAATCTATGTAAAATTATATAATACTGCCATCTATGTAAAAAATTAATGTAAAATTTGGGGGGATGGATAGTTTTTGTATGAAAATTTTATCATTACTTTTTTTTGTCATTGAGAAAGTGAAAGCTCATTCTGTGTAAAACATCCTGGAATATAACTTACTGATGTTTATAAAATAATAATTCCTGTATTATTCATATTAATAGTAATTATTGTTGCCTAGCGTTTCATATTGTGCAGGCACCGGCTAAGCACTTACACACTCTTTCTTACTTAAGCGTTACATACAACAACCCTGTGAGGGAAGTACTACCATTATTCCTATGTAACAGGTGAGACAATTGTGACATGGAGAACTTTATATCATACGAGTTTTTATAGTTAATAAATGGCAGACTTGAGATTTGAACTCAGGACCAAATGCTTCTTGCATCTAAGTTTTAACTCTTTTGCTCTGTCAACCCAAGGGCAGGACTGATCATTCTCCCGGGAGTAAAGGGGTTATCACACATACTTGCTCATTGCTAGAATCATTATTTCAATAATTCTCCTAACAACACTAAGTGTCAGGTATTATTTTTATTTCCATTGTGTGGATGGTATGACTTACGGTGACAGGAAAAGCACCTTGTCCCCAAATGCATAATAAGAAAATAAAGCAGTAAAATGGACTTTCCCAACTCTGAGTTTCAGCTAAGACCCCAAAAGTAAAAATTATCTGAGCAGAACATGAAAAGATGGTGTTCCTGAACTGGTTCTGCTTACATTATCTCTTTGCTTATTTCCAGGATGTGTAAGGGACGGTAAATAGTTCTTTAATGCAACTTCTGGGGAGAACACTATTTTTTGGAGTGTGAGGTTTTCCAAAGAGCAAAGGAGAGCTGTATGTCCCCATCTGTAAGTCCACACTACAATGTAAATGAGGTAAGGGACTTTTCAGAAAACCATTTGGAACTCAATGTGTGTCTTTTCTTCCCAGCTTTTATTTTAGGTTCAACAAGTACATGTGTAAGTTTGCTACATGGGTAAATTGCATGTTGTGGGGTTTGATGTACAGATAATTTTGTCATCCAAATAATCAGCATAATAATTGTTAGGTAGTTTTTCAATCCTCCCCTTCCTGCCACCCTCCAGCCTCACAGGCCTCAGTGTCTAATGTTACCTTCTTTGTGTCCATATGTACTCAGTGTTTAGCTCCTATTTATAAGTGAGAACCTGTAGTATTGGGTTTTCTATTCCTGTGTTAATTCACTTAGGCTAATGGCCTCCAGTTTCATCCATGTTGCTGCAAAGGCCATCAACATATATTTTGCGTGACAAAGAGACTGGAATCTTAATCAGCCCTAAAGAAACACAAAATAGCACTCTAAAGGAGAACCTGGCAGGATATGCTTCATAACAATACAGCAAAGAGAGAAGGCTCCATTGAGAATGTCTGTACATCCAAAGTTAGGAAAATTTCCCATCTGTGTCCTTCCCTTCAACAGAATTGATGACAGTTGAAGGGCTAATGGCCCTAGCTTCTTGCTGACTGTCAGATGGAATTCATCATCATCTCCTTGCGATATGGGCCTCCCAAGTTGGCTACTTGCTGCTTCTAAGTTGTCCAAAGAGAGAATTTCAAGAGTAAGTCTATCAGCAAAACAAAGATCTATATGATGTAATATGATCACCAAAGTGGGAGTCCCTCACCTTTGCCATATTCTATTGGCTAAAAATCAAGTCATAGGTCCTTGTTTGGACCTTTTCATCGGCCTATTGGTTTATTGTGAGTGTTTACTCACACTCAAGGGGGGGATTATTTGCACAAAGCTGTAAATACCAGAAAGCAGGAATCACCAGGGTAACCAGTGGGTCTGTCCCCACACAGCCCTCTGAGTTTGGCTCTGTAACTTATTTGAGCCAATGAAATGTGAGCAGAAGTATCTGAAGGCTAGTTCCAAGCCTACTTGGTAAGAGAGAGATCTTGTGTTTTCATTGTCCTCACCTGTATGTCTACCTGCGATCATCATGAGAGCATTTCCTGTGTAGTCACTTGTCCAAAGAAAATGAGAATCACCTAAAGTAGACTTGGACACAAACTACATCTTGAAACCAAGAACAGCCTGTATCAGTGAACTTCCATCTAATTCACAGGATTTTAAGTAGTAATAAATAATTATTACTTTAACCTACTATCACCTGAGTGTGAGGTGATAAAATAATGCAGCATTATTTTAGAAATAGCTGACTGCTGTAATACTTGAGTATAACCTAAATGGTTTGTAATCTGCCTATGATTTCATGCCAGAGGATGGAAGACAGCTCAGAATACAAACTGACGAGATAGTGATGAAAAAATATAACACTGATTTTAGTTTACCTCAGTAAATACAGCTTATTCTGTAATTAATTTCAATATTAAGTGGACAAGTTAGGGCTTGAAGTCCCTTCTTGTGACACCAATTATTGGATATTTTGCTAAATCATGCTATCATTTATATCTGAATAGCAAATGGTGGGTGTTTGATCAAAATCATGGCTATTTCATGGTGATGTACACATCTGTTTCTCTTTCTATAATTTATTTTTTCAAGGATGATGACAAAACAGCATGGTGGAGAGAGAGAAAAAGCACAATGGGCTTGGAGCTACAAAGACCTGGATTGAAACCACAGGGCTATCTTATTTGGTTTTCTGTTCCACAGTAAGAAGAAAATGGCACTCACCTTGCACCACTATGAGAATTAAGTGTGGTAATACAAGTTTGCATCACAGCAAGTGATGGATAAGGGTAGCTCAGCATTTGCTGGCTTCTTTCTCCTGCCTCTCTTTTCCTCTGAATGTATTTTTGTTTCAGGGAGAAACAACTTCCTAATCAGTCAGTCCCAAGGAATTTCTAAAAGGTTCCACTCCTGAGGAAGATGTTTTAAGTCAATGTTCATAGGTTAAAACAAAATTAAGAAGAGAAAAGTAAACTCATAATAACTGGGAGAGAAAATTTCTTTCTTAATTCATTTGCTCTCATTGTATTTTGGAGAAGCAGGTTCTACTTGCTTTGGACAACGTAGTGCCCATCTTCTTCCCTTTAAACAAAGCTGCTGAGAACTTCCAAAATATCAACCAGTGAAATGTTTACCTGAGAGCTTAGGAGAAGGCTGAGAAAATAAACACTGTGAATGTCTTTGGTGTTAGGGTGGAAGGCGCTGGGTCTCTCTCTTTCGACTTGTGGAGTCCCTGCCAACACCTTGCAGCTCTGGTATCTTAACAAGCCTGAGCTTAAATGCTGAGTGGAAGGGGAAAGTATGGGGTGTTTGTACAGCTGAAAACAAGATGAAAAACCCCAGGCCCCCTCTCACACCCCATTAGACCCTGAAGTCCACGGAGTGTTGCACTCAACACATAAACACTCTGCTTGGGGAAGCCGTGGTCAGGGTGTGAGAGGGAGGGACACCGCCTCAGAGAGAAACAATGGCATCTCTGTGAGGAGCCAAGCATCCCTGCTCCTGCAGCTTCTTGGCCTGGGACACATTAATCATTACTTCCACCTTATGCATTGCAGTAAACCTCAAGGCCTCTGGGAATTGATAATGGGACAACAGGTAAGGAGATACCCTATCGAAAAATAAACGCTTTGGGCTAAGGATTCAGCATCACTGTTTCTTTCTCCAGGTGTCAGAGTAGGAGAAAGATGGACTTTGGAGTAAACAATACGGAGTCCCATCACAGCTGGTCATGGCACTGTGGGCAGCTGATGAAGTTCTCTGGCCTTTCTGCAACCTATGCCTTTACCCACATTGCTCTGTCTGCCTGCCAATCACACACACTTTCTGTGGGGGCACAGAGCCTTAATTGCCTTTTTTAGATTAAAATTCTGTTTTTTATTCTCTTCTTTAAGGACAGACATCATTGAATTTAGAGAAGCCTTTTCATCTCCTCGTCTATGCTGAGTTATTCAATCCCTCCTTTGTGTTCCCACGGCATGCCACGATCAGACTCTTACTAAAGTATTAAGTTGGTGCAAAAGTAATTGCAGCTTTTGCCATTAGTTTTATGACAAATACTGCAATTACTTTTGCACCAACCTAAATGCTTTTCATGGTGGATTGGAATTTGTATGTCTGCATCTTCCCTCAGTCTCTCATTAGACAACCATATATGTCAGTTTGCTGAGGTTCCAGAGGCTGTGAGCTCTTATTTCAGGCCTTAATCCCTGCAATAGTAACTATGCATATGGATCCATTGTGTGTGCTGCTGTTGTAGGCCTTACCTAAAAAGAACTTGAAATCCTAATACCTAGCATCTAAGAAAGCTATTTTACTTGGAAATGAAGTCTTTGCCGAGATAACCAACATGAAATGAGGTGAAATTGAATTAGAATAGACCCTAAATTCAATGACTGCTATCCTAAAGAAGAGGGAGATTTGGAGACATGGAAGCGTACATAGGGAAAGGCAGTTCTGTGAAGATGGAGGCAGGCATTGTAGTGATGCAGCTGCAAGTCAAGCAAGGTCAAGGATTTGACAGAAACCACTAGAAGACAGAGTAGGCAAGGAAGGAATCTCTGGAGCCTTCAGAAGTAGAGTGGTCCTGCCTATGCCTTGATCCAGACACACGGTTTCTAGAACTGTGAGGGAATAATTTTCTGTTGTTTTAAGCAACCCAATTTATGGCAACTATGTGAAGCTAATACAAATGTGAAGCCCTTTCCATTTATTTGTTTCAACTCACCTTTTCATTCCTCTAATACTTCCTAGGATGTATAACCAGAACCTGACTTAACATTTCCCTTGGAGTTGGAAAAATGGCTCCTTCTCTACAGCCAATATAAATGCTTGAGTGTCCCATAACACAGCAGCAGCAATGCCTTCCTGGGACTCTAAGCCCCTGTGTAGATTAAGAAACACCCCTCTCCTTTCCTTCACAGATAAATTCCATTTTTTGCTCCACTGAATTCTATACATATTTCATCTTAAACTCTTCATGGGTCTATTCCTTTTATCCAACCTTTATTCGTTTGTATGGTAAAGTTCTGACCTCAGTTCTCTTCCCTTTCTGCTCTGCAAACCTTTCTTAAGCAATGTCATCTTATTCAATGTCTTCAATGACCATCAGTTTGGTGGTGAATCACCAATCTGATCTTCTAACCACACTCCTTAACTATACTAAACTGTAGACTAACTAGTCAAATAGTATTTCTTTATGCAGTTCAAGCTCAATATGTCCATGCTTTAGATTATGGTCTTTGTTCCTTCCTGTTTTCTTCTTAACATGTCAATACAGAGCAATAGCAACACCATGCACTCAGTAATCTATGAAATAAATACAGGAGTTATCCTGAATAATTCCTTTTATCATCTTTCACATGCAATCATGATGGTGAGCCAACAATTCCACTTCTTTAAACCATCTAACATCCATATGCTCCATATCTCTTTGCTCTGCCTTAAGTTACACCTTCATCATCTCTCTTGAGTGACAGCAACAGCTTCTTAACTGGCCTTATTGCCACTATCTGTCTATCTCACAAATCCACTTTTCCTGATGTTATTAGAGTGAACTTTATAAAATAAACATCAGATTGTGGCATCTTCCTGTGTAATACACATTAGAATCTCCTTTTAACCAGTTAAAGATTAACCACTATAATTTATTCTTCACCTCTTCAACCTCTTCTCCTCCACCTGTTTCATAGCTTGCTTTGCCTTGCACACTATGATTCAGACATGCCCTAGCACTTTTGGTGTTGGAATAATAGGTTTTCCATCGCTCTATGGCCTTATGTGCTCTGTTCTCTTGGTCAAGAATGCCCTGCATCCATTAGCTATCTAGTGAAAAGCTCTTACCTCTGAAGCCTGAGCAAGCATTATTTCTTTCCCTGTTCACCCTTTCCCTATGCAAGATTATCTCAGTCTTTGTATGCTGAAGGCAGTCTGTAGCTGCTTTGATCATAGCACTGGTACTGCACTTTTTTTGTTCGCATGTCCATTTTTTCCCACTGCATTGTGAAGATGTTCAAGACAGGGCTATGGGTTGTTCAACTGTATATTCCCATTGCCCGTCACAATATTAGTCACATAATCGACAGAAAATGAGTTAAAAGACAAATGAATAAAAATATACATTAGTGTATGAATGAATTAATCTGCTAAGTGGGGCTAGAAAGTTTTATCCCATGTTCTTTTCAGAGTTTATTTGTTGATAAAAGGAGATGATGGATATCAAAAAGTGCTGTGTAAACTCTATTGAACTACAGACTAGTAAGAAATAAATAATTTTATATCTAGTCTTGAAAGAAAGAGAGAAGATCCTCATATTTCCATTTTTACCCTAGAATTTTCACTTTCTTTTTATTTTTCTTTTTTTAAATTTTTTATTGCATTTTAGGTTTGGGAGTACATGTGATGTTCTTTGGGAGAATCTTTAGTGGGGCACAAATTGCACAAAAAATTCATCTATTCTTCTCTCTGATGTCTGCCAGGCTGGGGGAAAAATATGCCTAGACTGGGGGACAGGAGATCTGAGATCTTGTGGGACCTTGAGCAGTTTGCTTTCATTTTCTGGGCCTCAGTTAAAAGATAAGTTTTAGGACTCATTGAAATATTATATGTAGATAGTGTATACATATATGAAGAATCTGAAGCTTGGAGAGATTAAATAATTTGCTCAGCTGGGTGTGGTGGCTCATGCCTGTAATCCCAGTCCTTTGGGAGGCTGAGGCTGGTGGATCACCTGAGGTCGGGAGTTCGAGACCAGCCTGACCAACATGGAGAAACCCTGTCTCTACTAAAAATACAAAATTAGCTGAGCACGGTGGCACATGCCTGTAATTTTGGCTACTCGGGAGGCTGAGACAGGAAAATTGCTTGAACCTGGGAGGTGGAGATTGCAGTAAACCGAGATCATGCCATTGCACTCCAGCCTGGGCAACAAGAACAAAATTCCATCTCAAAATACATACATACATGCATACATACATACTAAAAAATAATTTGTTCAAAGCCACAGAGTTCAAGGAGCCAGCATTGGAAAGGGCTGCCTGAATGTTTGTGTCCATGCTCTAATCTACATGCCACGCTGCCTTTCATGGAGTTTGTATTGATTGTAAAAGAAATGATGAGAGAAACACTGAAATACTCTAATTTTTGAAATAAAATTAAATTATGTAGTACAAATATAATTTTAAGCCAGGTCATTTTGATGAAAATAGATTTTTTTTTTTTTTTTTTTTTTTTTTTTTGCTCTTCTAGGTCTCCATCTTAGCCTAGGTTCCTCTAACCCTGGTTATCAACCCCTGTGATTATGAATTTCCCTAGGGGTGGTAACCCTCCAGCAATTACAGGGCAGGGCACAATTCAACATGCCTGAGTGCATTTCTGGGGATTCCCAAGCTAAAGACACTTTGAAATCTGCTGAAACAATGTCTACACTAAACGGTTAGGTGGTAAAAGATGTGACACAAAGCACAAGAGATGTGTTGCTTTCCCTTTCAAGGTGTATTAACCATGGTGCCTGGGAGGACATTACAGGGGATGCCCCATCTGTCTGTGAGGTGATGGGTCACTCCACTGAAGAGTGGATAGAAGAAGCAAGGAGAAAGCTTGACCCTGAGGGATGCAATTAGACATGTGACTACTCAGTTCTCATCCCCAGGAGTTGGCTCAGAGCATGTAAATTGTGGCAGATATACTGAGTATAGAGACCACATCCAGAGGCTCTTACTTCAGAATCTCCATATGGCCTAAAACAAAGTGCATAATTTAAGTCATAATTTATACACGTGTCTTTCCCTGAAATAGTGCAACACAGTGGCCCACCTTCCCTTTCCCTTCATTCTGGGGTTCAAGAAAAAAACTTTCTCAAGGCTAAGAGCTCACAATCTGGACACATTCCCATATAGGCTGACAACACGGGCAGGCCAAAGAGAATCTAAGTGGCTGCAGTCGCCAAGAGGATGTTTGGTATATGGAGAAGTGCTAGACCCGTTGCAGAGCTGCTCTGGCAGAAAGAATTGATGCCATAACAAAGAACATAGTTAGAGGCTCAGGCTCCGGAGTCTTATCCAGTGGCTCCCAGATGGAGCTTAGTCTACTAGGGCTTTCTTGGCTGCTGGACTAAGCTCCATTTAGGAGCCACTGGATAAACATTGCTCGAATAAAACATAGGTCCCTAAATTTACTAGTTGTAAACTGCAGCATAAAAGTCTGCAGGATTAGGTGACTGACAAGATTAGGGACAGTGCCACAGAAAGCAGGCCACTGTTGTGTACCAAAAAACCAACATAACGCAGGAGTATACCTCACTTCCCACCCCGAAAGTACCCAGTTAATAATGTCATGTAGGCTTTTTCCTTCTTGGACCCTTTGGGGAAAACACGTGGAGAAGAGGAAAATACCTGAAAGATGGAGCACTTCTATGCTTTAAAAAAAATATATATATATATATATATATATATATATATGTATTTTATTTTAAGTTCTGGGATACATGAGCAGGATATGCATGTTTGTTACATAGGTAAGCATGTTCCATGGTGGTTTGCTGCGCAGATCATGCCATTATTTAGGTATTAAGCCCAACATGCATCAGGTATTTTTCCTAATACTCTCCCTCCCCCTCCTCCACCCCCCAATAGGCCCCAGTGTGTGCTGTTCCCTTCCCTATGTCCATGTGCTCTCATTGTTCAGCTTCCAGTTATAAGTAAGAACATGCAGTGTTTGGTTTTCTGTTCCTGCATTATTTTGCTGAGGATAATGGCTTCCAGTCCCATGTATGTACCTGCAAAGGACATGATCTCGTTCCTTTTTATGGCTGCATAGTATTCCATGGTGCACATGTGTCACAGTTTCTTCATCCAGTCCAATTAGCACTGATAGGTATTTGGGTTGATTCCATGTCTTTGCTATTGTGAATAGGGAGCAGTTTTATTCCAATCAAACTGGAAAGACCCAGAAAGATTGCTTGAATGATTGGATGATACTAAGCTAATACTGAAAAAGACTAACAGTTAATTTAGTCCAAAAACTGCACCATAGAGGCTTAGGAGGAAGACTCAATTAGTCATGATATCATGCAGCCAAGTGAAAAATCTTAAGCGAGCCTAGCAGGCCTAGATGGTCCAGCTCCTGCCCCGTGTCTAGCCTCTCCCTGTTGTCCCTGAGTCTCTGCTGTCATCCTGTCATGTTCTTCCCTCTGTGGTTTGAACAGATATCATCTACCATGGGAGGCTTTTGTGAATATCTCATCTTCCTCCTGGGCCCCCTCTCAAATGTGAGCTAGTAATCGTCAAGCTTCATCTTTAATCCTTCTCCCTCTCTCCCTTCTCTGAGTCTATAAATATTCTTGAGTTCCTGTGTGCTTGGCACAGTTCCCAGTTTGGGGAACACTGTGGTAAGCAGAAATAGACAAAGTGATGTCCTCATGGACCTTAGAGCATATCTGTGTAATTACACACATACAGTCTGCTTATTCTCCTAGACTGAAATTCTATGAGAACAGGAAAGAGGGGCAGTATCTGTTTATTTTTTTCACCAAAGAATTAACATGCTAATTGCTCTAAGATTCTTTCGAGCCGTATTTTTGCTACCTCCTGTGTCTCTTTCAACATGCTCTTCCTGTTGAGACTGTTAAAAAAAATCTTTTTCTGGTAAGCTGCTGTACTGCTCATGTCTCTCAGAAGTTCCCTCAGGTACCTCTGCTCATGCTGTTTCATCAGAAACTGTGGGCCCAAATTCCTCTACCGTCCTCTGCAATTTCTATTTGAGGAAATCTTGACTAACTTCTGCATTGCTAAGTGAGTTCTGCAGGAGACTGGAATTGTGTGAGGAAGAAGAGCTAGTGTACCTGGAGGAGCTGAAAACAGGATTGTCTGGAAAGACCTTGAGACACTTGGAGAAAATAGTGAGAATAAATAGAAAGAATTCAGGAAATATTTTCTTTATAAAATCTGACTTGTTGGGTTAAATGGTAGCTTTGTTTTTAGCTCTTTGAGGAATCACCATACTGCTTTCCACAATGATTCAACTAATTCACAATTCTACCAACAGTGTATAAGTGTTCTCTTTTCTCTGTAACATGAGGAATAAAAATTATTCTACCATAAAGACACACACGCAAATTTTCATTGCAGCACTGTTCACAATAGCAAAGACGGGTGATCAACCTAAATGTTCATCAGTGACAGATTGGATAAAGAAAATGTGGTGCATGTATATCTTGGAATACTATGCAGCCATAAAAAATGAGATTATGTCCTTTGCAGGAACATGGATGGAGCTGGAGGCCATCATTCTTAGCAAATTAACACAAGAACAGAAAACTAAATACTGTATGTTCTCACTTACAAATGGGAGCTAAATGATGAGAAGTTATGAACACAAAGAAAAGAACAACAGACACTGGAGTCTACTTTAGGGTGGAGGGTGGAAGGAGGGAGAGGAGCAGGAAAAATTATTATTGGGTACCAGGCTTAATACCTGGATGATGAAATAATCTGTATAACAAACCCCTGTGACACAAGTTTACCTATATCTTAATAACAAACCTTCACATGTATACCTGAACCTAAAATAAAAGTTAAAAAACGTTGAAAACAATCTGATTTGTGTTAATGGGCAAAATGTTTGTGTCCTTCCAAAATTCATATGCTGAAGTCCTGAGCCCCAGCGTGATAGTGTTTGGAGGTAAAATGTGATAGTTAATTTTATGTGTCAACTTGACCGGGCTAAGGAATACCTCAATAGCTACTAAAGCATTGCTTCTGGGTGTATCTCACAGGATATTTCTGGAAGAAATTAGCATTTGAATCTAGGGACTACATAAAAAAAAAAATCACCCTTACCAACATGAGTGGATGTGATCCAATCTGTTGAAATCTGAATAGAATAAAAAGTTGAACAAAGGGCAAATTTGCTTCTGTTTGATCTGAGACATCATCTCCTGCCATCAGATATCAACTCTCCTGATTCTCAGGCCTTTGGACTTAGACTGAATAATACTGTTGGATTTTCTGTTTCTTCAGCTTGCAGAGGTCAGATGGTGGTACTCTGTGGCCTCCATAATAAATTGTGCCAATTCTTATAATATGTATGTATGTGTGTATGTATGTATGTATGTATGTATCTATCTATCTATCTATCTATGGTTGATTCTGTTTTTTTGGAAAACCCTGACTGATAATGGGACCTGCAGGAGGTAATGAGATTTAGATTTGGTCATGAAGATGGGACCACCATTGTGGAGTTAGTACCTTTAAAAAGAGAAGAAAGAGATCTCTCTCCATCTTTACACACAAACACTGAGGAAAGACTAGCTGACCATACAGCAAGAAGGTGGCTGGCTGGCTGCAGCCCAGGAAGCACTGTCATCAAACATGGAGTTTGTTGGCACCTCCATGACTGTGAGAAAGAAATGTCTGTTGTGTAAGTCACCCAGTCTATGGTATATTGTTATAGAAGCTTGAGTTGGCTAAACCATGCAGCCTCGGTTTCCACCCTAATCTACCTCAGGGAAACGTCAATAGAGTCTCATGTTGAGATACACTTCAAGGTGGGTGCAGGACAAGAGAAGGAGCCTCTCAACAGGTTCACCTAGGAACTTCCTAGCTGTTCACATTACAGTCACTCCCTCACCATCTCATCCAATCCCATCCCATAAAGATTGTGTTTGTAATAGGAATGAGTCTGGTTGATGTATATGTTTACTGTACTTGGCGTTTTATCAGTTTGGTCTTTAAAAGAGGACTCAAATCAGAAAAGCTTCCAAAGGAATGAAGTTCTATTGTTTTCTCAATGTCTTGTTTTCCCTCTTGTTAACAAATACAACCATATGAGACAGCAAAGCAGACAGCTTAATTATTTATGTATATCACGTCCCTACATTTTTTTTAGCATTCCTTACTTAAAAGAATAGGCAATGAGTGGCCAGGTGCAGTGGCTCACAACTGTAATCCCAGAACTTTGGGACTCTGAGGCCGGTGGATCATCTGAGGTCAGGAGTTGGCCTGGCCAACATGATGAAACCCCATCTCTTAAAAATACAAAAATTAGCTAAGCATGGTGGCACACGCCTGTAATCCCAGCTACTCAGGGGCCGAGGCATGAGGATCTCTTGAACCCGGGAGGCAGAGGTTACAGTGAGCCAAGATCATGCCTCTGCATTCCAACCGGGGTGACAGAGTGAGACTCTGTTTAAAAAAAAAAACAATGGCTAATGAAACCTAAGGGAAAATTATTAGGTAGAGCTTCTGTTAAGTTTTAAATAAGGAGACCTGATTTATTTAGCTGGGAGGTAAGCTCTGTTCAGTAGGCCTATTCTCCCTCCTGCTATCTGTAGTGCAGAGATAATAGATGCAATTACAATGATCATTTTGTGACTCTAAAGCAACACTGAGGATGAAAGTCACTTGTTAAAATTACTGGAGCAGATAGAAGTTGCGTGGGTCTCTGAGATATCCCTGACTTGCCGTCATACTAGCCTGGTGTACCTGTTTCTGGACTTACTTTACCTAAGAGAAAAACTGAACTCTTTCTTTTTTTTTTGAGAAGTAGTTTAGCTCTTGTTGTCCAGGCTGGAGTGCAATGGCACAATCTCAGCCCACTGCAACCTGTGCCTCCCAGGTTCAAGCGATTCTCCTGCCTCCATCTCCTGGTCTCCTGAGTAGCTGGGACTACAGGCACATGCCAACATGCCTAGATATTTATATTTTTAACAGAGACAGAGTTTCACCATGTTGGTCTGGCTGGTCTCGAGCTCCTGACCTCAAGTGATCCATACACCTTGGCTTCTCAAAGTGGTGGGATTACAGGTGTAAGCCACCACACCCAGCCTGACTATTCTGAGTACACTGTTGTATGCAGTCAAATTGAATCCTCACTGACGAGTCTCTGCTCTTAGTAGTCAATCCATTCCTGCCTCTCCAAACAATGAGAGATGACTTCTCTTTTTTGGAGGGTTTGTTTAAAACAAAAGAAGCAAACCCAATCATCTTCACTTAAATTAGTAGCAATGTATCATCTAATACTAGAAGACTACAAAGTTGCAAAAGAGATATTACCCACACAAAGTGAAAAATATGTCTGCCCATATTCTCTCAAACATGACATCTTTTCTGTTATAGAAACCTAGTTTTCCCAAGTCTAGCATGTGGCTTGTGAAGGAAAATAGAGGGAAATTAGAATTAGTTATCAAGCGGGGAGGTAACAGTGACCTATCAGTGACCTATGGTCCCTGACCTGGGAGAAAACTTTTTTTTTTTGAGACGGAGTCTCACTCTGTTGCCAGGCTGGAGTGCAATGGTGTGATCTTGGCTCACTGCAACCTCTGTCTCCCAGGTTCAAGTGATTCTCCTGCCTCAGCCTTCTGAGTAGCTGAGACTTCAGGCATGTGCCACCACCACACCCAGCTAATTTTTGTACTTTTTTAGTAGAGATGAGGTGGCCATCCCTGGTCACCATGCTGGCCAGGATGATCTCAATCTCTGACCTTGTGGTCCACCTGCCTTGGCCTCCCAAAGTGCTGGAATTTCAGGCATGAGCCAACGTGCCCAGCCAAAAACTTGTTTTCTTTCTTTCTTTTTTTTTCAGTTACTGTAGGACTAAATAAGAAACTAAAAATGACCTTAGATATAACTCTTTAATGGCAAGCATGCAATTATTATTTGTCAATTAAAAATGAAATAAAAACAAAGGTTTGCTCCTTTATCACTCTTTTAAAAAATTAATACAATCATAATAAAAGGAGGGAACTGTTATTTCTTGGCTCAGTTGAAGTGGCAGAAAGTTCTGGAATCACTGCCCTGTTGTCAAACTAATTGACATCACAAAATGGCAAACAGTCACTCAAGTTGCACTTATCTTCCAAGAACAGAGCAATCAAGAGGACAATTGCTGCCAAGATCTGTGTGGGCTGAAAATCAAACTATGCATAGTTGTGTAGCCTTAGGGGACCCAATTTTCTAAATGGCAAATAAGAAGCTGGTGTGTGAGTATGAACATCAGAGTGCTGACCATTAGAAAAAGCCTCATGGCACATGCAAACATGAAGTGGATTTGGACATAGAATTAGGTTTTTAAATTGGGAAATACACCTCAGCAAAAATTTTTAGCTACAATATAAAACCACTGATTTAAAAAAATATCAGTTGAAGGCCAGGCCTGGTAGCCTATGCTGATAATGTCAACACTTGCAGGGGCTACGAAGGGAGGATGGCTTAAGCCCAGGAGTTTGAGACCCACCTGCCCACCTGGGTAACATAGCAAGACCCTGTCTCTACAAATTTCATGAGCCCAAGAGACTGATACTGCAGTGAACTGTGATTGTCCTTCCGCGCTCCAGCCTGGGTGACAGAATGAGATTCTGTATCCAAAAAAAAAAAAAAAAAAAAAAAAAAATCAACTGAAATAAAACAAAATAAAAAGTAGCTGATATTTATTATGTGCTGAATTTATGTCGGGCTTGGATGTTTTATGTTTGTTGTTTTATTTAAAGTTCCCTAAAGTCACACAGCTCAAATCTGGAAAGCATAGCTTTGAACTTAGGTAGCAGGTGGTCTGCCTAATGACTGGTGAGGACTCTGCTGTGAGCACAAACACATGGAAAGTGCTATCACTGTCTCATCATGGTGTGCCTTCCTGGGTGCCACCCCTGCACAATACAGTCAGCCCTCAGCATCCGGGTTCCAAATCGCAGACTTAACCAACAGCACATCAAAGGTATTTGGAGAAGAAATAAAACAATAGAACAACAAAAAGTAGTACAAATAAAAACCAGTACAGTATGACAACTATTTACATAGCATTTTTACATGGTATTAGGTTTTATAAGGAACCTAGAGATGCCATAAAGTACCCAGAAGGATGTGTGTCGATTATATGCAAAGATTACATGATTTTATGTAAGATACTTTAGCATCAGAAGGTTTTATTACCACTGATTGCCCTGGGAACAATCCCTGGAGGATACTGAAGGAAGACCGTAATATAAGGTAGTTGTTGGTCAGGGGTGTTGTGTATGGCACTCTAACACTTTAACTCTTCTCTCTTCTCACAAAGTACTATTCACATTGCCACTGATAGACTTCCTTCTTTCCTTCCTTTTTTGTACTTCTTAAGCACAGAGAGCCAATTCTCAATAGCAACAGTAGTTACATTCACAAACACCGAATTAGCAAATACCAAACCAGTGCTCTTAGGGGAAGTATAAAGTTAGGTTTCTGCAAGCCTCTGGTCACAACATTTTCACCAACCAATCAATGTATAATCTTTGCTTTCTAAGCATTTTCCATAAAGACACTTTGAGTATTGCTGCATTAACACAGAACTCATAGCCAACAGCGCTGTAACTCATGCCTAATCAAATGTATCTAATGCATGATGTTTTCTCTCTAAGGCACATTACGGCCTTCTTGCACTTAGGAACACTAGACAGCACCTCAATTTGGAGTTATTTATACAAAGAAATTACCAACAAAACACACATAATTGCATAACACAGGCACTACGTAGATGGTGAGAAAAACGCTTGTCTATAGTATGAGAGCTGAAAGAAGAAGGCAGAGTGTCATTTTCTGTTGATCTTGGCTGGGAAACTGAGATTGTGTCGGAAGACTCAAATTTTACCACCTGTGCATATCTGAGACCAACTGTGACAGCACCATAAGTATTGATTTGGGGATTAAAAATTAAATTTAGTCAGTAGATGAATCCTCAAATACAAAATCCACAAATAATGAACATCAACTATTTCTATGTTCTATGTACTATGTGAGGCATAGAGGATCCAATAATAAGCCCATTATAAAAATTGTTCCTTCTTAATATATATTAAGTTAATATATATATATTAATTTAATATATAGAGCAGGTAGTTAATAATGAACAGTCACATAAATGTAAAGAACTCTTAGAAGTATCATACTATATGACTTTCTAATTGATTTATCAGCTAATTCACTCATATAATTGTCCATTTATTTAAGAGAACATTATTATCTCCCTACTACATGCCAGTCACTGTTAGGCAGTCAATATATGTTATTATTGCCAATTTACTTGTTTGACCCCCTCCCCTGCCTGAGACAAGGAGAGCATTTTAATTAATTTTATATTTAGAGGGGTACAGACTTATTTTATGTATTGGAGAACAGAATTTCTAGTTTTTCACCAGAGCTCTGTTATCATTTCTGTAAAATAAGAAAGCTTGACTAGACAGTCTCTACAGACCCATTGAAGTCTGAGTCTACGTGAGGCACTCCATAAATATTTGCTGTATTGATTTACAGGAAATATACTCCCAGTGGTTGCAGATAGGACATACAGTGGTAAAAGTCTCTGATACCTCAAGTAGAAATAGAATGTTTAAGTAGCAATAGAGTCAAATATCTGGCTCTGAGTAGCAAATCTCTGACTTGTCCTGACCTGGGGCTCCATAACTCTGGGTAAATAATAAAGATGCTATGTAAGCAGAGCAGGGGGTTCTCACGGTGAACATGAAAGCCCAGGAGCCATATTCGAGCATATTATGGGTGGTTTATGGAGCACTTCAGTTCATAATGTGAGACAAATTGGCACCAGAGACTCATGGCTGCAGTCCAAGCAGACCACCAAAGAAAGAAAAATGAAGGGAATGCCAGAAGGAGAAGACTGCAATCTACCCTCTTTAGATTTTGAGTTTCTAATTCTTCAAAGTGTCCTTTAGCAAAAGATTTACACTCCAATCACTTTACAGTTTACGACTCTTGAAATCAGACATGTAGATGTTCATTTATTCATTCACTCATTCATTCATTCATGCATTTAACAAATACGAGTTTGAGCTCCTGCTAAACGTCAGGTAATGTGATAGATACGGAGGTTACAGTGGTGAAGAAAACTCTGCATGGTCTCTGCATGAATGGAGTTTAGAGCCTAGTGGGAAGGATACACAGTGGAGGAAAGCATGCTACCATAAGGGCAAAACCTGAAGACCTAACCTTCCCCCAGGGCCTTCCCTCATGACCTCAGGCTAGAGACAAAATTGGCATGATAAGTAGGGGGTATTGGGATTTGGAGGGCGGATAGAGAAAAAAAAAAAAACACTCGAAGCACAGAAAATATCTCTCTGAAGAGAGCATTTGGCTCTGCTGAGGTATTACCAGACAATACTAAGGGCTAGAGAGATGGTAGGAGGCAATGAAGACACTGGGAAAGAGGTAGGACCAAGGCTTCAAAAGCCTTGTAAGTAATAGCAGAAAAATACACACCTTTTATTCCCTATTCAAAAAGAAGGTACTGGTGGATTGTAATCAAGGGAAGGACGGGATTAGATCTGTGTATGTAAATACACAATTCTTAAATAAGTCTTGCTGCTTACTAAGTGAATGTAAGTAGATTGTGGCTAGATCAGAGTGTTAAATTGTAAACACAGATGAGGCCATTGTCATAAGCTGAGCAAGAGACATCACAGGCTGGTGTTCAGACAATTGTGGAGAAGCTGAAGAGATCTGCATGGATTCATTACAAGAAGCAAAATTGGTAGGACTTGGTAATGGATTAGCAATGGGAGCAAGAAAGAGAAAAGGTATTTTAACATGCAGCTATTGCCGTTTTGCTTTGCATGGTAGTAAGCTCTAAGATACAATTACAGTCAGCATTTTATTTTTAGGGATAAATGAAAACCTTTGGGCATGTATGTCTGTTCATAAGCTCTCTATTGCTTCATTTTACTATTTAATTTATAAGGTTTTATTTTTCTCTTGCCATATAATTTGTATTTTTGTAACTCATCTATACCATTTTTGAAAAGAGATGGCGCTTATATATATATGTAATATTTTAGTGCTTTGTCTAAAACATAAAATCAGAATATATGCAATTGAAGTAAAAAATACATTTTAAAAACTCATTGTAGAGTGGCAGGAAAGGTGGAAGTGGTGAGGAGAGGGGACAGCAGCAGTGGCTCAAAAACATTCTTTATTGCAGCCGTTCCTATAAATCCCTTCTATCCCTACCAAAGTCTCTCTGTACATTGGGCAACACCAGGCTCAATGATGGCAATAGTTCATAGTCAGAAAGTTGTAGTGAATAGATAATAGATCTGAAAGACTTTCTGAATCATGTCATCATCCTATAGGAAAATATATGGTAAACTGTTATATATTTAACATAAAGCAGTAAGCCATGGATATGGTAGCTCTGGATCAGAGCAAGCAGCAGTAAGCCAAACACGGAGAGGACATCCCAACAAACTCCTGTTCAAATGTCAATGCCCAGGTATATAGCCCTTTCTCTGAAAAGACTTTTTCCAAACCAGTCACCCACAGTACTTTGTTCATCTTAAAAGTTAACACAAATGTACATTGAAGGGTTGATTAAGCCATCATTTGTTTGTGGGCTAATCTCAATTTTAGACTTGACAACAATCTGCAAATGAGTTTTTTATTATTACAGAAATACACTGACAAGATTGAAGACATTAATCACACATTTACATTTTCCCTATATTCCAATTCTAGTGCAAATTTCAGATCATTGGCTTTAAATATTGTATTCTTAATTAATCTTGGATTTATCATGTAAGTATCACAATTCTATGTAATTATACTTTATTTGAATAATTATGATTTAGCATTGCTTTAACTATTGGTATACCTCCAAAACCCAAAGAGATAGACGTCATAAGGGAGATAACAAGAGACATGAAGGACCCACAGTCCAAATAAGATTTCTACATAGCATCAGATAAACATATAGAAAATAATCAAACACACAATATGAGAAAATTTTTCTTTTGAGTTGGATAAAGACTTGAATCTGCAGAATGAAAAATTTGATAAAAGTTGATACATACCCAGGCGTATCCTGATAAAATGCATGAACTTCAAGGATAAAGATGAAAAGGTAGATGAATAGACAGAGAGGTAATTGAAAATGTAGCCTGTAGAAACAAAGACACCACCACTTCCAGCAACAAAGGACAATTTAGTATATATATAAAAAAAAAATCAACCGACCCGTTTGGTAATTGGACAATGTAAAGGAAAGAGTGGAAAATAGAAGACAGTAGAATAGTATCTGCATATGTTTATGAGAAAAGGGCTGAGACTCACTAACCACATTCCATCACCCAATAGGGGAAAGGAAAAGATATTTGTAGCTACTAAGGTATTCAGAGCCTAACACCCGCTAATACCAGAGAAGAAATTACTAAAGCAAGGACTATGACCAAATAGCCAATTATTCAAAACAGATACCTCAAAGTTGAAATGGATAAAGAGGAAAGAGAACAAGCATGAGTCTGTGAGCCCCTGTTTTTTTTTGCTTTCTACTTCTGTTTCCAACATTGATAACTGACAGAAAGATTTCAATTGAATTCCAGTTTTTCCTAAACACCTATGATAATGAAAATCAGGGATGCATCCCTAGGTAATATTTTGAACTCAACAACTTAATATAAAATCTGATTAACATAGCTAAAAAAAAAAATCTCACAGGATTTAAACACAAGAAGTATAGCTCAGGGTTTACATTGCATTTTTAAACACTGTGTTAATAAATTTTAACACCATGTTAAACATATTTGTATGTAAATAAATCAATATCAAATTCAAATGACCAACAGACATATGCAACTCCCTTGTGGATGGGTAAATGCAGATTGGAGCATGAGATAGTACTTTCCATTAATTCTTATGAAATTACATATATATTCATACATATATACATATGTGTATATATATGACATTATTAGTAATATCTATTTTATCAAGAATACAAATAACCAAAATCAATGGGTATGAATTATAATGATCTTTTGAAAAGGCAATCTGGAAAAATTTACTAAAATATACATATAACTTTCAATTAAAGAATTCCATCTTTGGGCTATATCTTATTTTTCTTTCTTTCTTTTTCTTTCTTTCTTTTTTTTTTTTTGAGAAACAGTCTCCCTCTGATGCCCAGTGACATGATATAGGCTCACTACAACTTCCATCTCCCAGTTGAAGCTATTCTCCTGTCTCAGCATCTCCAGTTGCTGGAACTATAGGCATGTGCCACCACACTCAGCTAATTTTGTATTTTTAGTAGAGATGGGGTTTCACCATATTGACCAGGCTGGCCTTGAACTCCTGACCTTAAGTGATCCACCTGCCTTGGCATCTCAAAGTGCTGGGATTACAGGCATGAGCCACCATGCCTGGCTTGGACCATACTTTTTAAGAATTAAATAACAATGCATGAAAATAAGTCATTGTAGACTCTTTGTAATGAGAAAATATGGAAAAGTATTAAAATTTATTTGTTATTTATTATCATAGATGTTTAGGAAAAACATCTACATATTAACAGGTTATCTAAAGTTGAAAATTTGGCTTAGCTGTTTACCCCAATAAATAAAGTACTTCAATAAAAGGAGTAAATTGAGTTTATATTAGTTTACTAAAAGATATTTCACAAGATTTTTTAAGTGAGAAGCAAGAAGCAATGCAATATATGTATTATAGTTTGCATTAATCTGTTCTTGCATTGCTGTAAAGACCTACTTGGAACTGGGTAACATATAAAGAAGAGAATTTTAATTGGCTCATGGTTTCTCAGCCAGTACAAAAGGCATGGCTCTGGAAGCCTCAGGATACTTACAATCACGGTGGAAGGTGAAGGGGAAGGAAGCACGTTCTACGTGGCTAAAGGAGGAGAAAGAGACAGAAGGAAAAGGTACTACAACTTTTAAACAACCAGATCTAATGAGAACTCAACCACTATCACAAGAGGAGCAAGAGGAAAATCTGCCCTCATGATCCAGTCACCTCCAATCAGGACCTTCCTCCAACAGTGGGGATTATAATTAGACATGAGATTTGGGCAGGGACACAAATCCAAACCATATAATTCCTCTCCTAACCCCTCCCAAATATCATGTTCTTCTCACATGGCAAGATATAATTCTTCCTTCTTTGCAGTCCCCAAGTCTTAATTCATTTCAGCCTTAACTCAAAAGTCTGAAGTCTCATTTGAGACAAGGCAAGGCCCTTCCATCTATGAGCCTATAGAATTGAGAGCAGGTTAGTTACTTCCAAGATATAATGAGAGTGCAGGTGTTGGATAAATAAACTCCTTCCAAGAGAGATAAATCAGTCAAAAAAGGGGTTACATGACCAACACAAGTCTGAAACCAAGTAGGGTAGTCATTATATCTTCGAGCTCCAAAATAATTTTCTTCTTCATGTCTCACATTCAGCCCTCACTGATGCAAAGGGTGGGCTCCCAAGGTCTTGGCTATAGTTCAATTTTTATGAAATAATGACAACATTGCCCAATATATTTATAGATTCATGCATATGTATGTTTTTACATGTGCAAGGATATATTTGTCCCTTTACAATTATATGAACATGGAGATAATGCAGAAGAATTTATAAATTATTTACATAAGTTAACTGAAGATACAAATGCAGACAGACTGCATTGTGAATTTTGCCTTGCTTCTTGGAAAGCTCCTGAAAACCATTGACTTTGGTGGGCAAGCAGCTGAGAACAATGACAAGTGAGTGGTTTCTGTTATTCTTGCACTCGCTGATTTCCTGAAGTTGGTCATGGTTATACCCAAGCTCCTCCAGTAATTTTGGAAACATCTAATCTAACTCCATGTGATAAATCCTCTCCTAATGAAATAGCTAGAATACTTTTCCTTTCTCTGACTGAACCAGTATTTTATGCTCACAATAATGCTGTATTATACAAAGCCATAAAACCAAATAGCTTAAAACAATAAAAATGTATTATTACATAGGTATACATGTGCCATGGTGGTTTTCTGCACCCATCAACCTGTCATCTCGGTTTTAAACCCTGCATGCATTAGGCATTTGTCCTAATGCTCTCCTTCACCTTGCCCCCTATCCCCTGACAGGCCCCGGTGTGTGATGTTCCCCTCCCTGTGTCCAACGTTCTCACTGTTCAACTTCTACTTAGAGTGAGAACATGCAGTGTTTGGTTTTCTGTTCCTGTGTTAGTTTGCTGAGAATGATGGCTTACAGCTTCATCCATGTCCTACAAAACTTCACATTTTGCACATAGTATCCCAGAAATTAAAAATAATAAGTAAAGAAATAAAAATGCATTATTCTCATGAATCCATTGATCAATTTCTTTAGGTCTGTCCTGGGCTAGGCTGATCTCAGTTGAGCTTATTATATAGCTGAGGTCAGTAGGTGGGTCAGCTGGGGCTAGATGGTGTAGGGTGGCTGGTCTAGGCTGATTTTACTCTACGTGGACTCTCATCCTCTAATACACTTACTCAGGCTTTTCACATAGTCAACTGAGCCTAAGAGGTCAAAGGGAAGTACACAGATATCTTGAGAGTTAAGTTTAGCATGTGTATACCATTACTTCTGCCATATTCTACTAGTCAAAGTAAATCACAAGTCCAGCCCAGATTCAAAGTAAGGAGAATCATCTCCATGTGGTGATGAGCAAGGCTGCAAAGACACACTGCAAAAAGGGAAGATAGAGAAAGAAGTAAAGAATGTGAGTCACTTTTTATAATCAGTTGACCACATTGCCCAACCCATCTGTTAGGGAGGTAGAGAAGGTCAACAGACACAAAAGTCTGCTGTGAAATCTTGCAGATATATAGAATGGTAATGGGTGGGGAATGTTTGTTCAGGACAGAAATATTTTAGAAAATGTAACATACTAAATCATGTTTACATACTCATGGAGATGACTGAATAGAAGTGAAAAAACATGAAAAATATAAAGAAGATACAAAGGTAAAGTGGAGATAAAAGATGGGATTCAGAAAAAACACAAAACTATTGGCTTTTGCTAGAAGCAGGGTCTCTTCATCTGTAACAATAGAAAAACAATGACTATATTGAAGGCAAAATAAAAAAGGTCCTCTTCAATTACTTGTATAAATAAGAAAGAGGTAAAGTCATCAGGTAAGAACAAAGAGAGAAATGCTTATAAGAGATGTGAAAAGAAAATGGAGCTGTGAAATAATAATTATTTGGAGATTGGGAAATCAAATATACTTGGGAAATATAATTTATTCAAATAATAGGATCTAGAATTTTAATTATTAATGGACTATAAGGCCATATACACAGCATGATTCTATGTCATTATTATTTTCCAGCAATAATCTATTACTTAGGTGTATGAAGAACAGGCAATTATTTTCTTTTTGAAGAATTTAAATTGTTACAGGAGGAAAGGAAAATCCAGGGGGATGGAAGTGCTTATAAAGAGAAATTATAATGATGGACAATGGAATCTAAGCTGCAAGGAAGGAAATAAGAGCAAAGTGGGTGGTTAGTAATTCAAAAATGGCCAAAAGATTGAATTTTCAGTGAAAGATAGAAGTAGCTAGAGATGGAAGATGGATCATGGGAGAGGCAAATCTGGAATGATGGTAGGTGGTAGTCATGGGACAGTGTGCTTAAACTTGATATTTCAGAGACATTGCCATTATTGCAACCATGGGAGTAGGTGACTGGCTATGGGGCAGGGATACATTGGTGTGAGATCACCTACAGGAATGACAAAGAGCACCTACACAAGCATGGCAATAAGAATGGGGTCAAAAACTACAGTGGGTCAGATGCTAAAATAATCAATCAACTTGGAGAAGCAAAGGGAGGCTCTCAGAGGGTAGCAATTGTGAAAGGCAGTGGGCAGTAAAATCTGGTGTCAGAAGCATTCAAGGATCTTGGGTTTTTGAAGAAAAATGCAATAGATATCATTTGGAGGAGCAAAGGGAGTAAAAAGTTCAACTGTTTGCTGCAGTGTTTCCTGGGATGTTACAGACTAACCAGCCTTTACTAGAAATGGCTGCTCACCCAGTGGTGAGAGATGACCCAAAAGCATCTGGTCAAGGAACTGCTTCTTGAACAGCTGGAATAAGAGGACTGACTATGACTAGAGGGGCAATGTCAGGGGACAGTCAGATTCAGCATATGTTTGAGAAATGTTTGAGGATATCAGAGAGTTTGCTGGCCATTAATAACAAGTTTAAAGGATTACAGAATAAGAGATTGCATTTGACTGAGCATTTCCCCCTAACTCCAGCCCCTGAAAATTACCATTCCACTCTTTACTTCTATGAGTTTGAAGATTTTTTGTTTTATCTTATAAATTATAATCATTTTGTACTTTTCTGTGTCTGGCTTATTTCACTTAGCATAATGTCCTCCAGGGTTCATCAATGTTGTAAATGACAATATTTCCTTCTTTTTTAAGGCTGAATACTATTTCATTGCATGTGTATTCCCCATTTTCTTTGCCCATTCATCTGCTGGTGGAGGTTTAGGTTGCTTATGTCTTGACTCTTGTGAATAATGCTGTAATTAACATGAGAGGGCAGATAGATATTTCTTCAAGATCCTGATTTCTGTTCCTTTGGCTAAACACCCAGAAGTGGAATTGCTAGATCACATGGTAGTTAAATCACCAATTATATAGTCACTTCCCCTTCCTGGAGACAAAAAGAAGACAGAAGGGTTGTGCTAAGGTAGTTCTTTCCACAGAAAGGGATCATCAGAAGGGGGATAGATCCCATTTCATCACTGTAACACAGGGAGGCAACATGGCAGAACAGCACTCGGTGAAAACTGGCTTCATGGTGTGTTCAACACCACTGTCTGGCACACTGGATACTTGAGTCTTCTACATTCACATTGCGATTTTTATTATACGGTCTCAATGTTTAATTTAATGGAAATGTAAGATGAAAATGTCAATTATGCTCATTAAAGTTGTGTGACATTTTTCCCTTGTCACTTGGCAAATTACTTTCTATATTTAAAACTCTTGCACAAATATTATTTCCTCCAAGAGAACTTCTCTGAGCACTATGCACTAGTCATCACCTCACCACCCACCTTCTTTTGATCCAGTACATTTCATCTCTCTCTGGTCTGTAACACCTATGAACCAGGTGTGGCTCTGTACCCTGCATGTGCACATACACCTGCATCTAAATTATTCATCTGATTCTTTCATTCTAAGATCTCTGATGGCATTTATAAGAGCTTACGTATGGTGGGCATTCAACAGAATCCCCAGTACTTATTAGACCCCTATACCGGACTCTTGATGGAATAATTCAATTGTAAATATTAAGTCGAATTCCATGACATCTTTAGCTCAGTTCTTGCAGAAAGTCATAATTGTCTGATTTATTAAACAAAAGATGAAGAAATGGTGATAAGTCAGAATTAAATAAATAAAACAATTTACAATAATGTTCCAAAGAGAAATTATATCTTCTATTTTAAAGGAAAAAAGATATATATACAACAGAGTGTTAGATTCAACACTTTCCCACTTGAAAATTCACTGACACAGGGGCTGGACATGGTGGCTCACACCTGTAATCCCAGCACTTTGGGAGACCAAGGCAGGTGGATCACTTGAGGTCAGGAGTTCAAGACCAGCCTGGCCAACATGGTGAAACCTTGTCTATACTAAAAATACACAAATTATCCTGGTATGGTGGCAGGCACCTGTAATCCCAGCTAATTGAGAGACTGAGGCACAAGAATCACTTGAACCCAGGAAACAGAGGTTGCAGTGAGCTGAGATTGTGCCACTGCACTATGGACTGGGTGACAGAGTGAGACGTTCTAAAAAAAAAAAAAAGAAGAAGAAGAAAAGAAAAGAAAAGAAATTTAGTGCCACAGGATAAAAAGTATAGTAGATGTACACTAAATGATTGATCTGTTGGTTAGAATATCTAATGTGTCTAGTTACATGTAAAATGTCAAAAACTAAGTGACTTAAATATTCTATGACTCTTCCCTCATCATTTTTCTTCACCCACATTCACATTAGAGCAAAAATGTTCCTCTTCTACCAGATGGTAGCATAAATTTTCAGGTCAAGTGATATTAAAAATAGATAATAGCCAGGACCCCATGAGTCTCTACAGAAAGACTAAACAGTCACAATGGGGAATATCATTGTTTTGGTTTTCTTTATGAGCTTTTATGTACTCAGCTGCTTCTCAGACAGACTTTTACTGCAGTGGGACCTGGATCACTCTGAATTCCGGTTCCACATCACTTCCCGTCCTTTACACTCTCTCAGCTCTGTGCCACACAAGTCAAGGGAAACAGCCTTGCAGCTGCACTCTGGTTCTGAATGTGCTCTCCCACAGGAACTGGCTGGGTTGAGTCTCGGAATCAGAATTCTATAAGTTTTGTCTCTAGGTGCTGCTGTTTATAAACATTCTTCCATGTGAAGGAGCTTAGACTTATATAAAAGATATAGTACGTGAAAATCAAGTTATTTCAAATCAATGTAAAGAGTTCATTTGGTTTTGTTTAAAATGTACAGTGATTATTACTGATTTGACAAATAATTACTCTTGGCTAATATGTTCAAAACGCATTTCAAATGCTACTCCTTTTAGGAAGCTTTTTTCAAATCTTCCCAACTACGTCATCACATTGTCTGCATTTTCTAACATCTCATCCTTTCATCCACATTTACTCATATGTCTAAGAAACACTTGCTCAATAGAGCAGTCTATGTCTGATTCTTCTTAGTGTCTCTTTCAATGGCTGTGGAAAAGAAGGAAAGGACCAGTTTATGTTGGCTAATTTCTTTTGAAGTAATCTGTGATATGTTCATGGTTTTAATGCTGTATATTTAAAATTTTGAGCTATTAATGAAGTTGGAACCACCACTTTATTGTTTTAATGCAAATCATCTTTCCTTTTCATTACCAATATTTATTTCTAGTGTGCTTACTAGAATTTCTATTAAAATTTAAAAAATGGAGACATTAAAAATGGGATAAAACAAAATGACAAGTAAAATATTATTAAAGTTTCATAAATGGTATAATGTAGATGGACCATAGAGATATCTTGCAGAATACTCTTACTTCATGGATGTAAATATAAAGGTTGGAGTGTAAGTGAGTTATTTCAGATCACACAGTAAATCAGTGCTTGACTCTAGGCTAAACTTAGGGTTTAAGAAAAACATTACCTAATGTAGTCAGACAGGCATGAGCTTTTTTTTTTTTTTTTTTTTTTTTTTTTTTTTTTTTTCAAATTTTATTTCTATTGTGTATACTTGGACAAATTATTTGAAATCTAAAAATTAACTTTTTTCATTTGTGAATTAAGGCAGCTTTGCCAACTCCAAAGCATTTGAGGATGAAATAATATGACATACAGCAAAGCACCTAATGCTTAATAATAGATGCTAAATAATTATAAAGCACTGTGAAAACACTAATGGCTCACATAATTAAGTGGGCTACCCTACATATAGGTCCTGACGCTCAGTAAATATGTCCCTTTTTAATCCTTTCTTAGTGTCTGACACCTATCTCATAATCAAACTTTGCCAAGCAGCTATGGCTTTTTTCCCTAAGAAGTATATGCAGCAGATATGTCAACCACTAACCCTAGTAGAGAGACAACACTTCATACATAGCCTTCAAGAGGTCCCACCCTGCATACCCAAATATCTTATACGACCGTTGATTGTACAATAGGTGACACTGATCCACCCTGGCAATGGAATCCTCTCTGAAAACTTAAGAACAATAACACTGAGAAGAGGAATAGATAGTGGACCGGGATCCTAGAAGTCACATAGAGTTGAATCCATTGTTGGCAGTACAATTAACTAAACCTTCAAGGAAGGTTTAGGGAAGGGAAAGTTTAGGGAAAGGAAAGGAAGGGAAGGGAAGGTTCAGGAAAGTGAATGTTTGGGGAAGGGAAGGTAATGTTTAGGGAAAGTTTAGGAAAGGGAAGGTTTAGGGAAGGGAAGGGAAGGGGAGGGGAGGGGAGGGGAGGGGGTGAGGGGAGGAGAAGGGAGGGGGTGAGGGGAGGGAAGGGGGGTGAGGGGAGGGGAAGAGAGGGGGTGAGGGGAGGGGAGGGGAGGGGAGGGAAGGGAAGGGAAGGAAGTGAAAAAAACAGAGAAAATTAACTGCAGACAAAAGCAGAATAGAGAGGCTGGAATGAGTGACACAAAACAGATAACAACAACAGCAGACCTTAGAAAGATTGGTTTTGACTTTTGAGAGACTAACTATTGTCTTTTTAATAAAGCGTGTTTCACTTAAGATCAAAGAAGATTCTCCTTCTGGTAACCAAAATATCATGGCTGTAACTGTCTATTAGTGGTACAGATAAGTTTTCAGTGGCAAAAGAGAGAAAGAAAAGATTCATTCCAAGTCATAAATGTACTGACATCACTCACTCTAACTCAGAAATGTTTACTTTAGTCCCTTTCAAATTTGACATCACTTAGCTTCTTTATAAGCCTACAGGGTTTTGGCACAGGAAATAGCTCTTTCACCCTTCCCCCATCCCAAATCTGGCCCCTTCTTCTTTCTCTGAATTCTTGAATGGTGACCATGTAAGCTATCACCAAATGTGTGGTCTGAGCCAACCTTTGAAGATTGCCATAATGATCTTTGCTGACTTCTGCCCTGTGCTTTTATTTGGAACCCCTGGTTGGCTGTTTGCTTTCCTAAATGTTAGCAGACTCGAACTGATGAGTTTTAAGTGCCTACAGTGATCAACACCAGGTCCTTTAGTTTGTATTTACTTTATATATTAAAAAGTAAAACAGAATATGTCAGTATAGAGGGCATCCAATGTCCTCTCTCTTTCCCTTCCTTCTTCTCTTCCTTCTTCCCTTCCTTCCTTTCTTCCTCCCTTCCTCCCTCCCTCCCTTCCTTCATCACTTCTTCTCTTCCTCTTCTCTTTCATTCTCTCTCTCTCCTAATTTTTCCATTTCCCAGTTTTGAACATAGCTATGTGACAATAATAAAAAATGCTAACTTTTTTTTCATAATTTCAACATTATATTTATTATCAAAATTAAAAAAATTGGAAATACAAAGAAAAATATCAGAATTTTATCATGCAGAAAAATTATAGTTAACATGTTAATGTATTTTTTTCTGGGTGTTTGTTAGATAGATAGATAAATAGACACAGAAGGAACTAGTGGAATGGTATATATTTTTTGTTTTTCGTGTTTATCACTTTTCATATTATAAGCATATTTCTCAAAGTTAAATATTCTTCTTAGAAATTATTACCTTTAATAGCTGAATATTTTATCATATCATGTACCATAATTTAATACATTTCTTACTTTAGCAAGCAATTCTTACTTTTTTTAGATATATGAAATGTAATCAGCAGTTTTCATAGCTTTTTAAATAAAAATTCAATGTATATTTGATGTTTCCTAGGATAAAAGTATAAGCAAATTTACAGGTTTATATTTTATAAGCCTTTTAGGCAGTATTGATATGCATTTACAGATTATCGTTCACAAAGCTTACTACAGGTTAAATTTGAAAATACTATTAAAAAGTACGTATTGCAAATGTAAGATATTAAGTGTGATTAGTAATCATTAATTTGTTTCAAAAATTATTAATGAGAACAAATAAACATGAGGAAAATGTCAACTTCTGTATAACAAATTACATCCTCAAGGTATTTATAGAACATGAATAGAGAGTCTTGTTAGACATAATTTTATTCTTAAAAGCAGTTTCAAGATAGCAGAACATTATTCATGTCAAATGAAAAATGAATTTTAAAACAATTTTGTGAGTAGAAGATACACAATAATAGAAATGCATTTATATGGTAGTAATGAATGAGCTCAGGCTTTGGAATAAGATAGGTAAGTAGAGATTAATACTTGCTTTAAGGTAAGAAAAATAATATTGCCTTCAAATTAACAATGACAGAATAAGCATATGAATTATCTCTATTTTTCTGTTCCAAAAACAGATTAACTATTTAAAAATATATATTAAACACACAGAGCTATGCATACAAGCCAGAGCAAAATTATTTTCAGCTTTCTGAAAAACCACAGTGGTGAGTAATAAATAAAAAATATAAAATTTTTGAAATAAAACGTCTATAAATGAAAATGTAATAATTGAAACTAACAGCTCAATGGATAGATTAAAGAACATATCACATGAAGTTGAAGAGGTAAATTTTGAAGTGAAATACAAAGCTGAAGAAATAACTTAGAGTTTGGTTCAGAGAAGCAGAAGCACACTGCGAAAAATTAAGTGTCTTCGAGAAGAAAATGAGAAGCTCTAACATGTTCTTGTCAGGGTTGCAGAGGCCACGCCAGAGAAGGAAAGAGGAAACAGTCAGGATGGTAGAGGATAATAACTTGACAGAATTGTTGAAAAAATCTTTAGATTCTAAGAGCACAGGGAACACAATGTAGGGCAAATTGAAGGAAATCTTCACCTATAAAACATTTTAAAACCACGAAAAAAAGATCCTAACAGCAGCCATGAGGGGGAAAAAGACTAAATACTTACAGAAATACCTAGAAGACACAAAATGGACTCATTTGTAGTAAAAAATAAAGACTGAAGAAAGTAAAATAATTTTTAAATATGCTGAGACGGTAATATTTACAATCTAGAATTATATATACATATAAAATATCTTTTAAGGATCAGAGTAAAATGAGAACTTACCAGTTACTAAAGACAATTCTGAAAGATGTAGTACTTTAGGCAGAAAGACAGTGGTTCTAGATTAAAAAATCTCAAATGCAAAAAAGAATAGCAAGAAAATACACCAGTTAGTTTGTGGGTAATTTCAAACAAACATTGGCATAAAACATGATAATGTCTAATTTGTAGGCAAATATAAAAAAACAACTAAAATACTAATAAAAAATAGTATATAATTTGGGAACTGGTGAATGAATTTAATTGCAGCACTGTTTACAATAGCAAATACTTGGAACCAACCCAAATGCCCATCAATGATAGACTGGACAGGGAAAATGTGGCACATATACACCATGGAGTATTATGCAGCCATAAAAAAACGATGAGTTTGTGTCCTTTGTAGGGACATGGACGAACCTGGAAACCATCATTCTCAGCAAACTGACACAAGAACAGAAAATCAAACACCGCATGTTCTCACTCAAAGGCGGGTGTTGAACAATGAGAACACATGGACACAGGAAGGGAGTATCACACATTGAGGTCTGTCGGTGGGAACTGGGGGAGGGCCAGTGAGGGGTGAGGAGTTGGAGAGGAATAACATGGGGAGAAATGCCAGATATAGGTAATGGGGATGGAGGCAGCAAACCACACTGCCATGTATGTACCTATGCAACAATCCTGCATATTCTTCACATGTACCCCAAAACCTAAAACACAATATATATATATATATATATATATATATATATATATATATATATATATGTAATAAATAAAATAAAGTAGTCTAAGGTTTATTATTATAGTTAATTGTTGTTATTGTTATTATTTTGAAAGAGATGAGGATACCAATTAATTTTACATTTGTTAGGTCAAGGATAACTAGTCATATAGTTCTTCTAATCACTAGAATAACATGCATAGAGTATATTATTTACAAAAAAGTAGAGGAGAAAAATGGAGGGAGAAAAACAAAAAAAAAATCAATAAACATAAAAAATTAGCTAGAAAGGAAGAGAAGTGAGAAAAGATGAGTCAGAAAAAAAACACACAGTAAAATAGTTAAACTCAATCCAGATAAAATAGCTACCATAAAAAATGTGTAGGAACTCAACTATTTAGTTAAAGGGAAAATTGTTGCTGTGGATTTGAAAAAAAAATCCAAATTTATGTTATTTGGAGAAGACATATGTAAAATACACAGAAATAAAAATGGTAAATTTGAAATATAAAAAAAATTTACCATGCACAGGCAAAACAAAAAAGTTGGTTTAACCGCATTCCTATAAAACGTAATATAATAAAGACACAAAATATGAAATAAATAACTTTTTAAAGTTTAATAACTCTAGTATATTATTATTTGGGATATTATATATTCTATAAATAGGCTATAGATGTTATATAATATGTATTTAATAATTTTCTTATTTTAATATATTCCATAAATGGAATATATATAGCCTATTTATAGAATATACAAGTATATATATATTCCATTTATATATGGGATATATAAAAATGAGGAAATATTAGAATGAATTTAGGTTAGGTGTTAACTCCAGTGGCAGTGGCAGAGATAAAATTCAGCTGGAAAGGAACCTGAAACGGACTTCCAAGACACTAGTGATCTACATTTTAGTCAGTATAGGGTATATAGATGATTATTTATTTTTTAACTCAAAGTTTAAGATTACATTAATTTTTTAATGTATTTTCAAATATTAAATATTATGCTAAAGGATGAAATGTTTTCTTTAGAATGATTCAAGGAAGTCATCAAACAAAACCTGGTACATTTAAGAAAGAAGCAATTGACAGCCTTGGAAATGGGAAATGTACCTACAGAGCTATTTAAAAAAAATAAAGTTGGCTAACTACTGAAAAAAAAAAAAAGCACTAATAGTAGATTTAATGGGTTTTACACTAAAATTGAAGATCCAAATGCAAAGAGTTTCATAAAAATATAAAATGTATTAAAAATAACTCAAGATATAGTTTGAGAAACTCTATGACAGATATACTAGATGGTGTGGAAAGGGAGAAAAATTTAAAATCTGCACATTGAAAAGTTTTCTCAAGTGTGAATAAATAATTTTTTTAAAATACATATTTGGATGAATTGTACAAAATTACAGAACCATAAGAATTAAAAAAAAAACCCAAATGCAGCATAAGCAAATAGATTTTTAAATGTCTATAGAAGAGTAAATTTAGATTAAAACTAGATTTCCCATGAGAAGTGATAGATGCTGAAGAGACAGATTAACATGGATAAAGTAATCAGGGTAAAAACTAACACCAAGTTGTGATTCTAAATCCCTTTAGTAGTGAAGGCAAAATAAAATCATGTTCAGAAGCACAAATGATAACAGAAAATAATTACCCACAGATCTTTGTTGAAAAAAACTGTTGATCGATGGTTTTCAGTAAAAATATAAATGGAATATTTTAGGCTTAAGGTATAACCCACCAAAAAGACACACTTCCAAATTAGTATCCCCCTGATAAGATAGCTTCATAATATATGAGGCAGAAATTAATAGAAAAAAGAATATTATAACCACATTTGATAATTGTATTATGTAACTCTTCAACATTTTTATTACATTTTGACTGCTTTACATGTCATGTACCAAAAGACGTGGCTTAAAATCTCCCACTGTAATAGGAATTTGGGTTTCATTTATAAATCTTTTAAATCTGACATGTGCATACCTTTTTATAACACCACAATTTTAATCACCAACAAAATGCTTACATACGTAAACTGAAAATTATGTTCACAACAGCTGGGTGCTATGGCTGTAATCCCAGCACTTCAGGAGGCCAAGGCAGGAGGATTGCTTGAGTCCAGGAGTTTGAGACCAGCCTAGGAAACACGGTGAGAACCCATCTCTATAAAACAAACAAATGAATAAAAATTATCCAGCATGGTAGAGTGCACCTGCTGTCCCAAGTACTTGGAACCACAGGTAAATCACTGAGGTAGGAGAATCACTTGAGGCCAGGAGTTGAGGCTGCTGTGAGCCTGTTCATACCACTGCATTCCAGTCTGGGTAACACAGCAAGAATCTACCTAAAAAAACAAATGCCCATTAGAGCATTATTTGCAAGGTATTCAGATGGAGACAACCTGTGTGTCTAAACACCTAAGAAAGGATGGATTAATTCTAGTGTATTGATATAATGCAATACTATACAACAGTGGCAATAAGCAAAACTCACATCCATCACAAGGTTGAATAAAAAAGATTAATAGTGTATGATTTCATTTACATTTAGTACAAACACAAGCTGAACTAATCTGTGGGACTCAAAGTCAGAAAAGGAGTTACATATTTTGGAAGAAGGTGTTGGTGCTAGGTGAGAAAAATAAAAAAAGATACTTGGGTGTCTTAATCTGGTGAGTTGTTATCCTGGTACATATTCAAATATTTATTTAAAAAATACAGGTACATGATTGAAACAGTCAGCTAATTCTGTAAGTTTGTTTGTTTTACAAAATGGCAGTCCATAGTCCTCCACTTCCAGTTTCATTATCTTGGCCTCATTATCTTTTTGATCTGATTGTTTCTGTATTATGTATAGATCTCTAAAAAACATACATTTATTGCTGCTTATTTTTGTAGTATTCTATATTATCATTTGACACTCACCAAATAGATAAGAAAATAACTTTCCAGATGGCACCGTTTCAACACATATGCATATCCTTAACAGATTCCTATAATTTAAATATAGCTATAACATAGTTTGGTTAGATCAATATTCAGTATTTGTAAAATTACAACTATGTAAGTGCTATTCATAATTGAGCCATATGGTAAACCACAGTAAAATTTTCCCCTGCATAATTTTTTATGTGCATCAAAATTAGTATTTGTCATTTATTTACAAATTCAAATTTCTTTGCAGTAGTCAAAAACTTTTTGGAGATATTCAGATGATTTAGGTATTCTGCCAATTTTGCATTCCTAGTAAAATGACCATCAGTTAATCTGGGCTCTGTCTTCACCGTTTCGTGTTTCCCTGGCCTCACATTTCTCTTGTGACCAGACCTCTTATTTCTATAAGTCATACTTTCCTTTATCTATAAGTAGTATGTTATCCTTTTATTTATTTATTTGTTTGTTTGTTTGTTTGTTTGTTTGTTGGCTAAGCAAATTCAGAAGTAGCTACCTGAAATGAGATGAATGAGTGTTTTAGAGGTTATTCTGGAAAACATGCATCTATAAAATAATCTTTCTTCTACCTTGACAATTGATTTTTGACTGAGTATAGAATTCTAGGTATTGAAAATTACTTTCTTTCAGGAATTTAAAGGCTGCTTTACTGTCATCTAGCTTCCAATGCTGTTATTCAAAGCTTAAAGCTATTCTGATTCTTGCTTCAGGACAGAAATTGTTTATTGATCTAGAATGTTACAGAAATTCCTCTTTGTCCTGACTGTTTCAATATTTTCTGATGTGCTTTGCTCTAGGGAGGAGAATGGCAACATTTTCCTGTAAAGGGTCTGATATAGTTTGGCTCTATGTCCTGGCCCAAAGTTTTATCTTGAATTGTAGTCCTCATAATCTGCACAAGTCAAGGGCAGGACCAGGTGGAGATGATTAAATCTTGACGTGGTTTCCCCAGTGCTGTTCTCTAATAGTGAGTGAGTTCTCACAAGATCTGATATGCATGTGACATTTTCCCTGCCTGCACTCACTTCGTCCTGCCACCCTATGAAGAAAGTGCCTGCTTCTCCTTTGCCCTCCACCACAACTGTAAGTTTCCTGAGGCCTCCCCAGCATGTGGAACTGTGAGTCAATTAAACCTCTTTCCTTTATTAATTACCCAGTCTTGGGTATTTCTTCACAGCAGTGTGAGAACTGACTAATACAGGTCCCATAATAGATATTTTAGGCTTTGTGGGCTATGCAGCCTGTGTTACAACAACTCAACACTATCACATTGTATAAGCAGCCATAGATGACACATAACCACATGGGCATAAATGTGTTCCAATGAAATAGATATATATATATATATATATATATATATATATATATATATATATATATTTTTTTTTTTTTTTCCAAAAATAGGTGGCAGGCTAGATTGGGTCCATGGGTCATGTTGTCAACATTTCAACATTTTACCTAGGTCATTGTTTACCTATTGTTTTAAGCATTCTGGAGGTCTTTTTAATTGAGAAATACGTATCCTTTTGTACTGAGAAAGTGTGGTTATACTATTGCATTTTTAATTTCCTGCTTTTAGTTATTCTTTTTTCTTTCTCTGAAACTCTTATTATTGATACATTGGTGCTTCTGAACTGAACTTTCCATTTTTGTTTTGTGTATTTAATATCTTTGTGTTTGTTTTAGCAAAATAATTCATATTAATTTTTTAAAATTTCTATTGAGTTTTTAAAAATTTCAAAAAATAATAAAATTTTAAAAATAGCTTTTATTTTATATCAGTGTATCACAGGATCCACTATATAATTTAAAACTTCCAAATCCAAAAATTTTTAAATAATATTTGACAAATAAGAATTACAAATCATCTGATTAAAGCTTATATAAAAAATTTTTATGAAGCAAATAAACAGAAGACAAAGAACTTGGAGGAAATAGGATTATAAATTGATATCATTTATGTTTTCAGAACTAAGATATTACAATCATGAAAGAAAAAAATTATATATTAAAACAACAATTATTATAAGACCTGACTTCTAACTTCTCAGATTGTGCTAATGTTCTGTCTTCTTTCATTTTCCACATTCTTGTGAGTTTACTGCCCATTTAAATTCAGACATACCAACAATCATACAAGCATCAGTTTTGAATTCCCATTAAACTGTAGACTCTCAGAGTGGTTAAATACAACCAGGCTATATAATAATTATAAAACATACACTCATGTGCTGCATAACAGCAGTTTGGTCAATGACAGGCTGCTTAAATGATGATGTCTTCTAAGTTTATTATAGACCTAAAAAATCCCTATCTCTTAGTAAGGTGACTGGCATTGTAACATTGTAGCACAATGCATTACCAACTTGTTTTTGATGATGTTGGTGTAAACCAACCTATTATTTCGTTTTCATGCTGCTAATAAAAACATATTTGAGAATGGGTTTATGCAGGAAAGAGCTTTAATGGACTCACAGTTCCACATCGCTGGAGAGGCCTCACAATCATGGTGGAAGGCAAGGAGGAGCAAGTCACATCTGACATGTATTGCAGCAAGCAAAGAGATAACTTGGGTAGGGAAACTTCCTGTGTAAAACAATGAGATCTTGTGAGACTCATTCACTATCAGAAGAGCAGCAGGGGAAAGACCTGCCACCATGGTTCAATTACCTCCCTCCGGGTCCCACCCACAACATGTGGTAACTGTGGAAACTAGGGTTCAAGATGAGATTGTGCTGGGGACACAGCCAAACCATATCAACAAACCTGTAACATTGCCATTGTATAGAATTATATAGCACATACAAGTATATGGAGTACATAATACTTGATAATTATAACAAATAGCTATGTGATTGGTCTATGAATTTACTATACCATATGTTTTACCATTATTTTATAGCGTACTCCTTTTACTTATTAAAAAAAAGTTAGAATAAAACAGCCTCAGGCAGGTCCTTCAGGAAGTATTTCAGAAGAAGGCATTGTTTTCATAGGAAATGATAGCTGCCTTTGTATTCTTCCTGAATATCTTCCAGCATGACAAGATGTAGAGGTAGAAGACAGAGCTATTGATTATCTCAGCCCTGGGTAGGCCTAGGCTAATATGTGTGTTAGTGTCTACATTTTTTAGTTAAAAAAAGCTTAAAAAGTAAAAAAAAAGAGAAAATCTTATTGAATAAGGATATACAGAAATAAAATATTTTGGTACAGCTGTACAGCAGGCTCGTGTTTTAAATTGTTCTTACGGTAGAGTCAAAAATTTATAAAAATTGAAAAACATAAGATAAATAAGTTATAGTAAGCTAAAGTTAACTTGTTTTTGAAGAAAGAAAAT